>NW_028277088.1:47647500-50047500 GCF_059951505.1 Python bivittatus
AGGGACAACGTGCTGTAGATTGAACTGGATCCAGATTTTGCCAGATTTGGATGCAGTCCCCCCCTCCCCCCGCAACAACCATTGGTTCTTAATTTAGTTAAGACTGGGTTAAGTTCCAATCCTTGTGAACTGGCTAACACATAATGTGAAGTAGCCTACAGCCACTTTCCAACTAATGTCTAGATGCCCACACTTACTTTGAAGACAGCATTATTTAACTCAGTGTGTCTTACTTCTGAGTAGACATATATGGTATTTTAGTATCCCAAATCCCAATATTGTAATATCCCAACCCAACATTGAATGTTTTTCCATTCCATTAATATCAGAGGGAGAACAACTGGCTCCATATGTACATGTTCCAACAGTATTCACTGGATTGTGCTCCTGGTTATGAAATGAGTCTATCACATTTCAAAGACTAGTTGAGCCTTTCCTCATCATCCATTTTGCATCCAAATCATTCTTGAGTCTGTACGCTGCAGTGAAGCCTTTGTAACCACTAGGTGGAACTACAGAATGAAAAATTACATTAATGAATAACTGCTAACTTTCTAGGCAAGTGCATTTTAAAAGCTTTTCTGCTTCTCCCAAACATGATGCTATTTTACGATGAATGAATAGCATATGTCTCCCACCACCCAAAGACCACAATCTACAGCAATTAAATAGTCACCGTCATTCACTTGCTTTTCTTTAGTGAAAAAAAATGGAAAATGTGTGTTCAGGCTTGAATTTTAGGACCTTAACACTTCTGTAAACCAAGACATTGTAGTCTTGACTTATATTTTAGAATTTGGGGGGAAGCAATAACATCAACAACCACAGAAAAGAAGATGAAAACCAAATGCAACAAGAATGCTGAATGCTTGACGACTTTCAAAAAGAATATGGTATATAATCAAGAGCACTTTAGCAATTAGATCACAAGCAGTGATTTCCTCCAGCATGGTAGGAAAATATTTTCTGAAAAACTGCTTAAATGCACAGAGATGGACTTTCCTGCCAAAAAATCTGGCCCTAAATTCATTCCTCATAACAGCTGCTGTAGAGCTTTTTTTCCCCAGTTAGGGCTGCTTAAAGGAAGTCATATGGAAAATAGGAGATGCCAGAGGGAAGGCAATGCTTTTTCAATAATTGAATATTTTCATGCTATTTCACAATACCCTCCCCCCTCCATTGTTAACACAGGGAAAAGGTACCCTAGAACACTGATGAAAATGTATGTAAAAAATTAATCCTCTCGGCTCAACTCTAATCAAATTTATCTCTGAACTCCATGCACAAATATGTCAGATAGTCTGTTTTCCATTGATGATGGATTATGTGAAGCAGCATTATTTACAGGAATACTGAATGGCTTTATTGTAAAATGATAGAGTTTTCAGCAGAAACGTGGATAAAGCATAGGTAAACTACTTTGCTTGAAAAATTATGCTAAAAACGTATCACAGATGTAACTAGTAAAAAGTCAGCAGGTTCTGCTTCTGAATAGAAAGAATGCCATGGTTTAAAGAAATTGTAAAAGTATTAAAATATATGGTATGATAAAGTAAATCTAAAAAACAAGGAGCCTTCCATCTCCTTTGCTGCCGAGATTCAAACAACTTTTATACATCTATTTTCATTACTGAAGAATTAATACTTTCTTTGTTGTCTGATATGTTACATTATGCTTGCATTTTATGCAGCAGTTATGTAGAGTTTATAGTGGCTCTAGCTGGATTCTTTTCCCTTTTAAATTCTTTTGGGACTTTGTAAGGATTTGGCATCATGTGCTACCTCTCTTTATCATTCATACATTTCTCAGAACTTGAGCAATGTTTGGAGAATGACGTCTGTATGTTTGGATATTTAGAGTCATCTGGATTCAAACAGCACCATTTATAGACCATGGCATATTCAAAATTCTAAATATACATGACCGTATCTAACTGCACTATTTTATTTTTCCATGTATAAATATTTGGGTCTATGCATGTATGTATACAGGACTGGGATAACTATTAGTCTAATTCCTCTTAAGTGAGATTCACCAAATGGGTCTTGTCAGGCTCTACATTCAGCTTAATAATTTGCTATTCAGTATGTTCTTTTTATCCTTCATATATTTTTATTTCCTATTGGAGAAAATAAATTTTCCTGTTGTCAGCCATTATGGGAAGTAGTTAAATCATGTAAAGATAGGGGCTAAACACAAAGATAGCTGTTTTGTCATACATTTTCTGAAGCATGTACATCTCTCATTTGTTTTTACTTTTCTGAAGATCTACAATGCCGGGCCAAGTACTCTTCCTGGATCTTTTGTTGATATTTCAGTTCCCAACCGTCTCTCAGCTACTGGAGCTGATATGTTCCATATTCGACAGATGATGGTAAGCTAATGTGCAGTGACTTCTTTGTAAAGATCTGGCAATTACTGGATAGTAACATGTGCGTCTATCCCACAGACTTGCCATTTCAAGAATGAAAGTATGATTTAATGCAGTGGTAACTTATGACCGTAAAATGCTCATGGGGGAAATCTTACCCAATTGTTTCTAATAAAGCTGAGTACCTATTAAGTCATAAATACAATATACTATCCTAGTTTTCCCTGTAATGCTCTTCTCCAAGATCATTGGCCCTTGTGTCTCCTATAATGGCTCAGCTGTTTTCCAACCTTTAACCCCAACCACCGTTACTCAAGATATGTACTCCATTACTCAAGATATGTACATTTTGTATAATATAGTGGTATTCGCTGATAAAATTTCTGTTCTGGTTTTTTATAATTTTTTTTAAATCCCCAAAATGATACATGATTCATTAAAAATAGTAAGTTATAAATAAAAACAGTAGTGATAATCATTTACTAATATTCTAACATAGGACAACAATATCAGACTAGGCCAGAAAGATACAGTATATTAACCCTACTTTAAGCCAAAGCCTGATTGATCAGAGGCTAGTTAAGCTGATGCCAGAAGCTTAAAAAACTTAATGCCAACTATGGCTGAACCTTTTTTCTCATGAATCAGTGGCTGATAAATGGGAATTCACTTTTTATATTAACTCGAATAGAGTCCTAACAAGAAAAAAGCTGGTACAGCCTACCTCAGAGTGATTATAATTTTCACATTATAGTGAGTAATTTGGGCAGTGATATGGACTTAGTTTTAAAAGAAGTAAAATTTCTGTCACCCAAACAGTGGGGTTTCTCCAATATAAAATATCAAAATTGGGTTACAATGCTTCCCAGTAACAAAACATATAAGGAAGATTTAATTTTCAACCATTATAATAATTTCCCAGGATCTTCTTACTTTTTTAGATCCTGACTGAGAGGGAACTGTTCACTTAAATTATAAACAGGTTCAGATTTATTGTACTTCAGACTAAATATATCTTTATAAGTTAATACTGATGTTGTTTCTTTGTAAATTATTACTGATGTCAGTTTTATCACAGTAGCTTGGATCTAAAACTGTTTTGTGAATAGGAAGTCACTCCTACTTGAATATGTCCAATTTGCATTCCTTGCCTCAGCCCTCTTCTGATTTCTTCCACATGGTTCCAGAATCTCAGAAGTAGTGGGAGAAAGAGGATCTGGGGAAACCCCATTGTATAATCAAAGTTCTATTCAATCTTCTCTGCATCCAGGCCAGTCTGTGTCAGCGGCTCATCCAATTCCCTTGGATGAGAATTACCATCCATTATCATTGCATGATCACGTGATAAGTGTGAATCAAACTAATTTATTATCATGAAAGAAGAAATGTTGTGGCATTTAGGTAGTATTCCCATTCTGTGGAACCACACTTTAAATGTTTACAGTATCAAAGCATAACTAAGCAATTATCTTTTAAGTGATTTCATTTTCAGGTCTCCAGTAATGTATCATCACAAGGATGTTACTTTGATGCCTTAAGCTCAAAACTCATGCTATGCTTAGAGTCTTGTTCAAACTGCTATGGTGATGCTGTTTCAAAACCCACTTCTCATGGGGAAAAAAGTTTTCAATTTCCTTTCTGTGCTAGGTTCCATCACCTTCTTGCATTGTCTTAGGCCTAAGATTATGTGATAAAAGCTGAGCAGTACACTGTACTAATAGCTTTCACAATAGTACCAGGCAATGGTTATCCTTTCTCCTCTGTTGAGACAAAAGGGATAACCTGAGATCCCCCATCTTCCAGATGAAGATTTCTGCCTATGTAATTGCAATTCGCTTTTTAAAAAATAAATATGATATCTGTGTTTTTATTCATGCTGTAAAAAGCAGCTTTAAGGGAAGCGTTTAGCTGAGGAAAGTGATACAATATAAACAAGGAAAAATGTACATATTAGCCGTTATCCAGACAATAACATTGTGTGGCCTACTTCCAGTCAATTTATGTATGTATATTATATAGGAATTGATTATACAGTGCTTTCCAGATCTAGAAATCATTGGGCTAAGGAATTGATCCAGGCTAAGGAATTGATTATACAATGCTTTCCAGATCTAGAATTAGTTTAATCTGGCTCATTTTCCCAGCTTTTGCAGGACCCTAACTTTATTTGATGGGAGGATCATGGCATCTTATCTTTACACACTAGTCTATTTTGAATATTGCTGGGCTTTCACAAGGAAACATTTTAATGCCCTTTCCATATCTCACTATTGCAAGGGAGATATCATAATATTCCTCTAGCTTGCCACCTCTGCTTTTGTGGTATGGAGGAATTTGAAATTGTCACACATGTGCTACTACAGTGCAAATTTTATTTAAGGTTATGTTGAAATTTAATTCTACCTTTTCTAGCAACAACCCTAGAGCAGTCAGGAACCCCTGTTTCCTAATTGCCAGCAAAAACTTCCAGGTCACCTACAGTGTCACCAGGTTTTGCTACTTAGCTTCAAGAATGTGACAGAAGATGCTTTCTGTAGATCAAATTCCACTCATCCAAACCTTATGTTTTTTGTATTTCTCTGGACGTTTGTTTTGCTGGCTTCTGGTTGTAAAACAATTTTATCTATCTGTCCATACTAATTCCTGAAAAATTGAGGTCAGTTCTGAGAAATTCTTAATTCTTAGCCTCAAAACAGTGAAATTAGCTTTGGAATTAAGGGAGTTTCTGCCACATCAAGAGTTGAGGTAGGTTTACAGGAAGATTTAAACAGTATTCTCTGTATCTTGCTTTGCCATTATGTTTGACCTCCCCAATAAGCTTATTAAATAGAGGCAAAACTTTTTCTTCTCTACATTTTTACTAGAGCAACAGGCATTTGTTGCATAAACAAATGCTAGTAGGAGTTCCAACTGCCCACCATATTATTTACTCTAGAAGGCTATTGGATCCAGGCCAAATCAAAGTGCAACTTTGGTGTCACTTCTAAGACAAGGAGGGCAATCTTTTGGTAGCCAGGAACCATACTTAGCTTTTTCTTTGAGGATCCATGGACCACAGTAGGCAAAGTGAGCTGGATTGTGGCTTGCATTGAGCAGAGCAAGGTTTTCTAAGTTTGAAAGAAAAGTTATTGACTATTTCACAATATTTCTAGCCTATCCCAATCCCCAATGGACTCTGAGTGGGGTACAACAAAGTCAAAACAAAAGCAAGACAATAACAATAATATACACAGAGTAAAGGTCATCAACAAAAATCACACATTTTTATTTTGTGGATGTTTTTGTTTTATAAAAACTTACAAGCATATACTAGGATTTGTTTCAAAAAGGTGGGGAAATGGGAGATTTTGGCAGTTATGGTCAGAGGGGATTCTGGACATCACAACAGTGTGGTACAAGGTCTATGTGTTGTCTTGGGAGCTCTAGTTGCTCCTCCCTGTTCTGAAAGAAAATGGATGGGAGAGAAGGCAGAGAAAGAATGAGAAAGGGCTCAGGCTATAAGAAGAAAACACATTCCTGGTCCAAAATTGAAACCTATTCTTATGCAAGCTAGGACAAGGCCATAGCCTTTTGATACCAGAAGTGGATGGCAAGATGTTGTGGTAAAGAACAATATAGAGAGAAGCCAATTAATACTGGGAAGCAGCACTATTCCCCAGTCCACCTGAGGGCAGCAGTACATTATACTGTATAATGTACATCTTGTCCAACACCTTGGTCATTCTCATTGTCCCAACATTTTCTGTTTGAGACAGCTGTCCATTCTGCCTAATAGCAGGGAAAGTAGCACCCTTTTGAAATAGATATGCATGCTAAGAAGCTTTGATGAACAAGATGCTTCATTTGTTCAGGCATTATTTAGGAATATTTCCTGAATATTAGCCTTTGTCATATATATCAAAGAAACAAAAGAATTGATAGGGTAGCATCATCATCATCATCATCATCATCATCATTATATGGTTGGTCGCACAGTCAGCCAGATGTTTAGACTGAATTTGGCATTTTTATCCACCTATCAAGTCCTTCATTATTATTATTTTAGTTTCCTAGCCATAGAATTCTCTCTTGAAAAGTTTTTAACTCTATGAAAGAATGCCAGTGTAATTTTCCTGAAGGGCACTGAAGATGATTTCCCAGTTCTGACAAAGGTGTAACTGGAACATTATTAGGAACAGTAAGAAAAATGTGTGGAACATTTGATTATTGCTTTCTAACATAAATAGATCTATATATTCATTAGCCTTTCTATGTTTTTAAAGAATATATTCTAATGGCTGTTTAAATATATTACTACTGGAGACATTCTTAAGGAATTAATTCATAAAGATGTAGATATGTATGTATGTTTTGATTTTAAAATAAATAAGAAATTAATTTGCAGGCTAGAGTACCAGTCAACCTTTGATCCAAAAAGTGAGCAGAAACAACATACAGTGTATCACTACAAAATTATTTTAGGAATCCGCTTTCATACAGACTTAGACAATTTTGGTCATTCTGTTCAATCAGCAAGACAATGAGATTCCTCCCCTTCTGGACATAATACATGTATGGTGGATTGCATTCAGTTTTGTGTCAGTCTAATCAACTTGCATCTTATAACAGCTGTTTGGAAGAATCTTCTGAGAAGCTCCACTTAATATCAATACCACCTGGCATCCTTACAGTGCATAAATTAGCCTCCTTTGCCATCCAAGAAAGGCCAAATGTAAGCACTGTCTTGGATTTCAGCTGTGGAGCACTTGAGCACGGGAATGTTACATGTAAACTCTCCCTTTGGATGCCTTGTAAGGTTGTGTTCAACTGCAGGCTTTAAACTATAGCTATGTTCTAAAATAAAATAAAGCACATATTTCTTCTTGCTATTCGTATACTAGATGGCATCTGGACTTCCTCTTTCCCAAACTTGAAAGCCTTTATTGTTTATGCCAAAGAGGGTTAATGATGTCCATTCTTGATTGCTGAACTAGTCCAGATAGGTTTGCTGTCATGCACAAAACAGCCTTGGTTATTGATCTTTTATAATTTTTTTTCATCAGAAGTAGATCTTAAAGGAGTACAAAAACCTGTATAAGATTATGTGTCTCTTCCTTGGTTCTGTGTAGCATAGGTATGACTGATGGTATTAGTGACTGATGAAACATGTTGAATTACATTTTGAAAACTGAGCACAGTTTTTGAGTTCTGGTTGCAATGATAATAAATGCAAACATAGCATTATCTACAGCAAACCATCCCACCCTGGTTCCTCCCACATAGGTAAGCATTACAACTCCAGAATTCACAGGCATGTGAATGTCCAGAAGTTACTTCCCATGGTAGCTCTTGCTTTGAGAGTTCCTTCCCTGCAATCTTACTGTTTTAGATTTCCATAATGATGTTATGGAGCTGTAGTGAATGGCAATCATATTGTTGAGATACAAACAGCACTCTCTTTCATGGAAATAGATATTTTGCACTTCCAAATAAAGTCATTTTAGGACGGGCTATAATCATCAAGTGGAAGACAGAAATGGATCCCCCTCCCTAGCTTTTCTTTATAGATGCAATTTTCCTTTGCTTTCCTTGGTATCAGTTCATGTATTTAAACAAGGAGTATCTTTCTGGCAGCAGTAATTGGCAGCAGAAATAGCTTTTGTTCCGCCATATTTTCTTATTGGTCATGTAGAAGTAGGAGTTTAACAACAGCTACAACAGATACATAATAATGAATAAAATGGTATATATCAAAATATCCAAAACAGGATGTATGAAGTGACATATGCTTTGTGATCTTTCTTTAGGTTGCCCAGGACAAAGGGAACTGCTCTTTTCAGAATAACCCAACACCATGTGTCATTCCTCAGGAAAAGGAGAATATTTTTCACACAATATTTGCCTTTTTTACCAAGTCTGGGAGGAAAGTACTGGTAAGAAACCCTACTCATTTTGATCTCACTTTGAACATTTTAAAAGCCCACTGCTTCCTTCTAAAACTCCATATATGTATAGACTCTCCATTGCTGCTAAAAGAAGCTGTGTTCCTTGAGAAGATGGGACAATTTTTGCCCATAGCCAGCAAAAGATAATTTATGGCAGTGTCTTCTTTCCAAATCTGCTGCCCTGTGACCCATATTCCACAAGAAATTTATTGCAAATGGAAAAACACCAGCCACGTGTCTGCCAAGATGATGATCAGTTGTGTAAAAAAAAAATTTTTTTTTTAATGATGTAGATAAGCAATGATTGCTCATGCTTTTTTCAATTGAAACATTGCTTTTAGATTCTAGCATGCAATCAGTTTCAGCTCTATAAGGTAGACCAGATCAGGAAACTAACTTCACAGGAAGACTACAACTATAATTTATTGTACAGTAACAGAATCTTGCAAATCTGATTGTGCTTTTCCTCCCTTCCCTTTTATACCAGTGAGTCAGGGAAGAGTCAGCCTGAGTCTCGTCTTAGTATTATCTCCCTTCCCAGGACTTAAGGAATGCTTCTGTCCTTTTTGTTTTGGTAACAGTTTCTGAATATTTGCTTCAAGGCCATCTCCCTGGCTCTCTGCAACCAGTAATTAGAGTAATACACCTATTAGGAGAGAATAATACTGACACATGCTTAAAACAGGAGAGAAGAATTTTAGCGGATGCCAAATTACATGCTGCAGTGCTGAAGGAGGCGATGAATCAAGCTAACATGATGTGAAAAATTTGTCTGAGATTATGGGGGTGGGGGTGGATAGCCAAATAAATGGTCCCAATTTAGATTGAGGTTCTGGAATTTAGATTTGGGCTTCCCTAATTTTCTGAACCTATTGGGGAAAGAAAGATGATCGTGGGATCTAATCACAGATTTTCCACATCATGGCTACCTGACCTTCACACATTTTTATGCAGGTTGACTTACTTCCAGGCAAGCATGTCAAGGATCATAACCTTAAGTACCGGTTCATACCCATACCTTAAAGTAAATCTTTATTCACATCTGGCTTGGAGTATGTAGAATTGCATTGTTAGTAGAATGTATATTGCATTACAGCTGTGAGTGTTGTACTAACTTGCATATCTGAAAGTCTGAGAAAAGCTTGCTAATTCCTTTAGAACTGTGAACAGGCCCCAAACTGAATTCTTAAAGTAGTTGTCAAGAAACTGTCCATTTTAATACAATGCAAGATGGTTAATTTATATAAAGACAATTGGAATTTATCTGATGCTGATTTAGATTTTCAATCAGTCTAGGGCTGAGAGGCAGCAGCTCTCCAGGGATTTCAGCAGGAGTCTTTCTCCAAAGCTTTTTCCATGCAAAGCCTGTGGTGTTCCTCTGACTTCCAATCTTTCTCTAAAATATAGAGTCCTGCATGGATAAAAATATGCTTCCTATGATAAAATCTCATCCACATCTGGGATTTATGATAATTTTATTGCATTGTCTAGATGTGGCAACTATGACTGAAGTTATTTATTTGGGAGTAGGATGTAGAGGAGATTGATTCCAGGCCCCTCTTTTTGTTTCTCCCAAAAAGGTTATCTGTGCCAAACATCTGGCCATGGAGATCTTCACATACAGTTGTGCATGGTCTTCCTGCTTCCAAATGTAGGAATATTGAACCTTAAAGTAAAAAGAACTCATGATAACAAGTTTGATCTGGATTTTTATAACAAATGATATAAAAAGATACAATTTTTCAAATGTATATATCCTTTCTCAAGATATTTAACCAGAGGACTTGTTTCAATGTGTTGTGAACTTATCTAGTTTGCCCTTCTCAAATCTGTAAATTAATCAGAATTTAGTTGAATGCTTTTTTTTTTTTTGCAATGCAGTTACAAAGAAATCAATGCAGAAGTGCCCTTATTATGGAATATGCCAAATCAATAGTGAAAGAAAGAATTAGGGACTTTGATTGCCAAAATGATACCACCAGTGCTCCTGAATTCTATCACCAAATTTAGGTAGCTGCAAACCTTCTACTGCAGGTTATCTATACAATCTAACCCTAAGCAAATATAGAGGGGCCTTTTCCAGAGCCTGCTTTGATGCCCTTCCTTCAGCACTCTGGTGGGAATATTTCACGGGACTCCTTATTTACAGAGACTTTGCCTTTGTGAATCCAGGAAGGTAGAAACTCTTGCCCACGTCCTCATACCGTGTCCTTTTTATGATACCCCAAGATGTGCTTTGATCTCCCCAATCATCTCTAAATTTGAGGGTCATACCTATAAATTTTATGTTTATTACTTTTTAAGGGATGCTGACTCTACACTCACATACCAGGTGGCCAAATATCTTCATCAAGTCATACAATTGTGCAAAACTTTTAATCTGATACATTGCTTTATTGTCTTATTGTTTTCTTTTTTTCCCTGATAATGAATTGCTGTACCAAACTATTTCTCTTTTCCTACTGTAAAGGCTGGTCAAAGACTGTAGTAAAGATATTTGAATTCGGAATATGTAGGAAAATCTGCATTATATTAGGGAAGAATGATGTAGTATGAAAAACTCATCCAGTGACGTTCTCTAAAAAGTACGTAGAATAAAGTGTGTATGAGAAAAAAGGCACACAAAAATGTTTGCAAATTTGTACTCACTTTTTAAACAAAATTGGGAATGATGGAGAATCATGATGGAATAAACCAAAGGTAGGAAAAATGAGAATGTAATCAGTATTCATAGGTATGTCTCTCCCTATGCAGGGATTGAGTTAGTTTAATTTAAAGGGTGTCTCTGTCCAAAGAGAGATATATGTAGGGACCATCCCTAGAAGATTCAGTATTACTTTATTTTATCCTCTTGCATGGATCTAACATTAAATACCTGCACTGTTTAGCTCTTTTTGCATGGATGTTTTCAAAACACTGTGGATTTTTTCTCCACTCAGCTAATAAAACCCTATACAAAGGTTTGTGATCCTTAAGGTATGATCCAAGAGAAGCTGAAATTCACAAACGCAAGCTTGTGAAAAATTTCACAAACACAAGCTGAATGTATTCCAGATCAAAACCTGAACAATGCTTATTGATTATTTCTTCATTCTTCCCCCTGCTTTCTTCATTTGCTTTTATCTACTTATTATTCTTTAGGATTGTGAAAGACCAGGCAGGTCCTGCTTAATTATACGGTGTAACTTAAGCTCGCTAGCAAAAGCTGAATCCCGCAGCATAGATGTGCAGATGCTTTTGAATACAGAGATATTAAAAAAGGTGAGCATCATTTCCTGCATTATAATGTTGAAATTTCTCTGCATAATTCATCTTGGTGTTGGATTTAAACTTGGATTATTGAACTTTGGTTTTTGTTTGAGCATATCTCAGAGGCAGAAGAAAATGAAGCAGGAAGACAAATAAACTTTCTATCTTTCAAGCTGCTCTCTAATTTTAAAGCAAGTGAGCAAACCAAATAATCCCTAAAATTGGAATAATAATCCCCAAATCCAATAGATTTGGAATTGCAGCATAACTCCATCAGTGTGAGTTAGACTCCAGACTGATTCATAACACTCTTAAATGCCATTAGAATTGAGTATAATTTTCAGATTGTTCTGACATTTTACTAGTGTCATCAATGGATAGAATAGGAACTTAGTCTGCTACTGCTAAACTTGGTTTGTGGTTCTTTCTGATGCCTTGCTGAATGTTCAGTGTTGCACTGGAACGTTCAGATGTCTGCTTCTTACTTGGAGAGAGGCTTCCATAAAACGTTTGCTTGATGGGGCAAATAACAGTAAGATGTCCCCCAAAGGGGGAGTTTAGTTTAATCCTGAAAAGTCTTGATTTGGGAACACTCTACTGAGTACAACCAGTGACTTGGGTTATACAGGAACCTTCTTATTTTCAATCTTATTATTTGGGAAACTGTGTTGAGGGTTACAGTAAAAGTATTGTGGGGTTGTGCTGCTCCCCCTTTGCTGATGTGATTAGTCCAAGTGTTAGGGTTGTATTGTCGCTACAATGCCAGCCATTGTCATTAAATTAGTTAGGCTGCTTGACGGTATGAGCTGGCAATGTATAGTTTGGAGTCACAGAGTAAAATTATTCTCTTGAATTTTGTTGCCCTGGTGTACGTAAGAGAAGGAGGAAATTATTTTTCCAGTTCTGAACGGTCACTCTGTTCCTTAAAAACAATGTAATTCATATGACTTTGAAAGGGTAACTGACGTTATTCCACCAGAAGACATGTGTAATTTTACAATACAGAAAAAAATTACTTTAAAAGGTAACTTCCTGGGCCATTTGTGTTAAAAACCTTTTCAGGAAGGATTCTTCTGGAAAAAAAATATATATTTAGACTTGTTATACTGGGCAATATCAGAATTTATTTTAATAATTAAAAATATTTAATCCAATGCCGTATATAAGCACGTTTTAGTAATTAGATTCAAATATCTGTTTCTAATTATGGTGTAGCAATCATTTGGGTTAAGATGTTCTTTACTGGTGAGATTTGGCACCATCTTGCATTCTTCTAACTGTACAATGTATCTGGACCAAAGAGTGAGGATACTGCTTTTTAACTTTCACATCTAACTTTGGGCTATATTAAACCCCCCATAATTAAATGTCTTTGAGAGCTGTGTGTTTGTGAGAATGTTCCTCAGTTCTTCCTGTTTTTCAATTGGTAGGATACCTCATCAGTTATTCAGTTTGTAACACGGGCAAAGGTGAGAGTGGACACAAGCAACCGGGCAATTGAAGTACCCAATGGGAATTCCGAACATGCAACAGTAAGTGGAAGAATCTGAAGAACAAGAATTGTTACTCATGTGGAATGCATTAAATGATCCAACACTGAGCAAGGAATTTGTGGTCAGGCCTAAGCTTAGCCTACACAAAGAAAGGAGTGTGCCTCTCTTTAAATGTATCAGCAGTGCTGTTGCTGCTGTGAAATCCTCTGGTGTTTTTGCTTGCTGTGATAAGCCTGCAAGTAAATGATTGCCATCGGGATATTTGAATCCATGTTCTGCTGCAGCTAATTCAGCATCTAAAGGTTCTAGGTGTGGATTTTGTTGAGCAATATGTACAGTTTCTCAAGTTGAGGCTGAAACCTGCTTTAATCTAACACAGGTTTCAGGAAATCCGATTTATCCTTTACTAGAAGATCAGCTTGTATGGAAGATGATTAATACTAACAATGCAATTCAGTGAAGGCTTCTTTGGAACTAAGCCCAACCATATTCAGTAAAGCTTACTCCCTAATAAGCACATGTTACAAATGCAACATTAATAGTTTTAATACTCCAGTAAACTGTTAGCTGCTGCAGCAGTTCAATTTTTTTGAATCATCTCTGGTCAAACATTTGAAACAAATTATTGGCACAACCAGTGCTATTCCTGAACGTTTTGTCACTTTTCAAAAAATTACAGGTTTATTTCAGGGCTATGTCTAATCTACCTGTTATCACTCTAAATAAGCATTTCAGATCTTAGTTTGATAAGGATTGTGTTCAAGCCAAGGCTATGATAATTTGAGTTTATAATGCAGCCGGTTCTATAATGATTTTCCCTTTCATGAAAATTTTCTTTTACTAAAGAAAGTAGTATAAAAAGCTTCTGTGGGCTAAAAAGTAAAACTGCTCATTAGTGAAATGGACAAGGCTCCAACAAGCGGTAACAAAGAAGGACAATTCTGCCATCTTGTTTCTTGCTCCTCAGATAAATCTAGCTCCAGTGCCAAGGACTTAATCTCTTTAGAATCATAGACAAAGTATTTTGGGCAACTTATTCAGGGTTCCTTTCGGTGGTGATTTTCTTGCCCCCTCCCTTTAGCTGATCCCTACCCCAGTTGGCTACAAGTCTCAGAACTAGAAATCCAACATTTCTCAGTTGAAAAGCAGCAGACTCCCAGGTAAAGATATGATTTTGCCGGACTTGCTAAATAAATAAATAAATAAATAAATAAATCCCGATTGGTGGGCCTCTGTGTTAGTCCCCTTATTTATTGCCATTATTGCTCCCAAAGAGTGGCTTAATACTATCACTCTCCCACTATACAAGAAAGGCGATGGCAAAACCCAGCTAATTATCACCCAATTAGCTTATTGTCAATAATAGGCAAACTCTGTGCCCAATTTTTATACCATAAGCTTTCAGATTTGGTGTATTAAGAGAATATCTTGGCCCCCAAACAAGCAGGTTTTATGTCAGGATATTCCACCATGAATCAATGTGTAGTCTTGCACCATTTAGCTGAAAAATATTCTAGCTTACTAAAGGTGTCCTGTATGCTGCTGTTGTTGATTTAAGGGCAGCCTTTGATTCAATTCCTTGTGAGTGACTATGGAGGAAATTAGCCACAGCATCCATTGATCATTGCCTTCTCAGATTGATAATTCTGTTACATCAAAGTACTACAACACAGATTAGAGGCAACTGTAATGGTGATTTAACCACCTTCATCACATCAGAGGAGTGAAACGGGGCTGTATCCTTACCTCCCATTTTTCAATTTCTATATAAATGAATTATATAAACCTATATAAATTGTGGCGCTTTCTAAACCAGAATTTCACCCCTCAACACTTTCCCACAGTCCTGTTTCAATCCTCTTGTATGCAGAAGATGCAGCCATCTTATCCATGACCCAAGTGGCTTTTGTAGGTGCTTAGGTGCTTTACTGTCCTATTGTTTTAGGGAATTTCTTGAAATCGATTACTCAAAAACTAAGGTTCTAGCTTTCTCTAGAATGTGCTTTAGCTCCCCTGTTAAATGGGAAATCAACAAAAGACCAAGTGAGCAGGTTAAGGACTTCAGGTACCTAAGCACCCACTTCCAAACTTCTACCCACTGGAGTAACCAACTGACTGAGGTTTCTATTAGAGCTCAAAAAGTTTCTAATGCAATCTTAAAATATACTAGTCATCATGGCATAATTACGTTCCTGTAGCAATAAAACTGTATAAAGCAGAGGAGCTGAGCTTGTTGTTATATGGTGCACAACTTTGTGTTTAAAAGGATACCCTGCTCTAGAAGCTGTTCAGTCTAAGTTTCTGAAAGCCTACTCTGTGTCCCTTGCTCAACCTCAAATGCCCTTGCTAGAGTAGAGCTTGGCTGCATTTCCCTTGAAGCCTGTCTAAGACTTTGCCATCTCAGATTTTGGTTGAAACCAATCCTATGGGGTGAGTCTCTAGTGAGATTCTACTGGAGGTAAAATGATTCTGAACTAGCATATTGTGCTCTCTCACTCCAGGCAATATTATCTCATGGCCCAGATAAAGCCTTAACTGAACTTAAACAGAGGATTTGGGATTTATATCTACAAAATGACAGGGTCAGAATCATCTATCCCTATCATGGTGCAGTTGCAGGTTTTCTGTGGACAATTCCTAGCTACCTCTATAAAATCCTACATATTTCACATAGGACACTTTTTACCTTGGCTCAAATTGGTATACTACCTATTATGGAGACTATAGACAAAAATACTAGTTTCCCATACAACAATTGTACGTGTTTCTGCTCAGATGTAAAGGTTGAGTTAGTAATCCATGTATTGTTACACTACTCATTGTACCACCCATGGTGCCTGGCACTCATAAACACAATTAGCAGAAATTTTAGCTGTCTTTCTGATCAAGAAATTACAAACTTCCTTCCGCAAGTTAGTTTGCTAAGTTTCTAGCAATAGTTATGCCTTGCAGAAGATGGGTGATATCTTCTTCTTGTTATTCATTGTTTCAGGTTTTGGTTTTGGTTTTTCCCCTGTATTTCAAGTTTGTATTTGGGTGTTATTAGTCTGGGACTGTAAATAAATAAAATAAAATAAAATAATAACTGAAGATCCAAAAGAATAGCCAAGTGCAGTGTCTGGAGAAAGACTCATATTTTCTGTTGACTTCACCTATTGATGCTTGTATGTCACTTAATAATTGCACGGCTTTTTATTCAATTATAAAGTCATAGAGTTCCTCAGTCTTGTGTAGGTGTTCGAGCACAGGTTGGACAGCCATTTGTCATAGATGCTTTGGTTTGAATTCCTACATTGAACAGAGCATTGGGATTATTGATGAAACTGTGATTCTATAAAAAGTAACATCTTCAAATATCTAAATATAAGGTTAAGGCATGGGCTCTGAGCCTAGCATAAAAATACAGGTAGTGGACCATGTCCTATTTCATTGTAGTGAAGACTTAAAGCAAGATTGGGCATCTTTTTTTGGCCTGGAGCAGTATTTTGTTCCCTTTCCAGATGGTTAGATACTGATTACTTTTTAATGGTGCTTTGGGGTCACAATATATTCTTGGAAATACACTGTAGATGGTACTTTGCAGCATGCCAGCCTCCTATTTTTAAAAATTCTTTAGATACCTTTATTTATTTACACACATACACAGAGAGAGAGAGAGTAGTTAAGGCTCCAAGCTAGAAACTGGAGACTGTGAGTCCTAGGCCTCTCCTAGGCATGAAAGCCGGCTGGGCAATTTTGGGCCAGTCATTCTCTCAGCCTATGACGTCAGGCTTGGGCGACAAGCCAGTCGGTCAATTCCTGTCGCATCCAATGGATCAACACTCGGTTGATCTTAAAAAAAATCTGCACCTGCACCTGCAGGAAAAATGCTAGGAAAAAAAAAATGCCCCAAATATGTTTTTCATGGTGAGTGAGCATGCACAGTTACCACTACCAAAAAAACCTTATTCTGCCTCCCCCCTCTCTCTACATATACAGTATATGAAGAAATTTTTAACAAAGTAAAAACCATAAGGGAAAATAAAGATAATGCATAAAAATAATAAATAATGAAAAAAGACAATAGAAATAGAAAAGGAAAAGAAAGATTATAGAGAGGTGGCTTCCAGTCTTCTTGACTGCAGTTATCTCGACAGGCAGGCATACAGGGAGGACTCTTACAGTAGACTCCCTTAAGTATATAGATGCCATGAGTTCACACTTCTTCAACGTCTTCCAGCCCCCCAGTTGCCCTCTAAAGTGGGTAAGACGATGCATATATCAATGTGGGATTATATTATACTTCATTCAAACTTAAGGCTTAGAATTTATAAATTAGTATATGGTATCAAAGCTTGCTAATTGCTACTTTGTGCATTATTTCCTTATTTTACTTTCCTAAAGTACATATGGTTCTTTTCTTTTCTTTTCTGTTCTGTTCTGTTCTGTTCTGTTCTTTTTTTTGGTAGTAATTTTATTAAAGATAAAATGGTAATTATTTTTTTTAGTTTGTATTTGTTTTTGTTTTTTACTTTTTTGTTAAGTTCTCACTAAAAAAAGAAGTAAAACTCTTTCTGTTCTCTAATGAACTTGGTCTCATGCCCTTTTTCTCTTTATGGACATTAACAGTCCCATACATTGAAGCAAGTAGAAACTAAAGCCCATCAGGTCCTAGAGGAAGCTTGTACCCTGAAGCATATGGCCTGCTGTGTGATTTAACCATGGAATAACCTGGTCCTCAATAATCACTCCAAAATGAAAACTGAGAAGAAGTGTATTGTTAGACTGAACCTGACAAAATGATGGATAACATCTTGGTCTTGCTTAAGAATAGCATTCTATTACTATTTTATCACTATTTTTTATTTACTCGTTAGATTTGTATCCCACCTTTCCTCAAGGAACTCAAGGTGATATGTTAAGCACTTTTGTTTCTCATTTTTTTTTTCCCTTGGGATAGACTGAACTTAGAAATAAAGACTGGCCCAAAGTCATCCAGTGAGCATCTGCAGCTAAGAATTGACTTGAACTAGGATTTCCCTGGTCCTAATCACCCTCCTAACTACTACAACACCAGAGGTTTCATTTTAGTTGGTGGGTCTGCTCATACAGATTTTGAAGCTGCCTGTTTATTATCTGGGAAAGTGCTATTTTTCAGGTTGTAATCAGGCAGGGTGGCATTACATTTATAGGTTTAACATGTGTTACATTAAAGTAAATAGTAGGATAGCGCCCCAAAATGATACAGAATAATTTTGTATCAGAGTCACTACATTCATCTTTCATTGTAGTGAAGAAATACAATCACTGGTCTGGAGATTGTATTTGCAAAGTACTTGCGAAGCACAGATTGTATCTGTGAAGTACTAGCTGAAAACAAACATGTTGGATGTCATTTTGTTTTGAAAATCATTTTGTAATCTCATGTTTGTCTAATATAAATGTTAATTTTAATCTTTATCTATGCCATTTCCATATGTCTCTTGGCTTCTCTGATTTGGTATGCTTTATGTTGGGTCATACTTATGAAAAAAAAGGGAGAACTCTTGTGGTTTGGCTCAGAAATTGTATTCTTTCTCTCCTCTTCCAGTCCCCTGGACCCCCCACAGAACAATTCTGTAGGGAATTGTGTATTGTATGTTATAATTATAAGATATAAACTTATAATTTATAATTTATATATGCATAACAACTGGTCCATTTTTCTCTTTCACTTCTTTTAGTTTATTTCCTTTTATTTTGAATCCCGATCACAATAGTTTTATCTCCCTGGATATAAAACAAGGTTTCTTAGCACTCAAATTGTGGGTTTCGAGATTTAGGCTTAGTCTGAAATAGTGAGATCTAACATGCTTAATTTAAGTCTCATTGATACCATTGGATCTCAAGTGTGGATCCAAGTCAATGTTTGTCTCACTTTTTCTGTCAGTAAATACAGTAGTGTAGTTCTGTGCAAGATGAATTTGGGTGGCTCCGATTTTTCATTTTCACATCTGTGGGAGCGTTCGTGGTCTTTCACTTCAGCCTTGGGGTTAATGCCACAAACTATTCTTAAAAGCATTTATCAAGGAACAAATTACCCACTTGCGATGAATTGATTTATCCAATAAGTTCCCCTAAAAATAACTAAACTAGCTAACTTGATTTGTGTAAACAAATTGGCCTTATCTCAAGTTAAGGCACTCATTGCCAACAAATAGTCAACATTTGTAGGTTTTGGGAATAGCCAGAGGTCTACTTATTCCAGCTGTTTTCCCAAGGCAGGAAGAGCTACTGCTTCTGCATCTGCTTCTGCTTCTTCCTCCTTCCTCCTCTATCCCTAGTACACCTTAGCTACACCCAGCCTAACCACAGAAAGCATCTCATGGCATTCTGGAAATAAGTAAATGATAATGTGACAGAAGGCAATTGAAAGCACTGCCTGCCAAACCAGAGGCATTTGCCCAGTCCAAGGAAGAATGTAGTAAAATGATTGTGGCCAGATGGCACAGACACATTTGCCAGCTACAGACTACAAAGGAAGTAAGTCATCTTTTAAATTACTAGCCAATTGCTTCTCATCACATTGACCATGATTAGGCCTTGCAAGATGGTGTGGAAGACATCCCATGCACATATAGATAGAAACATCTCCACTAGGATATCTATTTATATGATTTATATTTAAATAGATAATCATTTAAATTATAATAATTATTTAGTAATAATTAGTAATAAATGATTTAAACAAAGTGTTATTTGAATATGTAAAAATGCTTAAATTTACTGCATATTAAAGAAAAATATGTTGAAATCAGATTTAGGCTTTAATGTTTATCCTCTTAATCTAGAAATAAGCTTTATGTAATTAAGTGGAACTTATCTGTGACTAGCTCTGTATTGTAAATGAGTTGCAGTTAGGTCCTACTGAAATCATTGTTAAATTAGCTAAGTTGTTCCTAAGTTTTCATGGAAACTGGGTGCACTTATTTAATATTGATCCCACTCAATGAATTAACTTCTATTTCTTGATAAAGAGTGATCAAGCAATCAATGGAGATAGTAAACGACTTCAGTGAATGGTGACTGGATATCTGTTGCCATGTGTATTGCATCATATAATAAAGCAGATGAGTCTCTTTCTCTTCCAAGATAAGAATGTTCAAATCACTTTAAGTATGAATCCACTGCAAATCCATTTGCTAGGTGGTTTTGTGAATGATTCCAGAAAATATTGGCTTCTACACCATCATAGGCAATTACCAAACTACATTGTAAATTTATTTCTAAATTAATTCCTGGTTGAGGGGGAAAAAAAGTCCTGTGTGTTATTTGGAATGGAATCTTTATTATAAGGTAAAGTATAAACACTAAATCTGCAATAAAAGCCTTCCAGTGTGGTAAGAAATTTAAAAACTATGTAAGTGTTGTACGCTTGCCCAAAGTCACTTCATGTGAGATGGGCGGCCATATAAATTTGATAAATAAATAAAAATAATTTGGAACTCAAATTGCATTCTACAATGGATCCAGTTTTGTACTGTTTGCTTGACATTCTAGAATAAACCCCGTTCTGTTCTCAGCTGGTTGGACATAAGTTCAGAGCGTATAAATGAGTTTCTAATTGATTCCACATTTCTATAATCATTTTATTTATGGCCATAGAACTGTCCTTACCCAGTTTAGTTTTCTCTTATATCACTGCTGGAAATCTGTCAGATCTAAGGCAGCACTAAGCTCACTTTGTACGATGATGATGATGATGATACTTTTTAAAATACCAAGCAATAAAAGACTGAGAGTTGCATGCAGTGAAGATACAGACAGCTCAAAAGCATGGCATGTGGCTGGCACATTTCCTTTCCCACAATACTATTGCCAGCACCTTGGAAAGATGAATAACTTCCCTTTTTTCACAATTTTCACTGGCCACTTCAAGACATCTTGCTAATGAAGGCGGTATGTTAGATCAAGATCCTTTTTGGTTTGGTCTTTCTCCATGGATCTGAAAGATCACATATGGGCAATGCATGTGTCTCTATCTGTGACTTAAGGAGCCCACCCACTCTTCCCCACAAGCCAGCCAATTAGCTATTAATTGGGCAGCAGGAAAAGTACCACTGTCCTGGCATTGCTACTACATTCTTGATTAGGCTTGAGGGGAAGATACTTTTTAACCTCTTCCAGTAATCCAAGTGCTTGTGAGATGCTCTTTCTTGGAATCCCAGGGAGGGGATATTAATATCTTTATATAGCTGAGACCAGAATATGAGTCTATATTCATAGCTTAGTATGTGTATGTGCTCACAAATGTGCGAGCGCAGTGCAAGTGTGGAAAGTGTGAGTGTGGAAAGTGCGAGTACACAGCCTGATTCCAGAGGATCTGTGTTATCAGTTAGTTTGTAGACCTTGCCTCACTGGTGATCTCTATATGCATCTCATTTTCAAAAAGAATTCTAAAATATTATCTTGCTGGATCAAGTTCCTCTAATTGAGCATTTTATTTGCAATAGTGGGGTCTCTGTGATTTCTGCTTCTTCATGCAGAAGTTTTATTTAGCTGTTGTGGCTACTGGCTCTGTTGATAGGGTTTGTTTACTTTTAATGAAGTTTAATTAAACCAAAATTATGTATTAAATCAATCCTAACTGGAGGTGGCAGGGGGAAGTAGAACAGATTAAATTCTTGCCATTTCCAAAGGCATAATTCATGCCAGCCGGAGTGTGAAGTATGGATGGTTTTGTCATGCTTTTTAGATGACAATGCTTTATATTTAGTAATTCCCCTACCTCAAGACCTTTTGGGACCTGATTTGAAGAAGCAGGTGCTGCTTCCTCTTATTTCCATATGCAGAAAATTATCCGGTAGAATTACTTCAACACCAAGGCAGCAGCACCTGAGATTCTCAATCTTATCTTTACTAGTTTCCTGTAGCTCCCCCTTTCCAATATCAGATACATGAGGCTCCCCCCTTCCTTAATAACAGGTGCTAAGAGATCATGCTGAGGCTGAGAAAGAAAGAGAACTATCTCTAAATACAAACACCTAGCAGATGGGAGATCATGTAATAGACAACTATTACTAATGACGACTATTAGTCCATCATGCAAATATTCTGGGAAAAATAGAGTCAAAAGTTTCAGTTTAAAGAGAACCCACCTTAATAAACTCACTAATAAAGAAGGGCTGGGTGGTTCCTATCTCAGTTCTCAAGATTCTGTTCTCCAACTCATTAAAGTCTTTGAATCTTCTTCCTTTGTGCATAAGGGGCTTGACAGTATGGCCGGCATAGTAGAAGGGCCAATCTGGAAATGTATCTGGGAGATAGCAGGGCTTTCCATTCAGTCAATATGCTGTTCGTCTCTGACAGTAGAACCTCCATCCCATCCATTTTCCATGTCCATTATTTGGTTGAGTTTCGATATCAAAAGCACCTAAATATATTTAAAATAAATGTATAAGGTAAACAAGAAGAAGAACTGTACAGTACTTCAGATTTGATTCCAAAATGGTTCTTTGGAACACAAATATAACATCAACTGTAACATCTATCCACGGGACCGTATGGCAACTGTGGAGGGCAATTACATGCATCTGGGAAAATACATCCCAATATTATAGTGGGTGCTACATTTGCTTCTACTTCTGTACATTTTCAATCACCTTTTCTGAATTATTTCCATGATTATCATCATAACATTTATCATCATCATCATCATCACTATCACCATCAGTCAATTGCAAAAGGCAACTTTACTTGGAACAGCTTATATCCTGCAATGATACCAGCATCTGTCTCAATAGAAGAGAATATGTGTAGCTCAGGGTTGAACCATGGAGTCCTTGGTGTTCTCTGAGCTTGGTTGTTTTCTTGCAAACATTTCATTACCCAGCTAGGTAACATTTTCAGTGCTAGCACCAAGGACACCAAGGACTCCACAACATTTGTCTATCCCAGGTCCTTGGAAAGGACTCGGTAGGTGGATAAAAATGCCAAATCCAGTCTAAATATCTGGCTGACTGTGCGATCAACCATAATAATAATCCTGTGACAATACCTTTAACACCATCAAACAACATTTGTCTATCCCAGGTCCTTGGGAGGGACTCAATAGGTGGATAAAAATGCCAAATCCAGTCTAATCATCTGGCTGTGTGACTAATAATAATAATTTCACAAATGTCATCTGGAGAACTTTGGCTATGGTATGGCACAGAAGTAACATAAACAACCCCATCTATCCCTTTTCAAAAAATAATGTCACATTTCCAGCTCACACCAAATCAATTTACAATATGATTTTTCTGATTCCTTAAGCTGTTCACTCTGCTCAGTATCAACATCTCATAACGGTAGTAGAGTCAGTGCCAACTTGGTTTCTAATTTATAGCAAATATATCTTGTAATAGCATAGACCTTTTTTCCCTTTGACATAGGCTTGAGTGACAGGCTGATCTCATTCCTTTCCCTGCTTTCAAAGCAGGATGAACCTGATATCTCCAAGTATTGTGCATATAGTCTGCAGTCTGGCCAGGAGAGAACAGGACTGAACTATGGGGAGGTTCCGAACTTTGCCAAATTTAAAGTAGACCCATTGAAACCAATCCCCATCTTAGTTGTTGCACCCTGATGATGGCTGATACTGAATGGAGCTTTACTTCTGGATGGAAAACAACACGGTGGAATCACCAAGGATGAAGCATGTCATTTTAGTTGTACAGTACTGCTGTCTCTGTATAAGGCTTTTAAAAATCCTTTTGGAACTAGCCTGATAGCTAAATGTCATAATTGTAGTTTGACATTATTATCTTGCTTTTAGAAATATTAACAGAGGATGTAATTAAGCGTATCTGTCATAGGGAGTACTGAAGACTAGTTGTATGATTTTTTCCCCCCTCTAATTACTCTGTAGGTGGTCTTTGAGGCCTTGCACAATCTGGAGCCTCGTGGTTATGTGGTCGGATGGATCATTGCTATCAGTTTACTGGTGGGAATTCTCATCTTTCTGTTATTGGCTGTGCTGCTATGGAAGGTAAGCTATGTGTCAGACACAACATAGACAGGAGGATTAGCCACGGCCTTGGCTTAAAATGCTTTTTGGTCTTTTAGGCTCTTTAGCATCCATTAATTGCAAAGAATAAACTGTCTTATATCCCAAGATCATTAAACATCAGAAAAAAAGGTTGTGCTTTCATTTCCCTTACTGGGAGAATGGAGGATTCTTAAAATGATGACGATGCCAGAATCTTAAAAGGGGAACAAGTTATGGCAATTCCACATAGAATGATTTTTCAAGGCTGGCGTTTTTGATGTTTGCTCATGCAATATCTAAGCCCATGACAAATCCATTGTTTTACTGTTTCATCAGTAAACTTGTATGGTTGTGGAAGGCAATGACCAGGGACCAGAGGGGAGAGCCATTCCTCCCAGACTGAACAGAAGCCAGTTGGAGTGGAGGTATTTGCCTACAGTGAAGTGAACCAGAGAGCATTGCTTGAGCCAGCACAAATCAGAAAACACCAGGCAGAGCTTGCCTTTCTGGGGGGCTGGGGACAGGTAGAGGACAATGTTGTGTATTACACCCCTTGAGAAATAGTCAATGGCCCATATTTACACTGAGGCAAGGTGCCTGTGCAGATCAGCCCCAAGTCACATAACCCCATTTTTGCTACCAGCATGCTAGCCTCTCCTGTTTCCTGACTAATCCAGAGCTCTAGGCACTATATTGCTTAGGACTATACAAAGCTTTGAAGGAGGGCTTCATTTCAACAATGTTCTAGGGAAGCAACCCTTTGAAGCTGTTTCATATGGTGTTAAGAGTGAAACAAAGCTGCCTCTAAAAAAGGAAACAAAACTCCCATGTTTTGCCTTCTATTGTTGTTGTTATTGGTATTATAATTACTATATTTTTATGCTACCTTTTTTTATAAATATGTTTTGGTCAACTCAAGGCGGCGAACATACTTAACGCTCCCACTTCCTCTAGTTGCCTTCTCTGCAGTTCCATTCATCTGCCTACAACAGATTGGCCCATACATACATATCCATCATATTATTTCCATTTGGGAAAAATAGTGTAATGCAAAGCACAGGAAAGGAATAGGAAATAAAGTAAAGGGATGAGATATGTGAAAAGGAAAAAAACATAGGTAAATTTAGTTTACAGCAACACCTCTCTCCATATCTGAAACCATTCTTTCTAGACCACATCCATCCACAAAACCACGAATCACATTTTGTTCTTCAAAGTTCTTATCTCTCTCTTTTTCAGAATCTCATTGATTCCATTCAACTACTACTTCCTCTGTCTTCCCCTTCCTCACAACTCATTCACTCTTCTTTCTGTGTTGTTCTGCAATTCAGTCTTTCTATGTGACCAAACCCCCTCAGCATGCTTGTTTTGAATTAAGTCCACATTAATTTATCCTTGACCCTGTATCTTTGAGTTTTAACATACACACTTCTAAAATAACACATTGCCATTGCATTCAACTTACTTTTATGTTTCTTGACATAACCTAGCTCTTACTTCCATATAAAAAAGTGGGCAAAAGCACTTCCTTATACAAAAAACCCCCCACATTTCTGCTTCTTTCAACCAACACTGGTTCTGACTACCTGAAGACCAATCTCCAAATTTCTCAGTAGCATTAAAGGCAAGGTAGGTGCTGGCAGGGTGGGGCAGGGTAAAGGACATAACAAGCTTGCAATGCCACAATTCCAGTTCTGCCCTTTTTATACAGGCTCCATGATCATCTCATGCACGTACCTAAGAAGCCAAGCTTGCATTGCAACAACATGACTCTTGTTTCATCTTTCTGACAAAATCATCAAGTTCTGCAGAGGCTTCTGGATGGCCGTACACAATAATATAGTTCTGTAGGCTTTAGTAGCAGAAGGTAGACTTACCCAATTTTTTGTGCTTTGCTTATTTATGGAAGCAGCTTGCTTTCTTTGATGAGGTTAAAGTGTTCCTTTGCCTAAATAGATACTGCTACCATGAAGGAAAACAATACTGCTGCTGACAACGCAGCTGGAATACTCAGATGGACTGGTAGCACTCACCCTCCCTTTTTGGATTTGCCAGAGGAGATTAAGAAGACTCGTTTCTGCATAGCTGATCAGAATCTGAACCAAATTTTGTAATTGCTGCAGACTCCTAATAATGATGTCATTTAGGGAAACTAAGCAACTATCAGGTGGCTCTGCATGCCCACCTAAATTTAATTGTTCTTGTCTGTTTCACAGTAAGGCTAAAACCTGTTTAAAACATGACAACAGTATTTCTTTGTCCTTGTGTCTCAGAAATATGCCTTGTAATTCTATTGAATAGATAAATTCATATAGATAAACCACAGGAGGCTCTAATTTAAATGTCATATGGTTTAGATTACAGTAGCATTTCTTCTTAATAACAGATCTTGAATATATGCAAGTCTTTTTGCCCAAATTAAACAAATCATGCACTTCACTGTGTTTATCATGAGGTTGCTTAGAAAAGTGTCAGCCCTAAATACACAGGGCTTCGTTAGGAAAAGGTTCAAAGCCCTCTTCCTATAAATACCCCACAACATATTTGTATATTTAGAAAACTCTTTAAACTCTGTGGAAGAGCAGCCAACTTGAAAATGAACATGAGAGTAGAGATTCATTAAAATGTTTCCTAGCATATCCACTTTCCCCTCTCCATGGCCTCACGTTATATTACTTGTCTTATATTGCTGGTTAAATCCTGCAGTCAAACTGTTTTTTCCTAATGGGGAATGATCTGCATTTATTCTTTGCCAGTGATTTTCTGTGTAGTCTGTTATTTAAGATCCAAAAAAAAAAAAAATTCTATCCTTTCCCAGGCATGAAACAGAGAAGAAGGTTATGTACTGTTTCCTATACCAGGAAACCATCATGGCAGGCGGGTGCAGCCTGGAACTTGTTGTTGTTCCAAATTGTTGTCCTGAGCCCCTTAACTGTGATTCTCCAGGGCTTCCTCATGGCCATTACTCCCAAGAATCTTCAGCAGCAATTACTCAGCTGCTTTGAGTTGAGGCAGAAAACACAAAAACGCTGTAGTCTATGTCTTAAACTAGGAAAACAACAACACAATTCTCCATGCCTAGGGAATCACATGAATGTTCTGGCCTGCCAACCTATATGACATGGGTCTACTCATTTTGCACTTGAATATGGTCATCAGAAGTTTGCCCACTCCTGTCTAATGGAAAGCCTGCTTCAAAGGAGTATATTTTATGATAATCATGACACAAAGAATAGCAAAACTCTGTGTATGTCTACTCAGAAGTGAACTCTGTCATTGGGACTCCTCCTAGCATATTAAATGTAGGGTTACAGCCTTACAAACAAATGTGGGCTGCCTTACCTCATATTTGGAGAATATAAATTAAGTTTATATTCCGATGATACAGAGTTTTCACAGAACAAGATTCAAACAATCAAGTTAATCTTTACTGAGAGAATAATGTTCTTCACATTAAGTGATAAGAACAAAATAGTGCTCTTACAGTGGACTGTAACTTAAGGCTGCCACAGCAACACCAGTCCTGGAGTCCCACGCATCACTTAAAAAAGTATAGTTGGAGCAACTTTGCAGGGTAGGAAGGGAATATCAGAGAGGCATCTTAGTTTGTGAACTCTGGCCTAAGGCAGTTGTAGCCTTTTTTAAAAAGGAAGATGTGAAGAGGGAGATCTTTGGGGCTCCCTTAAGTGGTGAACAGTGACAGGGAGTTCCATACCTCTGGTTCCATTGCCAGTAGTTCTGTTCTATTATATTTTCCAGTTGAGTCTCTCATACCAGCAAGCACATGCTTTACGCACATGAAACAGTTCTTAAAGTGTAGCTGCGTAGTAGGGCTGAAGGTGGATAGTTTGGCCCCAGGTAATATAAAGTATTTCTTGGCCTGATCCATCCCCAAAGCAAGTAATCTGCAGATTCAAGCTGGGGCGGGCGGGGGGGGGACAAAATAGAGCCCATCTGCTGTAGAACAAGTGTGTGTTTCAAAAGCAATTGATATGTAGCAACCTCATAACCTGTACTGGATCTCAGTTTGTTTCATATTGGATAAAACTTAACATACTCATATCAAAATCACTTTCACCTACTTTAGCTTGGCACAATTCCAGAAAAATGGTGCTTGTGTGCTTCCAATTATACTTTTGTATTGTGTATAATAGGGCAGTAGATTTTAACCCAACATTCATACTCAGCATGGTTAATGCAATTTCTCAGAGGGGCAATTAATTGCCAGGATTCTGTCCCAAACGGGTTAAAATTAAAAACAAGTTTAGTTCACCTATTTGCAGTTTACTGTTATTGTTTTCACATTACAACATTACAAACAATTACTACTACAGTTCTGTCATAAGTGGTTTCAGGTTTATGGTTTTTGAATTACTGAAATTCATCTGTACATAATAAGCAGTTGTAAAATCTATATAATCTATATAATTGCTGAGAGAATCTTTCCTCTCTCACATGTAGAAGTTTAGATTTGAAAGCTGCTTACATTTGGTTACAATTTTTAGGCTGAACCTCACCTTACATTACTCATAGAGATGGGAGTACAGACATCTACAGAGAGAGAGGGAAAATGATGACACGTATATCATGATACAAATAATCCCACTTAGTACTTGTGTCAAACAATGTGAATGCAAGTATTAAGTTGCATCCTTTGTGCAATGACCTCATCACAGTGGGTTACAGGTGCTGCAGGATGGAAGAGAATATTTTTGGCTTTGCATTTTAATCTGAAGTTACCCAGCATTCCCTTTGTCATATTTGAACCAAAATGCAATTAAATACTGATATCCAGTCTTTTTTACTTCTACAGTGCAATTTTCAGCTTGAAAAGTTCATGCATAATTCTAAATGTAAGAGAAAATACATTGCAGTTGTCCTATTAGGAGAATTGTATTTGATTTTCCATGTGCCTGTGCAAAAATGGGACAGTACTAACATAAGAAAAAAAATAAGAAAGAAAATCAGATCCTTCTAGCTCATGTTCTGTCCCTTTCAAACACTCCTGATTTGGATTCTCTCTCCAACTTTCTTTTCTGACAGACTAAACATTAAGCAATCTTTCTAAAACAGCTTATCTAATATAATGTAGCCTTCTCTATCTGGAATTCTACAGAGGTGTTAGAAAGCTATATCAGTCAGCAAGGTAATTGGCTGAGATGGTGGGAGTTGCAGTCCAATGCATGTGGAGGGTGTTAACATTGGGGAAGGTTTAATATCATATATATATATATCTATCATATCATTAATATAATATAAATTACCTTAATATATTTTAAGAAAATTTGTATTGCTTTGACCACAACAAAAATATAACTGAACAAAACAATTCCACATTACCAATTAAAAATATTATCCAAATATACATAAGTCGCCAAGCCAACAACTATTATATTAATAATAAATACTGAAGCAATGGAATTATTACTAATTATTAGTGTTCATATGGATCTGAAACTGAACCACTCAGTTTGTCTTGGCACTTTGTGGTGACAGTTTCATGAAACGTGCAGTCTTCTAAAAGGAGTGTAACATGTTACCAGCTGGTAATTTAAATATTTGTCCTCTTTTGTAAATTCAAAGCCCTCAGAAGACTCTATGTTCTAAGCATACATGAACTTATTATCCTTCTGCTGAGATATGATTGAGTTGATTGTTGAGATTTTTTGCCTGCCTGCCTGCCTGCCTGCCTGCCTGCCTGCATTCCTTCCTTCCTTCCTTCCTTCCTTCCTTCCTTCCTTCCTTCCTTCCTTCCTTCCTTCCTTCCTTCCTTCCTTCCTTCCTTCCTTCCTTCCTTCCTTCCTTTCTTTCTTTCTTTCTTTCTTTCTTTCTTTCTTTCATCAAACAGAACTGAAAAAGAAAAACAACAGCAACAACTTCAAGCATATAAGGGCTTATCATACACGTATATATGTATATAAAGTTTTACACAATAGTTTCAAGTACAGTTTTCATTGTAGTGGTCCATACACAGTCTATGTCTGTAAGAACTCATTCATAAGTTGCCAGTAATATCAAGCATTCAATCTACAAAGTAGTTGGGTCCATAAATTTATTTTTCCAAAGTTGAAAAATTAGTATCTTAGCAATCAGAAGGGTGCAGAGAATCCATTTCTCTTGTCCAGCCATCAATTTCCATGTAATAGGTATGTAGTTTAAAAAGTATGGATGTTAAACCCTGTCAAATTACATTATGGCTTTTTTTCTCCAGAATATAATGGTTTTTGGACAGTACAAAACATATCTTTTAATGTTGAGATTTGATTGACAAGCACAAATTAATGTAGCTTGATATAGTGGAATTGTACCCAAGAGACTTTGTTTAAACTAACTCTGGGTCAGTTGTCATTTCTTAGTGTTATGTGTTGAATAGAGAGGAGGGATTCAGATTTGGGGCTCGTTCGATATCATCAGTGTGCTGCTGATACTCAGTTATATCTTACAGCTCAAGGCCGACCAGGTGAGGCTGTCAAGGTTCTGTCCCAGTGCCTGGAGGCTGTGTGGGTTTGAATGGGGAGGAGCCATCTCTGACTCAATCCTACCAAGACCAAGTGGTTGTGGGTGTTTGGACCACCCAGATCTAGGGATATTCCATCTTTGACCTTGATGGCACTTCCCCATTCAAGGGTGGTGTTCAATTTGGGTGACTTCCTAGGCACACAGCTACTACTAGCTGAGCAGGTGGCAGCTGGGGCCAGGAAGGCATTTGCCCAGGTTTATCCGGCATGCCAGTTGTGCCTTTCCTAGATTGGGGAGCACTTCAGACAGCCATTTATGCCCTGGTCGCCTCACAGCTTGGCTACTGCAACACACTGTACCTGGGGCTATCCCTGAAGACCACCTAGAAGGTTCAGCTGGTTCAAAATGCACCAGCATAGGCAGTGATGGGCATACCTTGGTATGCTCCTGTATCACCTCTGCTTTGCAAGCTGCCTTGGTGGCCAGTTTGCTTCTGGGTGTGATTCAAGGTGCTGGTAGATATCTATAAAGCCCTGCATGGCATAGGGCCTGGTTACTTGAGGGACCAGTTATCTCCCATAGTATCTGGCAGGGTTGACATGCTCTGGGTACCTTCAGTTAAACAATACCATCTATCAGGACCCCAGAAGTACACCTTCTCTATAGCAGCACCTGCTCTCTGGAATGAGGTCCTCCTTCAAGATCTGAGTGGCCCCTATTCTGCTGGTATTTTGGAGGCCTTGAAGACCTGACTCCTCACTTTTCATGCCTTTGGTATGGAATTTGGTATGCCTTTCCATGCCTTTGGTATGGAAGGCCTCCATTTAACCTGGGTTGTTTTCCTTTGTTCCCACCCAGTATTGTCATCCTTCCATCTTTACCCTTCTTTGTGTTTCTTTGTTTATTTTTAATGTTTTAAACAATTTGTAAACTACCCAGAGTTGCTGGGAGTTAGGTGGTGGCTTATTATTATGGTTGCTTGCACAGTCAGACAGATTTTTAGACTGGATTTGGCATTTTTACCCACCTATCCTTCCCAAGGATGTGGGATAGGCAGATTATTATTATTATTATTTTCATCCCACTTTTTGTATATATTTTGATCAACTTTTAAAAATATTTTTTATAATTTTTATGATTATTTTCATCATCATATCTATATAGACCAAGTCATTACTTGATTATGTTGATATCAAGAGATAGAGATGGAGTTACCAAATTCACCTATTTGCTAAACCTTATTATAGTGGTTGGACTCATGCAACATCCTAAGACAAAACTGTGCAAAATATTTAATGGCTTAGTTCAATATGTGAACAAGGTTATAGCATAAAGCAGTCCAGAGAGAATAAAATTAGAGCTCCTGCTCCAGGCAGGACAGAACTGGCCACTAAAGGAAAAGAGAAACTCATCAGGAAAAAATCCTCAGTTGCTACAAACAAACCCATGAGGTTCTTAGTTTACATCCAATGAATTCTTTCCAATGGATAAGAAAATGCCCAATAAATTTCTTCAGCACATGGAGCTGCCCAGGAGTGAGCTAATATGAGCACCATAGTTTTTTCCTCATATGTACAGTACTCTGACAGATCCTTTGGAGAAACAGAATTGATTATGCGTGGTTGCCACTTAATATAAATAAGAGTTTGATCAAATCATTCCCACCCTTCATGATATTGCAGTTTCTCCTCCACAAATAAAGGGACTTTATTGGTGGTCTGCATAAATATTTGTATTCTATACAACCGTGTGGGTAAACAGTATATCAGATTTTAAAGCGTAGTCAGTGGGGACTCTGTACGTCAGAAACCAGTTAGGCATTTTACCCTTTACTTTGCACCCTATAAACATACATAATCTCTTGACAAGCAAAAAGTCCTTTTATGGTGTAGACAGCTTTTCAGAATAACTAGCGTTCTTAACCCCAGCCAAGGCATATATGTATGTCAAATTTAAAACTGCAAATAAGTACATATGATTAGAAATTGCTCAGAAATATAAACTGCACCAGATGCATTTTAAAAATAAATAATCCTTTCAGAGGTCCATTGATTTGAAAACTGGAAAGTATGAATTCCTTGATCTGTATTTACCATTGGTTGAACCAAATATACAGCAATTGCTTATACTAATAATTATATAACAAATACAATGTTCTGTCAGATGTACTGTATTTTTGGCAGACAAAATGGACCATAATTAAACTGTATTACCCTTTGATTGACCTCAGTAATAGTGTTTAAAGTTTAGCCTGAATGTAGAGTGTTTCAAGTGATGCCAGAGATCTTTTAAAAATATTTTTGCATCCCTTCAAGAGAAAAAAGGAGCAACACATTCAGTAAATCATATGCTGGACAACGAAATAGCATTTAACTACTACTGTGTTCCAACTTGGATTTGTGAACTATGAATGTACTTGGACAATTTTTAAAAAATATATATTTGGAACAAATACTCAGTTTCCTGAACACTGTAGGGAACAATTTATATTTTTACTAGCCTCACCGCAGTAGATGACTTTATGACAAATTTTGTTTGGTAAAATGGGGGAAATGCATTCAAATATAAAATCCTGTTTGTTTCAAAAAAAGAATAAAGCAAGGGATGGAACTCAGCAGGGCTGTAGAAGACCTTGGATTTGAGCAGGTCATGACCAATATCTAGATCAGTGTTGTCCAAACTTGGCCACTTTAAGATGAGTGGACTTCAACTCCCACAATTCCCCAGCCAGCATGGCTGGCTGGGGAATTGTGGGAGTTGAAGTCCACTCATCTTAAAGTGGCCAAGTTTGGACAACACTGATCTAGAAGAAGTAAAAGGAGTTAAAGTGACACTGTCATAATATAGTTGGAATTTGAATGGAGTAGAATTACTGCAAAAAAAGTACATAGCCTAAACAATATTGACTGCAAAGGTCAAAAGACAAACTGGACTTGGGGGATCCTAAGTCAAAGTTTATGAAGCCCACAGGCAAACCACTGAAATCATGCTACACTGTCCTTTGCCTTGTCTCCTTTATTATAGCTTGTAGTGGCCTGTGAACCACCATTAAGCTGAAGTCACGACTTCTGACCAGAGCCTAGGCATAATGGGAGGCAGGAAGAAACCTGTAGATGTTTGTTCAAATGCCACTCAAACAGCTTGTCTTTATTTCCCATTCTTCATACTTTTAAGGAAAAGTGCTTGACAGATGGGAAACAGTTATATTTTGAACCTGCCTTTAGTGCCTCTGTTCTTAAAGTGAGATCAATAGAGAACCTGGATAATACAAGGATAATTCTCCACATTCACATGAACTCAGTAATGTGCTGACCATTTTTCTTGGCTTTTTAAAAATAATTTGGGTTTAAATTAATGAAAAAAACATTGCTCTTCATTTTTTATCCAAAAAAAGAAAAAAGGACATGACAGTGAAATTGTGAAGTGTGGACTATGGGGTTCCTGTAAGTACTTTAGTTATGAGCTGACATGTGGGTATGTCAAAGTGTTTGTCTTTACTTACCCAGCAGTCTGATTTCTCCTTGGCTTCACATATGTCAATTGAATGCAGAGGAAACATGAGGGAATTTCTCCCTTTTGCCCTCTTTCTTTCCAAATCAGGAAGTGTAGGTGACCACAGAGCTGCAAAGGGTTCAAGAAAAGTGTATCAAGATAAAAAGCATTCTTTGTTACCTCACGACCCCCTTCCCCAGAAAAGTGAAAAAGTACCTCCAGAAGGAATTTGAAAGAAATTGTCAAGCACCCTGAGAAGGAGGTACAAAAACAGAAGCTTGTTTTTCAGGGGAAGAACATTTTCAGGAAATTGGAAGATAGCTTTTGGCAAGGTGATGGCCAAAATATATTACATGCATAAACTTCAATTATCCATCACCGTGCATAATTTCCAAGTGACCCTGGAGAATATGCACAAGAAAATAAGGTCAGTTAAATTGCATGCATATTTACTGATTAATAAATAGACGTTCCACTTGGAATTGTCAGTGTAGCCTGGAAAGCTATATATAGTTTCATAACAGCTCTACAGTTAAACAGGCAGTGGCACGTTAGATCAGGGGGCAGTGACAATGCTTGGTTATGCTATGCCACATTCAAGTTTGGAGTTTCATATTCCCAGTACATTTGGGTTTCTTCTTGCATTGGAACTAGCAGTTCAGATTTAGCTGTAAACTTTCCACTTCAGAGATCTGTTTGCTACACTTTGGAAAGGCATTTTTTTTCCATTCAGTGCCTTCCCTTTAACCTTTCCTGAGCTGTTTCTGTTGGCAGTTCAGTGGACATTTAAGCCTTTAGTTGTCTCTTCTTGTTGTGGTGATTAATTACTGTTTAATCCAGCTGTCTATTTTTGGTCTGAGTGACCTATTTTTATACATGATAAAGATGAGGAGGAAAGAGACAAAGAGCTCGTTAAAAGCCGAAATTGCATAATATTTTAGGTATCTGTGTATTTTTGACTGCGACATTCATTTGAGTGAATTCCAAATTGCCTTTTGTTGTGTTCCAAATAGAAATCCAATTTTTTCCCTCTAAAAGTTTTATTTCAGAAATGCAGTAGATGGCAGTGTAGCTATGCTGGATAAGTATTAACATATCACAAGAAATAGCTTTGATTTTGCTCAGCTAAAAGGTTGGGGGATCAGCTTTTAAATTCCAGCTGCTCATGAATTTCAGTTCCACTGAGAGCCAGTTTCACTGTTATTACGAATAAAGAAATGATCGTAGTTAATAAAAACACTGGGTTGAGATTATGAGAAGTGGTAATTCCACTCTGTTCTGGGCTGGTAGGGCTGTGTCTAGTACAGTGTCTCCTCTTCCTCTAAGGGAGGCTTAGGCACACAAGCTTAAAATGTCCTCAGGGAAGGTGACCAGGAGAGTGAAAAAAAAAAATGGGAGTGCTTAGCTAGTTGAAGGTAATGTTAAAGAAAGGCTTTCAAAGAGGTGAAGGGCTGTCATGCAAGACATGAAGCGTGTCTCTTCTCCCTAGCTCCTGAAAGCAGGATTAGAAGAGGTGGGTTGAAACTACCAGGAAGCTAAGTGTGGTGAGCAAGCTAAGCAAGGTAGAAACAGACTGCCCTGGGAGGTGGCCTTTCCCTGGATGGATTTAAGCAGAGGCTGGATGGCCTCTGCCAGCAATGGTTACAGTGAGTTGAACAAAAGTTAGATAATTAACTCACCTTTTGTTTGGAAGCTGAAGGCAATGCACATAGTATTCTCTCCTGTTTATCCTCACAGTCAATCCCGTGAAGTAGGCTGGGCTGAGAGAGGATGATTGGCTAAATCGCCTAGTGAACTTCTGTAGCTGAGCATACACTCAGACCTGGATCTTTTCATTCCCTCAGTCTCTTTCACTCAAAAATGGATGGTTCAGTGAATCCATCTTGACTATTCTGAATGGCTAAAAGGCTCAACTCAAGTATTTTTTTTTTAATTCCCTGGGAGCCATTCGGAATTTCCTAGGAGAAACTGTTGGGTCCTTATGATAGCTGCTGCTCTAGCAAGGACATGGAAATTGGCATTCTTTCTTATGCTGCGGTCAGATTGCCAGAGTGCTTCCACTGCTTTATACCTCTCTCTGCTTTGTTGTCATCCCAAGCACATCAAAACTATCAACTCAAACTAGGTTTTCAGGGTGTTGATGTTCATTTTCCAGCCCATCAATTTGGGTTTATTTTCCCTACTAGACTTTTTGACACTGATTATGAATAATGCTACTAATACTGATTCTTTTCTCTTTAGTTAGCAAAATCTTCATATGCAGAGGCAGGTTCTACATAAAGTAACAAGTTTCTGAGAAATTTCAAACAGCTTAGATTTAGGGTGGGAATCGAAAAGCAGTGACTAGTGCTGTTCAGTTTATTGTACAATAGGGGAGAGAAATGTACACAATGTGCACATTTTACAAATCAGGACTCACTTTTGTTAGAAGCAGAAATTAGCATTAGCTGTTGGGATGTGATTGTTGGGAAAACAATGTTCCAGAGGCTGTACATTTTGCTAAGTCCATGAGAAGGACTTAACACACACTATATAGCTGAACTGAATTTTGAAAGGCATTAAAACAGATAGAAAAGAACTGTAAGAATTGGTATGCCAAACAGTTCTTTGAATAGAAGACAGTTGCACAACCTGAACTGACACACACCTTGTGTGGAAATGTTTTTCTTTGTGGAATTCTAGTTTAAGAAATGTCTTGAACATATAGTGACTTTTCCTGAGGTAGAAATATCAAAGATGGGTTTGCATCTCCATACCAGTCGTGATGCTTTCTTAAGTTAACTAGTACAACAACTTCACCACATGATGTTCTCACCTAATATTGCTTTATCTCAGCCTTTGATCTCCAAGCATCCCCCTTTTCTGAAGCTTATCTGGTAAATAGTCATTGTCTCTCATTTGCCCCCCAGCCCCAGGTTCATCTTCACAGGGTTGCTGTGAGGCTAAAATAGAGGGTGATCTGAAGTATGCTATCTTGAGCTTCTGGAAGAAAGGTGGGATATACCTTTAAGAAAAAAAGAATAGAAAGATAAGAAATAAAATAAATGACTTCTGTGTTAATAAGATAAATGGAAAGTGCCTGACCTGCCCAGAGTTTTTATTACACAGTTAGCAGTAGGCATAGACCAAAATGGGCTGGTATTGCTGGCCCTGCCTCTGAAGAAGCAAGGACATATTGGCTTCATCCCTTAAAGCATCTGACCAAGTTTGTTGCCTACTCTCTACTTCAGCAAGGGTAGAGCAGCTCAATTTAAAACATGGGGTCACCCAAGGCTATAGAATCCCCTCACTTTTTAATCATAACAACAACTCCCAACAGGGTTCAGGTTAGATGGAGCACCACAATGCAAGCTCTGCCCTTTTCTATGTGTGTTGATATTACACACATGGTCAGAAGCTGTGGCACTTGTATTGTGATGCTCTGGCTGCCAATTTGCCAGTTTTAACCAGTACCTCTACCCGTGGACACCTATGTATAAGGACAGTTGAATCTAAGAAGAGCCCTTTTGTATCAGGCCATTGGCCCATCTCATCCAGTATTTTGCATCCCACGTGACCAGCTGGATATATTTGGGAAGTTCACAAACCTGAAGGGTGATAGCCTCCTTATACTGTCTCTTTGCAGTAACCAGTATATAAGATATGCTGCCTATGATTCAGAAGGCAGTAAACAGCCATTAACATTAATAGCATTTGATGGCCTGATGAACCTCTCCGGTTCCCTTTTGAAATCATTAAAATTGGCTGCCATTGCCACAACTGCTGGTGATGAATTCCACAGGTTAACTATGCACTGTGTGAAATTCTGAGCTCTTTTCAAACATGAAATGAATGAGAGAAGTAAGATGCCATGGATCTGACTTCCATGAATTTATAAAAATGCAAAAGAAGTTCCTCTCATGTAGTTCAGCCTCAGCCATGTAAGCCCACTAGGTAATATAACTCTTAGCCTGGTCTACCTGATATGTTGGTGTGGATAAAAATTGGAGTGCTATATATGATGTTATGAGGTCCTGGTAGAAAAATAGGATATTAATCTAACTAATTAATTTAAAAAACCTGCAATTTTTCACCAAACATACAAGCCAAGGTTAGATCTGATTCCCTTCAGGTATTTTCAACACCAGCTTCTATAATCCATTGACATTGTCCATATTCACGGGTGTCCGCAGCCTATGGTCAATAAAGTCAAAATGCTGGCCATGAGACTGTGATCAAAGCTCCAGCCATTTTTCATGTGGGATGCACACAAGAAATGGGTGGAGCTTCAATGATACCATTATGGCTGCCATCTTGACTTTTTTAAACATACTCTTGTGTGTTAGTTATAGTTGGTGGGAGCTGAAGTCCAAAAATTTGGCAGATACTAGATAGCCTCCTATCCTATAAGCTGTCAAATTCTGCATTATTATTGAGAAATTGCATGTATTTTGGTGCAGAATCTGATTTGGAAACAACATGTGTAAACTGTGCTAGGAGTTAATATAAACATAGCTTGCCTTGACAATAACATACCTAGGCTTCATATCTCTTGGTTGTCCAAGAATTTAAAAATGTCCAATTCTGTTTTTGATTAATCACATCATCTAATTCATCCCTACCTAACAGTCTTGTTCATCCCTAATTCTGTGCTGTGTTTTTGATTTAATATATGTGAGCCCACCCATTATAGATTGGCATAATGTGCTAATCAGGCTACCAAGGATTGTTTAACGATCAGTGGTTAAAATCGTAGGTTATGTGGTGAATACTCAAGATTGTAGAGCAGGCTGTAGTCAGGCTTACCTTCAGGTGCACAACATGCTAAACTGCAGTTAATAAAAATGCAAGCAAACTGACATATCAGAAGAGGAAAGGGGAGAAGACATTCAATCTTACAAGGAAGCTAGAAGAATGAATAACAGTTTAGAGATGTTCCTTAAAGTCTGCATGTTATTGCTTAACAGTTACTTATAAATAATGCAAAATTTTGTTTGCATTGGAAACTAAGCCAAGGCAGATTTCATGTATCAGACTGAAAATTCTCCCTCCCCCTTTGTTGATCTGCCTATTTTTTGGCTTGATTTCAGTGTACTTCTTAGCTTATTACAGCAACTCTGTTTCTGGATTCATAGCAGGATCACCTGTAGATTCTGAATTTCATGCTTCATTAATATTGATTAACTTTTCCAACTTCTTTTACTGCTTATGGGAGGAACATATTCCTTATCCAGTGGTGAAATGATAGAAATGCTAGAAATTGTTGCAACAAACTTTTAGTGATAATTTCTGAAGCAGATGTTTTGCAAGCCGGCAGTTTTTATTAAAAGAACAGTAGGAAATAGTTTGTTCTTGTTTGTTTGGCCCTGGAGGAAATTAAAAGGCGTTTCTGTAATTTTGATCGTAACTGCAAGTGTAGATTTTAATGTTCAAAGTATGTGGTTTGTATGAAGAATAGGCACCTTTAGGGCTCAGCAAGCCATTGTAAAGGAAGATAAATCAAATGTGTGCATATTTCAGGGATGGATGCAAGTCACACAACACTTGTGTCCTGCTGTATTTATTAAATTCCTTTGAAAGGTGGCGGTGCAACAACAGTATATCTCCTATGCTCACTGATTTGATAAGGAGGTCAAACTGTCCATGGACTGCTCCTCTTTAGACAATAAGTTTGGGACCTGATGCTTAAATGAGTTAATATTATGTGATGGGGGCGCTGGGACAGTGGATACTCAAGCAATAAAGGAAAAGAATGCAGTAGTTAAGACTTCCCTATTCTTTTGCCTTCCAGAAATGTTGGAGTTACAACTCATATTACCTCCAGCCAGAAGATCCATGCTGGCTGGGGATGATATGAGTTGTAGTTCAACACATCTAATGGGCATAATAGTAGGGAAGGCTGTTTTAGCTTTTCCCCTTAGAGTAATTTTTGGACTGGATTCAGTCTAAAGTGATTCAGGCTATCTTATCTGAGGTCTCATTCAAGTATTCTGGTCTCTTTTAGTTTAGGATTTTTGTGAGCTGCTGCCTTATTTTTTTGTTTGTTCTTTCCTCCGTTCACTCACCCATTCACATCCTTTGGCATAAATTGTGGGGTTCCTGTATTTTTGCCTTTAAATTCTTTTCAGTCTTACCAATATGTGGAAATTAACTTCATGGGCCTCTCACTTGATTATACTGTTTGCTCACTTTTTCAAGTGCTGTGTGAAAGGTGAAATGTTGATCTCAGCTATAGAAAAGGTGTGCACTGTTAAAGGCTTCCCCCAGGTGCCTGCCTTTTTTTAGAACTCACTTTTCTCTTGGGAAGTCAGGAACTCAACTTGAGTAGATAAGATATATTATTGCAGATATGAAGACCCTTACTACAGCAGAAGCAGCTTCAAGCTTAGGATCTGATTCTCTCTTTATAAATGTCTGCTCCAGTTTTAAATCCTGGGCCTTTTTCTCCCATCCTTTTGTAATGGACTACTTGCAGTCTGCTTCTTACACAGACCTCATGGCACCTAGTCTGCGTTTACAAAATGGTCATGTTTGATCTTAAGCTTATTGTCCATCTTGCAGGTCCTCAGACAAATCTCTCTTCTGTTTCTATCCAGCAAAAGTCAGACGGAATAGAAATAATATGGCTGGTATATAGGTTTGGGCTTCTGCATATGTCCAGGGGAAAGGAATGCCAAAGCTAAGGTGCAGTTTCTACTAGTACCTGTTTTATGACAACTTCCCCAACCTAATTGCCATCCCACTGTATGGACTTCATCTCCCAGAATTCTCAGCAATAGCAATAGTGGACTGAAGTGCAAACATTGGGAGGGCACCAAGGTTGGGAAAGGGTGTTTTAAGAGCTCCTGGATCACACATAGCCTCAGAGAATGTTAAAACGTAGTGGCTGAATAGACAAAGACAATCCTTTAAGTATGCTAAGCCCAAAACCTGAAAGATCTTACAGGACATCATGAAGTGCCTTGATGGAGGATAGTCATGAGCCAGTGCAGATACTAGAATATTAATGCAATACATTTCCAACAAATTTTATCAGAAGGCATGGTGCAGTATTTTGTTCCAGCTGAAGCTTTTCATGGCAGTCATTGGGGCCGCTATTTGTTTAATGTAATAAGTAAAGCATATTACATATTACAAACCTCTACTCTGAGGTTATTGTACATCAGACTCAGTTAGTTATGCAAACTATGCGAACCATTTCTAAACTGTGAAATTTGTTCTATTGCAATCCTTTTATCCCAATGCCCATCAGAATGGGGAATTATTGATATCGAGGTGAGATAAGCAAACTTTCCCAAAGGTCAACAAAATAATGAATGAAGCCTGATTGAAACATGATGCTGGACATGCAGCCCAGCTGTGCTAATGCATCATGTACAAATGATGCAACCTGATACTTAGATCATTATATAAATAATAGTTTTTTCTTGCTTTCCAGCATTGCATTTAGGCAGAAATGCCCCCAAATTCTGAACTTTTGGAGGACATGCAATTCCATAAAAGATTTTCAATTAAAAACCCATGTTTAAGAAAAACATAGCAGGATCAAAGCTGATGTACAAAGCTGTTTTAAATGCATTCCATGTTGGGAAAGAGGGTAATAACATCTGACTGATGGAGGTGCACTAAAACATCACACCCTGCAGGAGGGTGAAAACAGGTTTAAAACAGTAGGAGTTACATAAATGTTTAATTACAATGAACAAAATATTGACTTAATGATCTCAATGGCATGCTGCTACATTTGAGCAATTACTCTTGAATGGTTACCCAAACCTCTTTATTGCAATCATTTTTGTTTATGGAATGGCATAAAAATCCCAGTAAGGAAGATAAGACTCAATTGTTTACAGAACGAAAGTACTTTAGTTGAGGGTGGGGACTTGTAAAGCCACCAATTAATATTAAATGACCAGCCAAAATAGTGGTCCACAATTTCAAACTGAACAGAAAGGTTGCAGATGTTCTCCAGCACAGTGAATACGATCTCCCATTGAAACAGTACAGTCTTTCTGGATAGTTGGGTACTTACGCAATTCCTATTCAGGGGCTCATGCAGGAGGTAAGATTTGGTGGTTTCATGCTGAGCTTCTGAGTTTGCAACTATACTCCTCTCCTGGACAATCTGTACCAAAGCAGTTAATGTGAGTGTAAAGTATTTATTTCTTACAGAATATCATAAGATACTTTTAATATAACACTTCAGAAAAAAGTTGTCCTGGAGTTTTTCCTAAACTAAAATTTGGTACCATTTTGGAGAATTATTTTAAGGTGGAGGACATTTTTTAAAATCTTAATGAGTAGCAAAACCTCCCCACTTTGCTACTTCTAAAAGCAGCCACTTAATCACAAGGTGGGACCATCAAACATACTGCTGAAATGCCAAGGGGCAGGAGACTCCAAGAGAGCCTCTGCCTATTAAAGGCAAAAAAGGCATTTGGGTTATTGGGTGAAATCTCAAGTAGATCATCAAATGCTAGTTTTATGGGGAAGCACAAGCCTCTTCTCTTGAAGCCCCACTAAAAATAACTGCTATAACCTGAGAAAACATGCATAATAGCCATGGAACCCCCAAGGAGCTTTCTCTTCTTCCTATCATAAAGCAGGAAGTTCTAGCAAATAGCACTGGAATTTTAGAGGGAGGAAGAGGTGAAGCATAATTATTAGGGAAGGTTGCAAAAGGGAAGGAGTGTGTGTTAGTATATTTTAGCATAGGGGTTAATTTCCTACACTGGTTTCTTTCAATGCTTCTTTCTCCTATCATGTCTTTCTGTGCATTTCTCTTAATAAAATAGAATACCTTCTTGTAACATTATTTCCCCCATATTACACACTTTTTGGTGCTTTTACTTCCTAAACATGTGCCTTTTTGAGTGTAGGGTGGGGGTTGGGGATCTGTAATTCTGCATTTCAACAACAAAGGCCATTTTTATTTTCCTTTATCGATCTGGGTCTATGAAATAAAAAGGCAGAGAACAGTATTGTCAGTAAGCAGAGGGACCATGGTAATTAAAGGAATCAGAAGACAGGCTATCAAATTTGAATACTGATTCAAACTAAAGGAAAGCAAAGATCACATAGTTCTTTATATGTGACTGCTGGGAATAAACAACAGAGAAGTGTTTTGAATTTCGTATTCTGCTTGTTACTTTCTCAGAAGCATGTTTGTTTGTTTGAACCAGTGTGGCCTAACATGGCTTTTTCTCTTGTGTTCATAATGACCTGGCCCATGAAGCTTCCATACCTAATACAATCTCAACTCAAATCTCTACTTGCATTGCTACTTTACATATGTATTGGAATGCAGCTCTTGGAATTTCCACCCAATATGTCCCATGCTCTTGGAATGCATCATATTTGGGAACCCTGATCTGAGCTCTTTTGTTTTCTGATGAGTTCCATTCAAACTGTTGAGTCTTCAAACCAAGCAAGTCAGTTTAACAGAGGGGTGAAGCAACCTGAGTATATATTAAAAATGCAGGAAATCAATCCAAATATTCATAAAGCTGTTTATTCCCTCCTCCCTTTTTTTAAATTTGCAGATGGGCTTCTTTCGCAGAAAATACAAAGAAATCATTGAGGCTGAGAAGAATAGACAAGAGAATGAAGATAGTTGGGACTGGGTCCAGAAAAGCCAATGAACTATAATGGGGGTAAGGAAACATTGAAATCCTGGCCATGTGGTACACAATTGCTCCCTATTGGTCCTGCTCTTGTATCTTCCATATGTGGAAGAAGGAATCTTCTCCAGATTTTTCGGAGGCCCCATTGATGCGGTTGTTCTTCATCACCTTATAGTAGGGAACATATCTTGAGGCAACCACTGCAGACTTGTCAGGTGACTGAAGCAATTTATTCATCCTGGAAGAAATGAACTTGGATAACTAAGCTGCAGTGCAGAACAATATTTATGAATCCAACATATATGTGGTATACCCTCAGGGGAAGACTGTTGCCGAAAAAAATATTTTTCATAAATACAAGCTTTTATACTGATTATGTGTTTATATATATATTTGTATCAATGTTGTATGTTTTCTTTTGAGATAGATTCACAATAGCTGCTGCAGACCTATATTCACATTTGCTTGGAAGCTAAGTTCCAATAAATTCAATAGGGCTTACTTCTAAGGAGGCATATTAGAGAATGCACTGTTAGATTGTAATCCTTTGCACACTTACCAGGGAATAAACCCAACATTTCTGTTGGGTATAGTGGGGCTTCCTTCTGAGTAAGTTCACAAAGGATTGTCCTGTAAAGCACTGATATCCAGCTGAAATTTTGGTCATGCATATGTGTTTGTATCTATTATACCAGTGTTTCTCAACCTTGGTGACTTTAAGATACGTGGACTTCAGCTCCCAGAATTCCCCAGCCAGCATGCTGGCTGGGGAATTCTGGGAATTGAAATCCACTTATCTTAAAGTCGCCAAGGTTGAGAAATACTGTATTATACTGTACTTTTGAATGTCAATGCGGAAGAGAAGCAGATGAAATGAATGGAAAGATTTCATGTAATAGAATCTACCAGTTCTGATTATGATTTATATGAAGCCCAAATCCTTTCATTTAAAAAAAAGAAAAATCTGAAGTTAAATGTTTGAGCTGCTCACATGAAATTAAAAAAAAAAAAGTTATTCAAGGACTAAACATGACACATGTTTCAAAAGGAACAATCCTTTTTTTACCTTTTCCTCCCTTCTGTTACAATGTTCAGTTATGCAGCCCTCTGTAGAAGGAAGCAGTCATATATATTCTTTACCAGGAATGTGCTTTTTTTTTTAAAAAAAAGTAGTAATTTACAATTTATAGATGCTTTCAATACGAGGTTCCATTTGTTTAGCCTTGAAGCAGAATTTCATGTTGGGTGAGCCTCAAACTGCATGGCAAACCACCGGTGGAATTCAGCGGCCTGCCAAGGGGTTTCTGTCCTCCACCTAGTTTTGCAGTCTCAGGCAGGCAGCAAAAATAGGAGACACACTGATGATTTGGTTTTGAACTGTGTTTTAGTGGATGGCACACTGGACTGTCTTGATGGACATATAGAAGATGCTTCCAAAATTAATGACTGGCTTGGTTCATCATTCATTTTTGAAGCGTCCCCTGTCGGGGGGAAAAAATAGAGTGAAGATGGAAAATTTGGGGGACCCTGTTTGTTAAAAAAATGCAATTGTTGGCACTATATACTGACATGGAAAATGATTGTCCTGGAAAATAAAGGCTTCAGTGTACTGTTCTGTTTAAGCTTATATGCCCTGCATCTCCCTCAATGTGTGACATTCTCTTTGGATGATTAAAAGTGCCTTGCAACTAAATAACAATCTAATGCTCACAGCTTTTATGTGGCTTTGTGGATAGGACATATTGCACTAGTAAAAGCAGTACAGATAACTTCCTTTGGCCCAGCGAAGGAATGTCTTCACTGAGATGGGATGAAGTAAGGAAGGTATCTTAAGAGTTTATATATGTGGAAAAGAGAAACTCCCACTATCTAATGTCTGATTATTACATTATTATGCATCTGTCATTTCCCCCGGCCCTCTTCCTTTTAGCAGCTGTGCTCTGCCCCTGCAGTTGATCAGTCTGTTTTGCAGGTTGGAAGTTTTGCTTAAAGAGAATGATATTGCTGTGGCCAACCAGTACATTTCTGATTCAAGTGAGATTTATACCAGAGTCTTGAAATTTAGGCATTGGACTCCTGGTTAGTAGCAAACTTTTGTTAACAGGGTGTCCTGTAGGTTTCCCACTGTATCAATAAGGTATACATTGGCAAGACTAAAATTACATACGTTTATTCACAAATTACAGTAACAGCTATCAGTGTTCAGGGTAAGTAAGTGTTTTGAGCATGGGAATATTCAAGTATTATGCATTCAGTTATGAAGTATACCTCTGTTTATCAGGCTGGGTCCAAAGAGTTCCACTGATTTTACAGAATCTGCTATAAACATAATTAAATCTGTATACCCTTATATTTGAAACCATCACACGTTACACTGATATATATTATAGGTAGTCCTCACTTAATGATTGTTCAGCAACCATTTGAAGTTACAGTGGTGCTGAATGAATGGTACACGTCTGGTATTTAAAGTTATGGCCATTGCAGTGCCTCCACGGTCACGTGATCAAAATTCAGGCACTTGGTAGCCCAACCGCATTTATGACTGCAGGGTGCGCTTCAACTTCCCCCATCTGTCTGTCTACCCCCATCTCTGCCCTTTTGTCTGCCCCTACTGCCCTCCACTCTGCTGCCCCCGCCACCCTGCCCTCCACCTCCCCTCCTGCCCCCAGCTGACCTTTGCCCCCTTCTTCTGCCCACTGCTGATGAAGTGCACCTGGCCTGGCCCTTTGCGAGGCAGCTGCTGGTCGTGTGAAGCCTTCCAAAGCCCTGGGAAGAAGGCTTCACATTGTCAGCAGCTACCTCGCAAAGGGCCAGGCCGGGGCACCTCATCAGCAGCTGGAAGAAGAAGATGGCAAAGGTCATCTGGGGGTGCCAGGGGTGGTGGAGCACAGGGTGGCAGGAGTGGGGAATGCAGGGTGGTGGGGGCGGCAGAGTGCAAGGGGCCAAAAAAGCAGAGATGGGGGGAGATAGGCAGGTGGGGGGAATTGAAGCAGAGGCGAGCGTGGCAGGGCAGGAGAAGCATGAGGTCCTGGCCTAATGATAGTGCAATCTTGGCCTAACAGCCACAACCAGGACTACCAATAGTGCTTTCACTAAGCAGTGTGGTCATATGGTGTTTTGCATAATGACCACATCACTTAGTGATGGAAATTCTGGTCCCAATTAGGGTGGTTAAGTGAGGACTACCTGTAATACAAATCTTCCTGTGATGATAATTCTTCAAACTCTGTTTTCACTATTCCATCTAGGATGCTCAAAAGGGTAAAGATCTTAAATCAAGCTTTTTAACATTTTACTTTCAATAGAGAATGGGATTATATTCCAGCACTCATGAGATCATGTCAAAGGACAGGACAATTCGTTAAAAATCAGTTTTTCTTAAAATCCAGTTTAGACTTACTATATGAAAGTAAAGAGGTACAGAAAGAAAGGTTTTCTGATGAGTTATGACTCACCTATATTTCTGTCACAGGTTTTTCCAGTCTTGCTACCTGAGTTCCTTTAAGCTGGGGTACAAGCAAGGATCTTTTCAAAGTGGGACCTTCTGAATCCCATGCACACGCTTTGCCTTTGAGCAATGTTCTCTTCTTACTCTATTATGCAGCTATTCAGGCATGAAAAATAATGCCAACAGGTTGTATCCTGGCCTTATAGCTCAGAAGCAAGATCAGTAAGAAAGAGTTTCCAATTGATCTGAAAAAACAAGTCCCTTTCTTTGGTGGGATATATATGGAATCTGAATTTACTGAAATAATTATTGGAATTGTTGCCGATTTCCACCATTCCAATATTTCAGCTTGTGGCATGAACTGTTGTTTCTTTAAAAAAAACATATATAAAGTTAATGCAGACATTATGTCCATGTGCAGGCATACAAATGTTTATTATTACGTTCCTTATGAAGTCTTGAAGAAGTTGGTGAGCCATAGTGGATCAAATCATTGCCCTTTTCATCAGTTATGTAGAATGTCATCCCAATAGAAATATATGCAAGGAGAAATTATGTAGTAATTAAATCATTTTGGTAGGGGATATTTTTGGTAGAGGATATTTTCGACGTAACTTTAAATAAATTGTTGATTGTTGATTCAAAATCTGTCTTCTGTCAAAGGAATGGAAACTTTATTTTCAGCAAGTGATCTGTGAAGTAAAATAAGACACTTTTAGCTTTACAAAATTATAACATGGCTCATATTTTTAAAAACTAGCATGCAATAGCTGTTAATCTTTTCAGTGAATACAAAGCTGATGCCTAAACTAAATGATGGACTTCAGTTGTACCGTTGAATGTACGGCTATAAATTTGGGTCTTGGTCCTACTGATTTATCTATTAAGTCATGAAGAGAGAATTTGGCTGAGAGGCATGTTGAAATATTCCTAGTTTTTTAAATCAATGCTTCACAAATCGTAACAAAAATAAATTATTACATTATTTCCATACGACTTACCTCAGACTCCCAAAAGGGGCCCTTCCTGCCATGAGTCTAGGTTCTCCTCCATCAACCTGGAGTCTTTTAAAGTCTATACTTGAAATCCACCTTCTGTGTGGTTAGCAACCTTTACAGCAGTTTTGGTTTGAGGATTACAGTGAAAAAGCCTCTCTTTGTCAGTTAATAATGACCTCTTCATCTAATCTGCAAAGCTGGGACTTAGGTGTAGTATTCTGAACTAGAGTTACAATGAACAGCCCCTCATTAAAGAAGCTTGTTTTAGCAGCATACTGACATAATTAAAAGACAGAGAGCCTACTTAGTGATACTCTTTCTTGTTCCATGAACACGGGCCATAAATCCAGAGGCCCTATTCTTTCTGGGAGTTGAAGTCCACTCATCTTAAAGTGGCCAAGTTTGGACAACACTGACATAAGAGAAAAGAGCATTAATGACTTCATTACTTCCAGAGGAACCTGTGGTCCAGGTGTTGTTTGACTCTGAATTCCCTCACTCTCAGCCAACATGAGTTGTAGTCAAGCACAACATAATTTCTAGTCCAGCACATCTGAAGGGTCACAGAACTCTGAACACAGAGTTTCCAGAACTCTAAACACAGAAATGCTGAGTTGAAGATCTTTTTCTATGAACTTTACGCTTGGAAAATCATTGCACATTCAATCTCCTGTAAGTTTCTTCTTAAAGCTTCAAAGTTTCAGTAGCAGTAACAGGACTATGGCACCCTATACAGTATAGAGGTTTAGCTCAGTTGCAATGATTTATAGTAATACAAAGATTCAAATAGCATTCTGTTGCTACCAAGCAAAGGCTGTGGCAGGGATTGAATAGTAGCCTTTAAAAATGTATTTTCAGAATATTGCTCCTAAATTGATTTATCTCACATCATAACAGTTCATCTTTTACTTACAATATTTAAAATGTCAAAATAGTTCTTCGTATAAATCATTGATCAACTCATAACAATAATAAGATTAATATAGTATTATTATTGTTAAAACAGGGTGAATGATTTATGTACCTGAAAAGGGAACCAGTTGACATGATGTTTTTCTGAGTATTGATATATAATTAAAAAAAAAAAAGTATTTCCAGGTTTGAAAACTAAATTACAGTGCAGCATAACCCCTAATTCAGAATCATCTTCCCAAATAAATAAAGACATATTTGTTTGTATTATGGATTACCCAAAAAGACTAAAATGCACATCATGTTCAGTCATGTGTTGAAGGGGCAGCATTTTTTTTTAAGTGCAGCAGTTTAACACCATTCAAGACCATTCTCAGCTTGTAATGAAGATCCTGTCTTCTGCAGCATAAAAGAGTTTGCTGCTTCTGCTGATGTTTGGTCACTTGTATTTTTTCTCTTGCGCTCAGAGGAGCTTCAGCGAAGTCTATCTTTGCTGAAGGTTAGCTCGCCTTCATGGAAACCACTGGTGCTGTGCTGACATTTTCTTAGATAAATAGATGAGAGGGAGGAAGGGAGGGGGGGACGTGGATGGATAGATGGATGGATGCCATCCCCATTCATTTTGATGTAAAAGAGTTTGCTCTTGGTTTATCTGCCCCAAGAAAAGGAATCCCAATGGGGCTATGGGAAAAAAAAGCTGCTGGCCATTGATGTGAAGGTAACCATATCTTTTAGCTCAGAAGACAAAACAGGTCTGCAATATATGCCTTTGTCTGTGATTTTATTTCTGATGAAAACCAGAGGCTATAAACCCTTTTCTATCATGTTTTTGTCAAACAAAACACAGAAAAAAACTACATATGACTGAAAAAAAAAATCAGAAAAAACGAATGGAAGCTCATAAGGACTGCAGAATGCTTCCTAGGTGTGTTATGGTTCAATTATTATTATTATTATTATTATTATTATTATTATTATTATTATTAATAATAATAATAATAATAATAATAACAACAATGTTGTTCCATTAATAATGAACTCTTCAATTTGCAAAGCTGTCACCTAGGGTTTTTTTTTTAAAGATTTTTTGTATTGCCTTTGTATTGTTCCTTCTTTGCAGCCCTATGATTGATTTTTACTTTCAATTTTAATAAACAGCTTTGACCCTGCTACCCACCTGGATATATTAAAGAATAAATACATTCAGTTTTCATTAAACTTTCACAGTTCTTTATCCATCATCAGCCACTTTTAAATAACATCAGTGGCGTAACACAGAGACGAGGTATAAGCATGTTGCCTTTAAAGTAAGCACAAAGCATGGCTGAATTGCATGACTGAATCACACTTATTACAGCCTTTGCAGGCAAGATTCATCCAACTTGACAGGTGGGGCTTCTTTGGGTGTGTTAATAGATAAATCAGTAGGATCAAGACCTAAACATATAGTCCTAACATTCACCGATACAACTGAAGTCCATCATTTAATTTAGGCACCAGGTATGAAACGTTTGCTTTGTAGTGGCTTATTCTATAATGTATACACTTGTGAGTACCTAATTTAAAATTGCCTGATCTTAAACTGAGAATCAAGGAATTCATCAAGTACTGTTACTACACAACTGTCTATCACAAATAGATATTGCAAGTTGTGTCAGAGCCTCTCCATCATTCCCATGTTAGAAATTCAAGTGAAAAGGACATTTAGTCCTATGTTTGCAAGATACAGCAAAAAACCTGACCATCACTGTCTGGAAGTGCCAGATGTGAATGGACCCACAGTGGACAGTGGGTCTTCCTAGGATTCCTACACCTCTTAAACCCAATTTGTTTTTCAGCTTTCATTTGTCCCCTTGGAACTGCCCTATATGTATTTACTGTATACAGATGCACCTGTACATATGCATATATATACACCTGCCATGAGAGTCAAGTCAGTTCAAATTCAATGAGTGAGCATATGTAGGATTGCTTTGTCAATTTTTTTTTCCTATGGGACTGATAAAACATGTTGGCTGTGTGCGATACTGCAGAATATGTCCATTTAGTAAAATTTCACATTACAACAAGAATCCAGAAAACACTGAATAGATTAATAACATGTTTATTCATCCAGTGAACTGTTTGCCTGCCATGTCTTATTCTGGAAAGCCTTTTTTTTTTTTTTTTAATAATTTATCCTGAGAAACCATAGAAGAGTAATTTGACCTCCCAGTAAATAAAAACTCTGTTTTTTCTGGTCTGGTACATATAAGCCGAGGTTGAAGATTTAAAATAGCCTTGCAGTAGGACACCATTATGTAAATTCCACTTCCATATCTATAATCAACATTTGTTACACATCCATGTGATTATTTAGAAGTAATTCCAATGAGCAAAGAATAACTGGGTATTCCAGGAAGGATTGTATGTTTGAATTTCCCATTCCATGTGTAAGTTCCTTTGCATGGACATAACTGGGAATCTTATTTGGAACAGGATGTCTTTATGCAATTCAGTCTTCAGACATAAAACCCCACATGCAGTTTGAACAGATGAGACAAAAGAAGGCCTGCACCATATTACCTTTCTACATTTTAATTAACTTCCTACTAGGAGTGGATTTTACTGACTGGCAACTTAATAATGACACTCAGTATTTCTTGAGGAAGGTATTTACTAGATTTACAAACAAAACCTATCATAGGAAATGTGAAATTTTGAATGCTCAGGTAAACGGTAATTCTTGGACGATAGTTTGGTTGCCTTTTAATGAAATGCTGAAGGATGTCACAACTTCACATATGGATGTTTTGCCTTCGTCTGCTGCCCAACATCAATGGCGATGCACAGAGCAGGGAGGACTCCATACATAACTGGTTGCTGAAAATGACATGAAGCGTGTGAGAGCCTTGAGGCACATGTCTGACTAAGGCCCCATTGTCACTCACTCCAGAGTTCTCACTCATTGTAAAAGAATCACCTTTTTTGTCTAGATGTATTTGTGAGGAAGAATCTGTTGTCTGTTATTATCATTGTCACCTATATTTACTGGCTGTGTGTGCACCTGTATTCTAATATACTTGCACTGTTTTGGAAGATTCAGGTTTAAAAAGAAAAAGAAGCCTTGAGTAAATAAAAAGAAGGAAAAAAAACTGTCAAAAATGGTTGAATGTTCTTTATCTTTGCCAAGCCAAACTCACTCTGGGGTTGTATGGTGGAAGAGGTCTTCTCCACCGGGGACTTTCCAGATTATTGGACCCCAAGGCTCCTAGTTCTCACACTAAGTGGGATTGATGAGACCTGTAATTGGGGACAGCACCATTTAGAGGAAGGCTAGTAGATGAATGGAGGTTTTTTGAGGCATGTAGGTAGATGGGAGAGAGCAAAAAAAAGAGGGTTGGCTCATCGAAAAATAATGCAATCGTGTAATGATGCAAGTCACAGTCATTTGCCTCTGTTCACCATTATTCTCAACCCCAGTTTGCTAATTGCTAGCACTGTTCTGTTTGGGGATTGCTTCTCTAGTCAATGTAGTATACAGAGTGTACCCAGCGTCAGGTCACATAGACAATTTATTATATAAATTACATTAAATGTTCAAATTGGTTGCCGTTTGCTTCTCAACATTTCCTTTCTCATTTGATGCATGACCTTTGAACTCCTAAGTAACATTTTCTCTGAAAAAAGAAAAAAATAATAACAACACATTGTGATTGGCCTATAGAGTTAAGCCACTGTCTGTAGTAATCTGGGACAGATGGGAAGGCAAATGACTCCATGGGAAGGCAAATGGACCCAATATAATATAAAAGGTATTTTACCCATTTTATCTTGCACACTCTAGAGCTTGTCCTCCCCCCAAATGTGTTAATGTTCTTAGATTTTTAACTTTCATTGCTAAAATAATGACAAAATAGGGTCTTGTAGTAAGAACATAAAGAACCTAATATTTTGATTTGCACGCTTTTATGGCCATCTCTACTATAATACCTTTTCCAATATGTGTTGGATTGGGCCAGTATAATAGGATTTTTCATACACATTTTCTCATGACAAAGCTCAGAATATATCCTCTGACCTCTCCCACCCCTTACCAAACCCTGCCACTGTCCACAAGTATCTGGCATCCATACATTCAGAGTTCTGCATTTGTGCAAAGCTTCTACATGTGACTAAGAACCCTGTCCAAAGAGCTCACAGAGGATTATGTGCATGTAAGCATCCTTTAGCACCAACAGTGGGCAGGTAGCCACTGGTGAGTGCAGGGTGCCTAGCAGGCTCTCTTTGCATCTATTCATCTTCCCTGAATATATGGGGAGGAGGCAGTGTCATAATATCTTTTTGATACTGGACAGAAGGAGAGTGAATTGGAAACTTCTTTTCCTTTCAGCAGCGCGAAGTTAATACACAATACATTTTATAAGCAAACAAACCTACAAAGTATTCCTAATAGATGACAATGCAATTGCCCAAGTAGAGGTCTATGAGTGTCATTATCTAGCATCTAGACCAAAAGAATGTATGGGTTTTGGGGCTGAGGCTATACTGGACTTTTCAGTGGTATGCCATGGTCCTCACTCCAAAAACCTCTGTGCAGTCAGGACAGATCTAAATTTGATTTTATGTTAATTGAGTTAAACACATAAATATGATTGCTTCCTGCATGATTAATAATTCCCCTTTTGTCACTTGAAAAATTGACAGCAACTTTTGAAGGGGCTCTGGGAACCACACCCATGTGGCCTTCATGCCATAAGTTGTGCATCCCTGACATCATGGATATTGTACCTGGGGGAACATGTTGCTGTTCTTGAGAGAGATGTATGGAGTGCTTTGGTTGACCATGAACTCCCATGGTTTGAGTTGACTGGATTTCACATCAGGTTAATATACTGCTTTTTGCTGATGATGCAATTTTTCTACATGTTGAAAGGATGATTTAAAAATAATAACCCCTCCTTCTTTTCCAGATAGTCCATGAAATTTACCACTCATGATTGTTGATAGTATAAGCTGCACCACAGAAAGAAAGCCTAGTGACTCGTTCTGTTCTGGTAGTGGTGATGTTTTGCATGTCCCATGTCTTCAGGCATATAATAGGAGCTTTGCCACATCATTGGCTCTGGTTAGGTGTCATAACAAGAATGCAGAAGAGAAACCTATGCAAGAACTACTAAGCCAAGCAATCCATCATATCTTCCAGATTCTCCTCACAGACCTTCATTGTACATGGAGGTCTGAATGGGTCTTCTGTTTACCTTCGAGAAAACATAAATTATAGGACCCACCCAAGACCCTTGGCTGGATCAGGAAAAGGACTAGATTGCACTCTTTCCCCATGCCATGTACATACATCAGGTGGACTGGCAACTGAACCTTTTGTCAGTTGGGGTAATGCCTCCAGATATTTTGGACTACAATTCTCACATTCCCTCTCTTTGGGCATGCTGACCGGGGCTGATGGGAAGTCAAATCCAAAACATCTGCAGGACTGAGGTAACAGTGCAATACCTTTTACTATATTTTGATGGAATATCCAAGTTTAGAGATCAGAAATATGTAGTGTGCACACCCAGCTCTGTCCTCAAACTGAAGGAATCAGAGTCCACCCCAATATCTGCCAGTTGAAATGATCACCCCAGTTTGCCCAATGGCAGGGCCAGCGCTGCCAAGAAGATGCTCTTTTTAAACAAGGTTTCAGTGCAGGAAGGGGGTGGATCTGGTGCCCACTGTCCTGTTCTCTGTCCACATGTTGCACTTTGATGCCTGGACAGGGCAGAGGACTATTGTGTTCCTCTCATATAATTCCCTAGTTTAATAATAGCCTTCTTCTAGAGTAGCTTTCTTCATCCTAGTATCCTCCAGAACTTCAAGACTGGATGCTGATGTGAAATTCAGGGAATCACCATTCAAATAAATCTGGAGGGTGGCGGTTAGGGAGAAACGTGCTGTGAAGATAGTTTTGACTACTCTGGTCATGGTCTGTTTGAGTAGCATTTGTGCGTTCCCTTGTTTTTAAAAATGAACTTTGAAACACTTTCCCAAATCTTGAACTAAGCAATTCTGACTGCAGTGAAATTACAAACTGCGTGTTAGTTATCATTAAACTGCAAACTATTGACCCCACCAGTCTATATATCTCTCTTCTTTTGTCTGCCAGCAGACTTGTTACCACTTAAGGCTGTCTTATTCAGGACTTGTTATTCAAAGACTGTATGCTCTTTTGAGGCACAAAAGATTACTTAAAAGCTCACATCTGTTCTCAGTTTTGCTTCAATTCTTTAACTGTTAAAATCCTGGTTTGAACTGAGATATTTTCCTCTCCTGACAAAGGTCAGGATGCCCCTTCAGGTAAACTGGTGATCTGTTCCAGAATGCAAGGAGGAAGAATCCTATTATTAAATGTTCTCTTTAAAACAAATGCATATCTAGAAAGAAGGGGGAATGTCTGGCTACCTTCTTGATAATTTTATTTTCTATAAACAGGAACAGATGACATTCCCATAATACCACCTGCAGTTCTAGATTGCAGTTGAAGGAAGTCTGCACCATACACCTTTTCCAGATACACACAAGAGCTTCGGATGTATTATATTGCTTTCCTTAAGCTGGTGCCCTCCAGTTGTGTTGAAACGACACTTCCAAGAATTCCCTGCCAGGTATTTCAGTGTTGTTTCAAAATGTTGGATGTTGCAGTCCCTACACATCTACAGAACACCAGTTTAGTGGAAGTTGTATTTGGTGTTTCACATATACGTGTATATAATACACACACACACAACACACATTGTTGGGGATGGGGTGTAGCTTATTCAAGTCTTCTCTTGGCTATGGCTGCAACCGTTTAGTGACCTGTGGAATATGAATTTGGTCCAGTCATATTCTCTCTCAGTTCAATCTACAGGTAGGGTTGCAGTAGTAAATATGATTTAGTAAGTAGTAAGTCACTCTCCTCAGTCATTATTTGGTAATAATGACCAACATTATTAGAGCAACAGTCACTAGAGTTCATAGACAATCATGGTATGCTGGAAATAATACATTCTCCCAAAGTTTCTCTAGAGTGTCTAGTTTGACTAGTAGCAACATATGCCCAGCATATGCCTTATCTTACCTTGTGCCTGCAAGAAACTGGCCAGCCACATGGGGCTGCTTTGTCTTTCCTCTGGTGAGCAAGCAAATCACTTTCCACTGAGCCAGTTTGTGGGAAGAGCCAGATAAGATGCTCTTCAAGGTTAAGCTGGCATACCCCACTGAACCACAAACTAGCCATTCATATTTTAGTGTAGCATGTTGTGTGAACCTAGCCAATGGGGTTATTTATGGCTTAGTGTACTGTGAAAGCTAAGAATATTGGGTTGAATTAAGTTAGCAATGGCCTACATGGCCACCAGATGCGGTACATACCCTGGAATTCCCTGGGTAGGGGGATCTCTTTGAAGAAGCCATCTCCTTTCTAAAAGTAGGTGAAGAAATGGCTTAATAGGACTTTTGGCATTAACTAAAATAAGAGGCTATTTCATCTATGATAAAAAGCTATTATTTTTCCTCTATGGATCTGCTGTTTAATCATCAGTAGAAATTGCAACTGTGGAATTTAAAGGTGGTTTTCACAGATAGAAATAAAACCCAACCTTTAAGAGCCCTAGTCCTGTAAAAGGAGAAGACTGAGAGATCCTCTAATATCCATAATATTACCAAAATAACACCTCAGGGAAGGGCTTTCCCCACAAGCAGCAATGTTGGTTTATCTCATTTTGAAGCACGTAAGGTAATACACATTTTCGTCTTAAAAGGCTGCCTCCTCTATAGCATTACATTTAAAGTTACCTTATAGCAACCCTGTATTTCCTTTGAATGAAAGTGATTTAGGCAGAAAGAGAGAAAGACCAACTTTCGAAACAGATAGAAGAAGGGCATCTAAGAAGCGAATTTGGTATATTTGAAAAGTACCTGAAACAGCTGTTCTTCTTTAACAGCCTAGACTGGCATCTAGCATGCTGAGGAATTTGTGCTGAAATCTGATTTATGTATTTCCACACCCAGAATTGATTGTACTCGTTCTTGCACCCACAGGAGACAAGAGAAAAGCACTGTCCTTCTTTAGAGGTGTAACTCTTAGGCCTGCAATCTCACGTGTTCGAGCTGAAGTGTATTAATTGTTATTCACTGTTGGTCCAGTGCAATCTGCTTTGCATAGGGCTGCCGGTGAAAATGATTTGGAAGCTGTAGCTGGTCCAAAATTCAGCACAGCTACTAATTGGCTGCTGCACTGATTGCCAGTAGGCATCCGAGTCTAAATCAAGGTGCTGGTTTTAATCTATAAAGCCATGTGCATACAGAATATTCTTTCCCACCCAGACCTAGCCCACCCCATGCATTCATCTCTAGAGCTGCTCCTGAGGGTTCCCACCCCAGGTGAGGCAAAAGGAGTAGAGGCTAGAGGTGCATTTTCTCAATGGCAGGCTCGCTTTAGGGAACACCTTGCCCCCTTCAGGTCTGGGAAGTATGACATTCATTTTGTAAATCTATAAAAAGATATACAGTATACTGTTCTAATGAGCTTTCAGCATGGATAGTGGACCTAGATGGCCTTCGTAATCTGCCCATTTGTAGGTCATGATTCTACTTTTGGTTCATTGCAGTTGGCTTTACCTTCCTTCATACTTAAATCACCCCGGGTTTTCTGAAATAAGGCAGTATACAAATAAATAACATCACACAAATGGTGGTAGGTTGTCCTATAGGTTGGAGGTAAATATTCTCCTCCTCCCTCATTGTCTCAATACCTACAAAATTCACTCAGGAATGTATATTAATTGTTCAGGACAAACCTTGATGCTGGGGGTGTTTATTTTCTGAGGCAAGAATCGAAAACCCAACTCCCAAGAAATAATGCACTTAGAGCCATTAATTACTACCTAATTATGTCTATCAGTGTGGCATGGACAGAATAGTGCTCTGAGATGAAGTTGTCAATTAAAGTTGATAATTAAGAGGCCAGGTGCATGTTTAATTTAACAAGATAAATATCTACCCAGATGCTGTGTGTCTGGTGGTTCATGATCAAGTAGGTTAGAAGGTTTTCAGGCTTTTCACTAACCTGGTAATGATGTAAACTTGTTGCAGAAGAAAGCTATCTATGCCAGTGCATTAACCAAAAAGTCATATTTTGTTGTAGAACTGACTCCAAGACGTGCTGCCTTTTCTTTATATAAAAAAAACTAATCGTCTGGGTGTTGGTACCCAACACTTGCAACAATATTCACAAAAATGTATCTTTGCTAACCTTATTTTGTTATCCAGACATTTTTTATAGGATTTCAATATTTTATATCTGACATTCCATGACAATATTTTGTAGTCTTCTTAGCTAAATTGATGTAAGATTACTGGTGCTGCTGAAAAATCACTTTATTGTACCAATGCCTGCATGTACAATTTTTGCAGCATCTCTCAGTCATGTGATCGCCATTATAGTCAGTACTTGTTGTCCTGTGCCTGATCTGTTGTTTATCTTTTTTTCCTCCCTTGCAGAGCAGAGAGATTGGAGAGGAAGAAACTACAAGAGAGTAAGCAGGCACACAATAGGTAATACACATAGAAAGGACTGCAGTGGCACCAGCAAACCTGAGCATGCCATATAAACAGTTTATTTCCCATTACGTACCTGTTTACTCTCTTGTAATCCCTTCCTCTCTGATCTCTGTGCTCTGTGAGGGGAGGGAAAAATGGGTCAGGCACAGGAGAGATTACCTACAGAAATTGCTTGTTTTTTAATTCACCCCTCCTCTAGAGAGCAGATAGATTGGAGAAGGGATTACACAAGAGTAAGCAGGCACATAATGGGGAATACACTGGCTGTTTGCTCAGCACACTTGTGGCTGCTGGTGCCACCACATTGCTTTTGATATGTATTCCTGATTGCGTGCCTGCTTATTCTCTTGTAATCCCTGCCTCTCCAATGAATGTAACTACAAATACTAATTCCCTTCTTGTTAATTATCCCAGCACCGGGGTGAGCATTCCAAAGGGTGGGGGAATGGGGAAAAGGAAAGCACAGTTGCGACCACTTCACTTAATGACAGAGCTCCAGTCCCAATTGTGGTTGCTAAATGAGGACAACCTGTATATCTTATCCTGTCAGATAATTACTAGACTTTCTGGAAAATCCAAATAATTGACAAATTACATAAATTGGGGTTCTCATACTGAATATACCAGGGTGTCACTTAGAGTTCTTTTTTGGGGGGGGGTCCCTTTGAGTTAGTGTTGACTCCTGGCAACTAATCCTAACTCTGCAGTTTTCTTGGCAAGATTTCAGAAGTGGTTTGCCACTGCTTTCTTCATAGGGCTGAGAGAGAGTGACTGGCCCAAGGTCACCCAGCTGGCTTTGTACCTAAGGCGGGACTAGAACTCACGGTCTCCTGGTTTCTAACCACTACACCAAACTGATCTTCAGAGCTCAATGGAGCATAGCAATTTTCATTTTAAAGCAGCATTATATATCTGGCCCAACTTAACAAACAACAAACTTCAGAGGGCCTTTACATTATTGTGTTTTAATATCTTACCATCAGCAGTGTTGGAGGATAAATACCACAAAACTCCCCTGGGCTGAAAGGCTTTGTCCCTGCAAAGATGGGAGCATTCAATCAGGGGGATGGGATCACGGCCTCCTGTACTGTCATTTTTACCAAGGGAAATGCAGTGAGCTACTGACACCTCTTCTTAGCCCATTTCCAGGTCAGACAAAAGAATTCCATGTGCAGCTTCTTTTGGCAGATAAATATCCCAAGACAACCCATGCTGTTGCACACTTTACATTTGTAGCCTGTAGAATTTGTGTGTTGTCGACAGCTGAAGTAGGTTATACATGACTACAGGCCCTTTTATCATGCACGTTGTAATTTCTATTACATATCATCTTTTTTATTTATTTTAATGACCTCTGGGTCAGTGACTTGTAATAAAGTTGGACTTGACTAGACTTGACTTGATCAGGATCAGTGAAAACAGCAACACTGAGTTTCAGATCCCATTTTTGCAAGCTGATGGTAAAGACTTTCTCTCATTTAAATCTGCTTCTTAATATTCTCCTTGTAAGTATCTGTTTTCCTCTAGGTATTCTCTGCCATTTTGATGCTTGAATGTTCGCCTTCATTATTTCCTGATCCTTCTGGCATAACTCATAGTTCTTTGTTTCACTGTCAACTATTCTCCCGGCTTGTAACACACAACACATTGCTGTTCCTCACTGAACATATGTTGCTGTGGCAGAACCTCTCAAGCACCCCTGGAGGATACCTGTCCTTCAGTTGACAATCAACAATAATAGTAGCAATGAAATACCATGTGTGTGTGAGAGAAAGAGAGATTATTGCTTCAGTTCATCCATCTTTACAACAGGAGTGAAATACATGACAGTTTTAGAGAAAACTGATGCAGACTGGGCAATATGACTGAATCAGGATGCGCCAATCTGGAGTTTAGATTTCAATAGGTTGAAGTGTTACACTTACCTGACAGTATTTTTCGCTTAGCCCAGTCTGGCCAACTTTGGAATAAACACATGTAGGATTACCTTGGATATCAGTGACCATGGGTAGGGGGTCAAAAAAAATCAAGATGGTGATTGTGGCATCACCATTAAAGACCATACATTTTGTAGGTCTGGAGCAGGACTCCTATGATAATGGTGCAACTGCCACCTTGACTTTTTGGACACTCTGCTCCTTTTCTCACAGGGGCCACTGACTTTGACAGAAACTTCTCCTGCATGCAAAGGTCATGGGGAAACTAGTTCAGCTCATCTTCTTCAATTAGGTGCTCCTTCTTTGTGAAGAATCATGGGAAGAGCCAGGAATGAGAAGTACTTCTTCTGTGGATCAGTGTTTAGTAATGGATTACTCCTTCTTTGGTATTCCTCTTTAAAACTATTATCTCAAAAAGGATCTTCTTCCCAGTAAAACCTTTAATCTTTAAGATCACTTTTGAAGCAACACGTCTGCAGATAGAAGAGTGTCTCAATACCAGTACCATGGTTGTATTTCTCTGAAGACATGGCTTTCCTCTTTTAGCATCTCTGAACCTCTCCTGCAGTCTGCAAAGAGTGCTGGACGTTTTAGCACCACGGCTGCATGGGCGAGGCTTCTGGGGAGCTGTTTTTGTATTGCTTTTGCTTTTTTGCATTGTTTTCAAACATTTATTTCAGTCCTTTTCCCTGAGCAGCAGGATATAAATAATAAGACAAATCATCAGAGGTAGTCTCCTCTAATCAATCATTTTCACAAAACGTAAGACATTAATGTAAGACACATAAACTTTCTTTTGCTTTGCAAAGAAAGAGCCAGTTTTACACAAAGAACACTAAAAAAGTATCCCTACTCAAGTAAACAAGTAAAACAAGTAGAATTAAGAAACAAAATGTCTTTACAATTAGCAGTTGTAAGTCCACACAGTTAAGGAATCCATTCATTGGCATTCATATGACTCTTAAAGCAGTGGCACTCTTCTTTGCACACCTCCATGAAAGCCTAAAAAAAAATTGGGCTACAGGAGTAGCAGGGAGATCTGAAGCCCTTAGATGGTCAGACCTGATAATTGAACTTGGTTCTTGCAAACCAACATCATGCAAACATATCCATAATAAACAATGGTGGCCTCAGGGCTCTTTCTCACGATCCTGATGTGCTTCATTTGTCCTTGAGTCAGGAGGAAATCTATTGACATAAAGTATGCTGCCCTCAGTAATAAGGCCAGGCAAGTGGCCGTTTGTACGCCATTTGATCTGGAGTAGTTTCAGGACAGGGATTGGTGGATTCCATGGCATCCTCTTCCTCATCACCCAGCATCATCTACCAGTGGGAAACTGGCAACCAATCACTTTACTGAATTTGTAGCAGGATGGGGTAGAGGATTCAAGCCTTAATCCTTCTTTATTTATTTAGCTTTACTCCATATTATTTACTACAAACAGTAAATTGTCATGTGAAATAACCTCATTGGTGCTTCCATCTAGAGGTTGTCCAGATTACTACAAATTGGAAAAAAAGGTGCTGTCAGAAAAATGCAGGCTCACCACTTTCAAAGTGGACCAGCTGAAGATGACTTTAGGCTGTCTCAGGAGCGGGCTAGGGTTGAGATGAAGGAATCTGTCAGTCAGTGGCCCCTGTGGGGGAAGGAGGGGAGTGTCCAAAAAGACAAGGTGGCTAATTGGCTGATTTGTGACATTCCTTCTCCCATCTTTCATAATATTCAGCCTTGAAATGAGAACTTTTTTTTTCCTGTAAAAAATTGTCTACCTTTCAGTTCAGGGTAAGCACTGCCAAGTATTTCACACCAAATGAAATACTGGAAGTACAACCAATATCATACAAATGTTGAAATGGCAACTTTATATGCATATAAAACAATGTTCACTAACAGAACAGATTTGAAGACATACAGTAAAAGAAGTTTCTGCTTTTATTTAAATGTCCTCTACCAAGGCACTTTTCTTCTTTTAGCAGAATATACAAATAATGTTGTCTTTCTTTCTTTTTGTGATAAAGCTGATACACAGATTTAAACATAGATATATTTCTCAAATGAAGCTTTGTTTACACATTGCTTGGGTAGGAAATGGTCTACATCTGATATAGAATGAGGCCATAAAGTACAGAATGAGCTGTCCAAGATGATCAAAGATATAATTTTTCTATCACTTTACCTTGCCTGCAATATATTTTTTTAAGCTTGTGTGAATCAAGCCTGATGAATCTCAGCATGTGCTTTGTCTCATGGATGTGAAACACTCTGTCTCCACAAAGCCTTGACATTGCTCCATGTGGCTCTGAGAAGGGTGCCCAGAAGCCACACGTGCCAAAGCCACATGCGCTGGTTCAGCCAGGTAGCAGCTCCATCCCAGTCTGGATATCCAGAGTATTCCTTTGCAGCATTGCTCTGAATTGACTTTGTACAGCCCTGGTAAGTTTGAACAGAAGAGTCTTAACAATTTGGAAGATACCCAATCAAAGGCTGGTCTGAATCTGAAGCAAGATTCAGAAACCCAAACAAAATGGGATCAACTTCATAGGCATGCTAGATCCTTCCAAGAGCCTGTCCAACTTGAGAGAAATAAGTGCAGAGATTAAAAACCCAGGCTACTTTAAATCCTGTGTTTTTTTAATACCTAAAACTTTCCAGAAAGGGGATTTAGTAGAACTAAATTACGCTTTTTGATTTCATGCCACCAAGGTGTTTTTGACTCCTAGTGACCACATAGATAGTTTTTCTCCATGACAATCTGGCCCTAATCTGGTCTTTCAGGTCTCCCTGTACCTGCACCACTGTAACTGACTCCATCCACCTTGCTGCTGGTCATCCTCTTCTCTTTCCTTCCACCTTTCCCAGCATTACAGACTTTTCCAGAGAGCTAGGCCTTCACATAATGTGCCTGAAGTAGGATAATTTGAGCCTGTTCATTAAATTACATTTTTAGGCATAGGTAATAGTCTTTCTGAGACAATGACTCATGTCCCAGTTTCAGGCAAATAGATAAAGAATGTGACTTATAAGAGAAGTCTCCTCAGATTTGAAGAGAGTTACAAAATGCACTGCTAGTTTTCCCTACATTTTGAAGGTCATGTCTGAGTTTCACATTGTCAAATGACAGGAAGAGAAGTGCATGGATTTTTATGCTAGGCATCCATGATGTTGAATCTGAGAGGGAGAAGCAGAGTATACAGGAATTAATTAGAAAGAATTTCTTTATATCCCCACACAAAGGTCGCATGCGCAGTGAATAAAAATAAAATTCACACACACCATGGTTAGAGAGCCACATTCACATCCCACACAGACAACTAAATTAGAGGGGACAGAATGAGGTCAGGTTCATGATAGTAATAGTAATGGTATGAAAGACATTCATGCTAATAAAAGAACGGGTGAGAAGCCACAGAACTTGACTGAAAGTCAAGCCTAGCTAAATAACTAGGGAAAAATGAAGGAGGCCGATCAGGAAGAAAAGAAGATGATACACCCATCCAGCAGCATTCTCTACCAAGTTACCAAGCAAACTTAACACACATATGAATGGAAAACCATTCTAAAGTAGGGGTTCCCAAAGTTCTGTATCATGTTCCCTTTTGGATTTCTTTTAGAAAGCCTCATGCCTCCCCACCTCTTATGTAAGCCAATCCCCTTTTAACAGAAATGTCCATTCATAATTAAAATGAAAAAGAACCAAAAGGACTTGAGATACATTTTTTGAAAATTTTTAAACAAAGATCAGCAGGCCTTTTCCTCATTGAAGAAATGAATGAAAGTGTTGAAAAATGGCAGAAATAAACAGAATATACAGTCATGTGAAAAAGAAAGTACACCCTCTTTAAGTTCTATGGCTTTATTTATCAGGGCATAATAAAAATCATCTGGACCTTAGCAAGTCAAAAGCAGGTAAATACAACCTCAGATGAACAACAACACAGGACATATTACACCATGTCATCATTTATTTTACAAAAAGAAAGCCAAAATGGAGAAGCCATGTGTGAAAAACTAAGTACACCTTATGATTCAATAGCTTGTAGAACCATCTTCCAACAAAATGGATATCCACGTAATTTTATCAAAAAGTGCCTGACCATTCAACCTACTACAACACAACCCACACAAGCTATGAAAAGGATCACGCTACCATACTTCAGAAATGTCTCAGAAACCACCAACAGACTATTACAACCACATGGCATCTCTGTAGCACACAAACCAACAAAATCACTCCAAAATATCTTAAGTAAACCAAAAGACCCAGTAGCACAAGAAAAAACAGGAGTCATCTATAACGTACAGTGTAAGGACTGTAACAAACACTATGTAGGACAGACAGGCAGAAGACTTGCAGAGCGCATCCATGAGCACCAACTAGCAGTCAGAAGACATGATGAAGATTCCTTAATCTCACAACACATGGACAGACTTAACCATAGTTTTAACTGGGAAACTGTCAGCATTTTAGACCAAGCTAAATCCAAAAATGCAAGAGAATTCTTGGAAGCTTGGTATTTAGACAAGGCAGCCATCAACAGGCACATAGAGATAAACAGCATCTACATACTATTCAAAAGAGACAAAAGACCAGAAGATCGCCTCACTAGCAAGCATCACCCAGATAAGCAAAGGTTAGCACCAGGCACACAATCAAGCAGTAAACATATGCTAATCAAGGAACTACCAGAGGAGCAAAACAAAACCTCCACCCCCACCAGCACTGGCAAGGCATGCCACAGTATATAAATAGAGAGCAAACCCCATCCCATTTTAGCACTGAAGATGTTACCTAGCCAGGTAATGAAACGTTTGCAAGAAAAGAACCAAGCTCAGAGAATCCCAAGGACTCCACAGTTCAACTCCGAGCTACACATATTCACCTCTATTAGAACCACCTTTAGCAACTGTAACTTGAAGTAATCATTTTCTGTATGACTTTATCTGTCTCTCACATTGTTGTGGAGGAATTTTGGCCCACTCTTCTTTACAACATTGCTTCAGTTCATTAAGGTTTGCGGGCATTTGTTTATGCACAGCTCTCTTGAGGTCCTGCACAGCATTTCAATTGGGTTGAGGTCTGGACTTTGGGCCATTGCAACACCTTGATTCTTTTCTTTTTCAGCCATTCTGTTGTAGATTTGCTGGTGTGCTTGGGATCATTGTCCTGTTGCATGACCCAATGTCAGCCAAGCTTTAGCTGTCAGACAGATGGCCTCACATTTGACTCTAGAATACTTTGGTATACAGAGGAGTTCATGGTCGACTCAGTGACTGCAAGGTGTCCAGGTCCTGTGGCTGCAAAACAAGCCCAAATCATCACACCTCCACCACCGTGCTTGATGGCTGGTATGAGATGTTTGTACTGATATGCTGTGTTGTGGCGCTGTGCATTATGGCCAAACATCTCCACTTTGGTCTCGTCTGTCCAAAGGACAGTGTTTCAAAAGTCTTGTGATTTGTTCAGATGCAACTTTGCAAACCTAAGCCATGCTGCCATGTTCTTTTTAGAGAGAAGAATTAAAATAAATGATGACATGGCAACCCTTCCAAACAAGGGTTCAATCTTTTTCTAATTGTACTGTCATGAACTTTAACATTTAACGTGCTAATTGAGGCTTGAGTCTGAGATGTAACTTTTGGATTTTTTGCAATTTCTCTGAGCATTGCACAGTCTGACCTTCGGGTGAATTTTCTGGAACATCCACTCCTGGGAAGATTGGTAGCTGTCTTGAATGTTTTCCACTTGTGAATAATCTTCCTCACTGTAGAATGATGGACTTTCAATTGTTTGGAAATGGCCTTAGAACCCTTCCCAGATTGATGGGCAGCAACAATTGCATCTCTAAGATCACTGCTGATGTCTTTACTTTTTGGCATTGTCTTAACACACACCTCAATGCTCGAGACCAGCAAACTCCTAAAACTTCGGCTTTTATAGAGGTAGTCACACTTGCTGATGTTCAGTTGATCAAGGGCATTATCTGATTAGCAACACCTGGGTGCTACTTAGCCTCTTCATACCTATGGAAGCAGTAAGGGTGTACTTAGTTTTTCACACATGGCTTCTCCATGTTGGCTTTCTTTTTGTAAAATAAATGATGACATGGTGTAATATGTCATGAGTTGTTGTTCATCTGAGGTTGTATTTACATACTTTTGAGAACTGCTAAGGACCAGATGATTTTTATTATGTCCTGATACCTAAAACCATAGAACTCAAATAGAGTGTACTTTCTCTTTCACATGACTGTAAACTGAAGCATGAAAAATAGCTGATGAACTTGCCTGCAAGTTGTTCATCATATGCTTCTTATTCACTTTGCAGTGTTCATGGTAACCTTCATTTTCATTTTTTTAAATAGTAATTTTATTGAAAATTACAACTACAACTATAAAAAAACGAATACAAACTAAAAAAGAAAAAGGAAAAAGAAAAAATAGAAACTGCAGAAAAGAAAAAGAAATTAGAAAAAAAATAGAAAAGAAAGAAAAAATAAGAATATAGTAAAGAAAAAGAAAAGAAATATATAAAGAAATGGCTTCCCCTTCATCAGAACAAGTATAAACAATTTTAGTAACTTATCACCTTCTTTAAAATACAACAAATGATCTCTTCTTCCCATATCCCGTCTCTTATCTACAAAAAATCTTAAAAACATTGTCATTTCAGTCCTGATCAGCAAAAGTCCATGAAGGGTTACCAGAATAACAACGTATCTACTTTAACCTTGATCAAATAAATCAACTTTATATTCCTTCCTTTTACTTTTAACAATCTTAATCTTTAGTTCCTTCAAATAATGTCCTAAAACCTAATTTCTTATAATTAATTCCAAAATCTTATTTCAAATTTATCTGGGCCCTTAGTCTGTTTGTAACTTTCTAAAATCAGTTTTAATCACCTTTTTGCTGTTTATTCCAGAAAAAAAGTTTAAGTCCTTAAACTTGTATTTAAAACTTCTTTCACTAAGGATTGAAGAAAACTCTCCCATGCTGTCCAATTTGTTGATCCAAAGATTCCTAATAGCTGAAAAGCAGTTAATAAGCAATTTCTGAAAGTGATTACTTAAGGAAGTATGCAAACCCAGTGTCCTTTCAAAGACGCTGACCACAGTTTCAACAAGATGGCTCTCAGAGCTCTAAACCTGCTGGAGACCACTGTTTTGCAGTCTTCTCACAAGGAACAACTGTATGGAGCACTTGTGAGTGATCTCAAGTCCTCTTCTTGTCCGGAGAGGAATTATGAAGAGCTGGTCTACTTGCTGGCTCTTCATTCTACCACATCATCATTTCTTCCCCGGAACAACCTTCATTTTCAGTGGTTGATAAAAATATTGAAGAAGATAAGAAAAGAAAGAAGATAAGAAATCATGCATTTTAGTTCGCCAGATTTTTTTCTATAAATAATTCCATGACATCAGCATGCAACATATTTGCCACATTTTTCCTTGCTATTTTAAATGGAGGTTGTTCAAAGTTTTAAAATTGTCCACCAAATGTGCTACTGAAAGTTGAATCATTTTGTCTATAAATGCATGCTGTGACCCTTCTTTCTTCTGTTGCTTGAAGAAAATTGAATCTTTCATCTCAAATAAACTCAAAGGCATGATCCATTTGGAAAGCCATCCATCCTTTGTGTGAAACAGAAGCGTTTCATGATGTACGCTCATGAAGTGTTGCAAAAACGTTTTGTATTTAAAGTATTCTTCTTCACAAAATTTGCAGCACTGATGGCCAAATTCAAGAAATCACAGAGATCATTTGGAATTGTTTTAGTAGCCATTGTTTGTCTAATACCATGAGTCATGATTATGGCAGATTTTTTTTCTTACACCAACATAAGAAACCTAGCAAATCATCACCAGAGCACTTTCTATGCATACACCAACCAGTTTTGCCCATGAAAATCTATTCATTTTTTTGAAAGTCAGAAATCATTTTCATGTTGTCAGGAGTCTTTGATGTGCTCATTAATTCTTAACCCAACAAAAGGATTTTCCCCCAAAATTCCATCAAACATAAACAGTTGACAACATTGTGCTACATCTCTGCTGAATTGTGAAAAAAAGAGAAGCTCTGTCTCCATAGCCTGAAATGTAATTTCTTCCAGCTTCTCATGGACGCAACCTTTCAGGAAGTCAAATTTCTGATAGTCTCTTTGTGCTTTTGGCCCCTAGCACAATATCATCGCTTTCAGCAAGCAAGGCTTCAGATGAGTGTTTTTTATATTGTTTGGTTTATTGGTTTTACCAACAAGCGATGACAGTTCATAAGATGCTTGTACCACTTTGGCTGAAATTTGATGAAAAATTCCAATACAATAGTGTATTTCTAACTTCATGTCTTTCAAATTTCATTTATCTTTCAGTTTGTTGTGGTTTAGTGTGAGGTATTGCTCAAGAGAATAGGTTTCGTGGCATCATTGCTAAGAACTAAGTAGCATAATAGGCACTGAGTATGGTAAATCCTATTCTTTTGATGACATAAAGCCATATATAATGCCATACATTCCTTTTATCAATCAGGAAATAAATCAAATAAAGTAAATCTAGTCAGTTGATTTACAAGGTCACAATACATGAAAATTTGAGTGACTACTCTTGTGAAAACAGTCCATAAATAAATAAATAAATAAATAAATAAATAAAAAGACACTCAAAAAGCTGGGCAATATTTGATTTTAAGGCCATGCCTCTGGATGGAGGACATGAGGACCAGAAGGAGGACATATCCTGCTTTTGCTGGACATCTGATAACCCTATGCAAATTAACTTCCAAGTGCTGGTATTTGCACTTACTAGTACTAGTACACATACCTACTATCTTATATATCTTATATCCTACCAACAGTCATGAGGCAAAAACAAACAGTCCTAATTGCTTCCAAATATTCATAAAAGTGCTAGAAAAAACGCTAATATCTATCTATCTATCTATCTATCTATCTATCTATCTATCTATCTATCTATCTATAACAATTGCGGCATCTCCACCAATTGAACATCAAAAACCAAAAAATAAAGGCATTTGCAATTTGTGGGATGTAATTTTAAAAATTATTTATATGCTAATTTTTTTTCTAAAAATTTCAGATCCTTGAAGTTCCCCTTGGAATTTCTCTTCTCCCCCCAGCTCCCAAGTCTAAGACTACTGTTCTAGAAGAAATATTAAGAATGGAAATGGAGGTATTAAAAGTACATAGAAGATTGGATTAAGAAATAGTTGGAAGAATGAGGTTTGGTGCATAAAAGGATAGGAAATCAGAAGCATTACATATAACTAACCACAAATATCTTTTTTCATTTACTATATTCAAGAGCCAGCTCTTTTAATGTGATTACTAAAGCCACAAATGAAAAGCGGAAAACAGCATGGAGAAAACACTCAACCTTGCAGAACACCTGGTAAATCATTTCCTGTAATTAGAATAGAAACCTAACAGTCACTCAACCCTTCTTCTTCTCCCTGCCATTTTCCATATATAGCCATAGGAAAAGGAAAATACAAATTTTGGCAGACATAATGTCTGTTTTTCAATAGCCCTCTGAAATATCAGACCACTCAGGAAGTTTTGTGAACATTCCAACTGGGTATTGGTTACCCTGGAGGAAATCCAGCTTTATTCCAAAAGGTCCTACAGTCTATCCAAAGGACCCCACAATTCGGGATCCTGCCAAATTTGAGATATATCCATGTATCCAAACAAACTTTCCTTTACATATCTGCAAACATATCTGATATCCAATATACTTTCCCTCATTCAAATTCACTTATTCAAACCACTAGATATTTTGAGCTTATATCCTTATGACCCTGCAAACAATATTTGTAATGTTGGCTGGACTCAGATATTATGCTAAACCAAAGGTAGATGCTTGCTTGTTTGTCACTTAGCATGATGTATGAAGCCAGCCAATTTTGAAAAGCCTATTTTCCATAGAACTTACATTTATTTTAATAACATCTACTTCAAAAAAAAAACAAAAAACTTCTCGCTGGATTTTGCTCTTTCAGAATCCCAGATCTTAGTTTATAGGATCACTCCAGAATGAGCTCAAAAATACAAAATGAAGTTTACATGTGAGTCTTTATTAAATATGCTTTATTAATTTATTATTAATTTATTATTATTATTACTATTATTAAAACATCAGCACTGAATCATTAGTTAAAAATCATAAACGGAACAGCCCTAGATGTGTCCACAGGATCTAATGCTTTTGTCAGAATGATGAAAGCAGTGTCATGCCAACATGATACAAGCTCCACTCCTCTTATACATACATGTGATGTCATTATATGATAGTGCAACATTAGTTATTTGCCCCATATAAAAAACAGGTGGAGGTTTGATAGCTCCATTGCAGCTATCACCTTGATGTTTTTGACCATACCCTGCAGATGCCCCAGGAGTCCTCTGAATAGTTATCCTTGTTAAATGGGGCTGACTAAATGGGCCTTTTTATTTCTTTTTTTCAGTATAGAGCTTTGGGTGATTTTCCTCCCCTATAGATCCCACCTATCTGCAGACAAGACAGGAACTTTAACTTGAGGACACCTTCCATAAATACAGATGATTGTCATCACAGAGGATCTCTTAGGATTAGTAAAGTAGTGTTCCCCAAACTTGGCATGCTTCCTATGTGTGAACTTCAACTCTCAGAATTTCCTAACTATTATTTTAAGGGATTCCAGAAAAGTTCAGGCAGCCACTAGATTTACTGTAGTTTTCACAAAAGAAGGCCACCATTCCACTGCTAAAGGCAAAGGCCGGGATCCAAAGAGCAATCCATAGACATCTATACATATCCCAGGACCTCTGCAGCTCCATTTATCCTTTCAAATTATGCTGGTAGGTTAGGACAGGAGTGGTAGAGCAATGCAGAGTAGTGGTTAAGGCATTGGGCTGACAGTGGGGAGATCCAGGTTCTAGTCCACTTTCAGCCACAGAAGCTCACAGTGTGACTTGGGTTAGTGTCTCTCTCAGCCCAACCTACTACAGTTGCTGCCATGGGGAAAAATGGGAGGAGAGAATGTTGTGTTTGCCCCCTTGAGCTTCCGAATGAAATGTGGCAGGATTTTCACATTTTCCACATTTTCACTTTTTCCTCAGATTTTTTTTTTTTTATCGTACAGCCTTTATTGTTTTTCATGAATTTTCTCCCTCAGAAAGACTACATAATTGTGGCATTTTCTTGATGCCATTGTACACAAGTCATCGTGTTGATGCCATCATGGTTTGCTACAGATGCTGCTGGCAATATCTTCAATTTTACAGAATGTGGAGAATAATTGAAAGCCATCCTTTTTGGAGGAACTGACTGTTGCTTTACCCAGTCAAGGAAACTGTTCCATCTCTGATCTCCCAGGTCTAACTAGTAAATCAGAAATGGTATATGGCTGAACCAACCTTCTTAGTGATTCTGTGGTGATGATGGGAAATGATAAAGATGTATAGTAGTTTTTGCCAATTATGCCAGTTGTCTTAACATGATTTTATGGGAGAGGATTTTGAGAGACCTAAAACTGAATTCCATCTATTCAAGCCTCTCAAGAAAAGGTCCATTTATCAAGTTTTTGGTGAAATCACTCTGTCATATCAAAAAGTAGGAGATTGGCATATTTACAATAAGCCTGAGCAGTGCTGTATCAGGGGCATTTTCATAATAATTCCTCTGGCCATCAAGGCTTGAGAAAAAATGTGTAAGATGAACAAATACTACACTTATTACATTCTAAAATCTATGAGATTGCCAAGGGATCCCTCCTATCTTTAACTTTTAACATATTACACATTAGTAACATACTGAAATTCACTCCCAGTAGGGTTCATGCCTTAGATAGTACAAGTACATGAAGGCCTGAGGATCAATCATATTGTCCATCTAGTCAATATATACAGCTCCATGATGATAATCTGCTTCTTTAGCTCTAACCCAGTTAAATAGAATGGTAAATGTAGCCAGTACTGTTCTAAAGTGACCTCTAGTGTTGCCATAAGAAATTACCTATTTTTCTTCACAAATTTCAGACTTCTGTCCTGAGCCACTTTATGAACATGAGCATGCTTTTCAGAAAACAGTCATCCAATGGATCATCTGTAACATAAATAAAAATGACTGGGCTTTAAAAGAAAGCCAATAGAAACTTGCAAATTTGGGAGGTAGGGAAACATCCAAGTGTCAGTTCCTCAGTGGAATGATTTGTCTACAGTATTATTGAACTATTTTAAGAATGAGGACATTTTTGATTTACTGTGTAATTTAATCTCTAATTTAAAGTCATTGCTTTTGCAGGAGACCTACCGGGTGGAACACTCATTCGTCCTTTCCTTCTCAAAAGGCCGAGAATTCTCAGTACAGTATAAGGCTAAAGGCAATCAATGCCAGTCTGCCATTTCTCAGTATAAATTATCTTCTGGCCTTCATATCTCAGACATGTTTCTAATCTATTTCTCCAGGTGCTATATTGTGCTGGCAGACAGAAATAATGCTTAAGCTTTGGAAAGTAAAAAAGTACAATTCACTGATCCACTGGGACTGATCACTACTAACACTATAATATTAACACTTAATTTGTATAGAGACTATGAGCAACCTGTGCTAGCAAATGTCATCATTCAGTCTGGACCTAAGTATGTATGATTTGCGCTTATGCAGACCATATTACAGATTTATAATTCTTCTCCAGCCTGACACCATCCAGATGTGTTGGGAGTACAACTTACAGGGTGCTTAGCTGGTATGGCCATTGGACTAAGAATTCTGGTAGGCGTAGTTCTAACTTATCTGGAGTAGAGATCATCAGGTTGTGGGAAGGGTGTTATAGGGCCTCACCCTCCCATGTATTCTAGGCCCTCTTTCTCAGTTGTCACTCTATGGCAGTAACTGATTACATCTACAAGGGCTCCCCCCTTACCTTATCCAACTGCTGGAACTGACAAATCTGCAGTTTGAAATGGTATTCAAAAGGAGGTTCTATCTGTCTATGAATTCATACTCAACTGTCATCCTGAATCTTTAAAATTGTGTTTCTACTTGTCAGAAATGTGGATCTCAATTTGTAAACCTTAAGCTGTTCTTGTTGTTTTACATTAGCACCAACAGCACTGGAGAGTATTCCCTTGCAAATTAATTTTAAAGCACATTCATGTGTGTTTTTGAGCAGAATAGTGACCAGATGTCTTGAAACGCCTGTAGCAATGCAGAGTCACTTCCTTGACCCAGAAGAAATCTGAGCCAGGTTTCCAATATGCTCTGGTTTGTGATGGGTGGCTGATTTGCCAAACTGTTCAACTCTCTTTCTCTGCTGCTTCAGTGAGCAAGGAAATCTCTTCCCCCACCCACCCCCCACCTTTTTCCTTGCTGTTACTAATCTCAGTGTGGTGACCAGAAACGCAGGGTCATGCTACAAATTGCCACAATCACAATGATGGAAGGTAGAGATAGAAATAATATTATTTAAGAACAGGTTATACATTCAACTTTTCAGCCTTGATTCTGTAAAATATAACAAAGTGGAGTAATTCACCGTTGCAAGCATGGACACTTGATAATTGATTGCCCTTGCTTGCTGGCTACAGCAACTTCCACTGTTATGCTATACACCGAGGAGAAGAACTGACAAAGTGTCATGAGATTTTTTTAGGGTTGTGGCTTATCTTGCTTTATGTATCTCTCAATATGCTTACCTGATCCTAAACTTGAAAATGAGTAAGGCTGCAAATTCAGTAAGGCTGACTTCCCCAAAAGTCACTTCCAGACTGCAATCCAAAGGAAGCAGGTGGATACTGGATTAAAAAACAAAACCAAATCTATTTTTTCAATATAGGAATATGAATTAGCTACTTGTTTCTTTAAAGTTTAAGAAAAATAATTCCAAATAGACAATTTTTTTTTGGATTGGCAGCTTCTGTGTCCAAAGCAAAAGCTGTCCCCAAGTCCTTACCCCAAGCATGAATGACAAAAAAAAGAAAAAGAAAAAGAAAAAGATTTGTTGGAATACTTCCTGTTTCTTGTGTAAGCTCTTTTTTTTTTTTTTGTATAAAAGAACCACGATACATTGTTCCTAATAACACATCTGCAAGACAAGATGAAGGTATATGGCCAGCTCTTTGCCTGGTGGAGGTTTTCTTTTAATCTTACATACCATATGCAGGCAAGTCCTTTTGCAGTGGAAAATTGCACATTTTCTCTCTTTGGACCACAGTTGCAAATGTTCTCTCTACCCCTAGAGGTCACTATGATCCAGCTTGTTTAATTTAATCAATCCTCTCTGGCAGACGTCCAATGGATAAGGAACATATTCCTTAGCACAAGGTAACTTCCTGTAGACTCTGTCTGGGTGTAAAATCTGCAGGCATTTTATAACTCGTCACATATTCCTAGCTTTGCTTCCCTGACTGTTCAAGCTTGCAATTAGGTCCCCAGCAGGTACTTTTCTCTTGTGTCCCGAAGCGATAAGGAGAGTGTTGGGGTGGAGATTTCTTGGCTCAGTTGTAGAATTTTAAAACTGTTGACAAAATGATGGGGGGGGGGGAGGGGGGCATAATTGATTTTTTAAAATAACTATTGTCTTGTGTGTTTTTTATGGAAGACATGGTGATTCCTGTGTTGCCAAAAGAAGTGCAGGACCAAATAGGTTTGCATCACATTTCTGTATGTGAATGTATTTGTTAATTTATACTGTACTTGAATATACATATCACTGTGAGATGGAGAAGACTGTGATGGGGTAGCCTGTGTGGCACTAGTGATGTCTGGCCTCTAGAGCTATCCTATATACTCTTTCTACCTATATAAAAGGTAAGGAGGACAGGTTTTCCATTGTGTCAAAAATGGTAGTGGGTGATGCCAAAAGACACTTGAAGTTGCTGGAAGCCATTAGCGGGAAAATGACCAATGGGTTGAGGAACAATTTCCCATCTAAAATATCTTCCTTTATCTATTCCTTGTGGCACACCAGGACTCAAGGGTGGCATGTAAAAAATCATATTTTTATGATAGCTCTCCCTAGCCAATAACTCTCCTTGAGATTGTCTTTTTACAGTTATTGTGCTCATTGTATAATTATTGCAAACTGCTCAATATACAATATTTAAACAAATGATAAATACAAAATCAGCTACGTTTGAATGGAATAATCCTTCAGTGGAGGTCTTTTTGGCATGGCAAAGATTCTTTCCACCATTTTTAAACTCCTCAAATGAAAATAGGAGGGAAATATAATGGTGTCTAAACATTCACATGAAAGTAATTTGGCCTTCTTTTAATTCATTTTTGCAAACTATAGGTTGTACTTTACCTAACTTATAGGGATATCGTATTCCTTACTTTTCTTCCATCAGTTGGTTGGAAAATAATGTTCCAAATTCTGTGTTAGATTTTTTTTTCCTCCAAGGGATTTAATTATCCTGTAAATATGTTTAGATCTAATATGCTTTTTGTTCCATTTACACTGCATTATATGTGGGATTTAATTCCAGCCAAAGTATCCCTCCACCCCCACCCCCCAAAAAGCCCAAAGTACATAGGAATTAGGGAAGAAATAGAAAGAAGGAAATGACTTCCCCTCAGAATAACATTAACTGGACTCTTCTAGGGATGGGGTAAGTAATAAAAATAGAAGGGTTTGAAAAAGCAGGTCTGCCCTGTTCAGATTTTGAGTGTGACCCAGCCCCTTCCAATTCAACCACCAGCATCCCAACTTTGACAATCCTTTATTTTCTGAAAGAGAAAAAGGAGCAATGCCGAGTAATGGAAATGGGACAATAGAGTAAGAAAGGACTCTTACTTAAATGTCATTTTCCATAGATCTAACTGCCAATGGGTGCCATTTGCTTTATGACTCCTGACAAGGAGTGACAAGTGGAACATTTTATATGCTGCTGAGAAGAGGGTGGCTTCAAGTGACATGTTCATCCCAGATTCCCACTGGAGATCATGGGGTTGTATTAAAGTGCAGAACAATCCCATTGAATCAATCCATTGTCATATTCTATTCAATTTCTTCCCATCCAATTTTGTTTTTCTTCCTCCATCCCCAGCATTTGATGATCACTGAGCACACCTCATTTTCTTTGGACAATTTGGATTTTGTCCACTTACAGATTAATTCCAACCCAAAGATTTTTCATAGTTCTGCACTCCTTGGAATCCTTCAAGACTGCTGATCAGCATGGACAGATGATACTGTTAGCAATATAATGACATGCATCACAAATAGAGGGAAATTATCAAAAAAATAACTGGGTATTGGGAGAAAAAGTCAGACGTTTTAATTGCCTAAAGCAAAAGGAAACATTTAGAAAATGTTTCTTGTGTAACTTTTCTTTTTCAGAAGTGCTTTGTCCACCTAGAAACAGCTTGACAGAAATTACCGTAAGATGTGAAAATAGATTCAGAAATATTCTGTTCTATTTGTGGAATCAAGAGTTGTAATAGAAAAGGTGGAAATGTTATTTAAACGTAAGAACCTGGCTATTCTTCTGTTTCTATTAAGACTTAAATATACCTTTTATTTCTGAAGGACAGTCATATGTTTTGCGTGATATCAATTATCTGGACTACTCTTCCCAACCTAGTGCCTTCCAGATGTGCTTTGACTACAACACCCAGTATTCTGAACTGGCATGGGAGTAGCAGTACAAACACACTGTAAGATGCCAAGCTAGGGTAGGATGAACAAACTGTGAACTCAGGCAACCTCATACCAAGAGTAGGATGTACTGTAGTTTCTCAACTTAAAGCAGAAAGTAGAGTTTGTAAAGTGCAAATAAATAACATGAACTCTCAAAACACTAGACAGCTATGCCAATTAACAACACACTTGTTAACATTTGTACTCCTAATTAACCTGATATACATCAGATTTTCAAATAAAACAGCCTCAAATCGTTATATACTGTATTGTCAGTATGATTATCCTATTAACTCTCATGTATCATCTTATAGTTGAAGATGCCATCATGTAACCAGCAGAGGGCTTCCAGGATCTGAATATTTAAGAATTCCACAGTAAGGAGAAATCTTATAAAACTTACGTTCCTTTCAACCAAACTAATAATTTTGCTTTTCAGTTCTAGTGGAGGCCACTTTTCATATCATTTCCACAAGCTGTAAACTGATACACGTCTCAGACTAAAAGGAAGATCTCACCCATGTGGTCAAGTAGAGGCAACTCTACTTGCCCGGCTTGTTGAGATAATCAGAACTGGTTTAGTGATCTAGATACACTATCAGCTTTGGCAAGCATCATGTCATTTCTTATTCATGAAATACCTTTGATAACTGAATGTGATCTTTCAGGTCAACTTATCCCACAATAAGTTTATTGTAGGAAATTATCTGGTGAATGAGCAGGGGGAAGAGGTTATTTAAAAGGCTTGAGCTGGGGAACTGTTGGGAAGAGGGAGGAACCTTGCTAAAGTAAGTATGATGGTTATTTATTTATTTGGCACAAAGATTACCATAACTGTAATTTGTTGTTTCATTTTGGTTTTGTTGATGTTATTATTTTGCTACACTATTTTTAAGCCTCATATGACTATGTCTCCATGGTTTAGAGAAGCATATAAGGCAGTAGTGTGCTTGAGCCTGCTCATACTGGCATCAGTGCAGGATTTAGACTTGGTGAGGCCCTAAGCTATATAAGGCTTGGAGGCCCCTTGTTAAAAAGTTATAGCAGAAGGTCTCGCTAAGATGTGTACCAAAACAGGACCTTGGGTTGCTGCAAAAAAAAGTTGAAAACATATATATGTTTTAATTATTTGATAGCAAGGTATTTAAAGTGAAAAATACACATTATTTTCAAATGAATGCATTCACTGATTACATATTTATCATTTGGCTGGCTTGATCTCTCTCATAGGTTATAATATAATATGCCCTGGAAACAATACTTAAATATAATTTTTAAAATAATTTTAAGATACATTAATATATATACAAAAGGCTGACAAATAAGTAATCAGGAACACTTTTATTAATATAGGTAATAATTAACTCATTTGCCAAATCAGAAAACTGATATTCTGAATTTTGCAAGGCCCTGCGGATTGTGAGGCCCTAAGCTATAGTTTGTTTAGCTTATACTTAAATCGGACAATTGGAGCCAACTGTTACATTTTCTGGAATTTTGCGAGCTGGTTAAGAGCAATGCTGAGCCACAACGCCTAGTGCGCCAATCAGCGTTCAGTGGCTAGCAGCATGGCATGGTGGCAGCTATGGAGCTGGCAGAGCCAGTTGTTAAACATTTACCAGCACACCACTAATATAAGACCTAGTAAGTAGGTAAGTAAATACATATGACTCCCCATGACTTCAACCCGTCCCACCCAATCACACAGAGAGGGCATGCTTCCGACCCCCCCAGTGAAAGAACTTCAACTGGCGGGGTCCAGAAGGCGGGCCTTCTCTGCAGTAGCCCCTGCTCTTTGGAACATTCAGCCCCCGGAGGTGCGATTGGCCCCCTCACTCCTGGCCTTCCGTAAGGCTTTGAAGACCTGGTTCTGCCACTTGGCCTGGGGTGGGGAGGGAATACCTCAAGCATGGGGCCTCCTGTCTTCAGCCTCAGATTTTTCATCTTGGACTCTCCTTCCCCTTTTTAGTAATGCTTTTAACTGATGTTTTATGTATTTATATATATTTATGTATTTAATGTTTGTTGTGAGTCGCCCAGAGTTCCCCCATTGGGGGGAGATGGGTGGGTGAGAAATTTAATAAATAAATAAATAAGTAATACATCTATAATCCATTTACTATATAAAACTAAAGAGGAAAATGCACAAAGCATTTAGAAAAAGAATGCATATAATACACTGTGGCTACTTTGTTCCTCAGTAATTTAGAGGTGTCATACATAGCTGAGGATTGCAACCTGACTTTTTAGGATGTGGAAATATACAACTTAGAAGGTTATATTAGTACTATAAAGAAGAATATAAGTTAAACAAGCAAGCAATTTGCCTGACTGCTATACCATTGTTAGAAGATGCCTACACTGAATACAAGGGCAAGGATAAGGCTAAAGCTTTTCAAGTGTCCTTCACTGCATCTGGCCAAACTTCACTGTCTTCCAGATGTTGCATGGCAAAGGCTCAGAACTACATGTGGACACTTTGCAAAGTTAGAAAAACCAATTGGTACTAGATTTGAAGAGAACCTGGGCAGCACTATGGAATTTATCCAGGATAGTAATGACTGAATGGCAATGACATTGATACATAGCCTATGATCTAAATAAAAGCACCAAGTAATCTTCATTTCTCTGGAACGATTGTAGGTCCAACAAAGGGCTCTGAAGACCATATGGCTCTCTGCCTCACACAGTATTTCTCTTTGATGTTTTTTTTAAGTGTGTGTGTGTGTGTGTGTTTTAATTAAACAGAAGCCTAGCATCCATATTGGAGGGTTCTCTGAACCTGGCATATGCACCATTAAGTTGGGTGCTGACCAGGTCTGATTATTAGGGCAGAGACCTGATTGAGAAAGCTTCTGTTACTACATTTTGGAGTACTATTTATTCTTGGAGAGGGTAATTGGGCTTCAAACTTAGTGATTTCTCTATATGTCTCCCCTAATTTTATCCCTAGAATAGTTCTGTAAGGTAAGTCAGTCTCTTGGCTCAATCTTACCTCGTGAGCCCTGTGGTTGAGGGGGGACTTGAATCTGGGTCCAACGTATTAAATGCTACATTAACCCCAATTTAAATCCCTTGTTCTTTTAAGCCAGCCAGTTGTGAGATAGATAGATAGATAGATAGATAGATAGATAGATAGATAGATAGATAGATAGATAGATAGATAGATAGATAGATAGATAGATAGATAGATAGATAGATAGATAGATATGGATAGATGATAGATAATAAATTAAAAGAAACATATAAGCAAAACATAAATGAAAACTGAAATGGTCACCCATTTAAAACAAAAAAACAAAAAAAAAAACCCTCATGCCTTGACCTGATTATTCCTAACAGTGATAGACTGGAGAGGAAGGAGAAGTGGTGGTAGCAACTTACCTGTGAACTTTTCTCACAAAGTGGAGAGAACTCTGTGATGCTGGATCCACAGGGGAGACATATACATGGATATAATAGGGATATTTAACACATTCTATGAATCTTACCTAAGCTGATTGAAGATAACTTGACTTCCCATATCTGCACAATATGGGAAGCACCTCACAATTGGAGACTTGATATTAGTTAGATAGAATTCCTGCATGGAATTGAGAAGAGAGCTCTGTGATGGTAGAAAAAAATGGAAACAATTATTCTGGAGCACTTGAGTACTTTTAGACTGATCTTTTCCCCCTCCCCCCTTTTACTATATGTGTGAATGGGGAAATTATCTTTTTTTTTCATCATTATTCACCTTTCCATTCATTTTTCAAAGGTACATGGGACTTCCATTTTGCTCAAAAACTGATGTCTGATCACTGGTAGCTGTGCTTGATCAAAGTATAGTCTAACAGCCAACATAACAATAGGGAGGGCATCCTGCAACATATTAACTTTACGTATGTGATGTAATTAACCACCTCCAAAATGAAAAGGAGTTCCCAGACAGCTTGATGATCCCCCCCCCCACATTTCACAATGGCACAGTTCCTCTCAGTAAAACAATATGAACCTGCTTAGCCTTCTTTCTTCCTTAACTTACCTTCAGTTCCTTACTTATTTATTAAATTTACATATTGAACCCCCTGTCTATCAAGTTTGTGGTCTGATGTACAGTAAAAATACTAATTAAGATTTATCATCAAACCATGAATCCCAGGATCAAAGGATAATGAATAAAAGTGGAAAATGACACTAAAAGTAATGGATGAGGAATAATAATACAGTATTTAAAACCCAGCAGTACGGAACTGTCTTTACTGCCCTTCTAAAGTAGAGTAAGGAAAGACAACATTTCTATAGAGTTCCTCATTGGTTCCAAAGAGACATTCAAGTGACTGTAACCTAATAACTTTACTTCTAGTAAGATAATCCAGGAAAGACCTTTGGCCACATTTTTGTGTAAACATGACTGATCTTGATGTTAAATAGCTTGAGTGTTTTTTCTTTCAGGCATTTCTCCTTGAGTCTTCCTGGAACCAGGACCCATTCAGGATCACATGAATGATCTGGATGAGAATTTTCTAGCTTTCAGGGAGGAATCAATCACATGCAGACTTCTAACATGCTTAATTAATAAGTTATTTTGGATGCCCTTAAAGACTTGCCTGATTCTTTTCATAATTATTTTTCCATGAGGCTCAGTCCCCATTTTGAGCGAGTTTACTTATTTTTTCTTTGTTTACATGTTCTCTTTGAATTCAATCCTTGGATCTAAGCCCAACACCCATCCACATTTCTCTTTGCTGTAGTATGTTTTCTAATCAAGTAAAAAGTATTTTAAACAACATTTTGGTTCCAGTTGTGTCTTGAGGATTGTAATCTGGTAATATGCCTCAGTTGGCCTAAGTCTTTGCAAATCAATTAACAATTGCTGGGCTTAAATTATTTGTATGTTTTCATTTTCCTCCCCCCCCCCTTAACAACAAGGGGAATGCATCTTTATTCTTTTGGCCTTGTCAAGTTGCTGGTTAAAATGGTGGGGAAAGGAGGTGGCAACAATAACACCAATGGAGGAAATCCTGGCTACATGATCTCAAGGGTATCCGCAATGGGGTTAAAAAAGATAAGATGGCAGGCACAGCCGTGTGATTGAAGCCCTACATCTTTTTAATGGGTGATGCATGCAAAACAGCAGGGAGCTTTGATTGTGTAGTTGTGGCTTTCATTTTGAATTTTTTGACTTCCCGTGAGTCCCCTGATTCACCCTGGACTACTGTATCCTAATTGGGTTTGGCAGACCTGATGGGGGTGGGAGAGGGGGGTGGGAGAGACCAACTCTCCCATCACACTATTCTAGCAAAGGTATTCTACAACCAGGGTGGGATTACCAAAAGGATAAGGGCCTGTCAATATTGCCCATCAGCATCAAGAGCAGCCAGCAAGAAATTGTTTTATTGTTAGGAGATTTAGGATAGTTTTAATTTTTATAGGGAAAAACGTTTTCTCTTTACACATTTTTATAAGAGAAAAACCTGCTTCATTTATGGGAATGTTTATGTTTTTAAATAAATGCATTGGGTGTCTTAAACTTTTGCAAAACCACCCAAAATGTAAAATGACCCCACCCCAAAAAGTACAAGAACCTGAGGTTGCAAATGGGTGCTAGGAGGGGCCATGATGGTACATTTATCCAGATCTTTGATTATGATGAGTGTAAATTACAAGCATGTATGGAAAGAAGCAGGAGACTGCTACTGTTAAATTTAGATGATAAGTCATAGGTCCAGGCCCCAGAGCAGAGGATCTCATGTTTAGCCCATAATTGGGCAGCATACAAAATGTCCTGCCCTTTTCTCTTCGTTCTTTTCTCTGTTATGGAGGCCCTTTACAGAAATGTAGGGAAGAAGAAATCTAAATCATTTGAACATATAAAATCTGGAATACATACATCCCTATGCTTTTTGTAACATTTCCCCTACTATCCTGAAGTTTTAATGTACTAATATTGGAGGGCAAAACCATGGGGGAAAGATTAAGTGTGTGTTGTAATGCAAACCATGTGACTTACATTCTTCCACTAAACATCAGAAAACTAGTACAAAAGGCCAGAGATTGTAGCACTGTGTGTCTGGTTGATTGTTTTTTGTTTTTTGTTTGTCTTTTGTCACTGTGATTTGTACTGGACACCTATGGGCAAAACTTAATTTTAATGAAGTATTAATGAACCACGTGGTAGTGATTCATAGGTAGTTTACATAAATAGCAGACAAATTACTATATCATATCAGAATGTGTAAGGAACTTGGTAATAGAATGATTCTGCATTTCAAAATGATGAAAGCAGTAAGGATGCCTGTATATTAGAAAAGATGTCTAGAAAAAGAGAGCTACCCTTTTTGCTCTGTGCAGAGATTTTTTTTTTTTTCCCCCTTTCAAGCCTGGAGTCTTTTAGTTGCAGTCTGGTAGAATAAATCAGGGACAGTTTTATTGCACTTTCTTTATATCAGTCTGGCTGAATTAAAGAAATGGGAACTAAATTATTTTTTGTGTAGTTCTATGATTGCTCCTTTGCATTTCAAGATTTTTTTCCCCATGCTGATGCTTTAATGGAAGTGTGCAGAACTGTCATCAAACTGTCATTTTTTTTTTTTATGAGAAAGCAAAAGAAAATTATTAACCACATGGGGAGTAAACCTATTAATTGCATTTATTTAGTTTAGCTTTAAATAATTTTAAATTAAAGCAACTTGATTTTAGGTCTTAGCCCCATCCAGTTTGTGGAATGTACCTCCCAGCATGTCATACAAAGGGTTTCAGCTGAAAAATGATAATGTACCTCTGCTTTTGTTCATTGTTGCTTAATGGTTTTGAAAACTTCTGTGAAGGAACAGTGAAATGTTAGTCATCGGTAAGGAGCTGAGTTTTGGATTGGAGAGATGGAACGTCCATTGTTCTGAACCACAGTTCATTGATCAAGTTCCTTTGTATTTGTGGCAACTCTAAAAGCTAGCAAAGTCTTAAGAATTGGTGACTGATTAAACAATGCCAGGCTAGATGAGCCAATAATCTGATTTGGAATAGCATCATTTCCTTATATCCAGACTCAAAGCCATAGAATCTGAATCCAGATTTCACCCACCATCTGTTTTTTTCAGAAAAATATAATACAGAACTGAAAGCCCTATACTTTTACCTGAAATAAGGATATTTACCAAATACATTTTGATAGGCCTTCTGTCAGTTCCTACATTTCTTCTCTTATCATGGTAATAGAAAATGTGAACAGCTCACCCAAGAATCCTAGTATTTTAATGTTGCTTTCCTTATGTATTCTTTTTCAATGAATTGCTATTTTTAATTGACATTATATTGTCAGGGCATATCTATTATCCAATGTAATGCATTCTCTAATCATTTTTTCTGAAAGCAAAGCCATGAAATCTACCATCTTCTAGAGATTTAAAATTTATAGCAGTTGCTAAATATCTAACATCAATAAACAAAGATCCAAACATTGTTGCATTCCATTTTGGCTACTTTTTTGATGTCCAAGATGTGAATGCCTATTCAAGAGTTGTTTCCTTATTATCTTATTTATTTAGGCAATGACAGTTTAACCTTTCTCCCACATTTAAGATATTGGTAGTTGTGGCACTCCAGCTACATATATTTATTTATTTATAATCTTTGTTACCCAATTTTCATCAAATGATCACAAGCATATAAACTATAATAAGGTAAAGGAACTGCATGGTTTTCTGGTTTTTGTTTTTTTAGAGAAAGGCCAACAAGACCTTAAAAGGAACAACAAAAAGATTATGGTTGCATAGATGGCACTAAAAACTGATGGAATAAAAAAAAAACCTTAGCTGGTGCCAAAAGCCTAGAAGAGTTCGTGCTTGTTGTTGCTAAACAGAGAAAGACTTCCACAATTAAATGCTATCACCAGAAGACCTGTTCCACTTGACGTTTGGCAGACCTGCTCTTATGATATGCAGAAAGATTGCACGTGAAACCTCATTCAAGATGAAGAAGACCTTAGTTTTGGGGAGAGGGACAATTTGAGGGGAGAGTGAAGTGCAAGGAACAAGTACCCCAACCTGCATCTCCAAGAACCAGAATAAGCAAGTTTTTGGTGCTGGGAGGTCACGGCTAATATCAGGCATGGGAATAATGCCTGAAGTGTGTGGGACAAAGATGGAAAGAGTGTAGAGTCATATTATGTATGTGGAACAAGGCCTTGAATGTTGTTCTTTCCCTATTTTAAAGTGAGAGATTTTGAAGTTTTCATTGCTTTCTTAAACAATGTTAGACTTATTTTAGGGCATGTTTTTCTGTCTTGCTCAAAATCCCAGGAAGCTGTGCCAATCATTTTCAGCCATAATAGTCAGAGGGGCTCTGTCATCTGCAAAAAGGAGCTGGGGGGTGGGGGGAGTTGCATATGGCATGTCTTACAACTATCTGTATTTTCTGTATAAAGGTAGGGTGGAAGCCCCTACTATTACACTAGATTTTGGTCTTGTTCCAAAAACAAAATGAGGCCTCCCAGCCAAGGAAGGGAAAACATATTTTTCTCTTCAGTCTTTTCCCAGAAACAAACTTGATAGAATAGAACAAAATAGCTGGATCCTCTGCTAAAACTCAATAGAGTTTTATTCAATTTTAGCAGTATTCAATGGAATCTATTTTCTCACATCTACTAAACAAATGCTAACACTCCCTCCTCCCCAAGTAAAGTAACAAGATTTTTTTAAAGGGATAACTTCACTTAATATTGTAACTTTTTAAAAGCCTGCTGCTAACATTTAGCATTTCACGAGCTCAACCCATATTCATTAAACCAAAGGGGGCTATTTTCACTTTTTGGAAAGCATTTGTTTTATCATTACCTGCCAAAATGCTACCCAGAGAATGGATGCTGTACTGAGTACCCAAATGGGGAGTAAATGTCTCTTCTTTTCTAGTAACTCATGACAGGAATATTAAAGAGAGGAATCTGCTCATAAATGGTTACATGATGTAGAAAGCATGATTTTTTTTAAAAAAAAAAACACCATTGCGTGTGTACTCATCTCCTTCCATGCTTATACACAAATTTGTGTGCATGTTTGGTTGTGCATAACAGGCATATATTGTCCAGATACCATTCACATTTCACCCTCAGTATTCCTGGTCAGGAGTAGGCAACATTGGATCACTACTCCCATACTTCCTTGCCGTTAGTCAAACTAACTGAAAATGATGGGAGATTATGGTTTACCTATCTAGAAGATGCCAGACTGTCTATCCTTGTTTCTAATTCAGTTAGATTTTTTTCTTCAAAATATTTGGGATACAATAGCTAATGGCTTTAACTGCGCCAGTTGTGTGTGTGTGTGTGTATAATTTCAAATTATCTTAGTTCTGACAATACTGTCTTCAGCTGCAACTAATAGAAAAGGGAAAAAAATGACTTCTTTAATGTCTCAGTAATGATATAGGGATGCTCTGTGCACCAAATTTTCAGTCAATCGCTATCAGCCATTGCTGCAAGACTTTTTCCATGTTCCCATAATCACACACATCTGTTATTCAGAGGAAGCAATACCCAAACTAAATGAACTTGGTGCAGTCCTAATATGTCAATTCATTTTGAACATCTGAAAACTGAAGCACGGTTTCTTAAGAAAATGAGTCCATGCTTCACTGGAATCTCTTCAGCACTTATTTTACACTCATTGGAGTAGCTTGGTCCTAAATCATCTAAGCAATCTACCACTCAGATTACCCTGAATTGGGTTTGAAAACCAATCAGCAACCAGTACAGTTGCTTCAATACAGGGGTTATGTGGGACATTCAGGAGGCACCACTCATCACCTCTGCTGTTGCCTTCAAGGAGAGCTGTAATTTCTGGACAATCTTCAAGGGCCAGCCATCCCACAAAAAATACAACCTCCAATCTTGAGGATATCAGTGCATGAGTCATTGAAGCTAAGTCTTCTCCTTCAGATAGGGATGCAGCTGGTTTGCAGCTAGGTTCAAAGAAACATTCCACAGAATAGCCTGGAATACAGTAGGCTCCCTCAGCATCTGTATATGGACCAATCTAATCTGACCCCCATCCATACAGATGGGAATATGCTTCAAATCTTATAAAGTAGTGGTTGGTCTATGGCTATGACTTCTGAACTCCTTTATATGGACTATTCCTATCCAGCACAGAAGTCAGACTGAGGATATGACCTGCCTCATGCATATGTTCTGAAACAATCCATATGACATCATTGGAAACCATAAAATCGTGAGTTGCATCCGTTAAAGCAGTCTCAGTATGAATGTTTTAAGTCTCCCAAGACCAAGACCTGGAGTAAATCTGGGCAGATAAATCTGCTGCCATAGAGCCTACTGGGTCAGATTACCACTGGAAACATATCATCCCTGCTTCACTGGGAGATCGTTGGAAGAAGGCACCCATAACATCATCTGGTATCATCTGTGGAACTTCAAAATATATACAAATTAATGAAAAATTGTACATGCCTGAAATTTTATGTGATTTTGATATTGTTATCATCTGAAAATTTGTTTTAGCTTTTACATGTGGAATTGTGTGAGATCTTGGGTAGGTGTTTGCCAGAATCTCATGAAATCTGATGGTCTTGCAAAATTTCAGCCAGATTTACAAATATGAATGTAAATATTATTTTAGTGAAATATTACATGTTGACAACATTACCTGAAAATAATGTCCTCCCTAAAGGCTAGGATAAAGATATAACATGATGGTGTCATGACTGTTAATTGATTTTGGATATGGAGGATTTAGTTTGCAAATTTGCACTTAATATGAAGCTCTAAAAGGATGCAGTTGATCAAGTCCTTGCTCACCAGCTTAATTTAATTTGCAATGTTATCAGGAAAAAAACCCCTAGATTAATTTAAACTTGATTGGAACATTCCGCCATTCTGAGCTACCAGTTACATGCACACAGCCAGCTTCTGATATGAACTCAAGGTACTTAATGAAGTTGTAAATCATTAACTGAAATAACACAAACCATGCTGCAAACTCAAAGCTTTCTGTGTAGAAAACAGGCCCAAGAGCTTATTTTTGCAAAAGAGCCTGTAGAGACAAATCTCAAGTTCAAAAACAGTCAAAGTTCCAGGTAATCCAACAACAGAATACAGAGAGAGTGCTAGGAACTGCCACAAGGAACTGATTAATCTGTCTCTTTTTTATAGCCCTGAATAGGGATGTCCTGATTGGGGCTATAAAATTCTTAGGGTGGGAACAAAAATGGACATTTCCAAAGTAATGTGGAACAAGAACATATGGATATTTTTGTGGTATTAAATAAGCTATTAGCATTCTCCCCATTAAATCAAGATTTAGTTAGAAAGAAGATCAAAGGCAATAGGGAGGTCCTGTCTTAACATACTCACTGATAAATGAGGGCCAAGATACACATATCCAGTTTCCAAGATTATGTAACATAATCTTTTTCTTGCTACAACAAATCTGCCTTCTCTGAAACTGTAAGAATCTTGCTTTCTTGGTTGTGAGTTGTTGTAAGGGGCTTGACATGAACTTTATCAAGTTTGTGAACAGCTTACCTTGGAAATGGTGAAGAGACAGAAAGAAGAATCTGAGATCCCCCTCTGTGGTTCAAGTGGGGAAACTAACTACAATATGGGTCTATGATTCTGGACCATAGGATGATGTCCCATTTTACCTTCCATACATTTTCTTCTTTGTGGAGGACATATCTAAAAACTGATTATGACCAAATGCCTTTGAGGAACTTATAGTCTTGTGATTACAGCTGAGAAAGTGAAGAACATATTGCTCACCTCCAACTGCGGATGCCAGTATAAATAGTATTAGCAAGTATTGATAGTTTTCTTGAACTATTTCAGTCTAGACATATCAAATACCCATGGGTTAAAATGCACCTGAACTGGAGCTTAGTACTGTGTCAAAGTGGGATCAAGGAGAAAATGACAATTCTTGCCTGCTTGTAGGCTAGAATCCATCATGAATTTGTTCTTTACTATGTAAAATTTGTGCCTTCTACAACAAATCAAACCTAATCTAGACCAAACATTCCCTACCCAGTATATCCAGATAAGCTAATCTACATGACTTCCTGTCTGCATGGACAATGAACACCCAGTTGTGAATTATGGATAGTGTAATTCAGCAAATATAGATGGCTTTTAGTTGTGAAAATCTAATTGTGATTTGATTGATTGATTGATTGATTGATTGAGTCAATTTATATGCCTGTCCATCTCACAAATGAAACTCTGGGAGGCTAACAACATGTTAGAACAATAAAAAAGAATATTAACAAAGGGTAAAAACTACAGTGGTTGCTGAGGGTAAACCTAGACAAAATAATAGACAAAGACCTCTCAATGAGCCATCTAACCTTCCACCCCTCAGGCCCTGGAGCACATCCAGGTCTTCAACGCTTTATGAAAGGCTAGTAGGGTCAGGGTCAATCTAATCTCAGGGGATACAGGCCCTTTGTCGGGGGTGGGAGTCAGAGTTTTGTTGTTTTTGATATCTTGTTTCAGGATTAAAGAAGTTTATAATATATTACAAAATAAATGTAAATCTGAATCTCAGTTGGGATTGTATGCTTAAGCCTCCCATATCACTGTTTCAACCCTTCTCAACCCTTCTCTTCCCAAAAAATCAGTTCTTTTCCAGTGAGGGAAAGAGCAAAATGGAAGCTTTAAACCTTGAGGAGATTTAAGATATTTTCCTTTAACTCCACACCAAACCTTTCAAATATGGTAAAAAAAAAAACAATAACTACTGCTCACTCTGATCATATTATTGAAGTTATTGGCCAAATTTTCTGGAGCCCTTTGAGGACAGCTAGCTAGATAGTTAGTAAGATAGTATGGTCCCCAACCACAAGAAAATAGTTGGAGGTATTAGGAGATCAGCAAGTATTTCTTGTCTTTGGTTTTCCATCTATGTTTTCTTCTGGATTTTTTTTTTTTTAATTTCCCAGTCTAGCCTACAACTAAGGCATTCTCTGGAGCTCTCCCGTCTAAATGCTAACCAGGGCTGCTTAACCTCTGAGTCCAGGGAAGATTGTCCAGGTGTGACTACCTTCTTAGAACCAAAGAATGACTCCAAAAGTGAATCAAGACAACCTGGCTTGAATTCTACAGCCTCCTAATCCTCTGCCTCAGGTTCAGGGTCAAAAACCTGATCTAGATCTCCATCTAGTGGAGCAGAATTGAACTCAGCTCATTTTTCCAAGCTATAACAATGAACAGACAAGCCAAAATGTTAGTTTCCAACAATGTTCTGAAGCAAGTGATACAGTATTATTCTGAAGCATTGTGGGAAATTTATGATGGCTGCTTACTCTCACTTACTGTAGAGGACCCAGAGAGGTCTGAGGACAACTGTCCAAGAATGCCAGCTGCTAATTTTGGCTTTGTGCACACAGTCACAGTTAAATTTCAACATTACTTAAGATTTCAGCATTAATTTCAAGAGAAGAGATGGGAAATGAATTATTTTTCTTTAAGGTAATAACATTGGTTGTTATTCAATGCCTTTAATGTATTTAGTGTATTTTCTGGAGGGAGAGAAGTAGGGAAGGGTGGAACCTTCAATCCAATTCCCACACCTTTCTTATTCAGTTTGATTAATTATATACAGTATACAAAGTGACTGCTTTTTCTTGCTTTAAAAAGCTTTTCTTGCTTTTGGGCTTGCTTTTAAAAAATCCTGATACAGTTGGCTTTTGTAACTTTCCCTAATTAAACCATCTAAAGCAGATGGAATTACAGAAACTACAGAGTTTAAAATATCATCCTAATTGGTTTATGATCTTGGTGACACTACAGTGCCATTCAAGGCTGTATAGTGTATTGCATATAGGATGCACAAAAGAGAATTTTTTGCTAATTAATTCCTTAATTATCCTAATTTTTCTTACCTTTTGTAATCCTCTTCTCACTAGCTTTCTTTAATTGTATCTTACAATTCAAAAGGACAATCTCCCCCTTGTAAGCTTCTTGTGTGTTAGGGGAAGATCTGTTTCTTGTAAATGTTTCATCCCAAGGAAATAATCGAAGTTATTTTACCAGCAATTATGGTGCTATCCATCAGGTTCGAAGAAGCCCTAATTAAAAGTAGGGATGTGCATGAAATGTGTCATATGTTGAGCTCTGAATAAAACATCTAAACTTGAAGGGTTCCTTAAACATGTTTTGAATTGGCTGTGTTCTAATGAAAGAAGTTTTGAAGTAGTTTGTCCCATGTTCTTCAAAGTTGTTCTAGCCATAGAAAACAGTGGGAACTACTGGTCCCTTATTTGCCATCCAGAGCCACAACAGCAGGTAGGATGGCAGTTAATGCTGACTGCTACCAGCTAGTCAGCCTGCAGAAAAATTGGCAAAAGAGACTATTTAAAAAACAGTTTTGAAAATGTTAAAACAAATCCCCATAGGAACATAGCTCTCTGTGCTAACTGATGGAAAAAATATTTTAAATTAGAATGTTCTCATATAGCCCTCTCAACAAATATTTTTAGCTCTTAAAGAAATTTTAAGACATCAAGCAACACATTAGCAGGACAAAAGAATCAATCTTTTAAATATTCCTTTCAATTAACATCTGCCTTAACCCGAACAGGCAAGCAAGCAGGCAGAAATTGTACTTCCATTCCAATGAAATTTTCTTAATACTGAATAACAAAAATAATTGATTTGGCTAATTTTTCAGTAGGTACTGCCATCCCACTTACTTCATTAGATCAAACAATAGTTGTTGTTTTTTAAAGCAGCCTGCCTGTCAGGAACAAACAAAGTAATTGCCACAGCTAGCAACATGGAGGGAGGCTTTTGGCAAAGAAAGAAAGAAAGAAAGAAAGAAAGAAAGAAAGAAAGAAAGAAAGAAAGAAAGAAAGAAAGAAAGAAAGAAAGAAAGAAAGAAAGAAAGAAAGAAGGGAGGGAGGGAGGGAAGGAAGGAGGGAGGGAGGGAAGGAGGGAGGGAGGGAGGGAGGGAGGGAGGGAGGCCTTTTTTAATTTAATGAATTACCTTATCATTACAAAAACAAGATATAAGAGTGTGATAGAATGTATATGCATAATCATGCATAAAATGCACATTAAACAAAACTTGACAAAGCAGCCCAAATCAACAATCTTTGCATTTTCAAATAGACTCTGAAACTCAACATCAACAAGACACAAGAGCACCCACACAACCCAAAACTCAATGTTCTAACACAAATGGTACTGTATGAATAGTCTTTGCATTTATACCTCAACAGCATTAGCAGCGCTTGCATGAGAAACACAGGAGCACATAAATGTGCACACACACACACACACACACACACACACCTTCATTATCTGCCTGCAGAATAATGCAAAGCCCAGCCCACATCCAACCTGCCCGTTTATATAAACTTTCCTCTGCAAAACATTTTTAAAAAGAATATTGGGAAATTGAAATGGCAGCTAAACCCAGTCTGACGCTACTTAGAGCTGTGGTCCAGGAAACTCTGTTTGATGGGACCTCCAGACAAGCATTGTGTAATGGAGACATTAAGGCCCTGACAACTACCCAAGGATGCTATATAACGATGGCAACTCTGGGGAGTTGAAATTTCAAAGAAAGAAAATGAAAAGGTTGCATTCTTGGGAGCTACAAAAACTAGGGAAGTCCTATATTATAGTGATCTTCCTATGCTTGGTTTTTCCTTCCTTCCTTCCTTCCTTCCTTCCTTCCTTCCTTCCTTCCTTCCTTCCTTCCTTCCTTCCTTCCTTCCTTCCTTTTCTTCAAAGTATGTCATTGTGCCATTCAGATGCGAATTTAAACTCTGTGTTCCCTTTGGTTGCCATGGTAACCAGTTTGGGCCTCATGGTGACAGAAAAGTCTCCCAGACCTTGTTCATGTCTGCAAACATTTTGAATATTCCATAATATGCTTAGAGGCAGGAGAAGTTGAGGGAACAGCCTTCTTACCTTTTGTAGGGAGGCTAGGAAACTACTGGTGTTAAATAAAAGTAAAGTACAGGTGGAGGGATACCTTCTAATGGCCACCAATTTACCTCTCAGACCTTCCCTGAATGGCATAGCTCGTATGCCACGTCTGGGCAGCTCTTTATTCTCTTAGGTGACATTTTCGAAGTCAAAGAAATATTTAAATGAAATGTAGCATAAGTGATTCGGACAGAGCCAGCTATAAGTCTCTTTTCCAGGATCACAGGGCTCAATTAAGAGAGCCACTCATTTTGTTTTGAGAGAGAGAGAGAGAGAGAGAGAGAGAGAAGAAGTAAAGAAAAAAAGTGGACAAAAAGTAATGTTAAATAGCATGGAGCATGACTAATGGCAGAAGCATGTTAAAATCATTGGGAAAATGTCCTTGGAAGACAAATGAATTTTCAGCAGAATAATTAACTTAATTAACAAATTTGCATGCATATTCATCAGGCTATTGAAGTCTTTCCAGCACAGCTTGATGAGCATTGGTGTAATAATTGTCTCATTTACATTCTGCAATCTACTACAATTTGGGGCATGCAAAAAAAAAAAAGGAAAGGAAAGGAAAGGAAAGGAAAGGAAAGGAAAGGAAAGGAAAGGAAAGGAAGGAAGGAAGGAAGGAAGGAAGGAAGGAAGGAAGGAAGGAAGGAAGGAAGGAAGGAAGGAAGGAAGGAAGGAAGGAAAAAAGCCAACCCCTTCTCTTTGATATTCTTTAAGACCTCAGTTCTTCTAATATACGCATGCAGATACCACACAGTGTCCATTCCCCTTCCATACTTTTCACACACCCTTTCTCTGGCTCTGACGTTTTCTCTTTCCCTTTCCCCTTCCCCCTTTTCCCCACCCCTCCTTGGCCCGGGTTTGCTGTTTTGCCTCTGCTTACTCTCCTGGGTAAATCTTGGCACCAGTTCTGACTTCAAATCTCCTGGGCCACCAGACTGCATCATGTAAAAATTGCCATTTCCCTCTATCTCTGCAGGGCAATCTTTAAAGGCAGTAAGGTGTGACGCTCCAGACTGGCAGCTTGGCAAAAAAAAAAAAAAAAAAAGCTTATGGATACCAGCACACAGGAATCTGGAGAGCTCAATCTGACAACTAGTCTGTACTAGGAACAAAAGGTTTTTTTTTTTAATAGAATGGGGTGGGGGAAGAACAAGATGTATTTTTACATATTGCCAACATATGGCCACAAGACCAGCAGAAATAGATTTAATTACCAAATTCATGCATTAAGGAAAAAAACACACTTAAAACAGCACTATAAACAGCAATATTCTCATTTATTTTTTCCCGTTAGTTAAATCCATTAGAGAAGTTCCAGTATATAGAATGAAAAAGATAAAAACAGAGAGGCACATCTAAAGCTATCTAAGCTTGTCTCCTTTTTTGGTCCACTGAGGAAGCTGCCATTTGAAAGAAATAGAATCTGCTTGCTGGAGTTTTGGGGCTTTGATGAACAATTAAAATCAGAATTTCTTAAGGTACTTAAAGATAAAGGTAGATCTTACCATAAATGGCTATAATAGAAAAAGCTTAGTGTCAGGTGAAGACGGTGCATGATGATCTGAAGTATACAGCTCTTCTCTCTAAACTAATCCTGTGCCATCTTATGTTCTGTCTTGGCCCAGCTCTTTGATCTTGCAAGAAATGCTGAACTTTGCACGAGGAGCTGGCAAGTCTGCACAGCTGCTGCTTGTGAGGGCAGACTAGGAGTATAGTGTTAAATATTGCTGATCTACAGTTCCCTGCAGCCCTATCTATATGACCAATACTGAGGGATGCTGGAGAGTGACTCTGACTCCAGTCATATACTTGGAGTTCTTTCAAATTGATTTGAAGATTTCACCCATATTATACATATTTATGTATAATTTTTCCTACCTGTGTGACACCACTGCTCCATGAGCTGGTTGCCAGTTCACTTCTGGGTGCAATTCAAGGTGCTGGTTATCACGTATAAAGGCCTTCATGGCATAAGGCCTCATTAACTGAGAGGCCGCCTATCTCCAATTGTTTCTGCATAGCTGGTAAGATCTGGCAAACTGGGTGCACTTTGGGTCCCCTGAATTAAACAATGTCATCTATTGGCATCTCAGAAGTGTTGCAGTACTTGCCCTCTGGGATAGCATTTCCCTAGAGATCTGTATGGCTCTCACTCTGATAATGTTCCCAAATATGGTGAAAACCTGGCTGTTGTTGCAGGTCCTGGGGCAGGGTGGTAGATAAGCCCTTGTAAGATTTGTTTTGTATGGCTTTTTTTCCTGGATATTTATCATCTGTTTCTCTATATTTATTGTTCAGACTTTTTATTATGGAAACCATCCAGAGTCAGTTGGCATTGGGGGTTCTTTAAACCTATGAAATGAATTAATTAATTATGCACTTTGTCTTGGCTGAGGTTGTCTCCGTTCTCTATATATCTATTATGTCTATTTTTCCTTAATAAATGCTTTTTTTTTTAGTTGTGAACTACCATGCAAAATGCTGAAAAGTGTGCATTTCTACATACATGGTCTTTTTAGTTTGGTATAGATGCTTCAATCCTGTGTTAGGAAGAAAACCAGAGTGGACATTTAGGAGATGTAAATTGCAAATTGAATACCTTTATAGAAAAAAATCAAACACAGCATGCATGCTTAGTAGGCAAATAGATCTTTGATCCATATTAATCATTAGAAAATTCATACCAGGACCTATATCTGATAGGCTACTGAATGGAATTTCCTGATGAAGACTAAACTAGTACAGCAGGCTATGCAGCACTTTAAATTCAAAGGCAAAAGGATGCTTTGGAGCACATAGCACCTGCTGGCAACTCTTCACACCATACATGTCTTTTTCTAGCATCAGGCTGCAGCTGCATGACCCCATGAACAATTACATTGGATTTAAGCAATTGCACCGAGGTACTATAGTGAAAAGTCCCAAACATTCTGAAACACCTTTTTCCCTTCAAATCCAAAGCAATGCATAACTTTACAAATTAGGCAATACAATGCATGATTAATACCACTAAGCAGGTGGGGATGGGGGGGGGTCATGAGGGGAATCCTGATCAGGTGAATAAAATATTACATGAGAGAGGGAGAGGGAGAGGGAGAGGGAGAGGGAGAGAGAGAGATGTACATCCATCCATATATATATATACCCATAGCTAGGGTTGTGGGAAAAGTAAAAAGGATGGTAACGGTGTTAGAAAATGGAAAGTGAGAAAAGGAGATAGGTAATCATCTTTGTATTACCAATATTTCATTTTTTCTTATAACTGCTTTACTATTCTTCCTTCTCCAACAATGAGTATATGTGAATATATTACACATATTATATCATTATAATGATATTCCATTATATCTATATTTACATTAACATCTACATCTGCATCCATGAAAACTTGCCCCTAAAACAGCAAAAATGAGCTTTTGAAATCCTCCAACAAATCTGTGGGCAGAGAAATTAGGTGAAGATATTCTACAATATACTCCATGAGAAAGACATATTTTCTAAAAAGACCTACACAGCAGTGACAAAACACTGGCACTAAAAAAAAAAAAAGGAAAGGAAACCTACAGGAAGAGTTCTTTTGTTATGACTTCTCTTTGGATTTAATTGAAGTATAGAAAATGAGTGAGACTACAGACCACTGTTGAGATGAGTGTACAATGAAACACAGGACATCAAACACACCCACCCATCTCAAAAATAAAGTAATAGCCAGAACGCTATATTCCACTGCTCCACCTATGAAAATATCTCCAAAGTTGTCTTCTACCCTGAAAGAATATATAAAGCAAACACTTTCTCCAAATCAAGTAAGAATTGGTTGAGAAAATTGCAGAATTTCTCTGTCCAATGCTACCTATGTCATAATAGATATATTTGTTCTTATTATGTCATAAGAATGTGCTGGGATTTAGCTTATCTTCTGCAGAATATATACATCTGTGTGTGTGTGTGTGTGTGTGTGTGTGTGTCTTTATGCACAGGTGTGTGTGTATGGATAAAATGCCTAGTTCATCAGTACAGTCAATAGTCAGGGTTAATGTATCAGTTCTCCACCTACCCAAACCCCATATTAGTAGACTGTAATTTAGGCTTTAAAAGAACTGTTTACAGTCAGCACAAACTATTCAGAATTAACAGCTTGAGGTTTCAAGCTAAATTATCAAAATCAATTCCATACAAGAGCATTTATCAAATAAAAATAAAAATCAAGACTCGGCATAAACTCCATTCCATTAAAATGTGTTGCTCCATCTGTAATCACATGGTGATGATGCTGACCTTGAGCTTCTAGTGAAGTTTCTCTTATACAGAGGTTTGGACAGGAAAGCTTGGCAGGGTGCTGTAAATGAAACGGGATCCAATTTGGTACAAACTTTGCCTAAAACCCTCTCAGCCTCGGGTTGGGGGTGGTTTTGGGGACCACAGCTTCTGTTGTCTTTCTTCTCTCATGCTTCTCAGCCAGGTTCAATTTCTGATCTATCTATAGTTGAGAACATTTTGCACCGTCTGCAAACTGTTTCTCCAAATGCTTGCCTTGTTTGAAAGTGCATTAAAAAAAACCTTATCTGAGACAAAGATGGCAACAATAGAAAAATTAGCACATTCCGAGGGGGAGGATAATTTCTTTCTGCAGACACACATAACGAGAAAGAACAAACACCACCAACTGTCATGGCTTGTTAAGAAAATTAATGATACAGAAAATTCAGTTTTGTTTTGCTTTATTTTTAAAAAAATCCCTTACATATCTTTAGTGAGAAAAGAGAGAGAGAGGAAGGAAAGAAGGAAAGAAGGAAAGAAGGAAAGAAGGATCTAGATTCTGCAAGTTTTCTAGTTTGGCATTATGTATTTGGGAGTAAAGGTCTTAATAATTCGCTCTAGCTTCTAATAGTTCAAAGTTTTATAAAAGTGTGTGTGTCTGTGTGTGTGTCTGTATGTGTGTCTGGGAGTTCTTCTCAGCAGTTTTGAACATCAGGATGAGGCTGACCATTTTTAGGGTATGTGCCAGATTAATGCTCAGTATCAGCCATGGCTGCAAGGGAGCAAGGAGGCAAATAACAAAAGCTACATGGCGCTAATATGATGTTGCTGTTCTGCTTTTGTACATGTGTTGTGATGAGGAACACACGTACAAAAGGGGTGAATCTTGTATGACAACAGAATCATGCTGCTTTCAGCATTTTGACAAAAAAGGTGGATCCTGCAGACCTCTTTGCTCATTATTCTGAGTATATCTGCTTGTGTCGTTAGAAGGAAAGCTTTTCCATCAATCTGCTCATTTTCAACATCTTGCCATTCTCCTCATAACCTGAAAACCTCTGTATGTACTCTGGAGACCTCATCTGTGATCCTCTTGGAAACCTTTCTGGCAGGAATTTCAACCACTGTAGAACAGCTTACTCTCCTGTTCCAACTGCAATGGAAATGTAGGGATTGTGGGCCTGGGACATAAAATAACTGAGTGAAGATGGGAACTTTTGATATGGCTTTGGTTTCACTTGCAAACATGTTTTTTCCCCTTTTCTTCACATCCAACTTTCTCAAGAAGTGTCAGCCCAACTTGGTAGACCAGACCAGGAAATCAACTCCACAGGAAGGCCAAAACTACCTTTACTGAGATTGGCTATAATAACAGAATCTTGCAAATCTGGTTGTGCTGTACATTCTCCTCCTTCTTATACTCCAGTGAATTAAGGAATGGTCTGAGCCATTATCTCATTATTCTGGATTTAAAAAATACTTCAGCCCCTTTGGCCTAGATAATGGTTCCTGCATATTTCCGCCAAGGTAACCTTCCTCACTCTCTACAACAAGTTCTTTGGTCTGCTCTCTCTTGTAGTTTTTTCCTTAACCATTAGAGATTTTTTGCAGAGAAGTTTAACTTCTGGGTCTTCCTCCTTTGATGATGGTCTCCACAACAGCATGACTGGGACTGGAACATTTTCTGTTACAGTATGTCTGAACAACAGTATGTAGCCTGCCCTTGATTAAAGAAAAGGCTGGTCTTTCATTTATTTCTGACATTCTGTTCCAGGGCATAGCTGGATTATTCAGAGGCTTCTGTACATTCACCTGTCTATAGAGTATGTTCTTCATTCTGGCTTATCTCAGAATATGGGCAGTAATGGCTCATATGCCTGGCTTTTTTAAATGTGTCCAACTCCTCTGCTGTCTACCATAGTGTCAGGTTCAGCCCAAAGAACTCCCTGAGACAGTGCAGATACTGTCAGAGTCTGCACACTCATTCCCAAAGCTCAGTAAATCCTCTGGACTCTAATTAGTTCCATTAAAGATTTCTTTATTGAGAGCAATGTACAGCATCTATAGGTTGTTGAGTCTAAGCATTGCTAAGCAAAAACCTTCCTTTTAACCCCTTCCCCCCCTTCTACTTTCTTTTCCCGCTTGAAATTCCTCGCGCCTTTCTCCTGGTCTCACGGTTGCTTGACCTTGCTGGCGCCTCTGCAGAGATAATAGTAGCACCTGGCTTGGCTTCCTCCCCCCTCTCTCCTGACTTTGATGGCAGGAACAAGCAAGCAGGCCTCCAATTAACAATTATAACATTTAACCCTGTCCACTATGCATCATTAGTCTACATTCAGTTAAACTTTGATTTCTAGCTTGCGCAGATCCTGACAGATACAGTTCTGTTGCATTTATTAGCTTCCACCTCAAGACAGAAATCTCTCCAGACTGAATCTAACTTCCCAAGCCAGCAAGCCACAACACTGTGAATTCCTTAGGGTGGTGCCAGTCTCATCTTAAACTTCCAATGCTCCTGTTGGTGGCTAAGGGAATGCTTATCTCCTTGAGCGCGGCCTTCATCCAACCATTCCTTCACACACAGGGTACCCTCCTTGTTTTAAAGCATCTCCTAATTCCAATGGACTAAGGTGGGGCTGAAGAGGAGGTCCAATTTTTCTCACACCAGCCCACAGGATGCATGTCATGGCTGTCTGCATCAATCTAATAATCATAAATATTACCCCAGCCATGGGGTTTTAACTCTCTGGTCATCTCTATCAACCACAGTGGCCACTCTGATAAGTCCAGGATTTCTCCTGTCAATTACTTCAAGTTTCATATTCTTCTGAAACCCATGAGAAAGTTTTACTTTAAGAGACCTGGTTAAGCAAACAGTTTCTTCCAAATATTTTTCTTGAGAAAAATGCTTGCTACAGGGATAACCCCATAGGACTGAGTATTTTTCTAGGTTGTTTACACCATCCAAGTGGATGAATATATGGACTAGCAGCTTCACACCAGTACTCAGAGCAACCTTCCCAGTTGTCAAATGAGTCAGGACATGACTGACAATAACATCAATTATTGTAGTCACACACATGAATTCAGGGTTCTTTTTGTCTACTTCTTATAGTCACTTAGGGTAGAATTTGTACCCTGACAACGATATTTACAATGACATTTGTAAAAATGTTGTCTTGCAATTTTACAGTAACAATAAAATAACAGTTAGTAATAGCTAATACACTTATATTCATTCCTTTATGTTTATTGTACCAGATTTACCACTTAAGTAGTTTAAAATTGGAGTCACTATTAAATTTAAATATTTTATTCCTTTTGCTTGGAGTAATTGATAATTTGTTTAAAAACTTTAGTAATTTAGCAAATTCGCTCTGGGTGTTTTAGTGACTTTTACAACATTTTTAATGTCCCATTTTATTTATAATGATCCGTATCTTTTTATCCTTATTGTTTTAAAATTGTATTTAATGTTGGTCATAATACCTACTAACACACACACACACACACACACATACACACACACACACACATACAGAGTCATTTCAGTCATTTCAGGATATACAAGTGCCTAATAACATAGTAGAAGACATCAAGACCATTAACAGCCCCAGATGGATAGTTTATGACAATTCAAAAAACAAGCTTAATCCTGAAATTTAATATTTATTCATTAATCTAGATGAATGAAATATTTGTAACTAAAAAGTTCTTAATTACAAAAATGTGGATCAAAGGAATCTATACTTCTTTAGATGACATATGAGTCATAAACATCATCAAAATCATGAGTTTGTGAAGTGTCCAATGCTTTTGTTATGAAGATGAGATTATTACAATTTGCAGATCAATTGTTTTTGTTTTTCTATTTTATTTTTGTATCAATGATTGGTGAAACACCAGGAGATTATTTCATCTCACCTTTGAATCTCAAGAATGAAAAATATAACAATTAGAGATACTTAAATAATAATTTAAAAAAACACTACATTGGAAATATGTTTCTTTTTAAAAAGTGGCTTCTTGTTCCAGAACAGGAACTGTGAATCATGTGCATTATATATATTGCCTTTTCAAAAATAACACTTTTTCCCTTGATGCTGCTTCTTTTATAAAGTAGCTTCAAATATATAAACAAGGCTATGAATCATAAATATTATTTGCATTCATAACTGCCTGGCAGAAGCCGTGATGATGTCAGGTGCATCATGAAGTCATTGCATAAACAACACAAATTGCATAATTTGTATCATTTGCAGGATGCTGTTGTGACACGTGACATCACTTGCCCCCCTTGTCCCCTCCCCATGGATGTCTAGTTATTGGGCCGAGATGTGTCATTATATGAATATTTTTAGCCTGAGTATTATAAATTTAAGATCTTCTACGTACTCTGACATTTCAAATCATTCTGAAAGATAGACAGCATTTATGCGATTTTCTCTTACTATGCTATTTATACCACTGTATTTATACCACTGTAATCAAAAGACTGACTCTTGTCCATTTAAAATTGATGTATTTATTTTATTAAATTCATAAGTCGTTTAGGTTTTATTCATTCCCTAATGTAATTTCCAATAGGATATCTTCTCCTTTTAAAAATTGATGCTGTGCCCTTCCTTTTTAGAAATTCTAAATTTGTACATGAGGAAAAAGTATAAAATACTGCTCTGTGTAGATGATGTATTATGTTTCAGATATAAACTAAATTTATTTCATTAGTATGAGAGCTTGATATCTTGCCTGGTTACTGGATAAATTAGGTAAATCAGGCCAATGTCATTCAGTCTCAGTAAGAATTCCAAAATTGTTTAGGGCCTGAGATTTTAAATCGTACTCTGCTTCTTTTGTTTATTTTGATATACTGCAATGATTTCTAGAAAGTTTTCTCAAACTGTAAATTTGAATTTGAATTTAGTTAGGTACAAATGAAACAAGTTCTAGACAGGTGGCTCAAAATACCATTAAATACTGAGAACAAGATAAAGGACATTAAAATTAAGATTAACTCCCTAAATTTAGATTTTAAGAGAACTTCCAACTTTTATTTTTTCACATTATTTTAAGTGGATTTATATACTTCTAAACAATTTCCTTGTGACAGCTATCCTTTGGGAATTTCACTCCATAAATTCTTAAACCTATCATTAGGTATTTGTTTAGCTTTGGTTGTTGGTTGGAAAAAGGAACATCAAAATCCAGCTTCCTTCCAGCTTCCGTTGGAAAGTTACTAAATGACCCCACTGAAATTTTGTTAAGTACAGTATTAGAAGACTTATTTTCAATACCTGCCCATACTGCTACAAGATATATGATATATAGGGAAAAGATGGGATCACGGATATAGTACGTTCCAAAATAACCCCGTGTTAAGGCTACTGCTTTTTAAAGTGCTTTCGCGACTGTGCAGCGCTTTGGGCTACAAGGTAAAAAGTTTCTTTGGAGGGTAGGTGGGTGTGCACAAAGCATCTGTCGGCAACTCTTTCAACCAAATGCATCTTTTCCTGGCATTATAGCGTGGCTTTGGAGGGCAAGCACAGTCCTGAGAAAAGACAGAATGGCCTTCAGGAGTTACCAATAGTGCTATGCGAGCAACCCATCTGCTCTGAAGCACCTTTCCCTTCAAATCTAAATCACTGCCCAGCTCTAGTGAACTGAGCTTCCCACAACATGATTGTCTTGGATTAGCTTAGTGCTATTTAAGCAGTCTTTAAAACTCTCGCATCACTTTTGTAGGACTGCATGTAATTCATCTCACCTTGCTTCTTGGTAGTTTATTCAATTTAAGCATTTGCTATTGGGGCATTTTGTATTTGATGCTCTTTCTGCTACTAACGTTCTAACGTTCTGGAAGTCTCAGCTGAGGTTTCCAAGCCAATAACTTATTTTTAAATAGTGGAAGGAAGGAAATAAAATCAGTCTGGAGGTTGAGTTATGGCAACTGGACTTCTTTTCTTTTGGTTTGATATGTTTTGCTGCTTATCCAAGCAGCTTCTTCAGTCTAGAAAGTTGGTTAGGGGGGACCCCATAAATGTCTTCCAGGGTGGCTGCGTTTCTCACCAACATGATGGGCTTGTTGAAGGGACAATAGGATATGTGATTAGTAGAGTCTTTGGGATGTGGAAGTCTTGCTCCTAATCCCTCACTCATCCCCAAGTGGGTCATTAAGTGCTGCCTTTCTGGTGAACTTGTGAAGTGGTCTTAATCTTCCTGGGGGCTGATGAAAGAGCAGCATGAAAAATGGGAGACAAGTCGTGTCTGAGGCCTCCACCTCTATTGAGGGAAGGATTTTCCACTTTGGCATAAATGGATTCCTTCACTCCTCTCTCAAACCACCTATCTTCTCTGTCCAAAATGTGAACATTATTGTCTTCAAATGAGTGTCATTTTTCCTTTAGATGAAGGTAAACTGCTGATTCTGATCCTGTGTTGTTGTTCCTCCTGTGCTGGGCCATCCTCTTGTGTAAAGGCTGTTTGGTTTCTCCAATGTAGAGCTCTGAACACTCCTCACTGCACTGGATTGCATATACTACATTGCTCTTCTTATGTTTCGGTGTTCGATCTTTAGGGTGTACAAGCCTCTGTCTCAGTGTATTAATGGGTTTGAAAAACACAGGTAGGTGGTATTTTCCAAATATCCGTTTTATCTTCTGTGACACACCAGCCACGTATGGAATGACAACATTCTTCTGTTGATTCTGGGTCTCAGCTCTGTCTGCTGTTTTTTTGTTGGCTCTAGAAGTGGATTTAATAAAGGCCCAATTTGATACCCACAGGCCTTAAGAGCTGTCCTCAGGTGTCTGTTTTCTTTCTTTTTGGCATCTATGGAGGTGGGGATGGTTTCTGCCCTGTGGTGTAATGTCCTGATGACTCCTAGTTTGTGCTGCAGTGGATGGTGGGAGTCAAACTGCAGGTATTGGTCTCTGTGTGTGGGTTTCCTGTAAATCCCTATTTCTAGCTTGCGACAGGCCCCAATTAGAACCTCACAGTCTAGAAATGCCAGCCTGTTGTCCTTGGTGTCTTCCCTGGTGAACTTGATGTTTGAGTCTATGGTGTTTATATGGTCTGTGAAGGCCTGTACCTCCTGGACTCTGATTTTAAGAGTCCATTTATGGGATCCCCCTAACCAACTTTCTAGACTGAAGAAGCTGCTTGGACAAGCAGTGAAACCTATCAAACCAAAAGAAAAGAAGTCCAGTTGCCATGACTCAACCTCCAGATAATTCCACCTGGATGACTGAGAATCTTCATCGAAATAAAATCAATATTAATTACTTACATAACCTTTGGAAAAAGAAGCTTGAAATGTCTTGTTCTCAAACTGGGCAGAATGTTTTAATAATTTCTAGTGATCTCAAAATGTGGTTAAAGAACAGAAAACACTGTTTTGTATGTACTAGAGACTGCAGAGGATATTCAGCAAGGGCTGGCTGTGATTGCTCTGCTACTAGAGATACAGTTCAGGAGTTGGAATATTAACTCACATAATTTTGGCTTGTTCTGTTATTGCTGATGTTGGGACACAAATACAAAAGGGTAGGACTTGTATCATGACATCACAACACATTTTCATCTTTATTCATTATTGTGACTAGCAGTGGATGGCTATGTATGGACACCACATTGCCAACTGCCATTTTGGATTTATTCTAAGCTACATTTTTTTCAGATCACAGAGTGATTATGAAGACCTAAAAGCTGGTCAGTGGTGTTTTTTTGACCAACATTGCTTCCCTGCTCCCAGAATCCTTAGCAGTGTGCAGATGTTAGGTATAGGATTTGAAAAAAGTTTCCCAAAGTAGCATTGTAGAAGAAGTCTATGACAGATTATTTTTCTACTCTGAAATACTGTGATCTGCCAAAGCAGTCTGGCATGGTCTGGATGGCAGTATGAACGGAGCCACCTGCCATCAATTGTTCTTGGCTAGAAAAGTTTGGAAAAAATAATCATAGAGAAATAGTGTAAAATTCAATGTGTATTTGGAAATTGAAGCAAAACAGAATATGTTAGGCCTAAGTTGCATTTAAATAAACCTTAAAGCAAGGAGAGTTGTGTGAAAGAAATATTAGAGTTGCCTAATAGAAGAAAAGTGTGTCTGGTGGCATAAAGATATACATATAAATATAAACCCAATAGTGGATCTTGAGAACATGTTTTAAATGATTCCCTGAGAAATTAGATGGAACAGCATGTGAGAACATGTGGCATTGACTTGGACCAGAGTTCCACTGATTTATGTACTCTGATCCTCAAAACAGACATTCTGAAAGGAAAAAACCTAACATATAATTACACTATTAATGCCTGCATTGAGGACTTTACATCATGCAGCCTCACAAACCACGATATTGGGGGGGGGGGGGTTGTCAAAAAATTCCAGATGGTGTCCACAACCATGAAATCAATGTCCTGCCCTTTGTTATGTGTGCTATAACATAAAGGGCCGGGGGCTTTGATAGCATGGTTGTGGCTACATCTTGAATTTTTTGACACTTGTGTGGACACCCCTGCCACTGTGTATATTTGTGTACTCAGATTCCTGCTCAGCAAGGAAAGCAGGACAATATTTGAGTATAGGTTGTGCATTTTCATACTTTGGCATCATTACAGGAGCTGTGTTTGTGTATGTCTATGGATATATACAAAAGAAAATAGTAACCCCACCCTAAGCAAGTTGCAAATTCTATTTTCCAGAAATGAGATTGTGGTATATAGAATTAAGAAAAAGGATAGAGTGATACAAGTGATTTGGGATGTTGTTTGGGGGCTTAAAGTTTGAAATTATCATATTTTATTCCCCTGGAATCAAACTCTAGACAATAAAATGCAAACAGTTATAATACCCAAAGCACTTTAGAGCAGTAAACCAAGCAGCCTTATTACTTATTCAAATTTACTTTCCTGCAGTATTTAGCTTGCTTTAAGAGGGAGATTTATCCCAGCACAAAGTTAGGGCTGCATCTTCTTCCTTTTCCAGAGGCCACACTTTATCATTTATCATGAATGCCGGCCATTCAATAAACAACAAAAGTTTTACATCACAACTCCCTGATCTGCCTTTTGACATGCAGCATAAGGGCACCCCTTTGCCTGCCCCTCCAAAGCAGCTTGAAAATGATCTGCTTGCTCTGCTGCAGGCTCTTAAATGCAGGAAACATGCTGAGGTCACCACAAACTCCTCCGTGCTCCCTCCAGCTGACCAAAAGGAGCAGTTCAGTCAAGAACTGATCTGCTGCTGTATGGTCTTGGGAAGCAAACATTGCCTCTCCCTCGTGACATTCAGAAAAGATACTGTTTGGGGAGGAAGTTATGGGAGAGACAGTGTCTGTAAAAAGAGAGAGGTAGAGAGAGACGGAAACACTCCAGCTGCCATGCCACCAATGACTATTGTGAAAACACACAGAGGTGGAATGATACCATACTAGCCGTTTTCAATCAAGTATTTTTTCCAGTGGGGTTGTTCCCCAGGGTTGTTTCTAGAGCGACTGGAGTGAGAGCAACTTCTTAAACAATGTAGACCAGTGTTTTTCAAACTTGGCAACTTTAAGACATGTGGACTTCAACTCCCAGAATTCCCCAGCCAGCATGTCCAGCAATTCCATTTTCAGTACAGTACAGCCAAGCCTTATATGAACTATTTCTGGATGCGCTGCATCGATAGGAGTTCTGACTGTTTTCTCTGCAGGGACCATCCAAGGTGCAAGGAGCCAGGGGGCTTGGGGTTTTTTTCCACCTATAACTGCCATGCAGTGGAATGGCTCACTTGAGTCCAGAAGACAGGGAGAAACAATGGGAGAATGGACTACCCATAAGCTTCAACCCTGCGAAAGTAACAACCAGTTTTGCTCTGGTTTCAAATAACCCACTTCAGAGCTAGAGACAAAACAACCCTGCCAACTCAGCTTTTGGAGTAAGGCGACACCATCTGGTCAGACAGGCCCTGACACACACTCTTTTGTGGAGGTGCACTTAGTGCAGTTGTGACTGACTATGTGGTAGAGCCAATGAATCTTTTTGGCAAAGTAGCATTTAGAAAATTAGCAAGGAGAAGGCATGTATGTTAGGACTTCTAAAAGATGAAATGTTTACTTTTTTAGGAACACCAGAAACTGTTCTTTTATTGATCTATCTAGCTAAATATTTGTTATCATGATTAGAAGCAGCTCCTCAGAATTTCAAGCTTTCTTTCTGTCCGGCCTGGAGGTGCTGGAGATTGAACGTGGAACTTCTCCATCTGTTCTATCTTGAAATGTGGGCCCTCCCACACTGAATTGCTACTCGTCACATGAGAATTCAGAGACTCCACAGAAACCTATTTGCACTTTACACAGATTATGCAAGGTAGATGGACACTCAGCTAGAGATCCTTTGTGATCATTTTAATAGTGCATGTAAGCCCTAAGTAGCTGGAAACATGCCTGTCTTTAATTTCCTAGAGATAAGGAAGGCTCAATTGCAGGCTTGTTAGGAACCAACATTTTGGGAAGATGCCAAAGCTTGCTTACTAGAAAGGTCAACTATGGCCTGGAACCAAGAGGGGCTTGCACCTTGCTGTTCACTCACCTGCCTTCTCCCATTCCCAGAATAGGAGAGGCTAGCTACTGTTTCTACTCTTTGCCTTTTGTGCTCTTGCTCTCTTCTCTATCAAGAAGGAGGAAGAGGAATCACTGTCATCTCGTTGTAGATTCCCCAACAGTGTATTTACCCATGAGCTGGTCAAAACCTGGAGCTGCCTCCATTCAACCAGCACAAGATGGAAATACAGAATGTTCAGACAGGTGACAACTGCCTACAGAAAAGCACCATGGTAATATCACATGTTTAAACTCTCAAGAATTGGAAGTGTTTTCTAGATCAGCCAAAACTGCAGCCGTCTTTTGGCCAAGTCAGTATCTGTCATCTGACAAAGATGATTGGTAAAAGGAAATCAGTGTCTATCTGAAAACAAAGGAAATCTGCCTCATAAGTCAATTGTTCATTACAGTTGTCATCCTATCATATCTTACATAACCTTCATGGGAATGCTTGTTTGTTCCTATTTGCAAAGAGATAAATAAAGGATTCTAAATAAAGGATAAGACTTCATGCTATGGATAACATGGATGTTTAAGATTACACTTGCTACACAGATACAACTGGATTCATTCATCAGCTTGGCAATCTTCACATAGCTGTCATTATGTAAGTTCTAATTACTGAACTCATTAACTGATAGCCTATTTCCAGACTGATTTTCTCAATAAGCTTTTTGTTATCTTCCCTGATGGTTTTGTAACCTTTGATTCTTTGCATTAAAAGGATTAGGCCAACTCTTTTTCTTTTGCACCTTTGTTCCCCCCTCCCCTTTTTTTGACATTTACCTGTATTATATGTGACCTTAAACAGGATCAGACTTGGTTAGTATTTCAATGGAAGTTAAAAAAAAAAAAAAGGAAAGAAATGAATTACAAATTATTTCAATATCATTGCCAAGAAAACTACATGGACATGTCTAAGAAGTCACCAGAAATCAAGAAAGGTAGCTGCTGCAGCTCCTCCTCCTCCTCCTCCTCCTCCTCCTCCTCCTCCTCCTCCTCCTCCTCCTCCTTCCCCTCCTCCCTCTCCCTCTCCCTCCCCCTCTCCTTCTCTTGCTCCTGCTTCTTCCCAAGAATGTCAAACTGGCAACTCCGGGCAGCTAATATAGGATTAAAAATCCAAACAAGTAATAATGAAAAAGCAACAACAATTAATAATAGAGTAATTACATCTGAGGTTAAACCCAAATCAAAACATTAAAACCCCCTACAGATTCACATCGATGAAGAGTCTATGCCTGAAGGAACATCCAGGTTTTCAAAGTCTTATGGAATACTAGCAGGGTTGGGCTGAACAAATCTTAGGGGACGTGGTGTTCAAGAGGGCAGGTGCTGTGACCTTTACCTTTCTGTATAAACATATTTTGTTGGAATCAATATGGAAAGTCATATTGCAGTTTTCTTTGCAAGATTTTGGAAGTGGTTTGCCATTGCCTGCTTCCTAGGGCTGAGAGTGACTGGCCAAAGGTCACCCAGCTGGGTTTGTGCCTAAGACAGGGCTAAACTCATGGTCTCCCAGTTCCTAACCTGGGGCCTTTAGCTACTGAACTAAACTGGCTCCCAATGAATTGAGTACTGCGTAATACTTTCTTTAATGTTCATCTTCACATTCGAAATAGCACAATATTCTCCTTGGCAAACATTATTTCTCTGATCTTTGATTTCCTTAGTTCCCTAGTGTTGTTGTCCTTTTTCCCATTTTCTTCTTGCATTCACTTTCACCCTATTACCCTAATCTTAAGGGAAGGGGAAAATTACAAAGCTAAGATGCTCTCCCTTGAAAACAGAAGCAGAGAGAGACCACCCAATGTTCTTTAGGAACCTGAATCAAATTTCCAGAAATTCCAATTCATTGTCATGCTGTTCTAAAGTATAGACTAAAATGGGAAAAACAGTTCTTCTGCAGAATGGGATACAATTTTCAGACAACTAGAGTATTATGTGGGGCTAAATCACACCAGTTTTCGCAAAAAACAAAAACAAAACCATATTCTCGTTTCTTAAAAAAATGCTTATAACTGTTAATTTGGGCTCAGAACGTAATGAAATGTACAATAATAATAGCTCCTTATAGAGTCTACTTTTGCCAGATTTCAGGGAAATAGACATCTGTGCAAAAGGAAGTGGTGTTCATAAATGAAGCTGATTGGATATGTGATGGAAATAAAGAGGAGGAACTTGGTGTGTCTTTTCCTTAAAACATATAAGCTTAAGTTAGATCAGATCAGCTAACTAAAATGGCTTAAAAATTGCTCAGGAGAAGGGAATGTTTTTTTATTTACTATGGGGTAAATAACAAAAGTCAAAGCTCTCCACTTAACCTCTAGGCACAGTTTCAGCACTCAACCAGTGTTTCATTTATTTATTTTGTCCGATTTAGTACTGCCCAACTCCAAAGCGATTCTGAGTGGCTAATGTGATCAAGACAAGAATTGGCAATCTGGACATGGAATGACTTCACTTTGATTTGAAGGTAGGCCCATCAATCTCCAAATACTCTGAGGCTGAATATAATTAATTAAAAGCATCAGGAAATAAGAACACCAAAGAATCCTGTGACACTTAATTTTTTTTTTTTTTTAGTCTTTCGAGTGTCACATTTGGGACTTGTGCTGCAATAATGGGCAGTGCCTGCAGGATCTTACTGCATTGTGCTGTAAACCTGTCTCCTTTTAGGTATGTATGTGACATCATAATATAAAAGTGGTGGCATTTGCATTAAGACACGGTAACTCTGATTTCCATGTGTTCCTGGATGCTGTTGGCAACAGACTCACATGACTACATTTCTGGAAAACATGACAAAATAGGTATACAAACACAAAGCAGCCCCCCCCCCTTTTCTCAAAAGTGTCATAACACTCTATAGATAGCTTTCATAGTTAAACACTTTCACCTAGAGAATGGAGTTTTTCTGAGAGTGAGACAATAATCTAGTAATATGTTAGTAATTTTTCCACTATTCATTCTTATATCGTTCCTTTGCTGATATAAAAGTGAGTACAAAGTTGTATAACATTATGCTCTCTTTGCACATATATTCCTGCATGTAACAGGGCTTAAAACATTGATCACCAGATAACTGTGTTATATGTCTTATGTATCTCCCCCTTCCTCTTCCACACTCTTTTCCTCACTAGCTATAAAATCAAACAACTGGTACTCTTGGGTTTTGGCCTGGATCCAAAACTGAGCTAGATGTATCCATGCTTGGCTTTGTGCCCATAAATATAATACTCAAACGTGACTTATCCTTAATTTTTGTTTAAATCAAGCCTTCCTATTTTATTTTCTAAAGGGACAAAGGTATCCAGTGGGACTCTACTGGAATCATTAAGTCTAATAAAGACATCGTATCTCTATATTTCTTTAAGGCATTTTAAGCTCCCTAGTTACTCAAGCTTGAAACCAAAGTCTATTTATTAATTTATTTTATTTATTTATCAGATTTGTCACTGCCCATCTCATGAACGACTCTAGGTGGTTTACAACAATGATAAAATTCATTAAAATACAATGTAAAAACAATCCTAATAATAAATAACTTCCAGAAAGATGGGGAGTTGACAAATAACTTGGGGAGTGTCGTCAGGGTGCTAACCGCCCCCAAGGATGGTTAGAGCTCATGTCACCCCTGCCTGCTGGCAGAGGCAGATCTTTACCCCTTTTTGGAATGCTGGGAGGGTAGGGCCCACCACACCTCTGGGGGGAGGATATTCCAAAGGGTGGGGGCAACAGCAGAGAAGGCTCTCCTCCTGGGCCCCGCCAGCTGACACTCTCTTGCTGACAGGGTCCGCAGCATGCCCTCTCTGCCTGACCAGGTGGGAGGGGTTGATGTAATAGGGATGAGACAGTCCCTCAGGTAACCTGAACCCATGCCATGTAGGGCTTTAAAGGTGATAACCAACACCTTGAATTGGACCCTGAAGCAAACTGGCACCCAATGCAGCTCTCACAGCAAAGGTGTTGCATGTGCCATCCTAGGGGCACCTGATATCATCTGCACGGTCCGTGCAGCTGCATTTTGAACCAGCTGTAGCTTCCAGATACTCTTCAAGGGTAGCCCCATGTACAGCGCATTGCAATAGTCTAGCTGAGAGATGACCAGGGCATGAGTGACTAACTGAAGAGCCTCCTGATCTGCGACAGGGCATAACTGGCAAACTACATGAAGGTGGGCAAAGGCTCTCCTGACCATGACTGCCATCTGCTCCTCGAGCAGGAGTCGCAAGTCCAGGAGGGCCCCCAGATTACACACAGGGTCTGTTTGGGGCAGTGCAACCCCATCCAGCACTAAAGATGGTAAGTTCTCAGATATAGAAGGGCCTCCAATCCATAGCCACCCTGTCTTACCAGGGTTCAGCTGAAGCCTGTTGTTCCCCATCCAGACCCCCACAGCCTCCAGGCACCGCAAAAAGGTGGTCACAGCATCACTCAAGTCACCTGGGATGGAGATGTACAACTGGATATCATCTGCATATTGATGATATCTCAGCCCATGGTGGCAGATGATCTCATCCAGCGGTTTCATGTAGATGTTAAAAAGAAGCGGAGAGAGTACTGAACCCTGCGGCACCCCAAAATGAAGGGGCCATGGGCTGGACCTCTTGCTCCCAATCCACAGCAATTGGGATTGATCTTGGAGGAAGGAAGAGAACCAGCACAAAACTGCACCGCCCACTCCCAACTCCCTAAGTCGGCCAAAAGAATACCATGGTCAATGGTATCGAAAGCCACTGAGAGGTCAAGAAGAGCAGGGATGGATGCACTACCCTCATCCCGCTCCCACCAGAGATCATCCATGAGTGCAACCAATGCCGTTTCCATCCCAAATCCAGGCCTGAAATCTGACTGGAAGGGGTCCAGATAATCCGTTTCCTACAGGATCCTCTGGAGCTGCAACGCCACCACCTTCTCAACCACCTTTCCTAAAAAGGGGAGGTTGGAGAGTGGATGAAAATTGTCCAATATAGTGGGATCCAGTGATGGCTTCTTGAGGAGGGGATGCACCAGCGCCTCTTTAAAGGCAGCTGGAAATGCTCCCTCCCTCAAGGATGAATTCACCATCGCCTGGACCTACCCACATGTCACCTCCCATGTAGCCTTAACCAGCCAGGAGGGGCATGGGTCTAGCTGGCAAGTGGTGGCACTGACTATTTGGAGGACCCCATCCATTTCCTCGGGTACAGGATCAAACTGTTCCCAGATAACAGGATAAGACTGCAGCCACAATCCTCAGAAAGAAAATGGCAATGCTTTCTTCTTGTTGTTTCCTGTCCTGCCACATCTCCTTTGTCTAATATACATGTTTGGGGCTGCTATTTCTGTTTCAAATGCAGTTGAGCCTTCTGACACAAATACGTTGACATTTTAACAAATGCTTTTCTGGATTAGAACAAGATCAGCATAAAGTTAACCCTGAATCAGCTTTGGGCTTGTCCTATTCGAGGCTGATTTGGGTCATGACAAACTACTTTGAGACAAGAATGTGTTTGCTAGATCACTGTGTTGTACTGGTGTTATTAATGCAAATAAAGCTTAGCAGCAGTACCAATTAAATTGGTGTAAATAACTTATAATATGATTAAGCTTGACAAGTGAAAACATATGTGTTCTGCAAACAAAGGGAGGCACTGTCTGCATGTGAAGACTCAGAAGTGTGCTGAGATGTTATATTTTATAGAGCAAAAGGAGTTCTTTAAAACAGCTAGATGACAATACATTTCATTTAAAAATATATGTCATGTTTAGTATTATAATAGAAACCCCAATATGCAGTTCAGTCATTGGAGCAATTAATTTATCTTAATATTTAATTGGAATCAACCCAAGAATCCCCAAAGTTTTCTTACCTGCTTTTGTTTTTCTACTACTACTTCAGAATTGCTGCTTCAGCTTCCTTTAAAATGGAAAGGTATTGTCACTGTTTCTGTCAAACATGTCTCCAACACTCTGCAACTCCCCTGCTATTATGAAAAAGTGCCATAGGAGGAGTTCCCAAATTATGTCCTCCCTTTTTTTCAGGTAGGAAAAGACTAGAAAAAAAAAGAAATTGATGTGCAGGAAAATGAGCAACTGAGAACAGGACATTCTAACATATCCCTCAGCAGTGGTGTCCGGGGGGGATGGCGGTGGCAAGGTGAGGTCTGATTAAAGCAGTGTCAGCATTGAAAGCAGCTTTTCTATGAGTGCTGCTGCTGCCCCTCAATTACCTTATAGTAAAAGTAAGTGCCAGACCCACACTCTCAGCAAGAGATTTCTGCCAAAGTGCTCTTCTCTTGAAAAAACAAAACATTTTTTTCTCCCAACAGGTTGAATGACAGTAATTTCAGGATGAAAAGAGCCAGTCTGGTGAAGTGGTTAAGGTATCGGGCTAGAAACCAGGAGACTGTGAGTTCTAGTCCTGCCTTAGGCACAAAGCCAGCTGGGTGACCTTGGGCCAGCTATTCTCTCTCAGCCCTAGGAAGGAGGCAATAGCAGACCTCTTCCAAAATCTTTCCAAGAAAATTACAGTATGGCTTTCCATATTGATTCCAACAAAACATTTTTTTGCAAAAAGGTAAAGGTCACCGCACCTGCCCTCTGGAACACCATGCCTCCTAGGATTTGTTGCTGACTTGACAGCACAAATACAACACATACAATTTCAGAATAGCCTGATTTTCTCTTTTCTCTCTTTTCAGCTGTGTGAGAGAAATTTTCCATCTGAACTTTCTGGTTATATCTTGGACATTATCATTTGATGGATGCAAGTGACCCTTTACTAGGCTTTTTAATGGCGTTTTATACCTTTCCTCCAGAAGATTCTCCAACCTCTGGAGCTCATCCTCTAGGTTTTATGGTATCACCTCATGAACGCATCCCAGCAGTCTTTCATCTTTGACTAAAAAAACTTCAGAAAGAATTAACTTCCCTAACAGTTAGTTTGTCTTCAGCAGAATTTGCACTCCCTTTACTAGAAATAGTAAAATGGTTTAATAACGCTTAAATTGTTGGCAGGTACCTATTGGAAATACAGACATGAATAAACCAAAATAATCGCTTATGGTATTAAAGCTTCATAAAAGATTGAGTATCACAAAAAGAATATAAACCAGGGCTGGCAGCTTTGGAAAAAAAATGTCAGAAAGAAAGAAATAGCATCCTACCCTTCAATTTTTTTTTTTTCCAAGTAGGAAAAGACTAGAAAACGATTTGACTCTTTGATGGCTGGCCAATTTGTCTATACGTCCAATGAGCATTGCCTGCTTGAATTACATCAGGATGGAATTAAATCTGAGGAGTCACCTAGGGTTGTTACTACTTTATTACATGATCAGAACCAGACATTTTAAACAAATATTGAAGGGGAAAAATACCAGATTCATAACTGTCTGAGAGTGGAACCATAGGCACACGCACGAGCTATTTCCCCTCCTTGAACAGTACATGGGACATGGACCAGCCAAGAAGCCTACCCATTGGTGGCCTCCCTTGTTTATAACAGTCTCTCCCCTCAGGCCCCTGCCCTATCAGTGTTTCGTAAATTAGGTGAAACTGCAATTTCAGTCCTTAGGGTAGTTTTAGTCATGGGTGCCCATGAGATTTTTCTTTATGGGGATTTTTAACAGTGCATAGGTCACATTATTTGTTTTTGTTTGCATCCCTGACTTTGTGGTGCCCCGTCCAGAGTCTTTGTCAATTGGAGTGGACTATAAATATTGTAAAATTTTAAAAAAATAATAAAGAAAAGCAGAATCCTTCTTCATCCACTCCACCTTTGCGTCAAGATGCACGTACCCCAAACTGTCCCAGTTATTTCAACTTCTGAGAAGAAATGTCAACCACTGCAGTTCTGTAGGGTTACAGTCAACTTCATGAGAGAGCTCAAAGAGAGCAGCCTACTTGAATTTCCATGCGGCCAGTAAGCCCCATGGAAGAGTTTACGAAGGAACTCCTTTCATAGGACTCTTTCAGATCTGGTAGTGTGGGCAGCTGCAGAGTGAGATGTGTAGCAGGCAACAACAATTGTAACCACAAAAATGATAGCATCTGCTTCACAACACAGCTAAGAGGAAGTACAAAATCACCCTACAGCCCTTGAAGGATGAGGCAGAAAAACAAATGTCTCTTTGCAAAGGAAGACAACTTTGGGGAATGGGTTTTGGATCCAGAGTACTAATGGTAAAAATCCTGGTTCTAAGGAATGCCTGGTATATTTCAAAATATTATATTTCAGTAAACTAAAATAAAAAGAGAAAGTATTGCACATAAATGGAAATTTTTTTAAAGGATACAGCTAATGAAATATGCAATGCACATTGAATTAGCAATGAAAGCTAAATGTATAGATGGAAATCTACCAGATAACCTTCATTCATCCCCAGTCTCCTGATGAAGATGTGAGAACTCCATCTTATCTTGACTTATCAATAGTAAAAGAAAACACCAGCAAATAATAATTCCAAAATGCATCATAACACGTTCCTAGTGAATTTTGTTGCTAAGACAGAAGTGTACAGTTCATCAGAAAGGAGAGGAAACAGCCTTTGATGGCCAGGGGCTGTTCTGAGTATTTTTTGAATGAGTCAAGTATGTAAGTGAGGGCATGCCACACACATGTTGGCAGAGCTGGGTTTTTCTTTCTTTTGTGGAAAGTGTTAAGCTTGTTTTAGGTTTCACACTGTATAATGGCAGGAAATTGTGCAATTTTCATTAATTGCCTACTGAAATTTAACAGCACAGTTGGTTGAAGTTCCAGGGACTGCCTGGGGTCTTTGGGCAACAGACTACTGTATCTATCCCTGACCAATGTCAAGTCCAGGAAACATTTTTTCCTCCTTTACAGGGTCTGCATTCTCTTGGTCAAAGCTGGTCAGAGTCTACCTTTTAGCAGTGGTTAGGGCCAGAATCAAAAGCAGGCAGAATCTCTATAATTAATAAGGTTTAAAAGAAGGCCAAGAGCTGCATGTTGGGTTGAAGGGCTAAAATAGCATGCTGTGTTGTTGGATTTGGAGCAGGGTTCAGTCCCTATTTGAATTCACTGGTGACTTTGGGCCTATCAATCTTTCTCAGCTCAACTTGCCTCAAAAGGTGGCTGTTGTGGGGAAAAAATCATAGGAGGCCTCAAGGAAGGAACTTGGAGCTCAGAGAAAGGCGGGACAGAAGCGCCACAAACAAATAAATAAATTTTGCCCTTCAGCTCTGCTTCCAGTCAAAAGGCATTTTTAAACTACTTTATGTGTTGGGGTGGGGTGTTAAGGAAAACTAAGAAGAAAATATGAGAAAACACATACGAATTATAAGTGTAAGATGACCCTTCGATTAAGTTCTTTGAACAAGTCAATGATTGAATTATAAAGCCACACTGGGAAGCAACTGTGGTTTCTAACTTTCAGCAAAAAAAATTTCAACAGTAATAATTCCAGTAAACCTTTCAATTAAGGTGGATATGAATGGATATGAAGTTTTTTTAAAAAATTTCAAAAAATATATAACCCATAGTGGAATTCATTGTCATGTGGATTCTGCCCAAACGTAGCTCAAGGTAATACCTGGAGATATTATGTAAGGATACTTCAGGCTGAAAGGTTTTCACAGGTCCTTTTCTACAAGGTTTGTCATTGCAATGAACAAACTGTGTTACACTGTAACCATGAGCTTCTTTATCTGTTAAAAAGTGTTAGTTAAAAGGTCAGATGTACTTAGATTCTAGTTGGTTCAAATTTTATTCACAGAAGTCTTCCTTCTCTAGAGTTGATGTGATTTGTAACTGCAATCTGTGTGTAGATCTGTGCACCTTTTTCTGTTCAGCTTGGGCAGGTCCATGAAAACAAGGTTGTGGCTTGATCCAAAAGATCCAACTTAAATGAAAGCTCCGTGTGATATTGGACTGAGGCATGCAATGTTTCAGATTGCACAGAACTGTTCATTAAGAAGAATGGAAAATGTTCACATTCCTGGGGCAGAGCAATTGTGTAGGAGAAAGGGAGGGAACAGGGGAGGGCAGCACCCATCTTTATTAAGGGATATTCAGCTAATCAAAATCCGTTGGTTTAGCTCCTACAGCTTGGGAACCAGCGTGGCAGCAGCCATCTAATAGCGAAAATGGCACTGAGTGGAAGAAATGTTTAAAATACAGCTCTGCAAGCATCTCTCGGTAAAAAGTTCTTGATGTAAAGAAAGTCACCAATTCACTGAGGAATTTGATTACCTCTATCCATTATACACACGCAGTGAGTGATCGTGCTACTAACCATCTGTCATCTATTTCATTTGCATCATCAACACCTGCCCTGTTTATCTGCTGCATTCTTCTCGTTGCTGAATTCTTACACTGCTTTAATAAAACACAGAAATGTTATTGTTAAAAACCAATTAATTTACAATCCTCTATAGGGATGGTATTACTTATAATTCAATTTAGCTTCTAATGACCTGCTTTCATGCAAAAATGACTTAATTCTTGTGTCAAAGATTAGTTATATTAGGTACTACCCTTCTGCACCTGTCATGCGTGGCGGAAAGGTGGAACAATAGCTTCTTCTTTTCTTGGAATCACAGATATTTTTCCCCCTCTACATTATTAAAGTTCCTGTATTTTCACACACACACACACACACCCCCATGCACACCTCTCATGCCATTTGGTTTCATAGAATTCCTCCCTAGTTTATTTATAAATAATCTTTTTGGATCTTAGACTTCTATAAGACCTTAAGGAGAAACTGTCAAAAGAACTTATTTTGTAGGCATGACTATACGGACTGTCTCTTTCTCCATCTAAAGGAAGCAGTTTTTTCCTTTCAGCCAATAAGATCTGGATTTCTTTTTTCTTATTTCAGAAATCTGAAAAGGAAAATAATTGGATTTTCCTCACAATTACAGCACTGGGGATACTTTCCCTTCTCATTACCAGAGCAGAATTATAAGCATATATCACAGAAGCCAAACCTGCACACGCATTCATAGTTTGGCAAAGCTCACCGTTTCCTCCTTAGCCTTAACAAAAGCTCAACATATGGCAGAATCCGGCAAATTCTAGAAACATCCGTTCATCCCACAGGCATTTGCAGAATGTCTTATCATTGCAAATTGATTTAGTATTCAACATGTGAAGTAGAATATATTTCACATCGGCTTTGACCTAATTTTTATATCATCGACAGAACAAGACATTCTTTAGCACCATGTTGGTTGTATTGCAGTAACCTTTGCTTGTAAACAATTTCAAGGGACTTGCTGAGACTGAATGATCACATTTCAAAAGGAGGACTATCAGTCAGTGGCAGCAATCATGACTTTTCCGTTACAAATAAGAAGGGGCTGCCACAAAATGGTGCAGTTTGGAGTGTCCTTACTTAGGGCACCTGACAGGCAGCGTTGTCCTCTTCAAGGATACGCTATTCTCCTTCACATTCTTTTCCTTTTGCCTTCACATTTTGATTTTTCTTCAATAAACACTTCAATAGATTTGTGCTTGTTTTATTCTATTGGACTGTTTTAAAGGGAACAGCCCCATGGGATTTTATTATTTTTATCCCCTAAAGATTTTCTCCACCAGCAAAGCTGGACGTTCCCCTCAGTACTGACATATTTTCTATTTTGGTTAGTATGATGCAGTGGTCCCACTGTTGGACTGCTGCTGTGGAGATCTAGGCTTAACACTTCATCACAGAACTCACTGACTGAATCTGAGTCAATTGCTATTTCCAGGCTAAACTTATTTCCTAGGATTATTGTCCAGATGAAGTGGGAGGACCCTACTTCCTTACCTGACATTTTTATAATCCATAGAGTCCTACCACATTCATGTAAAAATGGAATATTTGAAAACAATAGAAGGCTTAGCAGAGGTAAGAAGGGGAAGATTTGCATTTGAGATGATTGTTAAAAAAGTATTACAGGTTATCCACGTTTAGTGACTGCCTCATTTAGTGACTGCTCACAGTTACAATGGTGATGAAAAATGAACTGTATGCCAATCCTTGCATTTGCAACCTTTGCAGGTCTGGAAAGCAAAGGAAAGCTGAAGTAAGATCATAAGCACAGTCACAGTGTCATTTAGCTCGACGACCAAGTTGCCGGTCCCAATTGTGGTCACTAACTGAAGATTATTTGTAGTTTGAAAAGAACCTTCTGCTTATAGTTCTTTTTTTTTTTTTATGATCATCATCATCACCATCCTCCCCACCGATTTTTGCAATAAATAGAAGTTGTTAACAGGACCTAACATTTGCTTATTCCAAATTTGATCTAAATTACTGTTTATACAGAAGATGTGTATGGCAGTCATGCTGGTGATGGGAGGGAGGTGGGGTGAATGTTTTTTTTCTTCTTTTAATGTTCTCAATTAAATCTGTGCAGTTCAGAGCTTCTTCCTTAGAAATGACTGTTCAACATATTAAACAGCGCAAGTGAGGTCTGCCAGTGATTCTGCCTGTACATAAAAGGAGCTTGCTGCTGGCTTTGCAATAGCTTTGCAGAATAAATGAGGCTACATTTTAGGAAGTATGTCCTCTCGTGCACCGTCTTAAATCAGCTATAGTACGCTCTGACTTTTTGACAACCGTGTATGGGTTGCTGAAAGTCTACGATATGTTCATTATTTTTTCTAAAAGCACAAGAATTGGCTGTGCAGGGTATTACAATGAACCTTGAGCAGCTGTCTTCTAAAGAAGCAACCCCCCCCCCCAAAAAAAACAATGAAACATTAAGGGAGATGTGAATAGTACACCACACTCTGAAATAACAAGCACTCATACGGAATTGTCAAGCCCAGTTGCAAGGCACCTAAGAATAATCTTGGGGGCGGAGGGTTGAATTGGTTGCTGGAGATTGCTATTCTCACTTCCCTGCAAATATTCAAACCAGAACCTCAAGATTTTGTGCAGTTAGTTTTGTCTGCACATTGAGGAACTAAAACATTTCCATTGGAGGGGGGAAGAATCCCTAGAAATTTCAATGTTTTCCTAGGCAGAAAATTGTTTTAGATGTTTCCTGGGTATCATCAGACTTTAAATGTACCAATATTCTGCAACCTTAACATTTTTAAAGACATTCATTGTGGTTTTATAGACAAAATGTTTGATGAGCTTGGAGAATATCTCCCATTTAGATAGAGCTTTCTTCTTTATATTAAAACAGATTTTTTTTTCCTGGAAGTTTGTTAATAAGTATGAGGAAGGGGGCTAATGATTATTTATGGGTAAAATCTGCAGCAAAATAATATTTGTGCTTCTTTCCTTTGCTCTAGAAGCTCATGGCAGCAAATTCAAATTCAAAGTATTTATTTATGGTCCCCGACCAATAAAGGCAGCATAGATAATAATCCCTACTCTAATTTTAGTTAAATTTTATCCACAGAACAATTGTTCTGAGGTGATTAGACTGCCAAAGCAGACAGGCATGCATGCAGTAATAGCCATGTTGACTGTGAAAGGGGAAAAAAACCACAACAGAATACATAGAAACAATGCTTTTACTAATAAAGTTTTAATCTAGAGAGCTGCTTAAAAAAATTGATGAAGGAAAAGTGACATCGTCTGATTAAGAGTTCTTGAAAGGCAAAAGCTTGTAGCAATTTTGTGTAATTTAAAAAACATCCCAAAAGAAGGCAGTCACAAGCCATTTTCGTACTACTGCCAAGAAGACTACAGAAACATGTTCATGAAGTCACCAGGAATCAAACTTGACCCAAGGGAATCTTAATTTTTTACTAGGCCAAATAAAATTATTGCCTCTGTGGAGATTGGCTGGCTCAAACTCACTTGGTGAGTTTCCATAGCTTGAGTGCCAGGACACTTGAGTCTTAGTCCAACGCACCTAACCACTATACCACTTTCCAGATCTGTTTCCCCCCCCATACAATAGATATGGCCCCCAAGTCCTAATCTGCTTATCTGAACTTTAGCCACTTTACTCTCATTTATTCTACCAGCTGTTCTAATATAGTAGTCACCTACTTCTATTAGAAGTCTCTATACTTTTCTTCCTAGGCATTCTCAATTTTGCAGTCTTACAACTATTTTCCCTCCCCAAACCCTGACATTATCTTGGTTTGCAGACAGAAACACAGAATCACCCAAGCAAGCTTCCATGCTGCCATGAACATTTTGTCTGTCTGCACTGGAGCTGCACTGAGGGCAGATGAAACCAAAAGTGAATGTACTATATGTAAAACCTTCAGTTCTGCAACATGCCCTTAGAATGGGGGGACATTTCAGCCTTGGAACTCTCGTACTTATCTTTCCTCTAGTGACCCTGGCCATCAGGATTCAGCAGCCCATCCACTCAGCATCTTCCCTTGTTTTTATTCTTTACATTGCTTTGCCTGGGTACAAGCTATGCCCACCTACATAGAAGTGAGTACCATTGATTAAACGGAATAGGGCTGCACTGTCCAAGTGCAGGATACAGGCTGTTAGGTGTGAAAATGTGTATATCAGAACATTTCTATCCATATTGGGGATAATGGACTTTCAAATCGGAAAGCATCTTATCAGAATTACTCAATACATGATTACCGCAGCAAGACTTTTGTATGCACAATTTTGGAAAACCCAGACACTACCAACAATACAAGAATGGTTGCTAAAACTGATGGAAATGGCAGAAAATGATAAACTGACTAGTTTATTAAAAGAAAAATCAAATAATTATTACCTTAAGGAATGGAAACCATTGATGGACTATTTGCAAAATGCAGGCGGGGCGAAGCTTACATGGGGATTTGAAGATTAGATTATAAATGTAATGGGATATGTTCTGACAAAGAATTATTCCTATATAATGCATTAAAAACTAGCACCTATGACACTCTTACTATTCTCAAGACCAGAGATAGATTGGAAGCTATCTATTTTTCATGCCTTTCTTCTTTTCCTTTACTTTATCTCACGTTTTCTTTTCCTTTTTCCTATAATTTGTATTTTTCATTTTCTTTTTCATTTCTGACTTTTAACCTTGTAATTTTAAAATTTCAATAAAATATTATTATAAAAAAAAAAAAGAACATTTCTATCCAGCTGTGTTCTTTTAAGCAGCTTATCATTTATTACCCCATCAAACCATTTCAAAAGACTAAATCATTCATTGAAACAAATCCCCAGACAAGAACTCTATGGCAAGGTGTTTCCAAAAACAACAGAAAAGAAACTTGAAACAAGGTACTCAAAGAAGGATTTTTTGACTGCCACCTGAATGTGCAAACTGAAGCAAAATCTCATGTTCCCTGGACTACCTTGTATTCTGCAACTCACTGAATGCTGACACTGGAGTGTTCTTGATGAGCATATTCATTACTTCAGGCACAGGAAAGATAAAGGAAATGCAGTCCTCGGGATTGTTTTGAAATTGGAATTTGGCCCCCACTCTTGGTTCAGGCTTTAAAGCAATAGCCAGCATCTTGATTTAATCCTCAGATAAATTATAAAACAATGCAGCTAATGCATTAAAAAGATTGGTTCCAAATCACATTCCCCTCACTGAAATTTCTACAAACCTAAGGTTCCAAATAGTTTTCAAGGGCAGCCTCATGTAGAGAGATTTGCAGTAGTCTGCATCTTCAGTGACCAGAACTTATGTAAATGGATTTGGAAGAGATGCTGTCAAACTTCATGCAGGCATAGCATCTTTCTGCTATTGGTTAAAGCACCCTGAGTTTTTTCAGGCTTCTGTATGAGGCTGAGAAAAAGATGCAGCTGTTTTAAAAGTCATCCTGATAATTCCTAAAATGTAACTATGACGAGATAAGATTCTGGTTAAAAAAAAAAATGTTATTATACTAGCTAAAACTCTATGCATAAACTTCAGACTTATATACTCTCTGTGCAAGAAGCAAAAGGAAATCTAGGAACATTTTGCAGCTAGGGCTGGCGAGAGTACACTGCAAGGTTAGGCGACTCATATTATCATTTTTCAATATGGCTGTGGGTTTCCCTACATCAGAATTGAGAGACATTAGTGTAAAAAAACATGGATGGTGACATAGTTACTTTGTAATTCATCCATCACACTATAAAAAATTGAAGAAAAAGAGATTTCAGCTTCGCTAAATGCGGGTAACTAGGTAACCATTAAGTTCAGGTCAGGGATGTGACCTGAGCTTAATGGTGGGCACAATTAGGTGGGCCCAATTAGATAATCAAAGCCCTTCCCTCTTTTAACATGCATCTAATGCAGTGCATGCATGAAAAAAGAATGGAATTTCTACCATCCTCTTTTTATTCATACAGCAGCATTAAAACTTCACTAAACTTCTGTTTGCTATTCCACACTTTCAGTCCTTCACAGATCTCCAGCACTGGTTCAGGATTCCAACAGTTCCTGCTCTCGGGAATCGTATTTATTGTATTGCTGTTATCATCACGTGCTCATGACTAACATTAATATTACTGGGCCTTCAAACAGATGTGCTGATAGCTCCATGGATTACAGACTCTCCAATCCTGAAAGGTTTCCCATCAGAGGTGAATGTGTTCGCATTCAAATTTACAAATAGCTTAGTATAATGTATGTTCATTATAAAATAGCAGGTAGAGTGTAGTGGTGTGATACTTGTAATATAACTGAGTGTAGTAACATCATTAAAAGTGCCCTGCATCAAACTTTATCAAACAATGGGACTCACCCATAGAAATAGATTAGGGTTAATTTGGAAAAGACTGAGCTACAAATGGAGAAGACTGTGGTTTGAATCTTATCTCTGCTATGAACTCATAAGATAGTCTCAGGTAAGTGACTCTTAACCTCAGTCTCTCCAATTTACAATATGGGGATCATATTAGGATATGTCACAGAATGTAGAAAAATTCTTTGGGAATGCTTTAAAAATCCTAGAATGTAACACATGCCAAGCAGTTATTGTAGAGCTAAATTTGGAAAGTAGTGGTGATGGTAGTGAAAAAAAAGGTGAAAAAGATTTCTTTACAGTATTTTCAAGAGAGATTGTGAAACTGGCAGATGGGGTTTTCAGCAGCGTTTTGTGAACAGACAGATGTGGATGCAATTAAACAGGTTGCAAAAATAAGTATGTCTGTGTAAGGTAAAGGATTGAAAAGATTTGTCTCCTCGATCATGCTATTATGTGGTAGCAAAAGTGAACTCACTAGAAATTCACTGGGTCTTAGGCCTAGGTAAATATGAATCAACCTAATTTTCACATTACAAACCTAATGATAGAACATCAGCTGGCAGAGGATAAGAAATGGGGAACTGACCACATGCAATGGGGAAACTAGACAATTTTGACTCTCAATTTAAGGATCTTGCAGGGGTGCTTGTTGGATAGCTTGATATATTACCTAGGAATAATACCTATGGAAAAGCAATCTATTCTTTTTTATAGTATCTGTAATTATGCACATGACTTTCATCATTTGACTAGATTTTTTTTTTTTACACAAGTTAGAGAGAGCTTCTGAACTTCTTTTGAGCTTCTCCAAAACGCTCTGCTCTAGGTCACATGAGTGGGAAGGAAGAGGGGCGGGACTTAGAATGGCGGAGTCAATAGCATTCCAAGCCGCTGCCCATCTGCCTTTCTTATAGAGATGCACTGGGTGTCATGGCCAACTGGGAGGAGGAGGAGGTTACCTCGGAGGACCCTGTGGAATAGCAGCCTGCCTCAGAAAACAGCAGGGAGACGTTTGGGACTGATTTGGCTACATACCCTGCAGAGCAGCTGGGAGCAGCAAAAGATAAGGGCAGGACCTCCTCCCAGTCCTAAAGGACATAGGGCTGAGCAAAGGGCAGACAAGAGGTCTGCACAGCTCCTGGCGAGGCAAGAGTGTTGCCACCAGTGATTGCTTACACCAGATGGGGATCTATTTTAGAGCCATTGCTAGCAAGCAATCCTTCATTGGGAACAACTACTCCGTTTGCTGGAATCTCTTTCTGTTGTACCCTGAACTTTTGCCTCTGAAAACTGTGCTTTTGAACTCAGGCCGGCTGATGAGCTATGAGGCCTCCTCGACTTCTGGACTGTGCCCTGATGATGCTTCTGCTGCTTGGAACTTTTGCTTACTGGGATCTTACGTGTAAATTTCCAAGGGATTTGGGATGGTTTGAAAACTTGAGTGCATCTGCATACACCCCCTGCCTGCCACTGCTGTAATTACTCAAACTAAGTACTGTAAAGCAGTGTTCCTCAACCTTGGCAGCTTGGAGATGTGTAGACTTCAACTCCCAGAATTCCCCAGCTAACCATGCTGGCTAGGGAATTCTGGGAGTTGAAGTCCACACATCTTCAAGCTGCCAAGATTGAGGAACACTGCTGTAAAGCCTTTGAACTGTACTCCTTTGTGCATGTATGTGTGTCTCAGGCCTGAGACAGGATGCTGGGGGATTTGGGGGGAAGGGGAATGTTTTTCTCCCAGTCCCCAACCTGATCCAGGACCTTTTTCAAATTTGTCTTTGCTTCCTCAGCTTCATTCTACCCAAAACTTGGGCTCATATTATTCTGTCTTTGGAATGTTGTCCTGCTAAAAGATAGGCAGGCAAAGTCCTGAGCCCCCATTACATAATTTCTTTTCAACATCCAAAGCAAGAATGTTGGATGTTGTGATAAAGAGACCTCTTTGCTGCTACAAATATTTCTTCCTGGTCTCTGGCTGGTCATCTCCCTTTCCCATGTGCTCCCATTCCTAGTGTTGCTTTTGGTTACACAAACTACTCATGCTGTGTTTGAGAAGTTATTTCTTTAGGGAGGATATTTTCTAGGACACACGCATAGACTTCTGACAGAAAGGCTGAAGGCAGAACTCAGCGGGTGAAATTATAACAGGGCCAAAGCCAGTCTTAAAATCTAATCTCGAAATTATCTCCTTTCATTTTAGTTGGTAAAAGTTCATGGTGGCTTTGACAGCACCTCATCAACATCTGGGTTCGGATTTTTGCCAGTACGCCTCACAATCTAATATGGAAATGAGCCACCAGCCTTGATAGTGTATCATTTCTTCTGAATGGGATCACCTGCACCCATCTATCTTGGGAGGACATTTCAAACAGAGTTAGCTCCTTAAACCTTCTAATTAAAATGAGAAATCCCCAGGCCTCCATGACTCAGCCTTGGAAAAAAAAAGATTATTAGGAATTTAATAGGAAAACTATTGCATCTCAGACCATCTGTGACCCAGTGCTCCATGAGAATTTAAAGAAAAACTGGAGGAGGGAGGAACATAACCAATGCATGCCTTAGGAGCACTTTGCTGGAGATGCAATAAATCAACATAGTTAGAGTACAGCCTTTTTCAGATTTAATTACTGTTACATAATTATTAGTAAAGCAGCCTCTGAAACTGTAAAACTCATTACATCAAAAATCCCCAAGCTCCGGAAGGAATTTATGAACTACTTACTTTCTTCTGACTCTGAGAAAAATAACGTAGGATATACCCCATTTTGCCTGCTATGTTTTTTTTCAGCTCATGATGAGATGTGTGTGTGGGTGTGTGCGTATCTGTTTATCCGTGTACATGCATGGATAATGTATGGAATATTTATGAGTCAAATTAGAGTGTTAACTTGCTGGTCTGTGGCAGCTCCTTTGCTTGAAATAAATCTTTAGTACTAATACAAGTAACTTCAAATGGAAGGCACCTCTCTTGCTCTCACTCTGTCACACACACCACACACACACACACAGACACCTGCTCAAATCCGTTGTACACGCCCATTCATACCTTTTCTGTCTTAATAGAGAAGCTACAGAGCAAGACAATGGATTCATCTCAAGAGAACTGCAGCCTTTTAAACCAGGTTGAGTAGTTTCAAAAACCTGCCAGGGGCCTGAGCTAGCCACACCAAAGAGAGTTCTCTGGGAAGTTAGCCAAATTAGCGTGTCATCCAATAGTGCCAGTTACTTGCCACTTGGATAGGTGCTCATGTTCTCAGATAGGATGGAAACTCTGGGCGATTTGCCCTTATCTCATTCTTGGTTTTTTCCCCTCTTGCTATCTTGGATGTTCAGCATGTAACTGAGTGGTACAAAGGGTAATGAGGTCCAATGGAATATATTAATCTTTACTTTTCCATTGTATACAGGAGAATTCTGGGATTCATTAATATGTTTATGTCTATAAAATAAAATTATAGTAATGGATGTGGGCGGCGTGTTGTTATGGTGTTTCTCAACCTCAGCAACTTTAAGATGGGTGGACTTCAATTCCTAGAATTTCCCACCCAGCATGCTCAAATTTCAAAGCATTACAAAATAAAACACTAGTTTCACCGTAGTTTTAACTGCGCCGCAACTTTCACTGTTCATCTCTTGAATACTGCCAACATCACGGGATCAGGGAGACGTGAAGCAGTTTTCAATCTGCTGCAGTGCAGAATCCTCTTTTGGAAATACTTTCTGAAATATTCTTCTTAAATGTATATGCGTGTATCCCAAATACAAACATATATATATGCACACTTACACACACACACACACATGAGTTTTAGATTTTTCCTTGATGTAAGCTTTTTAAAAAAATGTAACTGTGAATGTAGTTAATCTCAGAAATATGCAGTCTCATTTAGATGCATCTTTCACACACACACACACACAACATTTTGTAAGCACGGGCCAGAGAAAGACAGGCACTAGTGGACTCCATTTAACTGTGCTGTCTATCATATGTAAAATCCATTCTACTGGATCTCATAATTTCAGTCCTATAGAAAGCAAAGAACAACCTCAGGCAAAAAGCAATATATAAAGTGCAGTGTATTATCTTACTTTAAAAAAAAAATTGTCTCTTACATTGTGAGCTGCCCAGGGTCAGTCTGGAGTCAGGCAGCACCTCAGTGAAATAAATCAAATAAAAACAGCAAAGACTAGAACCAAAGGGCTTGGTTTTCCCCCCTAGTCAAGAGAATCACAGTCAGGATTTAAGCGCTGCAGCCGAGCAAAGCAACTCCCACCAGCCCATGCTCTTGGGCTGGCGGTAACAGCTGTCTCTCACCATTATGCCCTTAGGAAGCGGTGGCATTTGCCAGCAACTCCTTCTGTGTCTAACTCATTTCCTGCATTCTCTGTGTTCATTTGCATAATCAACTGGTCCTTATGCCTCAAGAAAATTGAGGAGAGCATCTGAGGAATATGTTGCTAGAAATGAAGTTTTAAAAACATCACACCAGGAGGTGCAGCCACGATGCCTCATTATATTCCCTACAGGTCTGCACACTCACGAGAACATAGCAGACAAAGGAGAGGCTTGGAACAATCTCTTTGCGCTAGGGGAAACAGAACACATATTTTCAGCAAATTCAACATGTCTGTAGTTTTGCATCCTCCTTGCACCTTAAAAAGGAATTACGTACAGAGACTGTTACAGGTGACAATTTGGGGTTTTAAAAAAAATCTTCCCTTTTCCTTTTTCTCTTATTTTTCCTTCCTGCTGCTGTGTCTCTTGACAACTATGTTCACACAGCGTTTACACAGGCAAACAGTGTTAGTTCTTCCTGCAAAAGTTAATCAGAGGTGTGTGTGTGTAAGAGTGGGTGAATGTGCGCATACACCTTTCTCATGTGCTATTGTTGACATTCTCCTTATGCTGAGGAATATTGCAGTATGTATGTGCCAGGATGTTTTCCTTTTGTTGTCCCAACCAAGTTGACAACACCATTTAGAGGTAATTTCAAGTGGTTTTTCTGAAATCAAATGTTCTTCAGAGAAGTTGGATTACAATTCCCATCACTCACGACTGCAATGCCAAATGGGGGTTGTGGGAGAATACCAGGTTGGAAAGGGATTATCTAGAGGTTTTTGTTTTTTTCCTGCTGCAGGGGATACAGTTGATTCCAATAGAAGAGAATATACTGTATGTAGTTCAGGGTTGAACTGTGGAGTCCTTGGTGCTCTCTGAGCTTGGTTGTTTGCTTGCGGACATTTCATTACCTGACTAGGTAACATCATCAGTACTAGTGAGTGTGGGGTTTGCTCCCTGTTTATATACAGTAGCTTGCCCTGCCAGGGTTGTTGGGGGTGTGGTTTTCTCCTTGGTAGTTCCTTGATTAGGGTATCGTTTTCTGCTTGATTGTTTGTCTGGTGTTAATCTTTGCTTATCAGGGTGTAGGCTGCTGGAGAGGATGTTTTCTGGTCTTTTTGTTTCCTTCTTAGCTTTTTTATTGTCTCTTTTGAATGGTGTGTAAATGGGGTTCATCTCTATGTATCTATTGATGGCTGATTTGTCTGAATGCCAAGCTTCCAGGAATTCCCTCATGTTTTTGGATTTAGCTTGGTCTAGGATGCTCACAGTTTCCCAGTTGAAACTATGGTCAAATCTGTCCATTTGTTGTGAGATTAAGGAGTTTTCATTGTGTTTTCTAACTACTAGTTGGTGTTCATGGCTACTGTAAAAGTAAACCAAAAGTAGTAAAAATAAACAAAAAGTTGGTTTCTTAAATAAACCAAAAGACCCAGTAGCCCAAGAAGAAAAACCAGGAGTTATCTACAATATACAGTGTAAGGACAATATCAGCCACTATGTAGGACAGATAGGCAGAAGACTAGCAGAGTGCATCCATGAACACCAACTAGCCATCAGAAGACACTGTGAAAACTCCTTAATCTCATAACACATGGACAGACTCAACCACAGACAGACTCAGCCATAGGCAAATAATCAAGCAGAAAACAATAGCCTAATCAAGGAACTACCAAAGAGAAAACCACACCCCCAATAACACTGGTAGGGCAAGCTACTGTATATAAACAGGGAGCAAACTCCACACTCACTAATGTGACCGATAATGTTACCTAGTCGGGTAATGAAATGTCTGCAAGCAAACCACCAAACTCAGAGAGCACCAAAGACTCCATGGATTCAATTCAGCTGAATCACAATTCCATTTAAACAACTTGGCAAAAATGTTAGCAATTAAGAAGCCCAAGGGAGTTGTGGGTTTTTCAACTTAATGTACTTCAACTGGGCTCAGCCCTAGTTCTGCTTTACTCTGCACAATCACCAACAGAGATTGAAGAACAGAAATTGCAAGAACACTTTGCTGAATTGCATTTTGAGTTTATTGCTTAGCCAGTTCTATTCTAGACAGCTACTGTGGACATCTCTGAGCAGCTCCACTGGTGATTAGTAAGAATCTTGTACCTTCAACAAGTACATTTATTATAGACTATGATATACTTCTTGAGATACATGATATATCATGCAGAAATAGGAGTTCATACTAGAATGTACATGCCTTTCTCAGGATAACACTTCCATGCTACTACTGAGGAACTGGTCTGTAGTGCACAAATGCCACAAATGATTTATTAGGTATAAGACTCTTGATTGGTATAACTCAAAGAGAACTCTACTTGATTATTTTTCATGGACCAATCCCTTAGCTTGTGTGGAAGCAACTTAAAGGAAAGGGTTGGGGAGAAATCAGAAGGGAGAGGAATGGTTTAGTAATTCCCCTGTTCACTTTCCTCAGTCCTTTCTCCTCACATTCAAATTAGCTCAGCAAATAAGTTTTGGGAGTACAGACTGACCAGAACAATCGGTATTTCTGCTTTAAGAGCAGTCTTCTCAATGCATGTGAACACTGTCAAACAGGCAAAGAGAATGAGTCAACCCATGTGTATATGGGATTATTTGGGTACCTCTGAGACTCATCTGCAAACTGGAGCTGTTGAATCATGGCAAAATGTAATTGAGAGCCATTGAGATCAGTGGGGTAATTTATCAGTGAATCCAATGGGAGTCAGATTAACTCCAGGATGTCTGCAGCAGTTTCCTCCAAAGTCAATAGAATTCCAACCACTTGGATCAATGGGTTCTCTGTTGGGCAGTAACAATGCACATACCACCTCAAATTTCTTTTCATGGTTTGCAAACATTTATCTTAGACCATGTCTGCAATAAATACTTCCAGCCTGACCGTGCCTATTCTGCTGATGGCTCGGCAGAGTGACCAGGATTCTAAAACTGCAGCCATATGGAATCTTACTGTGCTTATTAAATTTTGTACAGCAGTGTTAACAGCAGTTTGATTTGTGGCTGCAAGTAATAAATGAATTATATTAATTTTGTAGCTTCAAGCTAATTTCTCCAGAATTACTTTTTAATAACCAACATCATGTTCACTAGTAAGGTTTAAGTACATTTAGAACCACATTTGTGTGTGTTTGTGCATGTGTATATATATTATATAGGGGTGTGTGCATAATTATCATTTTAAGAGCTCAGATCTTATTTAATAATTCCCTCACTGTTGAAAAAAAAACAGGCTAGGGTAAAATGTTTTACATTTGCTTGGAGACTTAAGGCTAAATTACCTCTGTGTATTCTGAAGAACAGAAGTAAACTTTGTAACAGGAAAAGCTTGAAAAAAATAACATTCTCTGTATTATGAATTGCTGAGTCTTTCATGATGCCACATTGACACTAATTGTCCAGAACTAGGGTTTCCTAAAACTAACTTCTTACAGTATAAATGTTGTACTTGGCAAGATTGGGGATTGGTTCTCCATTCACGCATTCTTCCTTCATGTAGCTACAATCATAGGAAGGAAAATAGGGTCTTATTATTCTCTCTGTGGCCTTTCCCTTAATCTACCCCTGGCATTCACAGGTTGGGAAGGAAAAGTATAGACCAGAGATGAAGAAAAAATGGTCTTCAGAGGTTCTGAATTACAATTTTCAGCTGGCCCACCCACCATAGTGGGATGCTGAATCTATAGTTCAGCAACACTATCTCTGGTGCAAATTTTTCCTTTAATGGAAGAGAAAAAGTTATGCAGCCTTTCAGTTGTATGAGGGCATAATGGATGAGTAGGACATCTATCTAAATATACAATGAATGACTTTACACAACTGTCTGTATGTTAAATGTTGTGCATAGGAGTATATAGGGCATTTCCACACTGGGGCATTCTCTAATGAGTTGTCCTTAAGTTTCTTGCTTAAAATGGCAAGAATTGGTAGATTTGTAGTCATTTCTTTTGTAATTTTTGGAACTTTTCTACTATTACTCTCAGTCCAAACTCAGAGGAACTTGTCAGGACCCTTATACCATGGCTGCCATTTTCTGAGGTTATTCAAATATGCCAGTTTCAGCTTCACCTGGCATATCCTATCTGTGTGGTACAAAATGCTATACAAATAGTAAATGCATTGATTGTGATAATGATATAGTGTAACTGTTACAGTTCTGAAATTGTAACTTAATTTTAGATCTAGTATCTTTTTTTGTTGTTACACTGCATAAACAATGAAGTTTGTTTTTCTAGCAACTACCAGGTTAAATGCAAACAGTTTAAGTTTGTACCCTGAATTATATAAGGAAGTTCCATTTTAAGGCCAGAACTAGGTTTTCCTTTTAAAAGGGGAAAAGAAAAAAGGGGAAGGATAATAGAACTGAAAAATCAACCCAGTCTCTGTGATGTTGCCAAATTTGAGTGGTTTTCTAGGTTCCTCTTTATTTCCTGACTAGACTCCCTGCTTCCTCTCTGTCTCTCTAAACCTTTTATTTACTTGGGGGCAACAGCTATGGCAATTGTTGTGCTGATTAATGTGGGGGGGAAAATCCATACCTAATATGTTTGGTTCTCATATGCTTATTAGAACCAACTAAAGAATGTGAAAACTTTCAAGTTCTTCAGAACACTTTTGTTCTGCAATATAATGCAAAACCAAACCAATAAGGGATGGAGCAGAAAAAAGAAAAACCAGTCGTCCACTGGTTTTTAGAGTTAATGTTGGGTTCTAGAGGTTGTAGAGTTAACGCTGGGTTTGAGGAAACATCTGGAGAACTTGAAACTTTGCATCTGTTTTATAATGTTTTAGTTAGTTGTGAGTTATGCACATTTGCTTCTCTTTGTGTTAAATTTCATTGTAAAGGAAAGTGCTCCTTTCAATAATTAAAGTCCCAAACTGTGTATTATTTTAATTTAAGGTATTTCCTCAAGTGGCAGTGAATTCAGTCAGTCAGATGCTACTGGATCTTTGAGGCATTGATCCAATAAGAGTACTAAGGAATCCAAAGGATGTAAGTTCTGGGCATACTCATTAGTCACATATCCCCATAATTAATTCCTGATGTTCAACTTGTCCAGAAATCATAATCATAAGCAATATTTTATAGACATTGTCCACTTCAGTAAGTCAAATAAAAGGGTAAATCGGTAGTAACCAGTTTCTTGGCTGCCTAGTAGCTATCAGAACAGCCACTCTTGTATCTTATTCAGCAAAGAAAAGGCTATTTGGAAAAAGTCTGGGGAGAGTATTTCTGTCCTAATTAGTTTCCTATGCCAAAAATAGTAACTATTTGCCCTGTGTTGATAACATTGCCATTTAACTAATTAATTGTAGAGTAATCATCTGTGTTTCAATACCGTAATGTTTTCAGGAACATTACAAATAATTTAAAATGTAGGTTGCTAATTACATAAGTGTGTTGCTGACTTCATAGATGACTTCTTGGAATACTGTATTTAGTGTGTAACAAATTGGGCCAGATTAAGGAACAGGAGTCAGTTGTCACCAGAATACTTTTGCATAACAAGCAGCATATCTTTTAATTGTCCTGGGTCATCCAATCCACTGTCTATGATAGCCCTTATTTGAGGATTATTTTCACAGGGAAGCATCGTACAACCTCCCTGTTGGAGAAAGAATTCTGCCTGATTAGTTCTTCCAAGAATTACGTGCCCTCCCCACTCCCATTAAAGTCCCTGGCTCTGAACAGGCTGTCAGCTTCAGGAAGCAAGATGAAGCGAATACATGCAAAGAATCATCAGTACCATTTGCAAATGATCAGGGGTTGGTATGAGTGAATTTTTCGGAGTACATTTTGTAGCTGGGGGACATGCCTGAAGCCACCATCTGGGATTTTTTGCATAGGGAACTTATGCCCTGCTATAAAAATATAATCTAACCTCAGCAGGTTTTATCTGCAGGTTTCGATGTTGCCCTTGTAGGAACCTTTAGTTTTCCTTTTTAATTTTCCTGTTGCCCAAAACATTATTTTACAGTTGCTTTGTCACATTGTTAGATTCTGTTCTTTTCTAGAACAGAGGTAATTTGAGTTCACCATCATAAATTTAAACTGTAGGGTTTTTTTTTAAAAGCTAGTGCTCCACGATCTGCCAGTTAGGCTTGCATAATAGCTTCGTGGGGCAGACGTGAGCTGATTTGGGTTTTCCCCAAGTTTTTTTCATTTTAGCAGACAGCTTTCAAATGGCCAGCCTTTTTCATCTCCTAAACCTTCTCAACAAAGTTTAAAATATGCCTGGAACAGATCAAACCTGTTTTGACTATTTGCAGATTAATTCGAACAAGTCTATGTGAGCCCATTCATGTCTATATATTTGCAAATCTAGAGATCACAGAATACCCATCAGCCAGTCAGTGCTTGTTGTTTCTGGGTAATAGCTAAGGTTAGATAACTGTAGGCCAATCTGTGTTCCTTTTCTATTATTTCAAGCTGGCCAATAATTTGTTCTGTCCCTAAAACATTTGTTCCCCCTATTCACAAATAAATACTGTAGCTTGCTAGCATTCCTTTTCTCTTATGTTTCATTTAAATATATGCACTTGCAAATGTTTGTCCGTTGCTTTGCAACAAATCTCCGAGAGAAAGCTATGTGATGGAGGTGTTGATTGTTAAAACAAAAACAAAAAAGACGAACAAATGTACAGAAAACTCTCAAACATTTTCTAACAGTAATCCATTGTTGCCTTCCAAATTTCTGTTACTTGTAACGCCACACTTTTAAGCATCTTTTCTTAATCGTGCCAACATGTTGCTACAACAGGAGCCCAGCGCTGGGAGACTGGGAGAGGCAAGAGTTTCCATCATTAAGACCCCACTGGTGGGTCACCCCTTGAATCACATGGCGTTGGAATCTTGCTGTTCTGAAGCAGCCTTTCTTGTTCAAAGATAAGATGGTCCTAACACAAGGGCAGGTCACAGTTACAAGACCCCAGTAGCAATGTTGTATGATTGGCCATACCGCTCCATTGCCAGGACGTCCTGTAGCCTGGAAGGGGAAAAGAGACTGAGAAAGAGGGTTTTTCTTTTTGTTATTGTTTCTTTTTAACAGTTGTTAAAAAAAAGCAACCTTTGAAACTCACTGAAATATAAACTGGTAAATCAGTTGAAATAAATACCTAACTACTTTAAAATATGCTTTGGGGACAGTGTGAAGGAGATCAGAATTGTGGCGTGGAGGAAAATCATTTTTAAGTCTTCGAACTTAACGTATCCCCGATATGTTGGGGGGAGGGGCTAGAACAATTATTTACAGTTGGAGGAAATTTGTTCTTGCTTCCAGTTAGACCTTCCATCTCATTGCAGGTGGGCTATATGCCATCCCAAATTATAGCTTAGATCCTCTACCATGCCACAATAACAAGCCATACTGTCCCCTCTCAGGCCAGATATTTAATTTACATTGCACACACAACGTTTACTAAAGTGAATAATGTCATATTTAGTTTGCCCCTGAGAGCAGTGATTCACTGATTTTTTTTTTTCTTTTTGGTCCTGACAACTTTAGTTGAGTGGCAACTAAAGCCATACTGAAAATAAGCATTATTACAATGGTTATAACTTTGCCCAGAAAGCTGAAAATGGAGAGACTGGAAAAAGAATATATACACTACACTAGAACAACTCCAATGGCTCAAAAAATTATGGGTTAATAGAGCCCTCTGTTTGACTGTTTTTCTCTTTTTCAAAGCTATGTCCCTGGAGATGGTCACAAATATAAATTTGAAATGAGACAAGACAAATCCATGAAAGAGTCATCTATCAGTAGTGATTTGTTATAGTGACTTCTCGTTGGTTCTGCACAAGATCCAGGCCAGCCTGCTCTTATGCCTGGTGAATGTGTGAATGCATGTACAGATGTATCAGTAGAAACTCAGCATACTTCTAGGCCAGTCATATGAAACTGCCTGTAATTAGTCATGAACTTACAGAGATTAGATGAATGTATAGAGAGTTCAGACTGGGAAGGTCACCTTTCCTCAACCTCCACATATCCAACTGGAGCCTGGAAGGAGATGCATATTTGCCTTAGTTTGAATATGGTACGCCTCTCTGCATGTTCTGGGACCCTTCTTTAGTAGAGTTTTGGATTTTGCTGAGAGGCACGATCCAGGTAAAGGAAAGTAGGCCTCCTTTTCCATCCTCCGGCTGAATGTGTAAAGGCTAGGAAGAGCAGGACCGCAGATGCAGTTTTGTCCACAACCTAGTATGAAGTCTTACATGTGTTCAGTTGAATGCCCAAACAAGACTACAATGTATTATTTGCTCTGAGGAGCAGTAGTAATTAGTGGCGGCTGAGACATTTGTTCTATGTGAATTTTTCTATATGTTTACTCAATTGGCACCCCTGAATCTTTGATATATAACACACATGTGCATTGAAATTAACACTGTTCATAATGTTACCAGTGGTTCACAAATAAAACAAAAGTCTCTTCTGGTTCTTACCATCTGGTGCTATTTTTCTCAAGTGATGCTTCTTATTGACCATTTCACATATACATTATCCCTGATCCTCTGAGCCAAGTTCCATGCAAGATTTCTTCAGTTTAAAAGATGTAGTTGTTAACACTTTTTCAGTACTATACTCTGCACATTAAAGTCCCTGTTAGCACTCATTTTCACCATATGTTGAGCACATCAAGGAGTGATTACCCTTACATTACTGATAGATGCTTTCAACACCTCAAAAATAATACTTTTTAATGGATTCCGTCCAGATGTAATCAAGTTCAGAACTGACTCATTGAAATCAGTTGGGCAAAAGGTCATGACTAACAAATCCTATTGATTTCCATATGAATATACTGTAGAAATGCTCAGACATTAAATGCTAGGCAGCCACGTGTTGAGAAAGTACACAGTCTTCATGTATGATGGAACCAAATTTTAGAGGTACATTTAGCTGATGACAGAGAGGACTGTTCCTTAAAGGAGAAGACCCTAATTCAAGTATACACTAGTAACTACTAAGCCACCATACAAGATGCCAGAAACCAATCATGTATTTAACCTTCAGGATGCCAGGTAACTTCTTCCCCTAATTTGTGCTGACTCAAAAAAGCACCAAACAGAAATGTATAGGGTTTTTCCTGGGTTGTATTCTCGGAGAAAATTCTGAATTTCCCTACCCTACACAAGGTTACTGAAAATGAGTCTCTTATATGGAAATGCAGCATTAAGTATTCTTTTTCAGAAAACACATTCAAGGAGTGCAAATGATAACACTCAGCTCATCTTCCCAAATAACCCCAGTGAAATACCAAAAGCTGTGAGCTTGTGTTTATGTAAACACTTCTGTGGCATAAGAATTTTGACTGTTTTGAGGCGAAATAATACACTGTCAAAGTAAATAAAAGCCACTAACCTGGAGCACGCTTATCTGAAAGTGAAATCCCCTTTGGAAATTGATAGAATGTTCTTAAAAGTAAGCAGGTTTTGATGATGGGACCAGGGTGTGCCACCAAACGTTAGATTTCAGATCCAAACACTTTTGCTGGGACATGTACAACAGCATAACCTCATGCTGCTTTTTATGAATGCTTACATTTTTTTTTTACCTAATATCCAAAAGCTAGGTGTGGAAAGTGCTTAGATTTCCCCCCACTCTTGCCCCTACTTCACTGAATGAAGCTAAAGCCCGCAATAGTTTGGAAAAGGTGAGGGAGCACCTTTTCTCATATCAGCCTGTCCAAGCTATAAGATCTTCCTCCCACTTTCTCGTTCCTCAGAGGATATACCCACCATAGAAAGGGCTTTCTTAGCAGGACAACATGCCTATACAATGCCATATTTGCCTACTGCCTCAGCTGCCATCTTTTTAAGAGGAAAAAAATGTATCTTGATCGATCCAAGTATCTTGATTATTTGTGAAATATTTGAACTTCACAATGAGGAATTAGGACTTTATTAACTCTTGTTTTATTGTAATTCTAAAACGGTAATCTGCTGTAATCCTAATCATGCCCTGAATCTCTATGCATAATTTACCATACTTAGTGCAAATCAAGTTTGCAGCAAGGATTACAAGAGCAGTCCTGGAAGAATTACGTCCACAATGACTTCCAGCCATCAGTCGGCTTTATAGAGTTGACTTTTACTGCCAAGCCTTGGCACTCTGATTTAAATGCTCTGACTTGATTCATTTATTTCATAGGAACAGACTTAACGGTTGGTTTGTATTAGTAGACATCAACATCTTTTTTTAGCCTGTGAATACAACCATCCCACAGAAAGAAGAAGGCAGCCATAGTCCACAGATATGACCATCTGATATCAGTATGTCATAACTGATGTCATGATCAAAAACATTTAGGTTTTAATTGCATTTAAATAAAGTCAAGAAAAACACAGTTGTACAAACTCTACATGTGAAGGCAGAATAATACAAAAGAAGTGCAGATGCTATATTAAAATGATGGATGCAAAACTAACAAAAAAATTCAAGAATTATAAGTAGCCCCTGCCAGCAATTCTTCCAGATTTTAAGCTGAAGAACAGTAAGTGACTACCACTTATTTTATTTTGATGCACTTTCTTTAGATTTTTTTTTTTGCATAGCTTAAAATATTGCTGCACCATCTCTACTGCATCTCATGATGCCTGCGACAGTTTTTCCTTAAACAAAAACCGCAAAAATTCAAGATAAAAATTGACTTCTTCCTCATTACATAATATATCATTTCTAATTATTATAAATACATCATTTTAAACTCATTGGATCTGAGCAGCATGCATTCGTATAGTGGCTGTACAATTAAAATACAGTTGCAGACTTTCAACGGTGTGTGTTTGATCAGCTCAACCATTTTATTTCAACGCCCTGCTTGACAAAATCAAGCAAACAGTGGAGGAAGGGAAAGCAAATAATTCTTAAAAAAAAAAAAAAAGTGAAAACAGAATTTCACAGTGCTTACCAGGATCCAAATTGGATTAGATATAAATCAATAAAATTATTCTTATTTATTATTATTGGTATTACATAGAAATAAAAAAGGCCCACAACAGTTGACACACTTCTGAACCTAGCAAACACATTTTTAATAGAGTTGCATCAATTAACCAGGGCACAAGCATCTGCTTTATCTTAATTAGACAGAGAGGTGAATGACCACTGTTTATTTTTCACTTTCCTCATTAATTATGAAAAACTGCATTTAATTCATCTTGCATGGTGAGTGACTGGCTGCGCAGATGTAGGTCGTAAGGGAAGTGACTCTCTGTAGGCAACCTGAATACAGAACTCTGCCCAAGGGGACCCCTGGGTGGCACTGCACAATAATGCATGCCATAATTGTAGTTTTTGCTATAGTCCAAACCTTCTTCTTGCTTGAGGGAAAATATCCCATTATAGTTAATTGGGGGAGGACTTAAGGGGCCTTCAAACTGTGGGCTGGAACACTCAGGAGACGTGCTTTCGTAGAAGGATTCATACGTGCTGCAATAATTGTAGGGTTTCATGGACTTGGAACTGTCAAGCGTTCCATGACCCGGGGGAGTGTTCAGCTCTGGGCTGTGATAGGGCGGATAGAAAGTAGAGTAGGGAGATCTGGGATGATGGGCCGTTTCTCCTGTCTGACCCATTAAGAAACTTCTGGCATTCAGCTGTAGACATCCTGCCACCAAGTTTGTTGTTGGCTGGGAGAGACCTTTGCACAAGTTTTGCACAAATGACAGCAGATCAGGCCTCTTGCCAATTCGCAAGATTTCTGAAAGAGCCCATATGTAATTTTTTGCCAGCCTCAAAGTTTCAATTTTAGACAGCTTTTGGGTTTTGGAATAACAAGGGACCACTTTCCTTAAATTATCCAGTGCATCGTTCAGGCCGTGCATTCTATTTCTTTCCCTGGCATTCGCTTCCTGACGCCTGAATTTGACCCTATCCATTCTCATCTTGGTCATCTTTTTTTTCCGAAGAGTTCTCCTCCTGGGCAAACCATTTTCATCCTCTTCCTCTCGGTCATCTTCTACTTCCTCTTTTTCTGTGTCTTCTGCTGGAGATCTTTTAATACTTGTCCCTTGGAGCATAATCTGTTTTGCAAAGATTTCTGGCTTTTTTATTTGCTTTGGGTCCTCACTTTCTCTGGAAAAGTTTCTGCAGATCGGCGATTCTTGCATTACAACAGATTCGTCAAATGGTAGCGTTAACATGATGTTATAATTTTATGTGATCTGAAAGAATGCCAACAGAAGGATTTTAGAGTGTCTGTTTACATTTTAATATACGTGTGTGTATACACACATACACACACACACACATGCACATAGACACGCACACACATGGATACCCCAATGCCCACTCATAAGAGATAGAGCAATTTAAAAAAATAAAATATTATTTGCTATTTTTACATATTAATTTAATGCAAAGATATACATTCAAAATGCAATATAACAATCAGAACAAAACACTGACACTTTTAACACTTTTTTAAACTGAACTACTTTCCCCTTTTTAAAGTTTTTTTTTAACACAAAAGCTGACAATATTTAACAATGTAAAATTCATTTAAAAAAATAAGATAAAAATGCATTAATTTCAAGTATCCAAATAATTTTGACTATCAAAAAAGACAATAATTTTAAAACTTAAAATATTTTTAGCTGATGGGAAAAAAATCAACTTTTATATTACAATATTTTGCACATATTCTTCTACAAATCATCACGATAAATCTGAATTAATTGAAAGAATTAAAATGGAAAAGGAGGCAAATGAATCATTCAGTGACTTAATTAAAGTGGAGAGGCATTTTCTAATGATCAGTATGAAAATGTGTGATACACGGATTATTATTATTATTTTTTCTATTAAAGTAGGTCTGGAAAAGTAGCAAAAATATTCATAGAAAGCATTTGGCAATACATTTCTTGTTCTTTCTTTATTTTAAAATGATAGGCTAAACATCCTATACAATTTTTTCCAATTCTAAAATAAAGGTATTTGGTGCCTTTTTTTTTTTCTTTTTCAATTAAAATAAAAATTAAAAAAAGAGGCAAACCTAAACCTTTTCACACTTTACTGTAGCATCTGTGTTCTTCAAGGAACAGACGTTTCCCTCCAGCTAATATTTGACAGAAACGGTTTCAGGATTCTGACTGCAATTGTGCACGTGTGTTCTGAATCCGGAATGAAAAGAGGGGGGAGAAAAATCATTTGGTCCTCATTACATTATTTCTGCCCCTGAGGTCAGTTTTTAAAGAGCCTTTCAGGTTTCTCTAACGGATAAACACACGTATACAAATTCACAAACAAGTACAGAAGAAACCTTGACTCAGAGGCAGATTTTTCAATTTAAAAACTAAGCTAAACTAAGCCCACCATCAAAATATCAACTCTCAGCATTATCCATGATACCCTTACAATATTACATAATTGGTGAAAGTATGCAACATTTAAGAAACAGTGAAACAGAAGCAGCAACAAATCAGAGCATTGATAAAACACAACCTTTACTTCTCCTGTATCTTTAAACTCTTGCATGCATGCTCAGCAGCCCCACTTAAATACACAGACACACGCACACACAAATATTTATTTACTTGCATTACCTTGGCCTTAAAAAATCTGATTCAATTGACAGATTTCATTTTTTTTTTTTTTGGTGCCTTCCAAATCTTTTCAATCTGAATGTCGCATCATCTCCTGGAGTCTAGATCTGTGTATATCTGCACTATCTCATTGATCTCTAAAAAGTGACATTGATGCCAACTGCCAGAGCTGGTACCCATGCCATCTGCTGGTGACGTCACAGGGCAGAGAAAACCATGTGATCTTTTCTCCTGGGACCTTCATTCTGCACTGATCATCTGGCATCTCTCTAAGTGGGTACCAGCATTCATGTATCAACACAGAAGGTTAGGCTGATAGGGGAGACAGCGAGCGGGGGGGGGGAGGGAATCTACACCATCATTTCACATGCAGAGGTGAATTTCTGTGAGTTTTGTTGAACAGGCAGAAATGCCAACATTTCCCACTTCTTACCCACAGGTAACTCTGATTTTTTTACTTAATACTATGCTGATTTTATCGCAGAAAGGATTTTTGGCGTGTTGGTGAAACTCATTTGCACTGAGTATCCTATTTTTTTCAGTGAGGACCTGTAAAACTGAAGAGGAAGAACTGTGCCAACCTGACCGGGATGTCAGGGATATTAGAAATAGTTTCTGACCTAGCCTTGTTGGGAGAAAATTTCTCAGTGAGAGAGCAAAAACAATGATTGATTCCGAATCACTGTATACTTATTTCCCCTTTGTGCAGAACAGTTCCTGTGTCTTTCTAAGGACCTCTGGGGCATTTCTGAAGGAGGGGAGAAAAAAGGGCTACTCGGAAATTTCCCCAAATTAGTGTTTTTCTCAGTGCATGTATGCTGCCACTCTATAGTTTTTTCCCTTAAGACCACCACACAGTCCACATGCACAAACAGCTTTCATCTGTGTCAAGAGAGGCAGAGCAGTTTTTTCCTGGGGTTTCTTTAGGGTTCATCTTTTGAAACCGTGAAAAAGTAGGCATTTCAGTTTTGCTTCTAATTATTCCAATATCCCCACAGTTATTTATCTTTGGAATTTTTCACTCTTTCTTCTTGCTGTTCTTCACACAAGCCGTGTTTGCTTTTGTTCCTGTTAGCTACTTTTTCAGTGTTCTGTATTCTTCTCCAACTTTCTCCCCCACTTTGCTTCGTTAGATTCAGCAGGCAAGAAACAGTTAAATCCGCCATCCCAGCCACACTTGCCAGAGTGTTACTGGCAAACTCCACCTTGCTTTTCAGGAGGAACCATCTCCAAGAAGTCACATATAATAAATGGTTAACTTGCCGCTTTACACACACAGAAACTCACAACCAGAAACAAACACCCAGGAATGAATATATATACACACACACACACAGACACACAGACACACAGACACACACAAACATATATCTGTGAAATCTTGTCATTATTTCCCTATTATTTTGCCCAAAATGAAAAACAACAGAATAGCATTTTATTATAGCATGTGTCAGCATTTCCACTACGATTTTAATCATTCTCTCCACACCAAATATGTATGATTCATTTTTAATTCACAGTGGACCCAAGTTTCACATCAGCATTCTTTGGCTCTGATCTTATTACTGTTGCAATATTCTATTTAAATTGGGACAGATATTTTAAAAGAAATCAGAAAAGGAAAAAAAAAAAACAGTTGGGGCACCCTTTTCTAATCCTCTAACTTAAAAATTCCACATTCTTCACTTTTTTACTTCCATGGAAAGGTGCCGGCCATCACCACAATCTAAATTAGGATTATATGTTAAAAAGAAAGATACTGTATCTAAAAGAGGGAACAAGCTTTAGCTTTACCTGGCAAATTTAAATAAAGAATAAGTTCATTCCCACTCCCATTCTTACCAGGTTTGCTCAGACTGAATATTGCTTATGTCTGTTGCTGAATACTTTTTTCCTAAGTAAGATACAACAGACTATTAAATCATATTTATGCAAAGAAAAAGAAACATGGAAAGGGTTATCTTTGGAAGGCCCTGAAATCAGCTGTTAATTTTTACAATAGATCCATATTTAGTGTCTTACTAATGCATAGGATTGTAAGTTTACAAATCATTGAAAAGTTAATGTTTTTAAGAGTTGTTCTTAAAAAGGCAGACACAGTATACAGTAAATCGATTACCAAGCTGGGAAGTGTAATATTCCCAATCAGTGTATGATCATTTCCCATCAACCTAAAGGATTTCCTCTACTAAAGTATTGTGTTTATATATATATATATATATATATATATAAAAATATATATAATATATTTATATATAATATATAATATATTTATATAAATATTATATAAATATAAATATATCTCATATCTCAAATCTCATATCTCACACACACAAACATATATACTGTATATATTTATTTCAGATGCTATCTTTATCACAAAAAGAAGGATATCAGTAAATCATAGAAAGCTCTATTAATATTAATGTCTTTTGAATCAATTGGCTTTTTAGCAATTTTCAAAGAAATTGTTACAATGCGAAATAGCTGCAATGTCCAGATTTTAAAAGCATCCACCCTGCACACCTAATATTTTTGCCTACTGATTTTTCTTCAAAAACATATTCTGCACCACAGTCCTATGATATTAGCATGCATTCACAGTTTGGCAAACAATACAGGGCAAAAATATATTTAAAAGAATCAAACACAAAAAATCAATTTTTCCTGAGGATGATGTGACCCACAGACATGGGAACAAATATGTGGTAACCTTAACCCACAAGAGTGGGCACGTGCATAAGATGAAGAAATGTTATGTGCAGCTGTACTTCCTTTGCCATGTGGCAGGCTGGTGTGATATTTGAAATAGAAAAGACCTGGCAGAAGGCTATCCTTTAGCCACTGCTTTGCCATTTTTCTTTACAAACTTTGTTTTCCCCCGTCCAGGTTTAGAACTATCTTTGCAGCAGACATGGAACTCCTTGCAGGATTTAGACAATTGTAGCTGGTGGAGTGGGAGGGACGAGGAACACGTTGATGAAAGCATTTTGGAAAGCCTTGATGAAGGTTAAGCGGATTGAGAACCTGCATTTGACTTCCAAGAAAGCAGCGCTAGTGTATTAAGGTTGAAGAATAAGTCAAGCTATATAGCAGTAGCGTTCTTAGTAGTTGTGAGTAGGGTGATCGTTTATATGTTGGCCAAATATTGTAGAGGAACTGCATCATCCCAAAATGTGATAGAAGCTTGCAAAACATTGTTTTTATCTGGATTTATAAAGTCACTTTTGAAAATAAAACAAAATGTAAATAAAAATACCTCAGACGTGTACCTGATGATGGTGGGGAAGACTGTGATCAGGTAACTTTGTGATTCTTTTTTTTTAAAATCTGAACAATAATGTGTGGGCTTGTTTGGGCTTACTTTGCTAATATACACTTTTTTTTTTTTGCATACAGTTTTCCTAATTTTTTTTGCTAGCAATTTCTATTAATATGTTTTTGTCAAGCCTGTGTATGCTTTTCTCTAAATCAGACATACCAGTTGTAAAATCAGGGGAAGGATGGACATATACATCTAATTCTGTTCCAATTCATGTAGAGGTTTTGGCATTGTCAATTGGATATATTAACATTAAAAATGTAAATCAGATGAATTGATCCCCTATTCCTACTTTTGAAAGTTGCACGACCATGATATCTTGGCCTTGTCTTTTTATTTAGGTTTATAACTGGCTACCAAAACAGTTGTTTTTCACCAGTAATGCAGGTGGATCATTTTAGATCTTGGTTGTACAATTAATGGAAATAGGTGAGTTACTTTACTTATTCAGCTAATCTTTTTCATATCGCTATTCCATGCTTTACGTTTGCTTGCATATTTCTCTTATATTAGAACAACAGCAGCAAAACCACCACAACCTCCCTGCACAACATACATCTATTGCCCCCATATGCTGTTTCACATTTTAAATTCATCTAAACTCACACCCAGTTTGACAGCCAGGTTGGCGTAATGGGAGTGGGCAAAAAACCAGGAGACTGTGAGTTCTAGTCCCGGCCTTAGGCACAAAGCCAGCTGAGTGACCTTGGGCCTGTCATGCTCTCTCCCCTAGGAAGAAGTTGGCAATAGCAAACCACTCCCAAAAAAGTTCCCAAGGAAATTGCATGGAAGTGTTCATGTAGGTACCAGAAGTCAAGGCTGACTCAAAGGCACAACCCCAAACCCTCTCATAGCAAGTAGCAGCAACTAGCTACCTTAGCCAATCTTGAAAAAGCTAAGCAAAGTTAGACCTGATTAGTGTACCATTTGTATCTGATAAGGCAACAACATAATACAGGTGAACTAACTATATTTATTAAGATCAGCTTACAGTCACTTCTGACCTGGAATAACCAAGACATTTAACATTTTGCAGGGAATATATCGTTTCTTCCCACAACATGGCAGGTCCAACATCTAGTATATGCCAACTTCCTCACAGTTAGTACTTGGATGAGAGACCACTACCAGGCTAGACTGGGAACACCCAGAACAGAAGAACACAAAAGAAGAAGGCGGGATATATGCTAAAATTGGAACCATAGCAAGTGTATTAGCATGGCAAAGAATACGCCACGAGGTCCCCAAGTAGCACAAGGCAGACTTCATCTTTAAATTCTGAATAAAGCTTTAAAATAGGCAATGCTTCTGCTGCTGCCCTAATATTAAAGACCTTTCCCTACAGTTTGCTATAGGAAAGAATGACATATTTTTAACTAAAAAGAACACAGTAAACACTTGTAACCATGAACTTGTCTGGGTGACAAGAGGAGGAGGAAGATGGATTTTGGCACACCTATTTAGGTGTGGCATTTTGCCACTGCCTCCATTATTTGTCATTATTTGAGTAGGGACACTTTAGGCTAGCTAAAGGGCTTTGGACTTTGCTGCACAAATACTCTGTTGATTCTTGAGTCCCTCATCAGTTTCAAGATCTGCACAACTGATTCTAAATCATGGGGCAGGATCTGTTTTCGTTTGCTGAGAAGTTGAGAAGTTGACTTCTGGGCGAGGTATGGCAAACTGAAGACGGCTCTGTGAAAGTGGAGTCGACGATCGTGGCAAACCATGAGTAGACTGGTTCCTCAGAACCTCTCCAGATAAGGAGAGGATGGGAGATTGCCCACATGTGCTCTGGATGGCTGCTCCTTACAAGGAGACTGCAGGACAGTGCTTTTCTGTGGGTTTGAGTGCCAGGAGACGATGGGATTAGCCATCTTTTAAAGGACACTAATTTCGCAAACCTCACTTTCTAATCACTTTCAGAAATTTCTTATTAACTACTTCTAAGCTATTAGAGACCTTCAGAAAGACAAATTGGAAAATGCCAGGTGAGTCTGCCTTCAATCCTGAACAAAACAAAATTTTAATCATAAGCTTAAGAATTTAAAGAATCTGAAATAGACAGCAAAAAGCTAAATAAGATTTTGATCTTAGAAAGTTATAAATGGACTAAGGGTCCAGGTAAAATTGGAATATTGAAACTTTTACAATAAGATTTACAATAATTATGAAGTACAAACAGCTTCTCATGGGAAATAGATCCTGTTTTGGTTTTTATGAGACACAACATAGATAAGCAATTTCATGATTTCAAAAACTGGACACTAGAGGGGACTAAAGATTTTAAGTAGAGGAAAGATATACAGGCTGGTAAGATGCTGCAAAATGTTTTGATAATAAAAATACTGAAGGAGACTTTTGAAGAATGGAATCAGAAAATAGTAGCCACAATATCAACAGTGTCCATAATGATGTCTGCTTTTGTGGACAGACTATGTCCAAAAGTTGTCATTGAAGAAATGTCAGATGTAGAAGTTTTATCTGACAAGATAGAGGTGGTATCAAAAGTTAATTTACAACTGATAAGCCAAGAGAATGATTTAGAAAGAGATGTTTCACTGGATCTACAAAAGAAACTGGCTGACGTTTTAAAATTTAAAAGGGAACTACAAATGACAAACCAAGAGAGTGACCTGGATAATTTTTTCCTGCTGGATTTACAAAAGAGGCTTGTTAAAGCCTTGAAGAACTCTGTGCGATGGGACAAAGAAGAAATGAAGAGAAATCAAATCCTATAACAATATTTGAATGAACTAAACATTAAGACTGTTAGAAGTAAAAGTAAGGAATATAAAGTTGGCTTATTTGATCAAGGTTAGAACAAGATATGTTGTTACTTCTGGCAACCCTTTATGGACTTTTTGCTGATACAAGGACTGAAAAGGTGATATTTTATGGATTTGTTTATAGATAAGAGATGGGATATGGGATGAAGAGATAAATGTTTGTAACCTTAGAGGGGGTGAAGCGTTATTAATTTATTTCTACTTGTGATGAAGGTTGGAAGTCACTTCTTTTTCTCTTTCTTTTCTCTTTATTATATACTTACTTTTCTTTTTCTTTCTTCTTTCTCTTTTTTCTTGCACTTTTTACTCCTTTCTATTCTCCTTTCTTTCTTTAAGTTTAGTTTGCATTAGATTTTATTATTGTAATAAAAATTCTCTCTCTCTCTCTCTCTCTCTCTCTTTCTCTCTCTCTCTCTCTCTCTCTCTCTATATATATATATAAGTTGAGAAGTTCAGGACTTGATGCCTTCTATTTTTTCTTCTTCTAGTTGTTATGCATGTGCTGATTTAATTTGTTTCTTAATGGACTAACTCCATATTATTCTTCAGTGAAGGATTCCCCACATATACTTTAATTGGGTACCAAGACTCTGTGACTATTTACAGACTTTTAGTGACCACACATTGTCCTTTGGTGTCTGCAAGAGTCCTGATTCTTTCAGGTCTGCAGGATTTGGCACAAAGACTACAACAGTATATAGAGAGTACATGCTGGGATGAACAGTTGGTTTCAAAGCACACAGCATGTTCTAAATTAAGTGTAAGGCACAAAGATATTGAGCAATTAAACTTAAGCTGCATTGGGAAAAAAAGAACAACAATCACGTAGTAGCAGGAAGCTTGGAAGATTTGAAAGCAGGCCCTCTCTCTGGCCGTAAAACAATGATGGAGTTTGGGAGTGGAAATAGTGCCCTTGTCTGAAATCTGCTAAATGTGAAACTATGTTTTGATGAGATCTTATTCAGTATACATCAGTATAACCATGTATGTTCCACAACTTTCACTGGATCAAGATAAAGAGACTGAAAAATTTGATTTCTACTATGAGCAATTAGAAGGCAGCATATTTTCAGTATTTGCTTAAAAGGAAAGTGGAATATTTGCTCTTATGGATAGTAAAATCATATACATACAGTATATACACAACCATTTATGCAGCCTGGTTGGGGAAAAAACCCTCTTGGGGCCATCTAACATAATCATGCCCCCAGAAACTGTTTTGCCTTGCAGTATCTGGCAATATCTGAATGATTTCTTAACAATTCACATTATTTATGGCTTCTTCACATATTCCATTTTTTAGATGTAGATATTTCAGTGAAAAGTAGAAAATAAAGATAGAAATTTATCTTCTTAAATATAAATATATATCAATATACATATAATTTAATTAATATATATTAATAATACACATTAATATAAATATAAGTATGTATTATTTATTGATTAACTGTATACCTACTAACATATAAGTATATATATTAAATATATAGCCTGTTTTTTACTGAGAGTTACAATTATTTATGTACATTTATTTAGAGTAAATCCTTACATCTGTGAGCATTTCTAAAAGGAACCCTGCTTAGGGCTACCAAATCTGGGCTGCAAAAGTCCAGCTGACTACTAAATGACTGCAAAGAGTAATGTTTTCTGAGATCTGATTACTCTAAACCAATTATTTAAAGGAATCTTAAAACAGTAACCACAGCTCATAGATGTCTGTGACCTGGGGGTGGAGGATGGAGATGGAGGGTAGAATATTTGAGTCAGAATGGCAGCCAAAGTGGACTTGCAGATTCAGCAAAGGAATCCTTATTCTGGTACTTATGCATTTGATTTTATGGAGTCCTTGGTGCTCTCTGAGCTTGGTTGTTTGCTTGCAGACATTTCATTACCTGACTAGGTAACATCATCAGTGTGAATGAGTGTGGGGTTTGTTCCCTGTTATAAACTCACTCACACTGATGATGTTACCTAGTCAGGTAATGAAACATCTGCAATGAAACCACCAAGCTCAGAGAGCACCAAGGACTCCACAGTTCAAACCTGAGCTACAGATATTCACTTCTATTGCATTTGATTTTTCCTACCCAGATGCAGGACCTTATACTAGTTGCCTCTGCATTATCATCATGGATATATATTTAATGAACAGGATTTAATATCAATTCAAATTTAATGAAATTAAGCAAAACGGAGTTACTGATGTGACCCCACCAACCCTCAGCCCACTGTTCGAAGGCCTCAATCTTAAATAAGGTTTCATACCCCTGACCCTACAGCAGTATATACTGGGTGAAGAAGCAACCAAAACAATGAAAATATGATTAAAATTAAAAAGTAATAGGTAATAAACATAATGCAGCCAACAGGATAGGCATCCAGTCCTAATTGTGATGATGAAAAACATGAGATGTGCAGGGTGATATCACAACCCAAAGCCTGCCCCATCATCCTTGATCACAGTTACAGAAGTCGCAGGATTTTTGTTGTGATGTCACCCTGCATGCTCCCATCCCCGACCCCATGGATGGCTATGACCAACAATAAACAGATCCCTTTTCTTGGGCAGATGGCAATCATCATTTGTGTTACCGCCTATATATATTTTGGGTGCACATCTTTCATTCGGCAAGAAAGCTGCTTCTAAATGATTTTGATCCTTTGATTGATAAAAATGAACATGTGATGACTACAAATACTGACCAGATAGCTATTCTTGATATCCTGTCTTGAATTTTTGAAGAGAGAAATAAGAAACGTTCCTTACAAAATAGCATACAGTATTTACATGAAGGACTAAAATTTTTGCAATCAGTAGGCCAACAGTTTTCAATAAGTGAGAAATGAGTAAACCCAAAAATTTCTTTAAAGGTGTCTATAATATAATTATATATTATATAATATATATATATGATATAGTTATAACTATAGTTATATAGTTATATATAATATATAGTTCTTTTTTTAAAAAAAAAGTATGAGGCCTATAGATTCTAGTAATTTTATATTTAAGGTTAATTATGCAAAGTTTAAATGTGATTGTTTCAAAGAGATTGATCTCTTGATTTTTAATTTAATCTGGAAGAAATGGCCTGGTTAGATTATCTTAGTACGGCAGGCTGAAAAAACATGTTTATTCCAAATATTCCATACTGGGCATCTTTCCAGTTTTCATAGTTGAACAGAATAAGACTTTTAAATAAAGCTCAGACTCCCTAAAATTAGGAAGTTGTACTTTAAGTTTGTTGTTTATTTGTAATTCATTCATTTTGTTTGTACTCTGCATTTCTGCTCAAGACTTAGTACAGGTTTTATGGCCTGTAACTCCATTGCCTGATTGTTCAGAAAGAAACTAAACTAAAATTAATTACAGATTTCCAAATATCACTTCAAGATGATTTTTAAAAAGAAAGTGAAAACTTTTTAGAAAGTTTCAATTCATATTAGAAAATAACATCACAAATTTAGATGACTGTAGCATACTCAATAATTTGCAAGCAACATTTACTATAAATTAAAATTTGAGTTCAAATAGATTGTTAGAAGTTAATTATCTCTGAGATTATAATTCTGGCCTGGTTAAACTTTCTGGGAAACTGTATTGAATAGCCTTACACTTTTCTTCTTTAAGGCCCAGCTAGCACCATCATTTAGCTGATGAAACTGCCATCTCCTGTTTAAAAACCAAAACCAAAACTCAAAGGAAATATTATTATCAGCTCCCAAAAGCTGGCATTTTGGGACCATTCAGTGATGCCATGTTGTGGTAGACGATGCGAAAAGATGACTGTCACCATGTCAGTATGTCTATCATCATGTCTTACAGTGGTAGCCATATTTTGGTGGCCAGTACACACACACACACACACACACACACACACACTTATATGGACCCAAGTGACTCTGTGGTGTTAGTAAGAATAGTAGCAATTTTGTTAAAAGGTATTTGTTTTCTGTACTGTTTCCTATTTTCCATTTGTAAAACCTTCATTTTCATTTATTAGGACTCTGGAAGACCAGTAAATGGCAGAAGAGAACTAGGGATTTCTATACTCCTTTGCTGCCATCTGATGGCTGTCTGGACTTTTGCAGCTTTTATATGTTAGTCCTTGGCATATAAACTAAATCATTTGTTTGTTTGTTTGCCAGTGCTTATTTGCAACTCCAGTTCAAAAGGATTCTGAGCAGCTGATTTTCCTCCTTTTCAACAAGAAGGCAAAAAAAGAAAAGAAAAAGAAAAAACAATACAGCAAGATAACCATTAACAATTGCAACTAAAATTACAAGAGATTTCTGCATCTGGGGAACCCTCAAACATCAAAACAGAGTCCATCAAGGGGGCTGGCTGTTCAGATTGGTTCCATTCCCAGGACTCTTCTAAAAAGCCAGGATTAATGGCTTTCCTGAAGCCAGCAGAGTGGGATCTAGTTTGATCTTGGAAGATAAACTATTCCAAAAATGGGATCTGCAACAGAGAAGACACAACTCTGTCCTCCTGGATGATGACCATCCCTAAGAGAATGTTCTCAGAGCAAGCCTATCTTCCTGATCTTATTGGATGGGCAGAAACCACTGGGAGAAGGTAATAACCAGATAATGAGATCCTGAGCCATGTATGACTTTAGAGCTAACAACCAGCACTTTGAATTGCACCTGGAAGGAACTGGTAACCAGCGCAACTGTTGAAGTAGGGATGTTTTATGTGAGAACTTCATAATTTCCATCACGACTCAAGTAACTGCATTCCGGACCAGTGGAAGCTTCTAGGTAGTTTTCAGGGGCAGCTCCCTTAAAATGAATTGCAATAATCACATACCAATCCAGTGATCCAATAATCATTGGTGGTGACTGAGGCATCAGGGAGGGACTTCTGGTTAAGGAAGCATCATAACAGGCACACCAGATGTAATTGTGCAAAAGTCCTCTTGGGAGAGCTGTCATCTGTTCTTTGAACAGGAGCTGTGAGTCCTGGAGGACTCCCAGGATATGAATCCATTCTGCAAGAGAAAGTGTGATCATGTTAAGAACCACAGATGGAATATCCTTGGAATCAAAAGATTTCTGTACCCAGAACCATCCCATCCTGCTGGGATTAACCCTAATCTGTTCTTCCACATCTAGACCATAACAACCTCCAGGCACCAGGATAGGACTTTTATCACATCTCATGTTTAGCCTGGGGTCAAGATGTATAGCTGGGTATAATTTGCATATTGATGATACCTGACCCCATACTGATAGATGATTTCACCCAGCTTCAAACAGATGTTCAACAGGAAGGATGAGAGTATGGAGTCATGTGAAACAGAGGGCCCTGGGCTGCATGCTGTCCCCCTGCTACTATCTTGATTGAAATCTCCCTCTCAGGAAGGAAAAGGAGCACTGAGAGATACAGGAGACCCAGGAGAATCATACTACCCCTATTCCAGTTATGCTATAGTAATCTATAAGAACAATCAGTATGATTTTGGTACTGTATCTAGGCCTGAAATCCAGCTGAAAAGCTCCTGATAATCCATCTTTCTAGGGTTTTCCATAGCTGCAAATCTATCTCTTCTCAATATCCTTCCCTAAAAAGAGAAGGTTGAAGACAGAACAATAGTTATCTAATATTGCTGGGTTGACTGACCCAAGAAGGGCAGGTATCTAAACTACAGGTGGCAGAACTAATCTCACAGAGAAACTTGTCAACTTCCTCAGGACCACCAGATAATCTCACAGGATCTAGGCTCAGTCACCTCCACAGGATTTGTGGAGAATTTTATCCTCTAGATGTCTTGAAAACTCTCCACAATGGAGCGCTCTTCCAGTCCATCCTACCCTAATAAGGTCTGGGTAATTTTTAACAGAGCCAGAGCAACAATCCGCTGATATAACAAGAACAAAGAAATATTGTCATTTTACTACTCTTATAGCAACATAAGTTCTTACCCATATCAGGTCAAATTCACTCCTTGTTTTCTGCCAGCATCACTCTAAGCATCTCTCCTGCTTCTTCATTTCATGGAGTTCCTTTGTTTATAAGGATCAGTGAGCAAGGGCAGTCTGCTTAGGCACAATTCCACCCAAAGCTACCATTGCCATAGCATTTCAACTGGCAACTGAAGCCTTTGAATAACTGCTCAGCAGGATCTCAGGAATCTCCCCAGGCACCTTCTGGAAATCAATTGGCTCTATGAGACAGCTGGCATGTTCTGGAACAAGCCATATTTCCCTGTGCCCTTCACTTATTTCTTAATACTGGAATCCCATGTCATAAGGAAGTGAATGCATCTTGAATAGATGGTTAGCAGATTGCTTGAATAACCAGGCTGAAGTGATTGTGAAGCTAATGAATGGAGAGTGTAGGAAAGTTTAAGGTTCAATAGATTCAAAGTAATAAACTATTTTTAAAGAGAGATGTCTGACAGCAGTTCAGGATGGGCTTGAATGTGATAAAAAGTTAAATACTGCACACAACATGCTACGTCTTTCCTTGATTCTTCCAATCACTAGGCAATGTAGTATGCACAGCTTCTAAATTACAGGAAATCTTTATCTCAGAGTGGATTGATGGTGATACTGTTTTCCCTGCTTAACTTACTAATATAAAACAAGGCTCAGCAACTTTACATTTTACATTACATTACATTACAACTTTACATGCAACATTACATTTTACACAAAATCAAGGGTGTCAAAATCTTTTATGTTCAGATTTGCCTACCTTAGGAAAATTTGGCTTATGTATACAAATTCTTGAAGTCTGTGGGTGCTTTTGGTACCACATTGCTGACCCCAATATAAAAGATAGGCTCATGACATAATTATTCCCAGATCTCTTGCTGTTACATATTAACATTTAGATTGCCAGATAACAAGACCATACTTCAGTGCCTTTAACAACACTTTGATCTGCAAAGACCAACAAGGAAAGCTTTTTACTACAAGAAGATATCTTGCATAGACATTCAAGATGCAATGGTCATAGCAATTGCTGAAGGCACATGATCAGGGACTTGGAAAACAGATGGTAACTCTAGCTAGTTTTCATATTTCCATTCCCTTTAAAGGCTACTTTAAATCATTCTACAGGGCTCTGGCAACAATTTTGTGAGCTGATTGTATATCTTGGCTCAAAAACTGGCAGATTTCTTCATCCTCCAGCAAGCACCCCCTGAAGGTTTGAGATTGTGTGAATGGTTGTACCCTAATGACCAATTTAGTCCTAATCACCAGTATAATTATAGAGATGAAGACTAAAGAGAATTGACATTGGGACTACATAAAGTTTGGATTAAAGAATACATTCAGTGATATAAAGGACTAAGGACTAAGGAATATCTATTGACTTGTAATCAGCCCAAGAAACCACAGCAGTTCATCTTCTGTATGTTGACGTTAAAGAGGTTCTATGAAAGACTGAAACCTATTAACATCATTCCTGAACTTTAAGCTTCCTGTGGGCCTGAGATGCTAAAGAACACAGAGCTTCATCTTTGTATAGCAGGCATGCTATATCTGGTCTGCTACAATCTAGTGAATTTTTGGTAGCCCAGTTATGGTATGGCTAGTATATATTTAATGTTGTTTTATCCCATTTTTCTTCTCACACCAGTTAAATAAATCTTCTGTCTTCCACTCTTCATAATTCCCATAGGGCCTTTGGGATTTGGTTGAACTATATAATTAAGGATTGCATATCATTGCTTTAGTCAGCCTTCTCTAGATGCTTTTCCACTTCTGTTAACTTTCTCTGCTATAACCAAAGGTCAGTGTTATGGGATTCCTTTGGTTCAAAATAGGAAGGAAACTTGATGGGGAAGCTGTATTCCATCATACCAAAATTGAAAGTGAAATATTCTCCAGGGACTGGAATTCTCTAATCGGGTGAGGTGGGGAAAGGCAAGTAAGAAAATAAATCAGGATTTTTTTCTGAAAAAGAAGGTCTGATTTCCATTGAATGAAATATTTTATTCATATTCCTGAATGAAACAAGGGAAGATTACTGATAGAATAAATATAAATTACACACACACACACACACACACATGCATAATTATTAATTGAGGATTTATATTGTTTAGTATTACATAGTTATATATTAATATACATATTAATAGTTTTGTCCAATATAGAAAAACTAAACACCAGTGTGATGGATGTTGTCAGAAATTATGAGACATGAAAAAAAAAGTTGGTTGATACATGTTTTGGGTGGCTGCATTTCAAGATTCTTCTGAAAGAGCAAGGAACAACACAACTTAGTTCCCAAACTATCTGCTTTCTTTCTATGACAACTGTGTAGCTTACTTAGAAGAATGGGGAGGGGGCACATTTCAATGAGCTACATACAATTATCAGGGACCTTCCTAAACAAGATCCTGGGGAGAGGTAGAACACCCTTTCTCATTTGTAGTTGCAAAATTGCAAAACAAACAAAACCCAATAATTATTTGATTATTTATTGATTGATTGATTTACATTTGTTATGGCCAGGCATTCCAGGAAACTCTGGGTGGCTTACAAAATCTAAATGAGCAGTTAAAACAGTTAAATACATAAATCAAAATGGACAGCTCAGACTAAAAACAGCCATAACAGTAACAATAAAACCCAGCAGGAGCCCCACATACACATTAACCCCAGGCCTGGGAACAGAGTCAGGTCTTAAGGGCTTTCTGGAACCCCAGGAGAATGGGCATCCTCCGTATCTCTGGGGATTGGATGAACTGGCATGTGTCATGAAATATTGTGCAGACAAAAGAGCAGAATGAAACAAAGGGGAAAAGCTAGCACGTGGGCAAAGGATAGAAATGTTTGCCCATTTTGGAAGAACAGACATTACTTCCAAAAATCATTGGTTTCCTCATACAATTTGCCATATATCTGCCTGAGGCAAATGTAGAACGGGTTTTCTCCATTATGGGCTGATACTTGGACAGATGAGAGAATTCAAATGGAATTTCCAACTTTAAAGTAATTGCTTAAGAATCATTTGTAAATCACACTGTATTGAATTCTACAGTATGTTCTTGAAAAACAAAAGATCTGTTTTATAGAAAAGTGTCAAAAGCAGTGATTTCCGTCCCTTTTTCTCATGTTTCCTGGGGGGCAGCTAACTTTTCTTGAAGTGTAAAATCTGCTACATCATGTTTTAGTTTTTGCTTGGGGTGAGACTCTTGAGAAACTGAGTTATAAATGAGTATTGATAAGGATATAAATGTACACAAATCAATGTGTCCCAGTTTTTACCCTTGGACATTTAGTCCCCCTGTTTTAGGCCTAGCTAAAACTAGCAAAATGCCTCAGCAAGGCTTCCCTGTATCCCATATCCTAGGCTGTTCCTGCATTTTTCCTCAAGGCAGTTCTGGGGTTAATGTCAGGGTTTGTACTTAAGATTAAACATGTGAAGAGTTCCAGTAGGAATGACATTCGTGCCTGTTATAGTGGCTTAAATCTATGGGGAAAAAACCCCTTCGTCAGAAATTTCTCTGGACAATTTATCACTATTTATTTGAAAAGAACGAAACTGAGACAGTGTTTTCTTTGAAAAGTACAAACTGAGTCATCTGAAACCTTTTAAAGAAATCATTACAGCTCGGTGACAGTAAGTGAACCTTCCTATTTGTCCGCCCCCACCATGTTTCCAAAGCTATTTTAACACATGCAATACAAAAGGAATGATAGCCTTTGTTAAAAAGTTTAATGTCCTTAATTAGTAGAATTGTCGGACTAATTAGAATACCAATTAGGATTGGCAGGGCTATCGTTAATTTGGATGCGCTGTGGTCTAGTGTTAATTGCTATTCAACCTATAGTTGGTGAAAGAGCGGGACTAAGTAGATAAATGCACATGCACACATACACAAACTATTTTAATGTTAAGGGTCCATAACTCTAATGATCATCACGGTTGGTGTGTACTTAGGGAGTCTTTAATTCAGGGAAATGTTGATGAAAAGTTAACAAATGCAAATGCAAAAATCACAACCATTCCAAATGAAAGCCTCAAACTTCATATGGCGATTTGGGGTTCGTTTGGGTGGAGTTGTATCTGTTCTAACAAATGGAGTCGGGACCACGACTGTTAAGCATTGACAATAATTGTACCTTGAATATCTCTCAGTAATGCTTCAAAGCCATTTAAAATAATGAGCTTAGAATTGTCAATCATTCTGATTTTCATCCTTCAGTTGGGAAAAGGTTTGGTGGCTGGGGATTATGGACATTGAAACCCAACATACTGTAACTGGACAATACTCAGTTGGGGAAGGTTGGGAAAATGAAAAGAGCGTTGCAACGTCATAGTGCAAGCTTTACCCTTGTTTCACCCCCTACCTCTGCCTGCTGTTATTAGCGTGTAGTCGAGCGGTCCATACACTCCCTCACGCACCCTAAAAACATGAATGGTGAGGTTGTGAAATAATGCTGCTGAGCGCAACCTGCTCCCTGCTAATGTACACTGAGGAGTGATGTGTTCAGCAGTTGCACGAAGGGCCCCTGTGCACATACCGATGAATAGGCTGAATCTAGGCAAGAGCTGATGCTAAGGTACATTCGGTCCTACTAGCAGGAGTGGGATAATCTCCTAATACATACTTTCAAGATGTCAGGTAGTTGAGTGAAAATCTTTGAATAATTCCACTAAGTCTCCTCTAGCCTATATATCCCATGCTGCTGCTATTAGATAATTAGACAATCTCCAAAAAGGAATGAAGGAAAAACCTTTATAAGTGATGGATGGCAGGGGAGTATATCATGCAGTCCTTATGTTGCCTACTCACCCTGCACTGATTTATAACTTTCCCCTTAACTGTGCAAATCTGCATATATTATTCCAAACCAAGCTGCTATATAAGCCTGGGTAGGTTGAATGAAGCACTAGCATCTCTAATTAGCTGGGTAACTTTTTAAGAGCATCAAGTTGGGGAAGGCTGGGACAATGTTTGGGACATGTTTGACTGGAGATACTCTGGGGCCACCCTCAGTACTTTCTTAGGTTACATATATCTGTCTTAAGATATATATTAAAGGAAGAAGCTCCATTTGTCATTCTCATCACGGTGTTATGTTTGATTAACATCGCTCTTTGTTCTGCTTTGTGTGTTTAAATGCTCTAGAATCAAGATGGGATTTAATCCAGAAGGCTACATGCTCCTGAGATTTTTCAAATATTTGCCTTTAATGCTTGAAGAGCACAAAAGTAAGGGTGCTCACACATCTCTAATCAACCCTTAACTGGATAAAGAATTAATAATAAAGAACCCAGGAAAAGAAAATTCCTTTTAAGGACCTAAGAAAGTCCATTTTCACAGGGAACAGCATCACAGTCATTCCTGGCCATCCATAACTCTTCCTTGTCTAGGACAGAAGCTCTTTTTCTCTTTCCGTGTAATCTGTAAGATATAAGATTTGGACACTGGTGGCCAGGAGGTGGCAATCTAATCGTAGGTTAAGACTGAGTGACTACCCTTCTGTTCTGCTGCACCTTTAATCCTGGTAAACTCATTGGGTTCAGTCTGCAAGGCAGGTTATATATTACATCAATCCAGAAGAGAAATACAGGTAACCACCAATTGGTTGAAAATATATTTCAGAAACCTGGTATAGGAATAAAGATGGGGTGATGGATCATTATTTGCTGGAGAGATAAAGATTCAGAGGAGGCTCAGAGGCAGATTTTTTTTTCTCCCCCTCCAGAGACTGCCCTGGTTGGGTGAGATGGATCATCTCTCCTGGGAAGCCTTTGATCGCAAAGCTTATTTATAGAGAAATGGGTTTTTCCGTTTTACTGCCATTTTCCCCAATCATTATTTTTATTTTTTGCTTATGTGGTTTATAGCAACCATTTCCCCCAACCTTTCTCATTCCACTGTTTGCCCTCAGGCTGAGTGTGAGGATTTATTTATTTATTTATTTTGCATATTTGTTTTTTCTCAGCCAGTATACATTTACTCCAACATCCACACATACATACAGACATACACCAGTTTGAGCATATATGTCCTTTGGAGACAAAGAGAATATAAAAAGCTGCCTCATTTTACTATTATTTAAGTACTATATTCAAGTTCAGCTGAATTGAAATTCAGGTGATGGAGGAAGGCTCGTTCTGATCCAAAATCTATGCTCTCTTATGGGAATTCTCAGCTGCCAGGTCTGTAGATCAGAAAGCAACTCCCCCACCCTATTGGGTAAGGAACTGGCATCTGATTTACTACCTACTCCTCAGAGTAAAAGGCAGCTTCTGCACTACTAGAGCCTTCTTTCCTGAAGAACCTGTCCATATATAAACAAATATGGCTGCAACCAAACTCTTGAGAAATACTTTTCATTTTAATGAAGCTTGTGGGATGATGTTCATAGCCAATTGACTACTATGTTAACATCATGACTAGGTAACATGTATCAGTTTCCTATCTAAATAAGCAAGTGGTCTTTATTTAAATTATTTATATGCCAACATTCTACCTGAGAGCAGGCCTCCAAAATAGCCAACAATACAAGAAAATTAAAACACAATAAAATATATATATCTCTTTAGTGGTGAGGAGATGATAATAATATGACGTGACTTATTCTCAGAATTTCAGTGTTGCTGCTGTGTTCTCATGGTGGTTCTTCAAAAGTTTCACAACTGCCACAGAGAAGTAGTCTTCCATTCTTCCCTGAAATGCAGGAAAAGTTGATGTTTTGTGTCCAGAATCAAAAACTTGAAGAAACATGGAGTGCACCTAACTTTGTCAACATAAATTATTAATTGAATGAATATATTTTAAAACTACAATTCAACATACACCTAGACTTTTAGAAACTCAGCACATTACATAAAGCTTTTAATTAAGTCAAATACAGATAATTTAATTGTTGACTATATAAAGAACCAGATGACATTGGAATCTAATGAAGAAATGAATCAGGGATTAAATAGGGAATAAATAAATCAGGAATAAATAGGGTAAATGGAATAAATAAAGGTAATAAAAGAAATAAAAGTTTTTTCCAACTTAAAATGTCTGCCATGAGGTACATCATATATAATAGATTTATTACTATAGATCTCTTAACACATTGACATCTGTATCACCTGTCTTCTTTTTAGGATGAAGCTGTGAGGTTGATCAGTGAGCTTCCCCCAGATAAGATATAGTAGATAATGTCTCGTTTAGTAGCAGTAATAATAATAATAACAATAAAAAATTGTTTAGCACAGATATTTATGCATAAAAATTTGTAGACTGCTTTTAATTAAAAGTTATCCCAAAACAGGAGAGAAGAAAATATATATTTTTTAAAAAAACTATTCACAATCGAAATGTTAAACCCATAGTAAATTACAAGAGTTAAAACCAAGAGAAAAAACAAAAAAACAAGACCATAAAAGAACAGTAGTTGAGATGCTTCGTAAAGTCATCCCAAGGCCATGGTGAACTGTTGGCAGGTTTTTACTTGATGCTAGAAGCAAACTAGTTTCAGCACCAGCCGAAATTTGCAAAGGGAAGGCATTCTGTAATTGGGCAGTGAAACTGAGGACACCTTCTTCCAGCTTGCCCCATTTTGACTGCCAGCTGAATGCAATACTTTCAAGAGGTCCCTATTCACTTTCCATTGCTGGGCAGATATGTAAGTTTAAATGGCTAATGTATCAGATGGCCATGTTCTTTCCTTACCTAACTGTTTATCCATTTAGAAATGTAGCCACCCAAGTTCTGAAGAGACAGTTATTATCAGCTCCCAAGTTCACCCTTGACATGAGGAGAGAGAGAGCGGTGATAGCTGGAATGTGATACCCCTAGAAGTGCGCTTGGTTGCCTCATAGCTGACATTCAAAAAGATACTGAAAAAAATTCTGTTTAAGTAGGCATTTGACACTTAGCACCATACTTGTGGGACCATCTTGTTGCTGCTCTTGTTACCGCTGATCTGTATTTTATTTTTATTTTAATCATGAACTATTTGTTTAATACCTTTCCTATTGTTATTTGACACCACCCAGAATCATAGACAAGGTGGGCAGTATAAACATCATAGTAATACCCAGCTAACTAAATAAATGATGAAGGAAACAAGTTTCTTTTCCGGAGCCATTAAATAGCTACATTTTCACAGTTTCAATAACAAAAGATGTCATCCAATCCTGAAGAGGTAATCAATTAATGCAATTGATAAGTGGTTAGATCTGCTGGATCTTTTGAAGAGTCTCAACTGTTATTGCTGCTAGAACCAAAGTCATGATAGCTTTATAAACTGAGGGCAAAAGCTGACATTAATAAAAAGAATGTGTGGCTTTTGCAGCAAAATATATATTGTGCATGATTTCAGACGCAACTATTTATTTCAATTCAATAATTTAAAGCCTGCTTCTAAGAATCACTTACAAAGTCCATTCACCATTTAGGAGGTATGAATTATTCATCCAGAACCTGTGGAAAATTGTCAAAATCCTTATTTAGCTGATGTGGCAAACCTGAAGCTTCTCAGGGAGAAATGTTTGCTAATAGCTGGGAAGGATCAGAATGGATGGAGGTAGTTAAAAATGGAGAACAGTTTGAGTCCTTGTGGTGTTGTGTGCCTGTAGACAAAGTTATTTTGTCTTTTAAACATTAAAATGCATATCTCAACACCTACATCCTTTAGTATCTTTTTCTCAGTTGCATTCAGATAAACCAATCAGGATATAAGCGACCTAAACTTCTGAATGATCTATAGACAAGGCGACCTTCTTTCAGATTAATTAATCTATAATATCTGTGATTCTAGATTTGTAATGATTAGTAAATCAATTATTCAATTTCATCTCTCTAGCATTCTTTAAATATTTTCAACATTCTTCGCTATCATTGTTCTGTATTTAGCCAAAAGAGCACATTAAGTCAGCATTGCAACCTCATTCACATACAACCTGCATCTTTGCGGTACCATTTCAGACTCTGAGTGTGTTCACATGACATGCTAAGCATCAATGCACAGTAATCATTGATGAAATAGTAAACTGAGGCCAGCCCCAGTTTACTAGCAGCCATTTTGCTCAGTTATGTCAGTAAATGTGGTGGTGGCTCAATGACCACACCCCCTTTTTTAAAAAAATGTAACTGTAATTACTCAGTTGAGATTGGAGCCATTGTGGATGAGAGGATGTTTAACAGAAGCCCACCGCCTTTTTTCAACTCATTCAACTACATTTTTTTTTAAATAACAGCCAACAGGAATAGGAATATGCTGCCCCTAAAGAGAGGTTTAGCTGCAAATTTTCTTGCATTCTAGAAGGCACTGAAGACCATCTTCTTTCAATACCTTTTTGGTCTGGTATAACTGGAGGTGAAAGTCAGTCATTTGTACTGCTGTATGGTGTCATTTTATTGGAAGTAGGATGTTGTTAGTAAAACAACATAGTAAAAATGTGTTATTATTTCCTGCCCAGACTCTTGTAATTAGATTAGTAAACAATTTTATATACATGGACAAACAAATAAATGGTCCAGTTACCTAACTCTGTTTCAGAAATCAGCAAGTGAGGATTAAACCACAGATTAACCCTCCTGTCCATGCCCAGATAATGTGACAATCCTAAATTAATCTAAGCAGGTGGCAAATGGTTACAAAAAGTAGGTAAGTTATTCTGCCTTGATCACAGTTTGACCCATGCTCCAGATTCAGACAACACACCAACACACCAATCTAATAGTTCAGAATTGAATGATCAAACCATCTTCTACCAAAATATATTTTATAAAAAACCCATGGCTTTACCAGGAGCCAGAGGTAGCCAATTCACATAGCTAATTTACAATGCCATAAAAGTACTGCATACACACACACATACACACATTCATTGATTCATTCATTCTTGTTGTCTTTTTAATTGACTGTGGAAGTATGTGATAGGATATTTTTGCTTGGGACATCAAAATTACTTGGTCAGCTCTATTCTTGTGCAGCTCTACTTAAAAATGAGTGGGGTAGGCTGGCCTTTAAAATACCCTATTAAATGCTGAAAAAGGATGACATAATTGAAGAAAGGAGAAAAGAAGGATGAGTGATTTTTAAAAATTCGAAATATACCTCCAAGTATAACAATAAAGACTTAGATGTATACTCATGAAACCTACACAAATTCTCCCCCCACTACATTTTCTCTCTCATACAGAGACAACTTTCTCCCCCCAACACATGTATGCACTTACAGTCATACAAAAGCACATGTAAGTCAAATCAATCAATTGTTCTACAATTTAGGAGCTGAGATAGGGAGGTCACAATAATCTTGTGGCTGTTCCATCTATGGGCACTCTTTGTTCTCAAATAGTTTTTATTAAGAGTTTTTACATATATAATAAGAAGTACATTCAAAGAAAAAGACATAGGAAAAGAAAAGAAAAAAAGAAAAGGGAAAAAAGACAAAGAAAAAAGTTGATAGAAAAAAGAAAGAGAAAATAGAACAGAAAACATGAAAAGAAATATAAAGAAATGGCTTCCAATCTTCCTCTCAGCAGTTATACATACAATTCTAATCACGCCCCTCTCTCTAAGATTACATCATAATTTCCTTCTTTTCAAAACCTATGGTTTCTAATCATCAAAACCACAAGTCACAAAATAATTTTATTTTTTACACAAAAAGTCCATAAGGGGTCATTGATGAATGTTGTTAATCTCTCTAATCAAAGAAGTCAGCTTGGCCATCTCAGCAAGTTCTGTCAATTTCACCAACCTTTCCTCCATGGTGGGTAGTGCCAAATCTTTCCATCATTGTGCATGTAATAGTCTTGCCATAGTAATCATATATTGAAATAATCTTCTCCATCTATGGGCATGCTGATGGATTTATAGGAGGAGTTGCTTTTTCTGTAGTACATGGTGGTAGCTGGCTGCATGAACTGCTTCTGGATGCCCTGTTGATGTCGAAGGAAAGGCTGCTGGAAAGCTGCTGGAAAGCCAACGTGGCCAGCTTCTCCTGCAGTTTTAACTGCCTGATTGCCATGGAGGATTTGCAGATCAAGGGCTTGTTGGAAGCTGTCCAGTTTAACTGCAATGCCATTTAGCCATTGCAATATAAAGATCAGAGTTTTACGAAAAGCAGACCCCATGGAAAGGTTGAGTGGTGTAGTTGTGGGGGGAGCGGGAGACTTGTTCCAGGAGGTTACCTCTGCTACCTCCATGCTCCAGAGAGTGACTTGGGCTGAAGCTTCAGAGGTTGGGGAAAAGGCCTGTCTTGTTACTGGCTTCTGTGTTGCCCTATTCTTTGGGGGTGAAGGGAATCCTGATGCTGTACATCTGTTACTCACGTTTTGTGTCGTCTCTGTGGTGGGGAGATAGGAGTCAATCCTCATCTGTTGGGCCCCAGTATCATTACCGGAGCTGGTCCAGGTTCTTTTCTTGCCTCTGGATGGCATTTTTAGGCTGTAGGGACTGAGCCTGAAGGAGTGAGGCCAGTCACAAGTCAGGAGCTTATTTTAGAAGCTGCTAGTTTGTCGCCATCTTGGCTCCTCCCCCCACCCCCCAGATGTAAGGTATACAGTATGGCTTTTTTACTGGCAGATCATGGCAGCATCAGTTGTCCAGGCACAACAATGCCTGGGGTGGGAGAGGATATAAAAAAGACCAAGATGGAATGCATAACTCAACCCCACTTCTTTTGTATGTGCATAAATGTCAGATGAATTGATAAAGGGGCAGGACTTCAATTCAAACTTTTTAGATTTGTACTGACAGGGAAAGGAGAAAGGCTCAAATGCTTCCTTCAAGGCTCAGCTGTTCATTTTGTCCCTCATACTTCCCTCCCCACCAAGCAGCCCTCTTGGAAGTCTCAGGCCTCCATGTATGATTGCTCCAATCCCTTGAGAAGTAGGGCTGCAAAATTCAGATGACCACTAGTGGGCAGCAAAGAAATATTGAAAATGCCAAACCCTTTGCTGTCATCCCAATTTTTGCACCTAGGTATGGTAGCTGTATGGGAGGGGAGACAGAAGCAGAATGGACAAAAAAGGGCAGAAAAAAAGTGAATCGATGAAGGGCAAACTTTAAAAAAATCCAGACTACCTGTTGCAATTCCAGAGAACTGGTTACTCAAGAATGGAGGAGAAGAGACATTTGCAGCTCTTCTTCAAGTTGCGTCTGTTGAGATGGCCCTGTGTCACGGAGAAGGTTAGATAAACCCTCTCTCTGACTTGAAGTGTTTGGTGTGTGTGGAACGTGTGTATGTGATATTGAGCTATGTGAGCTCCTCTCATAGTTCTGTCAGCAGTGTACTTCTCCAGAGAAAGGCCTAGTTTAGCCTTTCCCTATTCTTCAGATGTGCTGGATTTCATTTCCAATAATCCTGTGTGTGCAAGGTTGGGGAAGAATGGCCTAATTAGTCTTATACATGCAATAGTTCACAAGCAGAAAGAAAGCAGGCTGAGAAACAAAAACATTACAATGCCAAAAAGTTCGTTCATTAACGAGCACTCGCGCAACAAGTGCTGATTTACATGTTGATGCTTCTGTGAAGAAGTGTATGCAATCAAATCTCTTCCATCCTGTGTTATTAATTGGTTACTTATTTGCAAACATTTTGTTCCAGTCTTTAACTGTTTAAAAAGAGTTTTAAATATTAAACAATTAATCAGCTAATAAAACTCAACAATTTAACCATGTTCTCACTAAAGCAGGCTTCTCTACTCTTCATCCTTCATCCAGTTATGTCAGACTAAAACTCCCATCATCCTTGCCAGCATAACCAATAAAGCCAAACTTTTACCCAGTGGTATAAACACTGGCCATGTTAAGTGACAGATGCATTCTAGAAAGGTAAAAACCACTATCACCATTTTAAAAGCTGGAGCAAGTTGAAAAGACTTTTATTGGCAGAATGTAGAGCAGGGAAAATAAAGGGAATAGACATTTTTAGCTGATTCCAATTACTTTTAAATGAAAGTCTTGGAAATTTGAAATCCTTAAGAGCAATATATTAGCATGAAGTGAGAATTTTGTCTGAACAGCACATTCCACCCCACATAAACCAGTTTTGAACATGATCATTTTTACTATAGTGATACAAATAGTTATCTGGATCCCTGTGGAGTATCAGGATCTGCCATCCTAAAAAGGAGGAGTTATTTTTGTTAAGGAGAATGGGCATATAGATTTTATTTCATCATATTGAATCAAGTAACCATCATATTGGTATGATATAGTAGTAGATTATATCTTTGCAATTATCATATTGGAATTAGTAAGATTGTCTTCCTAGACCTCACTGGCTAATAGTTACTTGTTATTTTTGCTTCCTTATTCACAAGTGCTTTTGCTCATGCAATTTATTTGTCTATTTCCAGATTGCTGATTCACCAGTAACACTTTGCACTTTGTCCTGTTTTTGATCATGTGCAGGGCTTTTTTAAGACTTAAGGAAACCTGGGAACATTTAAGACCTCACCTCATTCTGTTTTTATTAGGCAGGTATTTTATTTCCCCCCCCTTTGTTTTTTCTATTTAAGTTATTGATCTGGAAAGTAGGGGGGTGAGAGAAATCCAAAATACTGAAGCACTCTTGAAAAGATATTGTTTTGTGCCTAGAATGAAATGCCTCTGTCTGATCATTTCAAGTACTGAATTGTATCTGGAGAGAGGCTCATCCATGTGTGAGGCCTGGGGCAACTGCCCACATCGCCTGTCCTAAAAAGACTTTATCTGGTTAATCAGGATGAGGAGATATCCATTCTGCAACAGAACTTGAGGCTTATGTTACATATTTGGGGGTTATATATGTCACAACTGCAATCTTTGGATAAGTCTAGCATGGACATGTGTAGAACTATTGCAGTGTTATAACACTAATTTTACACATCATCAAAATGTGAGAAAATGAACAAAGTTTCCATTTATTAATAACTGATTAATCTGGATCCATAGCATTTTTTTTTAATTGTAGGGAGTAGCTCACCATCTGGGTCTTCCACATTTGTATTCAGAACATTTAGAAGACTACTATAACCACCAGTTGCAACAACTACTTACTGCCATCCTATTCCATTTTTACTGAATTTTCAAGGCACAACACTAACTTGATGTCTCCTGGAGCTGAATATCTGAAAAGTGCCAGACATAACATAACAAAGGAATGTGCCCTGCATGCCAGGATGAGAAAAGGAGGTCTTTATCTATTGGACTGGATCCATAGCTGGTCACAACTCTCGCAAACTCACTGCAATCCATATTCTATGAGAGACTGCAATATTTTCTTCTGCCTGTTCATTTTTTTGAGAAGTCTTGCAGGAAAATGTGTGAAGCCAGGGAGCTTGAAGTCACAGCCTGCAGCACAGCAAACCAGCTTTTTTTCTGAAGCCCATAATGTGATAATTAAATTGCTAACAGGCACCTTAGTGATGGCATTTGCTGAAGATGTAGAAGCCTCTTCACAATGGGGCCTACCTTAAGGAGCTCCGTCAGCTGGAGCACAGTGATTGGAATAGACTTTTAAAGATATATTTTCTCCAATGAGTGCATTAAATTTTTATGTGGGGTGAAATGGGACAGGACTTGTTTCCTTTCCACTGCACAATGATTTATTACCCAAAAAGACCGCAGAACTAATTAGCAGAGTAATTAATTAATATAAATTTGCATATTTGCATTTGCAATTAGTGCAGCCGACTGATTAGTCTGAAAATGGGAAGTTTGACTCATTAGATGCTAGTATCTGCTGGACCGGAAAGCGGTTGCCAGATGAGGCGAAAAAGGATGGAATAAGCATGAGCGTGTGTGTGCGCGCGTGTTTTCATTGTGTCTTTTGTTAGAAAAATGGATGATTAAAATATTTGTTTGTAGACCTCTGAGCTTGGTATAAAATTGGTTTTTCTTCCATTGGGCCCAATTTGCTTTCTGTTCTCTTTTCCTTGCAATGGAATTCTGCGATATGAGCCTTTGCATGATGATCTGAATTTATATCCTGCCTTTCAATACAATGGTGCCCAAGACAACTTAACAACAAAGGAGATAAAATATAATGTAACACAAATATTAAAAAACATCTTGAAAGCCCCTTCAAACGGAACTGTAGTATAAAAAAGAAAGCTCTGTACAAAAGGGATAGACTGTATTTTACTCAGCCTTTTAAAAAAAGGTTTAAATTGTTGCCATACATTTTATTGTCTCTTCCTCTGTCTGCTTTCCAACTGCATGCTCCCAAGGAAGAAAGACATGGTATCCATTTTTGCGACCATGGTTAAAAATAAAATCAGTATCAAGTAAGTTCTCATTGAGATCACTCACATAAACTGTGTCAAAAATATTATTTCCATTTAATTATTGCCAAATATAATCAAAGAAAGGTTCAGAACATATTTTGGTTTACTATCTTGCATTAAAGAGTAAAAATGACAAATAATTGTATTTTTAATCATATCTTCTTGAGGTCAGAGACAAAGGTATGGCTATTTTTGTTTTAATATGAATCCCAGAGCAATGCAACTGCCAACATTAAAAGCTCAGGGCAATGTGAAAATTATTGACAATTAATCTACCATATGAGTTATACGAAAGTATTGTTGTAGGTTTGTGTAAGTTCGCTCAAACAACGTCCACTTCTAATTCTAAGAAACTGTAACTCAGCTTTACCTAATCTTGCATATTTGGCATGACGAAAGTTGTAGCCTCATACATCTATAGGGCACTGAGTTGTAGAAGGCTGGGTTATGTTTATAATCAGATAAATAATGTATTTTAAATAATTAGTAAGAAATCAATAGAACCACTTTATAGTTGGTCATTTGTTGGATGGAAATATGCTAATTGTTGGTCCTGAATTATTCATTCAGTTCTAATGAATAATTAGAATTTTTTCCCAGGCATGAACTTCAAAATGATAAATTAAATGGAATTACAACTATTGCTCAATTTAAGTTTTTTTTTTAAAAAAATGATTGAAAATGCCTTTCATGGATATATTTGTATAAGCTTCTGTTTTATTCCTAGAAATCTGCTCAAAATATACAGTTTAGTAGATGGATTCCTTTTTACCTAGACTGTTTTAAAAAGAAATACTGTCAGTTTGACTGATATGTTCTAGACAAGATATTGTCAGTAATTCTTACAGCTGTATTGGGAGATACCAGAGCTTGAACTTGGGATTTCTCACACACAAACAGAGATGTACATTAAAAAGGGCCAGGGCTTCAATCAATCATGGCAGCTATTTTTCTGAGCCTCCTCTCCCCTCTATATGCCCTGCAAACAAATCAGATGGTATACGACTGAACTACATCATTTTGAGCTTCTAGTTCTTCTTCTTTAAGTCAGCCATCCTAAGACAGATGTAGGATAGATATTTTTATGTAGCTACTTTTATGAATTCAATATATTCTTGAGCAAGAATTTAGGAGATGCATTTGTAGGGAGCATCTGACTCTTGTAACAGAATTTGCCAGTTCAATGTCCACAAAGCTACGCATTCCATCATCCTTACCAACATTAATCAGTAATTTCATATCAGAAGTGTATAAAAAGTACTCTCACCTTTCCAAAGTATGTCACAATACAGAGTCCATCCCCTATATACTAGCATGCAGCATCACAATGCAAGTACAGAAGGATGGAGATTTGATGTTGCAAGGCACATTGTCATTATGGTTAGCTATGGATGCCTCAGCCCATTGATAATGATGGGGGTTCATCAGCAGTACATATTAAGCAAGGATGATCACAATTCTGCATTGCATTACATAGAGTATGAGTTCTAGAAGAGTGGAAGAGGGCTTCATGATGAGAACAACAGATCCCAAATGCTGGCATCTGGCAAGCTTGACATCATGGCATCATGAACTTCAGATGTGTACCTTTCAAATTAGAGTTACGGCATTTTATTATTTGCTTTGCTCCCAGCTTTTCAACTTACTCCTAGATGAAAGATTCATCAAAATGTCAAGCTGATTAGAGATAACAGCTGCATTCACACACAGTTGGAAATGTCCTCCACGCTCTTGGAAGAGCATTCCTCCATCAAAACTAGTTTAGGCCACTGAAACAACAATTAAAGCAGGAAATTAATAGGTAAATATTCTGAAAGGTAGATAATTAGTTTCCTCCTTGGATCAGGGATGTGAAGGACTAAGTAAGTCTTATTCAAAGGTCCTTCTCTTTAAAATCAGGAGGAAAAGAGGGGGGGGGGGAAATGCAAGATTTCACTTCCTTTAGTCTAAATGCTGGTAAAGGTGAGCTCTCTGTTCAGATTCCTACAAACTGCTAGTAACAAATGCTTTATGGGAATGCTTCTGCTCAGGATTCCAGATTGCCCACCATGCCTTTTCAGGAGTTCTCATTCCATTGTACTCTTTCGCCAGGAGTCATGCTTAAATCTGTGTCAGGCTGTTTTTTCAGATTGGTGCCTTCTAAATATTTGTTTTGTATTTTTACAAACCTTCTGCTAATATGTGTGTCTGCTGTCATTTTGGCTACATTAGAAGCAACATATAAAATGGAAACTGGCATGCTAATGTATGGAGGGCAGTCTCAGCATGTGGTTGCACCAAGCTGACCTTGGACCTGGGTAGTACTGAGATGGGGAGACCTTTAGGGAATTCCATGGCTGTAGTGGAATGGAAAGACTTGAAAGTCAAAAACCATTTTGGAAGAAGGTCATGGTAAAGCATTTCTGCCTTGCTGCTGAGAAAATACTTGGTTGTATTCAGTTGGTCACCAGCAGTTGAGCTCGACTTGAGGGTATCCTTTGTATGCAAGAAAACTGCTAGGCTGGGCAATTTCAGAACTGCATTACTTGCTTGCATATTTACAGTTTAATAGTAAATTATTCCAGCGAACTCTTAAACCCTCCAAGTGAAAGGTGAAGTCAGATTATTTTAAGACGAGAAAAGTAAATCTTTCGGGGTTTACTAACTTCCAAACTTGCCCTGTAGAACAGTATCCTCCATGAGGTTTGAATGGTCCCAATCTTATTGGGCTTTCATAAAGTGGTAAAAACCTGGCTGTTCAGCAGGCCCTGGGATAGGATGCAGTGATTTGCTTCCTGATCGTGTATTCTGATTTCTATAATCATTTTTATGGTGGCTATTCTCCCAATGCTCTATATGTATTATTGTCTTGCTTTTTGTTATTTTTGATAACTTCTGTTTGTTGTTTTTAACTCTAATATGTAAACTGCCTAGAGTTATTGGGTGACTGAGGTGGCATACAGATGGATGGATGGATGGATGGAATTTTCTATCCAGCCATATTCATCTGTAATTTACAGTGACAAAACTATAGAGGAAGAGAAAGTTGGCAACAATGGGTTTACTACATTTTTCCCAGGTCAATGGTTGCCCTGGATCTGCTTGGTAAACCTACAGAACTACCACCCAACCACTATTTATTTGTTAATGAACAAATAATAAACTCTGCTATTCCTCAAAAGAATTTACTTCAGCTGTTGGCTCCCAGGTGAGATTGACTGACTGGTGGTTTCTTGAAGAAGTCACTGTGGCCTTCTTTGCATATAGCATTAAGCTATTCTGGGTGAATCTATATCATACTAAGCCAAAACCAAACAACCACAATATATGTGAACCAAGCCATTGTGAGGAAAAGAAAATGTTTGTATTCTCCAGCTTTCTTTGAATTATATTTTGAAAGGGATGTTTCTGACCTACCCACCCACCCCAAAATTTTCTCCCTGATTTAGTGGATCCTGTTTACTCTGGCAACCCTGTGTTTTCATCTACTATTCTTTCACTTGATTGGCAGGATTGAGCTAAAGTGGTGCAAATTCTGCATTTGCTTTCCATTCCTTTTTTAATGTGCATTTTTTGCACTTAGCTAAGCTAGACAGACAAATGATTGTGTGCTTCTAAGCCCGGAATGTATTTATTTTTTAAAAATGTCACTATATAATGTTCACAGTCACATTACCATTCCTTTTACTTAATAGAAGAAAAAACTGCATGCATGCTGTTTCCCAGCTTAATTACAAAAACTCTCCATGTAAAAACTGAAGACTGATAGAAACAGCCATAGTACAGAAAACAATGCTTCGGTTGACACAAGCCACCAACTAGCCAAGCACATTTTGTCTAGCATATTGTGTGAATTCTACCAGTGTGGTTAAGTTGTGGCTGAATGTGTCATCTGCACCCAGGAAACTGAGTAAACCATGGGTGAATGACATATCTATATTTGTAATGAAAACAGTGAAGATTTGGGGAATTTGCTCCAATTCTAGTTTAAACATTTATATTGTAAAAGTGCTAGATTGTTTTTATAATTTGGAAGGTAGAATGTGTATAATGAAAAATAAATAGCTAAGCTCCTGTTTTGCATGCATACAATCCCAGGTTCACTTCTGACATCTCTTGGGGGAGTTGGGAAAATTGCTGCTGAAACTGTAGAGTGTTGCTTCCAGCCAGTGTTGGTAGTATAAGCCTAGATGGACCAGTTAGTACTAGATAGTTTGACTCTGTTCATTTTCAGAACTCAGGGTTTTTTTTTTTAGTTTTAGCATACTAGGAGTAGTTCTAACTGAAATGTCATTTACAATTCATGCAATTTGTATTCTAGATATGTAAAACAAACCTCTAAATTTTAGTGGCTGCCAGTAAGTGCTGTCTACTGAAATTGAGTCTCTTGTGGCACAGCAGGCAGGAAGGTATGGAGTTTGCTAACATCATCAATCTCTGCATAACCATTTGCACAAAAAGTGTACCCAGGGGGAGGTAGAAGAATGTATTTACCTATTAAAAAGTGTATGTTAGAAGTAGCTGCATTAAAAATATGCATTAGCAATAGTTACATCTTTAAAACTGTATTTTTGGATACATGGTATACAAATGTCCCTGCATGAACAGCATTTCTCTTTTAACTGTAAAACAACTGACAAAATAGAATAAATAAAACTGTATTTACATTGAATGGCATATCCCGACTAGCTACTCAACCTAGACCTGGCTAAACATTGATTAAAAATTTAGACAGGCTTCCACTTCAGGGTTTCTTTTTTAGAAATAATAAAGTAAAATCTCCTTCAATCTTATTTCTACTTTCTGGAATACTAATAAATTTTACAGAAAACAGAAAAGATACTGTATGTATTTATAAATCACAGAAGCATCTGCAGGATAGCTAAAAATGTCAAGATGGTGACTGTGAGAAATCCCACCCCTGTTTTACATGCACTGTGATGCATGTAAAAATAGGAAGGGGCTTCAACTGTGCAGTTGCAGCTGCCATCTTGACTTTTTTGACCCTCGCTGTGGACACACCTGATATCATCTACTTCCACTGAAAAAAACAGAAAATCATATTGGAAGGAATTACTCTGCATATGATCAGATTTGGTGTACCCAAACAACAGATAGTAGCTAGATTAGCTACTATCCTGTAGGTAGTATTGAGCTTGAGTTGTAATAGTAAATCAATACCCCCTAGAAGCCCTCTGTTCTCTTGCTACAAAGGGGTATGAAACAAGAGAAATGGCATAATGTGTTTGCTCTACCTCTGTTTTCATTTGACGTTTACCCCAAACAGCTCAAGAATGTATCTTTGCCCTTTCAGGTGGATAAGTTGTGGGAACTGGAAATGATCTGGCCTCCACCCTCAGAAATCACTTTTTTAGAATAGCCTGCAGTCAGTGTCTGAATTTTAGTTATCCCTCAAATACTGGATTTTTGTTCAAAATAGGAAATAATGAAAGTATTACAAAAGAGAGATTTTGAAGATGTAAATGACATCAACTGATCTCAAGGTTATCCATTCACATCACTGGTGTTTCCATTATCTTATAGAACCAGGTATTATATACTAAGACCCACAAAAAGTTATTCTTTGATCATTGAAACTCTACATCAAACAATCTCATGTTTCAATATGTCAAAGGTACACAGAAGATAAAACTGCTGTAAAACCCAGACTGGAAAACCCCAGGCCAAATCATATTCTTCAACACTGAAACCAATTTAAATTCCAAAAATAAGTAGCTGACAAAGATAATTTTCCTAGATTAACATTTTTCACCTGAGTTTTATATTTCTGGAAGAAATACACACCACATTCGTTATGCATTGATCAAACTTTTATTGTGCCAGCTGTACTTCACAGACCTGAAAAAGTGATTCAAGCAAAACAAAAGAGAACATTAAAGCACAAATATAATGATTTTAAATCCCAAAGAGGCAATTACAAGTTTGATTCCTGTGATGCAGCTGGACTACAATGGAAAACTAAACACTTTACCCATATTAAGTAGATATGGAGGCTAAGACTTGGATTGTAAATAATGAATCGACTCTGCAATTATACTGGCAAAGTGCAACCCTTTTAATAAGTTGGGAAAATATGACAGCAAAATTGACATGCATTTGCATGGAAGAGATAGTTTTAGATGGGCTAAAAAAGCTCATACCCGTAAGACAATGGCAAGCATACCATTGAAAAAATAGAAAATTGTTTACTTAAAATAATTCAGAATATAATCGATTATAATTCAAATGGGTGTTGACAAGAACTACTATACAAATGTTGACAAGAAATACTACACAAGTGAATATGCAGGATTTTGAGAAGATAGAAAACAGAAGATTCCGAATTCTCATCCCTGACAATTCATATTATTTGGCTTTCCATTTAGGCCTCAGCATTCCTGGAATAGAATTTAGGCCCAGAACATCCGGAAGCCTAACTTCAGGGGAAGTTTCCGTGTGTGTGTAGAACAAAAGTCAAGATGGCAATAGCAGCTCTGTATGAGAAGCTCTGCTCCCCTTTTATAAGCGTCACACATATAGTCTGACTTTTTTCATCCTCTCCATCCACAGATGCCCTTGCATCGTTTTTTCTAAGCTTGGAAACAAAATTCATCCATAAGCCTCAGTCATGAAAAAGGAGTTTGATCTAGCTGATGTTTGAAGCAAAAGACATTTGGGAGGGAAGGAAGAAAATATGCACCCAGCAACATACAGAGCCTTCTTTTGAATCCAGAGCAGCCACCCGTTGCATCCAACTGTGTAAACTAAATGAAGACCATCAGTTAAAAATAAAAGGTTGAGGTAATTCAAATAGAAATCAATTTTTTATACCCATTTTTTTCTGAACCAGCAACCAAGCAATGCAAATCCATTGCACAGAAAGGTAAACGGAAGCCAGCAACATTTACTTTTAAGATCCTGAGTGCAAAATGAGTTTGTGTGCTGAACTGTATATTTGAGAAATCCCTCTATCATTTGGAGATACATTTATTCTGCCCAGCAACTGAGCAACACAACCATGGAAAATGTCTTGTCTCAGCTTATTTTATAAGACTTGGATCGTAGACAAGCCGAGACAGCTTTTAAGATCCTAAAGGGGGTCACAGTTTCTGACCTCAGGAAACCATCTGGGAGCAGCTTTTCACTGAGCTCATATTTTCCTCTTCTCTCATCATCAGTCTAATATTAGCAGCTCTTGAACTAGCTTCTATAGATCGCCTTTTAAAAGGGGCTTGTTATGCAGCAATTGAGAACTGATATTATTTAGCTGCATTAACTTTAGCAACTAATTTCTCTTGCTGAAGTATCGGCAGATGGCCCAAAGGACAATTCTGTATGGGGGTAGCAGCAAGACGTATCCTCAGGAATCTAAGTTGCCTGGTATATCTCTGGTCATTGAATGCAGCAAGGTGGTGCTTTGCTCCCTTTACGACTTTCCTGCCACCTAGCTGATCAGCCCTCTCGCATGCATGCATATAGAAAATATGCATATAGATACTTCTATCTTTTCCGTTCGACTCGGTGTCAGTGGCCCTGCCAGAGGAGAAAAAAACTCCTAATCCCCCTCAGCAAACTAAGAAAACGAGAGAGAAAGCAGCCCCCGCCTCCTTTATCTGCTGCTGCTGCTGTAGTTGAGCTATTCTTGGAGGAAGGGACATGTAACCTGAAATTAATTTTCGTTTGCATAACAAGCTACACCTGAGTGGGAAAGCGATATCAGAGAAAACTGGCTGTCTTTCCAATCCTCCAGCACATTCTTCTTCTCACAATCTTAAGACCCAGCTGCTGTTGAAAATGGTCGGCTTTGGTCCTTGTTGACTCCAGTGAAGTGGCTGGTTGCATTCTTCGGCTCAGTGCGTGGACTGAACACCTGGCCATTTGGATAAAGCTGATTGGCCAAAAGTGGTTTCCCCTGATCACCATACTCCTCTCTTACCATTGGAGCAGCAGCCATGACTGAAGCAAGGAGAAGTGAACGTAAATAGCCACTTTATTCCATATATGGTACTTCAGAGTATTCAGGGCTCTGGGCAGCCAGCTTCTTCCATGGTTGTAAAGAACTTGCTCCTTCTGTTCCTCAGCTGAGAAAAATAGCTTCTGAAGCCCTTAAAACACTTTGGATAGGAGCAGATGTAAACGACAAGAAGCAGTAACAATGCTGCTGACAGCAAAAGCACAGACAGTCTTTTTCCTTGGTATGCATAGGCTCAGTAGTAGCAGAAGAGGTTGCAGAGCTAATAAGCAAGCTTGTTCTAAGGACATAGCCAGATGGCTGTGTTAGCACCATCCTGTAGCCTGTAAGCTGGCAGATAAATTGAGCTATCCTTATTACCAGTCCCTATTGCCTGAGTAAAAGGCTAGCAAGTGGTATTGTCCATGCCGATTTAATGAGGGATAGGATGAGAAAAGTGAGTAGTGAATTTCCCTGGCCCCATTTCTCCTCCCAAGTGTTACCTTCCAGTAAGAAAAACAACCACAAAACCAACCACTAATTGCTCCCTATAATACATGGTGGAATGAGGCTAGTGATGCTGGATGGGTGCTTAAGATAACTGGTTTAGCCGCTTGTCAAGTGGCCTGGCTAATATGCCACAAGTGCAGTGTGGTTTCAGGCCTATAATCTTTCACTTGGGCTATTTTGGCATATGGGTCTAGCATTCTTCTGAAAGAGCACTAAACCTGCATTCAAAAAAGTCTGGTTGACAGGTCACAGGCACAGAAGAATGGCATAAGGTGAAACAGGAGGGACCAATCAGTAATAGGGGAGGGTCATCCACTACTAGAACTGCAGGTGAATGGCAGTGCTGGAAGCAAGTGGCTGTGGTTGGCAACACCCAGAGGTAGCCCATTGAATAGGCACAAGGATGCCAACCCCTCCACCAAAGTATTAAATTCAGTAAAAAGTATGGTCCCAACAAACACTTGTGCTCTTTCAAAAGAGTGCTAAACCTGTGTTTCAAAATGGGTCTAGTGCTCTTTCGAAAGAGCACTAGAATTGTATATATATGGAACCCATATAATGCTTCAGAAGATGTTGGTCAGGCCTTATGCAGGCAGAAGTTAGATGCCTGTTTCTGCTGCAGATGGAGCAGAAACACTGGAGAGAAGGATGAGAGGGTGGAAATGCCCACAAGTGCCTAAAGGGCAGTTCCCAATCACGCCCCTACCCCCCCCCCCGCCTTTCCAAAAAGATTTAAAGACCTGGCTCTGTCAGTGTGCATGGGGTGATATGGGCTGTACCCGGCCCTGGGGGTGATTAGGCCCCTAATGATGCTCCCTGGAATCGCTTGCCAATTTCCTATCTTCTTGGAATTTATTTAGGATTTATTTTCTTAGGATTGCTTTTATGTTGTATTTTAGTGAATGTTTATTTTGTTGTAAACCACCCAGAGTCATTTCATGAGATGGGTGGTGACAAATTTGATGAATGAATGAATGAATGAATGAATGAATGAATGAATGAATGAATAAAATGCCATTCTGCTCACTATTGATGAAGAATACGAAATTATGTCGAGCAAAACTTTGTCAGGAGAAAGGGAAAACACTATTTTAAACTGGAACAGCTAAACATGACTTTCAACTTTGGACTGGAAATGAGACGGAGGCCATGGCATAAAAAACGGTAACCAGAGCATATTTCTGCTGCAATTAGGGAATGTGAAGAAAGCCCCAAGACTATCAACTGGGAAGAACCGTTGGGAATGGAGTGGGGTAGTTGGAATTCCAAATGTAGTTTTGCTACAGGATCTCACTTGTTCCTTGTTCCTGAAGCTGGAGCCAAAATCTCATGCGTACACACAGAAAACATATTATTTTGTAAATATGCCAAAAAAGAAAAAAATTACACTCTCTTCCCGTGCACCCATGACTCAGTGGGATTGGACTACTGGCAAATAGGGTGAGCAGGGAAACAGAACGAAGTGCTCCACCCCCATAGAGAGGAAGAGATGTACAGTAAAGATAAGAATATCAGAACAAACCAGGGCAACATTTTGTTTCTCATAGTATCCAACCAGGGTGATCATAAGCAGGAGATGGAAGCATATCCCTCTCCCGTCATTGTTTCCTTGCAACTGCTATTGGAGCCATGCTTCCCCCAATCCCAAGATAAAGTCAATCTTCACAACCAAAATCCTTTCACAGGCCTGCTCTCCATGAATTTATCTAATATCCTTTGAAAGCCATCCAGGTTAGTGGCCATCACCACATCTTTTAGCAATGAATTCCACAGGTGAATTATGTCCTGCATGAAGATGTGTTTACTTTGGTCTGTTCTAAATCTTCTAGGCAGCTTTATTTGATTATTTCCAGTCCTAAAGTTCTGAGAGATGGAGAAAACCTTTTCTTTGTTCCCTTGTATGCCATGCATGATTTTAAACAGCTTGAACATGTCACCATTCAGTCACTCTTTTTTCTAAGCTAGTGTTCTAGCTTTTTCTCATAAAGAAGGCTTTTATACCCACTTTTTTTCTGGTTACCCTCCTCTGCATCTTTTCTACCTCTATTGTAACCTTTTTCATATATGGCAATCAGAACTATGCATAGAACCTCAGATGCAGACATGCCATGAGCACCACAGAGCATTACAATTTTGGCAGTTTTCTTTTCAGTTCCTTTCCTGTTGACCCTAGCATAGAATTTGTCTTTTTCAAAACCACCCCAGATTGAGCTGACATCATCACTGGACCTTCCACTATGACTTCAAGAGCTAGAGCTGTTTCCTGCTTTAATTATAGGTAACTCAGACCTATCAGTGCAATTGAGCTGGGGTGGGGATACCTTAATGCACATCACTTTACACTTTGAAACACTGCTGTCACATACAGCAAGTCAGTAATGACTAAACAGGTTCATTGTACAAGAACACCGAGGGCCATGGAATTACTGTTACCTGAAGGCACAGCACACAGCTGAGGGTTTTGTTGTATGACCCTCTTGTACCTAAAAGCCATTAGACAGAGAAAATGAGACAGACAGAGACTGTATGCATATGCATGAATCTCCTTCTTTATAAGATTTGAATCCATACAATTATTTTAATTTTATAATTCTTGAGACATCATACATGCTTTGTAGTAGTGTGATTTTCGTCTTTCATTTGGCAGAATTGAAAAGAGTCCCCTCATGGTTTCTGGCAAGATAATAAAACCAATGTGACATATCTTTTGTGAATTGCTGGGAACACTCTATGAATTTTTGGTTCACTTCTGTCCCCTGCTGCTCAAACGTTGCAAATTATTTCAATCTGTAATAGAAAACACAGTGCCATAGACATAATTGGCATTAGGGTCAGTGACTGATCATTTGTCAGCTTATAGAGGAAGAGGCATTTGAGAGGCCATTCATTAAGAAAGCTGTTGTTAAATTGTCCTCCTTTTTCATATGAAAACAATATAATTTATACGAAAAAATGTTTCACAGTAATTACTGCATCCCAAGATGGTCCCACAGCTGAAGCTAAGGAACTGGATTTGGTCAGTGGCAGAAGGGGGAAACATTTGGAAGCTTTAGATGTCTTGAGTCTTGTAACAGTTGAATTAAATTAAATTAAATTAAATTAAATTAAATTGCATCAGCCCTGTGTTGATCTTTCCCACCCATATCTCTGTTTCACTGCAATACATGTATTTATTCAATATTTCAATTCATTTCTAACACACCAAATCAAAAGACTCAGGGCAGATTACAATAATGTAAATTAACAATAGAAACAAAAGTCAAAGGAACAATAGCAGTTGAAACTTATAATGACGAACAGATAGCAGAAGCATCAGACCCCCAAAGTGTGATGAAAAAGTATGTTCTTCCTTGCTTTTCTAAAGACAAAGAGCGAGAGGGCCATCTGAATCTCATATGGCAAGACTGTGGCAGCCACAGAAAATTATTTGCATCCGATTCTTTCTCTCAGTTGGAAGTTTAGCCCTTCAGCCTGGATTTTCCTGATTAACTGTCCATTCCATTCCTTTCTTCACTAACGTGTCTTATTTTTATGCTGTAAACTTGTAATCTGGGCTGGGTTTATTGTTCATGGTACAGTAGAGTCTCGCTTATCTGACATATCCGATGTCGGATAAGCGAAAATGTTGGATAACACACAGTAACAATTGAGTGCGGTAAAAAAAACCCGATCCGCTGTGCCTGTTGCAATCGATTTTTGTGTTGCGGTGCCACACCGTCAGGAGCAACAAGAAACAGTACACTCATGCTCGCAAACAAGCGGCACACTTTTCTCGTCACCGATTTATGCATGTTGTTGTGTTTTTTTTAGGGGCGTCGGATAAGATGGAATCTCGGATAAGTGAAGGTCGGTTAAACGAGACTCTACTGTATGTTATTAAAGTTTGGAGGTCACTGACATTTCTGTTGCATAATAAACTAATGAAGTATTTAGGTGTGTATCTTTTGTATGAACATCACTTAACATCATTCCTGCTACTGGTGGGTTCTTGCTTCATAATGCCTTCTTGAATCAAAACTTGGTCGGCTAATGTTTTGAGATTTAGGTGGCATGAAAATCTGTGGTATGATAAAGCTAAGGTGAATGTAGACTTTAAAAATCATTATGTTGGACAGGCTATTCTTAGAGTATGGAATAAATACAAACTTAGCTTTTGCCCAAAAACACCTTCATGGCTGTCAGAAAGAAGCATTTTATAGACGAGAAATGATAAGTAAACTTAAATGGTTAATCTACTGAGATGTACTAGAACTTTCTCAAAGGGATTATAAAATGAAATCAAGGGAAGATTTGATAACAGAAGGATATTCTTGTCAATCATTTCCTTATGTATAATTAACAGAAAGGTTTAAAGTGGATAAAAGATTTTATGGTTTTGAACAAAGTAAGACTAAGTTTGAAAGAGAATTATGTACTAATGATGAACACGTTATTGCTAAAATGTATAAACTTTTGCTGAAATATGAGACAGAAGAAGGACAAGTGAAAGAATGTATGATGGAGTGGGCTAAAAATGCTGGCTGTAATATAGAAATAGACCAATGGGAAAATATGTGGTTGAAAGGCCTGAAAATTGCATTATGTTCTAGCCTTAAAGAGGATTTTTATAAAATGATGTGTCATTGGTATCTGTCACCAGAGAAATTGTCTAGAATATGTAAGGTACTTCGAATCTTTGCTGGAAATGTAAACATGAAGGGACATTTTATCATGTTTGGTGGACATGTAAAAAGTCCAAAAATTTTGGATACAAATATATGCATTCATTCAGAAGATTTTAAAGGTTAAAGTACAAAGACAAGCAATTAGGAAAAAGTCACAGAACTTTGTTTTTATATATGACAACTGCAGTGAGACTATTATATGCTCACAAGTGAAAATGTTCAACATTATCTACAACGGAGGATTGGTTGGTAAAGATGATGGAACTCCCGGAGATGGTTAAATTAACCTCTCTGATCAGAGAAAAAACAATATCTACATTTATGGTTGACTGGAAACCTCTTATAGACATTTTGCCTGAAACGGGGGGAAATAAAATACACATGATTTGTGGTTTTGATGATTAGCAAAAAAAAAAAATGGATAATTTTTTTTGAGCTTTTTTTGTAATCATAGAGTAAGAGATAATTTTGCAATTGCATTTGCTGCAAAGGAAATCGGAAGCTTTTTCCTTCTATTTTTTCTTTTTTTCCCCCTTTTCCCCCTGCCCTTTTTTTCTCTCTCTCTTCTTTCCTTTCTTCTTTACTGTTTCTATTCTTTATTAATTTGTGTTAGTTTTTATGTGCTTTGTAAAAATTTTAATAAAAAATTATATATATAAAAAAACTCGGTCAGCTAAAATAGGACAATTCTGCTGCTTTTTGGAGAAATGAAACTTGCCCCAAGCTCCTATCAGAAGCAAATCAAGCAGAACTTTATGGAATGCAGATGGAAATGGGGACTGGATATTAGAAAGGGTTGAGTTGTTATTTTTCCTTCCTCTAACCTTCAGTTAATTGTCCTGAAAAGAATTAGATTTTAAAATATTATTTACAACTTATGAAAAATGAAAAAAACAAAGTAATTGTACATGAGCAGCAAAAATGTATATGGATCTCTGTTCCTGGGATAGGAGACCATGGTACAGAACAGTATATAAATGGTTGTATAAAACAGGGGTGTCTGACAGTGTGGTCAAAATGGCAGCCGTGAGTGCAATCGAAACTCTATTTTAAAGTGTCACTTTGATTGCACCATTGTGGACAACATGTTGACTTTTTTGACCATCCCCTGTGGACATCCCTGTATAAAAGTAAATATTTGTGGTTGTGTAGCTTCCAGTATATATGAACCTTTTCATTCCTTATTCTGTTTGTGGATCTCTTGGAAGGAAAACTATGGACAAGTATTTCAAATACAGTGGTACCTCGGTACATGAACTTAATTCGTTCTGTTACTCTGGTCGCGAACCAAATTGGTCGTGAACTGAATCAAATTTTCCCATAAGGTTCAATGTAAATACGGTTAATTCGTTCTGACCCCTCCGAATTTGGTCGCCAACCGATTTTTGATCGCGTCCCGAATCAAATTTCCCCATAAGGTTCAATGTAATTACGGTTAATCTGTTCTGAACCATTTTTTTTTTTTTTAAACCGCAAAAATATGACACAAAGTACAGCACGAAGAGAGAGAAAGCTAACCTTGCTCGACGCGACTTCTGGCATGGAGGACAGGAAGGCGGGTGGGCAGGTGGATATTGCTTGGAGGGAGAGTCCCCCTCCCTACAGGAAGCCGCGACCACGTGTCACGGGAGGGAAAATGGCCGCGGATTCTGTTCGTAACCCGATCCGGCGTTCGCAAACGGAGGCAAAATTTTGTGAACAGAGCTGTTCGTGAACCGAATTGTTCGTGAACAGAAGCGTTCGTGAACCGAGGTACCACTGTATATGCTTCTGTCAAACAGGAAAATAATAAAAAATACAGGAAACAGTGAAGTACCTGAGTCGTGGAAGCTCAATTTTATGTTTACGCACTTTGTGGTGCTCTCTGTAAGTTAGCTATAGTTTCTTTATCTAGGTACCATGAGTTGATAACATGGGGACCTGCAGGAATTAATGCTGCCATCATGATATGTTTTATTACTAACTATTCTATTTAGTGATGTTGTTTGGTGCTTAGACAACAACAACAACAACAACCCACTGAGATGTGTGTATCACTGTTATATGCGCTGTTGTGTATATAAAAGAGAAACAGGCTGCTCCGTTATGAATGAAAGTAAGAAGGCGATCTTACTGCAGTGATTTTACACCATTTTATGTGGTGACCTCCTTATGCAAATGATGTAAATTGACCCAAATGATATCAGCTGCATCATTTGCCCAGTGACATCACATAAAGGACATTGGTTACAGTGGGATTTGGTCCCCTGTCGGTCAAGGCTGTTTTGAAGTCTGAAAAATCAAGGTTTCACTTCAAAAGAAGAATGAAAGAGGTGTTTAACCTTTTCACTGAAGACGCTAAAATATAAATGTACCGTGTCATGCAGAAATAAAACTGTACGCCATTTCATTCAGGGACAGATATCCTCTATACGAACCCCTAGTTGTGAGTCTGACCTTGAAACGGTGAGGTCTTTAGCCCATGGGACTGGACTTTATTTCTGGGGGCCACTATCATACCCCTTTCTCCTCAAACATACAAATGAACAAAGAAAACAGATCCCCCTGCAGAATCAAATGCAGAATTTATCAGCCCCATTACAAACAGTTTAGTTATAAGGGAAAGTACACTTTTGACATGTTCTATATTAAAGCATTTGTGCTGCTGCTGGTGCCTGGAATACTATGATCCCTGGTACCATTGTTGCATTTTGTGGCCTGTTGCATTGTGTTGGCTAGTATCTCTTTGGCAAAGGGTCTTGTGTGTTAGTTATTTAACTCAAGCAAGACTTCTTCGAATCTCTCAATGTTTGGTAACAAGATATGATGGCTGCTGCTTCTATCCTGGATTGAATAGAATTTTCATTCTCAAGAAATATTGATTTCCGTGGCAGACACAATATATAGGGCCTTCTTTGGCACATAAACATCTACAGTTTGCATTGAGGTGAGTCAACCATTCCACGTGAACGATCACATCACACCGTTCAGAAGCCAGAATGCTATATATCGTCTTCACAAAAGACAAGGTTGGCTCAACCTTACTATAAAATTCCAAGATTTTAAGGAAATGCTCCCTGATCTGAAGCCAGACGAGGTCTGTTTTAAATTGATATGCAAAATGCACACAGAACCATCATCCCGCTGAAGGAGCCCACAATTATTCCATCACTCTTTTAGGCAAAAGTGCCCCAGTTGGGTAAGACTGCAGAACTGGGCTTGAAATGGGTGAGAACAACAGTGTACCCTGGCATTACATACGATCTTCAACATGCACTCTTCAGTTGTTCATACTTTGTGAGTAGAGTTAGTAAGCAAGGTGTGTCAACAGTACTTAAGTAAAACTGAGGCCTAAAGCAATTAAATTACAAGCTAAAAAGATCTGGAATCGTAAAAGCCGACACATTTTAATTGAACATAATTCTATTGAAGACTATTAAATTACCTCAGCGGAATAGTAGCACAAAACACATGCTAATGAGACACCGAGTGAAATTTTTAAATGGGTAAACTGAAAAATTACAGGTACCCCAGTGTAAGACATGCCGAATGCTGATCATAGGAAATATGAATAATTTATGTCTTCTTTAAATGTGGAATGTAAATTTGTTTGGAATTAATTTCTGTGGGGAAATCAGTACACAATAAACATGCCTGTCTCTTAGGGCGGCATTTTTCACCCTACAAAATATTATTATTGTTGTTGTTGCTATTGTTGTTGTTTTATGGTGCCATTTGGGAAAAGAGGGAAATGGCCCTGGCAAGACCAATGCACAATTACGCTAGGGAGATGCTAAAAAGCAAAATAGATTTATTTCTTGGCTAAATGCATTAAATTCTGGATAAATTGGAGCCAGATTCTCAGCATAGCTTGGCATGTTTAGATCATGTTGAAAACATAAAAGCATCACCAAAATGCCAAGTCTCCTCAGATGCTATAAGAACTGGCATAGTTTGATCCTTCTGTTACCTTCCAATTTCCCTAAAGAGCAGCTGCTGAAATGAAAAAGCAAATATTTATAGCTTAAAGAAAAAAAAAAGATTGGCCTCCAAGACACACACACATACCTACCTATCATATAATTCCATTTAATGATAAGCAACATTAGGCAAGCACAGGAAAAAAAATCAGAAATACTCAGCCAAAGATATTCAAGGCCTGATATAAGGGGGGAAAAAACATAGCTCAAAAGAGTGTATGTTAGTACTATTCATTAAACTTCTCCTTACCTTTCTATCTTTGTAAAGCATTGGTGCTTCCACCATATCTGTACAGTGATTCATACAATTCCTTTTGTTCTTTAAATTTCTTATATCTATCTTTTGGAGGATCTCATCTACTCTAGCCAACGACGATGTTTTTGTTCTCCCCCTTCCTCTTGACCCATTCACTCTTCTTTCATATATTTGTGTTCCAGTTTGATCTACATTATTTCTCTTTATATGATCAAACAACTTGAGTATCCTTCTTTTAAACTGGCCACTTATTTTCCATTTGATTAATTCATTCAGCACTCATTGATTTTTAATCCTTTCTTGTTTTACCATGTACACTCCTTAAGGAGGAATCCATATTACTCCTGGCATACCCAATTCTCACTTCCATATAACAAAGCAGATTGAAGCACGCTTTTATATCCAGCCTTTTTTATTCTTTTGACAAACATCATTTCCCCACACTAGACCCCTACCAGCTTTGTGTGTCTTAACATTTCTCTATTCTCCCATCTTTGGTGAACATTCTACCAAAGTGCACATTTTATTTTACTTTTTTGCCATTTATGTATGACTTGCAATTCTTACTCGATTTTCTCTGTAAAACACATCTTGGTATTTGATATATTAAATTTCAGATCCATACTCCTCACTGCATAATGCAATCTAACATTTGTTGCAAACCATTTGTGTTCTTGTCCAGAATCATGGCATCTTCTGCATACAAAAGTCATGATATGAAGAAATGTGGACTTTTGTAAACAAAATATACAAACGTAGCTTATACATTCATCCATAAATACATTAAACTTCCAAGGGACATCACATATTTTTGTCTTACACTCTGCTTAGTGTTGAAACACTCTCTAAGTATTCCGTTTATCTTACGTATGCTTTACTTCCATCATATACAGTACTACATCCCAGCCTAAAGTCTCACTGCAATTCCCACATTTTTCTCATTGTTCCCCTCTTCCCTTTTCAGTCTAAATTCTGCCAATTACCTTCCCAGATGCACTTAACACACTAATTCTGGTGTAGTTTTTGTATTCACTCTTGTTACCTTTTATTTTCATTACTTACCTTTCACTAGTGGGACTACAACAACTTTCTTATAACTGTCAGGCACAGATGCAGTCTTCACACACATGTTAAATAAGTTACACAGCCACTCTGTTATGAAACTGCATCCATATTTTAATGTTTTCCAATTACACTCACAGCCTTATCGCTTTTCAACAAACTTGAAGTATTTATGACTTCTTTTTCATTTTTTTCTTTGGACACTAACATTTATAGCACTTTCTCCAGTTCCATTCTTTAACTTACCACTATCATTCCCATACAAATCTCTAACATTCTCCTGCTAGCATTGTTTATCCCTACAGTGTTTTTTGATAAACTTGAATTTTAAGGTTTTTTAAATTATTATTATTACTTTTATTATCTTTCACATCTTGAGTCCATTTTCTTTATGAATGTGAGTTTATTTTCTGCATATATTGCAACAACGAATATTAATGCTGATAATAATATTGGAAAATGTTAATATTGACTATAAAATTTGAAGATAAGTAAATGCCCTTTGGTAAAATGACTTTTACCGTCATTTTATTATTTATTAATATCCTTTCCTTACACTATAAACAATTTTAAAAAGCAGCCATTTAATAGCGCACTGTTTGCTAGATGTTCCAGAAGTATGTCTGACATTTATGTCAAAGATAAACAAATTAAAGAAACAACATCAGCTCTAGTTTTTAACTTTCATACTAAGAGATGTCATTTATCATGGCTGTTTTCTAAGTACCCAATATATACAAGCAACACAAATATTCCTCACATTGATGAATAACAATGCATTAGACCAGATGCAATAGTCATTTTCACCATTTTTATTAATAATAATCTTAACTACCATTGGCATGTAAATATTAAAAGTAAGCCTAGTAACTTGTTCATGAATATAGCATTTCTGTTTTGTTTTCTGATAAAAGAAACTGAGAGACCATGAGTTCTAGTCCTGCCTTAGGCACAAAGCCAGCTGGGTGATTTGGGGTCAGTCACTCTCTCTGGCAAAGCACTCTGAAAAATGTTGCCAAGAAAACTACATGTCCATGTAGTTGCCAGGAGTCAGTACTGATTCAAAGGCACTATAATTCATATCTATCTGTATCTGTATCTGTATCTGTATCTGTATCTGTATCTGTATCTGTATCTGTATCTGTATCTGTATGTCAATGTCAATGTCAATGTCAATGTCTATCTATATATATTTGTGCCTTTGAGTCAGTGTTGACTCCTGGCAACTGCCTGGACAAGTCCCTGCAGTTTTCTTGACAAGATTTCAGAAATGCTTTGCCCTTACCTTCTTCTTCCTAGGGCTGAGAGAGAGTGACTGGCCCAAGGCCACCCAGCTGGCTTTGTGCCTAAGGCGGGACTAGAACTCACGGTCTTCTGGATTCTAGCCCAGTGCCTTAACCATTACACCAAACTGACTCTCAATATACATACGTAGTCTAATGGAATTGCAATAAGTATCTCTATCATTTCTATCTATCTATCTATCTATCTATCTATCTATCTATCTATCTATCTATCGTCACACTCTAGTATAAATAAAAAACAATTCTATGAAACTATCTTCTCAAATAAGACAAACTTGAAAACCATTATGATGGCCACAGAGTTCCAGCTATGCTGGACCACAGTAAATCTACACAGCAGTATAAAGATCCCGATACCTTTATCTTCTCACCTATGTACAGGTTTCATATTTTCTTGGAAAAAATAAAAGACAAACATGAAAAAGGAGCAAATCTGAAAGAGGTTCACAAGGATTAAAAGAATTAATTGTTTACGTTTATAACTTTGCTTTACAAAGGAAGATTCTAGAGCAGAACCAAGAAAATAACGAATTAAATTAAATGAACCTAAAGGACAGCTTTCTGGAGTAAAGGACTGTCTTTTATAATAAAGGACGTATGGCCACTGTACCTATTAGATATTTGGTCTTCTGTGTTAGGAATCTAAAACAATAGGCAAGATTAGTCGTGGTCATGGGCAGCTTGCTTGAAGGGTATAAAAGACAGTTAGGGTTTCTTGCACAGATGAACAATCACAGAGCACCAATACACTTTGTGTTTCCTCCAGAGTCTCTTGTGACCACTAATGCAAAAGTAATGGCGTGCTTTCCTACCATTTTGAGCTAGGGAACAGGAAATTGTAATGTAACTACCGTGTAAGCCTTAAAATAGAGTCTTTAACATTGCTTAAAAATAAAAGCAAACATTCTAGCCCTAACCATTTTGTGTCCTTGCTATTTCCTATATTTACAGTACCCAAAATATGTTTGTTATGGCTTTCAGCAAAAAGAAAAAGAAAAAAGAAAGAAAAAAAGAAAAAAAGAAAAAAAGCTCACCCCTTGGCCATGAAATCTGCCTTTACTCCTGCCCCTAATGAGAAAGGGCGTTCAGTGAAATTTCCTAATTCTCATTGAAAAATGGCTAATTCTCAGTATATAGCATCATATCTTCTTTGAAACTTTCCACCATTTAGATCTTTAACTGATATCATCCAGAAATAAATTGCAAGCTAACATACTATTTAAGGAACCAAGCTGTAGAAAATAAGTTACGGCTGTTGGTGAAAGCGACTGTTAATCTCAATGTTCACATTTAAGTATTATTCCTTCTTATAGTTTTATATATGCTTGACAAACATTATTTCAATCTTTAACCCCAAACCCAAGATTTGTCATTCCTGAATATCTGACAGCAAAGAATAGTTGAGCACAAAGACTTTTCCCCCTTGTTCTTTATTATTTTGGAACAACCCCTTCCCCATTTTCTGCTGTTTTCTTTTCATGGACCATTAGCAGCTTCCAAAGGCAATATCCTTTCACTGTCACACTACGCCATGGGGTGCCATTTGAACAACTTCAGACGAGGGCATGAAGTACAATTCTGGAAGGGAGTCAGAGCATAACCAAACAGAAATAATAAAAGAAAGCTTGTGTGAGCAATTTGGAATGCTGTCCCAGACTGAATTCATTTGCAACGTAGCAGAGAGCTACCAATAACTGATGATCAGCACTATTCTCTCAACTCTGTAGCACCTCACTTAATTGTAAAACCCTTTATCTCCTATGAAGGCTTGCGATTTGTTTGACGTTCCTTTTTTGGTGTATATCTGAACTAAAGCTGAGCCCACTAACCAGTAGGAGGGGAAGAAAAATCATGGTTCTAATTCAATGCAGATAAAAGTAGGTAATCTCCTCCCTGCCCTCTTCATAATAGAGCTGGAATAACTTGCTCCTTAGCATTGCTGCAGTACAGGAACATCCAGAATGAGGAGATCCTAACAATAAAAAAAACCCATCAGTTATTAAAATAGCGGAGATTGAAATCTTGGGATTTTGCCCTGAGTTGAGCCAGGATTCCATCTATTTAATGGATAATCTCTTGCTGGGAAGGAAGAAACAGAATGTATAATCCTGCTACATGAGCAGTAGCAAATAGCAAAATTTGAGAAGAAGCCCTATTTGACGATGTTGCTATCAGAGAGACAAATATATATTCAAATTACAGGTTGTCCTTGTTTAGTGACTGACTCATTTAGTGACTCTTTGCAGTTATGACGGTGATGAAAAAGTAAATTTACAACAAATCCTCACATTTATGACCTTCACAGGTCTGTAAAGCAAAGGAAAGCTGAAGTAAGATCATAAGCACAGTTGTGGTTTCACTTAGCGACCACTTCACTCAATGATCAAGTTGTCGGTCCCAATTGTAGTCACTAAACAAGGACTGCCAGTACTGCTGGTATATTTGATTCTGGCTGGTGTGCATCAACATATGTTTTATTTCTTATATTAAAATGTTTAATACTCCTAATGGAAAAAGTGTGTATGTGTGCGGGCAAATAGATAAATAGTTGGCACATTATCATTGTGGAATAAATACGAAAATATAAACAAGAATAGCTACATTTCCAGTACCACAAGATTCATAGCTGTGCAAGATACACAAATGTTTCAATTAAAACTGGGCAGAAATTGCTTTTCTACTTTTTCCACCAAGTTGTAGGAAAATAAATTGGATGGACAATTTCTTCCATTTTCTCCAGAGAAAGAAGATTTGCAACAATTCTCAATGACAAGATTCTCCCTTGAATGCTATTATTAGCACTGCTAATGAGAAAACTTTCCTAGTGATCTTTCTTGAGAATTAGTGTGAAGATAGCAAGCCAGAGAGGTTGTGGACCGCTAGAGAAATAACTGTTCCATGAAAGATAGGGCTTCATTGTAATGGGAAGTCAGAGAAACCTTGAGGAACAGGAGGAAGAGCCACAGCCAAGACAATGGACAGATACCGGTAGTCCTTGCTTAATAAGCCTAATTGGGACCGTCAATCCTGCTGCTAAGTGAAGCAGTCATTAACTGGGAAATCACGTGACTGCAACTGTGCTTTCAGTCTGGAAAGAGACAAGACTACTCTGTTTCACACCTTCAGCATTTGTTTATGTCCTAACCACTCCCCTGCCCTTTGGAATGGTCGAGCATCTGCTACTATGTTGTACACATAAAAACAATGTGATTGTGCTGCAGCCAGGGGCTGGGAGCCATGGGCACACTATGCATACATCTTAGAGTACTCTCTTGAAATCTCTTTCTCTCCAATCTCTCCGCTCTATGAGATGGGGAGAAAAAAAAAGTTATTTCTGTAGGCAATCTCTCCTTTGCCTGACCTTCCCCACCCCTATAGAGCAGAGAGATTGGAGAGGGATTCCAAGAGAGTTAGCTGTTTGCTCTTCTACACACTGGGAGCAATGCAATCACACCAGCAGCAGGAAAAGGAGAGATTGCCTACAAAAATTGCTTGCTTTTTTTCTCCCCCCACTCCCCCTCCACCGCAGAGCAGAGAGAAAGAGATTTCAACAGACTACTGTAAGCTGTTTGTGTAGTATGCTGTGGCTTCCAGACACAGGCTGCTGGGCAATTGCATTGCTTTTGATGTGTAGAAGAGCAAGCAGCTTACTTTCTATTCCTTTCTCTCCAATCAATCTGCTCTGCAAGTGGGGGGGCAGGGAACACAGGTCAGGCACAGGACAACACATACTGACTGTAATGGCAATCACATGACTGAGGGATACTATGAAGGTCATAAATGATCATAAATGGATCATAAAGTTATTTTTTCAGCACTGTCATAACTTCAAACGATTGCTGAATGAATGGTCACTAAGTGAGGACTACCCGTAAAAGAAATCTGAGTCTGAGCCAGAAATGTAATTTGAGAAAGCGTCTCAGATTTGATCTTTCCTAGTTCTTACAGAGATAAAGGGAGTGTAGGGGAAAGCATGTTTAGACTTGCAAAATTCTGTTACTGTAACCTTATAATAAAAGTAGTATTAGCATTCATAACTCCGGTTTCCCAATCTGGTCTGCCTTGAAGGGCTAACACTCATGTACGCACAACTTGGTCATCTTATAACTTAATAAAGAATAGGAACACCATATTCACTCCATGACTAAAATACATTTATTAAAAACTAAAACAATTTATTAGAAAATCTCTTTCATCAAATGGAATAAGAACTCGTTGAATCAAATGCATTATAATTTCTTTGCCTAGGATTAGTTCCAGCACATTATTTTATTTTCCGCAATGACTATACTTCAGTTCCATTATCTGCAGCCTCTGCTTACTCCATCCCCTTGGCCCATGCATGTTTTAAACATCTCTAGACTTCCAGGCAACAGCTGGCACTGTGAGAGGAACATTATTAGTAGCCTTCTATATGTTTTAATGTTAGTTTTGATTGCATTTAATAAAGCCAAGTTAGCTGAAATGTGACCTGTAGGGCAATACCAGGAAATAAGTAAACTTGCAAGATTAAGCAGACTTGTTGATGGGAACAGATGTGACAGGGACAAATAGAACAGGAAAGTATGGTAAAATTAGCACCAAGGAAGTTATGGTTCAGTTGCTAAACCTAGGCATCATGTCTGTGGTTTGTGGTTTTTGAGGATAAAAAGGATTGCATCTGAGGGGGTCGGTGCCACATGGCTAAGCTGTCTTACCTGACCGCTTGCTCGTGATGGTGGGCATTGCAATGTGAATCTGAGTACCTTGTATGCTATTAGTTGAATTTTACTTGCTTGTTAAACTAACATTTAATAAAGCTTTTAGAACTTTGAAGTGACTTGTTTTATGGTGTGTCTGCCTCCCGGGTTTAACATGGTTTTTTCCCTGACAGCACTCATATCATTCACTTTATACTAAAGCAGTGCTGTAGTCTGTTTTGTGCAATACGTCTATGCTAACACACAATACTTTCAAACAAAAACTTTGGGACATGCTTTATTAAGATTGGTGGACTTTCATAATAAAGAAGTTCCTAACCAGAAACTTTCCATTATCCCCAGTGTTTCTTAAAAGGACCCAAATTTAATGCAACAAGAATGACGCTCCCCATCCTGATGTCAAATGTATCGGGGCATTACCTAACATTTGCAGACAGAATAACAAACATAGTGAGTGGGAATTCTAAAGACTGCAGTCCCAAGACATATGGAAGATATTTAGCTGTAGATGGATGTTTTAGAAGAAAATGCCATCTACCGAGAAAGGACAATGAAAATATCTTTTCAAAGAGGCAGAGTAATAGAAGTGGTTCTTTTAAACTATAGGATGCTTTTGTGAGGTTTTATAAGACTGATATTGCATTTGAATTCTTTATCTCATAGCTACAAATATAACATTAGCATGTATTTCTGCCCCAAATTCTTAAACTTTTAACTTACAATTTTACTTGTATCATTATATGATTTTTATAGATTGTTTCACTCTAATCAATTCTGACTCTTTTGTTTTGCTGGCCAATGACCAAAATAATATGACTGACTGACATGTTTTGCTGCTTACTGATCCACATGTCTAAGTCATGGCTCTGTGCTTTAAATATGGTTTGCTAATTAGCAGGCTGAACCCTTAAAAGACTGACTTTCAATACACCTATATTCACCTCTTTAGCTACAACTAAAGGTACTGATAATATAATTTGCAATACAAACAAATTTACATCTATTAAAAACTTCTTTGCACTGGCTACTCCTCTGTGACTGGTTCACAAACATGCTAAGCTATGATTTGTTAACCATGGTTTCTTGGTTAAATCATAATTGGTTGGGTTTTCACATTGCTTTATGCTTAACCAGATAAACCAAATTCTGGATTAATATGATGTATTAATCCAGCATGTACCTTCCCCAGAGAGCTAGGTTTGATTGCTATTTTGTGTGTCTTCTCTTGTCTTGGCCCAAATAATCTGCTTTTTAGTTTTGTTTGGGAAGATAAACTGAAATTGTCTGCTGCAAAAGCAAATTAAATGGTTATTTCCTACATAACTTTTACATTCCCATGGACAAGTGCCTCCAGCCTTCAATTCAACTATCATAGATTGCCTTAAGGGTGCAAGCAGGAACACTTTCTCCAGTTAGAGTCTTATCAAAAATCAGTGTGCTTCCTGTATTTGGCTACAGGAACACTAAGGAGTAAAGGCCTATAGACAAAGTTCTACCAACCGTACTAAGAAAAATAACCTAAAGTTCTACTTTGTTCATCAGGAACCAAGCAATCACTTTTTTTTTTTTTTGCACACCTAGAGGTCACCCCTTTAAGGATCACCATTCTGTATAGCAAAACTGTTGTTTCCAATTCATCTGACACATTCTGAGTGACAAAGTCCCTTCTTGACCATCCAGCTTATTTTATTTTCTTCCTAAGTTTGTGCTTACTGTTCTTAAAATTCTCAATCCCCAGACTCTTTCTCCCATTTCATTATGTTTGTGAGTAGCTGAATGTCCATTATCTTGAATCATAGCCCTTTTCTCTAGAGTTCAGACAGAACCTTGGCATGCTTGATATTCCCTTTGTTCTTTCTTCCAGTCCTAGAGCACTTCCAGATGGTGAATCTTTTCTGTCTTTCAATTCTTCTGAAACCAGTTTTAAACACCTGAGACTGATCTGAACTATTCTGATTCTTTTCAGATCTATTCAGACACCAGGATGCTTTCAGACAGGCATGTTTCCATTTTTCTTACTTTATAGAGTTCACAGAGAACTATCAGCGCACAAAAATTGTTGGACAGTAGGTGACTGGTATGTTCCATCTCCCTCCCCTCCACCCTGATATAAGTCCATGCTTAAGTGTGTGTGCCTTCCTCCTCTTCACAAAAATAAGAGATTACATGTCTTGTTTACCATAATCGCAAACCTCCATTGCCTTCAAAATGCTTGATGCTAAAAATGCCAGAAGCTCTGCCTTTGAGTTCTTTATCTAATCATGCCCGCATAGTGCTGTGGTGGCATTTAAGTGATGGGAGGTGGGATGAGCCAAGAATCCCCCCAATGAATGCATGGGCTATTCCTTCAAGCACAAAGCATTCTCTGGCTTAAGATGCTATTGGCATAAGGAGATGTCAAAATTGCTCAAAGCTGTAAGTTCCTGGTCGCAATATCATATGGCCAATGGGAGATTGTCTTCTCCAGAAAAGTACTTCCTTTGTTTGGAAGGCTTCTAAGAGAATGCCCAGAAAGCCATGCTAACATGCAATCTACCTCTGAGTTAAACAGAAAAATATGCCAGCATAAAACTGAGATTACTGAGCCTATTCTGTGTAAATGATGAGTTTGGTGAGTTGCTTACAGCTTTAATGCAGGACAAGAAAAGCACTTGGTGGATTCCTTGGTTTTGTCTCCCCTTCCACAAAGTGTCACCTACCAATGGGAAAAACAACTGCTAATAGCATTCCGTAATGTGGGGTGGGACTGGGGGAGGAAGTGAGTTTTGACACATGGATGAACCACTAGGAAGAATCTGGTACAGCTTGATCCATGGACTGGGTAGATCCTGGTAGTCCAGCACCCCTCCCAGCTGAGTGGAGGCTGCCTAGTAAAGCAGGAGAGGCTCTGTTTTAATGGGCTGTCCTTCCCCATTTCTCAGATCAGCTGCAGATGGAAGACCTTGCAGGTAGAGAGGAGCTGTAGCCAGATTCTCCTGCCCGCCTTCTCCTAGCCCGGGCAGACTGCCAGACTGGTAACCTACCAGTACCTTTTATGCAGCCTGAAAAACAGGGGCAGGTTTTAAGGGATTGTGTGGTAAAGCCAGAGGGATCCTGCTTTACCACATGGCCCCCAGCACCTGTCATCTGTTCTTCAGACTACTTTAAATACTTTTAAACCTTTTATACTCTTTTGGAAGAGTGCTGGACCTCTATTTAAAAGTAGCCTAAGAGTTGACAGCAGGGGAACCAGTTGTTCCATGCAGGAGCAATTGTCCTCCATGCCTGTTAGCTGTTTTCACACTATTTTTAAACAGGGGTTTCACTGAGATCTTTCCTACTGCATTGTGCTACCTCTGAAGTCCCTCAGCTAGGATGGTTGTCAGACTGAGACAGAAGATCCTTCTTTACTCATCAAGTCTTTGATCTCACAGAAATGACCCATGTCATTGGAGACCTGGCAAATAAAGAGCAGTCTCTCACCTATTCTCCTGAAATCAGAGACGTGGCAGTTCAGTGTTAATAGTGCTACTAGTTCAACTTCACCAGGCAGGCACAGAGGAACACCCTGATCTAGACTCTTTCTGCCAAAAACAGAATGGCCCTCAAGACTGTGTCAGGGACCGGAGAGGGGTGGGTGTGCCATGGTGTAACTGGGTTCTTTGAGAACTGGAGGTGTATTTAAGTTTCCAAGGATGGCAGTTGGCACAGAGGAACAATGGAGGCTTTCAGGCTTCTTCTTTATTATATAGAGCAAAACTATTTACAAAAGGTATTTACAAGAAGATCCTGGCTTCTACCCAGTGTTGGTTTTCTGTTAAGTCTCTCTCCCAGTGATTATTCCCCTCTAGTGGCCTCTCTTCCTAAATGCTTAACTTCCTCCCACTTCACTCTGTGTTCCTCCCCAGGTTCTGGAATTATCAAGAGAGAGTAAAAGGAAGGAATGTGTTGGATTTACGAATGAGTGTGCTCAGTGCCCCTTATCATCTTTCCTTGGGTCTGCTCAGCTGATTGTTGTCTATGTCTCCTCTGTTGTGGAATGAACCTCTCGGAAGTGTTCTGCCCAGTCCTTCCCCAGAGACTAGGGCTTCACCAAAGACTCCAACTCTCTATCCATAGCCAGCCATCCTCCTCCTTCTCATCTTGGGTCTTGGGTGAAGATTCCATCTCTCTGGGACTTTGCTTCTATTCTTCCAGAGAAGCCACCCATTAACTTTTTTTCCCCTCTCTGATCTGGGAACTGACAAGTGCTCCACACACTCACATCAACTTTTCTCTCCAGGCACTCCCTTCTATAACAGTCTATGTAGTTTGTGCTTTCTCTCCTCCTTTCTTCCCTTGTTATCTCTCCTCTCCTCTCTCTCTCCAATTTTGGATTAGACTGGCAGCATGTCCCCCAACAGCTGAGGAGGTAGGTGGGTGTTTCCCTGCACCCCATCCTGGCCTCTAGCCCCCAACACCTATGTACAAGGCTGGACCAATGGGAATGCTGTCTATATCTGCCCCATAACAGTCCTGGGTAGCAGCCAGGTCAGTTCATCAGCTTTTGTTATAGTACACCTGCACTTCAAGGCTGGAAATAAGCTTCCTATGCCTCTTTTCTCTCTCCTTTTGCTGATTTATGCCAGCACCACAGCAGCCCTACCAGGCCACTAAAAACCATATGCAGGTGTACCTGCAGCAGCTTAAAGTGATATGATTAGGCAAAGCATATTTCAGGTGCAGATATCTTGATAACCACTATATGTCAGAACATGAACCGTCAGAGGGGAGCAAGATCCTACAGAAAACTCTTTTTGCTGCCCTCTAGTGGTTATCTGGATATTTACAACTGAAATGTAGTAATCTAACACAGATTTCCAGGTGGCCTAACTCTTCTTTAAGATCTATTCCACATTGCCAACACATTCAGCTCCCAAATCTTCAGGAAGTTTCAAACTGATGCATGGTTGTCCTCCCTGCCAACTTCAAAATGCTGGAACAAGGATAAAGAATGTCAAATAATAAGCTGCCTTAGTCTGAAGTTTAAAAAGGGGGGAGGTCTTGCCCCCACCACACAGAAGAGGGGAATGAAATAAATAATTTCCACTATCCATGCACTTCATGCTGAGTTTGCCTGAATGGTCATGTTAAAAAAATGTGAAGCCATCATGCCACTTTTGCCCATAAAGGCCCTACTAATGAACTGAAATCTAGGAGATTTCTAGGAAGATGAGGTAAGGCGGACCTTCTCATTCACATGTTTGGTGGAATCACAGCTTTTCCAAGTGTTTTAAGAGGAAATATTAGCTTCTCAGCAGTTTCAAGTCTACTGAAGTTGAGCCATAAACAAGCATGCTCTACATTATCAGATCACAGACACCTGATTTTGTTTTCCAGCTGGCACAGAATCCTCATATGGAGGTAGCCTAATATTTGTTTGTTAGAACTATGACCAGAAAACATGATCCATCTCATCCTGGCTGTCTTCACAGAACACACTTTTCCACAGTTGACTTAACCACACTTCCTTCAATTAGTCCAGTTTGCTGAGCTCACACAACACCAAACCATCAAGTCCTACCACTCATGGGGAAAGTTCCACATCTGCTGCTCAAAACGGAGGGCAGCAGATGCAAAACAACGTTGACATAATGCAGATTGGTGAAAACACACGGTTTTGACCTCTCAATGAATCATTTTTTTCCCCTTTTTTTGGTTGTTCCTTCTGCTGAACAGGGACATGAGCAGCTTTGCTTTATCAAAGGCATTTTGCATCTGGATGTGCTGGAGATTTTAGAAGGGGTGGCATGAATTAACCCATTGTCTGGGTTGCGCAATCCATTAGGTTAAAATGTATGTGGCTAATTTCTGGTTCAGTATGTTGTACGAATCCAGTTGTATGGTTGCGTAGTCTTTCCTGCGGGGCCACTAGCTAAGCAGCTGTGATCGAAATGCATTACAGATGAAGCTCGTTTTATTTAAAGTGACATAGCAGCAGTACTGTGTTATTCCTCCCTATCATTGCTGTACTTATATGCATGTAAACAAAAGCTGTCTAAACCAGCCTTTCTCAGCCTTAGCAACTTTAAGATGTGTGGACTTCAACTCCCAGAATTCCCATGCTGGCTGGGGAATTCTGGGAATTGAAGTCCACACATCTTAAAGTTGCCAAGGTTGAAAAGGGCTGTTCTAAACCACTGCTGAATCCTATCTTCTCTTTTAGCCCTTCACCTGCTTCCATCATTCATATGACGACTTTCCTTTGTCTTTTTTCTTACATTGCATCCATTGGAAAGAGGAAGACCCCAGACCTTGCTTGAAACTGATAGACCAAAAACAAAATATGCTGTAGTTTCAAGTGTTCCCTCTCCCTTCCTCTCTGTTTTTGCCAGGGTCATTGGTTCTACAAAAAGAAATTACTACTGTGGCAAAAAACGAAAACCACCACCCTGAGTTTCTGTTTGCTTACAGTTGCCATAAACTATTGGTATTAATTAGAAAAGCCAATTGCAGAGCAGCTTAATTTGACTTAACTGGCATTTTTAAGAAGAGGAGGGCTGTAATAACAATGAAAATCGTCTGTTTAGAAGACAGACTTTGGCAGTCATAGCTTGGTTTTAATTTGCCATCTTTTAGTCAAGCTGAAAGTTTGTAGTGCCTTTTATTAAATATTATTATTATTCATGTTATTTGGAAGTTGAAACTGCCTTTCTCTTTTTGAGTAAAATGTGTAGGATAGCAACATAAATTTAGGCTGATTCCTTGAATACTTTGTATTTCTGCAATGAAATCTTTTGGTTCCCATGTGAAATTCACATCAAAAGGAGTACTTTTGTGGTTAATTTATCCCATTGGCTCCTTGTCCTTGATCCACTGTCCCTCTGCTTTGAATGCCGGTTTATCTGTCTACATGCTACTCTTCTTATCTCTTCATCTTGGTCTTTAGTTTTTCCTTGATCTTGTCCTTCTTCAAAAATGAATGTTTCCAAGAACACATTTTTAAACGTTAGAATACATTTTAAAAACAAAGGAGGTAAAAGAATAAATAAAGCTTCTTGTAAGCACTGAACTATATTGCATGTTTAACTTTTAAGCATACTTGGAAGGTGTCCATTTGTGTTCCCCTATAACAACTCTGTAAGTAGGTTGAGATAGTGACTGGCCTGGTACAGAATTATCCACCCAGCTGCTTGATCAAATGTGGACTTGAAACTGGCTGTCCCCAAACCCAGTCCAAACCCCTTACCTCCACACTACGTTTGCTTGACAGATGGTTGCTCTGAACATGGCAAGTACCCCCACCCCCCCAAGATAATCTATCTCCCTGAAAACAGGCACTCACTATGGTATCATCACACTGTGAGATTACCCTTCAAAATCCTGCATCATGGCTGCGGGTATATTGCCTTCTTATCCCATCCTTCTGAAAAGTGGATCAGGGTGTTGTATTTGACATTAAACCCTCCCCATTTTGTTCTTAATGTCAAAGACATTAGTGAGCTTCAGATTTCAGTGGAGGAGTTGATTCCAAAATTTGAGTCCTACATCACACTAGCTCATAGTTGTGGGAGATAATCTTTTATTTTTTAAAAATAATGTATACATCTTATTTTGAAATATTTTGTTATATGGCATTTGTCTTTTTCTAATATTATATACAGCATCCTGGGATTCCTCTGATACAGAGTTACCATTTTTAATTAGTTTACCCTCTGACCCAGTGTTTCTCAACCTTGGCAGCTTTAAGCTGTGTGGACTTCAACTCCCAGAATTCCCCACCCAGCTTGCTGGCTGGGGAATTCTGGGAGTTGAAGTCCACACAGCTTAAAGTAGCCAAGGTTGAGAAACATTGCTCTAACCTATATGTCAGGTTGGACCTATATGTCAGGTTGGACCCTTGGACCTCTTCTTCGTCTTCATCATATTGTCAAGATTCAGTGCCACATTTTCCAGTAAAAAATAAAAGTCAAATATGTACATTAAGCATCCCATAGGCACAATATTCATGTTTTTGTTTTTATTTAACTCAACCCCCCCCCCACACACACACAAATTAGAAAGGGCCAAAATGTTCAGTCCTTTCCCTCCCAAAGATATAACCAAAATCCCCACAGCCCTTATAGATGATGATAATTTTAACACTTACTCATGGCCAGAAAATGATTGCCCACCCTTGTTAGTGAAAAAATATTTGATCCATCTTCAACACATAATTTATTTAGCTAAAAAGAAGTTGATTAGACTCTGTTCTGACAAGTCTGGATTTGATCCAGCAGAAATCTGTAAAAATCTAGGTGCTTATTACTTTGCGTTAAATTCAAGGATTACAAAACAGAATTGCCCACGTGCTGTATAATCTCAGTCTTAGAGGCACCTGGCATATATGTTTGGAGGTGTGCTTGTTAGTACCAGGCTACTGACATACTATGTCTGACCCTGTTGATCTCCATCTGTTAACAAAGGTTGAGCAGTACACAAAGTGAGTGCAGACAAGCATTCTTACTCCATCTGTTAGCAGCGCAATTTGTGCATAGATTTTACCTGAGGGGGAAATCCTATTCTTTTGTACTGTGCTAATAGTGTAATAGCAAAAAATAGAAAAGGAAGGCTGTCAATTTGCTTCCATTTATATTGGAGCCTGTTTATGTAGCATTTCATTGCTCCTAGTACATCTTATTGTATTGTATTGAGAGGTCTTTTGAAATAGCACAGAACATCATTCAAGGAGCTGGGGGGACATACAGGCAAGAGTTCCATTCTTAATAACGAACTTAAATTAGTTGAAGCAGACAAATGAAATGGCTGGTTTTAGAAGATGCAGGTAATCTTCCCATATTGTGGGCATAGTGTGACATCATGTGGTGAAACACACATACTTATATTATTGCTGATTTATGAGACTAACATTTAATTAATGGGAATATTGTTCTTAAGAGTGCAAAAGATTATCTGTGTGTTTCCTCCCCTTTATTTAATATTTTTGGTGTCATTTGGGCTTATTTTGAAATATAAATACATCATATTGAAGAACCATGTAAGTGTCCAGTACTATAGCAGTGCTAAATCAATCTGATGTTGAAATAATACAGATAGTCCTCAGTTAATGACTGCCCTGTTTAGTGACTGTTCAAACTTATGACAGCACTGAAAAAGTAACTTTACAACCAGTCCTTGAACTTATAACTGTTGCACTGTCCTCATGGTCATGTGTTGCCATTTGCGAGATTCACAGCTGGCTTCTGACAAGCAGTCAACGGAGAAGCAAAGTCAATGGAGAAGCTGATAGTAAGGCACAAGTTGCAGTCATGTGATGTCATGCTTAATGACCGTGGGTGATTCGCTTAACAACAGCACCAGAACTGATGTCGTAAGTCTATTGCAGTCATATGATGTTTTGCTTAATAACCACATCACTTAGCAATGGAGTTGCCAGTCCCAATTGTGGTCATTAAGTGAGGACTACCTGTAGTCATAATAATATTCTACTGTAATATTTTGGTTGGCTATCTTCAGCTCCTCTTCCCAGTGCCTAATTTTTGGAAAAATGTTGGTTTATCAGCTGGCAGACTAGAGAATGCCAAACTTTCATGTGAGCATGTGCAAATGATGTACAGAGCATTTCTGCCAGGGAAATATAAGTGTCAGCCTCAATGCAGCCTGGACTGGAAAGAGTTAATCCAAGGAACGTGAGTTATGGTTAACAGTATTTATTAGAAGAAAGATAAAAATTATAAGATTTCCAGCAAGTAGCTTACTTTTAAATGAGACACTTATAGATAGTCACGTTAGGGTAGCAAAACTCTTGTTCATTTTGTCCCCCTTTTTTTTGCTAAGGGCTGAACTCCCCCCTGTTTGTGAAGGAAGAGCAGTCTTCATCTGTTTGTGCTTTTGATAAGTGTCAGCCCTATCAACATAAGAAGTAACCGTCACAGTAAGCAAGAATACAAGCCAATGATTCCACGCCCAACATATTTTAAATCTTTCCTTGCTGCTTGGTGATCTATTTCCTATCTACTACTTTATTCAATTCCCGCAAAACAAAGTTGTGGGGGTTTGATCTTGGGACTTAAAAGGGCAGCAGCCAGTAGAAGGTGAGTATTTGTTCTATTTCAAAGTTGTTGAATACTGCAAGAGAACTTTAGTTTTTCCAGACATTTAACCTTGATATTAGAGGATCCCAAATACTTGGTCATCTCTGTTGCAGCTCTCCCAATCTATTCTTCACCAAGCCCAAATTTCAGTAAAATGGCAAACATCATTGTGCTGTCCTGAAGAAAATAACCAATGAATTGTAGGAGAGCCAGCCTTTCATAGGTTCAAGCCAACTTTAAACACTTCCTTAAAAATTGGTAGGTATGTGTATGAACATGATAAAGAAACCAGCAGCTTATACAGGAAATTCAAGAATATGTAATAGATACAATAGATTGTATTGTCAAAATGTCCAGTCATATTGACCACTAGGGCATCATTGCTGACTCCACTAAACTGATTTATTCATGTAGATTAATAGCATGACAGAGAACAAAGTATAACATTACATGACAAGTAGTTCCTATGAAAATATCAGCCCAAATTTGGCTATTTCTGAAAAAAGGGAAATACCATGTTGAGGATCATAAGGATGGTAAATCATAATGGCTTTATGGAAATCTTTTCATTGTCTCTCAAAAGTAATCTATAGAGTTGGAGAAAAAGAAAAATACCTCCTGCAGATAAAAATATCATGTTGAAAAAGTCTTATTCTCACTTCTTATAATATTTCTGTAGGCTCTTTTTTTCAGAACACTTAAAATAACAGGTGTGATCTCTCTGAAAAAAACACCAAAGAGTACTGCTCAAAAAGAACAGACATATAAAGAACAACCAGAAGGAAAAAAAAAAAGTATTCCTATTATAAACATACTGACTCTGTTTGCAGTAAAACGAATCTAAATGAGGCCAAAACATTTTGTATATGCCTATAAAGAAGGTCAAACAAAATAACCGTGGGACTGGAGTGATCCCCCTACAAAGAAAGTTTACAGTATTTAGCCTGGAAAACAAAGAGTAAAAGGAGGTACAATAGAGATGTATTAAGTATTATTCAGATTGTGAATAAAATAGGAGGGAGAAATTTCTCTTTATTCTCATTATAGTAGGACCTGCAGGCATCCAGTGAAGTTAATGGTGGGAAATGCAAGACAGACAGAAGGGAGAATGTTTTCATGAAGCTCATTATCAAATTTTGGCATTTGTGACCCACAGACTATAATGATGGCCATCAACCTGAATGGCTTTAAAAGAGGATTATGGAAAAATAGAATAAAGCTATCATAAAGTCCAGAGTATACATAACCTCCAGTACTGGAGGCAATATACCACACAATTAGGAATGGGCAAAATGAACATTTCAATTACTCTGTTTGTTCTTCCACTTGCAATTTCAATTTGTCTCATTCTCACATTATTTATTTATTTTTATTGATTGATCATATTTATATAGCCGTCCCTCTCACACAAAGTGACTCTGGGTGGCATACAACAATTAAAAAGAATAAATACATAAAAACAATTACAAATACAAAAACTATAAAAGCACATAAAATAGGAGGGGATAACATTAAAAAGGGAGCCATTGCAAAATCTCCCCCATCTCCTGGGAGCCCCAGGCCTGATCACATAGCCAGGTCTTGAGGGACTTGTGGAATGTTAAGAGGGATGGAGCTAATCTCACTTCTACAGGAAGAAGATTCCACAAGGTGAGTGCCATGGCAGAGAAGGCCCGCCTCCTGGGACCCGTCAAATGTAATTCTGTGGTAGATGGGACCCACAGCATGCCTTCTCTTCCAGACCTGATGGGATGGGCAGATGTAACTGGGGCGAGGCAGTCCCTCAAGTAACCCGGCCCTATGCCATGAAGTTTGAACATTAGTTTGAATGTTAGAAGTTTGTACTAAAATTTGTATGTATTTTTGTGCACCTTTTTCTAAATGCAATGGAAATAATTATGGGAGGATCAGGCTGACAATGGCTACTATTTTTGAAGATTGTTTATGATCTCTGAAATGAAGAAAAAAGGTTAAACAAAGCATGTGCTGAAAATGGATATCGTCCTCCTATCCACCTTTGAGAGTTTGCTGAATACATCTGGTTGGTCACTGTGGGACACAGAATGTTGGACAAAGTGCATTGCAAATTCAGAGAAATGTGAATTTTGAGAAATAACTAGGTCTTATTCATGTATTGTAACAGTGAGTCATAAAATGCAAAATGAGCTAAGTTTGCTTTCATATGAAAAAGAAAAACAAACCCTTGCTCTGATGTATTCTTCTCAATACAGGAGAACACACAAAAAAGGGGATTACTATTGCACTCACAACCTGTTGTGACTTGTGTAAAACCATCTGGTTGGCTACTGTTGGATCAGATTCTGGGATTAGATCAGCTTGTTATCTGATCTTGTCAAGGTCTCATTTAGCTTGTATTAAAGATGTTCAAAACCTACTGTTCTGAGAACAGGACATTCTGAAGAACTCTATAATTCTGTTTCTCCTCTGAACCACACAGATCCAAATGTTTCCATGGTGGTCTAACATTTTTCTGAAAGTGCATCTTCCAAACTGAAAATGGTGTATGGTGTTCAGAATGATCTTTGGATCCAAGTGGTCCAGAAGGGAAACAAAATGTTCTGGAGGTTAGACATATACTTAGCTCTTACATGTATTTATTTAGATTTTTTTTCAATCTGCCTCTCCGGAAAAATAACTATAAATCAGAGTTAAACAATCTAATAGTTGCCGCTCCATTTCTAATAATACAGTATTAGCAGAACGGGGGAGAGGGGAACCTTTATTCAAACCAATGGTACTGTTTCTAGCTTAGTAATGTTTTATTCACAGCAATCAGAATCCTTTTTACAGTTTATAGAATGCCAGCTATTGTTCCCAAAGTCTGTATGCTCACTGGGAGGCTCACAAGAAGGAGCAGAACTCTCTCCCACTGCTCTTCCCCTGTAAATAGTATTTGGAGGTAAGCTGTAGGCAAACTAGAAATAATATTGAATCTTTTGATATTCTTGCCTCCTATGAATTTAACCAATCTTCTTTTAAAGCTCTTGAAATGTCCAAGTTAGTGGTTACCATTGTGTCTTCTGGTAATGAATTCCATTCACCACTGAAGTGTTTTATGAACAAGTGCTTCCTTTTTGTCTATTCTAAATCTCCTTTAAAACAGCTTCATTGGATTACCTGGTCCTAGTGTTTACAGAGAGATACTTAGAGATACAGGCTTTCTGCCAGAACATGTACCTGTGAGGTGAGTTAGGCTGAGAGAGAGAGTGACTGGCCCATAGTCACCCAGCCAGCTTTCATGCCCAAGGCAGGACTAGAACTCACAGTCTCCTGGTTTCTAGCCTGGTGCCTTAACCACTAGACCAAAGTGGCTCTCTTGTCTTTTCTTAATATACAGTACCTTACTAATCATTTTGGAACTTAAGCATCTGATTCTTTAAGCATCCTTAATGGGCTTGGTCTGCTCATACAAAGACTGACTAAGGGCACCATACCTGGGCAGCAAAAATCTAGACAACTGCTAGAATTCTTTTTATCTCTCTGCTGCCCCTAGGGTCCTCTAGGCTTCGGCTACTCTGATATGTTAGCCCTAATATGGACCCCAGTGAATGAACCAGAGGATTCCAGCCAGAATTATCTCAATATTTTGTCTATGAGGTCTGTCTCTCAAAGACAGCACAAGAAAATAGTAATTACCCAGCTGTAGATCAGCTGTCAAATGACTGAATCGGTTTTGTTTCAGGCCAGTTTCCAAAGCAAGGAGCAACACTATATATGGTTTTCCCAATCAGCCCTTTATATGTGTATTTATTTTTAGCTAAGCACTGAATTTAAGTTCTATTTTTACGCTGAGTCTGCTTTGAATTCCTGCACTCCATCCTGTCCTGCCAAAGTTATTTTGTAGATCAGAGTGATCTTGAGAGTAAAATGTTGGATGAAGTTCAGAGAAATTTGAAGTCTCCTTTCAAACTTTAAGTTCATGAAAAGTTTAAGGATGATCATCATCTTTCTGTTGGGCCTATTTTACAGGGTTGTTGTAAGGATAAAAATGGGTGGAGAAAGAGAACCATATGCAGTTCCCCAGGCAGTTTAGAGAAAAGATGGGGGTTTCGGTGATTCTTAATAATACCAGCATAAGCCATTCTCTAGTGTGGCCATTTCTAAAGCTGTTTAAATTGTACCTTGGGTGTAAAAAGCGCTTACCTCATGACTCAGGGGCTGTTTTTGAGATCTTCTGCAAGGCATATTGAAATACTCATTTGCTAATGAAGTCTTAGGTTTGAGGAATAAGATTCTGTCACATGAAAGAGCTGGCTGGTGAATTATTTCTCTGCTTTGCACGCTGCCGTTATGCTGTAAACAAAAATAAAATTGCATTTGTAGAAGCTGTCATCATCAACAAACCCAACAATGAGGATAACAAAAGCAACAGTAAAAATATTAAATTAGGAAAAAGAAAATAGCATGCATTTGAGGCTAAATATAATAAGTGTTGTAACAATATCACAATAATTTCAAAGTATGAGAAAACTAAATATTTCATAATGAATGCAGCATATCGCCTTTAAACAGGGCTAACATATGGGCCTCTAATGTGAATGTGAATGTAAATGAGGCACTTTTGATTGCCTTGAAATAAAGTCAGCAAAACTGGAGCTCCAAAAAGGAAATTGTGCAGATTTAACCACCTGAGTGCCACAAACCAAAATAATGTTCCTGCTGCATTTTCTCATGAAACGTGAGTCATAAACAATAGCAGGAGCCAATTCTTTTCAGAACCTTATTCTAGATTATACAAAGTCAAACTTCGTCTGTCCTCTGGAAATAACCTTTTTCTCAACTATACTTGCATGGCTGGGTTGTAGCATGGAGCTTTAGTGCTACCAAGTTACATCTGCTTGTCCATTTTGCTGTCATTTAAAGGAGGCCAGGAAGGGCACAGATTGCCAATGTGTGTCCTGTACTTCAGACTTTACAGCCACATTGGTATTCTATTCACTGTTAACTCCTCTAACAGGAGAATAATTTGCAGATTTAGTGCCTGACCCTTTTTCTAGCTAGTGCATAATGACCTTCTATGAGTACTGGCTGGACAATGCAGATATTAAAAGCTAGTATATCAAATCTACTAGTACTGCTTCACTGATGCTGGATGGAAGGGACACGTCCATTCTATGGAGGCATTTTATGGCACGGATGTGAATAAAAATCCGTGCCCACCCCCCAGAAAAAAAACTTTATCAAATGATCTGGGCTGTCCTAGCTCATGGTCCATTGTCCCTAGCTATTGCAAATCTATGGACAGGTTGGGGATATAATGATATAGAACTTTCTAGGGATCTTAGTCATGCTAGCTAAACAAAAGGTATTTCCACATAGGATTTTTGCACCTCTCTTGGTTTGGGGGCATATCCTGAGAGTTTGACCCTGTAGTCTTCATTAGGAAGCCTGAGTCATCAACTTCTGGCTCAGGTGAGGCTCAGGAGGAATCAAGGGAGAAAATAAGGTTTGAGGTTGTAATGCTGTATCTTTGGGCTCGGAAATTTCCTATGACTGGGCCTCCCTCATGTAACTGGTTAATCCCTGTGGTGCCCCATTATCTTCATACTCATCTTAAATTGAGCAAAGGGGTAACTCTGCTTCCCATTAACACACTGAAAAGTCTTGTTCTGAAATAGCTTCGTGATAAGGGGGAAAATGCACAAAGTAAGAAAAAAATGGGACAGAGATCTGATTTTTGCATTCTCCGATTGGTCACCTGGAGGAAACATTGATCCAGAGTTCTCTGCCTTGAAAACCACTGTGGTAAGCTTAATTATGAGCCATTTTCAGAAAAAGGGGGAGGAAAAGGTAGAAGAAGAGGTTGTTGATTTTGGTCAAAGATCAAACTATAAGAAAGCAATCATATAAAGGAGAAGGCAAAGGAGAAAAGGTTGTCTATTGTTTTGGATTCAAAGGCCAAAACTATAAAACCAAAATAAGAAATAAATAGGATAAGAGACAAATAGTTAATAAAATGAATAATGAACAGTGTCTGCTCAGGAAAAAAAAATCAAATGAATAAACTCTTCCAGTGTTAAATCCAGAGCCTTCTTCCAGCAATTATAATTGCACAACATTTGGCGACCCTCCTAGATGCTACAGGAGACCAATCTGCTAGCAAGGAAAAAGAATTTGCCTCTTTTCATGACCTAAACAATGAATTAACAAGGTTTGTATGAATTCAAAATGCCAGGTTTGATACAGAGGGCAGCCCAGCAGGAAGTGCAACAGTGTCTCAATCACCTTGACCCAATAGGACACAAGTGATTATGGGATGGACTATTATAAAATCTTCCTTCCATAACCAGGGATGGCAAAATCCTAAATCCAGCCAGTGATAACTCTTTGATGTGCAAGACGGAGAGAATGTTACTATAGTACTTTGATAAAGTAAAAGGACTACCCTAGAAACCTCCATTATAATACTGAAGAGCTTTATTCTTACCACTCAATAGAACTAGGTCATGGATTTGCTGCTTTATCTTTAAAGTAGCTCTCTTAAACCCCAGTGTCATCAAGAACTAGAGTGAGAAAAGGTGATAATTTAAGTGCATAGTTAAGACTTTCTTCCAAGAAGAATAAACTTATGGGAAAGCATTTGGAGAGCAAAAATGGTGTCTGTGTGAAAATGCCTGGAATTTTTGGGTGGGTGGGTTGGGGATACAGATTCATTCTATATACAATGTTTTTTGGTGAAGACACAAAAGGAATAGATATATAATTGATTGATTGATTGATTGATTGATTGATTGATTGATTGAAAGGTGAGAGAGGGAGAGATGATAGATTTTTTTGAACTGCATTTGCCCAGAAGCATTTCTCATAAATTCTCTAAGATTAGGAATAATGATCTAACCTCTTCAGTATGCTCAAAAGGTGAATTTATCAAAGAAGGAAGCCTGCATTATTAACATTCACTGCAGTTTAGAATAAAATAGATTAAACATGGTATGAGCATCACAGCATTGACAAGGAAACGTGGATCAGTAGATAGTGCAGCCACATTCCAGTCAACCCCTTTGAAAGCAGACTTATGAATAATTTTGCCTTGAAGCTATGACTTCCCTGGAGAAAAGCAGTATGTTATGTATTTGGTGAGAAGAAAGCTATTGTTCACCAGTTTGCTGACTGCAGGCATTTTTAGATCTGTGGTAAGGATATCAGAAGCCACTGATACTACAAATTCTCAAGATAATTTGAACTACAACTTCAGAAACTCTGAGCCCTGGCAATGATAGTTGACACTTATATGAGTTATTTTATTCATATGAGTTACGAATGATAGTTGACACTTATATGAGTTACAGTTCAAACATCTGGAGGGCCCAGGTTGCATATGCCATGGTCTCAGTTGGTCTCCATAGGAACTGTGCATGCTATTAAGTTAAAAGAAAAGAAGCCACATTCTTTTACGTGTTTAACAAGTTTGGCAAACTTTTGAACTAACTTTCGCCAAATTAAAAATATAGAGATAATGGCTGACTCCCTCTGGTTCATCCCTCCTTAATTTAAATGTCAGACACCATGTCGAATGTATCTGGCTGTTTTTGTTGGTGACTACATACCGTCTTCTTTGTAATTAATTTACTCCTGCTCCCTCTGGCATGGCTGCTACAATTAGAAATCTGTCCAGGCGGTAAAATTATGCACTCATAAGGAAGGCCTAACCTGCATTCCCTGGAGAAGGAGGAAGCAGAAAGGAGAATTATGGGTGTATTCTCATGATTCTTTGTGCCAGAAAGTCATCCTTGCATGATCTAGCTCTATGTATGGTATTTCATTTTTATTCCTAAAAATGACCTGGGCCACTTTTAATAATAATGGCCAACTGGAAGCAAGAGTTTGATGCACCCAGGTCCTATTGAAATTAACAATGCATTATCTGCAATCCGCTATGTACTTATCTTTGTGGCCTCAAGATCAAGATTCAAGATCAAGTGGGAACCACTTGATAGAATTGGCTGCTAAGTCAAAAAAGAAAGCCAGTTGGTCCAGTGGTTAAGGCACTGAAGAAACCTCAGAAACCTCCATTATAATACTGAAGAGCTTTATTCTTACCACTCAATAGAACTAGGTCATGGATTTGCTGCTTTATTTTTAAAGTAGCTCTCTTAAACCCCAGTGTCATCAAGAACTAGAGTGAGAAATGGTGATAATTTAAGTGCATAGTTAAGACTTTCTTTCAAGAAGGATAAACTTATGGGAGAGTATTTGGAGAGCAAAAATGGTGTCTGGGTGAAAATGCCTGGAATTTTTGGGTGGGTGGGTTGGGGATCCCAGGGGATGGGGATCCCATCTGTAATGAGCCGGGAGATCATAAATTGTAGTCCTTAAAGATAGAACCTAGCTAGATGACTCTAGGCCAGTCACTTTCTCATAGCCCCAGAAAGAAGGTACTGGCAAAGCCACCTCCTAAAATATTGCCAAGAAAACTGCAGGGATACATCCCTGTAGTCACCAGGAGTCAGGGTTGACTCAAGGGGGGGGGGAGATTAAACTGAATTATTACTGCCTCTTCTTTTTAGTTATATTTACTGAGAATTAATGTTTGCTGAGAAATATTCAGCAGAACCATCCACACAGGTGACCAGAATTTCAATGGGATGCCATCATTTTGTAATTTATCTGTAATGAGCACCATTCCTTGCAGGATTTGAGTAAAGAAGAATGGGTAGATTCACTAAATGGATTCCAGGAATCCATCTCAATCGCTTGGAGTGGAATGAGTGAACTAACCTACCTTGTTTACTATTGTCTGATCTAGAATTTCTGAGATTTAAAAAAAATAGAGTTTTTGTCTCTGGGAGCCAAACTTTAACTATTTAAATTTGAATGCATCAAATTATATTTTAAAAGGACAAACAAGTAAAAATAAATATCATGATATTCAGAAGAACTGTGTAAAAATGTTTCCAATATTGATAATTGGCACAGATTAGGGATGAGAACAGCTTTAGCCAAACATACTCTTAGCAACCAGTTGTCATCCACATCAGGTTCAAGCAGGAGGGAGCTTCACTTAGCTTCTAGCAACTATAGTCCATTTAGAAGAATGTCTGATAGCTCTTTACTCCCAAGAAGCTTAACCTTGAAGGCTTGTAGTTCTTTATCACTCTGGGCATTGCCCTGCCACACAGCATCCTCACTTCTCCCATGAACTTGGGTATCAAGAAAAATCTTCAAAGCTGGGTGTCTTGGTTGCAGTTCTGAAAAAGTGGATGGCCTTGGTTCAGACCTAAAATCCGTAAGTAAATTAGAGACTGTGGGCAGACAGGCTTCATCTGATTCCAAGATCATCTCATTCAGTCTTTCTCCTCAAATGAGGCTACTCTGAGAAGTTCATGGTAGCCACCTTGAGCTCTCAGAAGGAAAAGTAGGAAATAAAGTCAATAAACATCTATCTATTTATCTATCTATCTATCTATCTATCTATCTATCTATCTATCTATCTATCTATCTACCTATCTACCTATCTATCTACCTATCTACCTACCTACCTACCTACCTACCTACCTACCTACCTACCTACCTACTTGCCTTGAAGCGAGGTGCCAGAAAAACAAAAAGTACCATCCCCTCCTGGACAGATAATTTGTGCATTGGACCTAGCTCCCCATTAGCATTCAAAATCAGGCCCAAATGGTTGTTCTAGGTTCTGCCCAAATAAGAAGATCTCACTGGTTCTCAAGATTTAGCCCAGGGCTAGAATAGATGGTTTCCAAGTGGTGACATTTGTAGCTTTAACAACAGAGAGAGGGGAGGGAGGGAGGAAGGAGGGGGGAATTTATCAGGTCAAATATTTTCCACTAGGGTTCTAACCTGGAAAACTTTCCTATGTTTTCAGCTGACATATTTCCTGTCCATTTCTTCTCAAGATTATCTGTTCGTAATGTTTTGCTAAGATCTGGAGGCAACTTTCAGATTCAGTTATTTTCATTACAAGTACTACATAGTTATCCATCTCTGTCTCAGGAACCCATTTTAACTGTAGAAGAAAAATGGAAAATAATGTATTTGCCCACTGTGTTTTGGACAGATAGGCTAGCTGGAGGATGGGAAGCAAGTTGGAGCAGTTTTTTTTCTAGCCATGGTTTCCCAGATTGGCCCACATACAGTCATAGATTGATGTGGATTCATTATAACAAGAGCAGATTCGGTAATTCTCTCATACAGTACATGAAGTGTGAAAGTACCCATACAATGTTTCTGTATGTTACAATTAATGAACAACTTTTTACTTGTTATAGCAGTTTCTTCACATGTCAGGGTAACCATCAACTTCTTGTGACAAGTTCACCCTACAGAATTAATGTCTCAGCATTAGGGGAATTGGGGTAGCTTTTTATAGCTGGATAATAATTTATCAGCTCTGCTCCCACAGTCCTTTGCTGCCTGATTGCTCAGAAAGCACACAGTCTACCAGAGAGCAATGAACAGGAATATTTTCAAGAGCAGATGGAATGTACCTTCAAAAACCAGGATTGTCCCAGAGAAACTGGGACATCTGGCAACCCTAAAAATTTTCAGACTAGATGAAATAAAAATTATGAGGCGGAGGAGCAGAAAAATATGTCTTTGCATTGATTAGCAAGCAATGTAATTAATCTTCTTCAATTCCCTTCTCAGTCCTTAGTGTAAAAATGAAGAGAAAATGGGATCTTGTTACTTTGCCAAGCATTAATTTGTGAATCATAATTTCAAAGTAGTACATTTTAATGAACTTAGAAAGTGTGATTCACTATTTTTCTTCCAAATACAATACGAACTAATTTAACCCAACCGCCTAAGGGACGTTGAGGAGATCAGAGGTTAGGATACAGGGGAGTGCTGTCACTGACATATTTAGGGTTACCTAAAGAAACACACAAAATACCGTATTTTTCCAACAATAAGACGCCCCCATGTACAAGACGACCCCCACTTTTCCAGCCCAAAATTAAAAAATCAATATTTTAAAGATAGTGCAGAACACATTTTTATTTAGTAATTAGTTAACATTGACCCGATACACTCGGTGGGAGGAGGTCCAAACCGTCTCTCTGCAGCTCTATTTCCAGGCTCTTTTGCTTAACTGATTACATTCAAGCACGAGTGAAACTGCAGATAGCTTGTCTCTGCAAACAGCCTTCCTCTAATTGGTTTGTTCAGCATCAGCTGATGTCAGTTACATCAGGCTCTTGATTGGAGGAAGTCTGTTTGGGAGACAAGCTATTTCACTCGTGATTGGAGGCTAGCAATAGGAGGAAGCCTCTCTGCAGAAACAAAGTATGGGCAGTTTGGAACCGCGCAATTCTCAGCTGACTTCCTTGAATAAGACGCCCTTCAGTTTTTAGGGTAAGGATTTTAGAAAAAAGTATCGTCTTATAGTCGGAAAAATATGGTATGCAGATAAGAAAGAGCTCCACTAACATTCCAAAAGGCAGGCCTCCTCTTTTATTAGGCTCTAATGGGGCCAAGACAAATGACAGATGGGGGGTTCTGTCAAAGGCTACCAGTTTGTTAATTCTTTTTGCAATCCACCTGATTGCATTAGAATTGAGGAATAAATGGGGTAAAAATTTGATACACAAATGGTAGGAATTTGCCAGGAGAAGTAAGGATGTTGAAACCAGGTGCCAGGAATCTTCTTGTGACCAATAAATCAGAATCAGAGGAAATAGGATCCTTGGAGATGATAAGGGGAACAGAGGATAGAGATTAAGGGAGAGAAAAGGTGGATGTTGTGAAACAGCTTGGAGCCAGTAAGAAAATTAAAACCTGGACCTCTGGGTAAAGGAGGGCATTGTCCTAAGAAAGAGAGGGGCAGAAAAAAAAACTTGGTTCTAAGGAAAGGTACAAAAGTGAGCTGAGAAGATGGGTGTGACACAAAGACTTGGGAAAGAGAAGGGAGAAGAGGGGGAGAGGTTTTGCTTGGAATGATGGCTGAGGAGAAAAGGGAAATGGCTGCCTAAAGAGAGAAGGGAACAAAGAGGAAAAGCTTGAGTGGGTCTTTCCCTGGAACAAGAGGGAAAAAAAGATGACTTGGGGGAAAGCAAGAGATAAAAGGGAGACAGCATGAAGCTCTTCAACCTATAGCACTCCACCCAACTGTGGTTCCACTGGCCAAGCTAACAGGGAGGAGGAGCAGATTGGGGGTGCAAAGGAATTAGATTAGGTCTAAATTACACAAGGACCTGTTTTAAGCCCAGGCAAGCTCGTGTGTGTGTGTGTGTGTGTGTGTGTGTGTGTGAGAGAGAGAGAGAGAGGGGGGGGGTGTATGAGAGAGTTTTAAATTTTAATTACTAAAAATAAGTGGAATATCTATTTCTTGCCCAATCCTTCTCTCAAAGAAATCATTCATTTTATTCTTTGGGGAGAGTCTGCACAAATTCACATTAGTCCCAGCAGTACAAAATCTTACTAGGCTGTTGAGAAGGTCACTACAACTAAATAATATGTTATCTGTAAAAATATGTTACCTCTGTAGGGATAGAGATAGATAATATACCATTTCTATATTATCTAAAAGTTTAAAAGTATACATATACAGTACAGGTAGTCCTCATTTAGTGATTGCCTCATTTAGCGACCATTCACAGTTACGACGGTTATGAAGAAGTAACTTTGCCACCAGTCCTCACATTTACAACCTTCACAGGTCTGTTTAAAGCAAAGAAAAGCTGAAGTAAGATCATAAGCATAGTCGCAGTTTCACTTAGCTACTGCTTTGCTTAATGACTTAGTTGCAGGTCCCAGTTGTGGTCACTAAACAAGGATTACCTGTATATGTATTTATTATTGCTGCTGACATTGAGATTACAAATAAAATTACTGCTCCTTTGCCAAAGCTTTTTGTGAGGAGTTCACATGATTGAAAAAGTTGTAGAAACTAAGTTTGTCTACTGTATATCAGGCTGAGTTTAAAGCTCCAAAACAGAATTAAAAGAAAAACAGCAAGATTGTTATAGAAATACTGTGAAGTGTTACTATTAGGTTTTCAGATTTGAACTGTGCAACACTAGAAAATCCATTTATAGGTGTTGAATTAACGTTCTCTGAACTGAATGAAATCCTCTGTATAGTTAATTATTGCCTCTGAATTGAATCAGATAAACAGCTCCCTAGCTGATAATTTGTCTATGGTACTCTTCTAAGCTCTATCTTCTCATTTCAGAACAAAACAAAACCCCACAATGTGGACTGACAGGTAGTAAATACAACAATGGTGAATTGCCTTACGACAAACTTTTCAGAATGCTGATGAATATCCATTTGGGTGCGTGTGTATGTATGTGAATGAACATGCATGTAAAGACAGCATCTGTGACAGGTTCTGTTCTTAAGAAATGCATAAAGCCTAAGGGTGATGCCATGGAGGTTACCCAAAAAGGCAAAAACAATTCTGTCATGAAAAGCTTCACAGATTCTGGTGGTGGAATGATTCTTGGGAAAGGGCATGGAACAGATGGTTCACATTTAGCAGTGTATTCATATTGAGCTTGATAAATTTTAGTTTAACACAGGCAATGTTACTTCAGCATATTATTTCTCAGCAAAAATAATCAGGGTGGGCCAGTTGCCTAAAAACACAATTATGACACCCACACATATACAAAAAGCCAGGAATGCTTTGGACAGCTTGTACTGGGCTTATTTTTAAAAGTGCTTTTCTTGTTATAGCCCATCATTTATTGATTGTTCCTGTTGTCCAACTTTTCTCCAGGACACTTCAAATTATGAATGGGTAATTCATTACAGAATATTAGAAATAGGCATCTTGTGTCAATTCCCTCCTTATTTTTATGTGGAAATGACTCCTGGTGGCAGAAGATAACATTTCTGTTCTGTAAATGTGCAAGATGGTGGTTCTTTGTCTCGACAAGTTGCTTCATGCCATAGATGCCATATACAAGCATGGAGGCAATGCAGTTGACTTCATCAAGACATCATCTCGACTTCATCTCCTCATCCCAACAGTTTGGTTAGCTAAAGGAGGGTGCTCTGCTGACTGAGAACTGCGGGACAAAATCTCAGAGCCCTACAAAGCAAAGCAACATAGTAATCTGTTTTGCTTTTAAAAGCACAGGCAAACTTGGTTGAAGCAAAGAATCCCTCTGATTACTGGCATAGTCGATGAACTGTCATCAGGATTTCTCACCTCAATTTCAGCCACATTTGCCTTAAAATTATCTTCTTTGCGTAGCAGTGATTGCCTCTACTTTCTGCTTCTGATAAAATACTGCCTCAGCTTTCAGTCAGCTCTGCCACTGGGGAAAAGTTGAGGAACTTTTACACTTGACCCTGCTAGGTCAGACCAATGTTATATTCTCCCTGGGTAGGAGGCTCATCATCCCTCCAAGATGTCTAGGAGTTGGATGTCCAATGGCCTCATCAAGACAGAGATAGTTGAGCCACAGTTCACATATAGTCTCCCATTTAGGCTATTAGCAGGTTGAATACAAGGCTGTCTTTATGAATTGGTCCTAACTGATGTAGAGTTGATGCCTTCTTTGTCAACTGCGTTTGCTCCCACTCTGTTTCTGATCTCAAATAAAGATGCTGATTTAAATATTTAAAGCCCAGAGAAGTTATGTTATCAGTAAGACAGTTCTAAATCTAAAGCCTTTTGTCACAGACTTTGTTCTTCTTTTCATTCAAGCAGTACTTATTAAATATCAGGAACAGCCTTTCAGGTTTTAGCCCTTGAAGCTGTGTTTTCAGAATTTACCTAATGCCTTTACTATTGTGCTTCCAGTGTTGGGTGAAAACATTTCCACTCGCATAAGCCTTTTAAATATCCCATGCAATCTAAGTCTTGTATTTCCTTGTTCTTTTCTGCTTTTTAATATCTGTCTTTATACACTATCCATAAAACTTTATATAATTGACCTTTATACAACCACCATGGAGAAATGTGTAGATGGGGCTTAAGTATTGCTTTAGAGGGTAAAATTCAGGACACACTGTGCTGAAAAAACCACATTCCTTCTGCAAAATGTGATGAGGGATACTATCAGGTGATGATCCCATCTGTCCCCTGTTAAAAAGACTGAAGAGTGCCTTTATTTTCCTTTGTAGAAAATAGGAAGGAATCTTTTATTTGGTGTGCTTTTTCCTAGAACGAAAGTTGTACTTTGCGCTGCTTATTCTGAATGGTTCAATCAGCAAAAACTGAACAAATTAATGATGTTAGGCATGTTAGGCAGAAGCTTTGTTTGGCTAATTTATTTACATCTGAATGAATGAAACTGAGAATCAAGTGATGGGGGGATGGTATCTCATGGCTTTGAATACTAATTTTATAGAAAGCAGTCCCTATTCATATTCATATTCATATTATCATCATCATCATGTGAGTTTAGTGTCCTAAGATCTTAGGAAGGCTAATGTGATGATGTGTGGCTGGTTTACTTGCAGAGAACTGCGATTACATATGTACGAGATTGCACAGCATATGATGAATGAGATTTGCTTCCTGGAGATTTTCAGCTTTGCTCTGTGTAGCTTGACTTTCTCCTAGAGCGATGTTTCTCAACCTTGGCAGCTTTAAGATGCATGGACTTCAATTCCCAGAATTCTCCAGCCAGAATTCTCCAGTGCGCACATCTTAAAGTTGCCAAGGTTGAGAAACACTGCTGTAGAGAGATATATGCCACAACGAATCTCCAAGGATGCTCTCAACAGTATCATTTTTAAATGTTCTCTCTCTCATTTTTTCATAGAATCCCAGAAGTGATGTGGTGGGAACATGTTTGCTTCAAAGAGTCAGCTCATTGTGAACAATGATGACTAAATGTGTGTTGCAATGCAAACTCCACCCTTTTTCTTTGTGTGTTGTGTTGTGGCTTCATATGTGCATATGTAAAGGGTTGTGCTTGTTTGTTGACATCATGACATGTGTTTTGTCATTCTCCTGAAACCTCCAGATTCTGTGGATGCCTCTGGACATGGTTGTGAAATAATGAGGGAATGGCATCAAAATGTTTGATCGTTTTTTGCTCCTTTGTAGGGAAGGATGTAAAATAATGTTCAGAGCCAGATTTAGGCATACACTAAACAATCTACAGCTCAGGGCCTCACCATCTGAAGGGGCCTATCAAAATTTCAGATTTTTTTTTCATTTGTTACAATTTTATTATAATTTCACATATGAAAAATTTCTATAAATTAAGCCCTCCTATATGGCTTTACATGGCCTTCATTAATTGTGCTTAGTTTCTGCATGCATTCACATCTTCTGTTCAAGCCCATCACTGATTTATTACACATTTTGGCATTGTTGCCAACTTCAGTTGTTACACAGCTCTATTCTATCTGTTAGTGCTTGCCAAAGAGAGCCTCTACAGCTTCCCATAGCTTAGGGTTTACAGGTCAAAATTTCAATCCTGTATGTTGTTAAGTCTCTTGGGGGATATTTATCTATTTATTTTGTGCCTTTGAGTCAGTCCTAACTCCTGGCAACTGGCTGGACAAGTCCCTGCAGTTTTCTTAGCAACATTTTCACAAGTAGTTTGACATTGCTTTTTTCTTCCTAGGGCTGAGAGAGATACTGGTTCAAAGTCAATAACAAAGTTAGTTGATGTAATGGGCTGTATGAGTAACCCTGAGAGACAGGAGGAAGAGCTGCAGCCTAAGCAAGGTCTGATAAATGAAATCTGAGTCCAAAGCAGGAATGTAATTTGAGTAAGTGTCTCAGAATTGATCCTCTCTAGTTCTCTGGAACATAAGGGCAGGAAGGGGAAAGGCACATTCAGACTTGCAAGATTGTTGCTGTAATCTTATAATAAAAGTAGTATTAGTATTCACGATTCTGGTTTCCTGGTCTGGATTACCACAAAGGGCTGGCACTTTATGCCTAAAGTGGGACTAGAACTCACAGTCTCCTGGATTCTAGCCTGGTATATTAACCGCTACGCCAAAGGCTCTTATGGGGGATTAAAATATCCCAAATCATGTTGTGGAATTTGTGTGGTTTGCCACCAAATGTCAGTGTGTGATCTGAAAGTGTTCCAGCATCCACAAAAAAAGGATGGGCCCAGGGCCAAAAATTATCCATCCCTGCATGAAGTATTCACTCTTTTTTATTCTTTATTAATGGACAGGATACTAAGTTTGGCACCCCACTTTTCTTCCTTTGAACTTCATCTAGCATTCTGAGGTTTGCCAGCTAGGCAGTGACTAATTTGTTTTTCCAGCATCAAGTTTCTTCATACTATGCCCTGAATTTCAATTGAGGCATTTGCTGCAGTCCTTGTTTCTCTTGTATTTTAGGACAATTCAGACTGAAAACTCATTGATTGCTTCCTTGGTCCTTAACAGATTTTTGGAACTTGAGACAAGACAAGCGTATCTGATATATATGAGTGTTTATAGAGTGTGTGTATGTTTTAAAGAAAGGTTAGCATTTAAATGTTAATATATTTTCATTCATGGTGACAGCTTGTTAAGGCTTGTAACAGGAAAATACTTTTGGATGCAACTTGAAAAGCTTGGTGAAAATCCTGATGTGGGCTACAGTAATGTAAATTTTTATACTCCTGAAAATAACTTTGTCTGGTATTTTGGTTTCACAAACTTCATAGCTACACTCCAATACAGGATTTTAAACATCCATTTCATATCTCATGGCATAGCAATAGAACTGAAAAAGCTTAATTTTGCATAAATGATGCCCATCTGTCCAGAGTTTTGCATTCTTCTCCATTTTTATTCAAAATCTGAAAGCAAATTTGCTTTCTGAGGTTTATTATTATTATTATTCTCACATCTGAGGATCAGATCTCCATGGTTATAAATGTGGTGGGCCTTCAGTTTTTCATTTTTTATTCATCTGAACTTTGTTGTTCTATTTAACATACTACATGAGATTGGAGATTGTCCAAAATTCCAGGTTATTGTCTGACTGAAGCAGTTCCAGAGAAGATTAAAGATAATTAAAAATAAAGCATGTACTATACCTACAGTTGCCAGCTTTTCCTCCAGCAGGGCTTTTGTGCTTTGGGAAAAAAAGGGAGGGAGAGAGGGAAGAAGGAAGGAAGGAAGGAAGGAAGGAAGGAAGGAAGGAAGGAAGGAAGGAAGGAAGGAAGGAAGGAAGGAAGGAAGGAAGGAAGGCAGGCAGGCAGGCAGGCAGGCAGGCAGGCAGGCAGGCAGGCTCTTCGAAATTAGAAAATTCATCTGCAATAATAGAAAATTTATTTCTTGCATTTGGATCCCTGTTCCCTAAAAAGAAATTAGAGTGACATTGAAATTACCGTATTTGATTCTTACAGTATATAAGCCCTTGCAATAAATGGAGAAAGAAAGGGACTAGCTCAAGATAACATGATAAGTTTAATAATTAATCACAGATTTGATTCCACAGAAATGTACTTGCAGATTTTATAGCCATACACACTTTCTTCCATATACAGGGGTATTTTAGGCTGGAGTGGCTGAATCTACATAATCAACAGCTGCCTATAACAGCAATTATTAGCGGGCTCTTCCTCCATTCAGCCTGCTTCTAGCAGAACAACTGCAGTTTGTGGTCCTGCCAGATCATCAACTGGTCCATGTGAAGACGACAAAAACATGCTTATTCTTGCCCACCTACCACTCTGGCACTGGCACTCTGTGAACTGAGTATAGTGGTTAGTGGGGCATTTGAGGTTATCCTAATACTGCCTAGTATATTACAGAGCATGCAATGAGATGCGAAAATGGTAGAAAGTTGCCTCTTTTCTGAGGTGAACATGCCCATGCACCATAACTCTCTGCTTCAGTGGGCCATGCCCTGGGTGAATGGTAACTAGAAGAAATACTATCACATTAGAAAGAAAAGTGAATAACATCACTTGGAGGCCAATCACAATAGTGGGATTCATTCCTTATCACACACACACTACAACCCATAGCAAAGCAAAGGTCCCTACCCAAGGCTGGAGGCCAGATACTTGTTGAAGCTTGATCTGAGAGGAGCATGAACTCCCAATGGAAGCTATCTTGGTACTGCCACAGCATCTCAGTGTTGTGCAAGTTGATGTTTATCTTGGTGCTGAATCCACCTGAAAGGACACTGTAACAGAACACTGGAATGGGTTAAAGTGCAAGAGTAACAGCCACAGAAGTGATTGTCTTTTGCAAAAATGTAATGAGTACCCTCAATGGCGATGCTTGTGCTAGAAAACCCAAAGAAGCCTAAATAAATAAAGTGTCCATTTTAATAATCAGTTAAGAGTCATGTTTGGGGGTAGGATCATGTATGAAGACCAGCACTGTGTGTTGCAGGGAAGCACAATACTGGGCTCAGTTGGCTGACTAAGTGGCCAGAGTGCAGTCCTTCAGTTGTACCAATGGCATTAGTGGCAAAAACAGTAAAATCTCCATTCTATGCCCCCTGCATCTGAACCCCAGTCTTCCTTAGAACTCAACTGGCTGAATAATTCTTCAGTAAGTTTTTTACTTGGGTGGTGGTGATGGGTGGTGACAAATGTGATGCATAAATAAAGTAAAGAAAGAAAGAAAGAAAGAAAGAAAGAAAGAAAGAAAGAAAGAAAGAAAGAAAGAAAGAAAGAAAGAACAGATGTGGAAAATTCAGTGAAGTTGCCTTACCTGCCAGGTGCAGGCCCATCTAGTTGGATTTGCTGCAGGCCATCCCAAGTCTTTTCATGGTATCAAAGAACAAAGAGCAGTGGGACACTGGTGGTCTGCCATTATGCTCATCTGAGCCAAAATCGATTAACTTGATCCATACTTGATCAGGATACCCTCAATCTACAACCTCCCAGATTTTATTGTATATAGAGATTGATAGAAGGGTGTGCTGGTCCCCAGGATCTCTAAAGCCCCAGATACCAAGATGAGGTTCAGCATGGCATCTACCTCTTCCTCCTGCATCCATGTTCATTAGAGAATTGGTGTGGCTGAAGCAAAGCATTATGCGAGAAAGTAGAGTAAATCATGAAAGTTAAACTTGCCTCATTACTTTACTCAGTTGCACTCCACATTGGCCATAGTTGTGAAGGAGGAACAACAGCAAAGGAATACCCAGGTGATAGGCCTGGTTGAGAATCATGGGATGAAGTAGGAGAAAGCATCCATAATGATCTTCACAATTCCTCCTCCATGTCTGTGATTTGCCAATTGGGCTTTTTCAGAACATGGGTCTAGAACTCTTTTGAAAGAACACTAAATTGATATACAAAGCTAGGCTGATCAGTGCCTCACAGATACAGATAAAGGGCATAGGATGAAGCAGGAGGAAATTCCTGATCCATTCAAACTGTCCTCTATATCTACAGCCAATTAACTGAGCACTACAACTATATTCAGAAATAACTTTACTGACAGGTCACAGGCCCAGAGCAACAGTTGTTAATCAGGGAACTTGGCAGGTGGATAAATCCACCATTGCAAGCACCAACCTACACTTCCCCAAGCCTTCCACAAACCACGTTAAGGAGAGTGATTGGTAGTGAGAGGATAGGACAAATCAGGGGGAATCCCCAGTTGCTTTCCTTAACTTGTCCCACATCAGATAATCAACACTCATTGTTACTGTGGCAGAAGAAAGCTCACCCACTGGAGCAGCACATTTTATATTTGTGTACTTTCTGCCAGCTCAAGTATTGTGGATAGCCCTTTAACACAGCCATCTGGTTGTGCCTTAATTTGCTTTTGGCATTCTTAAATAATAAAAAAAAGCTTTTAAAAAAGCACTGCTGTTGTCAATACCTGGCTTTGTACTACATAATATCACTAACTCCCAGCCTTCCACATATTGTATTGATCTTTCTTAAACGCATGTCATCCAGGTGTTTTAAACCTCACATAATATTAACATCTGTCTGTCTTCTATTTTCCTAAAAAAGAAAATTCCCTCCCCCTCATTCCTCATTTTCAGAGTGCTTTAAATTTTTTTTAGAATTGATTTGGATAGTGTTTTTGAGTTCATTGTTTTTTTTACTGAAGGGGCTTCAAATGTATTGGAATTGTTTTCCAAGCTACAGGTTCCAGGATGGCCCAAATTCAATTGTTCAAAGAGAAAATGAAAAGGAATGTAGCTACCATTCTGTATCAAGGTAGGTTACTATGTGCAAGGTGGACTAAACGTGTTTGAAGATAAAATAATAGCACAGTTTTCTTACAACTTCCAAATATGTGCTTATTAGGACATGGAGCCATTAAAAGCTGTTCAATCAGGCTTCTTGTGGGACACATTTTTGGTGCCATGATGCATCCCGAACTCATTTCTCCAGGCCAAGCAGGATTGGTATCAATTAAAACTTGAGCACAGATAGCACATATTAGCTATTGGCTTAAATTAATTTTCAATCCAAACAGCTTGTCTGCTTTGACCCTCCAAGATAAATGTCAACCTTCTTGGTGGAAATCACTTTGGTCTACCTTAAGGAACTGTGGGCTCTCTCCTAATACATTGATCCTTTGGGGCTTTGAACAGGCCAAATCCCTCTCTAAGCAATGTGCCAGAGATATTGACCTGCAAAATGATTTCAGCCAGATTCCATCTTACTTCATCCCTGTAAAACCTAATAAGTGTTGTTTGTGCCCATAATTTGTTTAACACTACATCTAAAAATACCAGTGGAGCTTTGTATGTTGGCCCAGCATAACACCTTTCCATCTGTTCTTTTGGAGGGCAGATTTCACAATGTTTCTGCCCATGTGGAAAGGGGGTGAGCAAAACTATGGATCATGTATTGCTGTACTACCTCTTTTATAATGACATTCAGGTTCTATATATTTCCCCATTTTTAACACAATACCTAGGTAGGACTAAGGATAACTACCCCAGCCTCCTACTAGCTGATCAGGTAGCATGGCTAGATTTTGTATCCTGGTTATGTTGGAACACAAATGACTGCTACAAATGGAGGAAGTCTGATAATATTCATGTTACAATGATTTTATATGGGTTTTGATATATTATTTTATCCAGATTATGCTTTGTTTTGATGTATGTTTTTTCCTATTATGTTACTTTTAAATTGTTCCATTCTTTGACCATAATAAACTAAACTGAAGAGGCAGAGAGCATCACTGCTTTCTGCTATACAGATCTCCATTATTCAGCAGCTACCCTGGGTGCCTACACGTTCTGATCCAAAAAGTTCCCATTGGAGGAGTGCCTTGGGATGAGGTTGAAATCTGGGAAGCTGTAGACTGTGGAAGAATAGAGTGAAAGGCAAAACAGTCCCTCACACAACTTGGTTGTCTTAAAATTGGGATAAGCACTCCCCACCATGACAATTTCACCTTTTTTTCCCTCCTCTGTGAGGGAAAAAAGTCCAAAACAGTTTCCCTGCAATCAGATTAAATAAGAATGGTTGAAAACATAATGCATATAATTTTTCAGCAAAACAGTCATTGGACATAACTGAGAGGTATTAGTTGGAACACCTAGCCTAGGTATTTCTACTTTGGGAATAAAACCCTCCTTGATCTTAACAGTGATTTAAATGAGACCAAATATGTTTGAGAAACAGATTTTCTTTCAGACCTGAGGCTGGGGGTGGCTTATGAAAATGTCAGCTGTCAGTGCATGGTATGATTTTTTAAAAAAATCTTTTTCCTTGCTTCCTTTAAGTGCTTTAATATAGTGTATTTGTGTAACCACAGTTAGAAAATTCTACCAGTGAAAGTTCTTGCTCAATATAGTCTGAGGAACTGATACTTCAACAGGTAGAACTTTTTATTTATTTCCTCTGGTTATGATGATCTGAATGGAGTATATTTATCCAATAATTGACTCCCCCTACAATCCTTCCCTGCTAATAAAACAAAAATCCACTTTAACTGATTTATTAATTTTATATCCTGCCTTTTTATCCAAGGGGGTGCTCATGATGAGTAATAATAATATATAAACACAATATTACACAATTAAAAGAGACAAGAATTAAAAGAAATAACCAAAATTGAGAAGGTCCCCTCTTGAGTTCCTATCAAATGCACCTCCAGTTATGGTGGACCATAAGAAGGTTGTGGTTTTGTGTGTGTGAGTGGATTTCAGTCAGAAAAAAAAAAAGACTGAACTTACAGTAACATGGTTCTTGTGAGCAACATCCCTTAAGTACATACTTGTTTATGTAAATTTTATTTGATTGATTGATTCATTGGGCTGCCTGTGATTTTGGGTGACTTACAATTTGAAGAAACTCTCAAAATTACCTGAGAAATGACCCTAATGTTATCCTTTATTACATAACGTTCTCTGAAGGAAACTTTTCCATATTAAAATGAAGGACAGGATTATCTTTCATTGTCAATAGGAAATAAAGTTCATTCTCTAACTATCCATAGGAATCTATGAGATGTGAGGACTACTATTGACATATTTGGGTGCTGTTGGAATCAGTGCAGACTACACATGATCTACGTATAGAGTGTTTTTAAGTGCAAAATTAAGTGGTGGGTGGCTATTAGCTTTGCTTACTCCATGTCTTTCCCCTCTGGAAAAGATGTGAGACAGAATAAGGACTTTGTCCTGCCATCTTCTAATGTGCTTCATTTGGTGGAAGAAGTGTTGGGTGGGTGAAGTAGTGTTGCAAGAAGAATCTACTAAAACAATTCTCCACAAAGAAAATCTATTAATATTGGCTTTTCAGTGTTTTGTCCATCTCATATCTATGAGCTGCCTTGTGCTTAGTCTGTTTCTAAACACCAACGTACATATTTCCATGTATTTTGTTTTATTTTTTGTGGATTTTTGACCAAAGAAAGAACTATACTAGTGGTTTCTAATTAACCTTGTTGTCAGTGCTGTGGCAAAATCCATTCTGGTAAATCTCACAAATTCATTCGCACTGACATACGTGATAGATTTCTTTTATATCCCTACATTCATATTTGTGATTGGTGCCCACTCAGCTCAATCTTTCTCCAGACTCTTCCTTTGGAAAGTATACAACACAGCAGCTCCTACTCAAATATTCCAGACTTGTAAAATGTCATTGTTTATTTCTCACAGCTATCTCATTAGAGGAAAACCATGGCTACTTGCTGATCTTCTACATTCAAACTGCCAATCTGGTGATGAATCATGATCCCTTGTGAGACTAAAAAGAAAAAAAAAACTAAGATAATGAAATCCATTATGCATTGTAATCATGAGTGAAAATCTATGTTCATGAGCCTTTGAAGTTTTGAATCAGAGAGGGAAAGTAAAAAAGAAATGAAGGATGAAAAACTAGACTGGACTGCTAAACTGATATCTAAATAATGCATTTTCTATAGAGAATTACAGTAAGGTCTAGGAAGAGAAAGCATTAGCAGTTGAATTTCTCTTGTGGATTTTGCACATCCCCACACTGTCAACGGTCAGCTGAGAGTGGCTTCAGAAAGGCCGTAGAACATTATGTAATCCCCCCGGATGACAAAACTGAGCTAGAAAATAGAGAAATGTAGGGAGAGGTGGTAAGTTAATGCAGGGAGTATACATCTGAATACAACTGGCAATAAATGAATACACAACTAATATATTAATACCACGGCTAATATCATACTAATGTCACGGCTGCACAATCATGATTTTGAATAGAGGTCCTTTCGATAAGTCCTTCTGTAGCACTACTGTACCCGTTTGTCCTTGCCAGCTTTGGAATAGAAGTTCCAGGAGCTCTCTGCATTCAGAATACCAAGTTGGGTGTCCTTCCTTCCTTTCTGTTGCTTTGCAATGCAAATTTGGAGGGCTTTGTATCCCTCAGCACTATATCCATGGCAACCCACCCCCCCCAAAAAAGAAGAGGAGATAAGTTGGTAGTACTTCCTTAGTTACCCTTCTCCAAAAGGTCAAGCTGTTTTAAAGGGGCAGCAGTGTCTTCCTGTGGAGGAAAAGTACAGAGTTCTTGTTTCAGAATGAGCTTCAACACCATCTCCCCCTTCTTTTATCCCACATTTTCCCCTGATTCTCTGCGTAACTAAAACTTCAACTAATTCTTCTTCCTTTTGCTGAGAAGGCAATCAGAACATTATCTACTGTAGCTCCCAACACCCATAAAAGATCCATATTTGGTTAAAAAAAAAAAAAAAGAGCCTTTTTGGCCTTTCATGGAAGGTTTTTTATCTTATCTGAGTTTGGAAAAACTGTCCAGAAAGAAAAGTTTGGGCATCTTGGCTTTTGAGTCCAGGGGTCTCTGGAAAAGCACAAATATAGAGGCACCGGGCTAGCAAAACTCATCTCGCTCTCTGAGCATAGCAGCTGCAGAAAGGAACAAGATTGGATTTTGACACCATCTGAGGACCCCTTCCTATAGTGGTAATTTTTCTGTTTTTATTCTTTGTATCTTTTTATATCTGCCTCTACTTGTATCTTGCGCTCCTAAGCTTGTCTACATTCTTTTGAAGTCATGCTCGTAAGAAATGGTTTCATGAATGCAGCAGAATTTAAGACTTGTATTCTACTATTAAGCAGGATGTTTTCTTATAAGCTTACTTGGAAGTAAGTGTTATTAGAACCGGGCTGGGAAAATCTGGACAATGATGACAGCAGAAAAGGGTTAACATTTTCTTCGTCTCTCTGCTACTGCCTAGTGGCCATCTGGATTTTTGCACCGCAGATCTGGAAGTAAGTCTCCTTGAAAATGAAGTTTACCAATCTGCTAAATTTTGTTGTTAACGTAACACAACACAGATGCATTTGCAGTGATAAAGTAATATAGCTATTGTTTTGGAAGTTGTGCCAGTATAGAAGCAAGATGATTTGAATTCTTGATTTAATCAAAGAGATATCTTTATTTTTATTTATTATAACGTTGATAAATTGATATTTAATCAAATACCAGGGTTTTATCACATACAAAAGGTGCATAAATTATTGTTATTATTTATTTAATCACTGCTCCTTTACCATCTTGGTTAGGTATATAAATTCTATGAAATAGTCACAATATTCTTCATACAGTAGGCTAAAACAACCACATTTTAATACACGTTTTGAATAAGAGATTTCTGTCATTCGTCTCATAGCACTGCAGTTACCTGTAGGGGTGATTTTAAAATAAGCAAAACTGCTGTTTAATTTTTGATTCAGTTCTCTCTCCAACTTTTGGAGAGTGCCAGTTCCAAGTATCTGAAGCTGGTGGAGGAAATTTAAGAGTGGGTAAATAATGCAAATATTTGGTGAGAAATATTTGCTATCACAGTAAAATCAATGGTGAATAGTTCTTCCTTTATTTTTAAAATAAATTGTATATGATTCTTTCTGAGCCACCACTGTTTTTTAACCCTAGCATCTGAAGTTGGAATTACTGGGCATCTACAAGGTCTTCCTCATAGTGGGGTCCCAAAACTAATATGCAATGGGCCTTCCTCTTTCTCCGCCTTGCTTTCTATTCATCTGTCCTCTTCAAGTACATGAATTGGGACAAGAGCAAGGAGAACTACTACAATATGTATACAGAATAGATGCATATAGTGAGGACATGCAAATCAGATATGGTGACAGCAGTGGGCTGACAAGCTCATGAAGGGAAAGAACAATGGATGGCATCTTAGACAACCCTCCCTATATCCATTCCAAAAGTCTTAGTTCCATCCACATTATCCAACTCCACTGACTATGACTCTGATCTTCCTCCACGATATATGGAATTACCCACCAAAAGTTTGTCAACTACTGTCCTATAGAAATAACAACTCCTTAAGTGATATGAACTTATGTCCTAGGCAAACACTATAGGTTCAGTTTTGGAGTGCAGCAAGTGCTCTGAGAGATTTTTTTTTTTTTAACATGTTTCAAGAAGGGGCTTTATTTGTGGTCTGATTGCAGGGCTGGTGATCCCGTATCCCTCAAATGTTGCTGAGCTAGCTATAACTGCAAGTATCCCTTACCATAAGCTGTGCTTGTTAGGTAAAACCTTGTTTTAGGGCACCTCCATATGTCCCTGTGATCCAATTGATTGTCTACATTGGGTAATGGATTCAATTTGTTTCCAACTCAGTTAAGCACAAGGGAATCACTGTGTCAATGGACTTGTGCTGCAGCACTGCAGAGCTTGGGGTGCCTGGTTCCCCATTTGTGGGAACTTTTATCTCCCAGTTCCTGACTATTCCCCCTGCTGTTAGGGGTTAAAGCAATTCTGTGCTGTGCTCTCCTCATTGGTCTTTCTAACTGAGCAAAGAGAAAGCTTTGCAGATCCCTGTCAGTTGTTTACCTTTTTCCAAAAAGTAATATACAAATGGACAAAATATGAATGATGGATGTGGCATGGAGTGGCACACTGGATGACTGATTATTTTTGCACTCTCCTACTGGAGGAATGCTGGACAGCCCTTGTGCTCTCAGCATTTTGAGTGCACCAGTGTTGAGGACATAATGGGTGAGTTCTTGTTCAACTACATTTAAATATTAATAAAACTTGCCCATGTGAATAAGACCAGGGAAGTACCAAGTTGTTTCATATAAAATATAGCTTTCCCTCACACATCCATGTGTAAAACAATAGCATGTGTAGCATGAGGGTCTCCATGTGTACAAAGGGCTGTGCAAAGACTTACATGCATTGGAAAACATTGTGCTATTGGAATTCTTCAGCACAACCAACTATACATATAGATGTATATTCATGACTGAAATATGTCCCTATATTGTCACAGTCCTAGGAGTTTGGTGTAGTGCTGAGTTAAGGTGCTGGCATAGAAACCAGGAGACTGAGAGTTTTAGGCCTGCCTTAGGCATGAAAGGTGACCTTGGGCCAGAAACTCTCTCAGCCCAACACCCCTGACAGGGTGGTTGCTGTAGGGAAAATAGGAGGCAGATAGAAGATGATAGATAGATAGATAGATAGATAGATAGATAGATAGATAGATAGATAGATAGATAGATAGATAGATAGATAGATAGTAAAAAAGGTAGGATGAAAATCTAATCATCATCAACCATCGTCATTTAAATTAAGCAACCAGTGCCTGAGGAGTTATGTGGCAGGGCAAGCTGAGGAATGTGAGGTGAAGCCACAGAACCAACATACTCAGAGACATGTTCCTGCAGTGGGAGTTCACTTCTTCTCCCAATCAACTCTCTGAGTGTTGGGGGCAGCTCCTTGCCTCCTACTTACTTCCTGGCACTTTAGCATAGTGACCTCCTATGTACATTGCCCTGTCCAACTCTGTACTATCTGGTGGCTATGATTGATGGGCTCAATATCTAGGATCTCCCACAACATCCAGGAATATTTAAATAGTATTAAACCAAGGTATTGTGAGAAATATAATTAGTTGGCTGGCTTGAGATTATGGAAGTTGAAGTCCAACATATCTGGAAGGTATCAGAATATGGAAGTCTGTTCTATAATCTCAGTAGAAGGAGTGTAGGGAGGGAGCTTTCTTGGGGCAAAGGAAGGGAGATGGAGAATTCCCCACCCACCTTGAGATACTCAAAAGATTACATGGATAATTATTTATAGGATGCATTTTGGTCTGTGCTTCATTGAAGTCTTCCTAAAGCACTGGCGTGGGATGAATTTATTCCAGATGCCAACAAGAATGCATTGTCAGCACAGTTTGACACTATGTGCTTCTACCCCTTCCTGAGTTACAAGTTTTGGAACTGAGCCCTTTATCTTTCAGATTTCTCCACTTTCATCTTTCAAGTCCTTCTGCTTATATTAAGGTGAGCCAATAACTTTACTTATACTTAGAGCCATTATCTAATAAGGAGCATTGCGCTCTCCATCTCCCCCCGCCTGCCCAACAGAGGCCTCTGGCAGCACTTTCCCAGTTTTAACGTCTTAGAGCAGTATACTGCCGGTTAACCTAAAACTTTTCTTTAAAATTCCCAGATTTGCTTTTCCAGCTCCAGCTGCTGGTATTTATACGTGTATCTTTTTATGATTTTTGGCTCATATATGATTATACAGCCTTTATAAGTTTATGACTTTATGTCTTATGCCTGCATATGCTGGGGTTTTCTTTTGTATCGTTTCCCATGGATATGTGTGCCTATGCACCTCTTTCATTCAGCGGCATAATGTTCTCTGATGTCCAATGTCTGAATATTAGAAGGATTTTATTTTCACAAATTAACGTTCATGGTTTACTCTAAAAATGAGCATGCAGTATCCTGGCAACAGGGATTTTGCTATTAACATTGGATCAATTCTAGTATACAGCACTGCTGTTTCAAAAAGAAAGTCAGTTTCTTCATATCCAGATGCAGAAACCTTCAGAAATAGACCAGCCTGTGCCCCCCAAATTCTTGAGCTCCTCCTCCTCCAGGTTTAATTTCATTAAAAAAAAAAAATCTTCATTGTTATTGTCCATAATGTGCTAAGATTATAGGGCTTGCCCCAAACTTACTTGATTGATTTGATTTATATTCCTCTTTTCCTTCAAAAGCTCAAGATGGCATACATAGACTCCCCCAACCTATTTGCCCTCACAACAACAACAACCCTGTGATGTTATAAGTGGACACTCCCCCACCCCCGCCCCCGGTAAGCTTCTTTGCTTGAGGATAGACAACTTTTGGCTCCCTGAAGCAGAAGCAAATGGAAAACCCATCTCCAGGTATGCTATACCCAATGCCAATGTGGTTACTTTGGTAACTAAGAAAAAAGTTACCAAAAACTACAAGAAAAAAGAAAAAAAAATCTCTTCTTAGCAGTAAAAATACAGCAAGAACAAACAAACTATGTTGCCCTTTCATGATATCCAGAATTTACTGGCTGAAGCAGCTTCCTCACTCCATTACTAAGGCTGGCTGAAATTGCCACGGAACCCCTTGTAAAATAACAATAATAATAAAATAAAAATATCTTGCATGCAACATAATGGCCTTTATTTGCCCTTATAAAAGGAGGCTGGCAGGAGAGTGATTGGCTCTGTAGATCTGAGAAATCTGCATTTAGAAGTCTATCCACAGTTAAATGGACCACTGTCACAACATGCAACAGTGCAATCAAAATGAAGGACATCATAGCATTTCAGCCTGCATTCACAGCTGTATACATTCTTTTTGGATGGCTAATTGATAACACTTTTTAATTCTCTACATTTTTAGAACTCCCATTATTCTAACTAGTAAAACTGGCACCTAAAGCATCATCAGTCCTATCAAAATATATTTCCTGAGAAAATTATGAACATAAATGAGGCTCAAAGGCTTTTCTGAAAGCCTGCAGTGATAGGTTTTAATGAGCCCCAGTTGGTAATGCATTCTAAAGATGTGAGACCATTACAGGAAAGACACTGCCTCTGTAAAGATATATTTAAGCTCCTTGCCTTTACTTCAGCTCTGGGCTCCTGATATTTCAGGAGTATGAATATCTTGGTTTCTGTACATTACATTAATTGTGCATATTGAAATCAAGTGGTTGGCCAGAATGAACTTTTATCAAGGGATTTTTTTGCTCTCACTTTTCCTGGAGCTCTAGTTAATGTGTCATCCTGCTGCCTCCAGAAGTGGAATTACCCCTGGCACTGGGCTGTGTTTTTGGAGTTTGGTTACCTCCCTAAAAAGCCTTTATCTGACAATTACATTATAATGAAAAGCTTTCTTACAGGAGATCCAAGCATGGGGGCATCATAAATCTCTCTTAGCTGTTTAAGTTAATGTTATTTAACCAGCTTGCTTCCCTTAAATGTTGTCATCTGGGGGAACCCAGGAAGCATGCCTTCTCTGTAGTGGCCGCTGCCCTGTGGAGCGCCTTTCCCTCTGTGATCTGGTGGGGCCCCACTCTCCCCTTCACCTTCTGGAAGACTGGGAGAACTGGCTGTTCCTGCAAGCATTGGGGTAAGGTGAGGCTGGAGCTCCTGGAATCAAATGTGGATGTATGGAGGAGTATTTGTTCCTGGGGCGCCAGGAGATTTAGCTATGCCTTTATAGGTTTTGATGTTTTTATTGTTGCTTTGTGAGCTGCCCAAGGTAATGGCATATAAGATGGGTAGTTATCTAGGTCTTTTAAATATACTGTATATATATGTATGTATGTGTGTGTGTGTGTGTGTGTGTGTGTAAAAGAAATAAATTAAGCAAGCTACTCTATGGATAAAGATATCCACAAAAGTTTAATTGTAAACCGCCCAGAGTTGTTCTTTGAGTGAGATGGGTGGTGACTAAATTTGAAATATAAATAAATAAAATAAATAAAAAGATAAGGCAAAAATAAAGATACCGGCAAAAAATCAGCAGGTAATCAACTGCAGGAACTAGAGTCAGAATTACAATGCCCCATTCATTTCAGTGGGTCTACTCTTTAAATATGGCTGTTTTGGAAATAGCCTTCCCAGTTTATGCAGTTAACATGCACTCTATTTAATGGGCCCATCTACTAAATTATGTGGCACCAGGGTTCAAAAAAGAGAAAAGAGAGGGTGCCTGCTTGCTTGGTTGTAACACTGCCATCAATTATGTGAGGTACATAAAAAAGAATCAATGCAATATCTAGTGTATCCTGAAGAAGGCCTTACTTTTTACTAAAAAATAGTAAAAATAGATCCTATCTTCCCATGGCCATAAATATGTTATTTATCCTATATAATAAATGTTCATTTATTAGGAGAATTAATGTTCATTTATTATATAAAATGATCTTGGTTTATTTTTACAAGTCTTCAGATTCATATACTGAGATGTCTTCAGAGTTCCATCATCATGGAATTAATAAAACTCAAAGAAAGAAGAGAGAACTCCTCTTATCAACCAAATTGTCATGGACAAAATTAGATGATGATTTTCCAGCTCCAAAAATAGCAATAGACTGTACTTCTACTCCGCAACTTGGTAAGGAATTCTAAAAGGTATTCAAGATCTCATTATGTTGAAGTAGCTTACAATCTTTGCATAGGAAGTAGTTCAGTATCACTTCTTTCTGCCCCTCTTGAATAAAATCAGAAGTACTGTGCCATGTAGTGGAACTACTACTTCCTTTCTTTTCAGTATTTCCCCATTTATTGGACTGTCTTTGGGGAAAGTAGATACTCTCATACTGTAGGGGTGCCCTTATGCATTGTCTTTGGGGGGGGGTGCCTTCGAGTCAGTCGTGACTCCTGGTGACTGCCTGGACCAGTCCCTGCAGTTTTCCTGGGAACATTTCAGAAGTGTTTTGTCATTGCCTTCTTCTTCCTAGAGCTGAAAGAGATTGGCCCAAAGTCACTCAGCTAGCTTTGTACCTAAGGCGGGACTCCATATCGTCTACATATGAATATATGAATTGTCTACATATGAACAAATAAGACTTCAGACTGTTATTTTAAATGATACACTCATGGACAGCATTGGCAGGAATCAGAGAGACCCACATTCAAAGTCTGTTCAGTCCTAAAGGTCATTGGATAACCTTGCAAATTCATTGTCTCTCAGTCTAACCTACCATGCAAGACTATTGGAGGATAGAATTGCATAAACTGTCCTAAGCTACGTTTTTCAGAACTTTTCATTTGACTGAATATTGAAGGGGAGGAAAGATTTAGAATATGCTGGTCATCATAGAGTTTGCACATATTATCCATTTTAATAAGGAAGAAGAATTACGTTTGCCTCAGATGTTCCAGAACACATTCTACATTTTATCTAAGCGTCTTTGAACTAAGACATAAAGATGGATGTTTTGAGATGATAAAAGATTTTTTACAGTATATGTATTATGAACTGTAGTTGTTACTTGGTTCTTGGACAGCACGGGCTGAAATTCCAGTTGTCTTCTGAAGAACAGAAAAAGACAATGTGAAGCTTGAGAGTCACTATGTGTGTCATAACTTATGCAGTGAAAGCTCATTTTAATGGCCTGATTGGAAGAAGTGGGTCCATTATTCAGGAATGTCCACTGAGTGGTAGGGATTTACATTATTTGCATGATGACATCATCATACCAGTTATGCTAATTGTGTCATTTGTAACATTCTGCATAATTTGTGTGGTGATATCACCATGCAGTGACATCATTACTCAAATGACATAAATCACAGTGGAAATTTGCTCCAGTACATGAGAAGCCCATTGCATCAAGTAATGGGCAAATGAGGTTTCAATGCATGTCACTTATTTATAGCTCTGTATGGACTCCAGTTAATAGTGGAGAACTCCTATTTGCACATCCTGACCTATGGTAGAGGATCATGGTTAAAGTGTTCTGATAATGTTTTGCAATGGATTCAGTTGTTAATTTTCCTTCTTTCCAAATTCTATGTTTACTAGTAACATTATTTACTAACTTACTCATTGCCATGAAGAATATGTCGACATGTTAATTTAAGGTTTTGATTAGTAAAAAGAAAAGAAAATTTCTTATGCACCACTATAGCTCTGAGCTTCTCTAGATGGTTAGTGTTGAGGTAGATGTTTAAAGATATAGTAGCTGTGTCTCAACCTAAGTTATTTCATTATGTTTTCATTATAAGGATAAAAGAAAAGGGAAGAAAAATCTTTTGTCTTGAGCTCCTTGAAAGAAGTTTGGGACAAATAAATAAATAATATTATGTCTTGTCTAATTTTTAGTGGACCACAAGGAAGAAAATCTTTGCAACTGGATGAATTCTGGTTTCTAGTATGTATGAACAATTCTCAATAGGATAAGTATTTTTTTTAACAAAGTCTCATCTGCAAGAATATATGGTATGAATATCGGGAGACTATTGTGTCTCAAGTGCCAGGATATTAAGCATGAGAAAGAATTTCACTGGAATTAATATGCAAAATCAATCACCTAATACAAAGGTTTTCAGTTTGTGGCTTGTGATCCCCAATAGGATCACGAGCAAATTTGAAAGGATCACATTCATTCCTACTCTGCCTGGAATGTGTGGCCTTTAACTGAACTGCTGGTGCTGAACTGGGATGTATATGGGATCTAGTTTCTGGGCTCTCCTTCAAAGACCTTTGCACTTGCAGCAATAGCCCCAACTTGTTCCTGAGTGCTGGCAAAGTGACCCGTCAGTGTGAAGGCATTCTGGCTTAGCCTTATCTTTCCTCTTTTCTGAGAATGGCTTTTCCTGGGCTTCTTCTGATATTGGGAGTCATAGTGAGTGTCAGCTTCAGACATCTCTAGTGCTGCCCATCTCATTAGGAAGCTGTTGCATTCTGAATATTGTGAATGGGTGTGCAGGTTCAGTGCCAGGACTCAGAGTGACACCCTTCCTGCCCACCCAAGAGGAAGCCCAGGAACAGCCTCCCTTGGAAGTGGAGGAAGGTGAGCCTGGGGGAGAGTCACACCAATTCATTATTCATTTTAGGGGATCCCTGTGGTTAAATTTGAGAACCCGTCCTAGTATGTTTAAGGTGTTTCAGATGGGAGAAATCCAGAAATAGAACTGAGGTCACATGGGAAAATAAATGTCATGTGTTTGCAGATTTGATGAGGAGATTGAATATCCAATTCCATCAGTATCAGGTGCCCAGAATCCATGAAGTTATAAACTTACCTCTACCCATTCATCTAACTGATGTGAATCAACTTTTTTTGCCTGCAGATCATTGCACAAACCTTCATGGATTATCTCTCACTGGCTTTTCTCTTTCTCCCATATTTTCACAAACTTTGGTTAGTAAGGGTGTGCAAATTCTTAGACAAGGTGCTTTGGATCACAGCTGAAGCACCTCTTCAGTTCAAGAGGCCACATTTTATTCTGAACTCATGCAAGCTGCTCCCAATTGTCTCTGCATGTGTGTGCAAACATTGCATGCAGAGATAGCCAGGAGTAGCTTCCAAAGAGAGCCAGTTTGGTCTAGTGGTGAAGGCTCCAGGCTAGAAATCAGAAGACTATGAGTTCTAGTCCTGCCTTTGGCATGAAAGTCGGCTGGCTGACTTTGGGCCAGTCACTCTCTTCAGTTCCCTCTTGTTGTGGGGAAAATAGAAGGAGGAAGGAGTATTAGGTATGTTCATCACCTTGGGTTATTTATAAAAATAATACAGGCAGGATTAAAAAAATCAGTCATGTGAGCCCAGAAAGAAAGGAGGCTGAATTACAATTCAGAAAGAGATGCACGTGTGCCCTCCTGCGTGTTCTGAAGCATTCTTTCAAAGGATTTGTATAGCCTTTGTATTAAGGTTTGTGAAAAGTGTGGAAGGGCTGAGACACATGAAAGAGGAAGACAAGTAAAGAAGAGCACCAGTGTCAAGTGTCAACATTTTCAAAAGTCTTTTTCCCTCTTTAATAACTTGTAGCATGTAGTTTTTTTTAATGAAACTTTTATTAATGTGCTGCCTGAATAGTAAAATATTCCAAAATATTATCTAGGTACATGAATGGTAAAAGAAGATATGGAAAAAGTGTATCAGATTAGTGCATGCACTAATGATCTTTTCCATTTGAGAAACTTCTTGTCTTTGAAGGAGTCTTGGCCAGATATGCTTTGTAACTAAATTTGATGCTAGTTCTGGCTACTCATGCTTTTCTCTTGAACAACATCAAATCGCCCCCTTATTTCAACAGCTTAGGAGCAAGCAAAAGACTGCAAGAAAGCAGAGACAAAACAGAAGGTAATTGGATACTTGAACTGTATTATTGGAAATAACTTGGTATAAGGGGGGTACATAGAGTAGGTCAGTGGAGAAAACAATTCTTTACATAAGATTTATACCATTTATTTAATAATAACAATCGTTGAATTATGTATATTTTTAAAATAGATCAGGAACAAGTTCAGACAAATTATTAAATTGATTGTCCAACTAGTTTTATTTCCCATTTATAATTTACATTATTATTAGACTGTTTTCTCTGAAAATGTCTTCAGTGTCCCATTTCTACTTCTCAGAAAATATGTTATTTGATTGGCTGGTGTGGGTCTTCCGGGCTGTGTGGCCGTGGTCTTGAAGTTTTGTTTCCTAACATTTCGCCAGCACCTGTGACCGGCATCTTCAGAGTGCAGGAGCACAGACAGGAGCAGTTCTGGGCACAGAGAGAACTGCTCCTGTCTGTGCTCTTGCACTCTGAAGATGCCGGTCACAGGTGCTGGCGAAACGTTAGGAAACAAAACTTCAAGACCACGGCCACACAGCCCGGAAGACCCACACCAGCCATCGTATGCCGGCCGTGAAAGCCTTCGACAATACATGTTATTTGATTCTTGAAATTTGATACTAATTTAAAACACCGTTTTATACTTCAAATGATAACCTTCAGATGGCCATGACTGCAGTGAAAATGTGTTAAGTAATTGAAAATTGCTAGTTGGACTTCTTTGTAATAAGTTAATTTTACATAATAATATTTTGCATACCATAGCAAGATGGAGTACAGTCACATTTGAGCTGTATGATTCTTGTTTGTAAAGTCAACTTCTTCATACCAAGGAGAGCGGCACTGAAGCCATTTGGTCTAGTATCAGTTCACATTTGATTATATTACATAGTTCACAGTTAGCATCTGTGTTTCTCAGAAATTTCTGTGGTAGGATTTTTCCCTTCCATCAAGTACTTTCCCAAGAAGAAGGAAACAGATGTAGATTTTGCTGTACATTACTTTAGAGAAAGGATGGGCTTCTGAGCAACATCTGAGCAGTTGCTTGGTGGACTTTTTCTCCTGGTCGTTTTGAGGCAGGTAAAAGAAGAGTTGGAACACAACCTCCCAAATAGGCTTAACAATGCTCCAGTAACCAGACAGACCTCAAAACCAAGAGAAGGCGAAATTCTCCTCAATAGTTTGAAGAACAGACTTCCTCTTATTCTTTCCCTTAGTAGTGATTAGCACTACAGTATAATTTAAAGGGGCCTATGGGAGGAGTTCTCTCAAGGCCACTTCCTTTGAATTGAAGGGAAGCATCAGAAGCCAGATTATTTGTGAGGTTATTCTAGAATGAAAGATAGAACATTCTGTACACATATGTCTTTAAAAGGGAGGAAGTGATGAAACATGCATTACAATGGTGTGATGCAAATCTAGCCCCTTACATACTTGTGTGTGACATTGCAATACAAGAACAAATGGGGGAAACTTGCATCATGACATTTTATGCATATTGTATCATTTTTACAACCTTGTGGCTCGCTGCAGATGTCTCTGTTGCCACCTTATAACTAAAAAAAGCACAAAAAACAAAACATTCCGCCAACAGAACTTCAAAAGCAATTTCACGTTCATCAAATTGAATGAGAACTAGTGGGAAAACTATGGAGTAAGTTCTCTGTCCAAAGTATGACCTTGGCAGCAAGGCCACACTTTGAGGTGCTTACTTTAGAAATAACTTTTCCACCATTAAGGATGATTTCTGTCAGCCAGGATAAGCCTAGTCATTTTTCATCCCAAGAGAAAAATATAGCCAGATGTCACCTGAAGTAGCAGTTGAATTTTACCTCAGCAGTAGCAAAAGGCTAGAGTTCTCCATGAGCATGTTAGAGGGCAGTAGACTGGTTTAGAGGGCACAATAAAAGCTGTGTGGCACCCAGGGCTCTGTTTTGACGAAATATCCAGGAAAGAGACTCATGAGGAAAGAATGTAGATCTGCTCCTATTTTCCCCAGCATCTGTCACACAAGCTGATTGTCACCCTTCAAAGTAGGCACCAGCTTGGCTTTTGACCCTCACAAATATTTGGTGAAGCTCTATTTCCTGCTCTAAAAATAATTGGATAAAATGCTGGGCAATACTATTAGTATCTATTTATTTACATAGGATAAGATTTTTTGCAACTCAAAAAGATTATCACAGGAAAATGAATTTCCAAGTTCTCCAATTGTTTCAGTCTTTGAATAAATTGCTCTTTCTGCAACTGAGTCTCCTTTCCCAAAATATTATCCCACCACATTCCAACTTTATTTAACATTGTCTGGCTTATCTGTACTTTTGAATGTTGGATGGAATAAAAAATAAAAAATGAAATACATTTTTTGCAGCTCTTTCACCTCCTTTGAGCATGGTACAAATGACTGTGCAAAACTACATGCGGTAGGTTTACACACTATGTTCAAATGTCTAATAGGAGGTAGACAGTTCTATTTTCAAAATTCCAAAAAGGAAGTGCAGTTAATTATGAAAAAAAGCTCATGGGGGAATGGCAGAAAGAATATCTGCTAGCATAGTGATGAAATTTAAGATTTCCTAGTATTAAGTGTGTATATATATATATATATATATATATATAATGTGCTATGTGTATAATTAGCCAGAGTTGTATGTGGGTGTAAATGTAAAGTATTCTTGCTAAAATATGGGCTAATATTTGATGCTAATGCAAGCAAGTAACAAGAAGGTTAAGTGATTACTGCCCTCTTTGATGCATATCCAGAAGCTCATTAACACGATATGGTAAGTCTAGGTATGGCTCTCACAATAACATTTTTCTGCACTTAAGGAGCTACTGCACAATAATTGCATGGAGAAATAGTCACATATTTGTGATTATACACAGCTGGTAGCCATTTCCACAACTTTTGCTCTGCTCTCTGTGCGCTTACACTAACATGTGCTCACACATAAATGTTCCCACTACAGGACTGGTGGCACAAAGAGTAGTAGCTTATGCACCCTTTCCAAAATTACTGAAAACTTGCTTTTTTGCACAACTAATGAGGTATTAGTTTTCTCATGTGCAGTCTTATGCAACAAAATCTTGCCTATTTTTAATTTTTTGATAGGATTGTATGTTCAGAAATGTGGCATGTTGAGGCAGCAAATATTTTTCCAGACACTGTTTAAGAATAACAGTAGTTACAGTTGCCAGGTTAGGGTTTGCTTCACGGCGTTTTCTTCACTCACCCAGTAGTAGGAGTCAGAGCTGGCTACTTCATTTAGACAGATGTTGTCCAGATGACCTTTTGTTTAATTGTGGAACTTGTTCACAGCGTGGGTTTGGAAGATAATTCAGTGTTCTTCAGTTAATTGGCACAGCTCTGCTGTAGTTTTGTAGCAGGCACCTCTTAGAGCTCTAATGGGTGTTATGTTGCTGATTCTTCCTTGGCAATATACTCCACAAACAAATAAATATATAAATAAATAAATAAACATACATGTGGGACTTCCTTCCATCCCAACTCCCAGACTGAGAAACTGAAGGGGCTTTTCCAACATGGTGCTTAAGAACAAGTTGGGTGACTGAGGCCTGTCTGTGAGTTTAAAGGTAAAGGGGACAGAGACTCTTTTATAACTTCTCAGCACAACCCTTTTGTCCTTAAATGATAATGTCCGGAAATACAACAAATGATGTCCAATATTGTTCCTACGTGTTCTGCCTAAAGCCTTATGACAAACAATCATAACTTTCTAAATGGTAGGTGGTTAAAGAAAGTCTTCTCCCCAAAGGATCCCAAATATAAGCCATCTGTCAGAAGCAAAGAAGCGCTGCCACCTTTATAATTAGCGTTTACCGGTACCTAACACCTACATTCTAACACCTACTGTAACGTACTGTTCCTGAGAAGAAATGTGTTTGCACAGTGCTGTTACATGCTTTGCTATGGAACAGCTCTTACAAAATAACATTTCAAACTGAAATAAAGATGCAATTGCTTAGTCTAGAAAGAAATTATAATGACATCCCAAAGGGCTTCAAGTGTAAACAAATTTCATTCCTGCCTTCTCCTGCTCTAGATCCCTGCATCACTTTTCAGAAATGCCCATTCTCTCAAGATGGAACAATGCCAGCTCATCTCGTTCTCTCCTCAGTCCACCAAAAAGGTCAGTGCTGGCCTAATTTTAATGCTTAGAGCTTTTATATTGTCATCCAGGCAGCTCTAGGTATGTGGAGGACCCAAATAGATGGGTACCCTTAGAAGGCAAAATGCAACATCCTCTGTGATGTTTTCATGTATGTGGATATTGGCTATTTGGTTTTCTTTAGCAGATGTTCTCTTAGGTACCTGTGTGAACTTTTTATGGTGTCGGCCTTGGAGAGTAAACCAGATAGGAATCACAACCAGATGAGCTAATTCTACTTTATTGTGAAGCTACATTGACAGAAACTTGCAAGTCTGAAAGTACAATTTTCCCCTGTCTCTTTTACACCCCAAGAAACTAGGGAGCATCTCTTCTGGGCCTCTTGCCCTGCCCACTATCCAGCTGCAGGCTATGCTGTCTCTTATCTGACTGTTCCCTTGGCAGCGTCTCTTTGCCCAGTCTCCCAAGGTCTTTCCCACATACCATTACATATGGTGACTGATTCACTGGATTGTATTCCAGCTCTGATTAGAAATATTCAAAATATGGAGTAGCAGTGCTCCAGAATCTGTATTCTGCAATGGCTGTGCTAATTCAAGGTCATAGGAGTAACAGGATGTCACATTTGGCCCACACCAGGTTAAGGAAGGTTTTTCTACAGCAATCCGAACAACTGTGTTATACAAACTCACTTGTGGGTTCAGGAAATTTCATGTAATTCTATGTGTTCAGCAATATTATTTATTGAATTTATTCTGCCTTTCTACTTATATAAGAATAAGCTTGTTTTTTCCCAATATTCTGGGTAACACATTTTATAAAGTGTAACCTACAACTTATATCTAAGTTGTAGGTTGCAATTTATAAAATATAACTTATAGCCCTGAAAGTTCTGATCTAACTTGGATATTAATTTTAAGTTCTTTCTTCCTATCACTCATCTATGGTCAAGGCTCCTACTTTCCCCCTCATTTGCCCATTTTTTCCCCTGCATGTGTAGATGTCTAGTGGAATGGAGGGATAGAATGGAACAGACTTTTTGTCATTCCCACAGAGTACTAACTGAAGCAAGTTGAAACAAAACTAGGAAATACAGTTTTCCCTGTAGTTCTGCTGCTGATCTTCATGCTGAAACCAAATTTCCCAGATGTCCTAGTGACTGCTCACAGACATAATAATGTGCCAAGTCTCTGAGAAAACAGAAATTCCCTCCTTCAAATCCTCCCTTCCTCTTTCTGCTTCTAGAGTAGGAAGTTAGATGATCCAGTGAATAGGAAGGGTAGAATTCAATGGCAGGAAGAAGGCAGTGCAGTAGATAGTGGAAGGAGGGGTTTGTAGGCACTCTAGATTAGAGGAATCTAATCCAGAAGAATCAGGCCCTGTTATAGTCCCAGTGGCATGATTTCAAAGGCAGCAGATTGTGATGTCTATAAATTAACCTTAAAACAAGATTTACATCATCATTACTCTGCAATTTTGGGGAAATATTTTCTGAGCTCAATCCCAATTCTAAGAGTTCAAACCATCACTCACAATTAAATAAACAAGTTTCCCTAATCAGCAGTCCAGAAATCTGATTCAGTTACATGAAAGAGATCTCAAGAGCATATGGTATGAAATCACTTGGTGTTTTCTCATTTCCCTTCAATTAGGGCTTATCATCTTTTATGCGTGCTTAGAAGCTGTTTTGTTTGGTTTATAACCAAACCCATAAAGTAAAGGTAAAGATATTCTTGGGTCATGCTCAGTTCCTGATGACTACATGGGCCCATCAATACAGCTTTCTTGAAAAAAAAAAAATAGAAGTAATTTGTCATTATCTTCTTCCAGGATGTTTCTTTTAAAATTCGAAGCTAACCTATAATTCTGAATTTTCAACCAAGCAATGGCAGCCTTCTATCCAAATACTAACAAGCCCCAACCCAGTGCTTGGTTATCAAGCTCATACAAACTGACCCAGATGCAGCCATCTGTTGACACAGGTATAAACAAGCTTATAGCAAATAATGGATCCACAAAATATTTTCAAATATTTTTCTGGTATGGAAGAGAGTTGGAAATCATTGGCATGTTTAAAACAGACCTTTGCATCATTATATAACCAGAGTCTATAAGTGAGGAAAGATACAAGTCCATGTCCTCTAATTTCATCTGTGTTTTTCTGAAAAAGTACAGATTTTTCTTAGTGTCAACTCAATGTTGTATCTTCTAAATTCTCAAAGGCCATTGCGTACTTATCTAGCTGTAAAATATAACTGTGATCTGGAAGCTATCTATCTATCTATCTATCTATCTATCTATCTATCTATCTATCTATCTATCTATCTATCTACCGACCTACCAATCTATCCTTTGAAAATTATTTTAAACAAGTGCTTTGAACCTTGCCCAAGTGTAAGCACAGGACCTCTTTCCTGTTCATTAAAGCAGCCATATCCTTTTCTAGGATTCACTCAAGTCAGCTCCTTAAAACAGTGGCATTTATTTATCTAACACAGAAGCCTGGAAAAAGGATGTGGCTATGTTAATTAGTAGCAGATGAATGATGAATCATTTTTGAAGCATGCATGTAAGTTATCTTTGTATGTGTATATTTGTATGAGACATAATATTTACTGAAAAGATCAGTCAAGCAGAATAATTTCTATTGATGTTTTTCTTACAGTGTCACTGAATGGCTGGATTTCTCAGAAAAAGACCCAGTTGAGATTTTGCTTGATTTGGGATTTGGTGTTGAGGAACCTGACATCTGCACTAAAATTCCTTCTCGGTTCATCAGTTGTGCATCCATGGCTAAAGGAATCAATATCAGAGTGTTCATTGAAGCTCAAAGACAACGCATGAATGTTGAAGCCCCCAATTTATATGGTGAGTAAATAATTGATGGGCTGTTTCCAGATATGAATTTATTACGGAATCACCATGACCCATTCACAAACATTTAAGATGGAGAATCCAAGTTATTATCCATATTAGCTGTTACTAATTTACTGAAGAAAAACCAATTTTGTTGAAATTTGAAGGGTAGCACAATTTCGACCAATGCAGATGCCATTAATGCTGTCTTATATAAAATTAAAGAAAAAAAGTTCATTGAGCAAATGACTGTTGGGAACAAGCTTAATCAGTTGTCCTTTGATCATCTAGCTCCTTGTTCTGAATTCTGTACAACATGAAGAGAATTCATGTCCATGCTCATGTGCTGATTGAGTAAAATATCAGTTATTTATACTGCTCCATAAACAAGATCAAATATTTTGGAGTGTCAACATCTGGATGGAAATCTGGGATGGAGCGTTATTTAATAAGTGCCCTTGGAATATATCCTTGCGTATTTGCTTCTTTGTGAAGGAGGAATAATAGCATAAGGAATGTGTTTGGCAGCTTTTAATGAAGAGCAGCAGTCAAGAATTTCATCAATTTCTGCTACATCCTCCCCAGATATTCCCTTAAACGAAGCAGCAACACACAACCACACCATAGAATATGTAGCTTGTCAGTATGAACGACAAAGACAACAGATATTTATATTGGTATAAGTCCACTAAACTGAATTATGGCATGTATACATGGAAGTGATACCAAATTAAAAATCTTTTCCATTTCATCTATGTGATATTGAAAAATGTTGGATTGTATTTGGCTGAGCAGGCATGAGGCATAGAATATTCATAAATTTTCCAATTACTCATTAAAAAAATTGGCCCCAAGGGTCCCAATCTGCCTAATCATGCTTAGTCCCACTGATTCCACTCTGGGATGAGGATATAATTTAAACACATTTTTTTTCAAATCTCCTTTGTGTATTAAAAGCCTTGAAACTTTTGCCATAACTAAAATAAATAATTGCACAAGGTTTGTTTAATCTCTCTTAAATTTAAGGGCGCTTTCGACAACTGGAAATATTGGATCATGTGACTAGCGCTTTTTCCTCTTTGTTGAGTAATGTGAGCACCATGCAGCAGAAGGTGGAAAAAGGAAAGAGAGAAGAGAAGGCCAGAACTGATATTCTAAAAGGCAAGCCACAGGCCAAGAAGAGAAGAATAGGTCAGCTCCTGAGAAAAATATCTAGGCAAACACATGGATCTCAAGCTTATCAAAATGCTGGTATATGTAAGACCCCGGAAGACCACTTTGCTGCTGCTGACCTACATTTGGTGACTAGAACAGGATTATCTGACAATGCTGCCTTGATCTCTCTAAAAGAACTGTTCCCAAATGAGGAAGAGGAGGAGGGTATGATTATATCTCAATCTCCACAATTCATAGCTACTAAAACTTGGGGGTTGCCTCATCTATCTTTAAACCAGCCCCACCTACCTTCTAATTCTGAGATTCTCAGTAAAGAAAGACCACGCAAGGAGCCCAATTTGCTTTTAACCCATACACTCAGGAGGTTATCCGGCTTCAGTTGCAAGCCTTCAGATTCCTTTGAAATGGAAGAGGTAAGACCAAATCTTATATGTTGGCATTCTGTAGATAGGAAATAGTGGTATGGCCTATGATGGTTAGGATACAGAATAAAAGCTAAAGTAAATTGATTTCCAAATGAGTATGGTTACATCTCAGTCTTGCTTCTCAACTATTCCCTAGAAGGGAGTATAAAAGGTGGTGTGTAACACTTTATTCCAAACCTTTCATATTCTCTGCAAAACAAACTCTTACAGCTCATTTCTTTTTAGAGATGCTTAATTTGGAAAATATCTCCACTCTGTTCATGTATAGAGTAGATTCTAGGATAGATCCAGTTTGTACTCCAAATGAAAATAGAAAAGTCATTGGGGATAGGTGTGGTACTCAGTGCCACTTTTTGAGCACTTTGCTATGGCCTGAACACTGAATTGCTTTGTATAAATTCAGGGGCATCTTCAGGGACAGGTGGTCAAAAAAGTCAAGTGGATGGCTGTGACTCTGCAGTTGAAGCCCCACCTCTTTTTACATGTATTACATGTGATGCATGTAAAAAAGCAGTGGAATTTGTGTGTTTGTAGCCACCATCTTGACCTTTTGGACTGCCCCCCATCAGATATTCCTGAAGAATGTCTGAATTAATGCAGAAATATCAAGCATTAAAAACTGCTTTCTTAACTTTGCTACTACAGCTGCTGACACTTTTTCTTCTACATACCTACATACTTCAAAGCTGTGATCACCAGAATGGCTGCAATGAAAGCCCATGGTGGGCTCAAAAATATCCCCCATTTTATTGACTTTCTAGATCTCCAAAAACCAAGTGAACAAAAAGATGAATGTGGTTGAACAAAAAAAGTGTATTGAACAAAGACTGGAGAATCAAGATTTATTTCAAGCCCCAATGAAAAAACAGGGGATGGGGATGGGGGAGCTAGATTTTCCAGCACTATGACTATCTGGATATGTTCAGTCTGCTGAGCCCTAATGCTTGGATTACTGTGGTAGTGACATTTTAAAAATTATCACTACATACATAGTATTAAGGAGAATTTGTAGCATAACACTGCAGTACCAATTCTGTCCAAACAGGGTGAACCAGGGCATCCTCCCCTTGCAACCATTTTTTTTGCAATAATATTCATCGTTCCCATTTATATCATTGGCTGTTGTATTTGTTATGGTTGTTTTTGAGAGAAGAAGGCTTCCTCCTTTTTTTTTTTTTTTTTAGGGATTTTTTTCAAATACCTCTGCAAATGCCTCTGCAAAAGTTCCCTAGACATGCCTTTACCTCTTACTTCTCAGTAGCCCTGCCTGGCTCCATTTCTGTCAGTACACAGGGGATTATTTCCATTTGGCATCATTGTGGTTTGACCAGCAGTAGGGAGTTGTGTTTGGAAAGAAAACATGCTATGAATACTAACTTACAACCTGAAATCTGGAATGCAAAATTATTTTTAAAAAGAGGCACCAACAACAGAGAAACATCTGGAAGGTTTATTGTTGCTTTGACTTAAAATCCTAATGTTAAAGAGAAGAAATATACTTTTAATAATAAAAAACAAGCTGCTTTAAGGAATTCTTTTTTCTTGTCTCAGATCCAGAGCTTTGAAGATGAAACTTTCTGGGGAAATCCCCTTGAAAACACTTCAGGTAGGTATTAGCAAATTTAAACTCTCTTTCTTTCTTCCCCTTCCTCCTATTGCAGGTTTGTCTTAAAGTAGAGCCTTGGTAATATAAATACCAGATCCACGAATTGATCACTCAGCTAAATATCTATTCCATCTATATATCAGTACTATTATGATGGGAGGCTTTATTCTTGCTAGATATTAGATGGAATGGGCAAGAACTTGAATCAAAATTCAGAAGAGGATCTGGAGAGAATCTGTTTGAGGAAATCCCATGAGGTGTTACAAGACTGAAACCATGCAAGAGTCAAATTTCTCTTTCTTGCACATCATTTTCTTTGCCTTGGAGAAGCAAGAATCTGACTGAACTTGCTTATTTTTTCTTCTTGATGGAATCACTTTCAATAAGCTGCAGTTTTTCATACTTGTTTGCCTAGAATACTACATTTGAGTAATCTTGACTTTCTGGACAGGGTGGCAGAAGCTTGAGATTCCATGGTTGGGATTTGCACAGGTATTTATTGTAACAATGCTTACAATCTATATCATTAACCTCTGCAATATGCCAGCAAAGTGATTTCTTTGCTATACTGATAATCACTGAGATCTGTTCTTGCTGTGTGCTACATTAGTTTCAAGTGGATCCAAAGACAGTGTGGAAACGTATGATGAAATTGGGGCCTATGTTAGATACCTTTCAGCTTTTTTCAAGCTGGTGCATTCCAAATGTATTGAACAACAAATTCTGGGAAATATGATTGATATGTCCAAAAATATTTGGTAGATACCAGCATGGATAAAAAGCTAGGGGATGAGGTAGAAACTGCTATACTCTACTGGTTTCAAAATGACTGCATAATATATCATCACATAAGAAAAGACATATCATCCTACTGTTGAGCATAGCAATAATCTGCATACAGTGATAAAGTACGGATGGATTATAGGCTTTACTTAACTATAATTTGTTGTGGAAGGTTTGGGAAAGAAGATATTATTTGCACTAAGGTGGTGGCTGTATCACACCTTTGTGGACTGTACAAACTGACATTTATTCATCAAATGTAATACTAATTATTCTAAACTAACTCTGACTATGATCAAATTGTAGCCAAGTACAATCAGGACATTATGCTTTAGCAAAGAAAATGAGAAAATGGTTGTTTGATTATGATTTTGGTTGTGAGTCAGTTCTGATCCTAACTGATTCAGCAGGTAAGCACACGGGATTTGTATTTTTGTTTGTATTATTAGGTATTCTAGTCACAAGACTATTCATAGACTATGCATTATGTATATAGATAACAAGCCAGCAGCCCTGTTCAAGGTGACCCAGTCTCTCCTGGGTGTGTGGGTGGGGGGCTAGAGGAACATATGTAGGATTCCTGTGAAGAATATTCAAGGTATTTGTTGAATAAAGTCATTTGGATCCACTCTGAGTTAGACTCCAGTGGTTCAGGTCTTATGGACCTGAACAAGGCATAGTGTGGCTCAGTTACCTGGGAAGAATTCTAGCCTATCGGTCTTGATGAAGTGGATAGGGTTCCTGGGACTGCCAGTGGGGCCACCTTTGTATTAGATCTATGTCCCTCCTGGGTTTTCAAGGCCCCCAATGTATAGTCGGATCCAAGTGGTGGTGAATGTATTCTTGAAGGAAGGGGCAGTTCCACTTGCTCTAAAGAGGCCGTAGTTCATCCTCTCCTCAAAAAGCCTGGATGCTGGACAATTTTCATCCTGTCTCCAAACTTCCCTTTTCAGAGAAGGCTGTTGAAAAGGTGGTTGATTTGCAGCTTCAGAGGACCCTGGAAGAAATGGATTATCTGGACTGTTTTCAGTCAGGTTTCAGACCAGGATGTACTGAGATAGCATTGATTACATCTGTTGATGATACCTGGTGGGATCAAGATGCAGAGCTGTATCCATCCTGGCCCTCCTTGATGTATCATGGTATACTTGTGAATCAGCCTCAGGTTGTGGGAATGTGGGCCATGGTGTTGTGATGGTTCCCCTCCTTCCTCTGGGAATGTTTCCAGTCAGTGCTGGTAGGAAAGGAGAGATTTAGCCCTAGATATTTGCTCTGCAGGGTTCCTTGTGCTCTATACTGTCTCAGCTCCTATTTAACATCTATATGAAATCTCTGAATGATATCATATGTTGGCATGAGGTCAAGTAACTTAGTATGCTGATGATGCTGTTATATGTCTCTAGCCTGGATTACAAAGTGATGCCATCAAGATTCTTTACCAGTGACTGGAGGCTGTAGAGGACTGGATGGGGAAGAGCAAGCTTTAATTTAACTATAGCAAGGTTAAGCTGCTATGCATTTTAAGGCCCCAGGATCTGGGAACTTTCCACCTTTAGTTCTTGATGGAGTAGCACTCTCCCAGACAAACTTGTGTATCATTTGGGGATCCTCTTACCTTGGTCACTTCTTGTTTCAATTATTGCAACATGCTTTACATGGGGCTGCCTTTTAAGACTATCCAGAAGTTACAACTGGTCCAGAATGGGTCAGCCACGTAACACCACTACTTTGAGAGCTGCACTGCTTCCCAGTAGGCTTCCATGTGTAATTCAACGTGCTGGTTATCACTTATAAACTCTTTCATGTCAGAGGGCTGGGTTATTTACAGGACTGTCTATCCCCAATTATTTGTGCCCATTCTAGAAGATCCAACAGGGTTAGCATGTTATGCTCCACTCTATGAAACGTTGCATTTTGATGGGACCCAGGAGGCATGTCTACTCTGTTGCAGCCTCTGCCATGTGGAACAGCATGCCCCTAAGATACAGGGACATTGAGCCAGGATGTTAGATGAGCCTATTCTGTGATAGAATAAAGAAATGATTGTGGTTGACCGCAGGTGTATTCTTTTTGTTTTGATTTTTAATTTGTTTTAACACAATGTTACCTTCCCAGAGCCTAAAATTTGGTGATCATATAATTGATTAAAAGATATGGTAACATCAGTATTGGATGGATGGATCAAATTTTATTTGACTGAATTTCTGGACCTTTGAGATGGCTGGAAGTAATTTAACAGACAAAATTTTCCCTTTAAAGGAGATCCTGTTATTGATCATGAGACAGCTGGGAACTGGAGATCTGCAAGATCCCCATCCCTCGGATAGCATTACAGCTGGATAATAGACAAATAAATAAACAGGGTCAAAAAATCCAAGAGCATCTGAGCCTATACTAAAATGACCAGTTGTTTGGATGTATAAGCTAGACTTGAATCAACAATTGTATTCTTTGAAAATCCTTTTGATGGTGTTCCTGGATTCTATGGCCAGGTCTTTATTTTTATCCAAATTCAGTGTGTGTGTTCACTACATGTACACCCACATGCATGCATGTGTGTATGTACGCATGTGTGCACTAAGCTTTGTGATTGCTCTTTTGTTTTTTGTTTTTCTTTCCATTTAGCAAAATGAGAGAATTAATTCTAAAAGACACTCAAACTGCAAGCATTCCTAAATGAATGCCAGACTGTTTTTGAGCAATGGTGTGTATATATGTGTTTTTAAAAGAAAATATTACAATTTTTTTATTAGGCAATTCTATCATTGTTATAAATAAGTAATTGTACTGGGGAGAAGGGATAATCCTTATTTAATTAAATTCATCTATACTCCCAGGTTGGCAGCAAGCAGACATATGTGAGACTAATACCCCCAGCCTGCCTTGTATGCATGTGCAATTAAAAATTCACTCTACAGTAGCACTGGCAGTTTAGTCTTGCTTTTGGCATTTGCAAATTCTTTTATTTTGTGACTTTTTTTCCCACCATACACATATGCTGGAGCAGATGTTGCTTATTTGTTGTTTATTCAAATCTGTAAGCTCTGGCAGCAACCACCATTGTTCTGTAATGAAGCTTTGCTCAGTGTCCTGTATTAGAAGGACCCAGCAAATGTCTGACGGGCAGTTAGCTCCCAGCAGGAGGCTGTAGCTACTTTATTGGCAATTTATATTTGATAAAGCATTCATTTGAAGATCCTGGCTGGTGGGCAATGCAGCAAAGGGACTGAAGACGAGAGAGTGCAATGAAGATTGGGGCAATCTTCACCCATGCCCATGTTGAAAGTGCTTTGGGTTCAGGGTTTGGGAATCAAGATGATTTACACACAAATACATGCTTCCTATATTCAGTCAGCCTTTGTACAAAATGCATGAATATAAGCAAAATGGTCCTGGTGTTATTAGTCACGTCCATATAGCCTATGGCTGGAGTTTCATCAGCAAAAAACCTAATTGCAGTAGGAATGGAATCATTTCTCTCTCCAGTTCTCTGCTTTAGAATTCTCTTTCCTCCCCTCTTCCTCCAGTTCTGCTCAGGTCTTTTTCCAAGGCAGCATTGACCAAAAGAGGAATGGCTGATCCCTGAAGCGGCTCTGCCAGTACAACAGCATTCACTGGCTGCAAAGTCCCTTTTGCAGCCCAAGACACTATCAATCAGAGAAGTAACCACCTCCATCTGGCACAGGGTAGCATGGAAACTCACATTCACAGCATTTGTGATTCATCTTGTCCCAACAAGTGGTGCCAGGGAGCAAACCACACTTGAGTCTTTACAGCAGCTGGGCACATTCTACTTCCCCAGCTTGCTGAGTTGACACATTAGCTCCCCTGACTTACCGAGTGGCAATTCTTTTAATTATCACACCTTCACTCCTCTTCTTCTTCCTTTTTCTCCTCCACCCTGCCATCTCTTCACATACAGTTTGGCACCATGGGAATATCTGCAGAAGGCAATCGGCATTGTTCTTAATTGACTGTGTTCCAATAGCATGAATCCTGTTTATTTTCCACTGGTAAAGTACATATGGGAATGATTGCTGGATGGCGAAAAAGAGTGTCACAATGGTTTCCCTGCTTCTAGTGGCATCAGGACAGTTTCTGTTCGATTTCACAGATGGCCATTCCTTGCCAAATGCTAACGATTGAAGCAAAAGGTATTTTGTACTTAGCTTGTCATGTTTCTTCAAAACATGCCTCTTAGATTTTATGTGAAATCCTAGAGTGCCTCTGTTTACTGATAAATTAAAACATAACTGAATATGTTTAAAGCAATAATAATGGGTTTTAATGATGTTCAAGCACATTCCTATATTTGGATGGGAAAGCTATTGTTTTTTTAAAAAAATGACAGATGGTGTGTGCAGATGTGTGTGTGTGATATATAATTTATATCCAACATTTCCTCCCAGACCTCCATGTAGTGCACCTGGAGGATGGTTCCATAATATTCCTTCCAATTTTTATCCCTACAGCAACAACCCTTTGAGATAGATTGAGCAGAAAAATAATGGGTGACCTAAAGTCAATCAGTGAGATTCCTAGTTCTACTCACACTATACCAGCTCATGGCTCTATTACTATAAACTTCCTATTTATTTCAGGTAGGTAAGATAAGAGATGGAAATACATCATTTGGAGAAATTGGCTTTAGGGATACTGCTAATCTACACATCCCAGAGACCACAGCACAGCCAATAGTGGAAGACACTGGAAGCTGCAGCTTGAAAACAGCTGTAAGGTCATAATTTCCTCATCCATAGCTTAAACCTGTGTCTAATATTTATGAGAGAAAATGGAATCTTATTAAGTGTGAGTTATATTAAGTTAATAGATGTGATAGTGTTAGGCTGGACCTAACTAAAACATGATTAAGGGTTTCTTAAGTCATGTTTCCAAGAAAGAACTGGAAGTAATAGGAGGTGATATGCTATGGAGAAGTTACTGGGTAGAATGTGATTAACCCATTCACCAGCCAACCATTGTCTCCCAAGCTTGATAAATCAGTCAAGGTTCCTGATGGGTTTGCTGTATCTTGTGGAAAGCTTGCTGAAGGGAGGACAGTGTGGCAGCAAGGGACAAACAACAGAAGCTGTTAACCACAACCTTGTACTGGAAATTGTCCCCATGTCCCACTTTCCATGCCTTCAGTGGAATGGGAATTTTAAAGCCTAGCCATGAAGGTCAGACTTTGTCAGGTGAAAGGTACTGTAGATAATTTATATCTAGGTCTGTCCAGTGCCATTGGTTCCCAGACAAGAGGGCAATGAGAAGATGCAGCTGGGACAGTGAAGGGCTGCTCCTGGAGGGGAACTTGCACCATTAGCAAAGAGTGTTTCGTTTTGGTAGTGAGGAAGGAGAAATCAGCAGAATGGAGATGCACAACTGTAGTGGTCTGCATAGGCAAGGGCAGATGATTACAGAGGCTTATACAAGACACCTTTGGCCATTCTGCATAGTGAAATCCTATAACAGCATCACTCAATCTTTGTTGATAAGGATATGCCTCTCAATTGCTTCCTCTCAATGGTCATTTCATGCATGCTGCTCCTCCATGCTGGCCAGATAATGTTACTTTTTTCTCTGTTGTGCTCTTGTCCTTTCCAAATTGTCCTCAGTTCACAATGATAACCAGATGGTAGCAGACAGATAGAAAAGAATATATGAGGGAACTATGTCCTTGCTACTGAGTGTTATATAATAATTTGGCAGTAGTAATGTCTTGGGAATTGGCCAACATTAGACTGATGTAGAAAACTCATGCATCATATTCAAACAATTTAATGGGTGACTCTCTTAATGTCACCACAAACCTGTCATGGTGGTCCCTGGCTCTTACACCTTCCATGTGATATTTTGCTTCCATGATAGCGAAAAAGAAGCCTGTCATTTTGTCACTCAAAGAGTCTGATCTGTCAACTGTGCCCCCTCTCCTTGGCTCCAGAAAAACCCTGGCCACTCTGTGAAGTGATTGTAGTCTGATTGTTATGGTTGCTATGAGATAAGGGAAGAGATATGACAGTGATATGGGATTCTTGAAAGATCTGAAGTAGCTGAAGTGCTTTGAGTGAACCTTGAGCCACTCAAAGGCATCACTTTGGTCTTCAGCAAGACATTTAAGCATTTGCTTCCTTTAAGAGATAACCAAGTTTTGTTGTTATGGTTATTCAAGTCAGTTTTGACTCCTCCTGGTGACTACATGGACAGGTCCATGAAGTTTTTTTGGCAACATTTTCAAAAGAGGTTTGCCAATTCCATATTCCTAGTGCGGAGGGAGAGTGACTGGCTGAAAGTCATCAAGCTGGCTTTGTGCCTAAGGCAGCATTAGAACTCATATTATCCCAGTTTCTAGCCTGGTGCCTTAACCACTACACCAATCTGGTTGTCAATCAAATCTTTGCTTAGATGAAATCAAGATAAAAGAAACTTCTATGTCAAAAATCCATTACCTTCCTGAATTAAAAACGTAAGTCCTGCTAGATGAGAGTCAAATTCCTTCTACTCCAAAACTGTTTTCTACATTTGGTGGGAAACATATAGGCAGAGCATACAAAGCACAATGATGTAAGCCCTCTAGGATTCTGTGGTTCATATCAGACTATCATGATTAATAGCTATGGATGGGCTCATTCTCTGTAGATTTGGCTAATCCCTTTTTAAATCCATCTACACTAGTGGCTTTTACCACAACTAGTGGCAGTTAGTTCTGTAAATTAATGATGCATTTGGTGAAATATTTTTTTCTTTCATCAGTCCTAAATCTCATGCTAATAAGTTCATTGGCTCATTTCAGTGAATAAACAGACAGCACTATCTGCCCTGTTCTACCTTACTTCTTGTAAATTTGGCTGTTCTTCAAAGGGCGTCAAAGGAGATGTGACGTATGAGAGCGTTCTTTCTCTTCAATTCATGTTTCATTGTCTTCTTGAGGGTGGTTCTAAACTCAGGTCTAAGGGACAAAGCTGTATCTGCAAGAATTACCAAATTAGCACCAAATCAGAAAATTGGTCCATCTACACTATAAAACAGGAATACGTGCATGCACGCGTGCACACACACACACACACACACACACACACACATGCAATCCTTGGAACTTCTAAAACTTCTAAATTTAGCAGCAAACTGCCAAACAATGACAATGTAATCTTCCATCAGTGGAAAACCAAAGGAATTAGATGTGCTAAATAAAAAGAAACAGATTGACATCTTATGTCTTCTTTCAATGATGTCATTGTTCCTATGGTCCATTCTTCCCTCATCAGCTGAAGTAATCATTTTAAAACATGAGGGCCTCAACCACCAAAAAGCTATCCAGCTAGTTATAGACGAGAGTTCTGTATTGTTTAAATGATAGGAAGCTACCCTCTGGGGCTTGGGAAAACAACTTCCAGGCAAGAAAGCTGGCAAAGGTAGCATGTGAACTGACTTTGTTTCCCACTGTATATAAATCAATATTAGAACAAGCTTTGTTGCCTGATGATCTCTGTGCCAGAAGCCAAATATCTTTCCTTGGTATTTTTAATGTATACAATGTTCTATCCTATATTAGGTTTGCCCATGTTTTCTGCCAATGATATTAGACAGTTTAGTGTTGTTGTTTTTTTCCTTTCAGATGTTGAATTTCCAAAGAGTCAGTTCTTCCAGTACCACTTTCTTCCAGCAACTGCCAAGGGAAGAAAAATCTACAGACCAGCCTTTCCCAAACTAATTGTGCTGCTTGGGGATAAGGGACTTTAAAGTTCCACACATCTGGAGGGTGTTAGGCTGGGGAAGGCTGGTCTGCAGTATCATCTCTGCTTCTCATGCACACAGATTTGTGTCTCATTTTTATTAGAACTCAACACGGATGTCAGTTGTCTTTTTTACTGTTTGGCAGGGATTAGAGACTGGACTAAAGCCAGGTAATAAGATGAAGATAATATGAACATCTGGGAAGGAAGGACATTCTGAGAACCTGGCAAAGATGTATCATTCCTTAGGGAAGAAAAGGGGTCAAAGGCCATTGTTAAGGTGAATTAGCATCTTGTGATGCTTTTATTAATCTCATTTTATTCTGAGATTGGCAATTATTTTTATGTGACTCAAAGATGGGCTTATTATTCTCATTTCTGATAAAATTCAGACTGTATGGGAGTCATTGATAGTTGACTTTTTAAAAAAAGACACTGTTTTTATCCATAGTGCTATACTCTTCTAACATTGATGATGTGCTATTTTGATTCCAATATGTGTGGAGAGAGGGAGGAGGCTTACTGTTAATAACGCTCTAAGGCAAAGGCTCTAGGAAGAATGGTATTTAGAGAGCTTTTATTTAAACAATTGGTTACATCAGGGCCAACAGTCTACCAATCCTCCAAGAAAAGCTTGATATCAAATAACCCATGATATTGTGAAATGTTAAGAGATTTCAGTGATCATGTGCAAGGTTACACATAGGTTTTGTGAACTTGTGCATGAAATTTTGTGCAAAGCATTGGTAATCTCATCTGGTCAAATTGCTGAAATTTTGTGGGATTTAGGAAACGTGCAAGAATATCAAGTTGGACTTCAAAGAAGCAAGATAGGAAGAGTATTGATGCTTCTGAACTTTGGTGTTGGAGAAGACTCCTGAGAATGCCATGGACAGCCAAGGAAACAGGCAAATGGATCATTGAACAAATCAACCCAGAGTTCTCACTTGAGGCACAAATGACCAGGCTCAATTTTTCGTACTTTGGACACATTATGCAAAGACCTAGCTCTCTGGAGAAGGCTCTAATGCTGGAAAAAGTGGAAGGAAGAAGAGGATGACCAGCAGTAAGGTGGATGGAGTCAGTTATAATGGCAATGGTGCTCTATTGGAAGACCTCAAAGACCATGTTAGGAACAGATCATAATGGAAAAAAATCTATTTATGTGGTTGCTAAGAGTCAACACTGATTTGATGACACATAATCAATCAATCAATCAGATGTGAAGTAGAATGGAGCCCTGCTATGAGGGAATATGGAGATTTAAAATTTTGCCCCCTGTTTATTCTAAATAGTGGACACATCCCTCCTATTTGCATTGGGAAAACATTTTAGAGTGAGTGAAATCTCCTCCCCTCCCCCAAACAGCTCAGGAAGCATATTCCAGATTGGATTCCCAGTAGTAATCCAAGGGTTAAACTTCTCAGTGACTCTACCCCAGAGTCATAGTGTAAAGACCTCCCATCTGTACTTTTCTTTTAAAAAGCAATTAAATTGCAAATTCTGTGAATGGCATATCATTCTGTGTTGATGGTTTGTGTTGGTTTACTGAACTTTAGTGTATGTTTACAGTCTGTGCATGTTTTTATATCTTGTACATGCTGGACTTCTGGGTACATTTAGAACTTCAGAAAAATTGTGTTATGTTTGGGTTGTTTAATGAACTTTGATGTGTTGTATGTCGTTGATGTTTAGCTTCAAGATGCATTTCAAAAAACGTTTTGCTGGTTTGTATTATCAGAGTTGTTCCATGAAACGGGAGTCTTCCTTATGCTGCACCAGTTAGTGTTTTCAGAGTTGCTGGGCAGGCAGTGGTGATAATCCTGTAGGCTGCCAGCATACAAAAAGAGTCAACTGACTTGGACTGTAAATGTGTCATAACAACGGGACCAGTGAGAGCAATGTCTTGAGCTTCACCTATTGTACAGTATGTGTTTACTTAAGACTTAGACCCTCTAAATGCATAGGCTTCAGTCTACAGTGTGAGCCTTTGTATATATACTAATAAGTAAGCTCCTATTGTTACTTTTACAACCAACTCAAACAGCAACATTGCAGAACAATGACCAGCGCTCCAGGAGCCTCCAGAATCTCCAGAAACTCACCTTTTTTTGTTCCTGTATTGTATGTTCTGTATTTGATATTTGTCTCTTTCTGCCACCTGCTGGCCATTAGTTTGAAGTACTCCACTTACTGTGATCAGATGTGCGTGAAAGACTATAGATACCGTAGCTTTTATACAGCGTTATGATGTGATGCTGTTGCTGTGCTCATGAAAGTTTTGAGCTGCTACTTCTCTAAATCTTTCTCTTCTGTTCTGAGTTGGTGCTGAATAATTGGGTGGGATTGTTTTATATTTAGGATACTGATTTTCTTTATGAGACAGAATTCCCTCCACGACCTGAACATAAGTAGACCTTTGTGCAACAGAAGCTTCTGCACAATGCCACAGGTTTGGTGACTAGGTAGTGATGGAGTATACTTTTCCAAATTAAATACTCTTTCCAGGCTCCACAGGATTTTACTCCTAGGTAAATGTGTTTGGGATCACAGCACTGGACTTAATGTATGCTTTATCTTTGGGGTTAATCCCCATTGTTTATAGATTAAATTCTTGCATTTACTTTACTGTGCATAAGCTTTATGAAGATTAATATGCTTTTATGATCCTTGGTTTTATATTTTTTCCCTTTAATGCATGGCAGTCATATCATTGTGGTTATGTTTATTTTGTGGCCTTTGGCCATCTGAATTAATAAGAAACCAAATCGACAAGATAAAGCAGAGAGAGAAATAAAAACCATAACAATATTAGAATGTAACTTATAATATATCAAATAAAATGTAACAATGTAAGTAGACCAATGCGATACATATGCCTAATTCAGCTTGCCTCAAGATGGCTCCTCCAGGTATACTGTACAACACCTTCAATTACTTTCTCAATATAGCCAAAATGATGTGGGAGAACCTTGAATGAGTACAGTCCTACCCTCTTGACCCTGTGCATTATTTATAAAATCCTATTATCCCTCTCCTTTGGTTTCGTCAAGAGGATCCCATAAGGTTTTAGGGACAGACTCTTAACAAATATATTTTCACTGGTAGTTAGCAGTAAGGAGATTTCTAAGAAACATACTTTGACTTTAGGAGTGAAAAGAAAAGAAAAAAAGACCCCATCTAACATTTTTAGCTGTTATCATGAGCACTGCATGCTGAAACACCCAAAATAAAAAGTCTTATTTTCTTCATCTCAATTATTCCACTCACTTTAATTTTTCTAACAATAGATGCAATAGCAACAAGAGCAAACAGCTGCCAGTCAGACAGCAGTGGATTTCTGGAAGATCCTTTGGAGCCCCTACCACTGCAGGTAACTGGGGAATCAGAAGCTGAAATCAATTAAAAACTACACTCAGTGCTTGGGAGATGCCATTCTGCTGATTTCTAAGTGACCCTGCTGTTTTCAGAATATATTAATTCTGAAGTGTCTTTACTAAAATACATTTCTGAATTGAGCATTTTCTTTTCACAACAGAATAGTGGGAATAGTTATCCTTGCTATTTTGCAAACCCAAATTTCAAATATACAGTAACTAGACCGTATTCATCTACCCTGGTCCTTTATTATAGCTATTTTTACTCAGCACCAATTTCTCTCATTATTTGCGACATGCAGTATACTCAGATTCTAGAAGCCTTGCTGTATTTCCTCAAGGTTCTTCACTAGGCAGCTGCTCCGGTTTTTCCTGAGTGACTTTGATTCTGGCTGCCTTAGTGCATCTGTGAAGTGCGGTGCTGCAAGGTTCGGGAGAGCTGGGTCCCACAAAGTCATGGATGCTCCCCTTTGCAGTTTCTTCCACTCCCCACCCCTCCCAGTCATTCTTTCTCTCGTTCCTCTTTCTCTCTTCTCCCCTACTGAGAGTGGCACTTTAATCTCTTTTTCATATTTAAAGTTATGCAGAACAAAGCTGCAGAAACTCTGGGAATCTCTATAGCAAGAAAGAACTGCAGGGCCAAGTAAGACTTTTAAGGACTTTCTAATAAAAAAACTGAGTGGAACTGAGTTTTAGAGGTCCTTTGGCTTGGGGTCCTCTACTTGTGGAACTAGTGTACCTGGAACTACAGCTAGAACTACAGCTCTGTCTGGAACTACAATTATAGCAGACTGCACATCACTTAGTGTCCTATGTGTAGTCTTATGTACAATCTTGTTCATACTGGTCTGTTAGTATTGTGTCCTTATGTTTATATGCTGAAATAATATCAATCATATTCCATTAAGTTAAAAAGGCATGGGGGTGGGCGGGTAGAGAAATGCTAAGTATGACAATATATTTCTTAGTTTATTATTCTTTTAATCTGCCCAATAACTGAAGTTCTCTGAGCAGATTACAGAGTTATTAAAAACTTAATAAATTACTAAAATCATTTTTAAATATCCAGAACAATAAAATGCCATTAATGACTAGCACATGAATTATGGAAAACATATAAACTCCAGTATAGTGGGCAGTTAAGATATAACTGACTACAAAACTTTAAACATGCTAAATCCAATAAGCTGGAGCCATGCTAATAGTACAATTCTATATGTGTCTTCTCAAATTTTAAGCTCCACTGAGACTAGTGGCATATAATCTCAAGGGAATGGAAATAAGGTTGCAGCCTAAACTAGTTCAGTTTTTTTTTTTTTCATTCAAATAACATTGATTTTGCTTAATGTGAATATTTAAGACTCTTTGATTTTTGTTTCAGGGTTTACCTCCGCCGATAACCAAGAGATTCAGCTGCCATTCCCATGACTATCAAGAATTTTCACAACACAGGGAAGAATGTTTGCTTATGACTCAGGATCACCAGTCCCATATAGAAGGGGCTGTTTCTAACATATCAATAATAGATGATAACACTGTTTCATTACTGCCTAGCCTGAGTGAAGAAAACAGTTTACAGGGAGAGGAAATCTTTTATTCCATAAATGAAGAAGATATTTCATATGACACTTACAGTGGTCAGTCTGAAAATATTGTCAGGAAAGCAGTAAATGTGATGGATGAGAATGAAATGCATGGTAGAAGAGGACGACAAGAGAAAGAAGACTGTATTTCAGCTCCAGAAAGGAATAAATTTTCTTCTTTCAGTAAAAAGCACCTAACTATAGGTTCTTTTTCCACAGAGGAAAATTCCATGTCACCACTAATTAGATTTAGTGGTGGCCAAAACTGTCAGGGTAGAAAAGAATGTGAAAAACTTTTAGGAGGAGGAGAAGGAGGAGGAGGAGGAGGAGGAGGAGGAGGAGGAGGAGGAGAAGGAGGAGGAGGAGGAGGAGGAGGACTTGTATGTAGAAGAGATGTTTTAGAAGATACAGCAGAGTGTGTAGAAGGAAAATTGTATGAAATGAAGCCTTATGAACAGTTGGACTTTCCCACTTCAGTAACAAATGTCACAAGTGAGTGTCAAGATGCTAATTTCAAGGATACATTAAGGCATGTGGATATTATAGCCTCCAAATATGAGTATGACAGCAGGGCTGCATCCCCACAGGTCAATGCTATTTCAGATAGTTGCACTCTTCAAGACTCCAGCCTTTCCCCTTCCTATTTTAAAAATAGACAACTTGGTCCTTTGGATCTATTACCACCAAGTACAGAATTAAACAAAGATGGGTATGTTCCTGACTCTGAAATAAATGCAAACTCTTTTAAATCTGTTACAGTCCAGATGCCTTCAAAACTGATATCAAATATGCAAAGCATATCACTGGGTGAAACTGCCATCAAAAATCCATCTATGGCTTTCTCATCCAAGATGTCCCAGTGCCCTAGGAATGAGTCTCTGGTTTCATCAGTTCTCCTTGAATCAAAGGAGACAAAAGAAGCTTCTGCTCAAACCAGTAAGAGGCAAGCAAAGAAAGAAACTCTTCCCCTGTTTCACTGCTTCCCTTCTTTTCATGGGCATGGTCGCCTTGTGAAGTCTGCTTCTTTAGATACAGGACTTTATAGGGAATACAGAGCTTACTGCCACGAACCTTTGAATACTTGGTGTGCCCAGCCAATGGCTCACTGTTGCTCTTTGAACTCCCATCACTGTTGCTTTATGAGGTCTTTCCCCTTAGCTCCACCATGCAAATATTCCATGATGTGCTGGTCTTCTCCCAGCACTATAGAGCTAAAGCTTCAGAAGACTCTCAGACTACTGCAGGACTCAGCAGTGAGAAATATTTCTTCTGTGAGTATTGCTAAATGAAATGTAATAGTTAATATTTTGTCAGTCTGATGAGTTAAGACTATGTTCTGCTAGCAATCAGGTTAGATGTCTGAAATAACAATGAACTCCAGATTATTTAAGAACACCAACCAGAATGGTAGAAGGACTGAAAGCTGTATGAGAAATGGTTGGAAAAAATGTGCTGTATGTTTAGCTATAGGAAATAAGATTGAGAAGACCTGATAGCTGTCTCCAGCTATCTAAACATTTTTATGCATAACATGAATCAGAACTACATTCTATGGCCCTGGAGAGCAGAACTAATTTCACTGGGTGGAAATTATAGGGAAAGAGATATCAGGTAAACATTAGGAAAAACATCAAGAGCTGCTCGACATTGGAGTAGAGTGCTAGGGGAGTGCTGGACTTTTTTTTTTTACCGTAGGTATTAAAGCAAAGGCTTGACAGCCATCAGATGGAAATATTGCAGATCTTGCCCTGACCAGGGCATTGAACTTAATGAACTCTAAAGTTCCTTCATCCAATTCTGCAATTCTATAGGAGCATGTCTCCACCAGTCCAGTGCTACTGTCTGGTCTAAATGGCAACAACTCTAGAGGGTCTCAGGTAGAGTTGTTGCCATTCATTCTTTCATCACCTGCTACCAAACCCTTTTAGTTGGAGGCTTCCAATTTGGCTTCCCCTGCCCTTTTTCACACGTGGGGAAGCTTTCTTGTTCAGCAAACTTAATTACAGTTATCTCTTGTCACCTTATTCAGGCAGTGATTTCACACAGACTAAATGGAATGCAGAGAGGGAATGAAGAACTTTTCCACGTTCCCTTTATGAACCTCTGCATAGAATCTTCAGATCTACAACGTCTATATGAATATTTTTATTGTTTTTGTATGATTGGAAATTCTGCTTTTTTCAGGATTACAAATTGTGTGAGCTATCCATACACAGTTGATTGAAGTTGGACATGCATTAGATTCTGGTTAAAGGTTTGGTTGATCACACAGAGGTTGGTTGTGGAGTCAGTGGGTGTGATCCTACCTCTTTTTCTATGTGTTCAATGAATATAGAGTAGTTACCTGGTTAAACCAGTATACCGTTTGCAATTTAAAGTATGTGTCCACCTAAAATATGTTTTGTTTCTAGAGAAAGGAGGTAAATTCAGATGGTGTGTTTACAGTGTTCAGCCCCTGTGCAATCATGGTACAAGGAGGGCCTAAAATTTAGGTCACCGCTGATACCTGAAAACCAAATTGTAATTGGGAAGTCCATTGTAAACACTGTTGTTATCTAGGGGGGAGAAATGGATTTCTCAATACTATTTGTAATACATTTTTTTTTTAGGTTGTAACTTTTGGGGATTGACTGATATGTCTGTAAGATGGCATTGTAGGAGGAGAGCCATCAGAAGTCTGGTAGCACCTTTTCCAAGGAACAGATTTTATTAAAAGGCATTAAGCTTTTGTCACAGATGCTACCAGACTCCTGCTTTTTTGCCACAAGATGGCAGTGTTTCATAAACCACTCACAACTGACTAAGTTGTGCTTTTAAGTATATGATCCTAGCATCTTTTCCCATCTTTTGACATTTGTGGAAAGCAGAATCATTTTTCCCACTTTTTACTCAGTAAACGTAGAAGGCAATACTTAATGACACTGCATTGCATCAAGATTAATACTGTGAGTAAATAGAACAAACAATTCAGATGAAATATTATGGTTTTCTCTTTTTTCCTACTTCCAAATGTTTAGTTGCTATGACTTAAAAAAACCCTAAAAATAGGATGTTGTATATATGTGTCTCTTGTTTAGAAATATAAGCATATGACTTCAAGGTATAATATCCCGAATAACCTATAATATCCTAATATCCTGAATATAATAGGGAGGTAATAAAAAAGAAAGTCCTCTTTTGGCTCACAGTAAAGCTGGAAATGGGGAATGGCAATAAAATAAAACAAATATTAGCAACCAGAGTGAGTCTCTCTTTTTAGGATTGCATGATTATTTGGGTTTCCATAAATGGGTAGAGAATAGAGGTTCCCACTAATTCAGAGATGTTACAGAGCTACTATTCCCTCACCATTGGCCATGCTAGTTGGATTGCTGTTTTAATTCAGTGATACATGGATAGTCATAGGTTCCCCACATCCTTGCATTTTTCCTGGAAGGTCTTCAAGTTGATTCTGCCCAAAACTATAGAACCTCTTGTAGTAACTGCTCAACAGATGAGCATGCCTACCATATAACTGTTATACTGTAAATACATAGTAAATTGTTGTCTGTTCTTGGTATTGTATTTAGTGTACAGTCCATGAAATTGAAGTTATGAAAAACTCATGCTGGAAGTTTCAAGAAAGGCTGGATGAAATTGAGCAGCACCTAGCAGAACAAGAGGCTTTCTTTCCCAATGTTCTGTTGAAAGAAGGACGGTAATGACATCCCATGTACACATAGTTATCATTCCATTGCACAGTACACACTTGTTGGGCTTATAGTTGCCCAACAAATGTGTTTGCTCTCTGCCCTGTAAAGTATAGTAAAAGACGTCTTTAAAATAATGTATAAATATCTGCATTCAGAACAGAGTGATCTCGAAGCAAAAATCATTATGGTATCAATAGCAAGTAGAGCCAGTTGTACCCTCTTTCCCATTTGATCTGCCACTACTGCATCTCTCCAACCATTTGACCAGGGTGGGGAGATTCAATATTCAATATTTAGCCTTAAAAGACTAGAAAAGTGTGTTAGTTTTTCATTTTATAAAATCTAAACAGTTAATGTTAGCTAAGAATAACCATCTGTTACAGTTATATGTTGTAATTCTAACTGAACCCTGTGGACAAATGGGCATGATTCCATACTGCTCCCAAATACGGGAAATTAAGTGGATCAAGCCATTGATTTAAGAAGTTGTATGATTCCTTGACCAAAAGCTTTTACCTTTGCATTGTGATTATATTAAGGGAGCTGTGCTTTGTTGAGGATTGTGTTGCCATCTTCTGTCTTGTCTCTATGTCATGTTCCACAGAGAGGAAAGGCAACGGATGCAGACCTTGCGACAGGCTGTTCATCAAGAGGTGGCTAAATTGAAATGCCAGTTACAGGACCCGGCTTGCCAGGCCATGGAGAGAATTCTAATGGTAGGTTATATGAGCAGATTGCCTTTGATTCAAGGTGTCATGTTTTCCATGAGACTATCTTTCAATAACCTTGGGAACACTCTGCTCCCAGAGCTAGAGTACTATAGGGCATTCCGGAGCAGTGTGTTTCTGCACTGACTTGCTGTAGCCTCTCAAACAGAACTCACAGATGTGTACTAAATGATCTGTGAACAATTGAGCTGAGCCATCCTTCAGCTTATTTGGCCAAGCTCAGTAAGCTGAAGGAAAAGCAGCATATCTCTCAGGCAGCATTTCCTCAAGTTCTCTCCAAGTCTGTATGGACTCTGGGGAGGGTTGAGAGCCAGAACAGGTAAGACTTTTGCTCATTTCCTAGGGTAGGAGAGGTTTTAGAGAGCATTCACCTTGTATAGTTCTTTGGAGAATTCAAAAATGGGCTTTGGGGCTTTTGAGTACTTCTCTCTGAACAGCAGTGTCCATTACTCTGAGAAAACATTGGGAAAATATCCATACCATTTCTTTAACTCCTTGATAAAAAGTTCTTCTTCAACTATACATATGTTCCTGTACAACAACTGAAAATTGTGAAATTCAACTTAGCTTTTTAAGGTCATCGTCAAAGAAAAAGCCAAAAAGCTGTATGTATTTGTAAACATTTACAAATGATGGGAATTATTTCTAATTTTAGCAAGGAAATGGTGTCTTGAGTAGACACTTATATTACAAAGTTACATTTTGCTGTATCCCATATTCTATTTCATTTTAAAATTCTGTTTTCATTAGCTCTGGCCTGCAAAAAAACAGCACCTGCACATGCAGCCTGTAGTATATCCACCATTATTTACTGGCCACATATAATTTTATAGAACTATAGTGTCTTCCATTGCAAAATATAAAAGGAGGCACACTATGCAAATTTTAAAGAATTATCTACATAGCTAACTACAGCAGTTCGATAGAAATTACCTCAGCTCCATTTCTGAACCTTACAACATTGTAATATGCATGAATTGAATGTACATAAATAAAACAAAATAGCCAAATATTCCATATATTTGAAGATAAGGCTCCCCAACATTTATATGGTGGCAATGGCTCCACACTGAATTTGCCAGTTCATTCCATTCACTTGGAAATGAGACCTGTGGAGTAATTTCTCATTTTCAAACAGAAGGGGATTTTATTGTGAAAGACAAACCAACGCCCTGAGCAAGTTGTGTGGAGTGGCTACTTATGAATTCCTATCAAATTTGGGCTGCAAACATCTGGACTACAACTAGATGGCAATCTCTCTCTCTCTCTCTCTCTTGCAGCAATTGGATCAACTATTAATTGCACAGTCTACTCTATGCTCAGAACTTGGAATTTCTGATTCATGGGAAGAAAGTGAAGATAAGACTGGACACCCCTTTCCTGCTTTCTTTACCAGGGCTGGGTGTGTGAAGGACATCCGACACAGGCCCCCAGCCAGGAGTGCAACAATTCCATCAAGTCCTTCAGCTACTTTAGCCAGGCAGAATGAATTGCATGCCTCAGCTTTAGCAACTGCCAAGACCAGCTTGACATCAGTCCCCATGGAGCTTCACAAGAATAAAAAAGAAATTAAAGGTCCCTCTCAGCCCAAAATAGACTTCAAAGCCATTATACAGAATGTAAGGATTGCTTTTCAGTGCCTCTGGTTCCTAGAGTGGAGATGAATGGAGCTTTTCTTCTCAAGCTTTCTGTTCTTTGGATATGCATCAGGGGTAGAGGGGAGGAACTTATTGTTAAGAAAGTGAGTGCTTAGATAGTCTGCATTTATGCAATGGAGGTGGTCAGCTACAGCATTTTGCACACTATTTATACAATTAATGTTTTTACATCCCCCCCCAAAAAACACTATAAAATGAAAGTGTGATTGTAAGGAAGAAGTAGCAATTGTGTTGCAGTGTAAACTCTGCCCCTTTTGTACTTATGTCATGATGTTGCATACAAGTACTTAAAGGGTGGAGCTTGGGTATCATGATACACATTTTATATCTTGGCTTAATCATGGCTACTTTTGTGGATGCCTCTGAGAGTGACATACAACTTGAAATCATTTCATTGGCATTTCATAACAATGAAACTATGCACAAACTTTTTGTTTTGATTAAAATACTGTGTAGATGCCACTAGCTGAATAAACTGCAGTGGTGTTCAAGTCCATCCCACATGCTACCAGTTGTCCATACATACTCTAAAGCATCTTACACAATTTCTTTGTGTTATAGTTAACATATTAAGATGTAGCATCTTCTTTGTTCCATAATTGATATGAATGAAGTGATCATTGGTCCACTATGGTTCCTAGAAGTATGTTCAAGAGGCTATAAGATAAATAAGGTAAATGGATTTTGCTTTCAAGGGCAATTGGCTGACCTCAAAAGGAAACACTTCTCTCTAGTCCCTGGAAAAACCTCCACAGCTTTCACTTTTAGCAGCAGAAAGAGAGAGAAAAAAACTGGAACATTAATGGGAAATACCTGAATATGTTAAGAGAGCCTTTCAAGTGCAAAGATTCAAAATTCATATAGCCCCCAGATATATCTCCAAACGAGCTTCTGACATATGGAGCTGATGCAGATTAATTCCTTCACTTGGTAATCTTTTTAAATTTCTTCATGCACTACCTCAAATTTTTGCAGGTCATTCAAGTAAAATAATTATTTCTAAGAGCACCCTAATCTTATTACAGTTACTTAACCCTAATCTTAAACAGTTACACTGGAGTACACTTTCCAGAATTCCCAGCCAGCTTGGCCATAGTTAGGAAACAGAAATAAAGGATCTGACTATTTACATGCAACTGTGAACTGAGCCAAATATAAATTCTATGCAACACAAACATCTATTTTCATAAATAAATGTAATTTCTGCTGCACTTCAGGAGCATCCCTTGTATATTTACAAATTGTCAGTGCAACAGATGCAGACTTTGTATATTTCCTAACCCATATTGTATTGAGAACTGTTAAACTTGGTATTTGAATTTTGGTTTGAGGTTATTATCTTTACAGAAAACTTTTCATTTTCTGATTTGGAATAGTGTAGAAGAAATGGGAGGGTTTATGTGGAGATCTAGGGAACTACTCAGCAGTTATATTTCCAGGAAGAATGACTGATTCATTTGAAAGCCTTCATCCACTCCCCCCTTTCCCTCCATTATCCAAAAAAGCCTTAATAAATCCTGACACCTTTAATGGAAGCTGCAAGTTATTTATTTATTTTTTTTTGTCTGCGCTCAGTCATTGCTGACCCTGCAGTGACTGCTTGGACGAGTCCTTGCAGTTTTCAAGGCAACTGTTCTTCGGAAGTGGTTTGCCAGAGCCTCCTTCCTAGGGCAGAGCCCAGCTGGCAAGCGCAGGAGGCAGGGTTTCCGTTGCTTCACGCCCTTTTCGGGCGCGCGCAGTTTTTCGCGCTTACCGGCAACTGCTCCCAACTCCTTTTTTGCAAGGCACCGCCAGCATTTTTCCTCCCACCGGAGTGAGAGTCCCCATTTATCTACTCACGTAAGTTTTCGAACTGTTGGGTTGACAGGAACTGGGGAGGAAACAGGAGCTCACCCTGTTTAACGCAAAGGCTGGACTCGAACCGCTGAAGCGTCGACCATTTCTGGCCGGCAACTTTCAGCGTCATTAAGCCGCTGCGCCACCGCGTCCCCCGCAAGTTATTTTAGCTGTTATTATTTGTCTATCCCTAATGATTGTCACTAGGTAGCCACATTTTTGCAACTCTAAATCTGTTCATTCTTAACTTCTGGCTTATTCTTTCTATCTTATTAGCTGAAAAGATCTTTCCGAAGTTCTTTCAATAATGATGCAGCAGAAGGAAGGGAATGATGGAAGCCATTCTGCTTGAAGTGTTATTTTCTAGAAGAAAAACTTTTGAATCTCTTCAGAGAACTGGAACTAAGCTGCTCTACTGTGTGAGAATTCTCCTTAAATATTAATTGATTTCATGAGCAAATATACTGAAAAGAGATGGACATGGGAAAAGACCTGATCATGATTTTATAAAATAGATTAGAGAGCCATCAGGGTAACAGTCATTAGATCTATACCGAATAAGGAAGTGATAAGAAAAAGCATCCTTTATCAAAAGCTCTGTTTCAATTGCTTTATTGTTGCTGGAATTAAACAAATTTTTTTTTACATGTAAGACTGATGCTTAACAACAAGATGATGTGAGATAATTAATCACAGTGTGGCCTCCTCCAAGAATTTTCTGCTGGCTGAACTATTTTTTCCCTGATATTAGGCGCCATCTACCGGTAGGGGTTTAAAACAGCAGGAGCAAGAATTAACTGTTAATGGGCAGTTGTTACAGCTGTTTTCCATCATGAGAAATAAAATGAGAAAACTTGTTTTTGCTTCAGGAATGTGGTGCTCTAGTTCCTTTTGAGGAAATCTGTATATTTTGTACTCTTTTATTTTAATGTTTTGAAACTTTACTAACTTTATAATTGAATGGATAAAAAAAAAAAACAGATATCGACAGCCTCTATGGATTTTAACTCAAAATTGATATAAGCCCTCCCTCCTCAAAATGGTGGGTCTCTCTTCTAATATCTTTCTAACTCGGTGTTCCTCAGCCTTGGCAGCTTGAAAATGTGTGGACAACTCTTCAGGTTGTCAAGGTTGAGAAACATTGTTCTAACACATTCCCTCAGTTTTTAAAATCAACCTTACTGGTAGCCAGTCAGTTCAACAATATTCCTGAGAATTAAATCTTTCATCTGTTCTTTGGCTGGTATATCACCCGTTGTTATTTGTCAAAATAATACTTCTCAAATGCTATACATCAAATTTTAGATTTTCACTAGTTAACATTCCTTAAGTGTTATGATTGTAAGAAAGCAATGTAGCAAAGTTATAATGTTGTGAATGTAGAGCCAACCTGAAGTAAACCTCAGATTTTTTCTCCCTCACACATATTCAGTCCTATTGCGCTACCAGTTTCACAAATCCATGTACACATTTTTTCTTTCTGTCTTTGAAATGGAGAACTGTGGCTGCCTACCCACAACATAGTTTTGTGATAGCTAATACTGGCTTAAAATCGATGTGCATTTTGGAAATTTCATTCGCATTAAATCATAGCTTAATAAAGTGAAAAACAGCATTTGTGGCATTTATGTCTTCATTGTTTCTGAGATGCCTAAATATATTACATGTATAAATCTATTCCTATTACACAGAAATCTCTCTTACTAAAGAGTGAGGGAACTATAATAACTTTGCCTATATCACTGTTTCAAATCATACCTGACTTCTGAGAAAGATATCTTAATTTCTTCCTTATTCCATTTGATGTGACACTTCACTCAGGATGAGCCGCTGAGCATTTCTCAAGCACATCGACCATTTGTGCAGCTTTTAATGGCATATGCCTTTTGACATCAGCAATGGCCCAGCTGTTACTCCATGGCAACCGGAATGGGGAGGGGGGCTAGAGCAACACCCTGCATTGTTTTTGCTGCTGTATAAGTAACGTTCAATTTACATCCGTGTGCTGCTTCTAACTGAGTTCATACATCAGACTAAGCTAAAACTAAACAGCGTGTGGTGGTTGAAAGCAGTGTATGAACTTAGACTGAGTATTCGTTGGCAGCTTTCTTTTCTTCTGCAGTTTCTAGCAAAGGGTTCTAGTAACATCATAGCAGAACCAGGTGAAACCATCCATTCTTCCTTGGAAGAGGCCACCCTTCTCTTAATACCCTCTTAAGGACGGAATCATCTTCTAATATCTACAACATATTGAACGTAGGTATTCAGTGTACATTGGACATTGTATTACTATTTCCACAGCTTGTGTTTTTATGAGTCTTCACTTTTTATTAAACAATCGTGAAAGACAAACTGGAACTGCTTATATTCAGTATCACTTCATATTGGTAATGCTATAGATCATATTTTGTTTAAACAAATGGAAACAGATGTCTGAATGCTGATTGAATTAAACAGCACAGGGAGTGAGCTGTGTATAAAACCTGATTTGGGATGACTGCCAAGGACAGATACAACTAGCTCAAAGGCTGCAAAAAACAAATAACTTCCTGGAGTTGTCCCCAAGCAAATTCAAAAGGATGTCAAACTGTATTTTCACACTATGGCTATAAATTTAGAAAGTTAAAATAGTAACAGTGCTATTGGCCTTTGGCCTATATTATTCCATTTTAGAAATTCAGGAATTCTAGTAAGATTTGATCCATTTAGATTAAACTTTTCCCTTTCCAGTTACTTCCTGATCAATTGCCATCTCCTAATACTATTTGGACCTTTAGTACAATTTCAGTGTTGATTGCTATCTTATACTGTAACTAAGCCCAATTACATGCAATTGAAATAAATAACATCCCTTCCCTCTCTATTCTTGCTTTCATCACCCTTCATTTCTTTCATTAGATCTTATGCAATTAATTTTAGGTTGCTTCTCCACAGCCTCCAAGTATGTCCCTCCAACTCATCGCGTATTTGTATGGTTGTACAGTCCCCATCTTCTTCACCTTGATCTAGCCAGCACTCTAGGGCTACTGTAGCTTGGCTGCAAGAATCAAAATCACCACTCCAGAAAACCCTAACTCTTTGCTACCATCTTGTGGTCGCCTGGATATTTGCAGCCCTGCCAACATTTCCTGCTGTTTGTTAATGAGAATATTAAATATAGCAGTTAACCCATATCCCATCAAGTTCCTTGCTTTCTCTCATGGTGTTTTCTTTCCACGGTGGTGAAAAATACAAACAACAAAACCCCTGAACAACTTGTCACCATGCAGAGGTGTGATAAAGCCACCTCTTGAAGCAGCCAGAAAGCGCTGGGTGAGCAGTAACAAGCGCTGGCACTTTCACTCAAAGAGGGGTGGGGACAGGAACTGGGAGTTAGACCCAGATGGGAGTCCCCACCAATGGGGAACCAACCCACCTGACAGCTAAAGCAAACCATGGCAATGCAACCTTTCTTGAATTTCTGGGATCAGCAGCAGATCTGCTTAAATTCTGAAGTCAGTTGATTCAGTGTGCAGAAACTGCTAAAAACTCCACAAACTAGCTTTTGCTCTATGTGCAAATGGACCATTAGATTGTGAGGTATTGCTTTTCATTTCCTTTGTATTTAGAGTGATATTGCATCAAGCCAAAAGTTTATCTAGTCCAGCATTTTTTCCCACAATAATCAGATGGCTATGAACATGAGGGTTGTACTCTGAGATTCATGGTCCCCAGTAATCGGCGCTGAGTGACCTGCTGCCTCAGATTCTAGAGGAAGCTCACTCAGTGACTTTGGTCCAGCCACTCTCCTCTCAGACCAATCCTACCCCACAAGGTGGTTGTTGTGGGAAAAAAATTGAGAGGTGCTATGTTGGGTGCCTTGAGCTCCTGGACGAAAGGCAGTATTTAAACCTTATATACAAATAGTATCTAATAAGATTGTACAGTAATTTGGATTTGCAGGAAGAAATGTGCTTCAATAGCTTTTTTTGAGATATGGTGACATCTCAGATACAATACACAATATTGCAAGTGTGCTGGTATCATACCGTTGTATGAAGACATTAAGATTTTGGCAGTTTTATTTTTAATTCTTTTTGTAATGGGCATGACATTTCTTGTTTTCCCATAGCTCCACATTCCTGGTCTGTCCCTGCCAGATCAAATTGCATCATCATATACTGTATATGCAATTAGATGTTTCCCTAATATACACCATTTTCCACTTGTTTACACTGAATTGCATTTATTTACCATTTTAATGCCAAGTCCTCAATAAGGAAAGATCCTTTTGGCGCTCGTTGCTTTCCATTCTTGTTTTAACTACCCTAAATCATTTGATATCATCAGAATAGTTTGCCAATTTTCAGTTCATTTATGCACAATTTAAAAAGCATCAGTTTTAGTACAAATCCTTGGGGAACTTGATATCCTTCCAATGCAAAAAGCAGCCATTTAATGCTTTCTATTCCGTAATCCTTTCCATGACATTGGTGCTTGCCTTCATACACTATGTAAAGTGCCATTAATATATATGAGACATGGTTGTATAATGTTAGGGTATATGACATTTTGAACTTGACATTTTAGATAGTATTCATTTCTTTAATTTCAAATCTTTTTATGACTAAATTATTTCCCTAAAAGGATTAAAATTGCAATCCCAGTTTAAACAAACAAATAAGCAGAATGCTCAAGCCAGAAAAATTAATAGAAGTACAACATGGAATGGGATCCAAAGTCTAAGAAATGGAAACCAAGCCCCAAAGGCACATTTTGACCTGCCAAGTATTGCTGGTAATTATTCTGCAGAGGATGGGGAAATACTATTATATTTTAGATCAGCAGCTGAACTTTAGAGGAAGAGCATCTGGACACTCTTTAGTGGAAAACATTAATGCTGGATTCACCAAGTCATTTCCAAAGCTTTCTTCTCCCTGGGGAGTGTTCTTTCAGACACCATTTTCCATGAAAATCTTGAGGGGATTGTAATCTCAGCATTCTACTTTATCTGCAGGGCGTATATGTGCGCCTACTAGCCTACATGCCCCAAAGCCTCATTTTTTAAAACTTTGTACTGGGCGGTTTACTGAATCATGGAGATTTTTCAATGCATATAAAGAACTAGATTTTATATTAGAGAATGGTGGAGATACAGGGCCAGTAAATGCATTAGTAACATGCTAATTACAAAATGTAATTATCAGAGGCTGAGAAGCCTGGACACCACTAGGACCACATGGAAGGGGAGGGAATGTTTAACACTTTCATACACTCTTGTTGCCCCACAAAGAAATGTCCTTCAGAAGCTATGATTTGCATCAGAATAGGCGGCTTCATTGGGTGCTGCTATTTACATTGTTTTATATGTCCTTTAATTACCCTCACAGAATTCATATCACAGTAATCTGATTCATACTTATCACATTTTCTGAATTTGGGGCAAATATGGCAGGTACAAAACACATAACAAACTCCACTGCTTTTCCCTTTTCTGCAGTGAACAGTAAAGCTCAAAGGGTTGCATATATTCCAGAGAGAAAGCAATGGGGGCTGCGGGGAAGGGGTTAGTCATATTTGGACTTCTGAGAGATGTAATGGCTATTCTCAGAAACTGGTTACCATGAGGAGAGTTGTCAATTCACAAAATCACCACAGTAATGGGAGCGACTAGTACAATATACCCATATCCAGAAAGCAAATTGCAAGGTTGTTCCCTGACACACCCTCTAGCCTAGGATTATCATATCTGGTTGCAAACATCAGGATGAACTTCAGGATCTTTGTTGCCATCTAATGATCCTCTGGATTTTTGCATCTCAATATGATAGCCTTACTCTAGCTCCTAGGGGATAGACTCTGCCCTGTCAGCTTACCTCCCCACTTCCCCAATAAACTACTGAGTTGTGGAGCCCATCACTGTTTTTATTTTCTAAGCATGCCTATGGGGACTATATAGGGCCAAAGTCATTCCTGCATAACAAATTGAAAAAGAATCTTAGTTTTTAAAGAAACGGAATAGGGTAGATTTGTGCAGTTGAAAGGGACACAGAAAAAGGATATCCTACAGTGATCAGGAGCCTGAGAAGACCAAGGAGAAGCCATCTTATATAAGGAAGTTGTTTTCTATCTCACCATGTTCATGCAGAGGATGTGGTAGCGTAGGAGCAATCTTAGATATGGTATGTTGCTGAGCCCATTTTCACTTAATGTAAGCTGAAATGAAGAGCAAATACATTATCTACAGAAGCATTAGTGATTTTTCCAAAACCAGTAGCCAAACAGCAGTCTACTGATTTCTTATTATACTTGTAGTGTGCATCTAGAATTTGTGAATGCTTCCTATTATCCTTTTAGGCTCTGTTGGCCAGGTGCAAATCTTTTAAAGACTTCTCTGTGTTGATCAGACTAAAGATCAATCTAGTTCAACATTATATTCCCTAGACTGGCCAACTGATGAGATATCCTCAGGGAAGCTCACAAACAGAGCAAAATGTGGAAAGTATCTTTTGTTGTTTGATTCCAGCATTATGTAATCAGATATACCACTTTTAAATATAGAGGTTTATTATAGAACATGTGGCTGGTTGGGTTATTACCCAGTGAAAAGAAAGCTCTCCGTTATTTGCCTTTCTACAGCCATTTACCATGATTTTTAAAAAAATATATTTATCCCTTTATTATATTGCATAATAATAGGAAACCCACTTTTGAGTTTATTTTTTAATTATTATTACCAAGCCAATGCTTGTTTTCAAAAATCTTTGTGAAACCTGTTCTTATGAAAGGATGGCCATTGTCCTCTTTCTCGCTCAGTGTGGCACTAAAATAAATTTAATTAAAACCACATACAAGAGGCTCTTCAAGCAGCAACACTCTTTAGGAAGTTCCTTGCAATACAGTAATAAAAAATTAACCTTAAACATTAATTAAGTGCATCTGTGTTCCTCTCCAATATTAGTTTAATGTTGGTAGTCACACAATGGTCAGGCCCATACTTAGCACCATATTTTCTGCCTCTTCCTATTATATCAAGTAGAGATGGTACTGTCCTGCAAAGTATCTCTTTTAAGCAATATTGCAGCTCTCAGTTTAATTTCAAAAGACTTCTGCAATTAATTTGCAAGAAGAGAGAAAGAAAAAAGGAAATGACAGAAAGGTTTTTTAAAAAAAAAGAACGGCCTACTCGCTTTTGTCTCTAATCCCACCAATCACTGGATCAACCTTGTCCACAGCATTGGAACACAGCTCACAACATGCAGCCCTTAACAGAAGAACAATTCCCAACCCTAGTATATAGGAATAAAAATGATTGCTTCCTTTGTTAAAGTGACTTAAAAGTGGCAATGAAGACAGGATAAGGATCAGCAATGGGGATGGCAAATTTCGCACCAGTACAGTTTTCTACATCAGGAAGAGCTCTCTGAAAAGATAATCAGCCACACACATCACATCTTCCTAATGGCTTTGGTTTGTCTTCCAGAGTAAAGCCCCATTCTGCTGAAAAATAAAAAAGTACTCCATAGTAAGAAATTGTTCCATAATAAGACATTTCCAAGGAAGGAACTAAAGAAACTGGGAATTTTTTTATGAAGTTATTATTAACATATAAACGACATGTTGGATAACCTTATCATCTATTTTGCTGAGCATCAAGTATGTAGAATATTTGATCCTTATAGGCTCACTTCATGAATATTACAATACAAAAAGGACTCCGAAGTGAGGCTGAGATAATTTCTGCATGATTGATAGAGACAGATATGAATTCTAGATAAATAGAATAGTCAAAATTTGCAAAACCTTTTTTTTTTTTTTGGTATCTTGACACTGAAGAACTGACAACTCTCTAGTAGGCCAACCACAGGTTATATGTGCCACCCCAGCCTCATTTTTATGACCCAAACCTATGCTACCAAAAGTTGGTGTTGAAATTCCTGGCTAATGTTTAAAGTAAGCTTCTAAATAGGTGTGAGAAGCCTCTACTAAGAGGACATACACCTATTTTGCTTCTGAAAAACCTTAATCCCTGTTCTTGAGATTGCAGTTGGCCCTGCTCTTTCAGCCAATGTGACTATATCAGTGCCATTTTTGCTGTGGTCCTCAGGGGCTGATTATTCTCTCTCTCTCTCTCTCTTTTAATAAAGTCCCTGCTCCTGGAATAGAGAGAACCCTGAAAGGGGAACAATGACTTGTTAGCAATATCTGAAAGGAAATGACCCAGCTGAAGCCTTTTCCGTTTGAATAGTTAAAGGGCTCCAATTCATAATGCTGTCTGTTGGACAGAAAGTTTCCTCTAATATTCCAGAGACCCAGCATGTTTGTATATTTTTTCCCCTACTCCAAAAAAAAAAAAATTCTATCAAAAGCAGTGAGCTAAAATAACCAGTTCTGGTCATGACTGGCATGAACGCCAGAGCCACAGAAGGCTCCCTGCCTGGGTCCCTAAATGGCAGCAGTGTGTCAGGTTTGTGTAACAAACCATTCGATAAACACCAGCACCGCCACAGTCGTCAGCTCAGCTTCATTCCTAGACACGGCGTACCTGGCTCGGAATGTTTATATGTTGCCTTCAAACCAGTCCCCTGTCTCTCCTCGCTGCCCTCAGTTTTGCTCGGCAGTTGCCTAACTTGGCAGTGTTTGGAAAAGACCTTGGTTTAGATTTGAGGGTTTAGAGCTCCAAGCTGGCCATTTTCATTTGATAAAAGGTTCAATTTGTGTTCATTCTGTCCATACAAAATTGTTTCCTGCCCAGATTCTGAGGCGGAGGATTTCCAAAACGAATTGTTCTTCTTGATGTTTTTTTTTTTAACTTGTGTGTTTGCGCTCCTCCTTATGATACTGATTTGAAAATCGGCAGGCCCCCATCATTAAAATCCACTAGTGCTCAGGCTAAAGGTTACCTCTTCTTCGCCTTCCTGGGGTACTTTGGAAACAAAGCATTGCCATAGCAACAGCTACTGCTGCTCCCTAGATAAGGCGTGCAGGAGCATCCAGTGCCAGCAGAGGAGAAAGTTCCTGCTCCGGTGAACACCGAATCCCTATCACACCTACCCCAGCCACCCCGTCTGGTAAGTTCTTCAGCACTCTTGGTGGGTGGGATAGAGGGGGAACGATTAATACAGTCTTTCTAAAGAAGCTAAACAACTATCTGCCAACTCTATGATAGCAGTAAAGGTCACAGATCAGTTCCTCTGTCAGGAAGATTTAAAATGCCCTGGCAGATGAATCTACTTTGGAAGAGTTGAAAATTGTGAGCTGAAAGCTGTGAACTGAGACAGAAGGACGGAAGCTGATCTCATATATTTTAGAACATACACACATATACAGAAAGAGAGAGAGAGAGAGAGAGAGTAGGTATTTGAATGTTATTTTCAGCTTGATCACCACTCACATGGGGGTGAGTAATTTTGAACTGTACAGTTTAATTCGGAGTCTATTTCAGTTCAAGTTAATCACATATAATGAAATCCATGCCACTGTTGTAGTCCTAGGGTGCTATTTAAGTTCTGAGTCTAAGCTGTTAAGCCAGTTTAGTGGTAAGAATGGGATGAGGCTCAGATCCCAAAAGCATTTAGTACTTGAAAGCTTTTGTGTGAAATTAATATCTGTGTGTGTATATCACATGGCTTCAGTGGGTGCATCTTATCTACACACTCCAAAGTGAAGCCTATAATACTGACTGCCTTTTTTGAAAACTTTTCTTTTTTTTTCAGTTGCTTGAAAAAGTGTTGCTTTTAGAAAATATTTCACTCAGTTTCTTCAACCCATGGTAGTATGTACTCCATGCTATTTAAAATGTCTATTAAGAATGAAAAACATGACTTTTTTGTATATGCTCTACTTTAATGACAGTTTATAGAGTTTAATGTTACTTTTAGGGACATGTGTGAAAAGAAGCTTCTTATTCGAGAAAAGATATTAATGTATATTGAAAACTAGATATCTTAGATCCTCCCAAATTTCTTTAAGAATCTAGTATTAGCATGTCTTTGTACTTTCCATGTGCTCCTCATTATCTCTGAAATAAAATGCTACTAGATTTTAAATTCTTTACAAGGAAATTATTTCCCTTGAAGCCAGGGAGGCATTTTTCTAACAACATAATGACAGTAATCTCAGAGATGGAATAGTATCTTAGGATATAGAAATCTGTCATCTTTTCAATTAATTTTGAGACAGAGCTCACCTACCAATATGGGCAATCTTGCTATCCAGACTTAAGGTAAGAATCTGGCATCTTCCTGGCATGTCAAACTCCACAAGCTTTGCTTTATGAAACCATGGTGAAATAACCACTTTCAGAAGAATGCTCAGGGATGAGTTAGGCGTGCCACCATGATGTGATCAAAATGTAGGAATCTGTGGATCTGACAGCATTTTAAGGTTTGCTATCCTTAAAAGGATAACATCCCAAAGCAAGTCAGTTGTTCCTTTCCTCCAGAGTATTAGTGTAGAGTTTAGACATGATTGATGAGGATAGTCATTTGATTGTAGTACACATATGATGGCAGTGTCCACTGAACAGTGCTTTCGGAGAAAAGATACTCCTGCCTTACTTCATAAACCAAAGTAACATCCAGCAGCTAGAAGCCTTTGCCCTGGTATAAGCTCCTTCAGAAGGTTGAACTGGGGGCTTTAATTCTTCTATCTAGGGCAGTGTTTCTCAACCTTGGCGACTTGAAGATATGTGGACTTCAATTCCCAGAATTCCCAAGGTTGAGGCACACTGCTCTAGGGCCTCACTTTAGCCCACTAACCTCATCTATATTCTGCTGAAATATCTGTAGGGGTGAGAGTAAACTATTGGCTATAAGGATGCGGGGGTGGGTGGGTGGTAATCAGGCATTAACGTTACATAAAACAGATTTTATTAAATAGCAAGAGATCATCTGCACAGTTTGTTGCAGGATTGTTGCAAGGCATTCTGAAATACACCATTATTTTGAAAAATCATTACGGTTTTGCAAACTTCACTTGCCTTTCACAGGTAGCAGTGTGGTTTTAGAATGAAAGACATTTATAAGAGGAGTGGGAAACTATAGGAAAATGAGTGTGCTAAGAAGCCACATGGAAGGATAAGGCCGGCATTACGTGAGCCATGTATGTTTGATTCTACAACCCAGAAGCCCTTTTGCAGATTGTGCATTTGGATTGCTTTCCCACTGAAACTTTGTAGTTAAATTTTAAAAAGTCACATTTCTAGAAATCCAGATCCCTTGACATATGTCAGATTATGCATAGAAATCTATACATGTCTATTATAGGTTATGCCTAATCTAGCTTTCAATTCAATCCATTGATTACTGTGGATAAATGCAAAGATGACCCTAAAACCCCAGCTCCCATGATCACATGAGCCAATGTAAAATAAATAAATAGACAAATAAATACATGTTTTGCTTCATAATCTACAAATCAGTGACAAAATATATAGGCAATATGCAGCTTATAAATCACATGAAGATTTGGAGTTCCTAGCAGCCCTGCCCATTTTTTCCTGTTGTCCACCTGATCAGCCAGCAGCTGGGCATCAGAGAGCAGATGCTGTTTCCTATTGTCAATAGCAGGAGGAAAATAGTAATCTTGATAAAGACTATGGAGGAGAGAGGACTTTACGTTTCTCCAGCAATCTTACTCTGTTATCCCCTTCTCACTGATAGCCCTATCTCCCCTCCCCAGCAATCCTTATCAATCCCTGTCTCCCAGTTGCTAATAGCACAGAAAAATAGCTATCTTAGGGAAGGTCACTGGAAAAGGGAACAAGATTAAAACTCCCCTCCCCCAATAATTATGTGTGCTTGGTCTATGGTACAAGGTGAATTTCTCTGTGTGAACTGGGAAATGTGATAAGTATATGTAAATGTAAGAGAAAGAGCAAGTGAACATGTTTTTATATAGACTGTGAGGTGTCCCACCTATCAACCCCAAACAGTTCAGTGGCCCCAGAGCCAAAACTGCTTCCCGTTTCTGCAAATCTGAAATTCCCTGTAAACTTACCGAATCTTCCAAGGACGTTCCCTGTGGATTTTAATAATAACAATCCTGAAGGGCTTGTAAGGCACCCAGATTTTGGTTTTAAGGTGGGCAGCTAAAGAACCTGGTGGGGTTTTGTCAGGAGCAATTTGCCAAAAACATGAATGAAGACATGACCAGTGTTAAAAGAAAAGCAGGCATAAATTGGAACAGAATTTTAACTCCAGGAGTCATAGTTTGCTCTTTGGACACCCTGCTGCTTCCCTTTTCTCTTGGAGACCTCTAGGCTTAAAATGCAGATGAAAGCTGGTGCATATGTACCACAGGCCATGAACTCTATAAAATATGCATGGCTACCATTTATGAAGCTATGGCGTCTCAACAGCAGAGGGAAAGTATTCCCTATAGCTATGCAAAAACCGATAAACATCTTTTCACAGTACCAAAACACATTAATGATAATTTACCATTACCAGGAAAATCCTTCAGTAGGATGATCATTTGCTAGCATGTTATGGAAGATTCACACATGCATTCTGGAAGGATAATCTGGATGTAATTAGATTTTTGTGGGGAACCTATTAAAAAGAAAGGGCAGGAAAATAAAAATAAGAGATGAAAAGTAAATTACAATAGGGTGAGCTGGACTTTCTCCCACATCCACAGCTGACAAGACATATATGTGCCATCAGGTTAAATGCCTGTGCATATACACATTAATGTTTTAGGGAAAAAGAAATCAAGGGTAAATCTGCTGTAAAGACTGAAAGGTGGGGAGAGGCTGAATATGGGCCACAACTTATTAGTACTGTAAATTTGCAGAAGTGCTTTCTCCTCAGAAATATGCTCTGGGCATATTTGCTTATGTAGTTAATTTCATTCTTTTTATACTCCATCTTTCAACCAAGAGACTTAAGGTAATGCCTATACCTCCCACCAGTTTTTTATTCCTTCCAATTCAAGGAACTGTTGGAAAGAAATTACATAAGGCTCAGTTTTCTGTCTACCCATCAGTAGGATTACTCTTTGAAAACAGAACAGAATGGGACCAATTTGGTGTGGCAGGAGAAGATGGATTGTATTTACTACTATAAGGTAAAGCAAATAAGCAGCCTATAGTCCAAACTCTATGCTCAACAGTAAGTAAAATAAATTCTCTTTCAAATTAAGCTTGATTCCTGGTGATTTCATAGACACGTTCATGTCATTTTCTTGGATTACCGTTACAGGTAGTCCTCACTTAACAACCATTTGTTTAGCGGCCATTCAAAGTTACGACAGCACTAAAAAAAGTGACTTATGACCAGTACCTGAAGTTATGACCATCACAGCACCCCCACAGTCATGTGATTATGATCTGGGCACTTGGCAACCATTCGCACTTATGATGGTTGCAGCATCCTGGGGTCACATGATCCTTTAAGACCTTCCCATCCAGCTTCTAGCAAGCAAAAACCAATGGGGAACCATGTGATTCACTTAATACTGCATGATTTGCTTAACAACCATGTGATTCACTTAATGGCCATCACAAAAAAGGTCATAAAATCACGTTCAGCCACACGATGATTTGCTTAACCACTGCATTGCTTAGCAACCTAAATTCTGGTCCCAATTGTGGTCATTAAGCAAGGACTACCTGTACCTTCTTCTGCCATTTTTTTCTTTTTACTTTCCCATGTAGACTACATCCTTTGGATTTCCTGGTGGTTTCCCATCCCAGTTCCAACCAGGTTTTTGGAAGGTCAGGTGAGTGTTGCCCTGAAATGCCAGATTTGGGGAGAATGGGGCATAATTACAGAGATAGTCTGGCTCAGCTCAGGTGCTTCAAACTTTGGGTGTTGTGAAAGGGTAGCACATTGTTAATTATTAAACTTATGACTGTTGTATTTTAGCTGCAAGGGAAGTGAAGAGGTGCCTGTGGTATTTTTGGCCTCAGATGACAAAATAACTTGGGTATGTACCTTAACTGGGGAGGGGTGGGAGTCATGCATCAAAATCCCTTAAGACATGCTTTTCCATTTCTGAAATCTCTCTTTTCTTATACAAACAACATTCCATGGAAAAAGTGGCAAACATAAAGGTATTCGAATGTAAGATTAAATTGTGGCCACTATGTTAGTAAGTATTTCAGAAGTATTCACTCTTTCCTTGAAGTAAGCAATGGAAGAAGTATTGCCACAGAAGAATACTCAAGTATTTAGTGATTAGATTATTTTAAAAAAAAATAATAAGGAAAGAGTCAGGAAGGAAAATGAGATTGAAGGACAGATCTACATAATCAGTAATCCATGAAACCAAATGAAATCCACCAGCTTTGGATAGCAACTGGATAAATCTTTCTTCGTTTGTTTTTGTTCTTGCAGCCTATGATGGGCTATGTACAAGGCAGCTAGCCAAGAACCTGGGAGGCCATAAAATATGACTGGTTTGCAATGTTGAATTTATGAAGCCATGCATCATGGCCCATAAACTGACATCAGGGAATATTTTTAAATACCAGAAAATGTTAGTGGCTCCTCAAGTGTTCTGTCTTTGCCAAAGCATTCCACATATGACTGAAACATACTTTGTAATATAATTATTTTTGTTATTGACAGATTTTTGGTGGTGATAGATTTACAAAACACTACTTTATAGTTGTATTAAATGTATTTTTTATGTATGTACACACATATGTATGCATGCTGGGATGGTGATGGGAAGACATGAGATGAAATGTTCCTAAATTGGATCAGAAGAAAAGATGTGGGCATTGGAATATGTGTTGTCTCACCACCTACAGATTATGTCTGACCTTGTTTCTGCATCTCTTGCAGAAAACCTTCAGCTATGTCGACTGAATATGTGCAGACATCTCATGATAAGTCTGAAGACAGACTGGATGGGCGAGAGACTTGCTGTAACCATTTGGGTCAGTGTTAGGGAGGTGATGTCATTGCCTGTGGCTGTTAGAGAAAAAGTCTTTGCATTATGAAGTCCTGCCCATTGACACTCCTTTCCCTTAGTGCCCCCCTTTCTCCCTTCCCCCTAATCAGAACAACTGTTTCTCATGAAACTTGATAGACTGCGCCTTCTGGTGACACATCTGATGCCAGATGGAGAGGCATTGGGTAGAGCTTTCTCTCTCTCTCTCTTTCTCTCCTGCCTGCCTGCCCCAAAACACCAGGAAAAGGGAATAATAAAAATGAGCTTTTTTTTTTCTTTAATACAATCATGTATGTATTTCCCCCAAACAAACCTTTCCTAGAAGATTTTACAAACAATGTGGTCAAGAGAAATGTAAACTTTACTGTGAATATTTTAGGAGCAGGAGGATGCTTCTTTTAAAACCATTGCCTTGGAGAGCTGCAGTGCCCTTTTTTCTGCTTCAACAGGCACATTTAAATTTTGCTAGCTTCTCAAAACTCATATTTGCTCATGTTTCAGAAACCTTACTTTACCTCAGTTCAGTGCTCTGAGTTTACCAACCAGACACAAATGTTTGCTAAATGTGTTCCAACAAGCCACATGGTAGCAAAAAGATTTCACTGACCCACAAAAATCAAGATTGCCTTATTTCAGCCTGTTGCTCAAACACGTGTGAGGCTCGTTCCATGTTGCCTTTGGCCTTTGGCACTATGCAGTGATTCAAATAATAATCAGCTTGTGAGAGGAAAAATGGTGACATGGTTTTCTTCCAGCAAACCTGAAATTACACCTAAGAAGAATTTTTTCCTAGTAACCATCCTTCCTTGGCATTTGGAAGTGTACTGAATGTCTCCTTCCCTCCAACTTCACTTTTTTCTAATGAATCCTTGACTGTGGCTATATTGAACTTCTATTAAGTTGTATTTGCAGGGCCATGTGAATCCAATGATTAAGTTCCTGCTATCCAAGTTTGAAGTTTATGTGACTGTTTTGATCATGGTTACCTATTCTTTCAAAAAAATCCCAACAATCCACAGATGATCTTTCTGAGCAGTTGCTTAAAAGTTGTGAACTCAAAAGGATACCAAGAAAAGGGAAGACTCATCAAGGCTCTCAGAAAAATGACCTGGAACAGAGAAAACCAAAGAGAAAAGACACACCAGCAATAAATACCCCCCCGCCAATAGCAGGTTAGCATTACTGATATTGCCATTGATACCTGCATGGAATTCAAACTGAATAACAGCATCTTATGTTATTTAGCAGTTCCCTGACTTTTATTTATTCATATCATATGTTGTATGCAATATATGTCTGATTGATTGATTATGTGCCACCAAGTCATTTTTTACTCCTAGCAACAGAAGCCTGGTTCAAGTACTTTTCTAAAGAGGATTCATTGGTAAAGGGACAGGACTGCCTATCTCAGTTTCATACTGTATTAATGTGAACATGAGCACCATCCTTTGCCTAACTGAGTATCTTGATAAAATAGGCTTCTGGGTCATGTGAAGGCTCTGGGGAGATACAGAATGCAAGTATAGAATGTAGAGTCCATGATTAAATTATAGGTAGGCTACTATGGGTGCTGCAGAGGAGGTAATGGGGTGGTGGGGGCAAGATGCCATAATAGCTTATTGTGGCTTTGTGTGCCTCAAGTGCCTGTTTCTCCATATGGTATTCTGAATTTTTATCATACTTCTACCCAGATCCTTCCAAGCCACTGAGACTATTGTTGCATTCCAATTTTATATGCTGATTTCAGCTACCATATTTAGGCTGCAAAATTCAGATGACTGCTAGATGCCCACAAAGCATTAGAGTTTTCTGTATCTCTTTGCTGCTGCTTTGTGATTCTCCCACATTTTTGTAATCCAGACATGGTAGCTCTACTTAACATTAAAATTTAATATTCATCATGACTATTTTTGAAGGGGGGAGTAGAAATTACTTTTATCTCAAGGATACAAATTAATAACTAAAATTGTCCTATTGGCTTGAGAGGCTTGACATCAAGACAAGACACTTTCAGGATGGAACCCATAATCAAAATTGGCCCCAGGTCCCCTTTCATAAAAACAGCTAAGCCTGCTTAGGCTTTGTCCAGTTTAGGCCTTGTGGGATTATTTAGGAGGAAATTCCTATCTATCAGATTTTGATCCAGAATATTGTTACTGCTGTTATTACCACAACTATCAGCAGAAAGAATTGCCAGCACCTAATTAGGTAGGATGGAGAGTTACAAGGGTTATTTTACCAACAACGCTTCAAGCTTCTGCTCAATATTTTTGACGAAACTTCTATTTTTCAATTTTAAACACTTTGAATTAAGCACTCTATATCTTAAGATCCTGATGTAGATGAATGGATATCAGACTGGATATTCACATAGTAAAAAGGCTTTGCTGTATTTGAGAACATGAAAATAGAAGAAGAGGAAGCAATGAGGCATATACATCCCCCCAAATTCAGTGAACTTTCAGTTTTAACTTATTTAAACTTTACATATGCTAAAAAGAAAGCCAACTAGCTTAGTATCAGAAAATCCCATTTGTGGTTTACACCATTGGTAGTGATATCTGGGAATTCTGGAAATCATAGTCCAAATCTATCTGGAGGGCTCTAAGCTGGAAAAAAAACTACAATAGGTCAATTGCATCTCCTAGATCAAAGCAAGAGATCTTATTTCCTAATCAGGTTTTAACCCATATATGCATGACCTCCTGAAGATGAAATTACTATAGTTCACAGTATCTTACTTCTGCTTCTTACTGTATTTCTGCAGGTATTCTTTCAGACCATTTAATTAAGAGGTGTGACCTCTCTGAGAAACCACCAAAGAATAATGTTCAAAAAACAGAGCAAGATCAAAAAAAACCCAGAAGAAAAAATACTCCTGCCATAAACACACCACCTCTACTTGCAGGTAAAGCAAATCTAAACAAGAAGGGTCAGCAGATTTAAAGTAGCATTCTGTAACTCTTGAACAAAGCATTTGCATGAAAGATCTCTGGATCTGTTTTTCTGTTTTCCTTTTTTAAGACGGGTGTTCAAGTCTACAAGTACTTGATACTGCTGGTTTCAGAAGCTCTATAGCTTCCCATTAGCTAAAGCTGTTGGAGATTACAGCCACACGTCTCAGCAGGAAAGCTGGGCAATATTCAGCCACTGGCAAATATACAAGCCTTTTTTTTTCCTTCCCCACCCCGTTAATCCACATCTATCAATCAGTCCCACCCTTTTCTCTGTAATATACAGTATAACATAACATACTCTGTATAACATACTAACACAGCTGTTTGTTGCTTCACAATCCTTAGTCTATATGTTCTCCAGTAAGCTCCTCCCTCCCTAGCTAGAAAACAAAGGGGGTATTCATTAACAGACTATTAAATCAAAAGTTTAATTTTCTTACTAACACACTTGGTGTTTCAATGCTGCACAAGACACACTAAGTTAACTCACTGTTTTAAAAGACACTATTTTTGTTCAACTTTTGTATTACGCTCGAGTGGCAAATGTATTGGCTAGAAGACATCATCTGGTGTCATGCTTTCTACCAAAGACATTGTCATTGTTAGGACTGGACAAAGTCTGCCTGTTATGCTTTTTCCAACATTTTCATCCTTAATTAACAAGAAGAAAGAAAAATAAATTCTCAACTACTGTATCTGAATTGGCCAAATTTAATAGATACATCTATTCCCCACACTGAAAGAAACATGTTGTATCCAGCTGTTGCGTAGCTGTCAAAAATGAGCCAAAAAAAAAAAGAGAGAGACAGAGACAGAGACAGAGACAGAGACAGAGACAGAGAGACAGAGAGAGATGGCAAGCCTAACTCAGCACTATGCAGATTGATGAATATTCAGGGATTCAGAATCAGATTTCTTTTTCAGAACTAAGTCAGTCTTCCTCATCTGAGAGTTAAAAGGTTTGCTGAGAATTCTGGGACTTGAAATCCACACATTTAGAGGATGCAAAGATTGGGGAAAGCTGCCTAAACACTCGAAGTCCCTCCGTAAGCATGGAGTGTGTGTGTGTTTGTGCAGGGAAGGAGTGACAAATGACAAAACATGCATTGTGACTTCATGACACAAACCACATTATTTATGCATTTGCCTCTGTTGAGACACAAATATAAACTTGTGTAGGTTTAAGTTGTGATGTCACAATGCATATTCTGTCATTTTCATATAATCATGGTTTATACCAGATGCTTATGAGTGTCTTTGCTTGTATGAGCAAATCAATTTCACTTTCTTCTACATTTGACTTAAAAAAAATCTTTCCTATTTATGATTTCATTTGCAAAGGTGATAAACATTATTTTCAAGAAAGTCAGAGAAAAGGAAAAAAGAACTAAACACAGTTGTCATCCATTATAAACTGATACTTTAACCCAACATATTTGTAAACTTCACTGTTTGAACTTAAACTGAGTGCTCACTTAATCAAAATTAGAAAATACAGATAAAATAGTGTTGAAATAGATTTTCCTACATTCCCACTGATAATTTCCTTAATAATTTAATCATGTTCTATATCTGTCAAAAATGACTTGTATCAAAGTATATTAGGATCAATGAAAAGGAACAGTTTACTAGGATGTTGGGCTCATCTGCCTAATATTCCCCATGGACAGGTTTCTACCACCATAACCCTAATGTTTCTTTGTCCACCCTTGACATGTATGCTGGGGGCAGGATTCAGATTCATTGCAGATAAGTCAGATATGAATAGCTGTGGCTAAGTGAGTCAGCACTTGTTTTGCAGTATTGTGCTATTAAGACCCATTTTTAAAACATTAAAACAGAAAGCAGCAGCACTTGTCCTAGAATGATAGATGATGGCACTGGTCCTATCTGGTATGAAGAGATGCTACAAGTTGGTTTAGAAATTAATTTTATTTTGATATGAAGAAGAGGATGAGCTGTGTCCAAATTCTGATTCCCATCTATTGGTGGGATATTGAGACGAGTTGAGTGATTCCTTGACTCAACTTCCAAGTGCTTTGGAATGTTTGAAGATCACTACGCTCTGAAAGAGTGCTGGGATTTGAGTTCAACTTGACCCAGCGAACCTGACTGTAATCCTAGCACAACACACAGCATTTACAAGTGAAGTTACCATTCCAAAATTATAAGATTGCAGCACCATGACTTACCAAACACAGTGTGGTTGAGTACTAGAACACCGTTTACACTTGTGTGATATTCAGTTAACCCTTATATAAGGCAACAGTAAGTATGAGCAAGAAAATGACAAAGTGTACTATGAATAGTTTCACCAAATAAGTTTTTACTTTCTGCCACCAAAGTAGCCTTCACATAGCTGTTTCTGCAAATAAAAATCCAAGTATCTTTTCAGTAACTAATTTCTATGATTTATTTTCAATTTGGCTCTCCTACAGAATTATGATGATGATTAGATTTTTACCCCACCTTTTTTTATATAACTCAAGGGGGTGAACATACCTAATACTCCTTCCTCCTCCTATTTCCCCCACAATAACAACCCTGTGAGGTGGGTTGGGCTGGGAGAGAGTGACTGGCCCAAAGTCACCCAGCCAGCTTTCATGCCTAAGGCAGACCTAGAACTCACAGTCTCCTGCTTTCTAGGCCAACACCTTAACCACTATACCAAACTGCCAAATGGCACATTTAATAACTCTGTTCTTATATTTACTATAGCTCAGTAAATGTTTCTTATTTTCTTTCTCTGAAGCAGCTGCCAAAATCATAGGAAGGAGATATTATCCCAGAGTGCAAACTAACAGCAGTTTATTTCAGCTGTTGTATCACTTAATTAATAGTCCCAATGATGTAACGGTCTGCCAAATGCCTTTCCTCACAAGAAGCTTTAAAAAGTAGACCATCTTTAAATATTCCCATTTAAGATAAAGCTTTTGATCTGTTTTTATTTTATTTTTTGGTGTGGTTGAAGTAAATTGTCTTCAGGAAATAAGCTGAACCACATATGAAAAGGCAAAGGAGGCAAAATTCTGAAACCAATCTATCTTTAGAAATGAGACCAGTAACAGGAAGCCTGGAACTGCCATATTGCAGCCGTGGCTCTGGTTCCCGGTTTATTTGAGAGTTGATTATGGCATACGAAGCTCTGAATGTCTTGGAATGAGGTAGTCTGGAAGACCACTTTCTTAATACAGGACCTGAAATATTCAATTATTATGTGGACTGGAAGTAAGAAATATAGAGCTGTTAGTCATTCAATTTTTTCAGCAGCTGAGCCAAATTTGCATTCAGACTTCTTGCTTACCAAAGCTCCTTTATTTTTCTCTTGATGCATGTAAAGATATTAATATTGAAAAGGTCTTTGATCTGTCAGCTATCAGGGATGCTACATTTAAAAAGACTGATATAAATCCAAATACACGACACTGTGTCAAAATCTGCCTTGCAGGTATTCTTCCCTTGCAAAAGAGGCTTCAGAGATTTTTGGTCTTCATCTGAGGGAGCATGAGGATTTCTTTCGGATTTTTCTTGGTGGTATTTGTGAACTTACTTTATTGTTGAACGCTGAAAGATGATGCTAAGTTTTTTTCCCCCCCTGTTGCACATCTCTCCATTACTCCTGGGCTCCCCATACACTTCTCCATCCAAAGAAGCCCAATGGCAGGTGTTCTATCTTATATCTTCCCTTGGAATTAAGTGAATTGTGGAAATCCAAGGATGCTACAGATGGCTAGAATGATTGGTATACAGTGAAAGGCAGGACATTCATACACTTTCCTTTGCCGCTACTCAACTAAATAAGTGCAAGAACACCACATTCCACCATAAGGAAGTCACTGAATTCTCTTTATCTTTAAAAGAACATTCAGAAGAATTTTTTGCCATCAGATTGAAGGATAATTAATAGAAAAAGAATGCAGAATTTTTTTTTTACCACAACATACGCCAAAGGGAGATGAGCTTTATCTCTGAATAGTTACCTATGAATTAGAGTGTAAAGCCATTTTGCCTTCACTGAGAATGGAGCAATAGAGGAAGACCCTTTTGAAAGTAAGTGAATGGGTAAAGTTAATGAAAATAGGTGGCAGAAAACAGACAGGAGGCCTATCTTCCTCTTGTCATCCTCCATACACATGGAATGGATTGTCTGCAGTAGAGAGCCTTGGTAACTCTACGCACAAATAAGAATGCATGAAAATCAGGCTTCTTGACGGTGAAGTCTCTATGAATGCAGAGACTCTCCATTGCAAACACACTGATCCTTGACTCATGGAGGGGAATGGGCAGAGAGTGAAACTAGCATGCCGATCAAACAAGACTGAAAGTCCTTCTCACCTGGGAAATGAAGCCACTCAACTCAAGGAGACTTACATAAAGTAAATATGCACAGGTTTCCTTGTGCTCTCACTGCACAAAGGTCTTTATCGAACCCTCCTTGTGGCAATTAGGAAGAGAAAAAAAACCAACTCAAAATCCCAAGGATCTGGCTGGAAACCTCAGTTTATATGGAGCAAAAAGAATTAATCATTCATAGGTGCAGCAGCAGCCTATGAATGCCTGGGAATAACAGCCATTGAATTCAGTGGTGTTTACTACTGAGTAGCATGCACAGATTTACGTTTTCTATGCCTAGATTGCTGCAAACAGACTCTATTTCAATTGTGTGTATGTGAGTTTGTGAGAATGTAATTTGTGTGTGAGAAAATGTTCTGGATGTATAAAGGCAGATGGGAATCAATTAAGTTCACAAATGCTAATCATTTTACCAGCAATTATTTTTATTAATCATTTAATTCAAGCAATATTAATTTTTTTTTCTTCTGGTTCTGCTCTTTAACTTAATTTAACTTATTTAAATTTAAAATTAAATTTAACTTAACCAGTCAGTATACAGAAAGATGGGTTGGTTTATAACTGTTTTTCTGTCTATCTTCCTGTATTTACACTGATGAGTAATTCCTAATTGTGTATGATAGGAGTTTCTTGTGCAAGTATGCATAGTATTACACTGAGGATTCTTAGATAGCTTTGGTGTAGTTAGATCCTATTTTCTTACTGGGAGATATAGAGATAGTGGCCAGCAGTATAGCCCACAGAATTCATTAGACTAAATGGTCCATGGTCAATAAAGTTCTTGCTGTATATATTAATTGAACATATTCATTCCCAGGTTAGTATCCTAGGAATATTATTGCTCTGGTGAAATGGCCAGATGCTATAGGCTGTACTGAATACAGTCTTTTATAGTCTCTGACTTAAGTTGTGGCCTCTGAGCCTCACAGATGTTGAAAAGGAGAATGGGAGGAGGGCAAGAGGGGATCTCTAGTTCTCAGCCAGATGTTAATCTGTAATGGGACAAGAATTTTCTCCAATTCTGTTAAAAAAGAGGGTTTTTAAAAAGGCACATGAAGCAAATGGGAGAACTGCAATCTAGCAGGATTTTGGAGGTATCGATGTCCTCAATAAGGTCATTGAAGATTTCTCTGTCCAAGAGCAGGCCCTGCCTTTTGGCTAGTGTTGACTTGCTGGGGTATGGATAAAACCTAGTAATCATTTGGTAGATCAAGGGATTAAAGTCTAATTAAAATTGCTAGCTTAAGGGGCAAAGCTTGACATACTTCAAATGCAGTTAATATCAAATTCATTCTGTCCAGGCAGCAATAGGGATATAGGTTGCTCTCAAGGTTCTGACTTCTCACATCTCCTCTAGAGACCCAACAAATTACACTTAAGAGCCTGACTTTTTCAGCTGAACTCTGCTGAAAAGATTGATTCCAAAACTGAAGGAGATTAGTAATAAAAAGGGAGGTTAATTTATATGTCAGAACTGCTGCTGGTATTTGGACATTCTGTAACTGAAAAATAATTCACCTTATAGATCTGCACCTTCCTTCTGCTCCAGTGAAGACCTTCCCTTTTACATATTTATGGTACATGGAGGGATGGGCCTGGTTAGTGTGCCAAGCACTAACTATGGATAATATTGTGACTGATTGCTAGTTGTGTAAACTACTCTGAACCACTCTTAGTTGTAGATGTTGCCTCTTCAGTTTTCAGTCTGTGCTGAAATGTGAGAGGAGATACTTATATTCCTTTAATTATGTCCCATGATGACAACCAGGATAAGAATCTGTCAGCTGTTAAACATATGTCCTGTCAAGCACTTTCTAGTTTTGAATAACATATATTAACTCATGTTTCAACTTTAATCCAATATATTCATTTAGGCACCTTGGGTAATACCAGCAAAGGGTTGTCACTGACACTCTTCTCTTTTAATTTGAATGCTGAGGTAAACAAATTCCATTCTGGGTGAAACTGGTTTTTTTCTCCATCTTCATGAAGTGCTTCATTATTTGAATTGTGTTTTTATACAGCAGAAAAGAAGGAATATGGCAAAGGAAAGGTCTAGCTGAATCAACACACTCCTGGCAAGTTAAAAACCCACTGACAGGAAATATTTAGAGGCTGATTTATTAACAAGCCAAACTAGCTTGGCCTCAGACTGTCATGTCCCTCAACCAGGTTATATATAACTAAAAAAGAAATAAAGTCAATGAAGACTTTGTGTAATAATTTCTCTACTAATTTATTAATCTTCATAGCACTGTGATACCTGTAATGTCTTTATCATGCTGTTCTGTATTAACAACACTTGTTAATACAGAAGTGAATGAGACAAGTCCCATTTGCAAGTAAAGAATATCCAGATTTACATAACATATTCACCAAAATGGCTTGCTCCTTCTGTGTTCAGGTTGTGTGAAACAGCCATCCTGTTAGATTTTGATCTATCATTATTTTAATAAAAAGAATTACAAAATCCCATTCCATCTTGACCGGCCCTTTGTATGTAATATAACCTAAAGTAAAATGTATTTAAGACTTTAATACATGCAATTGATTTTCACTTCATATCTGGAAAGTATGTATAGGATTGCATTCTCAACCCTTAAAAATGGCAGTTTATAAAGACAGGCTTGTTATATGTGCTATCCTTTTTTGGATGGTGGTGTTTTTTGAAAAAATGTTGGATACAGCGAACTATGAAGAAGTTCCCAAAACTGTCAGGGAAAATTTAATTCTGGCTTGTTAAAACATAGCTAAAATTTTCAGATAAACCATAGTTATGACAGACCAGATTATAGTTAGAAGAATGTCTACATATACCTTGTCTATTGGAAGAGGTTAAATCAGGATATAGGAGGATAGAGGATTCTTGAAAAAGCCAAATGATTTGGGTGAGGTTTCCCATCCTGGGAACAGCCTTTGAAATAGTGGGGAGAAAGTCCACAAGTAGGAAGGACTGTTTAAAGCTGAATACTGCCCCCATGGAGAATAAGCTGCGTTTGCAAGTCTCCAAAAATTTTAATCCCAAATAAAAAGGTGGGAAGAAAACAAGTATTATAAATATCTATTTACAAATGGCAGAATTAAGGGAATTTATGTCTTCCCAGCCAAATTCAAAAGTTCATTTTCCTGCTGTGTTAACTGAATCAGTCAACCTTTGCTTTAATTCCTGAGACTTAATGGAAAGTACTAAACAGTGTATAAAAATATTAAAATATCCAGCTAAAGTAAATAGATGATATCCTTTATTTAGGAGGCTATTATTTATTTGTTACATTTATATCCCACCTTTTGTTCAGGAGCTCAAGATGGCATACTTTAATCATATTACTACATAAGCATTACTGTATTGAAACAATACAATGTATCAAGATGTATAACTTAATAATAGTAATACTACTACTACTACTACTAATAATAATAATAATAAAAATAAAAATAAAAGATTGGCATACCTGGCACTCCTCCTATTTTTCCCACAACCACAATTCTGTGAGACAGGCTGGACAGAGACAGAATGACTAGCCCAAACTCACCCAGTGAGTTTTTGCAGCTGAGGGAAGATGAGAACCTGGGTCTCTCTGGTACAAGTCCAACACATTGACCATCACGCTCCACGGCTCTCTCTTTATAGCTTTTTCTTTCATATGTATCTGCATCACAGAATGAAAAAGCAACACTAAATTAATTATGTGTTTTTCATCATTAATACTCTGAAGCCACTTACTAATAAAATACTCATTTTTGTTCCTTTGCTTATGAAGAAAGTGGAGAGGAGAGCACAGAGTAGACTATACTAAGGACTTTTCTGCCCTTTCAGTTCTCACCACTGCTGTTCTGGCATTTATTCTCCTCCAAAAGGCCAGCAGTGAATGAACTGCAGCTTCAACTAGGTTATCAATTTCAGGACTGTTCCCCATAACTTTCAGATCTGGTCTATGTATGCCAAATAATAAAGTGCTTGGAACCTGAATTTGTAGAATGGAAAGTACCACTTGCAGCATTGAGGGGAATCTCATTTGTGGACACACATGTCCAAATAATTAACCCCATCCCTTTCATTAGGGTAGAAAAAAATACTGAGGAAAGAGCCATACTCATCTTTTGATATTTCTTCCTCTCCAGCCCACTCCCACTTCCTAGCCATCCAGTTAAATGTAATATTTTATTGCTGCTAGGAGGATGTAAAGCTAAGATCCAGGAATGGTTTTCTTAAAAAAAATTTAAACAGCTGGCTTGGAGTCTGAGCCTATCAGTGGCACTGATAAAAGCTACTTTCCGGATGGAAATCACCTTCACAAAGTTCCTATTAAACCCACTGGTGTAACAGGAGCTTCACAATATAGGCAAATATGTTTTGTTCTTGTACAGAACTTTTTCCCACAGTGAAATGATAGTGAGAAGTGAGGTATTGAAATCATGAGAGCAATGTGAGGAAAAGGCCATATATGCTTCCTTTATTGTTGTGTCCAATCAAAACCAGATGCTGTCTTGAAGCTTTTGTTTTGAGTGTTTCTGCTTTTTAAAATTCAAATCATGGATCTCTTCTAGCCAGTACAGGCAAGCTAAGTACTTCGCACTTCTTGATCCAAACAGCGGTTTTCATAATAATTTGATTTGTCTCTTTTCCTTTGTTGAAGGTATTAAGCTACTTAAAGAAGATGAACAGACCGTGATTGCTGAAGATGAAGAAAAGGAGGCAGAAACATCACCATTTTAGATTCCAGTCAGATTGTCATGATTTTGTAAATAATTATCTGCAAAGTCCTTATAAAAATGGAATAGACTCCATGCAGCATTCTTACATATATTGCTGCTCAGTTATATTCCATTAAATATGAATGTGGATCATGTTTTTTCTATAGTGTTACACCTTTCCACCAAAATGAACCTCAGTGTGTCTTCAATATTTTAGGTAGTCAAAAAGCAAAATCCGGTAACCAACAATAACCTTCTTGTCAGCACCAGAAGACCTAGTATTGTACCCAGTCTCTCCCTCTCATTCCTTTATGTACACACTCATGAATTTATTTTGCCATTTTTGGAAATTGTTTTGCAATAGAGTAAAAATGACCTTTTTTATTATTATTTTACATCAGAACATTTTTTTCTGATATACAATAACTATTTTCTCAAATCAAGGGTACTTGGTATCTCTATCAACAAATTACATAATTGCAGGAATAATAGCTTCCTGATAGTTTCCTAAAAAATAATGACTGGCAGAATTGAATTTCAATATACATCACATGTGTCTGTAAATACACAGTGGCCATCATACGCACATCGCCATCCCACATATGAGATTGCTTCCATACCCACACTCAACCCACTCAGCTTTTCTACACTGTTGCAACATAATTCACTTTTTACTGATAAGAAAATCAGACCCTTCCTATCAAAAGGTTATGCATAAAGTCATCATGGCCAAGATGTCCTTTCATTTTACTCACAGAATCTGTATTGTTTAACAATATTCTGTTGCAGCCATTACCTTCTATTGAACTAATATGTGGGGGTTACTTTCAGTCAACAGTTATATTTTGTACATTATCCATATAAGCTATGCCCAGCATTGTACTTTCTGATTCATTGAACTTCAACCCTCATATACATTCTTGGGAGTCTGACATATCCAGAGGGCCTTATCTTGTAGAAAGCTGATCTATATGAAAATTCTATTCTGGTTTTATGTTAATTCTTGCATATTTCCTGACAGATATGAAGGGGTGAAAGTGCAGTTCTAGATCAATTGTCACAGATCACAGTTATAAGAAATCACCTTGCAGCTGGAAGCAACTTAGGAGATGAGAATATTGCTTGCTATCTCTTAAAACATCATAACCTTCTTGGAGCTTAATAAGAAAGATATATCTATGGACTATTTACACTGAGGTTATACCATTTTCACACTACTGTCAATGACAAAGCAGTCCATAACTGTTAATGTTAATCAAGAATGGCAGTTAAAGGATAATGTTTGTCTGTTAGCTTCATTTGTACAAATGATTTGATTGCATTTTCCCTCATTAGCAAATGAGGATGTCATGCAGCCTTCCGCAATCCTTCGTCACAAATTTCATATTAGAAAATGCTGTGCCATCTGTAAAGGAGCTCTCTAGAAGTGAAGTGCCTGTAGTGTATATACGCTATGTAATCTACTAAGAGACTAGAATACAAATTGTTTAAGTAGATGATTCTTTTAATCTTCAGATGTGTTTTAGGTGAGAAGAAACTGTTCTTCTGTTCAGCTTTTATTTGCTTTTTTAGCTCAGTGCCATGACTTTTCCAAGCCAAGCATACACTATTATAGATGACATATATCAATGTTCTATGCCTCTTTGATTGCCTTGGCTTGTATAGTTTATTACGTGAAGTATGGCAATACTATGGCTTTATGTATCATTATTCAAGGCATATAGGAGAATCTAAGCACTCTGCCAATTCAAACCAAAGATTTTTCAAGTCCAGAAGCAGCCAACCAGATTTAATGCTATTTTGTTTGCTGTGCGTTGACTGGCACTAAATTTGTGTAGTCTTATAAGAAGCCTCCTTTTCCACTCTGTGTAAAGATCACTGTGTCCGAAATGTGAGTTAAAAATCAGACAGAAAAAGTAATTTTATCCCTCTGAAACAGCATACAGTGAAATAAAAAACAAGCAACACAAATTTCAGGGGTCCTCTTTCCTGTGTCCCCCCTGGATATGTATTTTAATAGTTAGAATTTATTTCTGGGAAATACAGTGAAAAGACAATCATGATGAGAATTAAGTTATTGATTTTTGCAGTACTATACAAGATTTCACACACACACCCTAACTTACTCCCAGCCCACCAACCAACTGGATACAGTATTACAATTAAGACTGTAATTGTGGAAAAGCTGTCTTAATTTTCTTTGGTTTAAAAAAAAGAGAGAGAAAGGAACAGGAAAACCAGGGACTAGAATTTATATGGTATAATAAAAGTGTGTATGTGTTGTGAAAAGGTCCTAATTTGACCGATTTTGGTCTTTGAACTTCATATGATCTCCTATAAATACTTTGTTGAGGTGATTTACAGAGCTTTAAGTTCCTGTCAATCCATGTTTCTTCTTCATGCAAATAAAGCAAATCTGTTACTTCTTCTGTTATAATTTAGCAAAAAGTCTGTTATTTTCCTCTGCTTCCTTTTCATCCTCAAGACGTTATTTTCAAAAGGGACAAAGGAAAACATGGCTCAGTAACCACACATAAATAATGCAATGACTGTATTTGTATTATTCCTGGAAATTCTGTTCTATCTGGACCTGTTCCACAAGAATAACGTGTATCTTAATAAATGTCTTGAATCAACAGATTTGTTGGATATTGTTTCATGGGCTCTGGTTAAAATGGACAAACTGTACATATTAAAACAACTTAATCAACACTGACCTAACCTGTCAGATTTTTCTTTCCTTTTCTATTGTGTTTTACTGTTTGCTCTTTTTCAAAGCAAATCACTTCATTCAGACATCACACCAAACTGTGTTTTGTACTAATCAGAATACTATCCACATTATATTTAGAACTTCCAGTTGTACCATAGGAAAATCTATCCATCCACCTCACTGCAGGTCAGGAAGCCTAGAAAATGAAGTCACTACTCTCATCTACTGCCAGGAAGACTGTCCCTAGTAGCTGCCAATCTACAAGGACCACCTTGACCCAATATTTCATTGGGTGGTGGAAAGTATTTCATTCATTGGGGTGATATTGGGTAGTTGTCCACTAATAGCTTCTCTGGAGCACAAATGTCTTCGCAAGCAGCCACCAGGCCCAATGGCCTCATTCTTGGAAGCATCTCCTGAAGACTTTTCCTCAGAATGACACATTGCGGCCCAGGTTATTCTAAAGACTTCCTGTAACACAACATGTGTTGGCAAAAAAAAAAAAAAAAAGGAAGAGGAAAAAGTGGTGGAAACATCAGCCTGTAGGTAATTAGGGATTTGTTCTAACCCCACTTTGTCTTCCATTCCGTCTGCTCATTGCCTATAAGAGTGCTAACCTGGTTGACTTTTCTGCCTTTGTTCCAAAGGCACAAACACACAGAGCACGCTGTCTATCTTCTTGTCAGACAGGGTGTAGCAAGTTCAGAGTTTGGTTTTGCCCATCCCATCTTGTATTTCCTTGAGTAAACTTTGTGTCAAAGTTATAAACCTGCTTCAATAATCTGTGCTCAGGCTAGATTCCAGCTCTCTGAAACCTCATACAAACACAAAATTGCTCCAACGATTTTGGTAACTTAGTATCACCTCTGGTGTTATGCATGAACACAGGCAATGATATTAAATCTTTAACTCAGATCAATGGAAAAAAAATAATTTCTAACTACTAAGTCAAAATTAAAACTTGAGAGAAAAATAACTTTGAAAAATATTTCAGGAATTCATGATCTTACATAATTTCCGGCTTCATTTTGGAACTTTTGTTAAAGAAAATGTTGGATTTCTCCTAAGTTCTGATTTCAGATCAATGATAATTAAGACACATGTTCAGGTTCATAACTAACATAGGGGATTACTAAATTTCCAGTGTATATTGTGGCTGATAAATACACCCTTAGTTACAAAGTAATAAAATAAACTGTAAAAGTAAAACAAAAAGAAAAAATTGTGATAGTGTTTGCTTTGGTCGAGCACTAGATGGCAGTGTTGTGTTGGTAAAATTAATATCTATCAGACAGTCTAAGAAAAATATATGTCCTATATCCCAATATAAAGATTTGCTTTCCAAAGCCTAAATGTACAAAATGCTATCATTCTGGAGGCTAGTCCTGAATCAATAAATAAATGGTGACAGGAAAAGGAATATGACATACACATTAAATTCATTTGAAAGAATAGAATATTTTATTTTATACAGCCATTTCTGCAAATAATCTAATGGCACTTTACAAGCAACACATTGACAAAATATATCTTCTCTTTGAGTCATAAAATTCTGAGAGCAAATCACATCCCTCCCCACCATACTCCCAGTCTGACAAGCCTTTGTCTGACATAAGATAGTAAAGCAATCTGTAAACTACAAAACCAGATAGAGCAGGAAAGTATCTTCAACATATGGAATCATTCCTCCAAAAATGTCTATACTGCCTATGTGTGGGCTGAGTTTCAATGCCCAGAAGTTACACACTTGGGAGGAAAAACCTTTAAACAAATAAAAACGCCCTATTCTATCATTCGGCAGAGTGAGGTCGCTACATCAGGTAGCTGGTTTAAGATGGCTTGAAAGGGAAGCCAATGAGCATTTTTCCACTGATTAATGCTGGACTTTTATTCTTATAGAGAGGTATTTGTGCCCAGTCTTGGCTACTATATATCTATGCTTTGGGCCCTGTTTTGTTGTACTGATCAGGAAACAAAATATCTAAGGCCCTGATTTCTACCTGAGAGTTGTCACAACTTCCTCTCCTTTCGCCCAAATTTCTGACAGGCGGTTCATTTTACAGGCATTCCGTTCTGCAATTTATAAGATAAATCATGTTTCTGAATTATCACCAGAGAAGCATGAGTCTCTGTAGACTGAAAGATTTGCTTGTCCCTCATCTTTTTTCCCACCTAAACTCAAAACTGAAATTGACATGCAGGAAAAAAAGGGAAGGAAAAAAATTCACCCATGTTTATAAGCAAATGAACTCAAGCAGTGATCAAATTAACTGTTTCCCCATTCTATTTAATGGATAGTGCCATCAAATATAATATTCAGAAGAATATTATTCCAAAGACATTGGCCTAGAGAAAGGGATTCTTCATTTTGTTCTACATATATTGTCTTCTGTTCTCTAGGTAGATGGAACTGATACTGTGTGATACTGTGGTTAAGATGGTGGACTATGAGTGGGGAGACTCAGGTTCAAGTCCACCCTTAGCCATGGAAATCCACTGAATGACTCTGTCTCTGTCAGCCCAAACTACTTCACAGGGTTGTTGTTATGGGGATAAAATGGATGGAAATCTCATGAAAGTCACCTTGAGCTCCTTGAGCTCTTGGAGAAAAAGTGGGAGATAAATCTAACAAATAAATAAACACACACAAGTCCAAAAGATAGACCATATAAGGGACAAAGTACACTATGGAATCCAAGGGAAGTTCCATTCCTTTCAAGAAACTGTTATATCCAAGATTCTGAGAAAGCTAGATGTCTGGGAGAAACAACTCTTTGGCCCTTCTAGCCTATAAAGAGAGAGACTAGGCTACATATATGGAGGGCAGTATGTGTAGTGATGGAGGTTAAGTGCTGGACTAGAAGGTTGGAGACTGTGAGTTCTAATGCTTTTTAGGCATGGAAGCTGGCTGGGTAACTTGGGTTAGTCACTCTTTCTTGTCTCCACACTGCAAAGTTAAAAAAAATCTACCTACCAATCCATGTTGGACCAACATGGTAGATTATGATCTATAACCTTCAGTGAAGAGGCCTTCATCCTGCAGTGGACTGATTCAGGCTATCATCATCATCATCATCATCATCATCATCATCATCATCATCATCATCATTTTATACTGCTTCATGTTTAACCTCCAATCCCACTGCCAACACCACAACCCTCCATAAAATTGAATTCAGACACTCTCACAAGCTATAGACTGGCATAACAGACCATGCCATTCCTCTATCAGGAGGAAGAAAGCAGAAACAGTCAACCTGCATATAGTCATGAACGTACATGTAGATCTTTAGTCTTTTGTATAGACAAGAGGGAAAAAACAGGAGAGCCAGTTTGGTCTAGTGGTTAAGGCTCCAGGCTAGAAACCAGGAGACTGTGGACTGTGAGACTTAGGCATGAAAGCCAGCTGGGCGACTTTGGGCCAGTCACTCTCTCTCAGTCCCCAGCGTCAGGCTCAGGTGACAAGCTGGTTGGTCAATCCCTGTCGCAACCAACGGATCCACATTTGGTTAATCCGGAAAAAAAAGAGCAGACCCTGCACATGCGGGAAAAATGCTAGGAAGAAAAAAAAAAGTATAGACAGTGGAAAGCATTTTCTGCTGCTGCATCTGGAGCATCTTTGATGAATCACGGAGAATGCGTCTAAGGAGAATGTTTCCATTATATTTGTTCAGTTGCATACTTGCTTGTTGGTTGAACAATTTGTATAGCTTTCAAAGTGTCCTCCATGAATAAGTGGAGACCTGGCCTATTTCCTATTCCAGTGCTGGGAGATATGCTGAATCTTCTTCATTCTGCCCCTCTGGTCAAGCAGTTTATATTTCACCAAGTAGTCCTCAGTTTTCTTGTGAAAAGGTGGGAAGGTAGTACTTGCAGAGGCAAAATTAGACTTCTTGGACAGATGTATTGGAGGTTTGATGACTAGAGCAGAAGATAAAAACAGAAGTAACAGAGATAAATCAACTGCTGAGCTCTGGAGTCCCATTAACCCCTAACAACTATTCCACAGCCACATAAGATATCACTTATGTGAAAGTAAGAACAAGATATTTGCAGATACTGAAGAGAAGGAGCAAGAGAAGAAAAGAGGATACAAAAGGAGAAAAGCATAGCTAGTAGTTGCTTACCTTAGAAACTTTCTAAATTTCCAATTCTAGCACAACCAGAGACCATATTATTTATTTTAATCATTCTTAATATTTGCATTGGACCTATACACTGTGCAAACAGAAGCACGGATATATGTACTGACGTTCAAAGGTAACAGAATCTTAATTGCCTTTATTCAAGTATTATCATGAGAGCAGTGAGCATCCACATTAGATCCAGACCTTGCATATTGATTCAATAAATTTAAAACAAAGTTCGGGATTCAGCTTTGCCTGAGCAACTACAACCTGGGTCATAAGTCATAATCACTAAGATGTTGTGCCATCTTGATTGACTGAGGTACAGCTTCTAGCCATGTAAACCTGAACTTTGTCAGATCTCAGACAACTGGCAAGCTGATGAAAGGTCTTTCCCATTACTGAGTTCAAGGGCTACCCACCCATTTCTAAGTTGGTATTAAATATTGGCATAACAACTGGTCTTCCTTATTACAAATCCCAGTCCTGCTGGGCTGTGTCTATCCTGAGTCACTGTCAAATGTCATTGTCTGGATTCATTAGTGTACCCATCATGATAGGACAGGTGATTACTTTTCTCCTCTGGTTTCACTGTCATCCCATCTCAACATGTTGTCAGTCAGCAGTGACAACATCCTCTAATCAGGACACAGTAGCAGGAACGAGAAGGTCCAGGAGTCTGCCTATTTTCACTACACTGATATATCTGCTCCTCATCTCACATCCTATTTGGGCATCTTCCCAAATTAATGTAGCGTGAAATAAAAGAGACATATGGGGAAGCATCAGGGCAGAAATAGCCAGAGAAAACGAATTGCACAACTGGCTAGGTTGTGATAAAGCAGAAGAACTGACAGTCGGGTGTGGTTAATAATCAACAAATACTGGGAAAGTAGCAAAGAAATGCTATGCAGTGTTTCAAATTTGAGCATAATGTAGCAACTGTCCGCAAGTCTTTAATGCATCAGCATGAAGGACAACTGGAAAAGACACTGCTTATTTCAAGAACTGCAAATAGGCGCTATGTGGTACAAAGCACTTTTTGAAGCACTGTATAACCCTAGAAATAAGCAAAAATATAGTCCCTCTTCCTTAAATGAAATAGTAGAGGACAGTTCTTCTGTCTACGACTGTGTTGGAAGTCTGGAAAGAACTTGTGTCAAAAAAGGGAAAGGAAGAAGTGATAAATCTGAAAGGAACTTAGGAATTGAAGTACTAATGGAGAGGACCAAACCTTGGACAGAAACAGCTGGGCTATTTGGGCTGGGCAGTGAACCGAAGAGGAGTGTATCAACAGCTCCCAACACCCCTGAAATTCAACTCCAATCACACCCTGGACTGGTTACATGACTTCACTTCCAAGGTAATTGATGGTTCTACAGTATGGACACTACTAACATTGGAGATTTTACACTACTTGAGACTGACTTGGAGCTGGAATAAAAGAAAAAGCTACTTTTACAGAGCTAATGATGTCTTAAATCTGTCTCACCTATGAGCTAAGGATAAGACAAGGACAACATCATGAGGAGAAGGAAACAAAATCTGTGGCCAAAGCATAACTGTGCTACAGGTAGTTCTTAAGGTTTGTGATTATAATGGACAAACTGATTTCAAATCTTCAGCAGCCATCAGTTCAGCAAAATGTGCATTCCCCACAACTGGATATGAAAGGATTTTCTCCTTTCCCATCTTCCAGTTAGGGGTCCTCTGGGATGCGCAGTGTAACAGAAGCACATTTGGGTTTCTCCTGTCAGCTTGTAGAACCAAGAGCCACTGGGGAAATGGCTCACTGGCACCTCAGAAACAAAGTTAAGGCAAGGAGGGACACCATCCATCCATCCATTGGCAAAAGAAAGAACAGCTGCAGGAATTTGACTCTTCCCTGCTCTGTCCTTGGTCTGCAGGAACAATGGGGGGAAATTTGCTGGCCTCCATTCTTGATTGGGGCAAGAAAGAAGAACGGATGATTCAGAATGCTTTTTCCAGTCATGCTCTCTCAGCTCTAGCAAGCAGGCAATGGCAAACCACTTCTGAAAACATTGGCAGGAAAACTGCAGGGATTTCTTCAGGCGGTCAACAAGAGTCAATGCTGCCTTGAAGCCACATGCACAGACACACCAGTTATAGCTAACCACTTGCTCAGGTTGTAAGAAAGAACTGACCTTCCTTATTTTTTTTTCTCCTACTTCTTCCTTCCAATGAATTATTATTTTTTTTTTTTGTAAAACTGTAAGCCTGGGTTAGTCTCTTTGTTTCTCTGCCTGACTTCTTCATGTGAGACACTCCAGAGAGAAATAATTGCATAGCAGAGAATAAAAATATGCTAAATAAACAAGTAAATAAACATAATGAATAACAACACCAAAGTCTAACATTGTTTGGAGAAATGTTGGTCATATTTGACAACAATTTCCTTAAAAGTTCCTAATTAGCTGTAAATGAAAGTATAAATAAAATATGATTAGGTACAGTACCACAAGGTTTAGTGCTATGTATATTTTGTTAAATTCAGTGGAGCAGATGATCTCCTGCCAGAACACCAGTACTGTATGTACTAATTAAAGCCTCAGGCATCTCTCTCACTAAGAGCCACTACCTCAAAACATTTATTGTGATGAATTAACCACTTTAAACTGGGTGGCATGCAGAATTTTATGTTGCTTTTTTCCCCCTTGTGTGCTTAGCTCTACAAAGGATTAGGCAATTTATAGAACATCCACATGAAGGATAACAAAGAAAATGAAAAGTTAGAAGAACCTGGTACTGGCCAGACCACAAGAAATTTGGTAGCTTTAGGGGCAGGGCCTAGCCTGCTCCTATTGGCCTCCTGAGGCTGGTGCAAACGGCCTTCTTCTGCTTTCCCTGTGCACAAAATCCATCTCTCCCATTTTTCTTGCCAAGCTTTAGGTGGCAGGAAAAGCAGGAAGTGAAGGAGGAGGAGCAGGTCTTTGGAGTGACTATTCTCCTGCCACCAAAAAGACTGATTTCCCCTCTTGGAAGGAAAAAAGGAGTTCAGAGATGGAATCAGAGAACTGGCAGTAAAAAGGTGTCCTCCCATGGGTTTTCCCACCTCAAGTACCAGGAGCAGCAGGGTTAGAGAAGAAGTGGGTTGATCTTTTTGCAACCAGCCCCCTGCCACCAAAAATGTCCACTTCTCCTCGTGGACGGTTCACTTAATCATACAGTTCCAGCCCACAGAGAAGTTTTCCTACACTTGACAACCATCTCCTCCCCCTGTGACATAGGTGTTGTAGTATGGCATTTTATTGTTTACACTGTTTACTGTTGGACATGTGCAATAAAAAGCCACCTCTGAAACTTAGAAGCACCTAACTGTTGTGAGAGGACAACAGCTACTTCCCCACAGAATTGCTAGCATGAACACGGATTGTCCCAGAATATTGAAGGAAAAAAAAACACCACTTGCTGGGTTCACACAAATACTGTGCCTTGAACCAAGGTTTGCACACCATAATGGCTAAGCCACAACCAAACCTGGTGGCCTATATTTGTAGACTTTTGGTTGAAAACAATGCGAAGCCCAAAACAAAACAGAGATACAGATTACATTTGATTGTTTTTAAAAGAAAAATGTAATTTGTGTTTTTAGATTGGATTAGACAACATTTGCAATCAAAGCATTCAATGTTCTCCCCACAAAGCAGTATGAACCTTCCTTGTAATTAGGAGACTGTAAGTCACTCACTTTATCTCCATTCTTTCTCTCTCTCCCACTTTTAGAGAAAACAAAATTTAAAAGTAGCTTTTTTCCCCCTGCAGGCAGGGTCCCTGCAGTTCTCAGAAACACCAATTTGTGCAGGAAGCCTTCTGAAGATCCAAGTTAATTCGGCGATATTTTGAAGGAATTCTGCTTTGTCTCAAGATTTGGTATGAAGTGTCCAATTTGATTTGGAATGTGCAGCTTCTATTTTTACTCTCCTTGAACCTTTGTGATCAAGTAGAAGCTACACTTGTCCTTCACTTAGCCCAGAGCTTTCTTTTCTGAGTGGATAAAGCTCTTCAGATCAAGCAAAATCTCCCAGATATACCAGAGACTAAGTCTACAGCACAGTGTGATCTCCTGTTAACTGGGCCAAATCCAAAACATTATAACTACTTTCACATAGTTATGCAAATATTTTTGTTTTGAATCTCCCCTTCTGATTCTCAGCCTGACTCCATAATTAACATTTGGGGAATTTAGAATATCCAACTCAGAAAACTACAACATGGGAAGCTGAGGGAAGGGGGAGGTGAGTTGCCATGCCAGTGGCAAAAGGGGTTCAGGATCTGAAACAACCTTCAGTAGTTTTCCATATCCTTGACCAAGGAGGGAATTTAGGCAGGTTATTTGATAAATGTGTTCACATGTACTGACCTCAAAATTTTAACACAATACTAAGCACATAGGAAGAAACTCTTTGTTTCACAATCTTGTTTATATCAAACTGCACATTTGTGTGGTAGAACTTTATTAAAGAAAACAATATAATACGGTTGGCTACATACTATCATTCATATGTATATAAATTCTTGGAGTATTAAGAAACAAAAGATCATAAAATATACTTTTTCAGTCAGTGACTATTTTCTAGGAAAGTTTGATTTATACTTTGTTGTCTTTGATTCCATATAGTGGATGATCATTGTTGCTGGTTTTTGAATTCAGGTGATCTAAGGAAAAAAGTAAATATTAATACAAGTACCCATAAGAAATATTGATGCTAGCATGCAAGAAAATAACAAGTGTATATTAGCTTAATTCACGTTCTCTCTCTTTCTCTCTCTCTCTCTTTCTCTCTTTCTCTTTTTCTCTTTCTCTTTGTTTGCATCCACTTAGTATTAGCTTCAGGCTGCTTTTCCCAATACCTTTTATTTTGTTTTTCTGGTTTTTTTTAAATGAAATTAGTTTTAATTTTTATATGCATGTTTTTTTAAAAAATATTAAAATGTTGTTAAAATTCTCTTGTAAGCTACTTCAGGAGGGAGAATATATAGATATAAAATATATAGGAAGAATACATAGAAATAAAATATATTGAATAAATAATAACTACATAGTAACAGCAACAACAATAAATTATATAGGCCATGAAATTCTCTAAAGTTCTATTTTGGAGCCAGTGTGATTAAGTTACTGATGAATAATCTATACTTGAGGGTAAGCAGTAATACAATATATGAAATCATTTATAATTAAAATGAACAAACAAAAAAGAGCTTCAAAGGATATTCAATCTGAGAAAATGGATATTAAAATAATTCCAGGTGAATTGGGGTAACTGCCTATTAAAACAATACTACAAGCTTAAATCTGTAAGGATTAAGATTCCGTCTTGTTTTACTTAAGACATTTACATTAAGATGCCATGTAAATGTGTCATAAAGGCTAAAATTTTACCTACCTGGAACTTTTTAGATGAAAATGTATACAAATGCTTGTTAAGCAGTTGGCTGGCATGCTGATATGATCATGCACTTTTCCGAAGAATTTCTTACTTTCCTGAAAGGAAAATATCATACAAAAGGATGTCAATCATAATGAGATGCATTAAAAATAAGAATAAAGATTGAACAAAGTGAAGCAGAAGATAGCTACCTCTAAAACTACAATTTATACTAGGCAGTGCTGCTAGAGCAAGTCCGTGCTGGAGTAGAATACTTGTATGCTACTGACTGTACGGTACCTTAATGTAAGAATTGCTTCTGGCATATGGCATAAGACTGATCTTCATAAGGTGCACCTTGATCTGGTGCCAGAGAATTTATTTTCATTCATGTCCACAAGTATTTGATGATATAACAGTGTGTGATGATTCGAAGTGGCAGGAGAAAAGTATCCTTGGATCATTATGGCTTGATTGCTGGACTGTCTGGAAGAAACATCTGCTGAACTTTCTGTTACCTTAGCAAACCTCACTGTTTGCCACCATGGCCATAATACAGAACTTAGTTTTGAGAAATTTACAAGAACATCAGAGTATGTTAACAAATCCATGCAGAACTGTATGGTGTTTATGATAAAGCTGACTTGTTTCTACTTGATTCTACTGAAAATTGAACAAGAAAGGTAGAAATATATAGTTTGATTGAACCTCCAGCATTTATCTCATAGCCATCTTGTCCCAGAGTTTTGTCTTAAGGATGTCATAGGTGCCACCATATTAAGAGATCTTCAGCTGAAGTGAAGTCAGATTATTATATTCTATAACTATAAAAATGGGCTTGATACAATCAATTGTGACCATGGGCTTGTCTGCACTACCCAGTTGCCCCATCACTAGAGGGCAGGGCAGGGCAGGGCAGGGCAGGGCAGGGCAGGGCAGGGCAGGGCAGGGCAGGGCAGGGCAGGGCAGGGCAGAAACAGATAACATTGCCCTCTATTATTCTTCCATTCACTGTCAAAGTGACCTCAGGGCATGATTTTCTCCTCCACTTTTGAAGTATACTTTTCATTGTTATGTTGCCTTGAGCACTCCTGTTCATCTATATACTACTAAAACTCTCATGTCTGTAACCTTAACTGAGCAAAATGGTGTGTCATAGGGCAATAATTTTTGAACCAAGGTACCTCAAATGGGCTAACTTACAGAATGCATCCAAAATCTGGGACCCATTACTCCCGTGGGATTGAAATTTTGGGAAATTTGTGGCTGCTTCAGCACTGTTGTACTGCTGCGCTGCGGTGGTCAGCCCAAGTCCCGCCTTCCTCTGTTCTCTGCACCTAATCAGCTTGCAGCAAGGCCCAATGGGTGAGTGATGATTGGCTGTTTTGGAAACGAGGCAGAAATCTGAAATTTCTTAACAGCTGTGGTCACTGAGGGAAGGATGAGGGAACAACTTGAATTCCTGCTGGTGAGGTAGGGCTGGCTGGGGGATGCCAGTGGTTGATGGGTGAGCCCTCTTCCTCCCTTGAGTGAGGGGCCCTTGGGGACACGCTGGAATGGGGAGCGAGGGTGCAGTTTTCCTCACAGTCCATGGCTCCCTTTGTTCCACCTCCCGGCAGCAAAGTGGCAGGCAGTTCCGTGGGTCAGCCAAGGAGGAGGAAGAGGAGGAGGAAGAGGAGGCAGTTTCATTGGGGCTGTCCTGAAGGTTGTGAGGGGAGGGCAAATGGCACAAGCCCATATTATACGTGGAAAGAGGGAAGGAAGGAGGGAAGGAAGGAAGGAAGGGAGGGAGGGAGGGAGGAAGGAAGGAAGGAAGGAAGGAAGGAAGGAAGGAAGGAAGGAAGGAAGGAAGGAAGGAAGGAAGGAAGGAAGGAAGGAAGGAAGGGTTCTGATGCTCCCTGCCAGCTTCCCATAAGCAAAGTCAATGGGGAAGCTGGCAGAAAGTCATAAGTCGCTCACACTCTCACTGCTTTTTTGCCCTTGGTCATTCTGTTTCTCTGTTTAGGTAAGGAAATATCTCTGAAATAATGACCCAATGTGTCATGGGTTATCTAGTTGGCTAATGTTATTCAGTTCAACTTCAACTAAGTTTACCGTACTCTCTAATATGTTTTTGTGCTACTTTTACCATGAATGTTGTAACAGTATATTGATTAGAATATTGGCCTTGTAAAAAGAAGTTTCCTGACTTGAAATCTGGCCATTTTTAAAAATTTATTCTTCTTTCCCTGAGCTTCCTACTTTTCTCTGTGATTTTTTTTTTAAGTTAGTCCACCAGTGCATGGAGTTATTAAAAAATAGAAAGCTGAGGAAAAATAGAATTTAAGAAATGTATTTCTACCAGATTTCAAACTAGGAACCTTCTGTTTACAAGGCAAATGTTTAAAACCTTGTGCTACTGCAGCATTTACAGTAAAGGGACTTCTTAAAGACATAAGGAAGCAATCAGGTAATAAGAAAATATTTTTTGAACAGTTGCTTGTTGTGCCTATCTGTGTGTCCATGTTCATGCTTTAATTTTGTATATATAAATTTAATTTACGTGTATGTGTGCATGTACGTCTAGAGAGCCAGTTTGGTGTAGTGGTTAAGGCATCAAGTTAGAAACCAGGAGACCATGAGTTCTAGTCCTGCCTTAGGTACAAAGCTAGCTGAGTGGCCTCAGCCCAGTCATACTCCCTCAGCCCTAGGAAGCAGGCAATGGCAAACCACTTCTGAAAATCTTGCCAAGAAAACTGCAGAGACTTTCCAGGCAGTCACCAGAAGTCAACGCTGACTCAAAGGTGTGCGCACACACACACACCTTCCACATGCATGTGTATAATATATAGGTGTGTCATATAGAGAGAGCCATGGAGATAATCTGGGGACTCCAGGCAGGGGCAGTGACAGTTACATAAACAAAACATACTTTAAGCCTGGGCAACAGTGAAAGCATGAGAATGAAGCTCAGACTGACACCTCCATTCATTATAATATAAGAGGGAGGAAGTGAGCAGTCTTTCAAGATTCTGTTACTATAACCTATATCCATCAGATTAGTAGAGTATGTTTCCTTTTTGTGGACTACAACAAAGAATTGATAGTTTGTATGTTATATATGTCACTGACTTGATGTCACATAATCAATCAAAATCACACACTCTCTCTCACACACAAAAGTCTATATGTCCCGGAAGAATTGTCCATAAGAAGAACAAAAGTAATTGGTCATTGCTCTCTTGAAGATAAAGGTGGATAAGCACAACAGCAGGGGAACTGTCCAATGGAAGGACATTGCATCCTGCAGTCCAGACTGAATACCTTGCAAGCTGTTGTCAAAGTATTTCATCCAGACAGGATTCTTAAACTGGTTTAGAGTTAAGTCAGCATAAGCACAGGACAAGAGTGCCTTAAGTAGTAAGTGCTGTTATGCCTTATGTGTAAGAATAAACCCAGCTGAATAAACAAAATGTTACATCTCAGGAAACATGCATAAATTTATGCTGCAAGACCCACCTAAAGCAACGAGAAATAGACTATACATAACTCGTTCCACTGAGAAACCAGAGAGGTTTTTTTTTCCCTAACCAGTTGTGCGTAGGATTGTAATCTTCTAATGCATTTTTCCCCCCACATAATCTCACTGCATTCATTGGAACTTACTTGCAGGTAAATACAATTACCACTATACTCTAGAAAGATTAGGTTAGACATTCAGGGCTTTTTCACATTTCACTATGTAATTATATTCTGAACCAGCATTACAGTGAGTGATACGGATAAATCAACAATATAAAATGGACTTGAGATTGTTTTATTATTGTTGTTTAATCATGACTATATTATAGAGTAAGCTTTAGCTTACATCTAAGGTAAAATTAACAGAAAATAAAGAAATGTACACATACAAAATATGGACTTTCTGAATGGATATATAGGATAACCAAAGGAAACAAATGATTATTCAGAGTAAAGATTCCCTTAAGTTGAGCTTCATACAACAATGAAGTTCTGCTGTGTTGAGAATTAGAGGAACAGTCATCCATCCATGTCTGATATCTATTACTTTCAAGAATCGTCATTGAAAAGCAAAATAAAACTTTCAAACTATGCATTTAAAAGCATACTTTCTGTAGCGACATATATTCAAATGTATAATTTCTCTCAAACACATTTATTATTTGGATACATTTCAGTTGTCAAGAAATCCTGTTCAGCATTAGGAAAAGTACAAAATGGATGGCTAAAACCCAATGTGTCTGAGAATGAAGACTGAATCATTTTGCATGATCTAATATGTTCACTGAGTCCTGTGTTGTACACTGTGTTTTAGGAAGGTTGTAAAAGAAGTGTATTATAAAAAAGCAAATAATCAAGAATTCATAATTCAACATCAAAGTTGCCTGGCATTTTTGCTGACCATGCTTTTGAGCACATCTGGATGATAGTTAAAAGGCACAGGGAGCTGAGTCACTTAAAAAACAAAAAGTGACACTACTCCATATATATGAGAAAAAATGTGCTTAAAAAGTGATTTGTTCAGCCCAACCAAAGAGCAGACACCCCACCCCAGCACAGTGACTGCTGTTTTCTAACCACAGAATGAAACAGCTTGTACTCTTGTGGTCCAGCTCCTTTCCCACACACACTAGGAACCAGAGCTTCAACCTTTCACTTTGTATTATTCAGCAAAATTGATTTCAGATAGATAGATAGATAGATAGATAGATAGATAGATAGATAGATAGATAGATAGATAGAGGCATAGGCTACAGATTTGTGACTGAGAGCCAGTGTGGTGTAGTGGTTAAGGCATCAGGCTAGAACCTGGTCCCACCTTAGGCCCAAAGCCAGTTGGATGACCTTGGGCCAGTCACTCTCTCTCAGCCCTGAGAAGGAGGCAGTGGCAAACCGCTTCCAAAATCTTGTCAAGAAAACTGATTCATGACGTAGTGAAAAAGTATTAATCATTTCAGTACCAGTCCACAGGAAATACACTGTTAAATGTTATTTGCGGCAGCTTTTCTCAAGCTGGTATCATGTTTATTGGAAATTGTAGGAGATGAAGTCCAACACATGAAATAGGAAATACTTATTTATGGGCAGTGTCGATGAAGTAATTGAACTGAAGGACAATTGACCAATACGATTCAGATACTTGTATATCTGAATAGGTATTCAAACACAATTCGAGCCACTAACCTGGCAAAGTCAGCCGATCTGTGGAATCAGGAAGAGATCCTGGTTTCATTACTTGTTTTGAACCTTTAAGAATAAAAACAGATGAATTATTGTTATGGCTTCCACCAACAATAATTTCCTTATATCTTAATATATTTGTATTTGCTTCCCCTCCACTGCTGTAACCTCAGATTAAAAAGCCAAATTGCTGATGTGCCACCGTAGTCACCATGATTAAGTCAACATGATGTGGGCTGCAAACCTCTGGATGACCACTAGATGGCAGTAGTCATCTGGATTTTTACAGCCCTGAACTGGTAGCCCTAACTCTATGTCTACTTTTAGATAATTTCAGATAATATAACTTAGTGCCTTGGGCTATGCACTCCTACTTATTGCCCTCCTGGAGATCAGAAGCATTCAATCCTGGTTTGTACCATCTCAAGATTGCAAACCAAGATCCAATTATACTTTGCAATCTTGGTTTATTGGCATGGAAATTGTGGTTTGCACAGTGTGATTTCCTGGATTTTGATAAAATTGCAATCCATAGCTTGCCTCAGAGCAGGATGTGTAAGCTTTTCTTTCCATGTAGGGGAAAGTGGGAGGAGAGAGCATGAGACCCTGAATAAGGCTTTTGCTTGCTACAGAAGAACTCCATGGAAGCCACACTCCAGTCTGTTGTAGTTATTTGGGTTTTCACTAGACCTGCTCACTTTTTTCCCACTAAGTTGATTGCAAAAACCAGATATGGCAAAGGGCACCAAAGTTAGCAGACTGTCAGGTTGTGCAACCACAAAACACACAGTACATTATGAAACCCTGATGAATAGGGACTAGATATTAGAAGCATTTCCAGCAAGCATGCCAATGGTGAGATATGTTAGAAGTCTGTGGCCCACTCCTGTCTTAATGAATGCAGTTGAACTGAATTAAGCCAAGACATCTCATTATAGTTTACACTGCTGAGTGTTTTAAAAGACCCAGATAAATTCAGATAGGGGGATATCTCTCAATATATATATGTAAAAAAAAAAAAGTTTAGAAAGCAGAGCAATGCTAACTTGAGGAAAATGGCTTCTAAGGTTTTTCTCTTCCATGAAAGTTTAGATCTCGCTACTACTAGTAGTATGAGAAGGATCCATCCTGCTAAAAATAATAGGAAAAGATCTGCTCCCTTTTCCTTATAAAGGTCCCTTCCACACTGCCAGTGTTTTCTGCCTAAAACCTCAGAATCAAGTTCAAGGTAGCCAATGTACATCCACACTACCTCTATCCCCAAAACATACATAATAGTCAATAGAAATAGTCAATTAGGGCACTCTTCAGTTGGCCAATAGGAATGTGCTAAAAAAAAAAAATCCAAGCACTGCCCCAAGCCCCTGACATATTCTGTTTTGCTTTGTTCAGCCACCCTGACAACCAAGACACCATTCCTCTGCATTTTTATTAAAACAGTAGAAGTGACAGGAGGAAGTGATGGTGACTTAATCTCTACGAGGAGATGGGACAGCCCAAGAACCAGGAATGAAGATGAGGTAAGATTTCCCACCAAATCCATCTTAGTTCAGTTCCCAACCTCTGAAGAGCTCTGCCACTGGTCCTGGAAAACTGGACTCACTGTGCTGAAAATAAGATGATTCAGCTTCTGCCGCTATCATAAGCTCATGTGGGTACCGAGCCAATCTGGGAGCATTAACAACACCATGTTTAGATGTGCCTTAAATCCTATTACAACACTGATGGTCATTCTAAAGCATCTTCATTATTTCCTTAGATATAGATAAGCAGAGCTGGGATTCAATACAAATGGAGATCTCATTGCTTTTATTTGGTAATAACATGAACATACAGGAATTCATTTACAGAAAAAACAAAAAGCTGTGAAACCAATTTATACATTTAGAGACAACACGCCTCTTCTTCCCAGTTAAAAAAAAATACAATAAATATATTTTTTCTAAAAAAATACTCTCACAAGTGTTGAAAATAATCATTGCTGCATGTCTACAAGCCACTTATATTTTGAGCCTAAGCTGGAACAAACCAAGGATGTTTGCTTAGGATATTGATGTCCTCCTTGTTTGAGCAATGAATTCAAATGAGCTTTCTCTTATTGGATGGTGCAAAAAGTTCATTATCCCCTCCTAAACATTTTTCTTTGGAAAATAATTGTAGATGATACGCATCCACATTTTCCAAAAGCATGACCATATTTAGGTGTACAGTGTACATTGGATCAGCCTTCCCCAATCTTATGCCTACAGAAGCTTTGGGACCATAACTCCCAGAATTCCTAGCCAATATATGTAAAGTTCATGTTGGCTAGAAATCTAGATAAAATATCCGGAGGGTGTCAGGTCAGAAGACTGAGTAAAATATTTCATGTGTATAATAATTAGCAATACGATAAGCATATATTAGAAACCAAGTATGTCATATACTCATTTTCTGTTACATATATAAAATCTGTAAAATGGCCCTGAGTTCATTTCAGTTGAGATATCTCCGTTGTATATTCTTGCTAATATGAAGCAAAATGCTAGGTATGTATTTGGATCCTTCTTGATGCCAGCTTAAGGTGGAAAATAGTTATGAGACCAGCATACTTAGATTCATTTTTTCTCTCTCTCCCCTTGACAAAAGGTCACCAAGTTCATTTAGTTTAAGTGCTATTACAGTAATTTTAGGATAAGCATTAGGTAATACAAGGAAAAAATAATGCCTAGTTTTATATAATATCCACACTATCTTGTATCTTCCTGCAAATTTCTACTGAAATGATGCCCCAGTCATTGCTTCCATGCTATTATATTAGATAACTTTATGAAAGAATGACATCTGAATATAGGAATATTAGACGACCTAAGTCTACAAGCCCAGAACCAGTTTTTCAAAATCATTAACTAGAAGTTTCTGGGAAACTCACAAGTAGGACATGAGGGCATAGCATTATGTTGACCTCCAATATCTGGCATTGGGTGGGCAAGGGAAAGTTCATATAGTTGACCTGACCCATTGACAGTCAAATTGTTCAAGAATCTGGCTGAGCAGCTGTACTAATAGCTATCATCATATTTTATGGCAGCAGATTCTTTAATTAAATCATTTATTGTGTGGTATACTTTCTTTTGTCTGTCCTGATAGCAGACAACATGTAACATGTTGTTACACAGAATTCTTACGGAGTATCAGAGTTAGTTGCAGAATTTACAGAATTTTTGCAAATGTTGTCCCAAATATCTAGATGGGCAAGGCTTTCAGTGATAATTGCTGAAGGCAACATTTTTGTTTTCCCAAAATATAATACACCCGAAGTTCTAGTTCCTCAAATGCAATGGAATAGAATTGAATTGAATCAAATTGAATTGATTAAATTTAAGCACTGTCCAACTTCAAATTTACTCTGGCTGGTATATAATGAAACCAAACAAAACAGAAAATACCATACAAAAAAGGCTTTTTAAAAAAGGAATAAAGAACAAGAATGGATGGTGAGTCTGCCTAAGCACACCCAAACTCCCAAGCAAATCTGACAGGGGGCCCCAACCACCCTAACGCAAGGCCTGGGAGAACAGCCAGGTCCTTATGGCTTTCCAGAATGCCATCAGGGGGAGCCACATGGATATCAGGGAGAACCTCATTCTAGAGGGCAGGCGCCATGACAGAGAATTCATACTTCTGGGGTCCCAATAGATGACATTATTTAATTGAAGGGACTCAGAGCGCATCAACCCTGGTGGCTAGTACTGGCTGGGAAGACACCACAGGAGATGGGCAGTCCCTCAGATAACCAGGTCTTATGCCATGTAGCGTTTTATTCATGCATACTGTACTGTGGATGAAAAAACAGATACCATCACAAATATCTCTTTTATAGCAAATGATACAGTTCTTTGATAGCAGCCACAATTTCCTGGAACTGCAATTTCTATAGTCTTGAATGCTAGGAAAACAAACATAGTAGCTGCAACTATACTTGCTAAGAAGCTTGGAGCAGGCAATGGTGCTTTCCGTCAACATCAACAGCAGGGTATTCCCTGACATTTACCCAATTATATGATGGTATTAGATTTGTCTGGTGTCCTCTTTCAGCAGAAAAACAAAGGTTCAGAAAAAGTTGATTAGTTTCCATCAATGCTTGGTTTTATAAAAATTGGGCAATGCTGCCAAATGCATAGCGAGATCAGTTTGGATCAGGAGTCTATTGTTATCACAGTGAAGATTCTGAAAATGGCTTCCAACAACCAGGGAATTGCATATCCATCAGCAGTGGTTTGATTTTATACATCCTTTACAGCCAGGACAGAGAAAAGACAGATCAGACTGACCAAAAACTGCAGGCTCCAAGGCTCTTAAATTTGGGCACATCTGCTGACAGAGCAATCTATTTTTATGGTTGAACTCAATGCATTAGGATAGAATTTCAACATGAATCTGAAAATAGACCGAATTGCTTTGTACTTCTGGAAATCTCACAAATGTCTTACTAATACACCCATATTTCTCTCTGTGTAAGTCAGATGCTAAAAGGCAATACTAGGAGAGGGAAAAGAATCCCCTTTGTCCAGGTAGTCAAAATGGGGGCTTCTGCCTTTCCCTCACATATTGGTTAAAAGGAGGGTGAACTCCTGACATGTTGATCTGAATCATGTTAAGTGGCAAACGACCAGCTATACTGTATATTTTTAAACTAGGCAAGCACTGATTTAGCATGATATGTTGGTAACTCTTGTGAAGGCCAGCTTAAAATATGTAATAGCAAACAAATACAGATGCAGCAGGTATGGTACATTCCTTCTACTGAGGAAAAGCATTTATAAAACTAAATGCTAAGGAACTGGAATGTTGTGTTCTGTCAGGGAGCTTCAAAAGCTTCCATTTGTTCATGAAGCAGTCATTTTCATTCATTTTCCAAGTGACAATACAGATAGAAAAACACATTAGAAACACACTTAGATTCTTTCATTCCAACAAATATAGAAGCTTGAAAGAACAAGATGTGCAAAGCTATGCTGTTTCTGAATGTTGGAATAAGAAGTATAAAACACGTATCTTAGAATTTCCGCTTTGTAGTTTAGAAATGACTATTATTATTATTATTATTATTATTATTATTATTATTATTATTATTATTTCTGTTAATGGTTGCTGACAGAAACTTGAATGTAAATTTTAGCCATAAGTTATTTTTCCTCATTATGTAGTAAAATTTGAAAAACAGTTAAGTTGACTTCAGGTGAGAAGAAAAGAATGATGCCTCACATTTTACCTAAAAATGTGTATTATTTGGGGTGTTCTGTTGTAGTACAAGATACACATCATGACTTCAATCCATTACTAGTACTGGTAGACATACTCTGCCACTTTGCCCAGTGTTTTGTGTATACTGGTATTTCAGCTCTGAGCCGGTTTGGTGTAGTGGTTAAGGCATCAGGCTAGAAACTGGTCCCGCCTTAGGCCCAAAGCCATTTGGATTACCTTGGGCCAGTCACTCTCACTCAGCCCTAGGAAGCAGGCAAGGGCAAACCATTTCCTAAAAACCTTGCCAAGAAAACCAGGAGTCAAACTGACTTGAAGGCACACACACACACATTTCAGTTCTACCTCTTGCTATACTTAAGGCATTTCCTGTTTTTCTGAACTGTCTTCTCAATTGTCTTGTAGATAAATGTAATAAAAAAATAAACTAAAAGTAAATGTGATCAAACTCAACACACATTTTGTGAAGAGATAATGTCTAAGGAAACTTAAGTGACTCCAGAGGGGGGCAGTGATCATCTCTGTAAACAAAATATTTGGTTTAGTTGGGACTTAACATTGCATCAAAGAGTCTCATCAGAGAGTTTCAAACCTAAAAAATGTACAAAATATTAAATAAGAAAGAGGCAGAGGCCAGTGACTGCCTTCTGCGTGAATGGGCTAAGCTATATGTGCAAAAGCCACAAACTGTCAGAAACAGAATTAGGCAGCCTGAATGTTTAAAGTACACCTCAATATAGAATTGTGATAAATAGTTCTCTGAGTAATAAATACAGTGAGGGTTTCCTGTGTAACCCCAGATCCTACTCATTGTTGATAGGAAAATGCATCCTGAGAAACTGCAGTTCTACAGCCACTTACTTGGGAGTAAGCCCCATAAAACTCAATAAGACATTTTTAAATTGGATTGCACTATTAAACAAGCTGTGCATTTAGGCTCTGCAACACTTCAGACACAAAGACAAAAATATGCCTCAGAGCACATAGTACCTGTCTGCAACTCTTAAAGCAGCTGTATCTTTTCTTGTGATCACATGGATACCCCTGTGGTCACAAGTATCCCAGAAAAGGCCTTAATGAGTTGCAGAGAAGTGGTATGTGCATGGCCTTTGAAGCACCCTTTTGCCTTTGGACCTTATGTCCATATGTGTGCATTACCCAGTAGAACTAGTTGCAATTATGAAACCAATAAAAAAGCTATTTTAAATTAAAAATGAGCCCAATTTTAGCATATTTAATGTGAGCAGTCCTTGGGGTTTATATAAGAAAATAAACATGTAGTATTTTTCATTTCATAGAGGAGGAAAATAGTGTCAGGACTGGTAGAACAACTTTTGGAATTAAACTGAATTCTGTCTGGAATCCTAATGGTAGCAAATTTATATATTTTGCTTCCAGTAGATGCTAGGCTGACATCTGCTAGTCATAATGAACTTTAAATAGTTTTTTCCTTCCCCAGAAAAACACCCATGATGGGGTAGACAGGGATTGTACTTGTTTAAGAGTGTTAAGAGGTGGTTCCTTTTTTAATGTTTAAAAATGCTAGCACACTCAGAAACATACCATGTTCATCAAAGGGTGCAGTCTTCTGGAAACTGATTCCTTCCAATTGCTCTGTTCAGAAATTTGTTGGGCCATAAATCTGTTCCTAACAGGAGACTGCAGAATGAAGTCTCCTGGATTGCCAGTCCCTAAACCAAACCTCTGTGGTCTTGCTGTACTTCATATTCTCTGCCATTTCATCTGAATAGTCTGCTTCTGTTTCCCACCCGCTAGAAGCCCAGAGCACAACAAAATTACATTTTCACAAACTATAGTGCTGACACCAGTATTTGCTATGCTTACCTTTAAAATACCCATAAAATATAGGACAACATCACAATATTATTCCCATAAAGAGAAGTGGAAGTAAGGCTAAAAGGTTCTTGCACAAAACTAGACAGTGAATTCCTGGTAGACAAATTCTCTTAAACATGCACACACACACACACAAGCACACACACCATGGCTTCTCATTATGAAATTAATTTTACAAATAATAACTACACTATGAAAAAAATGATTTGCCCTAGGCCAAATCTCACTTTGGGATTGCTTTGTGGGAGGGAGGGAGAGAGAGAGTGATGATAGATTTCATTCATTCATTCATTCATTCATTCATTCATTCATTCATTCATTCATTCATTCATTCAATGAACCCATGGCAGAAACAATTCAAGCACATTCTCATCTGCCACACAAGTTTGTAAGAATGTTCACTTTCAAGGATACTGAGGGGAAACTAGTAGCCTGAAAGTTAAGGGAAGTCAGGTGACTTAGAATAAGAGAAGAAGAAACACAGTGTCCAGGTGGCCTTATTGATTTCTCTGAATCCAGGATGAAAAAGAAAGTCATTTTTTTTTTTTCAACTTGAGCTTTAGTGAAAAAATATTTATAACTTCAAATCACTTCACCAAAAATATGTTTTACATGGCTCTAGCATGAGGAATTGGTGGTGTGGTCAGATAGAAGGACTGATGTTGCTTTGAGGATTTTCAACAGTTTGAAAATCAAATATGTTTGCAATCCTATGCACAGGACTGATATATAGAAGGTTCAGGACATGCAATAAATCACTATCCTAGCCAGAATTTCATAAGGCTCAGCATCTAAATTATATTTCTGAACTATCATGTGTCCCTTTCTTAAGAATCGTCATGCACTAGTGATCTATCAGAGGGAAGCTTCTTGGTTATGCTAAATGCAAAACAGAAAAAGACGAGTGCTTACTATGAGAATTTTTGAACAGTGCTGTCTACTCAAAGAACTTCCATCAATTCACTTGAGCTTTATTCCAAATATAAGGCTGCAGCCAGAGTGTAATGCCACCCATGGTACATGAAATTCTGCATGATTTAAGTTTTTCATGCAACACTTTGGATAAACCTTAGTCCTGTCCTTAGTCTTGCCGAATTCAGCAGGTTTTATTTCCAAATAAATTTGCATAGGACCAAGCTCTCAATGAATAATATAAAAGTAGATAGCAAGGAATTCTATCAGCGAATGTTTAGGTCAGCTTTGTAATTTGGAACATACATAATGGATATGGAGGAACAATTGCCTCTGGGGTGAAAGGTGACCAGTAGTTGTGCTGCATCACCTGGAAACCTTAGATGCCAGGATGAGGCTTCCCACTTCCCCTTGTTTTTTATTAGGAGGCAAACAAGTGAGCAAAACCTGTTAAGTCTGACTGATAAAAAAATTGCATTGCATTATGTTTGATACACAGTCTTGGCCAATTCATTTCCCCTAGCTCATTCAACAATAAAAGACTATATTGCACAAATATAAAAGGAGGAATTCAGGTTGCTAAGAAAACTACTTGGCCATGTTCAGGAGTGTCCACAGGGGGGTGAAAAAGTCAGCTGTGACTGCATGACTGAAGCTCTGCACCTTTTTTACATGCATCACATATGCACCACCACCCGTAAAGAAGGAGAGGGCTTCAATCTCAGAATTTCATCTGCCATCTTGACTTTTTTCACAGTTCCCTGAGGATACCCTGATTTGTCTATGAAGTCACCAGGAGTTGAGCTGAGCTTGAAGGAAACATTACAGTTTTTAAGTGTTTTTCAAATCAGCTAAAAGGCCAGAAGTAGCCTTTTTTAAGCCTTAAAAAAAGAAGAAGAAGAAGAATGGGTTGTTAAGACGATACAGATAGCACATTCACTACTGGTTTCAGTAACATTATTTCCACAATAAATGCCAAACAACAACATGATGAACCAAATGAATGGCATTCAAAAACAGAAACCAAGGAGATATCTAGCAAATGAAATCTACTGGCTTTTTTAAAAAAAATACTATAAAGCTGTCTAGGAATTCAATAATTCACTTATTTGTAAAATAGCCAGATTTCTTTTTGTAAAAAAGCAAAACAAAACCCATTGCTCATATTGATAGACAGTTCAATGCCTCTTCGTCTTCTTTTTCCCCTTTCTTTGGACATTAAAATAACAGTGCTTTTCAAGGCTTTTTCCATGAACGTATCAGTTCTCTGCTTCATCACATCAGAATATTGTTCGCAAGCTGGCACTCATGTTACCATCAAAAGGTTTCACATCTGCTTGTTCTGTAAGTCCCCAAAAAGTAGTCATTTTGCTAGAGGGAATTCATTAAAAAAAAAAAGACTCAAATAAATGAAAACCTTAAGTGGAAAAAATCCTGTAGGACGTGCCCACCTCCCAGTCATTAATGGCAAAGTTGCTAGTGGGAGGTGGAGAAGCTGTGGCTTGGAAAGCCGCATAAGGCCCTCCCCAGAAATTGGTCTTTGTGGAAGGAGAAGGATAGTGAAGATCAGTTAAAATGATGAAAGAAACTCGCAGTCCCTTTTTGATTACATGTATGTGTTTTGTTTTGTTTTTTACTCTTCTGTATCTGGAAAAAAAGAGAGAGAGAAAGAGAGAAAGAAAGTTGTCAATGTACCTCCCTCCTGTCCAAGAAGTGTAAAAAATTGGAAGGACAACAAATAATATTCTCTTTAAATATCACACTGTCCTACGAAAAAAGCAAATGGTTTCCCAGAGTGCCTTATGCAGCCAAAGAGGGAGCTATAAGGAAACTTAGGGAAGCCTCATGGTTTCCAGAAATACTTACAAAACCTTTGAAAAGAGAGTCTTCCCAACATGAAAATGAAGATTGAGCATACTCACAGAATACTAACAACCTTTGAACACAGGGCAGAGCAAGGAGGAAGGGAAGGGAATAGCCTAGAAGATATCATAACTAATAGCCAGCAGGAACCCTAATAAAAAATTGTGTTGCCAGTCCTGTTGTTCCTTTGCTTTCTGGAATACGTTATATTTGCCATTTTTGTTCCTGCTATGAAAATAAAAACAATAATCTAAATGGAATTAAGAAGTTGCCACTAATTTGAGCTATACTTGTTTTTTGTTATACATCGAATAGCCCAAAGTAAATTAACTTACACAAGTATATAAAAAAGCTGACTTATACCATGTCAGACCATCCTCATCTTGCTCAATATTATCTCCTGGGTTTGAAAAAGAGGTATCTCCTATTCCTATTTACTGAACCTAGAACTTCCTTCAGCAAAGCTGGTACTCTGTGATTGAGGTATAGTGCCTCCCTTAAAAATTAGACAAGTAACCTGAGACATTTCAGGTATTCCCTTGAGGAAGAGGTTCCCTATCTTTTTGTAACAGAAGGATGGACCTTGGAAGCTGCATCAGACACAAAGTTATAAAACAGGGGAACATTCCTCATGGTTATTGCATACAGAGAATTTGTCACAACTACTCAGAACTTGGTGCCCTCCGACTGTGTTGGCCAAGTTGGCAAAAAGTTGAGGGGAGTGGTTGTCATGCATATCTAGAGGACCCCAGCTTTGAGCAGGCTACATTCAGTAAGTTCATAGGATAGCTTGAATTCCAACCAGCTTAGAAAGAAATATGCAGTTTGCTTCCCTTACTGAATAGGTTTTGCCTTGTTCTAAAAATACCTTTGCTTTTTTCTGGTATAATCTAGTGCATTAAAATTAAATAAAAACAATTAAAGCAACAAATTATAATATTTTAAACAGCTAGTCTTTAGCTCCAGATTCTTTAGTCTTTAGCATCAAATTCTTAAATGAGAAGCTTAGCCTTGAACGGATTGGGGACTTCACTCACGATTATAGATCTAAAAAATGTGTTCCCTATTAATATGAAGGTGAATCTGGAGAGGAGGAATATTTCGATCAACTAAAAAGTTAATTGAGCAAAAAGATAATCAACAACAACAACCCATCCCCCCCCCCCCCCCCATATATAGTCACAAAGCATACAGTTACAATGTCTAGCTTGCTGATAATGGATATTATAATTTCCAACAAGGCTGCCATTCTTGATAAAAAGTTAGGCAAATCCAAACAAAGTGTTTAAAAACTGCCATGTATAATATTGCATAATCACACATTCAATTTACCATTTAGACATTTAGAGAAGGGGCCAAGTGTTATACGAAGTAATCATGCATTCAGTTTACTGTTAAGACATACTGTATATTTCCAACCTTCAGCTTACAGAAGGGCCCTATAGTGAATTCCACTCATTAAAGATACACATTTATTTTTAGATCTCTTGGTTGATTTCAGTAATCCTATGTTTATTAGAGATGTGCAGCAGTTTTGATTCAATTCCAGATAGAAGCTTTGGAGTGCACAGGAATGCTTGCAACTCCTTGAAGTAGTTCTGTCTTTTCCTAGGATCATGTAGCTGTTTTCAGGCATTGCAGATAGGAGCTATGTCTGTGCCCCAAGGTCACTAAAGTGTGATTTTGAAACAGAACAAAGTACACAGCCTTAATATTTATTCATTCCAAAGTGAGCTTCATTAAGTTCAGCGGGGCGTAGTCCCCAAAAAGTGGTTGCAAGAAATGCAACAGAATATTAGTGTTTGAAACAATACCATGAATCTAGCTTAAATGGATAAACAGCTGTTTTCCCCATTAAGAATCCCCTATTTCTACAATGCCAATTTGGAAGTTGCAGTCCTCCTCCATTGCAAATGGACGTAAGACAGTGTTGTCTAAACTTGGCCACTTTAAGATGAGTGGACTTCAATTCCCCATGGCTGGCTGGGGAATTCTGGGAGTTGAAGTCCACTCATCTTAAAGTGGCCAAGTTTGGACAACACTGACATAAGAAGACATTATTCTTTCAAATGGGAATCACCTTGGTATGTAATAAGTGTAAGAAATGCAATTGCTGCTTCTCCACAGATGAAGTTTACCTATTCCTTGTAATTTGGTTCTGCCTGTATAGTTTGTTAACTTGGAAGAGCCATTTTGAGTTACTTGCATCATTACTAAGTGGTACGGCAAAGACAGATAATGAGGTAATTTTGTGTGGTGGTCATGTGACTCTCATGCTAACTTAGTTCAAGCCAGCAAAGAGCTTTTACTTTAGAGCCAAGAGAGATACAAACCCTAACCCTTTGCATCCACCACAGGAATCTAGCTTCCTTTCACAACCCCCAGCAGCCAGGTAAATGGTTGAAAAAATGACTGCAAACTACTAACTTTTGTGTATTTATGTATTAGCTCTTGATACAGTGTTGTTTTCCACCAAGTTTTATAATGAGACCAAAAGTCCATAGAGGCAATAGATTTGTTAGATCAATTTAAAGATTACAAAATAACTGCAAGATGTTCAGGAACTCTTCACCAGAAAACATTAAAATTTGGACCTAATTTGTAAACTTTCAGTTGGTCTAACAGTTATTGCTTCAGTAGATTTTTTTCCCCTCAAGGTCAAGAAATTAATTTGAAATTATTATTTTTTCTTTAATGAGAATGGTATTCATTGTCTTTGCTGAAACTCAGCACACCAAAATAAACATTTTCAACCATTTTTTGTAATGTCATCCCAGTGATAGGGCAGTAGTTCAACAATCCCTCCGGGTTCAGAGAGATCTTCAGGAGAAGTTAAATCGCCAATAACTTCAAGTCTGTCAGCATCATTATCTTCCTTAATGAGGCATTCACCAGGCTCTCAGCCCACCCCAACATCCTAAACTAGCTGGCTTTTAAGAGATATAAAGGGCAGGTATGAAGAGGGCAGACAGTCAGGTGAATAGAACCCTATCTCCTTGGGCCTTAATGGCTGAAAGGAATCCCACAGTAAGTAATGAGAAGGCACAATGACAACCTCTCCCATTTCAATTTCAGTTTCAATTTTGGTCTTCAGATTAATAAATTTAATTGGGCAGAAGAAAATATGTACCAGACGTACAAATACAAGCCTCTCCCTATGCATAGCCCACTATAATAATAAGCATTTCTCCAAGAAAACATCAGCTGTCTTTCCTCTTATCTGGAACAGTGTGCTGAACTATTACCTTAAGAGAGTAACACAGCAACTAAAAAAAAGGATTCATTATGGTAATAGGCTCTTGAATTGAGGCTGAGCATCAAGCCTAGGCCTGAGGGCAGGGGTGTTCACAGGGTGGAGGTCAAAAAAGTCAAGAAAGCAGCTTCAGTTGTCTGATTGCAGCTACTATGTTGATTTTTTTTTACATCCAAAAGCAAACACCCTTCCTAAATAGTACACATGACATAATCCTATGTTATTCAGTGTATAAATCATCCTCATGTACCCAGTACTGTTTCCAGTATTAGTGTGAAAGCAACAGTATTCTCCTATAGATTGTCTCTAAAACTTTCAGACATCAACATGGAGGTTTAATTTAATTCTAAAGATTGATAAAAAGAGCTTCCATTGGCAGAGCTAAAGGGAATAGGAAAATGTTTCAATAGGTGAAAATAGAACTTTTTTTTTTTGCACCAGTCACTCCTTCCCTTTGTAGTTCTTGCTCTGCATCATCAGTGAGCCCAAATGGAGGTATTATTAGTAATAAAAATGATGTACCATAATCTCCTCATAGTACTTTAGGAGTATTTTGCTCTTGACCTGATTTAATTCATTTAATTCTGAAAACCAGATGGAAGCTATACAATTATTAATAATGTTGCTTTTCTTGTTATTAGCCAATTTAGAGGCCAGAATCCCTTATTAGGGTAGAATACTCCAATCCAAAACATAATATACATATGTGTTTTGGATTCACAATTCGTAGAATGTTATGACAGAATATGAGCGAGCAAATCATATTGATTCTTTTACAGATTTGGAACCAGTGAGGATCCAAAAGCAATGAGTGCCCTTATAAGCTGACTATGCTAAGAAGGAAGGAAAGAAGGAAAGAAGGCAGGCAGGCAGGCCGGCAAACAGACAGACAGACAGAAAATAGCGAAACTGAAAAATTCAAATAATACTCCCCAAAGAATAAAATCTGTAATATATAGTTTGGCCACAAGGTGGAAGCAATTTCTATGATAAGTGTATGTTCTAGCTTTTTTTTCAACTTTATCTCATAGTATGAGTGCATATGAAGAACATATTTTGCTAACTATTCATCAGTAAATAAATGCTTTGGACTCCTTGTCTTGTGGACAACTGTGGTTTAAGTCCCACAATGAGCCAATAACATTTACCACTTTATGTGCATCACTGGCAATAGGGCCTCTACTGTCTCACCTCCTTTCCTTTCTAACTGTTCCTACTTGTTTAATTTTCTCTTTCTTTCTTTCTTTCTTTCTTTCTTTCTTTCTTTCTTTCTTTCTTTCTTTCTTTCTTTCTTTCTTTCTTTCTTTCCTTCCTTCCTTCCTTCCTTCCTTCCTTCCTTCCTTCCTTCCTTCCTTCCTTCCTTCCTTCCTTCCTTCTCTTCTCTTCTCTTCTCTTCTCTTCTCTTCTCTTCTCTTCTCTTCTCTTCTCTTCTCTTCTCTTCTCTTCTCTTCTCTTCTCTTCTCTTTTTGCAGGCATTCATTTTCTCCTATGGCTTTATTTTCCAGAATCATATTAGACTAACACAATCAAATGGAATAGAAAACATTCCATTAAAAATTGTGGTGGCTAATCCCAAGAAGGAGAGGGGAGAGCTTGTTCTAATTCTCTCCCATATCTTCCCTGTGTTTTCTTGAAAGTAAGGCACAATAAATGGATCAATCTTTATCTGGTCCATGTTTGGGCCTCACATCTTTTCTCATTAGGGATTACTGAGCATCTCATTGGGGGTGGGGAGTGTTTAGGAGAACTTTCCAAATGTTTTTTATAATCATTTGGGAACTTGAGATCTTAAAAACAATCCAGTGTAGGAGAAATGGAAACCAATTGCCCTTTGCCCAAAGGGCTTGGAGTGTGAATGTATTCAGCATATTTGAGAGCAGGATTTAGAGTTGCCTTCTTTTAAAAGCACAAGAAGTTGCTCTTATGCAACTACATAACAGACTGGTTGTTCGAAATAGCTATACTTACTAAACTTGGCAAATACAGATAGGGAGAATGACATTTGTTCCTGTTTGTTATACGAACCTAGCAGAATTTGCAAATGTATCATTATCTGGACAGAAATATTAATCTGTTAAAAAAAATCTCTGAATGTAAAAGAAAGCAAATCCGGGTGATTTGTCTTCCCCTGTGTATTATAAATTTATTCTGCTTTATTTTCTTGGAATTTAAAAAAAAATCATAGAAATGTCAGTTTAAATTGTAACCTCCTAAATCAGTGTTTCTCAGTCTCAGAGATGTAGACTGGGGGAACTACTGGCTGGGGAATTTTGGGAGTGGAAGTCCACCCACCTTAAAGACTCTGAGATGGATAGACACTGTTCTAAATTATGTATATTTGCAAAAGTGTCCTCCCCCAAATATTTTTTTCATATATACCTTCCCTTCAAATAAACATTTTTGTCAACATTTACAAGTAAAATTTGAGGGTAGTTGTAATCCAAAGTACAACAATGTTCTAGCACGTATATTATTCTAATAAGTGTGAATTAAGTCAATTTGCTTAACATTCTCAAACTTCCCCAGCAAGTTCATCTGCTCGCTTCTTGATGACTTCTGCACATACGGCCATTATTCATCAATGCTATCTAAACAGATTGGATGAGTAACATTCACCCTACGGGTGTTTGTTTAGCTATTCAATCTGGCTTCTTACAGCATGAGCTTGGTGTCCTGTTATTGATTAGATTTCCTGCAGGCTAAACACTCCAAAAGACAATCAGGAGCAAACAACATTGAATGATGACCAGTGAACAGAACCAAAACAAAAAGAATGGTGGGTGGCTGGGTGGGTGGGCATTGCATTTCTGATTCAGACAAAGCTTTAAATTTATATTCTGTTCCTATAGATGATTAACAGGGTTGCTCTAAAAAGCAGGGAAAATACGGTGAATAAGTGTTAATTATTTTATTTTACTTTATCTTTTTCCTTTCCAACTATAGCACCCAAGAATGAATAATAATTTTCCTAAAGACATCAAAACAATTCTTTATTTCATTGATGAAGGGAGCATATAAACACTTTTCTCACCTGAGCTCTCATACAAGATGGTGTTGGTTTTTACACCCATCCCAATATAACTAATAAGAGAAGAAACTGAAGAGCTTAGATTTAATTTACAGAGCCACTACACTTTTAATAATTAGATGCACCTACTATAAAAATTAAAACGAAGCAGAACACAAATAAGATGCTGCCTTATTAATGAAGTTTGAACTCACCATATATGCACATGCATGCTGATATTGATCATGTTATACCATCTAGTGCTAAAGGCAACAGGCTCTAATGCTTCTCTTGACAAATTGTGGAATGAATTTTAACCTCCATACCCTAAGATTACCATATCTGGACTGCAAAAATCCAGATGAGAAGCTAGGTAGAGGCAAAATTCTGACCTTTTCATGCTCTCTAGGCATTGTGGCAACCCTATGCTTGCCCAGATATGAGAGATTTTATATTCAAAGAGTCTTGCTAATATCTGGAGTGTGCCATGCAAAAAAGAGAGGCCAATTCCTACTGCAGTAGTGATTTGACCATTTTATTCTTAAGTAAGCATTGTAGGTTCTAAAATAATTTCATATCCACACAGTAATACTGTGGGCAAGGGAGGACAATCCTCAGATTTAGGTCCAGCACCTGGCATTTTGAGGCAATGGCAGGAGTGCCAGTCCCATAGCAAGGTATGCTGGTATTTGCATTGGGTTCTACCTTTCTGGAACCTAAGATTATGAACCAGCAACAGGGTTGCAGATAATTTGTTTTAAATTACTCATAATGTTTTGAATTTCTAGAATTAGTTGAATTATTACTAGAATTGTTTTCTTGGGGTCAAGAATGAATATTGTGCTGGAGAAGTAATTAGTCCTAAGGATATTTCAATATAAAAAAAAATCAGAATACTTAAAGCAATGTGTCCCCCCCGCCCCCCGCAGGAATGTACAGCTGTAAAATGTAGACATGAGAAAGAGTAAGGGACAGAAAATAAATGCCTCTGAATTATGGATTTGGAACAGTTACCAAGACTGCAAAAAACACCAGTCAAATTGATCCTGCACTACATAAAGGTGGATGACCCCCTTGAGGTAAAGACCAGTAGAGCGAAACTCATATATTTGGGGCATGTGATATAAATCCACTGAGAAAAATTACTATACTTGGCAAGGCTGAAGGAAGGGGAAAAAGGGAAACAGAACAAAGTAGGTGGACCAAATCAAAGAGGATTCTAGAATATTTTTGAAAGAACTACACATTGTTATTAAAGATGGGTCAAGATGATGAACATTTCTTTTTGCAGTCATGTCTGACTTCATGACATCTAGCTAACTAACCAAAAGTGATACAGTTCACAACCTTCAGCTGTACATGAGAACACCCCTACCACCTTCTGTATTATCTGAGAAATTATTTCTAATATTTCTAATGAAGTAGATATCAAAGGAGCATGTCTCAGATTATTTAAAAGATACAAATATTATCATTCTCACTTAATCTTTAGTCATCTCTCACTGGCTGTCAATTCCACAGGAGCAAAAAAATACATATTTGTTTAGTATAATGAGGCACCCAAAAAAGGAAGTTTGTGTAAAATTAATGCCCATTTATGTTTCTATTAATATTTAAGAATATAATAGTTATTGTATATGAAGGAATTCCAATACCTAATAAGCAATCATAAAATGAATAATAACTAACTTGAACATTGCATAGGTTACAGATTTCTTAATTCCTTCCTTGCTAATGTTTAAAGCATGGAATGCATTGGCACAGCAGTAGGATGGACTTAACCTCCAACAGTACTATGTGGATATTTCAAATTCTTATTCTAGTTGCTTTAAAATAGTTTCTAGCACTTGTGAACTAAAGGCTAAATTAAGCATGGCTTCATTAAAGCAATTAACAATTTTGTGAATATTATGTCTGGAAAATAATGTGAGAGATAGTGAACTGTATCAAGATGAAGAGATGTTAATCTTTGCCTGTATGGTTCTAATCTGGATCAGGAATCTGCTGGCTGCCACCATTAGGAGAAATATTTCCATTCGCTCCATCGGCAACTTCCTCCTGATGAAATAGCAGGGTGGATAAAATGATTTGGATTGGGACTACATAGAAAGGGCAAAACCATCTTCGCCTAGCAGGATTCTGATACAGATCCTCTCTCCCTCCACTCTTCATAGCTATTCACATAGAAATTATGAATGATGCCATGACTAGTTCAACCCCTTAAGGCACCCCTACAATAATTAGGGTGTAGACCCTTGTCCTGAAATGGGGAATATATTTGGATATATGTAGCCCCAATGCACTTATGAATTTTCCTGTCATGACAACTAAAGACAATGGTATCTAGTAAGAAACTGACAAACAAATAGTATTTCAAATCAGAAGTGCAGAACTTAATATGTAATAATAATATGCAGAAGGAATGGTAGCTGTTTTTAAATGAAAATAATAGATTTATTAATTTCTAAAGAGTCCAATATGAAATATGGCAATTTGAGGATTATATTAAAAGCTACCTAGTAATACAAATATCAGATTTGCAAAGGATAACAGATTTTCTTTTTCTTTCTTTCTTTCTTTCTTTCTTTCTTTCTTTCTTTCTTTCTTTCTTTCTTTCTTTCTTTCTTTCTTTCTTCTCCTTCCTTCCTTCCTTCCTTCCTTCCTTCCTTCCTTCCTTCCTTCCTTCCTTCCTTCCTTCCTTCCTTCCTTCTTTCTTTCTTTCTTTCTTTCTTTCTTTCTTTCTTTCTTTCCTTCCTTCCTTCCTTCCTTCCTTCCTTCCTTCCTTCCTTCCTTCCTTCCTTCCTTCCTTCCTTCCTTCCTTCCTTCCTTCTTTCTTTCTTTCTTTCTTTCTTTCTTTCTTTCTTTCTTTCTTTCTTTCTTTCTTTCTTTCAGCAAATGGGTGTGAGGGGCTGTGTGTGTGTGTGTGTGTGTGTGCAGGGCAAAATTAAAGAAAGCAGGACTTACACAGTTTCTCTTAAAAATATCAAAATTAGATTTCTGATGTTCCATTTGGAAATTTCAAGGTAAGAGCACTCACGTTTTAGAGCTAACTATGAATATTGTTTTAGTTTTATTACATTACAACTGAATTTACTTTATGTGTCTATTTCTCTTCCAAATGCTGAACACAGAAGTAGTTCAAAGGGGAGTTTCAATGGATTGTTCATCTCTTTTTTTTGGGGGGGGGGGCTTCAAGGAGCTTACTATTTGGAGTTTCCAACCAGCTTATGGGAGAATTAGTCTTTAACCAATAATGAACAAAGAAGGTAATTACATTTTCATATAATTTATACAATTCTAATGAAAACATCTTCATATATTGATTACCAAACTTTGGCTCTGCTATAGAATGACTCTGTGCATTTCACTGCTGACTCAAAGCAGCTCATAGGCCAGCAAAACTGCCTACTTGAGCTACATACATTGAGGAAGAAATAGAAGCAAATATTTGTTCCTTACCCTCTTTCAACTCATTTCCCTGATCCTTCTTCTCTGACTTCTTACTATCATCCTTTAATTCACCTGGAAGTTAGTAATCACATGAAGGAGAATGTTAAATAATTGTAAACATCTCTCACCCAATTAAAGCACCTCAAAATAAATGCAGAGAGCAGAATAAACACAAAATATATAACATTTTTGTTACTGATGTTTTTTAACCAATTTGCTGTTTGAGAGATTATGGGATGGGTAGCCAATGCACTGGGGGAGGGAGAATTTCAGAAGGTTGTAGTATATCTTTTTATATATTCTGAGGCTTGTGAACTTGTGTGTGTATATACATGCACACACACACCCAGACACACACACACACACACACATACAGTCATTCATTCTGAGGCTTAATTCACATGCTGAGGCAAGAGGAAGCAACCTATTTGCCTGCAATTCTTAATCCCACCTGTTGACCCACAAATTTGGTAACTTTTTTTTTCCATTTTTTTCCCTGCAGAAATAAGTTCTTAAATTTTAAGCCTCATCAAATTTAACAAACTTATTTTGCATCTTAACCCCCTTCCTAAATATAAGGCCATTATCATCCATGACATGATTGTAGATGAGGCAGCTGACCTGGTGTGTATAACCGAGACTTGGGTGGGCCTGGAGGAGGGGGGCTGGAGTGGGGCCTGGAGGGGGGCTGTTCAGAGATATGTCCACCTGGGTTCTGAATTTGGTGTACGCTGTGTGACCAGGAAAGGGGGGCATGTCACTGAAGAGACTTTTGATAGTTCTGCAGATAACCAGATGTAAGACTCTCTGGCTAAAGGTGGATTCTAAGGAGCAGCTGGATTTGTTGCTGTTATATTGGCTGCCTTGCTATGCAGTGACAACCCTGTCTAAACTACTAGATTTCATGGCTGGGTTGGCAATAAAGTCTGCAAGGCTTATAGTTCTGCCCCATCAATTAAACAATGTCATCTGGTGGGGCCCAGGAAGCAGCCCTTTTCTGTCTAAGTACCTGCCCTCTGGAACAAAATCTCTCCAGAGATTCATATGCCCTTCACCCAGGTGTTATTTATATGAGCCTTCCCAACCTGGCTCTTCCCCCGGATTTTGGGCTAGAGCAGATGGCAGACCCCTTGTGGAATGTCTGGTCTGCTAGATATTTTCTCTGAGTGTTTGTATATTCTTCTGTATTGTTCTGTTTTAAATTGTTCAATATAATACACAGTATATGTTTAATATCATACACTGCCACTGGAAATGGGCAGCCTATCAAATAAATAAATAAATAAATAAATAAATAAATAAATAAAGGCAAGGGGGAAAAAACTCTTGGCTCCCATTTCCTAGTGACATCAGCATATCATTCCTATAGCCCCTGGAGGCACAAAAAAGTATCTGTCCTTGATTAAGCCCAGATTTGCTAACCATGATGTGATTAAAGAAATCATAATAAGGATCTTTTTTTTAAACTTTCCAATGTAGGCTACAAGTTGGGATTCCCAGATAATACCCCATCTAAGTACTAATATGAGGTTCAATACTTAGCCTTTCAAGATCAGTTAGGTGCTAGCATCGTATTTGCAATCTGAAATGTGCATTCAGTTTGAAATGTCTTTGTATCTGCAATATGAAATCAGACCATGGGAGATATAGTATACAGTATCCTTTATATTCACCATTTTTCAAACAGAGGGCTATGTGCTCTATCATCCATAGGCATCAGAGTGGGTGGGGGAACAAGAAGAAGCAAGTGATGAAAATTGTGTCACAGCATTGCAACACAAAGTGTGCATGAAACATACTTGTGTGCAATGCAGAGATCAAGTACAAAAGGACAGGCTTGAAATTGTCACAAGGCATCTTTTGCCACTTTGGCGCAATCATGATTCGGGACAATTCCCTATGATATCGTCTAGAAGCCTATGGGATCTGAGCTGGTTATATTTCTCTGTGTATGATGGGATTATTTCTCAGTTGTCAGCACCATGATTAAGACCGGGGCCAGCTTTAGGCTAAGGCTGAGCAGGCACTGGCCTAGGGCACCACTGCTTAGAGAGTGCCAACACTGCCCCTCCTTCCAAATTCTTCTAAAAATGCATCAACACGTGGTGGTGCCATCAGTCAAATGTGACCTAGGGGTGCCATTTAGCTTTCAGCTGGCATTGATTAAGACCCAGTCAGGATTATTTTAGTTACTCAGTTCAGTTAAATACTCTAGGAATTTTTAAAGCAATCAATAACAAGCATCGGTTTAAATATCAGGAATCCTATACTATTTATATAGAGGAGCAAACTGGTTCCTTTTGGCCCTGATTCTTTTCTGCTACTCAAATATATTGATAGCAATATAATGATATATAGATATAAATACACACATGCACATACATACACATACACACATGTACAACTCACAAAGAAACTTAACAAAGGAAAATGTTATGCACTGAAAGGCACTGATGTTATATATCAAATTCCCCTTGTCTGCTGCCCTCCAGAATGGTTGAGTCTGTTTCCTGAATTCCCAGAGAGTACGGCAGTTGTAGTTCAAAAAGTTCTGGAGGGCACCAAGCTGGGGTTCTCCATTCAAATTCTGTTCTTCTAAAATTGCTAAAATGGGTAATCCGGTTGATAAGACAGTAGTAAACTATCAATAGCAGGAATACATTTAATCACCACTGTGCTACTTTAAAGTTAACACAAATATGCAACTAAATGACTCATCTACCCATCTTAGAACAGCTAAGCAATAAGTGAATTTGCCCATAAATTCACTTCTGTGAAACTATAGAAGCACTTACCATTCTGTACATGCCGTTTTGACTCTCCTCCTATTGGTTTTGACTCTGCCCCCTTTTCCACCTCCGTTACATTTTTTCCTTGAGAAGCTCCATGTTTGCTACTGCCAGTTGGGCAAGTCCCGTTTATGTTGCTTTTATTGGCTTCAGTGCTCTTACTGTCTCCTGAGTTCCCTTCTTTATTCCCTTGTTTAGTCTTCTCTGACTTCGTGGTAATATTATCCTCAGCTGTCTTTTTCCCTTCATTTTCTTCTGTTTTCTTGTCATCTGTACCCTGTTGAGAATTCTCCTCTGCTTCTTTCTTTGTTTTTTCTTCTGTATCCTCAGCAAAACAAAGACAAAACAAGGGGGGGGGGGGAGGCAAGATAAAAAACAATTAGTGGACTTACCAAAATGCCTCCTTTGTTTTTATTTGCTGGAAACAGGTCTTGACATAAAGCCTAAAAAATGTTAAGAAATACCACTCTCACTTAGCTGAAATCTACTTCTTGCTTTCCTAAAACTGAGTTGGAACATGCTATCTTTGCTCATCCTCAATGAAGGGATGTGAGCTAGTAACCATTACCATTACATTTTGCTTGCCATTCAACCTATTTGCAATATGCATAAGCAATTACAGACATTTATTTATCTGGGCAGCTAACAATACTTAAAACTGTAACAAAACCAAAAATTCAAATAAAAATAAGTACAACAATAACATTAATACAACACTGCCAAGGTCCTCAAAAAAACCTTACATCCTACAACCATATAGCTGGGATCATCTAATATTCTAACCCAATGCCTGAGGGAGTAACCACATTTTTACAGCTTTCCAACACACCAACAAGGTTAGGGTAATCTGAATATTGGGGGGAATGGTGTTCCATAGGGCAGGTGCTGCAACAGAGAAATCAATGCCTGCTGGATCCCATTAGATGACACTGCTTCAAGAAAGGGACCCAGATCATGTCCATCCTGCCAGATCTGGTGTGATAACCTGAATTGTTGGAAGTCCCACAAGTAATCTGGCTCTACACCATGTAGGAAAAACTAGTACCTGCAATTGCATTGGGAAGACCACAAGGAGCCAGTGTAGGTCATGGAGCAAGGGTATTAGAGGGGCATACCACGGTGTGCCCCAAACTGCCCATGCCATCGCATTCCCAAATAAGCATGGAAAGAACTGCAATCATAATAAATCATTGGTTCAATGTGCATGAATTTGCTTATGAAAAAAAACAAATTTAGAAGTGAAAACAAACATTTTAATAGAGAAATATTACATCTCTACCCAAAAGGTAATGCCTGTTATAAGAAGGCACTGATACATTTTTAAGATACTTTTAAAATGACTTTGTATTTGTAATTAATCTGGACAGTTGATTAAATATTGCAGTCCCAACTACAACAATTACCAAAAGAGGTAATGCCCAAAACAAAATCCTCTATTATGTATAATGTTGTGTATGCTAAGCAGAGTTCAAAATGCTGCAACTTCCCTGCCAGTCTAAATGCCAGACACCATCTGACTTTAAATACACACCTTCTTTCAGGTGTGACTTTAACACAAATGCTGAGAAGACTCCCTCAACTTTATTACTCATATTCAGGGGGGGAAATTGTTCTTTTAAAAGACAAAGGGAGTACTTCTATGGACACAGAGCTACTATGTCAAGGGCGTGTACCATCTCCTTAACAGCTCTGCTAAACAGCTGGAAGAAGCTAGGGGAGAGCTGAGAAAAAGAAGCAGAGAACTTTAGATAAATGTTTCAGCCAGGAATCTGTGTTAGACCTTTGTTTTATTTTGCTGTGTGTGAGAGAGTGAAGCCTTTTTTTTCTGATTATGTCTCTTCAAATTAGGGAATAGTGCACAATTCCCATAATCATCATATATTCTCGATTGCATGCCTGAATGCAGCTTTACAAGTCTTGAGGTCATCACTTTTCCTTGGTAGGCTTGGAGCTTAGTAAGTTTCTGAGCTGAGTAATAAAAAAGCAATTTGTGCTCTGACTGGAATCCTGTATCTTAATTTTTTTTTCCTTTTTAACTCATTGGGAAGCAGCAGTTTAACTGAGGCAGCTCTGCCTTCCTGTCTTTGAACAAGGAACAGTTACATATTAATATCTGAAGTGAAAAAGGGCTTTTTTTTTTTAATTTGATCATTTTTCTCCTTTTTAATAAAGTGTGATTTGGTTTCTTTCCTATGGAAAATTGGTCTAGCTCCTCAAAAGAGGGGCAGGAAGGGCTGATGCATTACCAGGAGATGGTGCTATAGAAACCGTTTCATTTTTTCATTTCCCTTTTTCTTCTGATTCACCAGAAGGTCAGTACAGATTGCTGGGTGCCCTGTTGCTCGCAATGACTGGGTTAGAGGGAGGATGTCAACTGAGGTGCCCTGCAAGATATGAGGTGGCAACCAAAAAGCTACTCCAAGGCTGGAAGGCAGGCCTAGGTTGTATAGACCCAGAAGGCTTCTGGGAGAGGTTTGGGACCCCCAGAATTTCACCCTATGGACACAGCTGTGCAGCTCCAAATGTCCACATTCAGGCTGTTATTCAATGGACACAAGCAGAGCCAGCAAAAAATAAAAATAAAAAAATAATGCAGTCCTTTCAGTAATTTGGAGGTGTGGACTATAGAAAATTCATAATGCCATTTTCAGTAAAATAATAATAATAATAATAATAATAATAATAATAATAATAATAATAAAAAACTAGTGAAAGCCCCTTTAAGACAGGTGGCAGAAGTTTTGTAAATATTTTACAACTTCTGATAGATTTGTTATCCTCAAACAGCTGTCTATTATAGAAAGCTGGTGTTAATATAAATAAAATGTGGGGTGGGGATCAGCTATGGTCTCTACCAGAAATCTAACCTGCCTGTTATTGTCAAAATTAAACATAAATTTACATCATGCTTTAAGTTTATTTTTTTCCTATGTTGTGTTCTTTGGGGCATATGTTTATTCTGGTTCCTAATTTGCTTCTATTGAATAGTGACACTTTAAGCAGAAGGAGCTTGCAATAAGCCCACTACTTTTGCCCACACATGAGAAGACACTGAGTACAAAAACAACATGCAGAACTTTCTAATGGTGCTATGTTCAAAGGGAAAAGTACTGCATTCTGCACGGGTAGAGTAGCTTAGATGAAAGTATTTCTGGTTCCAGGCAATTATCATAACCTTGATTCTTAATTTGATGTCAAAAGATTAAAATGCTTTGATGTTTGCCTTTCATTGCTGATTCATAATACTATGTTGCAACTGATAGTCTTCAGCAGCTTTCAGACTAGTTCACCTAGTTATGAGTGAGAGGACCCATAATGTTTCAAAGATCTAATTATATGCTTGGAGAATCAAACATTTCAGCTAATACAGGCTTAAGGCTATTACTTTGACAGCACAGAAGTAGTCAGAAGGAGGCCTAGATAGGACCTCACTATTGATTTTCTGATTTGGATTTCAATGGTAGCTGACATGCTTTTTTCTCCTCTCCCTTCCTATTAGCAGTTCATTACTAGGATCAACTCTTAAAAGTTGATGGTGATGCCAGAAAATCAAGAGTATGATGACAGGGAGGTCCAGGGTGGAGACTGGAGACAAAAAGTAAAACTTAGAGAAAATAGCCTGTGTAAGTAAAAGGCTACCAACCTTAACAATATGCTTACAAATTTCCTGACACCAACAATATGCCTATATACACTACATGATGTCAGGATCCTTGAAGTCAGAAGAACACCACTGACAACAGCACAGGTGTCTGCTCTGTTGGACTCTCCCTCCCCCCATCTCTCCCCACAAATCTTTACCACCATCTGCCCTATGGGAGGGTTGTTTTTCAATACTTACAGCATTTTTACTTATAGTGTCATATTCATTGTTAGCCACTTTATGAGGACTGTTAGACCAAAACTGGCAATGAATTAATTGCAATAATGAATACATAAAACATAATTCAAATCTAACTGGATCACAGACACAGTGCAACAACTAAAATTCAGCCAAATGAATAAAGAAAACATCCACTCAAACATATCTGCAGCATGTTAAGGAAAATCATTTGGAAGACCCACAAGGAAACAATCACTATATATATTAGAAATACATAGGTTTAAAGTTTCATTTTGTCTGAAAGACAATTGTGAATCTATAACTTAATTCCCATGCAGAGCAGATTCCTTGAAAATAAGCCAAGTTACAGCCTGTGTATTCTATAAATCCAATGCCCAACATTCAAAGAATTGAACCAAGCCACAGACTATAAATCAAGTGAATCTGTACAGAGGACTTGACTCAGGGATACCAAATTACTCAAACAGTGAGCAAACAGATATATTCTATATGAAGTCATGGTTTCCTCATATGATCCTGAAATAAGCTACTGTATTAGTAAATATTTATCCTGACTTCCACAATACAGAGAAACATTTTTCTACAGTACTTTTTTTCTCTAGTATTGAGACGGTTTGCTTGAGTACATATATCAGGAAGTAGACAGTTTCCCCTTAGACTTCCACTTCCTCCTGATATAGGTCCTTCTCCTATATCACTGCAAAAACTAGATATGGAAAGATGTGATCTAGCAGTGCTCCTCCTTGTTACTCCATAATGAGAAAGGAAGCCATTGAAATCCTTTTCTCTGTGGTTCACACAAACTTCTCACCAGAAACCTCCAAGGGTCTTTAGAAACCTTCCCTTTGCACACATGGTCACAAGCATGCCTATTATCCACCATTTTGCTGGACATTATTTGCCAGTACTGTTCTTGTTACCTTTGGTTGCTTGGGCTTTCCACTTCTCTCGGTTTTGTTGCACCACTTCTGTCCAGGTGGCTTTAAAACATTTGAAGTCCACAGTGAGGATGGAACAGTTGAGTGAGGCACTTCCTTCTGACCCAGTGCTCTTGACACTTGATCTTTTGACTTCTGAGGGGCTAAGGCTATTCAGACTGGGATTGCATAACACAACATTAATTACTTTTTCACTACTAAAGAAATGTTAAGTGAAGTGACCGTTTTCTCCTCCCTTTCACTTTTTTGTTTTGATACATGTGAATATTCCTGGCCCATTTTTTTTAGTCACAGCCCCCTCCCATGTTACTATTCTTTTCACACCCCAAACCTTGAGAAATACTTTTAAATTGACTCACACCCACTCTCCTTACTCTGTTCACAAATTAAAATAACTGAATGGTAAAATAATAGCTGCTTGGCATGATGTCACTGCAGTGGAACTTCTGCAGAGAGGGAGAAGAACTCAGGAGGGATGGAAGTACCCACCAATAGAAAAACAATCTGCTCCCAGCTCTATCACATTTTTAGTTGCATGGCAGCTGAGCTGGAAATCAGCTGAACTGCTGATATCATGGGGTCATAGAGGCATGGAGTTGATGCTGAGGCAGTCCAAACACTGCATGTTCTGATTTACTCAGATTTTAATTTATACGAAGGCCCATAGTTGGGCAAAGAAAGAAAGAGTCTGAGTTGGAGAAGACATCTAGCCTTAAAGTGGTGCTTGTAGTGAAGAATTCAAATTGTTTTCATTATGAAAAGTGGAATGTGGATTCCTCTAACATATCTTTGGATGCTACTGTCACATGAAACAGACATTATCCTAAATCTTATATCTGGATTACAACTACAACCACATTATATGGAATAACGCTCAATATCTAGAGCAGATAATATGTACTTGGCCAGAAAATTACCCCAAAGAATTCATCAAAATCATCCCAAGACATTCTCTTCTTCCAAATGCGATTCTTGTAATGGACTCATTAGCCTTGTCAACCTGGATAATTTCCTGGTCACCATATCACATTTGGTTTGAACATTGTTAGATTATTTCTCTTTTTTTTAATAATATTTTATTGACATTTTAAAGTTACAAATTTAAAAGAAATGAAAAAGAAAATTATTAAATTACTAAAAGATTATTTCTTTTCCCCAGAAAATCTATCTATCTATCTATCTATCTATCTATCTATCTATCTATCTATCTATCTATCTACTCTTTAAAGGGGGAGATGAGTTTCTACTGCAAATATATATCTATAGTTACTGACCTGGATCGCCTAAACCCTGTCATACCAGAGTTGGAGGCTTCCTCAATGAGAGGTGTTACAATCTTCTCTGTCATATCAGTCAGCACAGTGAAAGTGGGCTCCACAATAAAATCAATAAATCCTGGAAAAACACAGAGCAGAATCAAATGCAAGTGGATCAGCTACTCTGATATCATACATCCTGATAGATAAATACACCAATACTTGCAACAACATGGTAAAAGATCTATGCATCCTGGCCACAGGCATTACTATCCCTAACTATGATATGAGAATTCCTTAAATGATCAAAATAAAGCATTGTAAACAATTCAACATGCAACAGATGGGAATAAGCTTGTTTTGTGTGGGTTATTGAGAATCTGAGCCAAATTATTAATACAGCTGATTATGACCCAGCCTGGAGAATGAAATCTATAGAAGTAATATAATAATGAAGCCATAATTCTACTTCTTTAATTCTGCATACTTCTGCATCTATAAAGAGAAAGGGTAATAGACCCCTCAAACCTTTTAATCCTAACCATTGCATTTGATTTACAAGATAAAAAGAATCATCAGATGTATTTTTGGATATTTTCTGTAAATCAGATCAGAAAAATTAGCTACTACAATAATGCCAGATTGTAAGTTATCTTGTAATATGTGATCCCTACTTCACAAAAATAAAGCTGGAAATTATTATTCACTGTTTGCAGAGCAAATTGGGCACAATGTTATAGAAATATCTAGAGAAACAACAGCATTAAAATATGTCTACTAATGCAAAATGTAATTACAATTCCACATAATCCTCTTATTTAATTTAGTTGCATGGAACACAAAGCCCAGTTTGCATCAGCTAGGATTCCTTATAACTTTGCTTATCTCAAAAAATGAGAATAATAAACATAATAGTTCGGAGCAAATCACTTCCCTTGGATTACTGCTTATCTATCAGTACTCCCTGACAGCCTAATTTGGTCATTTTTTCTTTTTCTTTTCCTAATTTCAAAGGAAACCTGAAAGGGTTCCTTTGATCCACCCAGCAGAAACTAAGGGGTGAGTCGCATTCATGTGGGAACTTTTCAGTTAATATCATCATTGCACTATTATGGGCAAACTAAGTTTGTTGCTACTTAATATTAGATGATCCCAAGAATGTAATTTTACGCAAATTGATCAAAGTAAAGTAAATAATGTACTTCTAAACACACATGTAAAAGATTGCACTGCACAAAACATGCACAATATTTTAGATTGGATTTATATACAGAGGGTAGAAACATTCACAGGGAAGTAAATAAAGTCAAGACAGCTGCTGTGATTGTGTAACTGAAGTCCAGCCCCTTGTCCCCATGCATCAGGAAGCCCAAAAAAAGAGGGACAAAAGAAGGTTTAACTTGATTAATGGCAGGTTCAAAAGAAGATGAGAGCTATATTCCTATTATCATCACCCCATTTTCATGGAGAATTGGAAGTGGCTTTCATAACTTAAACTTACTCTGTGTATTTGTATGTATGTTAAGTGTGCATGTATGTATATATAGAGCCCAATAAACATATAATGCATATGTATATAAAGTTTTATCTTTCTCTCCATCTACTCCCAAACAACCTGAAATTTAGTGAAATCACTGTGACGTTGAAACGTGTGTTACAATCATTGTCTCCATTTCTTTTGGAACTTTTGGAACTTCAGACTATTTTTAATGGCAGACCCAGTCAAAAAGCACTACAGTACTGCTTTTGAATATAACATCAACAGTAGCATCTTTGGGAAAGAGTGTAACTGTTGGTACTCCTGACTGGTTCTGCCTCCTAGAATATTCTTCACCTAGCTTTAAATTGCAAATATGTTTGACCAGTGTAATCTCATCCAGGACAGGCTATATTCTCTCTTCCAGACTTAATATTTTTAGCTCATCAGAATATGTGGCATTGCTCAATTTTCCAAGGAATCAGCTATTTCTCTTCTGTTTGTTTATGGGACAATTCAATATGCGACTGAAGCCAAAGGAATTACAGAATAGTAGTAACAAAAGCATGATTTTTTTTTAACACTTCAAGTGGACCACAATAAAGAATAGAGGCGAAGCCTATTGCTGTCATTGGCAACCGTAGATTTAAAAACAGAGTGAAGAGCTCAAACTGGCCTATAAAACCTTTAGGTAGCCAATAATGTGGTTCTGAGAAGTGACTGACATTCAAGAAATTAGTGGCCTGTGAGTTAATGCATAGAGGCTTTAGACATCTGCTGTTTGTTTAGCATGTTCTGAAAAGGTGGACTTCTTCTTTGCCAGGCAAAGGGCAAAAATTAAAAACTGTTACTTCAATAATCAGCAGAAACAGGCATTGATGACAACAAGGTCGAAAGTCTCCTATCAAACAAGCCTCCTACAGTCTCAGACAGAAGGATACGCATTTACATCTTCTAAGCCTCCTGTTAAGTAATTACAATTTCTTGGCTTTGCATTCCACTGCAATTTGGCCTGACTGATGAGGAAGCAGATTGACTTTCAGATATCAGCACTAGACTGATGGCAAAAATTGTCTTTATAAAATAAATTGGTTTAAAAACAGCTTTGGCAGTTAAATCGAATCATTGTACCATACAGCATGCTCCTTCACTGAAAACTTTCCTGTATTATAAAAACAAAGTATCAAACTTCAAAGCCAAGACAAATATGAATAAAGTTATACTCTAAAAGACACTTAAATCAAAAATTACTTTTGTGAGTTCAACATTTAACCTTTTTTAGTTCCAGATTTTATTTTCGTTTGATTTTTGAAGATTTTACACTACAAACGCTCAGCTTGTGACCCACCCACCCCCAAATTCCCTGTATTCCTAATATTACATTTCTCATTTTGATTTGCAAAATGTAGCAGATACACATTCTATGAATACCTGATGGGATCTCTTTCATCAAAAGGAGTGATTCAGCCTGATTAACAGTTAAGGTGGTTGAAATAATGTCCAGCTATACATATGCAATACATATAATTTGATAAATCTCTGATTTGCATGTAAAGTTAGAGGAAGTATTTTGTAACTCCTTTTTGATAACATTGGCGATGATGCTATGTTATTATCCTACTGATATCTAACATGCAGATTCCCATTTTTGGCACATTTATTTAATCATAATAGTAAACTCCATCCATGGCCATCAGTGAGGTGGCAAGGGGAGCAGATGGCAAAGAATGTGTCATGATGCAAACTCCATTCTTCTTGTACATTGTCATGATGTCACATGCAAGTACGTAATGGGTGAAGCTTGTGTTGTGATATCAGAATAAGTGTTTTGTCATTTTGACAAAATCTCAGCTCGCTGCAGATGCCCTTGCCTCAGCCCATGATCTATAACTATATGGTGTTTCTTGTAAGAAAAATCAACCAACTACTTTTCACAATAGAATTTTAATCCATTATATAAGAACATCAGTCATGGAATATTCTCCTATTGTCATGGAATATTCTCAGAACATCTTTGAGAATAATATTATATCTATGTATAAAAAAAGGAAAAAACAGTTGTTCTCACTACATGTCTGGAGGTTGAGTCATGGCAACTGGACTTCTTTTCTTTTTTGGTGGAGACGTTTTGCTACTTGTCCAAGCAGTTCTACCAAATGTCTCTACCAAAAAAAGAAAAGAAGTCCAGTTGACATGACTCAACCTCCAGACAATTCCACCTGGATGACTGAGAATCTTCATAAACATATTCTCACTACATGAAATTATTAAGTAACTGCCCACTGAGCAGCAAACAGAGAAGAGAAAATGTTATAATGTTATCGTGTGAGATTTATGGACAGAATGTGATTATTAACACCATATGATGCAGTAAACTTCCACAAATTAAATAAAATGCTCCAACAGTGAGGGCTATATAAATTAGTAGTACTTTGTAAGTGCTTGATTTATTTGCTGTAATTATCTCAGCTAACAGTGTAATTCACCATTGATTCTCCAGTTATTTGTGCAACGAATGCAAGTCTTTTTAAATTAAAAGTCAAATTCTGTCACAAGTTCTGTCCAGGAAAGTAAGACCAAAGGATAAATGGCCATAGTTATAAAGGGAATCCTACCACAAAGCAATCCAGTCAGCCCTCCAAGATCTCAAGACATGGAAACCTTTTAATTAAAGATTATCCATACAAATCATGGTTCTGCCATGTGAAACTTGATTCTACAATTAAACTATGATCTAATTACAAGCATAATCAGCATCCCTAAAACTCCTTTAGAAGTTGCAGTCAAGCAAAAAAATTCAGAATTGCTTTAATATTATACTTCAGACAAGGATAACAGGATGCTGTAGCTTTCTGCCTCTTCTGCATTCCCCTGTCTGGTGCTAATCTACCTGCTAATTTAACCTTTTACCACACTGAAGGTTTGTTCAACAAACTCTCATTGCATTGATGTTTTAATATTCCAATTCTTTCAACCAAGGTGATGAAGAGCTTTAGCACCTATAAACTCCTTCACAGTTCATACAGCCAAGGGGCACCTCCGATTGCCCTTACAATGTGTGCATCATATATACCACATTTAATAAATCTGTTCATGATTTCCAGCTTCAAATCCTGGAAATCACATTTATTTAGGAAATAAACTTAAACTGGGTTCGGAAACCATGAGCAATTGGAAGCAATTCCATGACAAGGAAATATAACTTTGAAATTAAATAACTTGACTGTATACCTGTCCTTTTTTATAGAGGTTTTTTTGTTAATGTTCTTGCCTATTCTCTTCATACAAGATTAAGAACTTCTATCCCGGCAGATGAAAATATGTTGTGTAACTGAATGGTTGCATTGAAAAGCTAAGAAAGCACAGAAGTTGATAAGTTACCCAACAACTTGGTCTCTCTTCAGCCTTAACAGACCAGTAATAAGAAACTCTGAAGTCTGCTCTGGAGCATTTCAGTCTTATTGCCAACTAATGACTAAACTACTGTATATCATGATTTTTTCTATTCAGTGGTATGTAAGGTTAAGTATATACAGGATTTGGGGAAAATCTAGGTCATTAAAGCTTGGGCAAAATATAAAATCATTAAATGGAGCCAGGATGCTATGGAATCATCTGAAATCCAGATGGTAAGGAAGGAAAGGGTTTAAGACTGGCATTTGCTAACTGGCACTTGCAAGCTATGTTCTTCCTAGTTAGAGATAAGGGGATGGACAGAACAGGAAAAACACAAATGGCTTTCAGTGTGGCTCTGCCTCCGCAGTGTTAACAAAGGATTGCACCAGAGAACGAGCTAAAACAGAGCAATAAGAGGTGCCATAATGTTTGGAACACAAGTGGAAAAGAAAGGTGGGTGTATATCCAAATAATGCTTTAGCTGTCATGTGAGATTGGCCTGAACATTAGGAATCATACACAACTTAAACAGATGCATCTACAGGATCCAGTGCTTTTGTCTTAATGACACTGCAATGCATGTACAAAAGGGCAGATCACAATGGCACAGGGCTGCTTTCATCATTCCCACTGCCCCCCTCCCCTTAATTGGCCTCTGAAATTAGAGATAATATTAATTGAATGGTTAATGTGCAAAGCTATCAAGATATGCACATTACCCGAAACATATTGGTGAACATGGTTGGAGAACTTGCAGAGTTATATTGCACATTTACCTTTTAATTCAAACAACCAAGAGATCTATAGAAATAAATCGTATCCCATTATATTAATTAATGCAATGAATTTAAAAGTTACTACAGTATGATACATAGGATTAATTTGGTTACATTTTGGTGACTTTTAAAGCTAACAAATACTAAATTATGGTTTCATTTAGCATATAATATTATACAAAATAATACCTTCTGAGTACTGTATTCCCACCAAGGTACATTTTTCTGATCTTCTTAGATTTACCTACCTATTTGAGATTGAGGGACCATAGTGGATTTACGATCACACAAAGGGGAAAAAGGAAGGCCTAGTTCTGCTTCTTTGTCGCCCTGAAAAGAAAAAGGAGAGAAGAAAAAATCACAAGAATGTAAAAGATGTCTCATTTTCATTCTCTTCCCTCTCATCTGAGTGAGATTTTAACAGAAGAAATTCCTGATATTCTGTGATTTTAACACCTCATGCAGAAAAGAAAATACGATTTGGCCCAACCTTTGTTTGGCTCTTGTAGAGCATTACCTAGAGAAAGTTAATTAGTTAGACCTTCAATTTTTCCCCCCCCTGCAAAACAGCAGACTTCTGTTTTTTCTCAAATTTCCCCTTAGTATCTGGGCGAAGACTAAAAGGGGAGGCAAAGTTTGCTAACCAAAATGGTGTGTGTGTCTTTGGGTGTGTGGAATCTTCTTGCTTGGCCAGTGTCTTCCCTCTCTTCCCAGATAGATATGAAAGCTGCAGTTTTTAACATGGAGGCAAGCATTCTATTTGTTATTTTTCTATATGTTAGTTTTTGTCAACAAGCAGACATCTGACACTTAAAAAAATTAATTAGAAACACAATTTAAAAATGTAATTAAAATACAATAAAACCCCAAAAACCAGATAGCAGGTAACCCAACCCCCCCAAACTCAGCATCAAAAACTATGTAAAGCAAACATGTGTACTTAGACACCATATTTGGGATTTTGCCATAGCTCATCGTTTCATAACACAGGTTTTGTTAGATAAGATTGCCAGCTAACTAGAGAAAGAGGGAATTTTCTTTTCTTTTCTTTTTTGCAGGTATTCTTGACAAGCCTATGGTACCCCAGAGGGAGGGAGGGAGGGAGGGAGGGCAGGCGGGCTCTGCTGCTATTTGTAAAAATATGCTTTGGAGAGAGTCTGCCTCAAACATTCTGTTGCCAGGATAATATATCCCTTCCCCATTACATATATACAGGCAGGTTGGAGCACAAACTGGATCAATATTGCTCCTGGGGCAACAAGCCTGGTTGCATGTTGCACATAGCTTGATAGCCAAAAGAAAGGAATGGCCAACAACCCTAATGGTCTTAGAAGAAATAGCCAAGTGACTGCCAACACTACACCTTTATGAGCTTCCATAAGGCAACTGCCTCACTATGCCTAAGGCTAAGAGTATCCATGGCTTTAGAAGGTAGATTCCCATAGTGGACCTTGGAGAGATGGAAGAAAACAGCTGACCTATTTGAATTATGGGTGTGGGAGAAGAAATTGGTTTATTTCTGGATTAATGTGATGGGAACATTCAACCATCTATAATAGTAATATTAAGCATCATCGTATAATACTAGTTGTCTAATAAAGTCATGGAAGATAACTGAATGCTTGGATGATGTGCAAAAGTAACAGCAAACCATTATCTGCTATTATGAACATGACTTGAACTCTTGTACTTTTGCTCCCCCTTGTACATGAGGGCAGAGATTTAAACCTCCAGATGAAGATAATTTGCAGTTCTAATGAAATGGAAAAAATGTGGTTTAAAATCAAAAGGTATACAAACTTTACATCTTCCCAAACCTGCATGCAGTGATCTGGGGAATTTGCTCAAAACCCATTCTGGCTTACATTAGTAAGAAATCATAGCTTGTCATGCCTGACTTGTGTATATACAGTATATTACCTTCTTAAAAGTTACAGAATGTAGTATTAATGTCCCTAACTTCAAGCTTACCCTGTTACAAGAAAAAGTCATTTTGTGGAATATGCAGTATGTTGTTGGCCTTGTTGTTGTTGGAACTACTAGGTTTTCAAACTAAATATATAATACATACTTGGAAAAAAATCTCAAAGATTAACCTTCATTCCCCCACCCCCCTTACCCACACAAATATGAATTGCTTAAAATGGAAGATGGCAGATGGATTAAATAATTTACCTACTAAAATAAAGCATTAAAATCTGTAATTAAAAGCTGCTGCTTAGTCAGCTAGCATTCCCAGTAGGCATAGGGCCATATCATATTGTAAAATACCAAACAGGAGTAATGTGATGCACTTAAAGGAATTAAACAAAAGCCACCCTGTTTCATTCCCTCCTTCTCTACCCCTAACAGAAGTGTATGAGGGTAAATGTTTAAGATACATATATGGGAGTGTAAACATCTGTATGACAGCTGATGATCAGTCACACTAATAATTAATAGTCTCTTATGCCCTGAAAAAGAAAGCTGGATGGGTCCCATACAGTTCAGCATTCTTTGTTTCTCTAATCAGGTTTTGGAGGCCATGTACTGACAGGGCTGTTTATAGAATATATTTCAAGGGATTGATATAATTGCATTAGCTGGCTGTTTGTTTTCAAGCCACATTCAGTATGTTAATTCTAAGCAGCCCTAAACAGCATCAGCCAACATGTATTTTCAAGGGAATGTTTCTTCTCTATGAACTATCCCACTTTGAAAGCAGACTTTTTCTGGGTATCTTTTCCATACGAAGTGCTTTTAATGCTTAGGGCACTAAAATTTCATGTACTATTGCTGCAGCATTGAAATCAGCTTCTCAAGGAGATCCACCAAGCCCCCTCTATCTTAGAACTCAGTTTTAGGGTAAAAACTTGTTTTTGCAATTTTTCTTGTATTCAGTCTTGTTTGAAAGTATTGTTGCTGGTTTTTATTAAGTGATGGGATTTTTCAGGTATCCTATGATTAAAATGTTGTAAAATAGTTATTGTGCTATAGAGATATTCCATACAGACCGTATATCATAGAAAAAAAACATGACTCAAGAGCCATCTGATCAACTTTGAAACACCTTTTGAACCCAGCAGCAAGGATGACAGGAGTTCAGTGATTGTTAGCTCAGGACATCTGATATAAAGGCATTTTTGGAGTAGTTTAAAAGGCATTGATAGCTTTGTAAGATTACAAGTGTATTTTAGCAACGACATAGATAGATTTTCTCTCGGGCAATCTGTCCCCAGCTTGGTCCTCCAGATCCTCCAATGGTGCACCCATCACCACTGTAATTGAATCCTTTCCCAATATTATAGATTACTCCAGAGACTTAGGTTGTCATATAATGTGTCTGAAGTATGATAATTTGAGCCCAGTCATTTGTGCTTCAAGTAAGACTTCTGGGGTGATTTGTTTGATGATTTGTTTGTGTTTGTTTGTTTTTTGGCTATCTATGTTATTCTCAGAAGTCTTCTCCAACATTAAAGTTCAAAAGCATCAATACGCTTTCTATCTTGGTTCTTCAAATCCAACTTTCACTTCCATTGAGTGTCACAGGGAAAATCATTGCCTCCATGATTATGATCTTTATAGGAATAGACACATCCTGGTATATAAGTATTTGTTCCAAAGCCTTCATTGCTACTATGCCAAGTGTTAGTCTGCAGTGTATTTCTTGACTGCTTGTTCGTTTACTGTTGACAGTTGATCCTAAAAGGCAGAAGGTATCCATCACTTTAATATCTTCATCATAAATTATATGACTGCTTGTTGTATTTGTTGTCATTAGTTTGGTCTTCTTTATATTTAGCCCCATTTTTTTCACAGTGCTCCTTGACTTTCATTACTAGAGGTTGCAGATGATTTGCATTCTCAGCTAGCAGAGTATCTGCATAGCACAGGTTATTGATGTTTCTTCCTCCAATTTTAAAACCATTCTCATCTTCTTTCAGTCCAGCTTCCCTCAATATACAGTATATTCTACATGTAGGCTGAATAAAAGGGGGAGAATATACAGATTTGTCTTACTCCTTTGCTGACCTGAGGCAGCCTGTGTCATTCACCAGAATTGCTGGCATAGCTCAGTTAGAACCTCTATTGATTCTTCTTTTGTTGCTTGCCATATTTCTATAGATATGTCATGAATTCCTGTAGCCTTCCAACCTGATAATGACCAGAGTTCTGATCTAACTTCATCTTCTAGTACTAAAAGTTCTTGTAAGTAGGGAATGTCTTCTGAGGTATCTTGAACATTGAAATCTCTACTGTACAGATTTTCAATATACTTTTTCTATCTTTGTTTGGTCTTTGAATCAGTTACTGTTTGCCCACTAATGTTTTCTAGCATACCAATTCCAAGTTGGGGCCTCTTTCTGAGTTCAGAGATCTTTTGAAAGACTTTCCTTGCTTTCCTGTCTCTGTTTCCATCTTCAACATCCTCACAGATGTTGTTATAATGCTGCTTCTTATCTCTTCTAATAGCTCTCTGAAATTCTTTGTAAAATTTCTTCCTGAAATCTTTGCCCTCTTGGCTTTGGCATCTCATCTCTTCTTGGCAGCTTCCATTGTTTGTTCTGACATCTAGTTTGCTTTCTTCTGTTTCTTGATCTTTGGCGGTCTCTTTTCACATTCATCCTTAATAACTTCTTTAAGTTGTTAAATATATGAAAAATTTAACAAAACAATGCACCCCAAATTACTAATATTTGCCTTGTTTAACAGCAGTAATAGAGAGTGTAACATCAGCAAGTCAGAGGAAGGTATACTATTGAGAGGACAAAAAGTCATGAGAACCCAGGGCTCTCAAGACTCATATGTAGTCTGGAAGCAATGAAGATAGATTTCTGCTGGCTCCAATTCTCTTGGGTTCTCAAGATCAGTATTACTAGTCTGAACTGGGCCTAGAAGAAACCAGTATAATAGACAAAGTGCTAAGATCATGTGACATTATTGAGAAGTCCCAATGTGACATAGTGGATCTGTTTTGGACTAACTAAACTTTCTGAACCATAATTATTCATAGACCCATAAACTATGTATTAGTCTAATAAGGAGACTATCAATGTCTATACTGGTAGCCAACACCAAGTTATCAGATAAAAATGCAGTTGCTACTTCAGTCTGAATGCATTCTTCTTCAAGTTACCTGTCTGAAAAACTCTTCTAACAGTGACATGGTCCAGCGATGATGGAGGTTCCATGCCTTGGCAGGATGACTGATGTCAGCTGTATGCAACATCAGAGATAAGGCTTTTGGTTTGTCAATTCTGAAAACCCAAAAGAATGGCACGAATTAATTGTCTGCATTGACAGATTTTTAAAAGACTGCTAACCAAGGAAATGAGGGTATGCTAACAGACAGCTTATGGATTAATATTAGTATTTGGTCCCACTGACCCCACATCTCTTCTAAAGTATTAAATAATTTTTTGAAGTGGAATAATTTGTGAAGCTGCATCTACAACATTGTTGTAATACAAGGTCAGTCTCTAGACTCAAGCCAGTAAGAATATTAGGAAAAAAATCAGATCTTAAGTAACATTTAGTATTTGCCTTATATGGGTCTGAAATATATGACTTCTCCATATTTCCTTCTAATATTAAAGAAAAAAAACTCATGGCTTACAATACAGAAGCTAAGGTCAATAAGTATGCATGGATATGGTTTACCTTTAATTACCTTATAATAATATAATTACCTTACATATAATTACCTTTCTGTGACATTTGTCATACTCTGCTTTCAATTCCAATCAGGCTCTTTCTTCCCTTTTAGATGCTCTCCCCCCAGAGAAGTTTCCAGCAGTGACATACAAATATATCCTACCTCTATAGGTACCTCAAGCCTACCTATTTAAGCTGTAAGCAGTTCCAGCAGATAAAATATAGTGCATGGACCTTGCTGCAAATTCTATGCCTACTTAAGGAACTTTGGGGACTGACGTTAGAGAAAGAAACAAAATCCAAGGAAAAAATCTGGAATAGCCAAAAAATAAGAAGGAAGCAGGTTTGTTTCTAAAAAGAAGAAAAGAAACACAAATTCTACCCAGAAGCTCCTAATTCTGATCCAAAGCAAAAGAGAGTATTTTAAAATGGAAAGCAAGATATATGCCTTTATTGAATCCAGGCAGATGAATTCCTCTTTCGTTCATATATACATGTACATTATATGCAGTCATTACAGTAATAATGGCTAAAAACATCTCACCTACAAAATACATGAAATCTCATTCCATCTGATAAGAGAGAAGTTGCTGAGAAATTCTTTGGAAGATAATAGGTGGTGTTTGGTATTCTTGCACCTATTTAGTTATACAATGGCTAAGTAAGGTATATGAATGTCCTAGATTTTATTGTGCAGTCATCTCTCCAGTGGTTTGCAGTTTCAGCTAAGGGAAAACCTAATGAAAGAAGTCCTCCCACTGCTGGGTGTTTCCTTGAGACATTTTTGGGAGAATTCCTCCTTCCTCTGAAGAAATTCAGACAAATCATCCAACTAATTTTCTGCCCTTTTGGTAATGAATTTCAAAAGGACATTTCTGCCTTTCTCTAGCCTTAATTGCCTTTTCTGTACAATCTTCTTCAAAAGGAAAAGAGCCAACATCAGCTTGTGATCCATGGTGGAAGAGATGTTTTGCCTACCCCAGTAGGGCAGAAGAAAGTTTAATGCTTAAATATTACATATATAGCCCACTCTTCGTAGCAAAATCTTCACAAGCTGGATTGCCATTTAATTAAGAATATAAGAAACCTAATCCAACCCTAAAAACAATATTCAACTCTTTAAAATAACAAAAAATAAAAAAAATAGTAGTAGCTGTAGGATATAAATTCTTGGTTGAAGGCGTATGCAGATTAGAATAATCCTCTTAATTGCTGCAGGAAGAATTCCAAACAGACTCTGTCTTTTGTATCCGTCTATCTTGTAACTCCTGCTAGTGGAACAGGGAGCAGTATTCAGATACTGTTCTTAAAACATGTTTCGGATCATGTGGGTGCAGATGGGTCTTCAAATAAGCTGGTTCCAAACTCTTAAATATTAATATCAGCACCTTGAATTGGCCCTGGTAATAAGTATACATTCCGTGTAACTAGCATTGACTAATGTGACAGATGTTTATCTCCCACAAGCATTCTACTAGCATTCTTGATTACTTTAAGGGCCATCCAATGTAAAATACATTACATTAATCAGTAACCAGTAAAGCAGGCTTTATCTGATACAGCCATGGTACAATCAAGGAAATATTGTCTTTGCTGTTCTGAAACGATGCACCTACATGTGAATCCAGTCACTGGAAAAAGAAATAGTCACAACTATCAAAGGATGTTGGCTTTTTTTTTTCCCCAGTGAGATATTTTTGAGGCTCATATAATGAAGTGGCAAAGTACCAGCTGTAATGGAGGCCTTTCCTCTCCACAGTATCAGAAGGTCTCTTACCCTTCTGGCTGCTGCAATGCATTCTTCATAGCTTTGATTTGCTGGAAATGACAGGACATATCTGTAGCCAGCACCATCTCAACCACTAGAGTCCTGAATTCTCTGTAGGCAGATATCCAGAGTGGGGAGTGATGGAGGAGAGAATGAGAAAAATAACATATAAGAAACACTTTTTTGTTTGTTTGTTTCTCTGTCTGAACATTATTTATGACATTCTCACTCTTCGTTCCCATGTACGTCACCCAACACTTCATGTTATCTTTTTTACTGGGGCTTCTGGGTAGGGAGGAGTGTGCAATTTAGTCATATGCTAAGGTCTTGTTTGCTAAGAGATAATAAAGTGCTTTTCCAAGTGACCTTAGGACACTGTCTTCTGTGAAATGCCATTTTCCAGAATCATCAAGCTGAATATGACACTAGGCAGGCAAAATCACTCACACAAGAACATATGCATACATTACACGGATGACTGTTTTTCTGTTGCAGGATTCACTCACAACAGTCCAGTAACACAGGCCTATGGTTGCAGAGATGAAGAAACAGCAGCAACAACAAATAACCTGCACTAGCAAGATCGATTGGGGAATGTGGTGGTTAAGATATTAGACCAGGACCAGGAAGACCCAGACTGAAAGTCTCATTTATTTATATATCTCACTGGTATCGCTGAGCCAACCACTATCTCTCAGTAAAATCAAAGTTGCTATTAGAAGAAACACTGACTTCCCCCATCCCCACCCTTTGATGTACCAGAGGAAAGATGGAATATAAATGTAATAAATAAGCTGTCAGCCCTTTGATGTAGGCAAGGTCAAGAAACAGGATCAGCAGAATGTTTGTTATTGTTGCAGGGTATTATATCAGAATTTTGAAAGCCTATTATAATGTCTATCTGTTAGATCTTATACCAGACAAAATCAAGGCAGGGTTATTCTGAGTTTCTTCCTCATGGTTTCTTCTTTCCCAGAACTGAGTAATCTTTTCTGAACCTTCCCTCTCAACAATCTGTTCATCCCTTCCCCATTCCCAGGGATTACATTCCATTACACAAACAAATAGGGACATGATACTAATCAACATGACTATTTTTTAAAACATGATTGGAGATTTTACAGTTTGGGATTTCAGCTACTAACTGAATGGCTTGGGGAAGTAAAAATAAAGATTCAAATGAAATCCATCCATAGGAGTGTGCTTTGTAAACTGAAAAAAAAAACATTATCCTCAAAAATAGAAAATATAGTTTCATGGGCTGTAAAAGCGGCAGGTGAGAAATGTACTTTCAGACTTGCAAGATTCTGTTAGCGTAACCTTACAATAAAGTAGAACTACTACTTATGGGTGTGCTTCTTGTCTGGACTACCTCGCAAGGCTGACAGCAAGAATCCATCTACCTCAGGTTCCTATTTCCAGCAACAGGCAGCTAAAAAAACAACTAAGCATGAGTGCCACAGAAGTATTTCAATGAAGACTTACAGAGAAATCAAAAAACATAAATAAACAAACCCTGTAAGTTTCAACATGAAATTTGCACTCATGTTTAAAAAGCATTTTTCCCCTATTTTTCTTTGCCTCCCATGTAAACTAGCATACTGAGAAAATATACAATTTTCCATGTTTGATCTTATTGCTTTTTACCGATAGCTGCTGAAAAAGGTGCATTTCTTCTTGAAATACATTGCACTTTTATAATTGAGAAATAACTGAATGAGCTTTGGAGGCCAATATGGTTTGGGATAATTCAACATTTTATCCCTTTGACCACATGCAATTTTTTTGTCCTGTTTTGTTTTCCTGCCATTCTTTGGGAACAGTAACCCTACTAGGTGTCATTCCATGGAAGACACAGCAGAAGCAAAGCTTCATTGTTATGGCATTCTTAAAAATTATTTATATTTAAACTGAATGACTTCAGCCCACATTTCCTCTTCTCAATAGCTTCTCACATTAACTGCTAACAAAGTATCCTCCGTTGGGTGTCCATGAATCAAGATTCCCACTGAATACATTTCAGGAATACCCAGAGCAATCATGTTGACAGCCATCAAGGTCAACAGGCATTCTTACCTCCAATCATCTTTGGAGAGGTTAGACAAAATGTTCATCTCCTCATCATCTTGCAAAAGACGAAATGCTGCACTCAGGTGATGATTTTCTAGCACAGACCGATCATTGTACAGAATGGCTGTATCTGACCTACAGAACAAAAGACTCCATATTTATATGCAAAGACTGGCTTTATTCTTCTAAATGTAGCTAAAAAGTTTTTGTACAGTACCAAAGTATTCATTTCCAATATTTAGGAGTAATTATTATTTTGTAATAAATGGGAGAGAGAACCAAGCACATCCCATCTGGTTAAATTTTCATTTACTCCAAACTCTGTCCCTATAAAGAACATATATTTGTGATTACCAATTTAAGACTTTCAGGAGTTTCCCCCACTCCATATGTACAGTATCTTAGTGTCATTAAACATTCCTGTGGATACCATTTTATTTACCTGAAATGTTTCAGATACTAAATTATTCTGAGGTGTCAGGAAAAGTGCAATGGTGGCTATAAAACCTATATTTTGTGTGTGTGTGATAATTGTCCTTTTTCCTCAGAATGCTGTGGCATAAACTGTAGCAAAAAAACCATCCAGGCTTATACATATTTATTCAGAAGCAAGTCCCCATTAGCCTTAAGGGTGCCAACTCTATTTCTAGGTAAGTGGCCAGAAGGCAGTAAATAATGGGATTAACAGACTAAATATTAGTGTCTTATTAAATGAATATATTTTTAACAATCTATGGCAAAAAGGAATACATCATTTTTCATTGCATTCTGTTAGTCTTGCAATTACATTGCATGAAGGTTCATCACGAAAGACCTCCCCAAGGCCATATGGTGCATTTCATGACTGAAGAGGGTTTCGAGTAGCTTCCTTACATCCAAGCTCAAAATTGTAACCACTTCAACAACAGATATACTTGCTCCCCATCTTTCTTGGTAACTAGGAGAATGTATAGGTTCCAGTGTGAACACTAAACCTGCTCCATCAAAACCAGACATTTACAGTTCTCACCTTTTCACTAAAGTACTCACACATTCTCCTAAACACTCATTCCCTCACACGCATCATATGTCCATCAGCTCATCAGTCTCCTGACACATTCAAGTGTTACTCCATTCATACAGAGGAAGCTTGTATGATGATCCTTGACAACGGTCCTTGACAATGTCTTTGACAACTTCCAAAATGTCTCTCTGTATTATACACATTGGCTCCAATCACCTGGTCAGGACTGGGTTATATTTGAGTTCCTCTCCTGTTCACCCCCCACCTTTTACAGTACCCTAAATGTGAGCTTTTCCAAGCTTTATCTGTAACTCTTATTGTAGAACTTGATAGATAATATCTCCTCTGCCCTATTTATTGGCATTTACACTCTGATTTTATTCTAGCTGTTGTCCGCTATATTGACTGCAAACAATTCTATAACCAATTTTTGAATATTCCTCTAATCCATTCTAGGCTGCACTAGCTTCTTAAACCTTGATCTGCAACTTTTCCTGGTTTAGTTGGGGTATTGAATAGATTTAGAATATTATAGGTTGCTCTTCCCAGTGCACTGGAAAGAACAGGACTTCACACCCAAAGGTGAAGAAGAGAATTGAAAACTTCCATATTTGCTCACATAACTTCTTGATGAGCAGGGAGAGATTCTGGGATTGACAAGATTCTCCTGCAACCAGGGTGTCCCTTACAGTAAGAAACCCCAATCAGAGCTTTTACATGGTCAGTGAACTCATGAGAGAACAGATAGATATGCATTCACCCAGGATACCTTTCTATGGGCCTGGGTAGGTGAAAGCGCTCTCTTATGAACAGCCAACTGAGTTTTATTTTTATCATCTTTTCTTGATTCTCTTTTTGTCATCCTCTCACTTTAGTTTATTATTCAAATTCTCTTCCTTTTCTTCTCTTTTCATATCCAATGCCTTCAATTCAGTTGGACTAGGATTTTTTTTTTTAATGTAATTCATCTAATCAATTCCTCCTCCCTCCTCTCAGTTCTATTTGTGGCCTATTGATAAGTGTGTGTGTGTGTCCATATAAATTGAAAACTGTCTGTCTCTTTCAAATCACACTAGCACAGGCAAAATTGTGGTAGCATCCAAGTGAGTGACTGGTATAGACAAAAGCCCTACACTGGTTTCTATTAAATTTAGCACACTCATGATTTGGTTTGTAGTAGATTTTATCTTTGTTCTGCAGAAAATAAAATGAGACCCTTTAATACCTTACCAATAGAAGTGAACATGTGTAGCTCAGGGTTGAACTGTGGAGTCCTTGGGGTTCTCTGAGCTTGGTTGTTTTCTTGCAAACATTTCATTACTTGGCTAGATAACATCTTCAGTGCTAGAATGGAATGGGGTTTGCTCTCTGTTTATATATTGTGGCATGCCCTGCCAGTGTTGGTGGGGGTGGGGGGGTGGGTTTTGTTTTGTTCTATTTTTTTCTCTGGTAGTTCCTTGATTAAGGTATTGTTTACTGCTTGTATGTCTGGTGGTAATCTTGGTGTTAATCTCTGCTTATCTGGGTGATGATTGCTGGTGAGGAGATGTTTGCCTTTTGTTTGCCTTTCTCTTGTCTCTTTTGAATAGCATGTAGATGTTGTTTATCTCTATGTGCCTGTTGATGACTACCTTGTCTGAATACCAAGCTTCCAGGAATTCTCTTACATTTTTGGATTTAGCTTGGTCTAAGATGCTGAGAGTTTCCCAGTTGAAACTATGGTTAAGTCTGTCCATGTGTTGTGAGATTAAGGAGTTTTCATCATGTCTTCTAACGGCTAGCTGGTGTTCATGGATGCGCTCTGCAAGCCTTCTGCCTGTCTGTCCTATATAGTGGTTGCTACAGTCCTTACACTGTATGTTGTAGATGACTCCTGTTTTTTCTTCTTCGAGTACTGGGTCTTTTGGTTTGCTTAAGATGTTTTGGAGGGCTTTAGTTGGTTTGTGTGCTATAGAGATGCCATGTGGTTGTAATAGTCTGTTGGTAGTTTCTGAGATGTTTCTGATGTATGGCAGTGTGATCCTTTTCATAGCTCATGTTGGTTGTGTTTTGAAATGTTTGCAAGAAAACAACCAAGCTCAGAGAACCCCAAGGACTCCAGTTTAATAGCTTACACTGTAAAAAAGTATGCCCTGTTTTATATGAAATTTGATGGCTTCAACTGTTCAGAAATTAAGTTTCCTGCAAATTTGGTAGAATTTGATTTCCCCTTGAAATTACCGGTATCCAATTAAAAATAAGCCACGTATGTTTGGATATAGAATAATGGATTGGAGGGGCCTTGGGACCATCTAGCCCAATGCAGAAAGACAAACTCTGCAAGTGATAGCTCACCCGCCTCTACATGATAGCCTTTAACAAGCAATTTATTCCATTCCCAAACTGCTATGATAGTCTTTATGTATATACCCCTTCCTTTAAGACTGAAAATGCCATGGTTTGTTCATTGTATCCTTTTTAGACCATCAAATACAAACTCAGTTATGGCAGAAGAAATGTTTCTGAAATTGTCCTCCTCCAAATTGTTGCCGACATTATACATTTGCAACTTATCTGCTATTGTTTCGGAATTAAAGCTAATTATATATTTTGATTTTTAATTATGCATTTCATACACAGCATAAACCCTTTTATTCATCTGTGGCTGTTGGTGCTTCCTACATCACTAATAGGCATATGTGTCCTGACAAAAGGCTGCACAAATGCCATTTTTGTGCATTTTTTTCCTAAAAGCCAAATACCAGCGCGTTGGAAAAGAAGTCCTGTAGCATAATGACAGAAAGGTGCTGCAAAGCTGTGTCTAAATTTCATTATTGTGGCTATAAACTCATCAATCTGCTAAGCAAAAGATATTCATAATGCAATATTATTTCTTTCGGATTACCAACTATAACCACAGGTAGTCCCCAGTTAAAGAATGAGTTCCATTCCCAAGGTTTGTCCTTAGATCAAATTTGTATGTAAGCCAGAACAGTATTATTGTATAATACTGTATAAGTAGGATTGTGTAATTAACTCAAACCATTATGTATTTAATTCGAATCATTGTCTATTTAACTCGCATTTTGCTACAATAGCCTCCATTCTTAACTATGGGTTGTCCTTAAACCGGGCATTCTTAACCCAGGGACTACCTGTAATTGATTTAATATTTTTTAATATCAACCAGATGCCACTGGAAGGGTTGAGGAAAAGCAAAATGTTGTGATGTCAGGATGTGAATAAATTATATGAAATTAGATAAAGAAGTAGATATGAGGTGACCACTTTTTTCTGGCAGCTGTATATATCATAAACTCTCATTCCAGCCTCTAATTTCTTTTAGGCACAATAGTTAGTAGGTAAAACTTTATTTTTCCTACATATAAAGAGATTTCCATATTTAAAACTGTCAACTACATATTTTTTTACCAGCTTGGTCCTTTATTTTGATGGCCATGGTCAAATTGTGAGAAGCCAAATTTGAACTATACTGATGAAATTGAGACTTAACAATTTCATAGCAAATATACCCAATGTTTGGTTTTGCAATCTAAAACGATTAAATCAAGATTGCAAACTCCCGTTCAACATGGCTCCAGTTTTCTTTGATCATAGCTCAACTTTCAGCACTCACCGTGTTTGAATATGGAAGTTGTTAGTAGTTCCAGTGTGCTCATAGTCATGAATAGCAGCTGCAAAAATCATAGCAAAGATCTCCAATTCTGTCAGCCAGTGCTGAAAGAGATTTTTGAGAAGTCAGATAATATATTATCTTGCAAAGTTTAAAAAGATCTTGTTTAGTAAGGCAGACTTTTTCTGTTGGCCAAGAATGTTGGAGTCTGAAACTATTACTGCTGTAGCTCCTGCACAAGTATGGAGAATTTAAAAAGCAATTAACCCAATTGCTGCACTATGGTCTATAGGCAATCTTGATTTTTCAGAATTTTAAGGCACCACACAAACTATTCAGATTCTATCCAGACAGTAAAATAAACTTTGAATAGGTCTGTCCATTTTCTTCTTCATTCCATCCACAACTATTGGAAAACTGTATCGCAAACATTTGGAGATTTGGATCTTATCCTTGAGAACATTGACAATATCCCCATCCATTTGGTCTTTCCCCAGTTTAATCTTGAAAATGTTATTTCATATGTGTACTTTGCACAGCTAATTATAAAGAGTATTTCAGGGTTAGTTGTCCACAATGACTGAACTTAATATAGAGGAATCCCTCAAAAACTTTCAAAAGCTGATGAAACAAATGTAAATATGTTGTCCTAAAAAATGGAATAAAATATGATAGATAAGATAGATAGATAGATAGATAGATAGATAGATAGATAGATAGATAGATAGATAGATAGACAGACAGACAGACAGACAGACAGACAGACAGACAGACAGACATAGATTTGTGCATGTCATTACATTGGATATACATCCTAGCTGACAGGATGTAGAGAACAATATGTTGTTTTGTAAGGTAGTCTCTAGCTTGCATACAATAATGTGAGCATGCTTCAGATAAAATTTGAAAGTTACAAGAGTAACAAGACAACTATCCAGGAAAAATATTGGTTGCTGCAAGTCCAGCTGAAATTATTAGTTTTAAAAACTTTCTTAGATTTCAACTAAAATGAAAAGCGAACTTGTGGTTTTAGCCCTTCCTGAAATTCCCTGTTAAAGGAGCAAAATTCATTTTGCTATATTCAGTCTTCCAATCTAGCCATGTGACATGGCAAAAGTCTTTTTCAAATGGTCTTCAGAAAATTCTGTAGACTTTGTTTCATTTTTTTGAGGCCGAAGCATTGGTAATCATGATTCACATGGATTGCATTGCCTTTAGGATGGCTTATTGGTTTTATTGTATTTAAAGAGTTCAAGTTTTCATGAACAAGAATGTGGACTGGAGACAGGAATTATTGACATTTTGCCCTGTCTTGGTTTTGCACATTTTCTATTACCTAACATCAGTCTAAATAGTATCCAACCAAATTTACAGACTGCAATCTTTCTTTCTTAAGTAGTAAACCCAAACTAGTAAATCCAAGCAAGTAAATAGAATTTACTTGTGTTGTGTATATAGGAATGTGTTGTACTTTGCCCAGAGTCACGTGTTTGTGAGATGGGCAGCTATTAAATATGCTAAATAAATAAATAAATACATAAAATTTTTGAAAAATATATAAGAGATTCCATCAAATAGTAAGCTCTTTCAGCTGTCTTATCATCATAAAAAAAATGTCACTGGCCCGTATGGAAAAAACATTAAGCTGAACTTGCTCAGAATTTGCTGTATCTGGAATAACCTTTCTTAAGACAGAAGCAAAACAAAACACAAAACAAATAGGCTTAGCCATGTACTAATGTCTAATCATTACAATCTTTTGTAAAACCTATATTTGGATTCTAAATATAGAAGAAGAAACAAACTGATATGCTTACACTGAGTCTCCTCTTTTGAATATGTTTCACAGACCTAGCATGAATCTACATAATCAAATCATTTTCAATAGATCTGAACAAGGAGGAAATGATCTATAAAGAACAATAGACCAGCAAAGTATGATATTCTGATCTGAAAGTACCATGCTGATATCACAGCAACTGAAAAAATTCCACACCTAATAATAATCAAACAACGGCCATTTTCTATTGATTGTGTGTACTGATTTGGACAGTAGATTAAGTACAGTGTCTTTAACTTCTCCAAACTACAGTAGGAAACCTTTGTAAAGTCAAAGCCCTTCTCACACATGTGGAATGCATAGAATGGGATATAACAACAAACTTTCTTTCTCCTGATGCATGCATAGAAATTATATCGGTCTAACTGCATGCACACAGGGATTTCTCCTTCCTAGACTGGTTGGAAGAATGGTATCCTCTGCTATCCATGCTTTTTCTCTTCAACATAATACTTGAAAGATGTCCACGACCCTGATTATCTTGGTCTCTCACTGTCTCTTTTTTTAATTGGCATTTCCAATTATCTACTAGAAGACAACGACAGCTGTCTTTCCCAATATGATGTTACTCATTAAAATAACGTAGGCTTCCTGCTGCCTCTCTGATTTCTTGCTTCCAATAAAGAGATAACTACCAATCAGGAAGTAGACAGCTGCACACCTATGGCTGTTTTACAGAGCAAGATCATGTAGCTATTTACACTCAGCTTTAAAGCAAAGGGTTTTCTTTAGTCAAAATGAACTGACAGAAATTGGCTTCCACATAACATTCACAGCTGGGGTCTTTATTGCCCAGTTTAATGTTATATTCTATATTAATTAACTGTGAGAAATATAAAGAGATGCTGAATGCAGGGTTCTTCTGAAGCAGGAGAAAATATCGCTTGATTAAAGCTTTGCTTATGTTTTTGCCTGTGTCTGATTTCTGTGAGCACATTTGTGAAACGATTGCTTGGCACATTCTAAAATGCATTGACTGTAAATTTTAGATTCATGTCATGAAACATAGCGATTGCCCTGGTATATTTATTACTATTTTGAATAGGTGACTTTATTTTCACTTTATTCTTTGATTCACAGCTATATTTTATATATTTTATTACTGAATGTTTTTATAGTCCTTTTCTGTCATGCAGAGGCATTCAGAAATGGCACAAACTGCTTGTATCATGGAGGTCATTATGCAACCCAGAGAGATAGCCAATTATTTGGTTGTTGTAGTAAAAACAATAAAGGGTTTGTGATATCTTAAAACATAAAAATATTCATATTCCATAGATTTCTATGGATTTCTTGATTTCCACTACATCTACATGTAGATGTAGCACACATTCACAGGTTACAAAAGTTAAAGCTGCTTCTTCCATAATTTGCTATAGGAATTTCTTTTATATTTTTTTTAAATGATCAAACCTTTGGCCAAACCTGTTGGTTGAGTAGCAAGTAACAGGCAGCATGTAGTGCCCCACCATTTTGGTGACTTTGTTTCAAGCTCCCATTGTTTCCTAAGGTCATGCTGTTTTAAGTTTTGTTCACTGAAATATATGCTGTTTTGTCCCAAAACTGAAACCAAATTTATTTTCTACTCCGTGTATATCTTTAGCACACCCTATATGAAATTGTTCCAAACATGGGTCAATAGCACCATAAGGATTATCAGCTTATGGGAAAGTCATATTGAACAAATTAATATAGAAAAAGATATAGACTGCAAACTCCTAGAGAGTAGGGCCATTTGTGGTCTGAGTTGCAACACAGGTTCAGACCTACATACCTAAGTCTTTGCTAGACTACGTTACTGACTGCAGTTTAACAGATTTATGATAACATTACATTAAAGCTTGAATGTGTTCTGTAAGAAAGATTAGAATGACATTAATACTCTGGAGTTGACCATCTACCCTAACTACTAATAAAAGAGCTCAATGAATAATGTTATCCTAATCTACCTGAACTTTTAGCTAATTCTAGAACCCTACAACCCTAAGTTCAACAATATCTTAGAAAAATTCCTAAAGACACCTTACGCTTAACATATGTCTAAACAACAAATTATATTCCAAATAGTCTCAGTTTAATAAAAAGCTTGTGGTCACTAAGAGTTGACAACACCTTAATGGCATGCATTCAATCAAAATATATACCTTCTGCTGCTTGGAAAGAGACCTACTTTAGCACACCTAAATTTTACTATATGCCATAAATACCTTCAAACCTGCCTATGTCAACCTTCCATGGTCAAACCATTTCCATATTGGTCTCTTAGGAAAAATAATTTGTCCACTTACCGCAACACCTGTCTTAAAAAGGAGGTAATGAACAGTCTGTGTGACGTCTGCTGCATGCATTAGATTGTGGTACGGATTTTTATACTTGCTATAGCCAACTTCCAGAGCTTCCACAAAGGAGACAAGAGCAGAAATTGGAATCTATACATAAACACAGAAAAGAAGGTATTGTGAAATTGTGAAAAACAACTTTAGCACAATAGATTGTTTTAACGTTAGCAAAATTTTCATCAACACTGTTTCACGTGCTTGGAAATTCTGACATCCTTTGAGGCAAATGCCATCACCCAATGCATCTTCTTAGAGTTATATAATGTGCCCCACATCTCACTAATATTAATAAGTAAAAATTTTTAAAAACCACCTCAGCACTTTCTTTCAAACTTAATTAAGATGTTTAATCTATGGATAACATCTTCAATATAACACTATAGAACTAGTTTTATAAAATTATTTACAGACCACTATCCTGGGTTATGGGAGAGATATGAAACTTATCATCATTATTCAGTTGCTCTAGGTTATGGGTTAACTCATAAGTTTGGAAATGCAGGGTTTTTTTTCTTGCTTGCTTTATAATATGAAAGTTATCACCAATTTTCGCTTTAGCATAGCACTGATTTTAGAATTTCCACTGTATGAAAATAGATGGATTTTCCCCACACTGAACTGTAACATCTAGTCCATCAATTTTGCATAAAAATGTCTCCCATACGACTTGCCTACAATTTTTAGCAGACTGGGCATAATTTGTCTCCTTCTTTGTACTTTTGGAACTTTTTGTGATTTTGCCAATATTAAGTTAAGATTGACTGTTGGGGACCAATATTATTTAATTCATTTACACATACAGTTCATTCATTCAAGATGGCAGCAGAGTTGAGTAAAACCATATCGCTGTTCCATGTCCTTCTTATTTAATTTATACAATTTGGTGCAAATACTTAATTATGACTTTATTCATCAACTAACACAGAAATTCAGAAGAAGACATTAAAAAACTAAGAATCATTATTAAAGCTAAAATGAATATCAAGAATCAAGGTCAAGATATAATAAATAATGAATAACACTGTAGTAAGTTCAGTCCACATTACTAAAAATCTATACTGATTTCTCAAAAGCTATTAACAGTTGCAATACTATTGTCTCACTGATTATGTTTGTAACAAAAAGATTCACTGCATTAATAAAATAAAATTCTATTCTATGCATAGAAAGCCCACATTTTGGATGTTGCACCAATCCACATATTACAATGTCTAAGGATGATTTCCAGTTTGAATTGAATTCTGTTTCAGATTTGTTTTTAAGGTACAAAGTTATTCTGGACATCAAAACATACAGTATTCCCATAACTTGGTTAGCCAGTCTTCCACTGAAGAGATCAGATGACCTTTCCAGTAAGAAGCATATTATATCCTTGTAGGAGTTATATATAAAGCTAATTCAGTATATTTTAAGAGATATATGGACTGGTGAACTTTAATAAGAATATCATAGGTTGAAATAGGAATTTAATTTTAAAGATTTGTTTCATGCCAGTATGAATTATTTTCCAGAATTGTTGAGCTTTATGGCAAGTATAGAAAAATATATCTGACCCCTCCATTACATTTCTGACAATTTTTTGGAAATGAATTATCCATTTTAGCAATAAAACTGGGGCAATGTACTAATGATAAAACTTCTTATACCAATTTTCTCTGAGTATGATGTTTGGAATCAACTAAATGTTCTTCCATTGAGGTGTCCATTGTTGAATCTATTATTGCATTAAAATTCTGGATCCATTTAACCATACAATCTTTGATCTGTTCGGATTCTGAGTTATATTACACTAGCAGTTTATCATCAACAAATGTTCTGAGTTACAACTTATATGATCTTCAAATTCAGTCAAATCTCCCAGTATTCCCCTTTGCTTCTGCAATTCTTTTGATACTGTGCTACATATTTGAAGATACTGAAACTAATCAGGTATAGTAAACCATTGTGAAGTAAGTTTCAAAGGATTTTATCTTCATTTTATTAATAATTAAATTATTACAATCTATAATTAAGTAATAAATTAAATAATAATTAAATCCTACAATCTGAATGAATTGTTAGCTTTCCACTGAACAAATTTCTTGGTACCTTCATAAAAATAAACAATTAATAACAATATGAGAGGAAACAAATCTAGACTGATTTTTTTCTATATTTATCCCAGATAATCAATATATTATTTATTATTGCAAGATCTCTCTTATAGATCTTTATTTCTATTTGTTTCTATTGTTTCTATTTGTGTCAACCCAGAGGTATTTATGCAAACCATCTGAAAGTCCTGCTCTTTCCATAGATGTAGCCAAGGAATAAGGAAGTAGAATCCACTCTAAAATCCACATTAAGCAGCTAGCATGAGAATACAATTTAAAGTTTGGATTAGTTAAACTATCTTGCACTTTTGAGTTCTGTAGAATCTTGAATATAATCCTTGATCTTTTATTGGACCATATCTGCCAATCACTTAATCTTGTTTTCAGTATATATTGAAATCATTTGAAAAAAGAAAATTAAGTCTTGATAAAATATTCATTTTGATGGCTGAAATTCTACCTAGCCAAGACAGATTTAATTTATCACATCTGGAGAAATTTATACTGTTATACTTTTCCAATATGATAAGTAATTATTTTTAAATAAATTCCAGATATGTTTTTCATGTAAATTCCTAAATATTTAACCTTTTCTATAGTAAAGTTAAACTCTGATACAAAGTAGAGATACTGCTTTTCTTCCTCTACCAAATTTCATGTCAACATTTGAGTTTTTTAACTGGACACAAGACCATATTGCTGTATACCTTCAACTAATAGTATTAAGTAAACTTTCAGTTGTGGAATTGTAAATACAATATCATCAACATATAATTTCAATTCATGCCCTTGAGTTAATTTAACTCCTGATGTTTTAACTTCATAATGTATTTTCATTGATAATGGTTCTAATGCCAATAAAAATAAAAATAAAGAAGGGTAAAAGGGGCAATCTTGTGGGGGGTTTTTCCCCTTCCGCTTAGTACATTGTTGTGCACTTCTTCACATTGTAGTTGTTAAATCAATTTTGTAACTCTCCTAGAAATTGTAATTGATTCATTGTAGCTGTTAAATCAATGATACTTTCCAGGAGAGTCGCAAATTTCTGCTCAATTACCATTGCAGACAGAGGCAGTATTGTATTCTTTTGCTTTATAGAGTAATATGGACATTATTACATGAAGTTTTTCTTTCATTATTTAAGGTCCGGATTCTGTAGAGATATACTGTACTCTACTGTCCATAAATAAATAAATAAAGGCTGAATTCTTATATTTATATAAATACATAGACACACTAATAGAGAATTGAATGGATTTGGAGGGAGAGGATAAACAGTCACGAACAAGGATTAAATTCTTCACCTAGGATGCTTATAGCAGCACTTGTCTGGGATCTTTGAAAAAGGGAAGCTTATTCTCCTTTACTTCCTGGAATGGCTATGTTGGACCCACATAACACTTTGTCTCCCAAAACGCAGGTAGTTTAATGGAGCAACCACTTGTGCTATTTAATCCTATTTATATGATTGTAGCTTTTGCACTTCCCCATTAGAGAACATCCAGTAGTTCTGTTGAAAATGAGATATCAGTACAGAGAATGACAGGTGAAAGATTGCACTCCCTATTCCCTCCCAATCATCATCACATTCAAAGCCGTGCCATTAAAAATGGAAGCTCATTAGCATGATGGACGGCTCAGCTTCAGAAGAGTCTGAAATGGAATAAGCGCTCAAGATACCCTGTATGAATACCAGTTTCAGGGGGAGCCTAGCAATCAGGCATTAGAGGCTGACATGGCCAAGGAATATACAAGTCTGCCCGAGGCAGAAAAAGGTGAGGAATTGGATCCAGGACCTCTTCCCAGCCCTAGAGCACATAAGGCTGAGCACAGAGCAGAACAGAGAAGGCTTCTTGTGCAGCCAGGGCATTCCTGCCCTTGATTGACTGCATATGGTGCAGGCCTCATTTCAGACCTGTCACTGCCCAGCAGTTCTCTATTGTAAAGAACTGCTCCACTTGCTGGAACTCTGTGCATTTCCCTCCTGAACCTGCTGCCTGTGGAAACTCTGCTCCTCGGGACTTGGAACTTGGACCAACAACCCATGTTCAGACTCTTGGCCTTCTGGACTATAGCCCACCCCCCACTTTGGACTTTGGCCATTTGTGAAGGACAGGAAGGCCTGGCGTGATATGGTTCATGGGGTCACGAAAAGTCGGACACAACTTAACGACTGAACAACAACAACAAACCTCTTTGGAAACAAGCTGTTGAAACAAACAAAGGGATTGGGACTTTGCTGCTCTATGCGTGTGTTTGCACACATGCCCTGCCTCTATTTATTAAATCCTAAGTAAAGCTCCTTGCAACTACTCCTCAGAGTGTGTTCATGTCTGGCCCACAAATAGAATTTGAAGACAGAATGGAGGAGAAATAAGCCACAATAAGCTGGATAGCAATAGGAAGCAAAGAATATTGAAAATCATAAATTCAGAAAGTATGATGTAGGTAGGCCATAATATCTGGAATATTAATGGTGGGAAGTTTTCCTTTGGAGAAGCCTTTTAATGCTACTAATTTCATTCCATATACAATGGAATCATGGATTTCTGAAATTGGCCAGCTCTAGTTAATTGCAATATTAAGAACGTTCTAAGTAAATCAGGGGACAAGTGTGTTGTAATCAGCAGCCAAAATACAAAACAACAATGACAAAAGAAAATCAGAAATATAAATTATTGATATGTCGTTTTCAATAATCTATGGAATAGGAGAAAGGAAAAGGTACAGGACTACTGACCTTGAAACGGCTGATCAAATCATAGCGTGTGAGCAGTTCATAGAAAATAAATTTCAGTGCATGATCCCCACTGGCATCATTTAATGCAAATACATCAAATGACCACTTGTCTACATTCTGTGTGAAGGGAAAAAAAGGCATTAGTATATTCTCTTTACCATCTGCACAAAAGAACACACACACACACACACACACCCTTCAGGAAGTTCAAGGTATGATATTTACTATTTATTTCTGATTACTTTAATATAAAATAGATAATGTGCTCTGAGTTTGACGTGATAGAATTCTGGTAATTTTAAGTACTCCACTTACACTCAGAGTTGGAGTTGTTGATTCCCCCTCCACACACACACACACACACATTTATGTTAATTACAGAGTTCTGTTTTGATTCTGATAAAGCCAGAAATTCATCTATTTGTGTTTCAGAATTTGCTACTTTGAAGAACTTGCATCACGTACTGTTGTGGCTTGTTATGGATGCCACTGGATGCCACGCTCAAGCCAGAAGAGCAGGCAGAATTTATGATCCAAAAATTCATAATCATAAATCCCCCCACCCATACTTTTCTATACCTCTCATCTGCAAGAATATTTAAGCGATTCTCTGTCCACGGCGGGGTGTGGGTAGAGGGAAAACAGCAGATAGACAAATACAGATACCCTATGACTGCTTATTCTAACATGGTGCTCAGTCACTGCAATGTTCCAACTACAATCCAGGATTTCCTTTTGGTTTTAATGTTTTGAAGTATTTTTAATTTTTTGTTCATTTTTATTTAATTTGTTGCATGCTGCCTGGATGGTTATGTAGCAGAAATACAACATAGAAGTAAGAAAGAAACACATTTTTTACTGTTTAATTATTAAATATATAATAATAACTATTGCTTATGCCAACCTATGTTAATGTTATGTTAATACCAAAGACTGGTTTGAATCTTTGTTCTATGTTTTTAATCCATATGAAGAAAAGTATATAAATGTAAGAAACATTGACAAGAAGATACCCTATTGAATTACAAATTACAAGGAAAGTTACAATTTCATTTAACATTACTCATATCATATATTTGATTACATTATGAATGAATATCCCAAATGTAATCTGGCTGTAATATTTCCTGTTGTGTTTTCAGATTAAGTGGAAATACCAAGCAATCAGAAAAGCAATACAGTAGGAAGGACCCATGCTGTCATGGTATCTATCACCTAATATTTTCAAATAATGCTTTGAAAATAGAAGTAAATACCATCATTGTACTCTAAAATGCCCTTATTCAGCTTCACCGATGTGTAAGTAGAAGAAGCATAGTGGTAGGTGAAAAAAATGGTCTGAGATGATAGCTTTTGATTCTCTGTAATGTTAACATTGGGAAATGGGACGGTCCACAACATGCTGAGTTAGAATTTTCCTAATTCATATTCAGATAAGCTGAGCTCTAAGTACCCTGAGTGATCATTCAGTTAACATTTAAACTGCAAACTATCAGCCACTGGCTCTATTTAAATTTTATTCATTTCAAGATTTATTTGTAATGGGCCAGCTTTAGGTTTGAGGGATCTCTTGGTAAAGTGATCTTTGGAAATTCTTTTTGGATAGCTGTCATGACTGTCAGTTTAACAATAGGTGTTTAATTTTTATTTACTTATGAGTACCTACTTTGGAATAAGCAAATACCATATTCAATATTACTGTGTTTAGAATTGATTGATCAAATGAATTCAGAACAGTCCTAAAGATATCTATATCACTGTAATCACAGCCCTAATCTCTAGCATTCTAAGATTTTTATCTAGAAATAAACCTGGGTCTTCCCATATAAATTGCTCTAAATAAAACTGTAATGGTGGAAAAGACTCATGTCAGTAATAAGGCCCAAGTGTGAGTCTATCTCCCTATAAAGTCTAGGCAGGGAATATTTTAATAGAGGTACATAAATTAAATTGTTATCTTGCCTTTTCTCCAAGAAGCCCTTTTCTTTACCTTAAAACACCCCTGTGAGGAACATTAAGGTACAAGATTGCTGGCTTTTCTCCCATAAATCATCTGCTTTTTTCTTTTCTTTTTTAGTGAAAGCATAACTCAATCTACTTAAACATGAGAACACATTTAATAACTAGCTTAGCTATCCCTTATCTTCAGTATGAAAAAAGTATCAGGGCTTTCAGTTCCTTTATCTCCAGACAAAGAATTCACAAAAACTCTAAGGGAAATATCTGAAAATTTGACTTCATGTTGGCATTTGCCATTTTATTTTGCAGCTAATCATGGACAGTGAGCCTACATGTCTGTAATAACGCATAAAAGATTTAAATTTCCAGATTGGAATCTTCTGGTGCTATGTTCAGCCTCTACTGCAGATTAGTTCCTATTTCCCCAAGGTATTCTAATTATGGAAAACAAGATGACTGACTTTCATACATGCATATGTATGATTTGACTCCAGCTGTGAAAGAAGACAAAAGGACAATTCTTCACAGGCCATTTGTAAATAGTAAAGTTGTCTTAGCCTAAAATCTAATAAGAATATTTTCACAGGGAGTTAATTTCAGACCAAAGTCTGGGGAGAAATAATTTGAATGTGTGTTGAGTATGGGTACAGGCATCCACATATACACACACTTTATGACGTCAACCAGACTCAAAAGGTAAGGCAAGAATTTCAGAGTCTGGTACAAGGATGTCATTTGATTACAGTTGATACAAAAAATATTTGCATTCAAATCCGCAAAAGAACTGTGTTGGCAGTGTCCATTTCTAGAGCAAGTAGGCATTATGAAGACTTAAAATCTGTGATGCTTCCAGTCTACCATTGACATTTCAAGTGATAAGAACAATAAGCTCTTTTCTTGGACATGCAAATTCATTTATTGATATTTACATTTTCTAGCTTGCTTTTCACTGATAAAACAACGTATAATTTATTATCCTGAACATATAGTTCAGTTCTAATTAAGCCAAATAAGAAAAAGAAAAAATGAAAAAGTTAACTTCCTCTAACAGGAAAATTGTCTCTAATGAGCAGGGCTTTTTTTTTTTTTTCATAGTAAGGAAATTTTTACATCCAACTGGATAAGTGCAATTCTGCTAATACAGGTTACACTGATATTCATTCATATGGATACTTAGAAGTGATTTAAACCAAAATCAGTTGCAAATGTTCCTAAAGCCACATGTGATTTTTAGCAGCTGCCCTACAATTACAGTGAATTCAGGTCACTATGTAAAATAGTAAAATTTCATTTTACTCTTCTATGAGCGAGGGTTTTTCTCAATTCTTTAGGGTTAACACAAGATCTGAAGGATCGCTCCATGGAACTCCCTCTGTATACAGATTCACTGACAAATGTAGCTGACCGAAGATACCAGCCATAGGAAAGATGGGTTGCAAGTTTAATTCCCTTATGTAGAAAAAGAATGTACTGAAATCAAGGATTCAGGCCTGATCCACATTTGCTAATGTCAACAGTTGTGAGCTGAAACAGTAGTTGAATGGGAATTCTTCCACTCCATTTGCCGACTCAAATAATGTTTTATATCTCCATGTAAATGCCTGCAAGTGCATACAAAGTTTCAGTTCATTTTGAGGAGAAAGAACTACTAAAAGGTTGCAATTGCACTGATATGCACATGAAAGAAGACTCTCTTACACCTGAGATCTAGTTGATTGCAAAGCAACACACACTGTTCCTTCGCTGCACAAAACTGTCACCGCTGGTAGAGTGCTTATGCTCAAGTAAATATGCATATGTAAGATAATGACAGTTTCATAATATATTTGTTAAGGTAAATTATCATAGGGTGCAAGGGGGGACTTTTGACAAAATTTACATAATGATGCACTCTGTCCCTTATGTACTTACGTGCAATATTATGGCACAAGTACAAAAGGGCAGAGCTTGTATTGAGAGGTCACAATGCACATTTCTTCATTTTGGCAACACCAAGGTTAGGAATAGATGGCTATGATGATCAAATATATTGTTTATATTTTTTTTCTTTAAACAGATTCCATCGAATATGAGAATTAAACTTTAGAGAAAACAAAAAGTATACTGCAGAAACCCAGTCAAGACCATAATGTTGTTATAGTATTTTATAAGAGAAAATGGCTCATTGGCATTACCTTTAGCACTGCAATTACAGCTGGGGGGTAGCTAAGTCCAACCATATTGGATGTACGCCTGTACATTCTAGCATGATAAAAATAATGTTATAAGTGTAAGAAATGACAATTAAAGCATAACTAAGTTCTTTACAGTGGATATGACTCATCAATTGCCTTTCTTTGTTTATTCCCCCTTTTGCTTCTTTTTTTCATAATTTTTATTAAAGATTTTAGTTACAGTTGCAAAAATGAATACAAACTAAACTCAGAAAAAGAAATAGAAAGAATAAAGAGTGCAAAGAAATAAAAAGGAAAAAAGAAAAAGAAGAAAGTAAGAGAAAAAAGAAAAAGAAAAAGAAAAGAAAGAATGTGAAGAAGTGACTTCCAATCTTCATCACAACAAGTAAAGGCAAATTTGATAGCTCTTGACCCCCTATAAGGTTACAAACAAGTATCTCTTCTTCCCATAACCCATCCCTTATCTATATGCAAATCCATAAAATATCTTTTCAGTTTCTATGACAAATAGAATTTATTTCTATTGACAAATAGCTTCCATTCAGACCTAGTGTTTCTACAAAAGTGCACTTTGCATATTAGGTGTCATATGTTATGGTATGATGAACATACAATTTACTTAAGGTGCACATGGTGTACCAATGTAAGACTACCCTTGGCGTCTATCAGGTTCTCTGCCCCTTCTTAATCTGGATCGGCTGGTGGGCTGCAAAGAGAAGTGCCAGCAGCCAGTGTCATGCTGGTTGGCAAGAATAATTCTGGGGCCTAAAAATGGCATTCTTGGGAAATAATAATAGGGTGGCTACAGTTCAATGGTTGGTTCATTTTTATGTTGCTAGAACAATAGAAAAGGGTCCAAAGGAATTACAGCAGGTGGTAGGGGATGTTTTGCCTTTGCTAAATGTATAGTTTGTCATTTTTCTCATATGTGTGTGTTACTGTGCTTATTTTAGTGTCATGCAATAGATGTGGGACTGGCCAAATCTTCCATGGCACCCTTGTTGTGAATGAGAAAGGCTTATCCCTCATGGCAACCATTTAAAAGGCCTCATCTGAAGATTTCAAATGGGCTTGACAGCCTTCCAAATTTGAGGGCTTCTGATGGAAAGGAGGCAGGGAGGCAGGGAGGCAGGGAGGCAGGGAGGCAGGGAGGCAGGGAGGCAGGGAAGGAAGGAAGGAAGGAAGGAAGGAAGGAAGGAAGGAAGGAAGGAAGGAAGGAAGGAAGGAAGGAAGGAAGGAAGGAAGGAAGGAAGGAAGGAAGGAAGGAAGGAAGGGCATCTTATATGTACTATTGCATTGTAATTATTGCATTCATTGTACATGTTTATTTGAATCTGCAAAATGATCCTGAAAAATTGTACAAGATCCCTTTGATTATGAGTGTGCAGAATGAACCTAAGACTGCACAGAACTAGAAGATGATAAAGATAGATAGAGATACAGATACAGATACAGATACAGATATTCTTCTAAGCAACTCACTGTCATTGTGGCCATGGCAGGAAAACTGTTGAGCTCTAATAGCTTTTGTGTCTTCAGATATGTCTGGATCAACCATTTTCTTTTCCCTTGAATGCAAGGTGTAATGTTCCACCAACATTAACTAACATTAATTATGCATTCAATCTACAATCTCCATTCGGGACTGACTGAACTGTACATCTTATAGCTGAAATATCCAAACTAATTTTGGGATGTTATTGTAAGATCTTGCCTGATGAAGAATTCTAGATAATTTGAAAGCTTGCACATTCTGCTGTGACATTTTATTGGTCCTAATAAAGGTATTATCCTGCAGTGAATTTTGAATTTCTTTTCAACCTGGACCAATACAGCTATGATTGCTTTCTATAGCCCTCACAAAAAACAAAATATTATTTGTTATAATTTCCTTTTTTCTTTTCCAAGGCCTCATAAAACAATGGATTTGATTCAAATTTAAACCAACAGTGGCCTATTGAAATCAATGAGACTTAAATTATTATCTTAAATCTGATTCATTTTAATGGATCCACTTTAAATAAGTTTAAGTCTCAATTTAATTTATTATAAATGAAAAATAGTTGCAATATATCTGTATTTGGCCATGGTATGTGGCCATGATTTTGCTCATGGTTATTTTAATTTTGTAGATCATAAGAAAGAGAGCCAGTTTGGTGTAGTGGTTAAGGCATTAGGCTAGAAATTGGGAGACCATGAATTCCAGTCCCACCTTAGGCATGAAGCTAGCTGGGTGACCTTGGGCCAGTCACACTCTCTCAGCCCTAGGAATGAGGTAATGGCAAACCACTCCTGAAATCTTGCCAAGAAAACAAGGACTTGTCCAGGCAGTTGCCAGGAATCAACACTGACTTGAAGGCACAACTCATCATCAGATCATAAGAACTTACAATAATTGTTCTCAGTGTCCATTCCCAATTTAGCCTGGTTTTCTTCCTCAAAACAAAAACTATGTCAAATAGCCTTTATTCAAGGTTAAAGATAAAATCTGCAGTCTCTGCCCACTGTCTGTTACCTCTCCACAAATATTCCGGCCTGAACTGCATGGACAATGCTTCTGAACCGTGGCTTTTCCTCAGTTCTTCTGAGCATCATCCCCATCTGTCGGGTGAAGGTAGAAGCCAGCCAATCCCGTACCTCTGAAGGCACAGAATCAGACTGGATATCACTGAGCTCATCTTCTGTGTCCAACAGGCGCCTGGGAGAGGACAGAGGAAAAATGTTAAGCAATAGTTACCTTGGAACAACATTCTTCCAGTTGTCAGACATGCAGAACCCAAAATTAAATCTGTTGGTTGGGTGAGTTTTGTTTTATTTTATTTTATTTTATTTTATTTTATTGTGCAAAGGGGGTAAATTTAATGAAAAATATTACTGACGTTGTGTTTTCTCTATGAACAACAACAGCAGAGTGCAAAGTACCATGCTTCTAGAAGACAGAACAATCACATAATGCTGCATTATTTTTTTTAGTGTTATTCATGATTAAAACTGCAATATATCCAGGACAAAACTGCACATTTCTACTTAGTTAGCATGTTTTCAAAAGCAAGCTGTTCAGCCAAAATGCTTGTCCAATGTTTGTTCCATTCTTTTGCCATTTCAAAAGCTCAAGATAAGTTATTCTACAGTAGAGAGATTTCCACAAGCTGAAAGGAAGGCAAAAGAAAACATGAAGCTCACGCTTGTGCCAGTAGCAACTTCTCAGTACTTAAAGAATAAAATCTTTTATTCCAAATTCTTCTATACTTTTTCTAAGTCTTTCAAGGCTTCTATAAAAGCAGACATAAACACTGAACTGGAATGCTCTCCCTAAGGATTGCCTTTGGCCTCCCCTTCTCAGTACTAGGTAAAAACACATCTTCTTCATCAATATTTGAATTGATAAATGATATTAGTGATAATAATTTTATTTATTACATTTGTATACCACCATAAGCTGATGGATTTGTATGCTGCCACAATGTGCACAGAGTCCTAGTAGTTAATAAACTATAATGGTGATACATAACTTAAAATGTCCATGGTAATCATTAACACATCCTTGGTATACAAAACAATAAATATTATTATCATTTCTTGAATTATCATACAAACAGAAAAGAGGAGTATAAATTGAATGATAATTTAAAAAATAAAATAAAAGGTGGCTAAACTGTCAGGAAGTAGGCAAATGTTTTAAATAATTCTGAACTAAATGCATCCTCCCGGCCTTTAAAAAATATAGAAGAAATTCAGTTCAGCCTTGTGCTTTGTGGATGGGGCCAAGTAGATAAGGTTTCATTTATGTATTTTTAATATATCACTTCCATCTCATAAAAAATGAGAATAGGTAGGAGAAAGTGTATGATGGAACCTTGGCATAATGCTACTGGAACAGTGCTTTTTCATTTCTTAAGATAACATGTTTACTGATTGTTCGTGGTATTTCCAGGAACACAGACATGTCATTTTTAATCTTATTAGAAGCAAAATGATTTTCATATGTATGTAATATTCCTTTCACCTTAAAAACATTATTAGGTCTAAAGTTAAAAACAAAACGTAAGTATACCAAAATAATCATCTCACCTAGTTTCATCAATGTATACGGATTCCAGCACAGTAGCTGCATATTCCAAGTTCTTTTTTAAATCAACAACAGAAGCTTCTCCTCTCTCCAGCTGTTTTACCAAAGATCGTAATCTGTGAGAAGAAAACAAGAATTTGATTCATAGAATTCCTTTTCTCAAATTCTACATAGTGTAAGTGCAACTTAATATCTCCCATAAAATCCTTAACTTCCTTGTAATACACAGTCATACTAATATATGAAGGATACGATACCATATGCAGCACTGGGAGACAGAATCCATAAAAGGTGCTATCTAGGTTATCATAGCAAACCTACTCACATTGTATTGTCTAGGTTAATCAATACTAGTCTGATAGAAGGTTTCTTTTCATAAAAGCATTTTCAAGATGGCTTATAGGGTTATTTAGAATGTGCAGGCATCAGTAATGATCTTAATAGCCAAAGAAACAAAGGAAGAAAAGAAATTGAAAGGACATATTATAAGGCAAAGTTCATTAAAAATATGGAATCCTAAAAACAAGAATAAGCCCGGTGACCTCACCATTAGCTTCACCATTACATGCCTTTTATTTCAGCAAGAAAGATTTCCAGCACTACAGCAAGAAAGATTTAATCATGTATGCCAATATGGCACATCCAGATTCAGAAAATAGATTAAAGACACAGCAAGAACTGCTCATTATAGGTAGGAATTGCTGGAAGAATAAAAAGTTGTTTCCAAAAAGGAGAAGGACCTTGAGAAGTCCTTGGACCTTCCAATAGTTATTCCTTGAAATAGTTATTCAAAACCAAGATCACTTATTAGGACATATATGTTCAAATCATTTTTGAAATATGACATACAGGCGGAACAAATCAGAAATTATATGATAAAATTGTGAGCCAGTTGCTGAGCACCCAAATTGCAATCATGTGACTTACTTACTATAAATCTTACAATATCATAAGTTTTATCAAAAGTTTTAAACCCCATAGAATGAACAGCTGACAAGCCATGTTCTTCCATTCTACTAATATATCCATTCTATAAAGATACTCCTCATGGCAATGATACCAACATGAAAAAGATAGCACTGAATATATCATGGTATTTTTCAAGGACCAAGGAGATGGATCATTGTCTAAACAGGTTTCTTAAAGGAAATCAACCCTGATTGCTCATTGGAAGGATCGATAATGAAGCTCAAGCTCAGATACTTTGGTCACCTAATGCGAAGAGAGATCTCTTTGGAGAAGACCCTGATGCTGGGAAAGATTGAAGGCAAAAGGAGAAGAGGACGGCAGAGGATGAGATGGTTAGATAGCATCACTGAAGCAATGAGCATGAAACTGAGCAAACTCAGGGAGGCAGTGAAGGACAGGAAGGCCTGGCGCAATATGGTTCATGGGGTCACGAAGAGTTGGACACGACTTAACGACTAAACAACAACAACAACTAAACAGGTTACAAATGATTTGTCAAATTACATGTTGTTTGATTTTTTATTGGGACACATCTGCATTGGGAAAGAGCTACACTGAAATAATGTTTTGTTTTCCCCATTTCAAATTTTATGATCAATGTGTCAGCTCTCCTGGCCACAACTCAGCAGTAAACTACAGATCCCTGACTTTACATGGCGTAACTACTAGTCTAGGACTTGGCAGAAACCCACATATACAATAAAAGCATCTTTTATTGCAAACAAGATTGATGCCAAATGAAATAGTTTATTGCCTATTGCCAGTGCAACAGTACAGTCTCTGTCTTATATCCACAGATGTTCAAATCTATTGCTTTTTCTTCCCACTCTTTTCATAAATGAATGGACTCTTTGCTTGATGCTTGGTGGCCTTGAAGCTATGTGATGTTGAATGTTTATATATCTGCCATCTCTGAATTGAGAACCTCTGGCTTTGGCCTTAACTCTCATACAAAAGGGGAGGCAAGAAGAAGAGATAGACTCATTGCTTCAGTTAGAGGGGGGGTGCTTAAATGACAAGAGGGCATGGAAACTGGAAGCTTGCGCCAAAGGCCTAAACAAACAGGAAGAATTGAAGGAAATAAGAGTTATCAGGCAGGAGTTATGTGGGACTGTTTCAAGCAATATAGGACAACAAAGAGAAAAGGGTGGAGGCTTTTGAGGGATTAGGAAATATTCAGATGACAGAAAATGATGTACTTCAAAGAATGAAGATCTCAAGAGATGAGTCCTAATTACAAGGACTGAAAGACTGGGCAAGATCAGGAAGAGATCTGAAGTAAGAATAAGAAGCTTGCACTGGATCTAGAAGCAGACAAGAAGGGGCTTTGTCGTGGCCCTGTGTAAGAATTGTCATCTACGATGCACTAGGACCTCAAGAACTCACAGGTAGAGGAACAGCAAAAGAAACTGTGCCAGAGCTATCCTTGGCAATGTGTAGGGTTTCAGCAGCCAAGACTGACCCAGAGAAGGAGATCCAGGGACTGACAGATGCAGGACTACTCAGCTGAAAAGAAAGGCTTCACAGGGGAAAGGTGAATACGTTTTGTCTCTTGAATAGCACTTCTGGTCTTATATGAAAGACCAGAATTTCACTTGGAAGTAGAATAGTATTTTCATCTGCCATGACATTCTTGATTGCTCATTATTTGGTATTATTCTTGGTACTTTTTCTATGTTGCTTCTCTACTAGATGTACAATAAATATATTGATCACCCTACTAACCTGACCTGCTAACTCACATTGCCTTCATGTTTGCCAAGTTGAACAGGAATCCAAAGTAGCAAAGGTAAGGTTGTGTGCAATATGACCAGAGAAATGAGAGACAAAAATTATTTTGGCAACAGTATGCTGGATAGATGTCACATTTGTGGCAGTTTTTTTTAACCAGGCTAGGATCATGCAATATCCTGAATTAATCATAGATTAGGCTGTGAGGATATGGGGAGTTTTGGAAAGAAAAACTTCCATGCAAGAAAAATTGTAAAATTAAATTATACATCTATATAAAATCAAATTATACAACTATTAACCCAGCAAGTGGTTGTTCTGAATAAAGGCAACTTCATGCTGGATATCATTAGGAAAGGAAAGGAAAATAAAACACAGCCTTTATGCAAACCTGTGGTGTCAGAATACTTAGTACAGAGGAACTATGCATTGAGGGGAGAAGTGTTACATATGGTCAGACAATTGCACACAATATGAAGCAAGGATGGGATGAGATTATGCCTGCAAACAATTTATAATATTATCCTTTTGCACCAAGTGGAGGTAAGAAGGTTTTTGTTCCTGCAGGACATGCAGCATTTTGGAGCTCCTTGTTCTGAGCACTTGGATTGTCTTCAAACTGCTTTTGAGGGATTAGGGAGTGGAAGTAGTGGTGGTATGGAAGTGCCATTATGTTTGGAATGGAGAACACAATATCTGATAGACAATCTAAAGAGGCTTAGGCTTTCTGAGGCATGTTATCAGTTTATGCCCCCATAAAACACAAATTGGCACCAAAAACTCTGCTTATTTAATTTTTAAGATACCCCAAAGCAACTAGAAATATGAATGGGTGTTAAAGAAAAAGAATTAGAATGCTAAAGCAATATAAATGGTAGATCCATTCTTTGATCCAGGCCAGTATTTTAAAGTATCATGAATTAATCATAGCTTTTGCCACAGATTATGCTGGCAGGGAAAACAGCTTTGTCAGGAACTGGGCAAGGCTCTGAGCACTCCAAAACAACATAAAATAATGACTTTCTCTCTAAATGCTCACTGCATCTAGAAATCCATGTTGGTTCAATTCCTTCCTGTGTCTTGGAAGATTCACATCTCAACTTGAAGAGGCCCTAAACTGTCTTCTTCCCACACAACCAGCTGCTGTTCCTCAGGAAGAGTTAAACAACAAAAGGATCCAGCAAACTTATCCCTTGTTATTTAATCTTACAGGGAAATATTCCTATTACTAGAGATAGTAGGTATGCAGGTATGATGCTAAACCAGCACTGATAAAGTGGCCCATTAGAGAAATACTTTGTCTCTCACTGATTCCATGAAACTGAACAATTGGAGACATCAAATGGATGGATGGAAGACTTCTTTATATAGTGCACAATGAAACTATTTTAAAACAGTGTGATGATTCTTAGTTTAGATGCTATGAGGACGGAGAGCATAAGGGATAAGGTTGGTGAAGTGGGAGCTAATAGTTCCCAGATTATAAAGAGCAGCATCCCAAGACCATCAAGCAACCAGTTAAGAATTCATTAAGGCAGCATGGCAGAAGGAAGATGCCCCAAGTAAATTCTGAAACACAGCTATATAAAGTTTCTGGTTTCTTTGCATCACAGTGGGCAATCAACCTTTGTGTTTGAGGCTTCGTTATTGTCTGCAGGAAAGATTGTGTTCTAGTCAAGACTTGTCTAGAAGTCTTCTGTGAACTCTAGCAGAGAGCTGAATTAATGAGACATGATTTCTGTTCAGCCTGGATATGAAGCCTGAAGATGCCTTTAAAGGGAATCATATTAACTATGCTGCTGTCAGTGGCTATTAGTCAGAATTCTATTACCTTCAGTGTTAAAGGCTATATGCTCTTGATATTAGTTGATGGATCAGAGATAAAACTGCCACAACCATCTTATTTTCTTCTTTTATTTATTTATTTAGAGAACTTATATGACCACCTGGGAAGCTAATAACAATTTACAAAAAATATATAATATAACCTCAACAAACAAATACAAACTAAATTAAAAATAACCATAATACAATATCCAGGCACCATAACAAACGTAACCACATTATATCTGTACTGGATTCAACTAACATACCGGTCCAACACGTGGGGGAAAAGCCAGCTCTTCACAGCCTTCTGGAAGCCCAGGAAGATTGGGCATTTGGACCCTCCAGATCTTGGTGGAGAAGCTGTTCCATAAAGCAGGCACCATGACAGAGAAGCCATGTCTCCTAGTTCCCTCCAGATGACCTTGTTTAATAGAGAGGAACTGGAGATGCCCGCCCTGTTGGATCTAGTGGGATGGACAGAAACCCTCTGGGACAGGTGGTCCCATAAGTGACCTGGCCCTGTGCCTTGCAGGACTTTAAAGGTGATAACCAGCACCTTGAATTGCACCCAGAAGCATAGTGGAAGTGTGCTCACACAAGAGGAGTGTAGCACAAGCAAACCTTGGTGTGCCCAGAACATTCTGCACAGTGGAACCTACCTAGTGTTTTTCAAGGGCAGCCCCATCTAAAGCACACTGCAGTAGTCCAATTGGGAAGTGGCTAAGGCAGGAGTGACCACAAGCAGAGCTTCTTGGTCCTTCACATGCTTTTATGCTTATAATTCTATGTGGCCTCCAAGCAAGAACATACAAATACATGATAATAATAAATCAAAATATTCATGATAGTCAGCAAATATAATATTAGAATAATAAAATCAGAATTTTTGTTGTATTATCAAACAACAAACATTCATAACACTCTGGCCTCAGTCCCTAAATGCACATTGAAAAAGCCATGATTTTAAAAGCTTCCTAAATATTGAAAGTGAGGATGTGGTCCTTAGAGCCGTGGGAAGACATTCTACATGAGGGGAGCTCCTGCAGGAAAAGTATGAGTCTGTCTTCTATCATTGCACTTCCTACAGAGCAGTGAGTATCACCAAGTGAACAATCAGCATTGTTATTTGGAAATTAAGCTTTTCAGGACACAACTGCTGACATTCTAGCTGCTTTATAGTATAAATATCCAGCTGCAAGCTTCCCCATGTCACTGAAGAAATCATTCCTAGATCACAGGATGAAAGAAAATAAGAAAATCTCCATCCTAACATACATGGGAACATCTTGCTTCTAAATGGTACATAATCCATTGGCTGGAATTCTTGTAACCCTATCCTTTTCATCTCAGTAAATCTTGTTAAGATAATTCACTTTTGGCTTTAGGCAGTTGTGAAAGAGTTTGTTTCAATCAGTGGTGCTGTCTGGCAAGAATCTGGTACAAAATCCAGGACTCTATTCAACTTAGTCCTCATTTGTAAAATTATATAAGGCTGCAACTCTAAGTGTAATAGATAATAAGATAATAAGGATCACTATACTAAGGAAGAATTATTTTTTTGAGGCAGTGGGCTTAGGAATGCCTTGTTTATCTCTGCAAGGTGGTGGTCTCATGGCCTAATCTTAAACCTACCATGTGACTAGAAGCTCAGTCTCACTAATCTTAGCTGTGTGTGATGAAACTGATGAGGGAAAACATCTTGCATAATACATAGATATATTAAAATATATTTATATTATTCATCCATAATAGATTCCAAAGAAAAGCTCTTTAAGAAGTGCCATCAACATAAGGGCTTGGCAGAGCAACCAGTTCTGATCTGCCAAGGCCAGTTGCCATCCGCCTGGGTGCTAAAGCCCAACTGCTTTCTGCAAAGCATATTACACAGAGTGGCGTTAGTCCAACATGTTTTCAAATTATGAAAATAACAAGAAAAATGCTATTTTTCTTTTTGCATGGGCTACATCCTCATATTCCCAGTAGAAATGGATTTGTGCTCCTCCCCTTCAGACAAGCAATTGTCTATATTTTGAGGGATGCCTATTAAATGTCATCAGTAAATATTATATTGTCACTTCCAATGGGGCATCCATCAAGTCACCATCTGTTTCCTTAAACATACATTCTGGACCTGTAGTTCCTAGATGCTTTGTTGAAACTGAGCCAGAAATGTTGCACAACCTAGGCCCTAGCAACAGAATGCGCTCCAGAGATCAATAAAAACAGGCAATTAAAAGGACCAAAAAGAGAGAGATAAGCATTGCCAATGCCGAGAGTAATAAACACACACACACACACACACATACACACACACACATTCAATTATTTTGAAACTCAAAATCAGCTGTATCAGAACATTATTATGCAACCAGTTACCAACAGATTAAAATGACACCATTTTGGATAAGACATTTATCCAAATCTTAAACCCTAAATACAGGGATATTGCTTGTGATGATACCTTTTTTTCTCTGCATGGACATAAATTGGGTTTGACAAACACAGCTATATAGGCTAAGAATGCCAGTTAAATTGAATGTGGGAACTGGTTTACTTGATGGTTATACATGCAAGTAAATCAGGAGTGGAGAGTAGGGGAAGAGTGATAGAGGGGTCAAGGTGAGTCATTGCAATCCATGTTTTACATCATAGATACATGAGTCCATAGTCAAACTTCAGAACCATATAATAGATGAAGGAGAGGGCCTGTGCCCAGTGTTCCTACTCCCAATCCCACATGTGAAAAACTAAGATTTCTCAGACATATCCTTTTCATTTCTGGCCAGATTCTGTAAATGTGTAAAAATGTCTACAGATTTGCCATGCTGTGATGGCAGAAGAATGTATATTCTTGGCACAGCCAAAAAGACCAAGAGCCATTCTATGGCAGGTGGAAAGGTTTCAGTGCCTCCCCCACCACATGACTTGCAGCTTGCAGCTTTCCAGCAAGAGAGGCAAGTAATGAAATATGTATGATGACATGATCATGCAAGTGCATTATCTTATGGACTTGCATCAATTGTCAGAACATAAGTCTGTAAATGTGCCATTTACTGTATGTGATTATATCAACTGCCTGCATGACTTCATCTCAGCATCATCACAGTCTGTGGTGGATATTGCTGATCCAGGACAGCAAATGGGCAAAATGGTTTTAGTCAAGATGACGGACTCTCTCTGCCTACCCAGATTCCAAAAAAGAAAGGAAAACTTCATTTCCTCCAGTGATCTGCTCATCATCGTCAAGTAGTGGCATTGGGCATGAAATATACCAAGAAGCACTTCTCTGTAGACTTTTGTTTGTTTGACCCAATTACCCCTTTTCCTGGTCTCAAATATCACTACCCCCACAAAAAGAGAGAGAGAGAGAGAATGAGAGAGAGAGAATGAGAGAGAGAGACTCTGTTGTCTTGCCCAAGGGTCTTGACAGCAGCAGTCCCAAACTGGATCTTGACTCACAAACAATTAATTACAAACTGCTCCTTTACCTCCAGGATATGCCCAGTTTAAGAATCACTGATGTATAGTAACAAATAAAGTGTGGATACTTCACATAATCGTTTGTTTTTCCTTTCTGTGAAGTTTTTTTTAGTAGCATGCTTACCTAACTTCTCCAATTTCCTTAAGAGGAAACCCTTTCAGGAGCTCCTGCCAATTCAGCCTTAGGAATATATCAGACATTTTGATCAGATGGGGAAAATTTTGATGAGATATTTATGGTGGTTGTAAATATTCTCAGAGAATGTACCATGGGGCTACTATTCAACATCATAACTATTGGTTGATGCTGTCTGGAAACTTTCCATCCCATTCCTATCATTTTAAGCCTCTACATGAAAATTTTGAGAGTTGTCATCCACCTGCCTATCATTTATTCATGAGATAAGTAATCCTGACTTTTACCATTCTGTTTGAACCAATGTTGTTAAATAACTTAGCCCTTCAATATCATGCTTCAGTATTACAAAACTTTCCCTCTGTTTTGTTAATTGTTAGTTTTTCCCACTCTGTAGTCTTAACTGCTGGTGGCTCTGTTACTACAAAATAGAATGAATGAAGGGGTGGTCAGGTGCAAAACATTTTACTTGTTGCAGAAATCCTCTTTTCCACACAAGAATAAAAGCCATTGGAATCCTCTCCTTCTGCAGTAGTTTCTGGCACCACAACTGAACCTTATGATATATTAACAGGGAACAAAATTTTAAGGCTTTGTTTCATTTATTAGAAAGTTGTCATTCGGGTGACGTGTACACTGAAGCGTGCTGTAATCTATTACTCAAATACAGAGAACCTTGTATTCAGTATAACAGCCAGCCAAATACAAATTTAATGGGGCATTACTAATGACCAAAAACTTAGCACAAGTGTTAAATGAGATTGAGAGCAATTCGGGGCAACAAACCTTGATCTTAAAAAAACCTTCACTGCATATTTTTTAAAGGTTGTTATGAATTACTTTTTTGTTTGCTTGTTTCAGTGACGTTACTAACACTATTCTAAATGAGCAGCTTAAGGGAGGTTTCCCAGGAAGTCATTGTACAGTCTGTTACTGGATTATTCTAAGTACAATGCTATCCAAAGCAATTTACCAGAGAAGGTGCTCGTGGATTTTGCTGAAATTTTAGCTATAAGTAAACACACTATCATTTACTAACCTGTGAAAAGATCTGAGTTCCTACAAACATACTTTAATTTTCAAATTTAACCACAGTGAACTGTAATGTATTAATATATAATATTATATCTATATACTACTAAAACTCTCATGTTTGTAATCTTCACCTGGATGAAACAGTGCATCATAGGGCAACAATTTTTGAACCAATGTACCTCAAATGGGCTAACTTACAGAATGCGTCCAAAATCTTGAATGTTGAATGTTGTTTAATTTTGATAATAGACTGGATGAGGAACAAGTTTAAATTAAATCGAGGGAAGACTGAGATGGTGTTGGAAAGAAGAAAATTAGACTTCAGGATTGAAATGAAGCCTGTTTTGGACAGGGTTGCTCTCTCCCAGAAAACACAGGTTCACAATTTGGGAGGGCTTTTTGACCTCCCAGTTGGGACTAGATTTGCAAGATGGCAGCTGGGGCAAAGAAGCGTGTTTGCACGCTTATGTCTAGTGCACCAACTGCAATCTTTTCTGAACTGATCAGCAATGGTGATATTTTCCAGCCCTTAGTTACAACCAATCTTGGCTATTGCAAAAAAAACAAAACACCCTCTGTGCAGCTACCCTTGCAAAAAGATTCATTGCCCAAGACATGTCTATCTGCTGATATGGGAGAGAATCCTCTCCTGTGTGTCTCCCAGGCTATGGAATTCCCTCCTCAGGGCAGGATATTAGGTCCAATTGTCCCAATATGTAGGAACATGGCAAAAATGCATCGCTTTCACCAAGCATGTTCACTGATTTTAATGTTGTTGATTTTAATGTTAATATTAGTTGTACTGATTTTACCATCATGTTTTATATCTTATTTTCATTATTTTAAGCTGCCTCAAGTCCTTAAGATATGCTGCCTAGGGAAAAGTCAGATAAGAGAGGGCATAGCCCATAGCTGGATAGTGGGCAGGGCAAGAGGCTCAGAAGAGACCCTCCCTTGTTTCTCAGGCTGTAAAGGAGACAGTAGGAGAATTGTATTTTCAGACTTGCAAGACTCTGTTAATGTAGCTTTACAATAAAGTAGAATTACCTTATCTGGTCATGTTTCCTGTCTGGTCTACCTGGTAAAGCTGACATTATCAAAGCATAAAAGTTGAATACAGATTTAATAATATACTTTCAATAAATAAATCAGCCAGGCTGTTCCACTGTCTTAACTTGACAAATCTTCAGGGAAGAAATTCTAACCTATCAAGAAATGTGTCTTCTTGGACATCAAATAGATTATTAACACATTTCTAAGCAATCGTTTTCTGTTTTTTGTTTTTTTAAAAAAAGCTGTTGAATGTGTACAAAAGCAAGCACTCATTGTTCTATTCTCTCAAATTCATCAAGTTAAATTGTGAGAGTCAATGGCCAACTGAATCAAATTAGATTCAATAAATAAAGTTATTATCAAATAAGGTAGCATTTTCTTACTGGCAGAAGAAGGGAAGGCCACAGTAAAAGATTCATTAATTAGATTTGCTCTGGTAGCATATCTGACATGCAAATTATCCTTAGATTTTGTTCTAACTGAAGAAAGGGAAGAAATAAAGAAATTTAGGATTACAGACTTTTTTCCCTGTGTGTGTGTGTGTTTCCAATTTACTGGAAGGGCATGCAATATTCCACACAGATTATTTTCAACTATTTGCAACAGATAACATAATAAATAATATTGTGGAAAATTATCACTGTCAGCCCAATAAGGTAGATCAGACTAAGAAAGAGGACTACTTTTATTGTAACAGCTATAGTAGCAGAATCTTTCAAGTCTAAATGTGCTTCCCCCTTCCTTACTTTATCTTCATGGGGACTAGGGAGGGGCTTGTAGGAGATGTTTTCACTAGTTATTTTCTTGTCCGGGCTCAAGCCTCTCTTATCTGACATTGCCTTGGTAGCAGCTTTTTGTCCTGTCCTCAAGGCCATTCCCTATGCCCTCTACAATCAATCTGCTGTGTAAGGCACTGTAAGTAGAACAGATTTAAGTCAGACTAAAGAGATCTTGCCGGAACATATTTATTTTTAGCAAAATATATATACGTACATTCCCAGATACTAAGTACAAGCAACACCACAGAGTTGGTCTTTTTAAAAAGTTATGCTTTCTAATAGAAAAATGAGTTAAAATATTCTAAATAACAAAATACACACAGTATATCTCAAAATTACAAAAATGTTAACATTTTGTTGGATCAAATTTAGATCATGTTTAAATCAAATTTCTCCACTCATGCTTCACTGGTTTTTAATAGTAATGCAGAGACCTTTCCAGTGGTCCTGCTGAACTGCTCACCCTCCAGCAATGTCTATTCTTTGGTTTTTGTTTGGGTAAAACTGGCAAGAAAAGTACTGTCCTCCAGTGTTGTAGATGTGGGTTAAAACAGATTGCTTATAGAGCCTTCTGAACAAATACAGGATCTCAGTATATATTCTAGTATAAACTCTTAAAGTTAAAATGTATAAGGTCATGACAGGGAGTGAAAAATTAGTCTATGTTTAATCAGATTCTGTTTTTGCTAGGTAGCAGAACTTTGGCAGATCTCAAAAAGCTAAACCAGGTTACACCCAATTGATAGTTGAATGGGGCTGTATACTAGCTTTATACTAGTAAAAAAGCCCTGGAAAGAGCAAAGGATATATTTGGATGGATTCCTTAGTTTCCTTTGCAGAGGGAAGAGCCAAGTTAAAATGATGGAGCACAATAATTGTTTATGGAGAAAATACATTGGCAAAGTAACAGGAAAAATGCCTCTTTAAGTAACAATCTAATGAAACTGTGTACCAAGGGAAAATATTCTGCTTATCCCCATGTTTGTTAGGGCCTTTTAGGATTCACAAGACTGAACAAAATTTCACAGCCCAGTTTGCTCTTAATTATAACTACATGCAAGACAAATTGCATTAACGATCTTAGTCTTATATGTGTGTACATATTGACAATCTATTTTTCTTTGAGCTGGTCTAAGACTGTAATAAATTGCTTGCATTCTTCTTATCAATTTTCCTTACTAATTCTTTCCAAGAAAAGTTGTATTAACAACAATCAATACTTTCCTGGCATGTTTTTAATTGATACTTTAATGGCATCGAGTTACAAAGTCCATTAGACATACTGTCCACAATCCAACACGGACAGCAATTAATCTTTTTAGAGAACAAAAGGAGAAAGACTGGCATGCCTACATAGACATCTATTTCAATAATTTTTTCCTACTTGAAGCTATAATCTGCTTAGACCTGTAGCAAAATACTGGAAAATTGTGCACTTTCAAAATACAGCTCCTGATTGACTTTTAATAATACTTTTGATGTGTTATATGAACAAAGTTGATATAAAAACGACCAAATCATTCAACTACCAACCAGTTACCAAGTACTTTCAAATACCAGTTGCTACTACAGATCTGTGTTAGTTACAGATTTATGCTTTATATTGCCAAAAGCTTTTGGGGTTTTTGCGTATTTTTTAAATTTAATTATAAACCTAATATTCAAAGGAATTATTACCAAATCCTACAGAAAATGTATGCACCCAACATGAAAGTAATTAAAACATAGTGGATGCTTATATGCCTGCCAATGTAAGAAAAGCTAGTAATGAACTGCTATATCCATCATAAATAATTACTTTATGTTGGATCCAGGCTAAGCATGTTTGACTTGAATCCCATTGCTGTTATCCAAACTAAGTTAAGTCATAAGTAATTTTTCATATGGGATTTGAGTGGAACTAATTTATTCTGAATCCAGGTAGTGGTTAGGCCAGTAGGCAGGGGCATCCACAGGGGCATCAAAAAATTCAAGATGGTGGCTGCAACCACATGACTGAAAGCCTGCCACTTTTTATGTCTGTCACAACATACATGACAACAACGCACATGAAAAAGGGGTGGGGCTTCGATCACGCAGTTGTAGCTACCATCTTACATATTTTTATACATATTTCTTGACTTTTTGGACAGTCTTCATGGACGCCCCTGAAGATAGTACCAAAATCTTACTACTGCATGATAGTCTGCTTCTGGTCCAATGCTGTGAAATGTTGATTTCTATTACAAAATCTTCAGAGGATATATGACAATGCCAACTGTTCTTATTTATTCCAGGACCAAGTTATTCAGTATTACTGCTGGTTAATTAAGAACAATATTTCATTTGGAGTCATGCTCTGTTTAGATATGCTAGAGGAAATGAACGGGCTTATTCTTCAGAGCAGACAAGAAATTGATTTTATTGATTTTTAAGCTACCCAAGTCCAAACCTTAATAATTCATAGTACTTTTATTTATTTACTTAGTTTTAGTTTGGCTCAAGAAAAAGGAGTTCTGCTTGACAATATTGAAACAGAAATCCATTCACAGAAAGGGATGTAAGACATTTCTTGAAACAAGATGAAGCAATCTAGGTTTTAGCACACATAATTCTCTTTTAAGTTCTAGATAGCACTTTTTCGCATATGTGTCTATGGGAGGGTGAGGAAAAAATCACTATGAATGAGATTTCATGGAAACACACAAATGGAAACTGTTTAAAATAAGAGTATCTGCGTCTATGACATCTATCTATCCTAACAGTAATATGGGTTCAGATTTCAAGAGGCATCTTCAGGATTGTTCAATGCTTTTCTGTAAAACTCCATTTAAAAAAAAAAATTATTTGATATCTTTATTTTTAACAAAACAATTGTTAATCCTACATACAAAAGGAAACTGAAAAAAATTAAAAATACACTTTGGGTTTGGGGAAAAGGCAATAGTCTTAGTATTAGAAGTACTTTAATACTAAGTAATACTTAGTAATACTAATACTTAGTATTAGAAGTAATAACTCTACTAGCCTTATCCATGCAATCATCTTTGTTCTAGCATTTATAACAGGGCTTCCAGATCTGGGCTGCAAAACCTTAAACAACCACTAGATGTCAGCAAAGGGACAGAGAAAATTACATCTTTGCTGCCATATAGCAGCCCCTCAGATTTTTGCAGCCCAGGTCTGGTATCCCTAGATCATAACATTATCCTTATTTTGCTTTGTCAAGCTCCTGAGCTATATGACATTCTGAATTAAAACTACTTTCAGATGTTGCCTCCTGTTATTCTCAACTTTGCTGGGGTTTTGTGGTTGACTGCTCATATTTTTATTAGATATAATTATATATTGCAGAGTTACTATAATATAGCAGCAAAGTGCTGTGAAAACCCTGGTTTGAATTTCATTTCTGCCATAAATGTATGAGGTTATGTTATGCAAGTTTCTCTTTTCTCAGCCTTCCCTGCACATATATACATTGGCAAGAGAAGTTAATAGCTAATCCTACAGATATTTATCACTGGAAAAAAATCACAAATGTTTATCGAACACTTGCAAAGGGAAATGGCTTCTCTGAAGCCTATTTCCTTCAGAATGGGAACTATGTATGAAAAGGCAAACTTAGATGAAACACTGCAAACTAAAGTCTGGGTGACTTGCAAAGGCCATTACTGTGTCCTCTGTATTGAGTTCCTAGATGAAAGGCAGAATCTAAATGAAACAAATAAATAAAATAAACAATTGCTTCTTTTATGTCTGATTGGCAATGGATGCAAGTTGGCCAATGGACTTAATTCTTATAAAGGGTGTTGGTGAGGTGTATGAAGTAGCAGGGAAAACAGTTGCAGTGATCGGGCATGGTCGCAACTAACACTATGCTATGCTCACATTTTGCCTGAACGTAGTCTTTGTCAGAGAAGATGGACACAACTCCCCCATTTGATACGAGACAGTCTAAGACAGTGTTTCTCAACCTCTTCAACTTTAAGTTGTGTGGACTTCAACTCCAAGAATTTTAAAAGTTGAAGTCTGCACAGCTTAAAGTTGTGGAGCTTAAGAAACACTAGTCTAACTATCTACACATCCTCTTTCACTGCTTTATCTAAATCTAAAAGGCCACAGTAAAGATTATGGTAAATCAAGTGAAGAGAAGAGAGAGAAAATTAGAGAGCTTTGCAAAGCATTCAAGCCACACTATCAGCAGTCCCAACAGAAGTGTTGTCTGTACATGTACATATCGATTCATGCATTCATGCACAGACCATCTAGGAACATGCCAACGCAGCTGCCAACATGCTTTGAGAAGGAATACTTCACTCATTTATGCCAGTGTGCTTTCTGAATGCTTTGCGGAGCACTAGAAATTACCATCAATGTTCAAGAATGCTTTTCACATTAGCAGAGTTATGTTGAAAAAGAGCATTTTATTGTGGCACAGTTATCGTCTTAATAAAGACCAATTAATGAGTCTAGATTTCACCAGTATTGAAATCAGTCAATGTGAACAATGTTTTCAACTATGGAAATTGTGAGATAACTGAGATCTCTAGTGCTATTCTATGGATGAGAGAAGTGTTAAGATGAAAAGCTGCAGCCTATCTAAACTATCTGTGGGAGTAGACTGAGATAAAATGCTCAGTCTGCCTAAAAGTTCATTTCCCCAGATGTGACTTAATCATGATATGAAAGGAAAGCTTTTTTTAAATCTCTGAGCAGCTCATAGGATTATATGTGCTTTATGTTTCAACAAGTTGCTTTCTAGATGATAAATTTAATCTTTCTAACAATAACAATTTTTTTGTATTAGTGTTATCCTATTACTAAACTGCCTTTCAAAACCTGAACAGCATGATGTATTTTTTAGCAGTAATTTCTGGAAAAATGCTCAGAAGGACCACTTATAAAAGCAATCATGTCTAGAGAAATATTAAATATTGATTGATTGATTGGTTGATTGATTATGTGCCATCAAGTTGTTTTCGACTCCTAGCAACCACTTAGATTTTCTCCAAGACAATCTATCCCTAATCTGTTTTTTCATGTCTCCCAAGGGTGCACTCATCACCAGTGTAACTGATTCCATCCACCCTGCTGCTGGTTGTCCTCTTCTTCTCTTTCTTTCCACCTTTCCCAGCATTAGAGCCTTTTCCAGAGAGCTGGGTCTTTGCATAATGTGTGCAAAGTAGGATAATTTGAGCCTGGTCATTTGTACCTCATGAGAACTCTGGGTTGATTTGTTCAATGATCCATCAGTTTGTTTTCTTGGATGTCCATGATGTTCTCAGGAGTCTTCTCCAACACCAAACATCAAAAGCATCGATACTCTTCCTATCCTGCTCCTTTAAAATCCAACTTTAACTTCCATAGAGTGTCACAGGGAATACCATGGCTTGCACAATTCTGATCTTTGTAGTTATAGACACATCATGGCATTTGAATATCTTTGCCGAGGTCTTCATGGCTGGTCTACCAAGTGCTAGTCTGTGGTGCATTTCTTGGCTGCTTGTTCCTTTACTGTTGATGGTTGATTCTAAAAGGCAGAAGCTATCCACCACTTCTATATCTTTATTGTCAATTCTAAGACTGGTTGTTCTACCTGTTGTAATTAATTTGGTCTTTTTTATATTTAATTTTGCAGATCTTTTGCATTTTCGGATAGTGTCATCAGTATAGTGCAGGTTAAATATTAGGGCTAGCAGATTTTCAGTAGGGCAACAGTGCAGGAAGTAGGGTAACATCCAACACTGGTTTATATTGGAGGACACTGCTGTTTTCTATAAATCAGACATGGGAATCATAAGCACATAATTTAACAATAGGCTTCAAGTCACATCTAGCTTGCCTCTCCCACAAAATCTCACCCATTCTCAGCTGAATGATGTTCAGCTGGAGTACTCCTAACACTTTTTACTATAGTCAAATATTTATTTATTTATTTATTTATTTATTTATTTATTATTAAATGTGTATGCCGCCCATCTCCCCCCAGTGGGTGACTCTGGGGGGCTCACAGTTAAAATCAAAAACCCCATCAACAATTAAAAATACCCCATAAATAATTAAAATAAATTAATCCATTAAAAACCAGGTATAAAAAACAAACCCTGTATATAAATACTAAAAACATTCAAGATGATGGGGGAGGCAAGGTCAATCACCCCACAAGCCACCTCCACTGGTGCAAGCCCCCATTTGCCCCCAGGCCTTCTGGCACAGCCAGGATTTCACCCCTTTCCTGAAGGCAATGAGAGTGGGGACACACCAGCCCTCAGGAGGCAGATGATCTGCAACTTATTTTTTTCTTTTCCTGTAGAAAAAATCCATGAAGCAAAAGATAGACTTCACACATCAGCTCAGTACAAGGAGGATATATTGATCCATCCAATCACTCATTGTCAAGGGCAGGTTAGTGTGGGATTTTTTAAAACAGAAAAAAAGAAAAGATCAGAGATGTAAAGATTTTCAGTTTCTGGAAATACCTGATGAGTTTCCTCTGTCGATAACCAGTTACTGCCTTAAAAGAGAATCCGTAAAAGCAATGACTATCATTGCTCTTTTACTTCTTTGCAACCTTTTGTTAGTTAGCTTTTCTACATAACCATCAGAAATCTTTTCCAAATAGCTTCAAAGAAAGAGGGAGGTATTATAGTAACATTCATGACTAAATATACTTCGATATGATCTCCTTCTTCAAAAAGGAAGATAAATCCTATCATCAGAATATTTTTGGAAGAGCAAAATGATCAGTGTTCACAGGGGATGTCAAAGGAGTCACGTTGGCCCCTGTGAATATGGAATTGTCCTGCCCTTTTATGGATTGCACATGTAAACAAGGGCAGAGCTTCAACTGCAAAATTGAGGCTGACATCTTGACTTTTTTGGTGCTCCCTGAGACACTTTGCAAATGGGAAATAGCTTTCTTACCAGGGAAGTGACATACAAAAATGCATTTCCACATCTCCCATTTTACACAAATGGCCATAGTAAAGCTGAGACAATGTCCTACCACAAACATGTGAAAAGCTATTGTAGGCAAGCAAAAGTGGATGCTCTCATATATGGCCACACTACATAATGAGGCTTAATTCAAGAATGAATCAAAGCTTTTAAAAATGTAGTAGCAGTTTGGTGGATCAAGAAGGGGAAAAACACTGTGATAGCCACACACAGACACACACAGATACACACACATGCTTTGACACACATAGCAATTATTGGGGAGTCAATTGTTACTGAAACTGCTGCTCATACAGTGTTAATAGTGCAATTGTCATCAATATGCCTAATTTGTGACATTTAAATAGAAACTGCAGGAGAAAAGGTAAACACAATACCAGCTTCATCTCAGAAATACGAAAAAAATATCAGCATCCTGGATTCAGGTATTTTTAAAATTTGCAGCAGCAATAAAGGACAGGTTTATCATTTATGTGGCTAAGGCAAAACAAGCTTCTCACACACAGTAAAAAAGGTCAGTGTGGTTTGTCAGCTAAAAGCCAGGAGAATACAGACATGTTTCTATAAATATCTGTAAAAAGAAAAAAGTGTCTTCCCTAGTGTGTACCAACCCATGCTTGACACCCTTTTCTATGATAAAATATAACCTGGCATTAACTGCCAGATGCTACTTCAACGGGTTCTTCTGAAAATTGCTTCTCATTCTTTTCTAAGTGTGAGAATCAATCTCTGTATTACAATAGCAGATCATTTTGCAAAGCACAAGCAATTATGTACAGAGATGATTTGTCAGACACCAGTTTAACAGACCATTTTTTCTACTCATAGTTCTAGCTATCAATCAAGAAATGGGCACAAACAGAGCAGCAATCAGGAACTAGCACAGACTCATTACATGGCTATTCATTTGTTCCCCTAAATGCCAGCAATTTTAAATACATTTTAGTGCCACCTCTTCCTTTACTGAAGAAATGTATTATACTTTTACACTCACAATGACTCACAGACAGACACACACACACACACACATTCTAGCATTTCAAAATCCAATATAATAAAATTGTTAGGGAGTTGGCAACATACTACTTGATATCTGTCTAATCCATTAGAAAATTTGAATACAGACACTGTCCACCAAAATGTAAAGTCTGTTCTTCTTCCGGTGTTAATCCTACACAATGTCTTCAATACAAAGTTGTCAACTAGGAAAGAGAAGACAATTTAATGACAACTCTTTCTTAGTTGCCTAGCCTTTAGGTAGGTTCACACAACAAACTGAATTACCCAACCCTATTTTATGATTCAACCATATAGAAGGATGAAGTGGTAAACTCTTGAGATACTGGAATCAACTGCAGACTGTAGACAGTGCAATACATTTTGCAGTAGAATGGAAAATATTATTTAAAAGCAGAAACATCAGTGCTTGTTACTAATTTAGGAGAAAAGTTATAGAACACTAGGGGAAAGGTTCTAGCTTAACTTAACAGTGCTGGACCAATAGTTAGGATTAAAAATCTATCCAAAAGCAAAAACCAAAAGACACAACAGTGTTATGAGGAATACACCAGAAACAAAAACACTTTGGAAACAAAGAACACACTCCAATTCAGAAATACGCTACTGCTCAGATGAAACATGAAACCTCTTACACATCATCCAATCCAGGAAGATACATGTTTGTTTCTTACTATGAGGTGAAAAAATAGGTTAAATTGTCATGATAGTCTTCACTGTTGAACAGGTTTACCGAAACATATTTCTCTTTACTTTTGTACTATTGTTCAAATCTTTTTGAGATTTTGTCAAGTTGTAAGAAGAAACATACCAAACAGAGTGTTGCTCACCAGCTTGAAATAGAATTGTAAATATATTCTAAGCCCAGAAAATGTGATGCATCTATTCTGTGTCCAGTTTTAAGGGTACTTCACAGTTGGCCCTGCAAATATAAGGCAAGAAGCTACGGATCCCAGCAGTACTTAAAGAGATTTGTTTTCAGAACGTGTTTTAGCATTTCAATAACATATTACACGTGCAAATTACCTCACAATTAATTTTAATTCTCGCTGATCCTATAAGGCAAATGATTGCTAATGTTCTCCTGCTGACTAAAAGCAAAGAGATTGTGACCTGCCAAACTTAGTAGAGCATCTTCAGACATTACTATGAGATGCTATACAAGCCCTCATATTGGATCTCTCTATTAGAAAAAGTAGTTCAGTGTGTATGTACAACCTTTAATGCGATATTTCAGTATTTCCTATTGTAAAATAGGTATGTTTTTCACTCCATCCTTGGCTGGTTTTTTTATAATATGATAAGCTTTTCCACATTTATGACAGAGCTGCAATTTTAACCCAATTTGCCAAGTACTGAGACAGGTTGCAGTTGCAATTCTGTTCTCTTTTTTTGTATTTCTTTGTACCAGTTACTTCTTGCTCAGCTAACAAATATCAAAATCTAGGAATTCCAACTATGCAGTTAGAGTCAGATAAACTGAGGTTAAGTTATCAAACAAGAAGGTTCAAAATTCACAAACATATGTAGATATATCCATGATTAAACCTTTATTTCATTTTCTCCAGTGTGTCATAGTTCTCCACAGTGGACATGATATTAAGTTGGAAGATTGTATTACAAAGTCGTCTAAATTCTGGTCTTTTGGCTTCTTGATATGATAGACCTGCTACACACAACTGTGTGCACACACATACATGCATACACAGACACAGACACACAAACATATTCATTTACAAAGTGACTGTGTTCACATGCAGAAAGTCTTATCTTTGCATAAGTCAAACTACAGTTCACAAAGAACTCTATTGTCCCAGGAAGGAATGCATGAAAGAGGTGTGCAGTTAGGTTTGCCTTCAACATCCCCAGCTCTCTGGAAACATGCTAATAAACGATACCCCTCAGAAAAACATTGTAACAAGTCAGGAACTTTAACAAAGTCGGATTCCCAACAAAATGGATGCTCCTGAGCATATTCAGATGAAATATGTAAGTTCTTCAAACCTTGAACCTTCATCCTGTCAATAACAGGGCTTGTGCATGTACCCAAGAGAACTAAAAAGGATATTTGCTTTGCCAAGAAACCAGAAGTTGGTCTGGAAAGTGTTGCATGCATGAAATGGGGGAGCACCTAAACCTAAGCCTTGCTGTTGCTTCTTCATACAAGACCAGACCATAAAGTTGATAGCTAGAAGTAAAAAGGCTCACTTTGGCTAGTAGCATTATTTAGTGGCTGCTAAATTTATTATTTGGCTATATTGTTTTAATTTGGAAAAAAATCCTCCAATTGGGTAAAATATTAGATTTAACTAAAGTAAATAAAACTTAGAAATAATTTAATATCACCTTACAAATAGAGGAATGTCTTTCAATCACAGTTCCTCTATTTCCCCTCTCCCACAGAAGTCCTTTGACCCACATCCCCTACAAGTTCTCAATGAAGACTTGGGGGAGTATGGAGACTTCAGTTAAGCAAGCAGTCAAGAAAGAAAGAAAGCAACTTTATTATGGTCATTGATCAATTCAAAAAAGAAGAAAGAAGACAAATTCTGAGACTGCAAATAAAAATTGTAAAAATAAAATTGATGTGGTCAAAATACTATTTATTTTACAGATAGTAAAGCAAAATGTAGTCATATTCAGAGAAGTAAAATCACATTGGTTGGTCTAACTGTAAATAGAATGAATCTGTATGGCCTGGAAATCTGACTAGCTAGGGAATTATTAGCTGTAACTGGGCAACTGTGTAATAAGGACGATGTAACAAAACATGGCTTAGTGGTTCAATAATTCCTTCCATACCATTTGAATGAAATATCCCAAAATTACCCCTCCAGAACAGCTGTTGGAAGAGCATTCAATCCTACTCGAGTTAGGATTGTTCAGAATTTGGGAACTGTTATTTGACTTAAATATCCTGGTAGCTTGAAAAAAGGGGAGTCACCCCCCAGGAATACACCTTTAGGTAGGGCAGCCAGATCTAGTTGGCCTTCCAGATTCATGGCATGCTGTTTAAGCATTGCTACTGTGTGCTCATGTCACATTATCAGACTTGGATCAGGTGAGAAACCACAGCGTTTCAGTTTCTCATACAATGTTCTACTCCAGGATGAAGCAAAATCATTAATTAAAATCAGGGAGCCCAAACTCAAGAAGGAAAAAGTAGCTTTATGAGAGTATTGGGAGGAGAGTACAAGGGTTTAACTTTACACAAATATCATTGCATAAGACTTGACACTCACTGAAATCAAACAATTATTCAACAGAGCTCATGAATTCCCAAGATCTGACAATGTAAAAAGTCTCAAGTACTGTGTCCTGCATTTGAAGGAAGTTTTAGAGACAGTGAAAAAGGAAGAGACACGGAGGCAACAAGGATAAAGGGGAGGCTGAAAATTAAGTCTTACAGAATGACTGAGACACTGAACATGGTTAGCCTTGAGAAAAGGCAAAAAAGGTCTTTACTTCACGTAACCAGAGCCCACAGCTCTAATGCTCCTTTATTAGAACTTAAAACCATTACAAGCCTTAAAGTAGAGTCACTTTATCAGTCAATCGCTAAATTAGAATTGTGAATTGAAACTGAAATAATGTAGACCAGATAGCATAAATCTTTCCCCTTTGACACCGTCACTTTATGTGGTATAATGGTATGCACACAAATGGTATGTGAGAACAGAAAGGCTTTTGCTTTGTTTTGTAGGGAGGACAGCATATATCACTTCCAGAGTAAAGTAACCCACTCTATTGCAACAGTAGGACTCCGCTCCATCGCCCTCCCATGCTGCTCTATCACAGATTCAGCAAGTATCCTGTGTGCTACATTGCTCATAAGAACATGATGTAATAACAAAATCTCAACAGGGGGAAGGGCTGGTACTTAACAAAAACGTTGTGATAACAGTGAAATACTGTACAAAGAAGGAAAGAGGAATATTAGGAGAAAAAGGAGATACAAAGAAATATACAGTATTTATTGAGCCAAACGTATTTCTACTATATTTTAGAAATGTTATGCAACGGAAGAAGAGATTATTGGCAATTCCTGAGTCCTGAAAAAGAAATTATACTTGAAATTTATTACACTTAATAACTAATTTTATTTATTTGCTATGTATGCTTCCCCCATCTTTCTTTTTCTGGATTGGGTGACTTCCACCTACCCACCCCCACCCTTCACAGCCAAATATTTTCAGCTAATAATCAAGTATATAAAACATTGCTTTATATAAAATTGACAAAAGACAGTAGAATAAATACAAAATCTTCTTCTTCTGGCAGATGCAAGTGTCCAGACTCTCCTGAGATTTCCAATACCAAATTGTATTAAAGACGCTTTTCATCATGATAAATCCAGGAGTGTCCATATGTTTGATTCATTCTTCCCCATAAATACTGTTTTCCTGTTCAGTTGACTGTACCACTGTGGCCTAATGGAAAAGGTAGACTGTCTCAGGACAGACCAAGGTAAGAGTAACATCACTTGCTAAATGAGATACGTGTGGAAGTTTGCTCATAATGTAACCCTAACTCTAACCATGAAGTCCTTGAGTGGGGGTGCTGTTATTTCCCCTAATAGATGACATTCAAAAATAGGATCCTATTATATAAAAAAACAAAAAGTCCTGCAGCACTAACACATTTATTATACTATAAGTTTTGGTGGGCTGCAGAAATGTCCCAAAGTTATACATAAATATACACATAGCAGAATGCAATCACACAGAGAAAGCGTTTGATAAAATACTCATGAAATGTTAAGAGTCTCTTTTCCAAAAAAACCTGGAGAATCGGAATGGGGAAAGTTTCTTTTTTTTTTTTCCTGGGTTGCCACTGTCCAACGCACAATCCAGCAAAGATATTATCAGTTTGTTTTGTTGATGGTATGAATAAAACCCTAACATAAGCTTCAGATCTCAAGTACTCAGTGTAATTACACTGAATAAATGTGATAGGGAAGACATCTGTGTTATTGTTTAAGTATAACAAATTAATGAGACTTTATTTTTGCTTATTCATCTTCATTATATTTCTATGCTGATGCCCTTTCTTAAATGATGTTCAAAATAAATCTCCATAGAGATAGACACTATAATATACAAGATTTGATCTTCCATTTAATAGTCCATTAATTAAAATGCATAGTCTAATAAAAGAGGAACTACAATTTAAATTTTTATACACACAAAACATGCCGCGGACCTTGAAGAGATCTCTGGATGCTCTCAACTTCAGAATGGCCTAACAATATTACCTTCTCATTATAAAGGTCAGTCACAATAATAACTCATTTATGACAGTTGTTATCAGCTTCCTTGTAAAGAACTTTCATTATTAAGCATGCAAATAGTCTGGTAATCCTCTGTAATAAGAATAGAATTCTTGAACTTCTTACAACTTGTAACCCAACTAGCTAACATGTGGGTCCGTTCAGTGACAATAAAGGAGCTTGCAGGTGGCTATTATAAATCTGTTTCTTGAATCCTTAATCAGCTGGGAACTAGCCATTACATATACCTATGAAACCTGACAACTTTGTGAACCCACTCATTTGAGGAAAAAGGATTATAATTTTCAAGGGAGAATAAATCCATTATACATATTAATATTTTCAAAAATTGGATGATTCATAATTCTCATGACAGCTAATTGCCTTATACTCAAAACCATATTCCCCTTCATGGATCACTGCCTTGTCGTGGTGAAGGGGCTTGCGTAACTCACTGAAGCCATGAGCTATACCGTGCAGGGCCACCCAAGACGGACAGGTCATGACAGAGAGTTCTGACAAAATGTGGTCCACTGGAGAAGGAAATGGCAACCCACTCCAGTATCCTTGCCAAGAAAACCCCATGGACAATGTTAAAAGGCTAAAAGATATGACGCCGGAAGATGAGCCCCTCAGGTCGGAAGGTGTTCAATATGCTACTGGGGAAGAGCGGAGGGCAATTCCAAGTAGCTCCAGAAAGAGTGAAGCGGCTGGGCCAAAGCCGAAAGGACGTTCAGCTGTGGATGTATCTGGAAGCGAAAAGAAGGTCCGATGCTGTAAAGAACAATACTGTATAGGTACCTGGAATGTAAGAACTATGAACCAAGGCAAGCTGGATGTGGTCAAACATGAGATGACAAGATTGAACATCAACATCTTGGGAATCAGCGAACTGAAATGGACGGGAATGGGTGAATTTAATTCGGGTGACCATTATATCTACTACTGTGGGCAAGAAACTCTTAGAAGAAATGGAGTTGCACTCATAGTCAATAAGAGAGTGGGAAAGGCAGTAATGGGATACAACCTCAAAAACGACAGAATGATCTCAGTGCGTATCCAAGGCAAACCATTCAACATCACAGTCATCCAAGTCTATGCCCCAACCACTGATGCTGAAGAAGCTGAAGTTGACCGCTTCTATGAAGACCTACAACACCTTCTAGAACTAGCACCAAAAAAATGTCCTTTTCATCATAGGGGATTGGAATGCTAAAGTAGGAAGTCAAGGAGTAATCGGAATAACAGGCAAGTTTGGCCTTGGAGTACAAAATGAAGCAGGGCAAAGGCTAATAGAGTTCTGTCAAGAGAACAAGCTAGTCATAGCAAACACTCTTTTCCAACAACACAAGAGACGACTCTACACATGGACATCACCAGATGGTCAATACCGAAACCAGATTGATTATATACTTTGCAGCCAAAGATGGAGAAGCTCTATACAGACAGCAAAAACAAGACCAGGAGCTGACTGTGGCTCAGATCATGAGCTTCTTACTGCAAAATTTAGGCTTAAATTGAAGAATGTAGGGAAAACCACTAGACCACTCAGGTATGACTTAGATCATATTCCTTGTGAGTACACAGTGAAGGTGATGAATAGATTTAGAGGATTAGATTTGGTAGACAGAGTGCCTGAAGAACTATGGACGGAGGTCCGTAATATTGTACAGGAGGCAGCAACTAAAACCATCCCAAAGAAAAAGAAATGCAAGAAAGCAAAATGGCTGTCTGATGAGGCTTTACAAATAGCTGTGGAAAGAAGGAATGCGAAAAGCAAGGGTGAAAGGGAAAGATATAAGCAACTGAATGCAGATTTCCAGAGAATAGCAAGGAGAGATAAGAAGGCCTTCTTAAATGAACAATGCAAAGAAATCGAGGAAAACAATAGAATGGGGAAGACTAGAGATCTCTTCAAGAAAATTGGAGATATGAAAGGAACGTTTAGTGCAAAGATGGGCATGATAAAGGACAAAAAAGGCAGGGACCTAACAGAAGCAGAAGAGATTAAGAAGAGGTGGCAAGAATACACAGAAGAACTATACAAGAAAGATCTTAATGTCCCTGATGTCCACCCTGGTGTGATCACTGACCTTGAGCCAGACATCCTAGAGAGTGAAGTCAAGTGGGCCTTAGGAAGCATTGCTAACAACAAAGCTAGTGGAGATGACAGTATTCCAGCTGAGTTATTTAAAATACTAAAAGATGATGCTGTTAAAGTGCTGCACTCAATATGCCAGCAAGTTTGGAAAACGCAACAGTGGCCACGGGATTGGAAAAGGTCAGTTTATGTTCCAATTCCAAAGAAGGGCAACGCCAAAGAATGCTCAAACTATCGCACAATTGCACTCATTTCACATGCTAGCAAGGTTATGCTCAAAATCCTACAAGCTAGGCTTCAGCAATACATGAACCGAGAGCTACCGGATGTACAAGCTGGGTTTCGAAGAGGCAGAGGAACTAGAGATCAAATCGCCAACATTCGCTGGATCATGGAGAAAGCACGAGAGTTCCAGAAAAATATCTACTTCTGCTTCATTGACTATGCAAAAGCTTTTGATTGTGTGGATCACAACAAACTGTGGCAAGTTCTTAAAGAGATGGGAGTACCAGACCACCTTACCTGTCTCCTGAGAAATCTGTATGCGGGCCAAGAAGCAACAGTTAGAACCGGTCATGAAACAACCGATTGGTTCAAAATAGGGAAAGGTGTACGACAAGGCTGTATACTGTCACCCTGCTTATTTAACCTATATGCAGAGTACATCATGAGAAATGCCAGGCTGGAAGAATCACAAGCCGGAATTAAGATTGCAGGGAGAATCATCAACAACTTCAGATATGCAGACGATACCACCCTCATGGCAGAAAGTGAAGAAGAACTAAAGAGCATCTTGATGAGGGTGAAAGAGGAGAGTGCAAAAGCTGGCTTGAAACTCAACATTAAAAAAACTAAGATCATGGCATCTGGACCCATCAACTCCTGGCAAATAGAAGGGGTAGAAATGGAAGCAGTAACAGACTTCATTTATTTGGGCTCCAAGATCACCGCAGACGGAGACTGCAGCCATGAAATTAAAAGACGCTTGCTCCTTGGGAGGAAAGCTATGGCAAGCCTAGATAGCATATTAAAAAGCAGAGACGTCACCTTGCCGACAAAGATCCGCATAGTCAAAGCTATGGTTTTTCCAGTAGTAATATATGGCTGTGAGAGCTGGACCATAAAGAAGGCTGAGCGCCGAAGAATTGATGCCTTTGAACTGTGGTGCTGGAGAAGACTCTTAAGAGTCCTCTGGACTGCTAGGAGGTCAAACCAGTCAATCTTAAAGGAAATCAACCCTGACTGCTCATTGGAAGGATTGATAATGAAGCTCAAGCTCAGATACTTTGGTCACCTAATGCAAAGAGAGGACTCTTTGGAAAAGACCCTGATGCTGGGAAAGATTGAAGGCAAAAGGAGAAGAGGACGGCAGAGGATGAGATGGTTAGATAGCATCACTGAAGCAATGAGCATGAAACTGAGCAAACTCAGGGAGGCAGTGAAGGACAGGAAGGCCTGGCGCAATATGGTTCATGGGGTCACGAAGAGTCGGACACGACTTAACGACTAAACAACAACAACGAAACCATATTATTTATGATCCTCCCAAAACTTTACAAAAAGCACCTCTGCTATCAAAAATAAAATATTAGACAATGTTCTCCATTCAAGGAAAAGGGTTAAGATAAACTAATCTTGTTGGATACAAATTCTGCCGCCAGATTCTGAATATAGGCTTAGGAATTTCACAATCACTCATCTGATGAAGTGAACTGCAGCCCCCAAAATCTTGTGCCTCAAAATAAACAATGGTTGGTACTCTACAGTAACACAGCTCTCTTCCTCCATCATCCCATTAACAAATTCTAGAAACATTTGGATACTTCTGCAGTAGAACCCTTTAATGTTGCTGAGGATTCTTTTTCTCACAAGGTATTGGAACTGTAATTAAAACTATTTTGCAGCAATGCCCATTCTGATGGCCAAGATCTTTATATAACATTTAATGTTTGTAATGTTTAATGCGATTGACACTGCAAAGAAGTCCATAGGTGAAACGGTTCTTTGAAATGTTAATTTTATTTTTTTTAAATAATGCTAATTTTCCATTAAAGAATACCAGGGAAATAAATATGAAAAACGCTTCCCACATGGGAAGTTTGAAAAATAAGGGGTCATGCTGATGAGGAAGAGCTAAATGTGTAGAATATGCAATGAAAATCATGATCTCCCCAAATAGCCTCAGTTGTACTCAGCCAAGTGATCAAGGTTTTTTTACTGCATATTATAGTTCCAGAGTTTTTTAAAGCTATAATAGCTATAATTAACATGGAAAACATGATGATGTCTGTGGCAAACTGCAATGATGCCAAGATGATGACATACATAGTAGCGTCATCATGCAAATGTGATCCTTATGTACTAACTTTTTAGCATTGGACACAAGTACATATTATCATTCCCCCATCCGCTTCCTCTGTGGAAACCCATGGGAAGAACTAATAGATTTATTGCAGGATTAACAACAGGCAACTTGATCAAGTGCAGAAACAGTTGTCTAAGTACATTTACATGCTCTCTGTGCATACAGTCACTACGTGTAAAAGTGGCAAACCAATTTTGTAATTCTGGAGAGCAAATTGCATGGATGCTGTCACCTGGAGTTGACCTCATCTTCAGGACACTTTATTTTATTTTTTTATTTTGATAAATATAGGCCAAGAAATGTATGCACATATATAAACTGGAAGAAAATAATTTCTGGTTTCCTTCCTTTCCATTCCTGACAAGTCTATAAATGACAGCCTGTGCTGATGACCTTTGCTGTCTTCCTTTATTGACTTCTCTTTATGGTCTTCTAGCTCATGGTGCAATATGCCATTGTCCCTAACCTTCAGTATGGCCTCACTACAGATAAGCTGAAAATCATCTCAAAACAAGATGTATAATGCCACATCAATGTTTGCAAGTTCTTAAAAATGTTAAATTGGTATTGATGGGTTTGAGACTAAAACTGATTCATCAAAAAATAATATTTCAAGACTATTGAACTCTCCAAAGAATGCATTTGAAAGGACAGATATCGGATTTTCTTTGTTGGAGATGTAAAAAATTTGAGGGTTCACACCAGTCCTGAGAAGTGAGAAGGCATGAGAAAGAAATTCAAAATAACCCCACCTTGAGTCTTTTTGGTATAAGAGGTATTTGAAGTATTGATATCCTTTTGGAATAGAATTTCAATATACATAAATAGATTTGTGGAGAAATCCCTAAAAGTTAAAGTTGTTAATGTGATATTGAATTATATGCCAAACCTTTGGAATCTGTCTTTGGGGAATTATATTTGTACTGGGAAGGGAGGTTACTAAAAGATTTATATTGAGAAATTGTAGAAGTGATATTATTCTAGACATTAAGGATTGGAAATATGTAATTTACCCATTTTGGAAAAGGCAATATTTTTAATTACTCAGAGAATGAAGCAGTATGTTCTTCTTTGGTATAGATTTCATGATATTTTTTTAACAATAAAGGAGCATTTTCAGGTTTTTTTTTTTAAATCCTTTTCAAACTGAATGCAGAGATAACCTTGTCAACAGTATGCAGGAACAGTTAAGGCAAAATAAAAGACAACCCAGTCCTGGGAAGCAAGAAGGTATGAGAAAGAAATTGAAAATAACCCCACCTTGAGTCTTTTTGGTATAAGAGGGGGCAGAAAGAAACTTTGGCAAGCTTTCAAGATTTTGTTATTATAGCCTACAAGAATAAAATTCCTGTAATCTTTGGTCTGTTTCCTGACCTGGCCTGCCTCAAAGGGCTGACAGGTTGGAGCATTAGTTAAGACACTTCCAAGCAATGGGGGACATTGGGGGAATAGTTATAGGCCCAGATATATGCATGCTGAGTCCATTTAAACTGCTTTCATGCTAAGACAAACACACAACACGTGCACATACATAATATAAACACATGGAGTCAACAAACATCAGGGTAAAATGTCAGTTTTAAAAGAAAAGACAAGGTCTTGTCTTATCTTCTAAAGAAGGAGAAATTCCCCTTTCAAACAGCGATCTTATTATATTCTGTTGGCCAGATTATATATGGATTTACTAAATCAATAACTGAAGATCAATCTTTCTTTCCCTCTCCCATTCTCAGCCTCTGTGAAATTAGTCTGTGGAGTGATAAGAATAACTCCAGGACTGCATTCCATCTTTAGTTGCTAAAATGTAACACAAAGCTAATGATTGCAGGATAAAAGCCAAACATTTACTAAATGAAGTTGATGTAGAGCATAAGAGTACATTATCAAATGAAAGAAAACTCACAGTCTTCTCCTTTTCCTTCTCCTTCTTCCTTTTTCACTTTCCATCAAGTGAGGAATGTTAGTCTACTCATGGAAACCTCTTTGAGATCAATCTATTTTAGACCACTGCCCTTGAAATAGACCTATGCAAATATAACCAGTGACACAACCTGAACTTAAATATATAACTTATATATTTAAGCATTCCTCTGGCTGGTATCCACACTGTTGAGGAATCATGGGAGTTGGTCCAAAAGATCTGAAGGGCAAGAGGTTGAGGAATGCTGAAGAACATATTTATAATTAATTATCAATTATGGCGAAGTAATATTCTATGTGTATGTTTGCTCAAGTGAAGTAGACTCTTTCTGCAATAATTTGATTTCTTTGTGGAAAAGAAAGTTTCTGTTTTCATTGTAAGCTTGTATAACTGATATGAACCTTTCATTTGTTATTAACATTACTGATTTCTAGTTCACTATAAGTTTAATGTCCTATTATCTATTCAAGAAAATAAGGGAAAAGATTTAAGTTTGAATTGTATGCCTTGACCACTGCTTTTATCTCATCTTGGTAAACCTAAATAATACATTATTCAATCAAATTCTTGTCATAGTTAACTCCAAAGGAGCTCTAAATTAGGAAAGGCTTGTAATTTAAGAAAAGAGTACTCTGATGTTCATACTGCATTATTCATTGTGAAAGCACTTTGAAACACAATCTTGTAGCAGTGAATATATTGGCAATCTGTAGGCAGATGTCAGCCATTATGTCTTCAGGATGAGCTCAAATAAAACTCACCCTGAACATATTACAATTATTACTTACATCAATGGAAGTTTTGCAATTAACTATGCTGAAAGCAGAATTTGGTCCAGAAACTCTTTTACACATTTGCTGTTAGCTTTTTTTCCCAGCATCCTTGAAAATTCCAGGATACAAAGATTTTAGGTCTCAGAATCAAGATCCAAATGCATTAATTCTAGACTCAACATAAGCTTGAGAAGGCTCAGTGAGACCTTTCATGTTGTATACTGTATTTAGTTGTGCTCTCAATCACAAATTACTCATGAAATCTAGACAGAAATAATGCTATTTACACTGAAGTTGTCATGGCAGGTAAGCTTCCAGTGTCTACTTACAAAACCCACCATGGGACATTACATAAGGCACACTTAAACTTACAGCATAGGATTCTCATGGAGCTATCCGTGGTACTGATTTGCTTTGTGAGTTTCTGCTGTGAATCGATCTAGTTTTGAAATGACAGGCAGATATTCAAGAGATACAAATATTTCCCAGCATAGAAATACAATGATTGGGATTGTTTACATACTGATTCATCTTGGCTATTGCTACAATTAAAGGCACAAGGCTTCTAGCTGTTTTTTCACATGTTTGAGACATGTGCCACAGGCAACTTTGCCATAGCAAACAGATAATGTTTGACAGCACAATAACTTCAAGGAATAAATTGCCTCAAAAAGAATGCCTAATCAGCAACGAGGTTTCCTTCCAGTAATAGCTTTCCCCCTCTTTTTTTAGCAAAGGGAATAACAATGCATGTTACAGCCAAAATAAAGGCAGTGACCCACATATCTTACCTAGCTTAAAATACCAAGAATAATTCTGCCGTCTTCTTCTCAAAAACCACTTTTCTTTCAGGATAAGCTACTGTGTCATATTCTTTAAAGAGGGAATTTCAGAAAGTGTTGCTTGCATGAAATCTAAGCTAGCTCACTGGGATGATTAGGGCATCACCAGGGTTGAGTTTTTTTGTAGAACTTTTATAGTGAACCTGAACATAGGAGTTAAACCTTAAAATGATCCAGGTTCAGAGGGCAAAAGAGAAGGGAGAGGTAAAAACTGGAAACAAAAATGCAAGAGCTCAAATAGTTCTTTTAGTTTGGAACCATGTTTTATGTTCTTTCCTACCAAAGACAAGCCAATGGTTTTCATAGAAATTGGACAAAGATTGGCATCCATTTAATCAACTCTAAAGCACCTGGCACAAGGGAAACCATCAATCTACATTCCAGAGTTTTGAAAACAGAGTAGGTCAATCTTTCCAATTACAGTAACTAACTGATGAAACATATATACTGCTGGGCTTGTGTGAGAGGGGAGTAAGGGCTATGCAGATGTACAATCTGAATCCACCACTTTATCCATAAGCCTGACCTTTATTTCCATGGAATGATGACCTAACTCAAAGATAGGAATTGCTGCAAAACACAGGGGAGAGATGTTCCTCAAGAGAGAAGCATGTATATTTTGGTTTAATAGACTTCCCTGGTAAGAGATTATTCTTTAGTTACATGATAAGTGTTAAGGGAATATACTGCGATGCTGAAGTGGTAAGTGTTCTTGGAACTGATAAGGATGGGCCAAAACCTGAATTCAATATCTAGTATTGGCTTTCCAGCCTAGCACTCCCATTAGGTAATCTCTTGCATGACAAGATAACCTGTTCAAATTCCTATTCAGTATGCTGATTTAGAAGTACAGAATCCATATGTCCTTTTGCATATGATCATTCTACTTGAATGTTCAGTCCTAAGCAATAAGACAAGCACTTTTTTTTTTTTGCCCTTTAGACTATATAACTGTGCACAGACCATAACTGAAGATAATCAAAATTCAGAGCATTTGAGTAGCTTTCCTAGTCCAAGTTTTAAAGAATGTCAAGATAACAGAAACAGAAATAAACACCCACATAGTGGGGGAATGTTGCCAAAGGAATACGACATTCTTTCATTGGGCCAGAGATAAATTGGACATGCTAGAATCATTTTATGCTCTTTGTGACTCTGGCGAGATATTAGGTAGCAATACTGAGCATTAAACAGGAATGTCACAGGCAGGCAGGCAGGCAGGAAGAAAGGAAAGATAATGAAGGGGGGAAATCAGTGCATAACTGTGAAAAAGTCAGAAGTTATTAGTAGATTATCAGATTAAATTAAAGACCAGAAGTATTGCAATTGATTGCTAAACAAGATTTATGAGTGACATGATAGCTGGCAGAAGATAGATAATAGCACCATTAAAAAGAGAAAGGGATTGGAAAATCAATGACTAGCTGTTACTACTATCCCCCATAATAATGGTTAGATAGGTTTATGACCTTTCTGAAGAAATGGATTGTATATTGAATATAGATAATACAGCTGTCTTGTAAATTATAGGAAGCAAATTTAAGTGAACAGAAAGATTCAGTACCCAAAGAACATGCTTTATATAGCAGAATAATCCAAAAGGGGTAGAATGATCTAGTTTAACGATACCTGAGAATGTTGACAATTTGCTTTTAATTCAATTGATGCATTGTCCAATGCAATTCTGGGCAAATAAAATGAAATGGTGATAAATGAAAATAAAAGTTTGATTCTTTAAGGGAGTGGTTTTCAAGATACTTAAGATATACAGTACTGTGCAAAAGTTTTAGGCAGGTATGAAAAAAATGCTGTAAAGTAAGAATGCTTTCAAAAATATATATTGTAATTGTTTATGTTTATCAATTTACAAAATGCAAAGTGAGCAAACAGAAAAGAAATCTAAATCAAATCAATATTTGGTGTGAGTAGCCTTTGGCTTCAAATCAGCATCAATTCTTACACTTGCACACTTTGTACACTTGCAGAAAGTCAGGGATCTTGTAGGATTAGAGTCAGATTAACCAATTACACCAAGCAGGTGCTCGTGATCATCAATTTCATATGTAGGTTGAAACACAGTCATTAACTGAAACAGAAACAGCTGTGTAGGAGGCTTAAAACTGGGTGAGGAACAGCCAAACTCTACTACTAAGGTGAGGTTGTGGAAGGCAGTTTTATGTCATAGGTCATACACCATGGCAAGACTGAGCACAGCAACAAGACACAAAGTAGTTATAGATGCAAGGTCTCTCCCAGGCAAAAATTTCAAAGCAGACTGGGGTTTCAAGATGTGCTGTTCAAGCTCTTTTGAAGAAGCACAAAGAAACAGGCAATGTTGAGGACTGTAGATGCAGTGGTTGGCCAAGGAAACTTAATGCAGCAGATGGAAGGCACATCATGCTTACTTCCCTTTGACATCGGAAGATGTCCAGCAGTGCCATCAGCACAGAACTGGCAGAAACCAGTGGGATCCAGGTACACCCATCTACTGTCTGGAGAAGTCTGGCCAGAAGTGGTCTTCATGGAAGAATTGTGGCCAAAAAGCCATACCTCCAATGTGGAAACAAGGCTAAGTGACTCAACTATGCATGAAAACATAGGAACTGGGGTGCAGAAAAATGGCAGCAGGTGCTCTGGACTGATGAGTCAAAATTTGAAATATTTGGCTGTAGCAGGAGGCAGTTTGTTTGCTGAAAGGGTGGAGAGTGGTACAAGAATGAATGTCTGCAGGCAACAGTGAAGCATGGTGGAAGTTCCTTGCAAGTTTGGGGCTGCATTTCTGCAAATGGAGTTGGAGATTTGGTCAGGATCAATGGTGTCCTCAATGCTGAGAAATACAGACAGATACTTATCCATCATGCCATACCATCAGGGAGACGTGTGATTGGCCCCAAATTTATTCTGCAGCAGGACAATGACCTCAAACATACAGCCAATGTCATGAAGAACTATCTTCAGTGTAAAGAAGAACAAGGAGTCCTGGAAGTGATGGTTTGGCCCCCTCAGAGTCCTGATCTCAACATCGAGTCTGTCTGGGATTGCATGAAGAGACAGAAGGATCTGAGGCAGCCTACATCCACACCAGATCTGTGGTTAGTTCTCCAAGATGTTTGGAACAACCTACCTGCTGAGTTCCTTCAAAAACTGTGTGCAAGTGTACCTAGAAGAATTGCTGCTGTTTTGAAGACAAAGGGTGGTCACACCAAATATTGATTTAATTTGGATTTCTCTTCTGTTTGCTCACTTTGCATTTTGTAAATTGATAAACATAAACAATTACAATATATATTTTTGAAAGCATTCTTACTTTACAGCATTTTTTTCATACCTGCCTAAAACTTTTGCATAGGAATCATTTATATATTATTAAAATTATTTTTGGTTTACCTCTAATCATAAAAGAAAACAAGGCAGTTTACACAATAGTACAAATAATATGCCACAAAATATCCAACATTCACCAGCCTGTACAACATGTTGGCATATGGGAATGTCCACTGTACACTTTTTGCTAGCACACCTTATCGAAAATATATGCCATATGGGAAGAATATATTACAACCCAGAGGCTAGCACTTTCCATATTGTCATCAATATATCTCTGCAAAGCATACTATAAGTAGACCGGGTCCTCCTCTGATTTCAATAAGTAGGCCAGACCATATGGAAGAAAGCATTGTGGAGGAAGCCAATCACAAGTTATTCGGGGGTATACTGTATGTATCAGTACTGAAGCCTTAAACTTGATTCAGTGGTGAACAGAGAAACAGTGGTATAGACTGTGCATGATGGGATGTTTCATAAAGCATTCTAGCCACTGCTTTTTGTTGTCCATTACTTCAGATGCTAAGAACTGTTCTATAGAGAATGTACCACAGTAATGCGTGAGTCATTGTGTCAAGATGTCCTAATGACTTAGTCAAAAGTAGTTCAAGGTATGGTGGGGGAAGTATGGTGAACTGAAGACAGCTCTGCAAAAGTGGAGTTGACGACAGCAGCAAAGACCAAGGAACCGCTGAGTAGACCAGTTCCTTGGAACTTCTCCGGATAAAGGAGAGGATGGGAGATTACCCATAAATTCTCCAGAGTACTACTACCCATGAGGAGACCAAAGGATAGTAGCTTTCCATGGGTTTGAGCACCAGGAGAAAAATGGATTAGCCATCTTGCTTGCAACTACAGTGGAGATTTTTAAAGGACACTAAGTTCTCAAACCTCATTTTTAATCAGTTTCAGAAATTGCTCTTTTCTAAGCTATTAGAGACCTCTGGAACAACAAGTTTGAAAAGACATGGTTAATCTGCCTTCAATCATGAACGAAAGAAAATTTTAATCATAAGCTTATGAATTTAAAGAATCTGAAATAAACAGCAAAAAGCTAAATAAGATTTTAATATTAGAAAGTTATAAATGGACTAAGGTTCCAGATAAAATTGAAATACTGACACTTTTACAATAAGATTTTGGAATTAATTATAAAGTACAAACAGCTTCTTATGGGAAACAGATCCTGTTTTGGTGGTTACAAGACATAACTTAGATTTTAGAAAGTCAGGATTTCAAAAACTGGATACTAGAGGGGACTAAAGATTTTAGGTAGATGAAAGATACACAGGCCTGTAACATGGGGCAAAATGTTATGACAATAAAAATACTGAGGGAGACTTTTGAAGAATGGAATCAGAAAATAGTATCACAGCATCAACAATGTCAGTAATGATGTCTGCTTCTATGAGTAGACTATGTCCAAAAGATGGTATTGAAGACACGTCAGCTGTAGAACAAATTTTATTTGACAAGATACAGATGGTATCAAAAGTGGATTTACAACTGACAGACCAAGAGAATGATTTAAAAAAGGATGTTTCATTGGATCTACAGAAGAAACTGGCAGAGGTTTTAAAATTTAAAAGGGAAATGCAAATAACAAACCAAGAAAGTGACATGGATAATTTTTTCCTACTGGATTTACAAAAGAGACTTGTTGAAGTCTTGAAGAATTCTGTGTGGTGGGACAAAGAAGAAATGAAGAGAAATCAAATCCTATGGCAATATGTGAACAAACTGAAGATTAAGACAAAGTAAAAGGAAGGAATATAAAATTGGTTTATTTGATTACGGTTAAAATAAGATATGTTGGTACTTCTGGCTACTGAAATCTCTCTGCAGTAAACAGAGATTACAAGATTACCCACATGTACTCTGTACAGCTGTTTGTTTGTTTTGTTGTGAACAGATGGCAGGAACTGTGTTTTTGTAGTCAGCTTGCAATCAGCTGGGAATTGCAGGATTCCACTGTGCTTATAGCCACTAATATCACCTATATGGCCTTTAAGTTTGACTGAGGCTCATCTCTTAATCACTTTGGACTTAATTTCTTTTTCTTTGTCTCATTTTTTAAAGATTGAGAATCTTCAGACTGGCAAGTTTTATTGAAATCACCAGGTGAGTCTCCTTCAATACTTTTTTAAAAGAAGTTTATAAGTTTAAAGATTTATACTTTTTATAATATACAGCAAAAGGATGATTATTATTGGCTTTAGAAAGTTTAAAATGGATTAAAGTCTCAGATGATTTAAGTTAATTGAAAGAATGTGGGAATTGTTTTTTCTTGTTTTGTTTACACTCTGAAACAGATAAGGCAACTTTGAAGGTTGGACCCTAGAGGGCACCGGATGGCTACCTTAAAAGAAATATTTGATCTGTGTGATCAGGAAGTTTTTGAACTATTTAACTCTATTGTAGAATCAGAAGGTGCTATTGAAGAGGAACAAGCCTCATTGAATAAAACTGAAATTGACTCACAGGTGGATTTAAACATTACAGCCTACGAAAAAGAGATGGAAATAATGGATTTACAAATGAAATTGGATGATGACTTAAAAATGTTAAAAGATATACAAATAATAAATCATAAGAGCGATGTGGATTATTTTCTTATACTGGATTTATAAGAGGGATTTGCTGGAGTTGCCACACTGGAAGTACAAAGGGGGCCCGACAAAGATGTTAAGAATTTTGAGACAAAAGCTAAAAAGAGTATAAGAAGGTAGATGTTAAAACTTTCTTTGAGGAATTTAAAGATCGTTGGGAGAAAGAAGAAAGAATACAAAATTGGTTTATCTGATCAAGGTTAAAATAATGGGTTGCTCTTTCTGGTGATGTTCAACTGCTTCTTGATTGTGACTGGATGATGATGGATATTTCTGGTACTGTTTAATTGTTTTTTGACTGGGACTGGACTTTCATTATTTGAAGAGAGGAAATAGGGGACATCTGTTTAAATTGAAAGGAAGGGTTCAGATTGGGTGTAATAGATGTAATTTGTAATACTTATATTGTTATTTCTGATAACCCTTACTGGACTTTTGCTGTTTAATATGGAGGGATGAGGTTTTAGGGCTTATAGAAAATGGGGTGAGGTATGGAATGAAGAGGTGTTTGGTCGTATTTTGAGAGATAGTGATAAGTTGTTAATGTTGATTATACATGCATGGGATGAAGGGGGAGGTTTCTTTTTCTATTTTTCTTTTTTTCCTTTTTCTCCACTTTTTAAATGTATTTCTGTATTATGTAGTTGTATAAATTTTATTTGTATAATATAATCTTTAATAAAATTATTGGAAAAAATGCTTATGCTCTTGATAATATCCCTAGAATTTAGACATAGTCAAATTATCAAAAATTAAACATTTGTTTTTTGTTTGTTTTTTCTGTTTTATCCTTTACTTGGCACTCATATTACCATAGTGTAAGGGAAGGAATTCCACAGATGAGATATCATTATCAAGACATTAATTACTAACATGCAATCTACAGTCCCTGAGCATGCAGTGCCTCCTAAGCATACCACAGCATCAGAAGCAGCCTTATTTAGTAATGGAAATATTTTCTTTTGATTTTTGAAATAACTAATCTAGTTCAGAACCAGGATTAGCACAACCACATTCTTTTTTTCATATTTTAGATGCCAAAGCTTACAATAAAGAAGCATTTCATTTTCAAACTATAATTTTGCTCTTGTTTATTCATACTTTCAGCTCTTGCATATATTCCACCCAGTCTTCATCAAGGGCATGTACTATTTCACAGCATGATTTGCTGAATGAATTCACCACAGAGAGAAGTCTAGCAGATGAGGTTTTTCCTACCACGATTATGGGAGAAGCTTTACCAGCTGGCCAACTATAAAGCGTTTCCCATCATTGCTTGTTGTTGCTTGTATTAAAGTTAGAGAAGCACCGTAAAGTTTTACTGATAATCTTAGTAAACATACAATGATATATATTGCTGGTCTCTAAGCAGCTAAGCAGTTGTGCATGTTTCTTACTAGGATGATACAATTTCTGATTTACTTAGCCAAATGTAGGCTACTAATTTTGTATACATGCCTCCTAGAGACTTGATAAATGCATTAGTCTTTTTGCCACCTCATGCTATAAAAACAGATCTCTTAACAAGCCACAGCATGTATATATGGTGAGCTTTATCTGACATGCTGGATCATGAATTATACTAGTTTATAAATGCCAGCATTCATAAAAAGACAGGAGTAGTTCTAATTATAGCATTGAAGCTTTGGGGATAGGATGTTTGAATTTAAAATCAAGCTTAGTAAAGTGAAAATTAAGTAGCTCTGGCTTTTCGATTCTTTTGAATTCAGTGGAAGGAATTAAAAAAAAATCTCTGATTAATTTAAGAGGAAGAATTATTTACTTAGTCTCTGATACCCTATGGCAGTCTTCCCCAACCTGGAACTTCCAGATGTTATGGGACTATAATTCACATGCTGATGAAATTGAAAGGGAAAAAAGTGTCATTTTATACTGAAGCAGGCTATATAACTGTAAAGAACAAAACTTTCTCTGAAAAGAAGTTCCTAACGTTAAAATGGAATACTAACGTCTATTAATTCAAGCATACCAAATTTAAGGGATGTTCATTAGTTGCTGAAAAACTTCAAATAATTCAATCAACTTGGTTTTCAAACTGCTTTTTTCTGGCACTGCCCAATGATGTACTTTGAAATAGTCTAATTTTAAACAGATGGAACATGATCCTGCTTGCCAAAGTTAAGCTCTTTTAAATCCCACTGATTTCTACTGGAGAGAACATTCTCACTTTACTAATAGGGATGATTAAGTCCAATGGAAAGCTATGAGATTTCAGTTGCCGCTATTAATTTGGTCTATTCATTCCAAATTTTCAGTGGGATTAAGATACAATTAACTTTCATTAGACTAGGGACCAATGAATTGATTATGGGTAGTATGTTCTATCTCTGCTGTCTCTTTGCTTTCATAGAGAACAGAATTGCAAGCTGGAGAGTAATCTGAATCTATATCACAAGAGTTCTACTCTTCCCTTAGGTATGTTGTAATTAAAGAAGAGAGATGAATTTGCTTTTTGTTACCTCCTTCCTCCTTTGTCTTCAGTCATGTCTGTATAAAGTCTGGGGCTGTCTTTTAATCTTTGTAAGCTTCTTTTTTCTTTGAAGAATACAGAGAATTGTTTTAAAAAAAAAAAGGAGTGCTGTTGTTTTGTTTCTTTCCCCATCTTCTACAATATTAAGGCGATACTTACACTGCCTCCTATTTAGACCACAGCTTGCCACAATACAGACTGCATTGCATGCCTCATTCGTCTGAAAGTAATTTAGTATCACAGAAAAGAAATGATTGTCCTATCACTAATCATGGTATAAGAGCATCACAAATATAATGCTACATAATACAACAATGGGATTTACTTATTTACTGTTCTCTAAGATACTCCAAGGTAAAATAATCAATTCTCAATTTGTAAAGATGTGTCTTATTAGTAAACGTGGAAAACTGCTGGTCCAGCAAAAAGCCAGTTGTATGTATCTGATGTCTTCAAAATCAAGGAATGAAATGAGAAGCACAACATAGCACTTTAATGATAAATAGCTATGGATAACCTTATATTGGTAATAATCCATTAACCATTGATCACTATAGGCAAATGCCAAGTCTTCTGCTTATTGCAATTTTACCCTCTAATTGTACTGGACTTCAGTTCCCATAACTCTCTAGCACATCCAAGAGGGTACCAGGTTGGAAAAGGGTGATTTAATGTATCACTACCTCTATGTTACATTGAACAAAAATGAGAACAACTATCTTCAAAGCTGATACTCAGTTGTGCCACACATTGACCAAAATGATATAGTCTGATCACTATAACAGTTCAAACTAAAGTTTGGAAGTCAATATTTTTGAACACCTCACTCACCCCTACCCACAAACACACATCTTATATGAAACATACAGAACACTAACTTGTCCAGAGGATGGATCCAAGGCTTATCCTACTTGTGATGGGTTCTATGACTTCCGTAGTAAATTATAAAGTCTATCACAGGAGTTTATTGATCCTTATCGTAGACATCCATAGAAATCCATTCTATTTTCAGTTGGTATGCTGTTGTTAAGATGTTAAACAGCAGCCAACAAGTAGACTGTTCATTTTTGTACTATATCAGTAGACAGAAACAGCTTACATTTATATTCCAATCTTGTTGGTTTAGTGTGGCAATCGATCTTCCTCAACAAATATCATCTCAATTTGCTGAGGTTCTGTAAACTGAATGACGGCTGTTTATCAAGTAATAGTCGGTTGTTTTATACTTTGATGGCTTCCCAATATTGCTTTATTTTGTAGTGAATTATCCTTCAATAAGAAAGAAGTACTGGTAATCTAATTTACTTCAGGTAAAGTACAAGATAACTCTGTCTTTCCATGATCACAGAGAGATGATGACTGACTAGAAATTAAATCTAACTTCAAGACTTAGGTTAGTATTATCCATTATACCTGAAGACTATAGGCTAGATTAACATAGCAGCAATGCCTTCTTACAAGGATCCATCACTCTATGTCTGCCCCCAAGGCAGCCAGCCATAAGGCCAGCCCTCTTTAAATGTCAGGGGAGTTGTCAGTTTACATCGTCGTGTGATAGCTGAATATTTATTATAAATACATTGGGTTGAATTGTTATCTCTCAAAAGTCAGCAGAACTCTACTAAGCAGGTCCATAGCCAAAATTATTGGAATGAAGGAAACCAAGGGAGAAGGAGCAATCATTGCAAAACAGTCAGAATTATACAAGGAGGCTAATTAGGAGTGAACAACAGACAGCATGGAAGACAGAAAGCCCCATGTTCAGTCCTTAGCTTCTCTAGATAGGGCTGAGGAAAAAATCATTGGATGATATCTTGGAAAAGTCCTGCTAGTTAGTTTAAGCAACAGTAAACTGAAAGACCAGCCATCTAATATATTGTACTTCCTCTGTTTCAAAATAGTGAAATGTAACTTTATAAACTTAAAAAGAAAGGCTTAAAACTTGTATTTAATATTTCACTGCTTTTGCATCAATTGGCTAGAAATTGGAAGACCGGATATCTTTACTTTACTTGTTAATGGTTACCTGGATAATATTATTTCTTCATACCTTCTCTTGTATTTCCTTGAATAAAAGACCTGCTTTTTTTCTTTGATTTTTAAATAAAAATGAACATTTAAAGAGAGGGCTGAATATCCCTAAAACGGAGAATCCATGTTTCCAACTCTAATCCTGCCACTAAGTATAGTTTATATTGGACAAACATTCAGACCTCTCTATGTAATTTACACTGCACCAAGATATTGTGGTTATCCTAATACTTTCCTTTTCTGATTTGCCATTGCATTTTAATTACCACATTTATAAAAGAACAGCAAGTTGCAAAGTATATCAATGACTGAGGAAAAAGCCAATATAATTCAATAGAGCTAAACTTTTTTAATCTAGGTTTCTGTCAATTTCACATATTGGTTGTAATTACTACACTCAGAGCAACTTGTACATGTAGTTGAAAACTGCCAAATGAGAGTTGGATTTTGCATTTTATTTCTGAAGACCTGACTCACCCCAGAGTATTAAGAGAACCAACATTTTGAAAACAGACAGTTTCTCAATAGCAATTGAGAAAGAGAAATTATTTTTAGAAGAACATGTGTAGGTGCACTGATGAAATTAAGAACTTTGTATAATCTTGTATGTCATTCTAACTCAATACAGGCTTTACTTCTTACCAAGGAAATCAATAAGTAACTATTTTTATAAGGCAAATTAAGAATTATAGACTGTCTTAAGTGCATCCTATAAACTTTTGCAGGAGTAGAATGTAGGGATTAGTATTGTGATTCTGGGATTTCCATTCTGGGTAAAAACTTGAATATTTCTAAGCAGGGAGCAGGTTAAAACAGAAATTCATGTCACAGAACCCCAGTCAAAACACAGTCATTCAACAAAGATGCATATTAATTAATTCTAAATTAGGGATGCACAGTTTCTCTTGGATCAAGGACAACTGCTAAACCTGCTAAACCTGGACAGAAACAGGACTTTGTAGAAGTTTTACAAGAGTTCTAGGGGTTAAAATGAGCATCCCCTATCTTATGGCACCCATTTTATCCCTTAAAACCTCCAAAAGATATCAAAAGAAAAAGAAAAACCAAAAATTTTAGCCCCATCTAGTGTGGATTTGGAGACCATAAAAGGGGTGCTGATGAGCATGTGATCCTCAGGTTGTACTTTTTGCAGCTCTGTTTTACACTCACTAGGAAGTTGAAAATAAATCCACTGAATCAGGCAGAACCTGCTTTTCTACTCATGGGATTGCATGATTAAAGCAACTAATTCCAACTTGCTGATTCAGAGCAACAATTTAATTTTAGAAGCATTTCATGTAAGAGTCAGTTGTAAGGAGGGAAAAAGAGGTTCTGATCAAGGTTACCATGACATTTCTTCAGGAAAGACTAATACACCATCAGCAGTTAATTTTACACTCATTTTAAGATTTAACATTCTTGGGTGAAGCACCTGAAAAACCTGAACTCAAATCTGGAAAAAAATCAGGGCATTTCAGGACAGAAAATGAGGTAGGAATGTGGTTTTAACAATCAAGGTATTCTTAGTTAAAATCAACAAAGGCAGGAGGCTGCTTAGGTCCAGTTTCCAAATAGGAAATCAGAAATTTATGCTCTCCCAAATACTTGAATTTAGCTTCCAGAACCTTACTAAAATTTGCCATCAAATTATAATGCTTAATGTGAAAGAAGGAAAAAATATTTTTTTCACTAAATATGAAATAGCCACATTAACTGTATAATCTAAATTAATTTTAGTTAAAATAATATTTTGTTGTTGTTGTTCTGGCCCTAGTAACTATTTTGCATTAGCTCTTACCAGTTTTCCCCCCACATCCCTCCCCCAGATACTGTTTTCTTGTTAATTAATACAAAAGTCAATAAACAGACTACACTTTTAAAGCATTATATTCCTTTAAAGCATGCTGATGGAGTGATTATGGAAGATGAAGCCCAACATATTTGGAAGACACCAGGCTGATGAAACTGCACTAAATAAAATGTTTATTAGTCTTCATTTCTGCAAGCTATTACATACCTACTTAAACACAGATTTCATCAAACTAGGTTGCCTACTCCAGTACTGTTCTCATTTGCAGGAAGAAAGCACAATAATAACAGGGCTTTAAGGCCCCTTCCAAAAATCGCTGGGATCAGTTGAAATGCTTCACTGAGAGATGGATCACTAAGAGATGGATTCACTAAGAGATGGATCAGATCAATAAAGAAGATTGTAAAATAATCTAAAAAGACACAATCTTGTTGCAGATATGACCCTCACTGCCATTAAAATATATACTTATGTAACTTGTTTGATGTGATTAATGAAATTACTAGTTTTATACTCTCCCACTACAATCCTGGAAAACTATGACAACAATGTCATCATTTAAAAATACAGGCATATAGAAGAGATTGTATTTGCAAAGTAGCATTTCTCCTGTGGAAATTGTCTGCTGTTGCTCAGCTTTGTATTATCTCCCCTCTTGCCACACTTTATTTCTAGCTACCCTCTGATCAGATAAAGGAAAAACCTTTCTGTGTAATAATACAGAATATATAGTAACTCAACATTGAATACTGGATACCCACTACTCACCACTGTATATCATTATTGGTATCTCACTAGATGTCCAACAGTAATCCAGTATATTTAATACAATTGATTGATTGATTGATTGATTGATTGATTGATTGATTGATTGATTGATTGATTTAACATATGTTTATGCTGTTGCAATCAAAAGATACTCTTGGTGGCTTACATAGAACAGTGAATACTGTACCATTCCAATGCCACTAAAGAGCCAACTTCACTTAGCTTCTTACGAACATGGCTAACAAAGGTAGTTGTAGCCATGCTGATGATTCAGTGTTCCCAAGAAAAATCTGGTGGTATGGCCAAATAGTCATCCTCTGAGCAGTTATGAATTTTGAACAATGCATATCTCTACTCAGCATTAGTATAATAGAAAAGCAATGTGATGCAGCCTATTATCAATTCCATGAGATGACAAACTCACCACTCCAAGTCCCTTATCCAATAGAGGAATTTATTCTGTTTGAAGTTTCATAAAGGCTAACAATAGCTCTATTCTAAATAGCAATAAATGTCCTGTTGTTGTTTTCTTGAGCCTTCTACTTAGATTCTACATTTTAGATTAAAAACAGAATGTCAAATCAAGGCAGTGGAATTAAAAGAATAGATGAATTAGATTCCACAACTGGATGATAATAGAGTTCCTAGGCTGCCAATCAGTTAGCATATACAGAACATTAAAATGTGTTCTAAGAATCTTATCCACTAAATGACATGACAGACTCAAGTGGGTGAAATGAATAAGAGAAGGCGTTGGAATGTTGATAAAGCTGGCTATTGAGATTAATCACTAACTGTTTCCTTCAAGTCATTATTGTGATTCTTTATAACTTTTATAGAACTAATGGTTCATCATTTCAATTCTCTATAATTCTCTATTTTTTTTAAAATTTTGTAAACTTCCTTAAGGAGATGTTATACCCAGAAAGTCAACACATGAAGCTAACAATATTAATACTTGTTGAACAGGGTAATCACATGCATTTACTAATACTAATAACAAACTACAATAAAAGTAAGATATTGGTATATGCATTTTCAAGGCTTGTGGTAATTTCATATATGCATCTTTGACCTTTTCTGCATTCTGTGATGTTCTCTGGGATATAAAGTGAAATATGAGCAATGAAGGATAACATAGTTATTTTCAGCACATATCCTGTGAAACTGGAGCTTAGTGTGAGGCACTACTCATAATGCAGATGCATTCCAGCTATGCACACTTAAGTCTTAAGCAGATTTACTAGACAGTAAGCCCAATTGCTTAGGGCTTGTAGTTTTTCAAATGTATTATGATATTAAATCTATATCTGTAAATTTGTTTTTAGGACACTAAAAGAACTACCCTGTCCTGTGCTAAACAAGTGATAAGTGGCAAGTGTAATTCCAGTGAATTAGTTTGTTTGCTTGTTTGTTTGTTCATTGAAGTTGTAAAGCCTCCTAACTTTTTGATGACTCTGGGCTCCAAATGCTACCCATATGAATCAGCCATCCAAGATGAAAAGGAAGAGAAGTCCCTGGCCCAGGGTCACAGAAATGACAAAGAAATGAAGAGAGAAAAAGAGAGGAAGAACAGTAGAACAGAGGAAGGATATCTAATCATATGAAAAGTTCCAGGTTGTTTTCCAACCCAGAGAAGAAGAATAATAAACTTATTACTAATAAAATCACCATCAGTCAATTGCAAAAGATAGCTTTACTTGGAACATACGTACATACGTATTGTCGCAAGCGTACATCTTGCGACAATACCTTTAATATTAGTAAACAACATCTGCCTATTCCAGGTCCTTGGGAAGGACCAAATGCCAAATCCAATCTAAACATCTGGCTGACTGTGCAACCAGTCATAATAATAATAATTCTCATGTTTTATTTTAACTAAACCTGAAGTCTAAAAATCAGTGAAATAATTGCACATTCTTGTCTTCCTTTCAAAACTACCAGAGTTTCAGAGGCTGCTGAGGCTACCAGACCAACAAAGAACAGAACAGAGGTTTTGATTGAATATCCTGCCACTGAGCTGTTTTAGATAAATTGTATTCCTTTTGTAATCTTATAAAAGCTTTTAAAATATCATTAACAAACTACATAATAGTGGCAATATTTCCCCCATATTAAAAAGGATTCCAGATCATACATTTTTCATAAGAGTTCACATCAAATCTCACCTAACAGTGCCCAAAGTTTAGTGATGAAATTATATCAGAATCTCTACTGTACAGTAGTTGGAAACAAATACTTTCCCATATTTCAAAGTTGCTGGATTCCAGACAGACAGAAACTTTATATTGGTCATTGACCAATACAAATACATTCAGTAAAACAAACAAAGCAAAGTTAACACCCAACATCGATGACTGTTGGCAACCATTTGTGGGTGAAGCTTACACATAATGTAGCAAAATTTTGCTACTTTTAGAGAGATAGTTTTATCCTGGCTACCTAACAAATAATGCAAATAAAAATTATCGGAGTGCCTGGAAATTTAAATAAAAAAGGGTAATCAGGTGGTGGTGAATGTCCCTGTAAGAACTGGCAGTACAAAACAACACCAGCTGTGGTTTCTATAGCACCCATGTCACAGGGGCAGTATCAAGTTTCATAAGGGGTTTTCTTATATTTCCCTTCCAAAACAGCCGTGGGGAGGGTATTTCAAAGGTACCAGGTAACTGTGCAGAGCCCACAACGCTACATATTTGATATCATTTTCATTCTAATACTTAGCTGAATTTAAGAGGCAGGCCTAATTGTATAATCTGAAATCAGGAAAATGAGCACGGCCATTAGCATATGAAATCCCCAGTCTTAAAAGAGAGATCCTTGTGGTTTGACCATTCCATAAAAAGTTTGGTATTAATTTGTCAATTTGTTTATTTTACTACATTTATTCTTCTCCACCTAACTCATAGGTAACTTCTTCCATCTCTTTATAGCCCAGTTTATCTCTGTTATACAGGTATTAAATAGATATATCAATAAACAAATCTTAATTTCTTACATGCTTCCAGAGATACCTGGATAAATAATAGATTTATTCCAGTGCATTGTGAAGATTATTTATCATACACTTGATCTCGAAAGGATCATTACATACAAAATGTGGTGCAACAGAAATGCGTATATCACATTTCTGCTGTATAATGACACAATCTGCAGAATTTCTTCCCTCACTGATAAGTATATTCAATAAAGTTTTTATGGACTAAAAACCATTTTGGTTATCTAGGCATTACTTCTCTTGAACTTCTAACCAGATGTATAGAGGGTTACACCTATTCTTGTTTACGTCAGTTTTGCTAGATCTTCAAAGTGCTTAGCAGTAAACAATTAAAAGCAGAGATCTCCTAGAAAGGTGATGATTTCATACACTGTAACAGGCAAGAGAGGGCAGGTGATGAATTCCATTAGGAAAACATCAAGGTGAAGATGAAAATATATGAACTGAGAGAAAAGCAATTTGACAAGCACATCCGTTGGAGAGAGGAAAGGTGAAAATAACTAGGAGAAAGCAGTGTGACAGAACAAAGATGAAAACAGTAGCACTAGAAGTCTGCATCAGAAAAGCTTTGGATTCATCTTTTACATAAGCCCTGAAAACTGAACACACATATGCACGCGTGCACACACACACACACATGCAAACAGCGTCTCCCTTAAGAACCTGCAAATAGTGTTCCTGAGCAAAAGAGAAAGTCAATACATGAAGCTGGGCCTTTGGGGGGGTGCAAGGGGCCACAGCCCAAACACCCCAAATGGAAGAGTCCATATCCAAAACATAATTTAGTATTAATAATGTTTAGATTGAGCCTTTTTACTGAAGGTGGGAGAAATAACCTGTATGGGGCCAAATATTTTGGACTTCCCCACACACTCTATGCACTGAGCCTTTGGTCCTGTTGTTTGATCTGCAGAAGTAATCTGCTCATGACCCACTGAGTCACTGCTTCTCCTAGTTTGGCCTAGCTGGAAGATGCAACAACTGAATCAACTTTTCATTCTCTAGCAGCAACAAATTCTTCCTGGCTCAGCTAAAATTCATCATAGGCGATACTGATTTTTTTTTTTCCTTTTGAAAGTTCAAAACCTATTACACAAAGTTGAGGGGACTGATGACAATGTGGTAGTAATACAGTATAATAGCAATTGAATTAAACCACGGGGATCTGTGTGGGGGGAGGTCAAAAATTTAAGATAGAGGCCACAGGGTGACCAAAAACCTGCCCCCTTTTATATGTGTAACTGAAGGAGAAAATGGCTCCAGACTCATAATTTTGATCCCTGGGACCTTTACTCTAACTGCACTAGGCCTAACCAATTAAGCAATTAAGAAGAAGAAGAAGAAGAAATGCCATTTGGCTGCAAGCAACAATTGGTGGGACTACAAAACAGACAAAGGAATAGAAATGAAGAAGCTAAAGTGCTCTGGGACTTTAGAATTCAGACAGACAAGCACCTGCCACAAAACACCACAGACTTAACAATTGTTGATAAGACAGACAAAAAAGTCTGGATAGTGGACACTGCAATACCCAGAGACACAGAATAGAAGAGAAAGAACTGAAGAAAATCACAAGATACAAAGACCTGCAAGTGGAAGTAGAAAGACTATGGCAAAAGAAAGCAAAGATAGTACCAGTAGTTATAGGTGCATTGGGTGCAATCCCAAAACATCTGGAGCACCACTTGAACACCATCGGCATTGACAAAATCACCATCAGTCAATTGCAAAAGGCAGCTTTATTTGGAACAGCTTATATCCTGTGACAATACCTTTAACACCATCAAATTACAACATCTGCCTATCCCAGGTCCTTGGGAAGGACTCGATAGGAGGATAAAAATGCCAAATCCAGTCTAAACATCTGGCTGACTGTGCGACCAACCATCATCATCATCATCATCATCATCATCATCATCATTTATTAAATCTATATGCTGCCCAACTCCCAGTGACTCTGGGCAGTTGCAAATGGTTTAAAACATTAAAAACAAGAAAAACAACAAGAAACAAAAAGAAGGATGAAGATGGCAGGATGACAAAACCAGGTGGGAACAAAGGAAAACAGCCAAAACACAAATGCTTAGCTTGCTAAAAGAACAGGGAACTGCTACTAGACTAAGGAAGTGAAACTTTAGAAACTGCTGCAGTGAGCTAAATTAACTGCTGAAGAGTCCTGAATCAACAGTCTCTAATAACTAGAGTAAAGGTGTACTAGAGTTGCCAAGGGTTGTTTGGGGCTAACTTGGGGAAGCTAAGAGCTGACTCAGTATAAAGATGTGCTAACTCACATATAAAGGATGCAAACAAGCATCCTTTATGAACCTTCTCTCCACCTTCAGAAGGTAGGCAGAACTTTGCATTCTCCACCTGTGCAGGGCTACAGTAAAGACCGGCTCAAAGAGGGTGGCCCTTGCTTATTAAAAGAGGAAGGGGTGATCTGTACCTTCACCACACAACATAAATTAAAAAAAAAAAGGTGTGCGACTTCAACTGCACCATCACAGCTACCCTATTGACTTTTTGACCCACCCACAGATATGCCAGCATTAAACACATCTTAGAACCCAGATACCTCACCAGTTAGACTTTATGTTTTCAAGTTGAATCAGTTACTTTCATAGCTGACCTGTGAAAATAACAACTGTCCCTTTTCCCATCCCAAACCAAGTGAAATCAGCAACAAAAATAACAAACTGGACCTTCCATCACACCACAACCCCCACTTTTCCTGTGAAGGATTAAAAACTGGGATAGGGAATCTGAAAGACTATAATTCTGCAATCAAACCTAGTTCCAGTTATTTTTGACGCAGTCAGTTGTAGATGAAATAGATTTCATTCATAAATCTTCTTGCTACAGGAAATCTGGTAGTTCTGAAGGTGGCCCAGATTTTTTTGTGCTTTTGCTGAACCACAGCTACCCCTCAGGGAAGGTCCTGGTTGGCATCTAGTTGATCTGCAGCTGCCTCTGGCTATGTTGAATTGGGCAATAGGCAAAAGGCGAGCAAACAGAGAATGCATAGTCTATTTTGGACTTAGGGTCCTCCAACTGCCTCACTACTGGGGTGGTAAATGAAATTTTCTTCCAAATAAACAGTGATGCTGATCTGTAATGAAAAGTAAATCACTATCTTTTCTTGCTGCCAAGAAAAGGAGAAAAAGATTATCAACTTTTTTAAAAAATAACTTGAATAAAGCAAGTTGGGATAATACAGGTACTGGCACTTACTAAAAAATGACAGAATTGTATGCAAGTTTTCCAGGATTAGAGTGCTGCAGAACTCTTCTTTATGTAATCTGTTAAAAAGAGAGATAAGAGGTGATAGAATTTAAATTCCATGTGAAAGAACTTCTGGCTGTATCTGGGATAAAGGCAGGCCAGGAAAGAATGGCATCCATGTTTTATATTAGCTTATGAAACACAAAACAGATGATCATTTGCAGGAATCCTCTACTTTGCAAATGAAGCAAGCATTCAGATTATTAGACTTCTTTCTTAATTCTGAGATTAATATAGAGAGGTTTTGAGGTTACATGCATATTTAGCATTGTTTTTCAAACTGAGAAAAAAATGACATTGATACAGGGTGCAACGGAGAAGAAAATGGCCTGGTCCTGTCTTAAAAAAGCCCTGCATGAAGGTCAAGACCTGTTTTGCACTGAATAAAAAGGTTATAAACTCAGGAAAAGGTTATGCCAATGAGTCATCCTTCTGATTTCTTTGCTTCTCCTGTGATGTAGAAAATTAGGCTTGTGGATGTTTCTCCCAGTGAATCAGAGGAGACTGGGGAAGGTCAAACTAACCTTGTTATGTTAAGGCAAACTTTTAGCAAGCATTAACACAACATGCAACTTTGCACAAGTGGAAGTCAATATGCCTGCTACTTCATCCTATCTTCTGTAGATGAGTCACTAGAGGGTTGTCCATTTGGGTTGGGAAGTTTGAGGCAACTGTGATCAATAGAAACATCATCCAAGGAAATTCCTAGAAACTGGTGAGTCTTTATATAAGAAGGGCTTTTACCTGGCACTTTATCAATGACCCATACTGAGATTGCTGTTTGTATACTAGGCCCAGCTTCTCTGACTGAGCTGGCTGAGGAAGTCTGCAATATGGTACTGGAGAATGTGACAACCTCAATGGAAATCTGAGGTAACTGAGTGTCCTAATTTAGCCAGTTTAGGATTTCAGGACCTCAGTAATAACCAGAACACTGTCTAAATTTATCATTGCCAAATGTCTTTGCCTCAGTATATAAAGATGAGGTCTGGATGTTGGGGATCAACAACATGTTGAAAAACATAATCTGGTAAATTTGAATTTCAGTGCTTTAGGCACCTTCTTTCTTGTTGTTGTTGTTGTTGTTGTTGTTGTTGTTGTTGTTGTTGTTGTTGTTGTTCTTCTTCTTCTTCTTCTTCTTCTTCTTCTTCTTCTTCTTCTTCTTCTTCTTCTTCTTATTATTATTATTATTATTATTATTATTATTATTATTATTTCAGCCCTGTTCTGCATGATTAGGAGATCTATTAAGATTGTCAGGGATCTTGGAGACTTATAAAATCTTATGTGTTCTGGAGGCATTTCCAACAGTTAGGACTGCCAATCCTATGCAGCAGTGAAAATTACAGCCTATTGACATGGTCATTCCAAAGTAACCTCTCCCTTGCTGGGATACTCCTTGTTTCTCAAGGAGTTTCAGGTGATTAAACAAACCAGAGGATATCCAGAGTTGGTATACTGTAAGATTTTGTCATAAGGTTGGTCAGATATGCAGTCCCCATACATAATCATGTTTGCTACATGGCAAATGAGGTTTGCAAAATAGGAGGAGAAGCATTTTTGCTACCTGGAAAAGCACAAATTTTCTATACAGTTATGGATTATTGTCATCTAATCAGGAAAATCCAATGATCTAATGCTGGGGTCCTTGCACATCTTCTATAGCAAATTTTCAATGCTAAAATCATCCATTTTCATCCCACCTTACATGCTACTTTTATTACAGTATCACCTGACGTGTTCAGTTGTATAGGATTATTGTAAGTTTTGAAGGCCTGACAAAAGTTTGTTGTTGTTGCTGCTGCTGCTGCTGCTGCTGTTATTTATTGAAAGTCCTCTTCACCCTTGACCATCCTTGTTTATTCATGCTGTCTGAAAGTAGTTGACTAGGTGGATGCAGGAAGAAGTGAATGCATAATTCATAAAAGATTTATGCCGACAGCTTGGTGTGAATGTCCATTCCTAAAAAGAAAAACCTTCCTTGGATCCAATGGTTTATATCAACTACTATACAGTCACAAATATCACTTTTGAAAACAGAGTTCTCCAGAGGATGGTGGCTGTACAGTTGAATATATTCTTCAATATGATTAATCACATTCTTCAAGAATATGATTAATCCCCTTCAGTCTGGGTTCAGACCTGGTTTGGGGGCTGAATTATCCTTATCACTTTAATGGCTTATTTTTTGTAGAAAAGATATCAATGCCCACATTCAAAATATGGCTTGCCCTTTAGAACTTGCATATCCTGAAAGAGGATGAATAACATCATGTCAAAGATTACTATTTCTTTAGAAGTAGGAATATAAAATTGTTAACATAAATTAATAACATTTACCCTACTTTATTGTAATAAAGATGAAGGTTTAAAATTAAACCAGAAGGGTTTTTTTCCCTCACACTCCACAACTATAGCAAAGGCATTGCTGTTAATTATTTTTTTTCCTTTTTGTAAAGAACAAGAATTGTTTCCTTTGTGTCTAGCTTCATTGAATTTAGTTGTGGGAGCTGAAAGAATTAGATAATTAAAATCACTCTGCAAGGTCAATAGATGCAATGTGAAAAGGACATTAATCCAGTGTTAAAGAAGAATAAAGTGAGGTTATTTTAAATAGGACAAATTGCTGGATCCTAAAACATATGTGATATCATATAGCCTCTCCCCTCCCACCCAGCTCTTGTCTCTCCCAATAATCTTAATGATAATCATTGAATCTGACACTGAAAATACTGTGGCTTTGGTGATCAGCTAGTTGTGCTCTTCCTAATTATTCCAAACATCTTTGTTATATTAAGATTTGAATTAAGTGAGAGTATTTTCCCCAAAACAGCAACATACAACACTGTAATAGATCCTGGCAGATGGAAGAGTTAGATCTTTTGCTATGGTAGCAGCTTATGTTCCTGGGAAAGGAAAACCATAAACTGTATTTTTCCTTCTTGAATGGAAAGCAAAATTGTCATGGAAGAAATGGCAGAAGAGGAACAAGCCTTGTTTGACAAGATGGAGATGGCATTGAAAATGGAACTACAAATGACAGCTTACGAGAATGATATGGAAAAGGATGTCTCACTGGACATACAAAAGAAATCGATTGACGTTTTAAAAATCAAAAGGAAAATATAAATAATAAACCAAGAGAATGACCTGGATAATTCTTTTATATTGAATTTAGAAAAGATTTTGAAGAATCTTGTGAGAAGGGACAAAAAAAAAAAATGAAAACAAATCAAATTCTACAACACTATTTGAATGGACTAAAGATTAAGATTGTTAGAAGTAAAAGAAAAGAATATAAAGTTGGTTTGTTTGATCAAGATTAAAATAAGATATGTTGTTATTTCTGATAACCTTTAATGGACTTTCTGCTGACACTAGGACTGAAAAGATGATGCTTTATAGATTTATCTATAGAGAAGAGATGGAATATGAAGAGATCATTGGTTGTAAACTAAGAGGGGGTTAAGAGTTACAAAAATAGTTTATACTTGTTGTGATGAAGGTTGGAAGTCACTTCTTTATATATTTCTTTTCTCTCTCTTCGCTATATTCTTACTTTCCTTTTCTTTCTTTTTTCTTTCTATTTTCTATGGGGTTTTTTTCTTTTTCTTTGCCCCTTTCACTCTTTCTTTCTATTCTTTCTTTCTTTTAGTTTGTATTAGATGTTACTATTGTAATTAAAATCCTTAATAAAATTATATATATATAGGAAAATAAATTCATATGAATTGTATTGATCTGACACTATATGCTCAGATGAACAGAAAAGAATCCCAGTGGAAAAGGCAGGGAGGAAAAGCCTTTTTATTATACTTCTAATATGTGGAGAAAGATACTGAAAAGTTGTGTTTATAGAATTTCCCCCAAAAGATGCAAAGTCAAAGACACATTTGAACATTAAACTGCTTATTGTTTGGCTTAAATATTCACTTCAGTGATATTAAATTCATTTGTTTTTAAATGTACTTTTGAATTACATTAATTTGTAGATCTTACTATTAAAGATATTTGATATACTGTATTCTTGTAAGCTTCCTTTCATTAAAGACAAGCAAGGTATTTATTGTTATGTCAAGCTTTAATTGCTTCATTATGCATAAATGTTGATTAATTAACACAATCACTCTTACAAATACTGTCACAGGAATCATTGTTAATTGCCTTTAATTATTGTTTTTGTCTGCTTTTACATTTCATTTGGCATGTAAGCTACTGTCAGTCCTTTGAGGTAAGCAGGCCTTGAAGCAGGCAATGAAAAGACTACTGGAACTGTTATTTTATTGTTAGAGGATATAATAACAGAATCTTGAAAGCCTGACAGAGTTTCCCTTTGTTGCGTCTTTTCCCAGACAGAATTAAAGCAGGGTTACTTCAAGTTTCTTTCTCACACTTTGTTCTTTCCCAGAATTGAATTGTCTTTTATTTAATGGTTCTTGCATTCCTTCACCAAGATTATCTCTGAACTCCTCTACAGTCATCCAGAGAATTTCTGTTGATGGACAGTAGTATAAATTCAGTAAAGCAAAGCAAAGCAATGATGGTGTAATAGTCACATATATTGTGTGAATGGGCCCTTATTTCTTTGTAAATATGCTTATGCATGGATTAACAAAGGTCAAGTGTCAGTGGCATATTTATTTATAATTACTGAAGAAATTGAGATATTCTTTCTGTGAAAGACCAATGAGATAAGTTAAAAATTAGGGATGGGTAAATTTGTCAATGCTTATTTTTCCATTTCTGGTGTTTAGGAACCTATCTATTTTCATTTCTCACGATTTCTCATTTTGCTCTTCATAATTTTCATATAATGCATGTGGGGCTAGTGGTTGAAATTTTGGCCTGTGACTGTGCAGTTATTATCTAGCTGGTTCAGTCCAGTCCAGTGGTCCTACTGGCTGTATTTCCATCTATTCTATTAGCCCTACTCCATTCATACCCAAAGAATGGTTGGTGCTTAATTTAGACAACACCATTGAGATTGAAGAGTCCCAGGTTCAAATTCATGGAGCTCACTTGGTGATTTTTGGCCAGTCACTTTTTCTCAGCGCAATGTCTCTGATGATGAAATTAGGGAGGTCTCTATAGGCACTGCTTTGAACTTCTAAAGGAAAGGTGAGGTATAAATGTACTAAATCCATAAATTGCTTTTGTGAACATTTCTCCAAACATACATATTTGTGTTTATAAATTTTGCCAAATATATATAGATCTGGCAAACAAATGTCTTAATACGTTAAGTATATCTCTACATATTATATTCATTGAGCAGAGGCATCTTTATCATTTTTCCTTTAGTATACATTTTTATTGGTTTACTACATAGCAGAATTCAAAGTGTGAATTGGAAAGAATCACTGCAAAGAAAAAGTGTGAATTGGAGAGAATTCATGTACAAAATGAGTATGTTTTAGAAGATAAATCCATAAAGGAGTCATACTTTTTTTCAGGGATTATTTAAATATTTCAGATTTACAAGACACTATAGAATGTGGTCCTCCCTTTACTAAAGCCCACCTGATTTTCTAAAATAAATTGTGTTTTCTCCCTTCCCACTGATCCCATTTTAACAGAAAGGAATCCTTTTGGGTAAGAACTGTACTTAGAATCATAGAAGGTTGGAAAGGCCCTTGGATATAATCTATTACAACTTGGAAAGGATCTAAGACAGTGTTTCTCCACCTTGGCACCTTTAAGATGGGTGGATTTCAACTGCCACAATTCCCCAGACAGCCATGTTGGCTGGGGAATTCCAGGAGTTGAAGTCCACCCATCTTAAAGTAGCCAAGGTGGAGAAACACTGATCTAAGAGGTCATATTGTTCTAGTGCAGGAATCTATCTGGTTGTCTATCTGTTAACCAAAGCCAGTTTGAGAGCCAGGTTGGTGCAGTGGTTAAGGTACCAGGATAGGAACTGGAAGACTGTGAGTTCTAGTCCTGTCATCGATATGAAGCCAACTTGGTGACCTTGGGCCAGTCATTCTCTCTCAGCCCTAGGAAGAAAAAGGCAATGGCAAACCACTTCCAAAATCTTACCAAGAAAACTTGTCCAGGCAGTCACCAGGAGTCAACATTGTTAACTACAAGTGGATTTGTGACAGCACAACAATTAAAAACATTTTGCCCTACTTAGTTTTGTGATCAAATGTCAAGAAATTACTGCTTGTCCCATTTTATTCACCAATGGAATTGGCTTATTGAGAAAGAGATCATGATAAAATTGCTAAAGGTTGAGAACTTTTTTCTTAACTAAGCACTTTGTGAAGTGTGTATGTGGGTAGCCGGCAGGAATATGCAGGGAACGGACTTAATTTCTGCAGGAATTTCAATTCATTTCAGATGAAGAGATGGCTGGGTTTAATGGCATTTATTCTATTTATGGGATCAAATCAATCCTGAATTTCAGATTATCCCATCCAAAAAGAAAGATAAAACAGAAAAACTTGACTGCTCCCATTATCATATTTTAGCAAATCCAAGATGATTCTCTTTTTATAACAAATTATAGCACTGAGAGTGGAAGAAACTAAGCTCCCTTTTAAATTAATATGGTAAACCTTTGGAAAAGTTAGTTGGTATCTGTTTTTGTGCAATCAAAATGAATGTATTAGCATCTCTCTTAATGTCCCTGTTCTCTCCATCACCATAATTAGTATATTTGTCCTGCAGTGGCCTTTGACTGAAGCAAATAAAACGTTAGTAATAATTCAGCACAGATCCCTTGGAGCAATAACGATTCATTAAAACACTCTGTCTGCCGCATAAAAGCACCCATCCAATGTAGCACCTTTGGAGCTCAGTCCAAGAATCTTCAGCTCTCAGAGGAATTTGAACCAAAAACCTTTAGTAACAATGCAGAAGTTGTGTTCCTGATATTTAAGTCACTCAATATTTAAGGAGGATTCAGATAGCATCCCCAGTGGGAAAAGTTGCCCCAAGAATGACAAGTGTTCAGCCTTCATTAAAAAGTTAGGCAAGCCTGTGAAAATGGCAAGAAGTCTGTGCAAAACATGACTGAACTACTTCTCCATTAACTTCCACTTGAAAATCAAAAGCAATTAGCACTGTAAGAAGGCTTCAAAAGCAATAAATCAGACTCAGAATCAATCAGGACTCTCTTTATAGTTCTCATGGCAAAGACACAAAAAGAGATAATCAACAGCTCAGTCCTGTGCGTGTTTACAGAGTGTTTGATAATGTTTAGCCCTCAGGCCCTATGCAGAGGACTGAGACAATCCTGTCCTCTCTTAAAAAATGGATTTGGCTGTTAAATCAGAGTAAATAAGAATTAGGCAACAATATCTCATTGAAACAATAGGCCAACATTTTATGCCTTCATAATATTAATCAGAGTCACCTGTTATCTGCAGAAAGACATGCCTACAGTTTATTTCAACCGCATAGCACAATTTCAGAACATCAAACAGATTCCTCAAAAGAAGATATAAATTTATTTATAACATACATCAAAGTCAAAGCCTAATTTTTTACTTGGTCAGATATCTTCCTTAGCCAGTAAGAGAATTAAGAAATATGTCTCAAATTCCACTGCTTCAACATCAGGCCAGGTAATAGAAAAGTCAGCCATGCAAGTTCTGTGTATCTGCCATATTTTTTCTATCAGTCCACAACTGAGTTTCATTAAAAGATCACAAAGATTAGATTAGTGTGGGTTAATATTGCATTTGCTTGGTACAGAAAGTTTACAGCATCAAAGCTAGTAATAAAAGAATACATAATTTCAGAATCATAATAGGTGAATCTTTTTCAAATGCCTTCTAATTCTTCTGCAATCTGTTCTTACCTCTGTGATGTTTTCTTATATTTTCTCCTGCAGGAAAAGAACATAAATAAAAATGAGAGCTGAACAGCATCAGCCTGCAACATGGGTGGAAATAGGAAGTGGTGATGAGGCTGGATTAGAATTAAATAATATTAAGTGGTACTTTTAATTTGAAATCCAAGAGAAAATATGTTGCTAATAAGAAAACTGATAATATTAGCTGATACAATTGCTGCGGGAATGTATGGGAAAAGTAGAAGTCTGTTGCCTTATTCATGATTGATGTAGCTAAAAATACAAGGAGAGACCTATTTTTTTAGCAGTAATGTCCACATTACAATTATCATGCTGGAAAAGCATTGGCTTCTCCCAGTGCTGAGCACGTAAACATTTAGAGGGATTATTTTTTTCTGAACATAGCAATAAGCAATGATTAGTTCATTTAGCTATATTAAAATAGGGATGGACTTATAACTTGCAGTTTGAGTCACTTCTGGATTTTATCCCTAATTCCATTCCATTTTTATGATAACTGGTGATTTTAAAAAAAATCAAAATATCTGTAATTATCAAAATACATTAAAATTATCTTGGAACACATATTCCATACTATTTTGATATATTTACACCTTAAAAATGCCTCACAGCATTTACTACAAAAGTATAAATCAAGTGGATAGTTTAAATCTGCACATTAGTTAGAATGATGTGGTCAGCATAAGAATTTAAAATTCTCGAAGCACTGCCATATTAAAGCAGAAAAATGTAATGGTTATGCCTCAGTTTTCAGATGTGTAGTGTTTTCTTTCCAACATATTTAGGTGATTTAAATTATTTAATTATCTGATAAAGTTGATCTCTTACTGTTGATTCATTCACTTTTCCAGTCATTTGCAGATTGATGAAGATTGATTTGATATCTCTTTTTTAAAAACAGTTTTTTTTCAATCAGGAAAATTAAATGTTAAAAAGTACAAGAACTGTGTGAGAAAATAAAGTTAGGGAAAGTTTCTGTGAAAGGTCCAACATATTTTCAATGGAATTTTGGAGCAAGACTACATCAAATGCCATTTCATTTCCACACCCTGTATATCCATTCCAATCACTATCAACAGGCAAGGTAAATCCTTGGTTTTATAAACTTCCATAGCATGCCCAGCTAAAAAGCAATCTAGATCTAAGAGCAGCTGCTTTGTAGAAGTTCCTAACTAACTTGTTCAGCACCGGTGCTTCTTAAGTTTATATTTATTTCACTGCATTTTCATTATAACTCGTAAAATTTATTCCTACCAATCATAGACAAAAGGCAGTTTGAGTGTTCCCATCTGAATAAGAGAATTCCTGACAATCAGTTTAAAATCAACCCAGAATATCAAACATTTCAGTAGATAACCACCTCTGATAGAAAGCCAAGAGAATTAAACTAGCACAAGTTCACTCTTATGTTACGTTTTTAGGAACAGATGTAATATGCATATATGTATCATTAGTTGAACTAGAGGAGTGAAGGATCATAACTTAGTAACAGAGTACTTAGTTTTCATCCAGAAAGTTGTGTTTTAACTGATAGAATTATAAACTGTTTTATTCCTCAGGGCTCTAGGTTTTCAGGGTTAATTCCTACAGTCTTCGGTCTCAGGCAAAACACTATGACAGTAAGTAACTCTGAGCTTTAGAACTGATTAGTGATCTGACTCAATAGAAGACAGCTTCATACATTTTATATTGAAATAAAGTCACCTAAAAGTTCAGTGGCCTTTGAACACCATTGATTTTCATCAATACAAGTCAGATAATGAATGTACATTTTATCCTCCCAGCCATAATATTGGCCTGAGTTTTGTACCTTTTGTACTTTCAACCTGCTCCATCCCTCAGTGTGTGGGAACATGACTCCTTATTTATGTCCCCAGAAGTCATCCCAAATCACTAATCCTTAAATAAGTGATGTACCAATTATTGGAAAATAAGCATTAAGCGGGACAATAAACCAACGTTATGGTCAACAATGGCAATCTCCTATGTGTAGCAGTAAAAGAAACTTGGAAATTAAAAGAGAGAAAGAAAGATAATTTCATTGTGGTTCACAAAGGTTTTATAAAGTTGTATTAATATTCCTAGATTGGAAGTAGCCAGTATCAGATATTTGTCAGTTACTCATCATCATCATCATCATCATCATCATCATCATTATTACGGTCACGGACCACAATTACAAATAAAAATACATTGAAATACATTGAAATACATTAAAAATATATTAAATAAAATGAACAGCACATGATAATATATATACAGATTGGTGGAGTCATCTGTGGGCAGTCAAAATCTGCCTAATTTTGCAGACAGTATAACCAAATTTAGCTACATTCATGGAAACTAAATCATTCTGATCAGATACAACAACTGGACATAAAAAAGATCAGAATTTCCCGGATATTTTATCAGACGAGGAGTTATTAGATGGGTTCATGAGTCATTATAAAAAATACAGTATAACAGAGCATGTGCTATAGTTTCAATAGCCCCTTGTCCACAGGGGCTCAGTTACTCACTCACATCAAATGATAGAATTTGATTGTACATCTCTCTAGAAAATAACTGTTTGTGGCATTTCATTCTGGATAAGGTAGATTTAATGTTTTCTTGAAAATAATTCTGATAGAAATACAGCAGTGTGTTTCTAAAACATAAAGTATATGGGCAGGACAAATCAGTATATGATTTCTCAATGAATCTTTTAGAATTTCTCACAAGATGCACATTAATTTATGAGTATATAGTCAAACTCTTCAACTGACCAGGCAACAGGAATGGAAAGATCTGGGGAAACCCATTGCTCTATTTTTTCACACCCCAAAATGATATGGAATAGAAGTAGATTGCACTGCAGCATACCCCCTCCATTTTTTTTCCTCATTACTAGTTTTTTTAGTCAAATTCCTTCTTCACTCCTACTCATATTTTTAAAATAATCTGAATTGCTTTTAGAAATTCTCTTTCCCTCTCTCTCCTAATTCATCCCTAGATATCTTGTCAATAATTGACATTGTACATCCTCACTTATTTTAGCTAGTTTTATAAGTCATCCAGAAAATTTGTGAGAATGCCTTTTTTGGTTTTCCAACCAAGCAAGCTCAAATCTGTCATGTAAAAAGTTAACTTGTAAAATAATATGTCATGTACCAGCAGGGAGTGAACTCTGTGTCTGTGTGTGACTGAGATAGAGAAAGAAAAACAAACAAAATGAAGAATTCCCTCAGTATTCTTTTTTGTGATCAATATTTTATGTGTTGTTATTACAACAGCTTACCAATTCTGTACACTGTTGTGTTTCTAACAGGATCCCCACTAGTGCCTTATAGTATTTTCTAGCATCATTATTATTTTTCAGTTTTATTTTTAATGCTATCTAAGGACATCTTTAGGTATCAATAGAGGCGAATATGTGTAGCTCAGGGTTGAACTGTGGAGTCCTTGGGGTTCTCTGAGCTTGGTTATTTTCCTGCAAATGTTTCATTACCCGGCTAGGTAACATCTTCAGTGCTAGAATGGGATGGGGTGTGCTCTCTGTTTATATACAGTGGCATGTCCTGCCAGTGTTGGTGGGGGTGGGGGTTTTGTTTTGTTCCTCTGGTGGTTCCTTGATTAGGGTATTGTTTACTGCTTGATTGTGTACCTGGTGGTAACCTCTGCTTATCTGGGTGATGGTTGCTGGTGAGGAGATGTTCTGGTCTTTTGTTTTCTTTTCTATTGTTTCTTTTGAAGAGTGTGCAGATGCTGTTTATCTCTAGGTGTCTGTTGATTGCTGCCTTGTCTGAATACCAAGCTTTCAGGAATTCCCTCGCATTTTTGGATTTAGCTTGTTCTAAGATGCTGACAGTTTCCCAGCTGAAATTATGATTAAGTCTGCCCACGTGTTGTGAGATTAAGGAGTTTTCATCCTGTCTTCTGACTGCTAGTTGGTGTTCATGGATGCGCTCTGCCAGCCTTCTGCCTGTCTGTCCTACATAGTGTTTGTTGCAGTCCTTACACTATATGTTGTAGATGACTCGTGTTTTACATACCTTTTACATACCACTACGTATGTAAAGTAAGTTAGTGTTTGTCACCCATTACCTTGTAGGTAAACCAGGGAACTGGCAATGACTGGAAATATATGCAATTCAATCAAATAATGGTCAGCAATAGGAATAACAAATGTCATGCCATTATAATTTTCTGCCTGCTCAAGAATTGGTGAAGAGGACTGTAACTTGGCAGAAAGGTGGTAGGGAAAGGCCTACAAGTCACTGATGGGAAAAGTCACCTATGTGAAATATGAATTATTTTCTCATATCTCTTTCTCATTTAACTATGGCTTATCATATTTCTGTAGATCTAAAATCATGTTTATAGACATGCTCATTCAATGTAAATTTATCTAGAAGCCATAGATCTGTCTTTGAAATGATCCACAATCTTTATCATGCCAAAAATTTAAGGCATTGTTACTCCCAGCTACCCTATATGAGCAGAGAAAAGATTTAGCTATACCAGATATATTTCTGATACCAAACATTAGCTTCTGTGAATAAGAAACATTTGATTACTTTCTCTGTTAGAGAAAAAAACTGGGGAGAAGAGTTTAGAGTACTGGAATGTAACTCATGGAGAAGGGGAGTGAAGATGTTCAGCCCTTTCTCCTCCCAATACTTTCCACTCCAAATTACTCCCCTCAGACCCTTGTTCTTCAGACAAAGAAACAGAGGACACAGATGTAGTTGGTGTGGATAATGTTAAAGGCCCTTCCCCTCAAAGTGGCATATTTTGAACACAGAAGAAGGCACAGGGGTGTGCATAGCACACTTCCTTCCCATCACTTTCTGTAACTGCCTTGTCTAGGGAAAAAGTTTCATGATTTTGATTAATATGCAGTGTGTAAATCGGCCTAACACTCTCTGAATTTAAACTTTATAGATGTGACCAGGATATATGCCCATAAATATGGAGTGTATGTTGAGGGCCCAGAGGTAATGTTTTTGTATGGTGCTGTGCTCCACCTTGGGGAATGGCCTTACTTCAGTGACTCAGATAGCACAGTATCTTCTATAGGATGTTTGAAGCCTAATAATTATTATTAATGACTGGGGCTGGTTCCATGGTTTTACATAACATTATTTTATTGATTTTTATTCTTGAATTTTTATTTTATTTATTTTTTCATTCATTTATTTATTATTTTTGTAAATTAGAATCTCAGTTGTAAACTACTGGGAGTCAGTCCTGATTTTGGTAGTATAGTCCATGCAATAAATACATAAATAAACAAAGAAGTAAAAGACTCAATCAAACCAGGGCCTTTTAAGTTGAATTTTTTCTTTGGAATATTCAAGAGGATATCATTTAGATAAGAACTGTGCACATTTTCCCTCTATAGACAGCAACGCTATAATGAAAACATCATTCATCCCTCATTCTAGGATACTACCTTTTTATTTCCTTTAAAAATTCTTCCAGATATTTTAAATAAGACTGAACATGATATCATGAGAACATGAAGATGAGACTAGCCCTGCTGAGTCTGGCCTAGGCCCATTTAGAATAATTCCATGTCACAAGGTGGCACACCAGATGCATCTAGGAGGCCCATAAATAAGAGATCAAGGTAGACCTCCTCTCCTATTGTTACTCCCATGTACCTAGTATGTAGAGGCAGACAGTCCCCGTGCTGGTTCTTACAGCTGTTGTTACAATGAAATAGGCACAGTATATGCAGTGTTAGGAAGAAGATAACAAGGCATCCCATACAGGTCTGGTTATATGGCAATGCATACTTATCAGCCACTTTCTCAGGTCAGGATTGTCCATGACCTGCAACTTGCTTCTTTTTAACTACTAAACACTAGAGATTGGATCTGGACCCTTCAGTGAGGAACGCACGTACAGAAGCTATAGTCCCTTCTCTAAATGAGATCATGACAAGTGAAATAACAACAAGTGCTGTTGAAATCAGAAAACATAATGGTATTTTTTTCATCTCTCTCTCTCTCTCTCTCTCTCTCTCTCTCTTTCTCCCTCCCTCCTTCTTTGTCTTTATATTAAGCCCAGGCAGGTGACAATCAGCTGAAAATCCCCCAATCCAGAAACCTATTATAGTGCTAATAAAAAAGACAACTAACGTATCTCCATCTGCTCCCAACCTTCATGAAGCTAGAATGCCAGCAATCGCTTGCAACTTGATTTATGGTGTTTATTAATAAAGGTAGTAATACTGTTTTGTTTATGTATCATTAATTCTACTGTAATGGCAGTAACATTAGTAGAAAAGGCATGGGGAATTGATTCCACAATTTGAGCTGACTTGCAGAGAAGGTTTCAATTTATTTAAATGACCCGATTAGTCTGTAGAGAGTTTTAACTCTTGTCAGAGTAGTTGTAAAAATAAGACTAGAAGTTGTTGGTCAACTGCATAAAATAACCACTGTACAAATATCCTAAGTCTCAGTTCCATTATTAAAGAATCAGATTCAAAGAACTATATAATGTGCTCTGATGTGCATATCAATGTTTCAGAAACCTTTTCTATTACCAGCAATGCTGCCATCACGCTACTCTAGATAAGCTCACTTACCCACCCTCAAATCTTATCAACACTAGAAGTTACTTCTAAAAGAGGAACTATTTCATCACCATATCAGATAAGATTTTAAAAGCCCTGTTTGATGTGTGCATGTAGAACTGTGCATGTGGGAGAGAAGACCCCTGTTTCATACCCAATTTTTTATCTTTGTTCTTACAAAGAAATGGAAGAATGATAAAGTTATGTCTACTTTATAGCCTTCTCTCTGTTAATTTTCTAGAGAGAAGGATCTATGTATGTAGATATAGATATAAAAGTTACTTGAAATGCTGGATCCTTGGCAAGTCTCCAAGATATGATGTGACTCTAATACACAGAATGGTTGTTCAATAATTCATTTGCTTCCATCTCTTTATGACCCAATGAACAACACTTTGCCAGGACTCTCAGTAACTACCTCTTTGAGTTTTTAAAAGCTTGTTATATCACTGATAGTGTCTAGCCATTGTGTCCTTTGCCAACATCTTTTTCTATTGTCTTCTTTTTTTTCTAAGTACCAAGGTCTTCTCAAAAGACTCTTCCTTCTTCATTAGGTGTCCAAAATAGTTAAGCTTTAGCATCATTATTAATACTTCCCATGAGCTATCTGTTTTTACTTCATCTAGTCCTGAATGCTTTGTTCTTCTTACTGTCCAAGATACTTTCTTCAGTACCATAATTTAAAGGCATTGTTTTTTCTTCATTCAGCTTTTAATGGTCCAGCTTTCATAGCCAAATGTTACAAGAGAGACACACTGCTGGACATCTATTAATGTGTAGATATTTAAATGTCAATGGATATTGTAAAACATTAATTTACAAGGCTCTAATTATTTAATCCAATTTTATTCTGCTGGTCTCATTCTATCACTTTGTTTCCTTTGAGAATTGGCAATGAATGATGGATATAGCTAAAAGGAAAGTGATGTGTAAGGGCTTTTCAAGTTCATATCCTGCTGAAAGGAATTTGGCCAATGCCTCCAGGTCACTACTTCTACAGTTCAAGCTTTCACCTTAATACACATTCTAGAAAATTGTGTATTAGCTTTCTAGAATTAAGATGCATTTGTATTATAATTTGCTTAGCTTTAAATACTGGGTGATCAGAAGTTACTAAACAATGCATAAAAGTACAATTTAAAAAACTGAGGATACTGAGATAGTTCAGAATGCTTTATCTCTCTCAAACATACAGACATAATTCACTTGACGCTGCTATCGTATATTACCGGTTGCTGGCTGAGAACATCTTAATTCTAATTTTAATCAAGATTTTACTTTATGATTCCAGCAATTGCACATTTGATCATTCTTAAACAGTAAAAAAGGATGGAAAGAAACCAATTATTTGATCACTGTTTTACTGCATTCTGCCTATGTGCCTAGGAAAACAAAACCTAGTGACAGCCATTGAACAGGAAGGCAAAACTGCAATATTTCTTATTTGGGAATAAAGGCAAAGAAGAATCTGCTAACAATACAACTGATGATAATCCTTCATTTGACTACTTATTTAAAAGAAACTTTCCCTTCCCATTTCATCTTGCTCTAGTTTAATAAATAATATTTTTCATGCATTTGCAAAAAAGAAAGGGGGGGGGGGACAGGGTTTTCTTGCTTAGCCAGAGCCTTTGTGTGGCATTAATTACTACACAAAAAAATACTCTGGTACCCACTGGCCAGTTGCCTGATTGTTATTTGTTAGGGTTGTGGAGTGAGCTAAAAAAGGAGTGAGAGATGAATGAGGGAGGTCACCAGCCAGTTTCAGATTAAATATTGAGATAAGAACCATAACATGGAATTGCATCAAGGTCTGGCAACAGCTGCTTTCAAAGACAGAGAAGTAGATCTGCATCTTGCTCTAAGCTCTAGTAAATCTATCAGATGGTTGTTTTTCTTTCACTCAGCCCCCACTGTCATCAGCACCCGCCTCTCTGCTACTAGACAGCTGGCATGATACAGAATTTTAAATCTCATGTTTTCTGGCAGACCCTCACCTAACCCTGTAATACAGGCTGAAATACTTGGATTCCTATTTAGCAAGCCTAAACAGGACAGTTTGCCTACATGCGCACGCATACATATACACACATATCCCATATAAATATTCAGAGCTCCTTTGCCCAAACAAGACCATTTCAAATAAGTATTCTGTTACTTGGAACAAGATGAAGAGTCCAAAGGGCATTTGAATGCACTTCAGATGCTCATCCGAACTTGCATTCTTGTAGAATTAGCTGCGTATCATCATGAGAATGAATGCACATTTTGAATAATAGCCCTGAAGCCACACAGTTCCCATAGTATATAATCTAACCACTAAATTTATCCTAGACAAAGTGCTGCACTTTGAAATCCTATAGATTTCAGTGGGATAGATTAAAAGTGCCTTACTTTTAAAATCGTGGGGATATAAAAAATGCTTCACTTCAGCTGAATTAATTTAATGTAGGAAAAAATGTTGGTCTTAATATAAGATGTAAATATATTACTACTAATCTAAGTATATGAGTGCCAGGTTTATGGTTTCATTTGACCTTGAAAAATGCATAAAGAATAAGCAGCTTTCATAGCCTGAATCAATAAGGAAGAGTTTCCATCTTCTCCCAATCCTGCTAGCAAATAGATGGGAGGGGAGGTTGGTCAGAAACATTTATATAATATCACAGAAAAAGCAGTCAGAGTCAACAGTCCTCTTGAGATATATGATTTGTACTTGTTTTCTTTTTCCCAGGTGTAATTTTCTAAAGAAAAGGCAAGTACAAGGAGCAATATATACTTGAGGGGTCATATTTTCTTAAATGAATATTTGCTCACAACATTTAAAAATTGAACAGGGGCTTTCTGATTTGCCCACGTGCTTTTATCAGCATTGATTTAAGTATATATAACATGACACAACTGAATAATAAATGAAACAACAGGCAAAGTTTATCATTCTTTCATTTCCAGTATCTTGCCTTTTTAAATTTTTAATTAATTGACATTGCCTGATATACTGACAATTTAATAAGGACTGCTTTCTGCTTTCTCCATTGCTTCTTTAATTGATGATCTGAATCAACACCCACTGGATTCAAGCCAGATATAAGTGTTCACCAAAAAATGCCACCATGAGCAAGATCTCCTATGTACTAATATAAGCAAATCGATATATAACTATTGGGGTGTATTTCTCTCTGGGTATATTTGTGTATATGTACACATGTACACACACATGCAGAAACTGAAATTCAGAGGCTGAAATGAAGTTTCCAGTTTGTAAAACAGTGAGTAATTATGAAATGAAGCCAATCTTTAAATTATGGGTTTTTCTTATAATAGTTGGGAGTTTAGAACTGCATCTGGGACGCACCTTTAAAACCTATATACTGTATTTTCAAAGTATTATGCAAAGCACACTTAAATGACTTCTAGGGAACTATTTAATACATTTGAGTGATGCTCAGCTGAAAACTTTACTTTCATGGAAATTTGCTTCACAGTCATTAGGCTGAAATTTTATTCATTAATACATACAAATCCCTTTGAACTCAGTTCAACTTATTTCCATATGCAGCATAAGATGGCTGCAATTCTGTAATTATTGAAATCAATCAATAAATCCTATGCATTTTTACTCAATGTCTTATAGTTATTTGGGAATCAGTGTAACTAAGCCTTCATAAATTAAACTATGAATTATTACAGTTGTTGCTATAGCACTTGCAGAACTGAATTCAAAACTGCAGTTGAGTGTGGTTGTTGCCAACAGACAATTTGTTGCAATTTTTCTGGTGCAAACAGCATGTTAAACTGTCCCAAAATAAATTAACCATATTATAAGAGCTTCATTCTTTTTCATATCCCAAAAGTAAATTGAAATGTGCACGTCATGTTGGCCATTCCATTCAATATATTTTATAGTTGATTTCATAGACAAAATGCCCGTTGCCTCCTACAGAGCAAGTTAAAGTGAACAAAATGTCTACAGTTTACACAGTGAGTCTGTTATATAACTAAATTCTCCAGGGTGATTTAAGAAGACATGGAGTAACTACATGGAGGCAATAGCAATTCTTGCACATAATAAGAAAAAAAAATTAACTTGAACATTGAATAATTTAAAAATTTCCAGGCAAAGGAGTACTTTTTGAGGGATTATGAAAACCTCCATTAAATGGTGCCAGCTTAAGCACCTAAGGGAACAATGCTCACTATGTAACTGACTTCATAGGGAGCTCTCCTCATTTTTTTATCAAAACAGAACATTTAAAAAGAGGCTGCCGAGATTGCTAGTATTTGTGATATGTCCTTTTTGAAAGAAAGCAGATAGCTGAACTTCCAAATGATTGCTTTTTTCATATACTGCAGTGGTAAATTCAGCAATGTACCTTCTGGCAACTGCTTTGTTAAAAGCAATTAAGAGCCCCTAATTTGTTTCTAAAGAACCCAGCTAGACCCTAACCAAGCATCTGTAGTGGTCAACAGTCCACAGATTTAATGCAATTCCTTGAATAATGTGCAAGCAGACACAGCTACCTCTGAATATGGAATACATTATTTGCGCTCATTCTGTTTTGCCCCATATAATAAAGTGGAAGGAAGAATCCATAAACTCTCAGGGGCTAATAAAAACGAACATTTTCGATATTATCATTCATAATTGACAGGGCAAAAGGAAGGGTGATCAAGGCATTTTAATTTTCTTTTCTGAGTGTATTTGAAGATAGATTAGAAACAGAGGAAGGGTCATTCTGAACTGAGCAATTTTGCACTGTAAACGCACAGGGAGACAGACAGGCTGATTAAGAACTGTTTCTTTCCTGCCCTGAAATGTAGGAACAGGATGGGCAAGGCTAGTGAAATACTGTATTACTAAAACAGAGTGGAAATCATCAGAAACAGTTTCCTATATTCACTAAAGCAGGAAAACCATTACCACAAACTTTTCAGGGGAAGAGGAACTCTGGTATGTGCGTGCGTGTGTGTGTGTGTGTGTGTGTGTGTGTGTGTAGAGAAAGCTAACATTATGAGGAATACTATATGTGAGGACCAGAGTTAGTTAGTCAAAAGTCAGACTCAGCTACTGGTAATTCTACAGACAAAAGTTAATCAGCTTGCCCTTTCTTTAGTGATAACACTTAGCTGTTTCATGGCCATTCCAGAAATCTCTTTGATCCCATCCATCTTCTTTATTTATTGTCTGCCCCTTCTTGTGCTTCCCTCAACCTGGCCAAGCATAACTATTTTTTCTAGTCTACCATCCACTCATGTCACATATTCAAAGTATGTGAGTTTCTGCTTGCCTGATTTTTATTGATTCTTTATTGATTTTCCAATAAAATAAAGCTATTTATCACTTTTTTGCTTTGCACTAAATGTGCAGGTGGACTGTATCTTCAACTTCTTCATATTTATTAAGGAGAAAGAAGGGGTTCTGGAAGAGTTCATCATGGCTGGTTTTGGGATCTCCAGTGTGACATCTTGGCATACCAGTGTGTCCTTAGACATATTCTTAGGTGCCTACCCAGCAATGTCACATCTTTCCTTTCTGATAAATGGGAATTTATCAATAGGGAAAATAGCCTCCTCTCTGATATTTGTGCTGGGCTATGGATCAAGATTCCTTACTTCTGAACACTGTAGCTGCCTATAGGTTCCTTGGAAGATAATAATCAAGAAGCATGAGGCCTGAAATGGATATACTTATGTGGCTGGGAGTTACTGAGCTGTGAGAGAGATGAAGAAGATACTCAAATGTTCTGTGCCTGTTTCCATATTGTATAGAACAGCATAGGAATATAACAGTGAGAGTGACATGCATCACACAAGGCTAGTCTCAGATTTATAATGGTTTTCCTTCTAGAGAAGTGCTTATTTTCAGTGAAGAAATTCAAGTTGCAGAAGAAAGAAACCCTGAGCTGAAATATTGCTTTGGGAAACACCAGGAAAAAAAAAAATCAGAACCAATTTAAACCTTGATAAATTCCACATATTATGTACCTGCAACCCTGTCAAAATAAACTGGTCAAAGTCTCCAGTTCAAAAACTGAGTCTAGAAAATGAATGACTTGATTCAGCATCAAGTGGTGACTCCATAAATAAACCAACACCAAAGTTGGAATCTTAATTCAAATCATTGCAAGTCCCTTCACACGTTCAACCAAGAATAATTAGATGCTGGGTGACTAAGGAAAGGATGCAGTTAAATATGTCAAACTGTTCTTGGAAATTATTTGTCATTGCTACAGATTATAGCACATTTGAAGATGTGAAAGCTAAATGGCAAAGGTTGTACAAGGATAAAAGAATGCAGGGATCAAGGAATTGGCACAGTAGTTTCTGCACTAGCAGTTTCTATTATATCTGTACAAATTTGGCAGGGGAAGGGGCTGTATGGTGGATGATGATAGTGGCTCATTCACTAAACCCTTAATGGCTTGGGGCCTGGGTACCAAAGAGATTGCCTTTTCTTGATTAAATCTGCCCCTCCAACCCAATTCTCTGTCTAGTCAGAGAATACCAACTCTACCTACAAGAAGGAATGATCAGAGGGTGTCCAAAGGCAGGTACCCACTGTAGAGGTATTAGCCTTTGAGATAGGCCAGGTTGAGAATAGACATCCCAAGGAATCCAGGAATGCTACTTTAGGGTAATATTAACAGAATCTTGAAAGCCCATCCAAAACCTTTGCTGTTCTCTTTAAGGACAACAAGGTCAAGGCAGGTCTGTTCTCTTTCTCCTGCTGTCTACTTTCCCAGGACTGAGAAACCAGTTTGCCCATCTTACCTCCTTCTCAAGGCCAGAGCTAAATTCCTCTTCAAGGGCTTTCCTCCTATGGATCAGCTTATCCTCCAAGATGAGGAAGGACCATACTCTTATGGCTTTTCAAAAAGCTGTAAAATCCTTGGTTTTCTGCAGTGCCTTTCAGGATTGATTTCAGAGCCATCAAGGTCCAGTAAGTATCAGTTTTATTATAGTTATACATTGCTTATACTGCATATTATTGCCTTATTATTATTGTTTTTATTATCTAGATGGATTGAGGCAGGCTATACATTTCACAAATGAACTACTATTCTACTCTTGACAGCTCCTGTTGTTCTGCCATTGTAGAACATTGTAGAAAAGAGCCATGGGAAGTTCCCAGAAAGCAGAAAAGTACATAATCCAGAGTTAGAGCCTCCACATGTGCATTGATGCTATTAGGTTCTTTCACGTGTATCCTGAATGGGAAATAGGCATTTTATGATATTACTTGTAAAGCTTGGAAGAATACTTTATTGCAGAAAGGTTTTTGTTATGGTTACTGGGTAGTTCTCCAACAAGGATGGCTTTAGCTTCTGAGTGCCTCATCTGGCTAGGACAATAATAATTACTAAAATATCCAGGACCACCAGGCTGATACATCTTCTGAGCAGCACATTCTCCCCTACCCCATCTTTCCTCTTTCATATCCCAGTGCCATCCAAATCTCTCATTCCTTGGTCTTCTCATTTTCTTTCATCTTCTTTGGCCCATCCCTCTCCTCTGCCTTTGTGCAGCTATTTTGTTCCTTCCCAGCCCTGTCCCCTTTGCTGCTAACTTTCCCACATGTTCTCCACTGACAGCTCCAGGCTTAGAATGCAGCCCTCTTTTGGTTGGGATTGTTCGGTTTTTTGTTTGTTTTGCCCCCCAAATCTAGGATTTTCCTTTCCTCAGCCTTCCCCCATTTGCTATCACTTCAGGAGGCACCAGTGAGGAGTATAAATGCACGTGTGACTACACTGGAGTGTGACTGGCAAGACCCAAGTTCAAGTTCCCATCATGGCACATGGAAAAAATGTGGAGAAGCCTCCACGTCTGCTGCCTTAAATGCACAAATACATATTGGATGGCACATTAGAGAAAGCAGTCACCTTTCCTGTGCCCGCTTTTTAGAAAGGTTAAATATAGTAACCCTACTTGAGGTATAGGTCTGCAATCTCTCCAAAGCTAACTACAGCCAAGAGAAGCTGAGCCAATAATATGTCAGTTGTCTACCCTGATGATCATCAGACTATGTGGAAAAGGCAGGCCGTGTACTCTAAACTGGTGGAATCACTAGAACTGCAGTGCTTCTGATTCAAAGGAAGAACAGTGCTTCAAAACACGCAGGAGCATAAATGTAGCACCTGTCTGCAACTCTGAAAGCAACCATGCAATCCCCCAAAAAGATATGGCCACTTTAAGACTGCAGACAAGGCATACTCTCAAACACCCTTTTGCCTTCACATCCAAAGCATAGCAGAGTCTAGATCAGTGTTGTCCAAACTTGGTCACTTTAAGATGAGTGGACTTCAACTCCCAGAATTCCCCAGCCAGCATGGCTGGCTGGGGAATTCTGGGAGTTGAAGTCCACTCATCTTAAAGTGGCCAAGTTTGGACAACACTGTCCTAGATTCTAGGGAATTCGAAATATGTACTGGAGACATGAGTTGCAAAATCTCAGGAGAGGGAACTATCACCTGAGAAACTGTCATTCAAGATAGGCATAACCAGTTTTTAAAACTTTAGAATCAGTGGCTGCAACTCTGCAATTTCCTACATGGAAAAAGGCTACCTAGTCCCTTTGTGCTGTCAGGCCAAAATGTTTTTGTTTTTATTTCAACAGGCCTCTTACAGCATGTACTTGTTGGATTTCTGCTCCATTGTATTATGTGGGGTTACCATTGAAAAGTGTCCAGAAATTGCAGTTAATGCAAAATGTAGCAGACAGATTGATAATTGATTCAAAGTCCAAGAACTGAGTGATGACACAAACAGAATGACAGTTGTGGTGAGATGGTGCCTGTTACATCATGAAGAGCTGGAATCGATGACAGAATGAACATCATCATAATATGATGTGTATATTGAAAAATCTGCGGTGATGGCCACCTGCTTAGTGGGCATAATTTATGAAGTTGGAATTAACCTCTAAAACCATAAATGGCTTAGGGACTGATTATCTAAGGCAGTGTTTCTCAACTTCTGCAACTTTAAGAACTGTGGACTTCAACTCCCAGAATTCTCTAGCAAGCATGCTGTCTGGGGAATTCTGGGAGTTGACGTTGACATTTCTCAAAGCTACTGAGGTTGAGCAACCCTGACCTAAGAGACTGCTTCTCATATGACAAACCTATGCAGCTGTTAAAATGTACAAGAGAAGCTCTTCCAAAGATGACCCAGTTGTCAAAGGCCCAAATTATTAGCAAATGGGGAACGCTCCTAAGGTATAGAATGTATTTGCCCCCCCTACACACACACCTATTTCCATATTTATAAAAACTGTAAAGATGCTTAATTTCTGCCAGACTTTTAACTATGAAATGTTATTTGGTGCTATTGGATTGTTACTTACTATTTACAGTTTTAACTTTGTATACTGCTTTTTGGTTTTTAAATTTTACTAGCCCCCATGAGTACTCACCAGAGTATAAAGGGGGAGTCTAGATCACATCAATCAATGAAGAACAAGGGGAGCACACCTGAGCCTTCAAACATTCTAGAGGACCACAGGAAACCATCAAGTAAAGGGCTGATATCACTGGAATAGATGCAGCCAAAATATTTCAGCCTCTTTTCTGCCATTTTGTCAGGGGGAAGAGGGTTGCTAAGGGTGGAATTGGGTGCCAGAGCTGTCTGGAAGAGTCTCACCCTAAATTCCTCTCCCATCCCCACCTGCCAAAACAGTTTGAAATCATGCTGTATATTTTCTGTTTTAAGCTATCCGAGATGATCCTTTATAATTAGTTTCCTTGCTGCGCTTTACTGTTTTTACTATATACAATGTAAAATACGGTGACCATTATATAGGAAAAAGCTGGAATAAAATCATAGTAATGAACAAACTTTAAAGTACTAATAAAGGGTTCTCCAGATCATTACAACTGCCTCATGAGCACTAGCTCACTACCCAGGGAACACAGTACTGGCATTTTGGTCCTCAAAAATCTTAATGGAAAAACTAATGATTTTATCATTATTAACCAATAAAGTAATGCTGGCATTACAAGCAGACATGCTGATAATCATTAATTATCAGGGAGCCAAAAGCTTTTAAAAACCATTTTCTTGTGCCCCCAATGTTCCCTGAAATGTTCTAAGTTGTGAAGATCAATCCCATAAATCTGGCATTTAGGCAAGGGGTAAAATGTTCCTGCGTCATACCTACATAGAACTATGAGATGCATGGGTGCTCTGCAACATAAGATGGATTGCAAAATTTTCACAAGGTACTTGTTCCAGCTCCACTGAATTTCATAACTTTATGTTAACTTGCAGCAAGAACAATTAGTTGCTATCTTAGTAGTCTGTTGATTAGGAATAACACCAGAAGCTGTTGCCGCATACTTATGGCAAAAACCTGAAAAGTTTAAGGTAAAATACGCTGGATATGCATGACAAATCCATCCAGGGTTCTCGTACAATGAAGAGCCAGCAGAGGAGAAGAGGAGCTGAACTGCATTCTTTTTCAGAATGTTCCTGACCAGTTGCCCCTTCGTGGTGGAGGGTCAACAGGATTTATGATCAAAACTCTACGAAGTCTGCAGAGAGTCTAAACGTCTCCCTTGTGTTCTCCTCTAAGGCAAGTGCTATAGCCCACTAGTCTTAAATCAAGTACTTAATAGAATGGCTCTATAAATTGATTAAATAAACAAACTGCATCTGCACACAAATGCTCCTAAATTCAATTTCTGGCACTTCCATTCCAGACTAGGCTGGAAAACCTTCTGCCTGAAATCTTGGAGAGCCACTAAATCAGCTGTAGACAATATTGACGTAGATGGACAATCACAGGAGGCTGCTTTCTATGTCATTATCATAAGTTTTGCTTGTTCCCCAGCCTTTCCTATTATACTTCATCACTGAGAATAATCAAGAGCCAAGGAGAAGGAAGACTGTACCCTGCTTTATTAGGTGTATTGATAGAAAGGCAATCTATACAGCACTTCTTACTAAAAAAAGGGCAAAGAGGAGTTGTGGCTTGCTCATTCATTTAAATAGCTTGTTGTTTGAGTCATCTGAGAACAACTGACTTAATTTGTCCTTTAGGCAAATTGAGTCTGGCCTTGATGTTACTTTTCCTTCTTGCTTTCAGTTTATAGTGCACTAATGATGAAAAGAGTTGAACGCAGTTGTCTGATCATCAGAAGATGCTGGGAGGTAGGAAATCTCATCTCCATTCCATTAGGGGAGTTGAACCGCTGATGGACAGCTGGAGCCCCCCTAGGCATGCATTTCTGGGATCAAGAATCGATTATAGCCAACCACTGACTAACTAGTACTGTACCACTGTGAACTTAACAACAGCCTGATATGCTGCTTCTTTGCACCATTCCGTCAAGTAGGGAGTGGAATGTCACACTGGTCTTGCTTCTTCAATATTTCTGATTGAGACACATATAGGGTGAATTCTCAACTTTGAGCAACTTTAGGTCATGGGCTGCCATAGGAAAAAAGGAAAAGAGGAGAGAACTGGGCACACAGGCCCCACTGTCTTTTGAACTATAATTAGTCCTGGCAATTCAGGATCCTCTGTTATCTTTTCCAGTTCAGCCCCAAGATGAGACTTCTTGGCAGCAATCTAACTGGAGGCTAGGTTGGAACCGTCTCTTGCATTCTTTTGCAAAGCAATACAGAGGGAGCTATACTGCCTTTGAAAGCTGATGTTGCCCAGTATTGGAGCAGTTCCTGTAGTCCTTGTAATGGTTTTTGTTTTTCCCCTTAAGTATTTTGCTACGTTGTTATGCCTTCTGCTTTCAACTGTATTTTACTAGTTTTTTTTTTAATTATTATTATTGTAAACCACCATATGTCACAAGCATACAAACGTGAAGAAATAAATAAATCATCTTTAGGATGCAGTGAAGAAGCATTTTTCATCCCTTTAGGGCAATATGCAGAGCAATAGTAGCATTAGAGGCAGAACCAAGTTATTTGGTATACACTGCCAATTTTCCTATAGATCAGGTTTACATAAGAGTGCTTTCTACTAAGTATAGTAAGTAATTATTACTTTTTTCTAACAGCTTTACTAATTGTACTAATGTTCCTTTGCCAGTGTGTTCTGGTACACTGAACTGTTTTACTTCCTATTAAATGCTTTGCAAAGGTACTGGATAATGATAGAACAATTCCCATCACACAAATGGATGGATACATTAAATTGATTTAAATACAATTATGTGCCTTTCTGAAAAGTCCTGCTTGTTCTTTTCTGCTGCAACTCTTTATATAACTTGCTGTTTGTTAAAATACATGGATGGAGGATACAGCAGAGAACAATCACAAGAAAATGGAAAGGACCACTGTGAAACATTTAGTGTCTTCAGCTCAGTTGGAAAACTGGGGTTGCAAAGTGTCAAGTCTACATACAACAAATTAGCAAAAAGTACCACAATGTGAAAAGTAATTACCTTTGGAGCATACTTTTTCTCACTGAAGGAGATGGTAAAGCTTAACCATTGAAAAGTACACTTGGACTGTGCATCCTGACACTTCTCACAGAGGACAGAGAGATTAACTATTAGCACAGAGATCATGTTCTGGAAATGCCCTGAGGTGCGTCCTGCCCGGTGCATCACTCTGTGAGAAGCTGTTACCCTGAATGGAGGTAGGCCTTTTGAATTAACTTTGCTATAACTAGACAAGTGATGATAGAGCTGTAATATGGAACAGATCATTATAATATTAGAAATTGACCAGAGGACAGACCTGCACTTCTGACCACCAGAGACAGCCAGAATTTGTACTAAATATTTTAGATAATCGTATTCCAGACTTAGCAATATTGAACACAGACCCTGAAAAAAATCAAGTGTTTTTTTTTTTTAAATTGTGCTTGGAATGTTTATGTGATAGCTGTCATTTGGCTTGATTAGATTTCTTCCTGGAACTGATCATACTCATTTCTAGTCTTAGTACAATACTGCCAAAATAATTTTATTTTGTACATTATGCACTATACCAAGTGAAGATTTACACTCATCTACACATACATAAGTAAACATGCTGAAAGAGCATGTTGAAAGTATATGCTGAGATCCGTGAGTAGAAAGAAGGTGAACTAAGTTACTTTGGGCTAAGCCTTTTCTCCATACCCCATGTGTCACTAGTGAACTTACAGCCTGCTTTATTAAAATGGGGAGGGGGAAGAAATCACCATTCTTTTCCAAACATCTGGATGCACTCAGTTTAACACACTGTCAATTTTTTTAAGGCATGATAAAAAAAAAATTGTATGAAACAAGCGCTGTACTGAATAAAACAGATTTAAGATTTCTACCACTAATTTCCTGGCTGTACAATGAGAGAGAGAGAGAAAACTGATAAAACATTCCTTAATTACTGAACAACATTATTCCACGGGTACATCACCTTTCTTGCGACATGCACTGCTAGGATACATTCAAAGTAAGCTCATGTAAAGTTGAATCATGGGCATAAGTATTAACAAAACTAAATGTGAACATCTTGACCTTAGAAGTGACTTTCAGGTGTGTTTCCCTCCACATGGCAGAGCGTAGGGGAGGATTGTACAAATTGAAAAAAATGGGTCAATATGGTTGGCTTTGATATGATGTGGTTGTTTTTCATTCATACTTGCCCATTACAATAAATAACTTCTGTGCTGACATAAATGACACTTCTTCACTGTAATATGCAATGGTAGCTTATAAAACAAAAGATATCGGTTTGTTTACTCTTGCAAGTGACTGACTGGAAACTGTTGGATATACAGTAAGCAAGTGTGGAATGTCTTTGGATGTCCTGTTCAGTACATGGGAAAGAAGAAAAGCAGGAAGAAGAGACAGGAAAAAAATGATCAAGATGAAGAATTACTTACAGTCCTCTGAGGCGAAGCCATATTTTCTCTATTTGTTCCGGTTGTAAGTATTTCAAAGAGTTGCTTTCAAATTCTTCAATTTCCTTTGTTGGAGACTCCATTGCTCTGTGTTTTTTCACTTTGCTTAAAGCTTAGAGAATGGATGCATCCCCCGAAACATGCACAAGCTCCAGTTTTGTTTTTCTTTTTGTTGTTTTAAGACTGACCAAAAGCAGCAAACATTTTTTTTCCTTGCCTTCAAATATTCTCCACCCCTTTGTTCCACACTTTGGTTAGAAAGAGGGTATGCAACCAGCAAGAATTTCAGGTGTTCTCTGAGGAGGATCTTGGTGGCATGCCATGCTCCTCAGAGCAATAGATGGGATTAGAGGCTGAGCTCCAGATGGAAAGCAACCACAGATACTTCTTTTGATTTGTTTACTCAAAAAGCCAAGGATTCAATCAGTAATGCCCGCTGAAGGATCTTTCTCAGGGCGAGGGAGGGTGGGGTAGAAAAACCGTTGCTGACAATTCAGCTGCTTGAATAGAAGGCCTGAAAGTATTTGCAGAAGTACAGCATTCAGTTCTCTGCCTTGCAATCTGCGGGACTCTCTGTCTTTGCTCTCTGGTCTGAAAAGCAGCCTTCTTCCCTTCCAAAGCTGAATCCTTCACTCCCTCTAGCTCTCTTTGCTTCACACACCCACAAATGCCCTCCCCTTCTAGTGTTCTTCCACTTACCAGCCGCTTGCTTTGCTGACAGGCAAGAAAACCGTCAACTGAGGAAAAGTCATCTGTCAGCACAAGCCTGCCAACGTCTCCCTCTTTCTCCCTTTCTTTGTTACTATATTTCATAGGCAAAAGTACCCAACAGAACTATAGGAATGAAGTGAGAGATGATCATCACCAAAGGGGGAAAAGCTGGCTTCAGTTCAAATAGATCAAGCAAGCGAGTAAAGCATTACTGCCCTTCTGGAGAAGTCATTTGTTTTGAGGACAGTTTGCCATGCCTTCGTAAGGTAGCAATGGATGAAGAGAAAGCTGTGTGTAAAAGTAGTTTAACGTTTTCAGGGAAGCTAAAATCAAGTATGGATCCACTAAACAGGAAACTTAACATTAATTGCCCCCTCCCAAATTAAGCAAGTTCAACAAAACGGAATTAATTATAAGAGCACTAACAGATGAAAAATAATCACTTCAGAAAAATTTCCATCACTGAAATCATTTACTGAAAAAAAGGAATCAAGCCTCAATTGAGATTGATTCCTTACAAGTTTTTGGCTTTTGTGGGGGAAATATTTCTCTTGCATTAGACGTGTGACTTTCTGCAAAAGTGTTTTTCTATAGGTTAAGGATAACTGTGGTTTGTCCTTCATATGATTATTTTATAACAAGTTAAAAGGTCTTAAAATCTTATGTGAATCTAATGTGTTTATAAATCTGAATTATGTGTTCATACATATTTGTTTTGTGCATATATCTGTCAGCTGAAAATTTTACATTTTGTGCATTTGATGAAATGATTGGGCTAATGAAAGCTTATACATTAATATATTTGTTCATCTTTAAGATACCTCATATTATTGTTTTTGCAATAGGCTCATCCATGTAATATAAATTTTATTACTGTAATCCAGAGGTGCAGTTCACCGAAATTTTATTCAAGAACCTAAGACAATTCTCACTCAACATTCTGAAATCTCATATATCTTTTCCCCAAGACTCTCATGCTTCCTTAAATATATAAGGAACATACATATATTTCATCATGTTCCAGTTGAAAATATCAGACAAGTATCTGCTTACATACATATTCAAATAGTGTGCAATAAAACCATAGATGTGTCTGTCACTCTTGATGAGATGTACAAATATTATGCATTCTCAAAACCCAAAAAGCATGAGAAACAAGATGCAGCTTTATAAATCTAAAGTATTATCTCAAGTGTTTTTATTCTTATTTTATTTTTAACATGTTTTACTTTAAACTCTGGTCTATGAATGCAATACATTTTATCTATCTACTTTCTCAAGATGCATCAACAACCACTATGTGATAGTTAATATCTGATAAACCATATAAACTAGCTATAAACTGCCTAACTGAAGCCAAGGAGATTGCATCTTTGGCTACAGTACATCCATAACAATAAGCAACATTATATATGTGTGTGTTTGTGTTTGTGTGTGTGTGTGTGTATTGATTATATGCCATCAAGTTCTTTTTGACTATGGCCATAATAAAAGTTTGATTTGATCTGACCTGATCCCTTCCCCACAAAGCACATCCAGTAATAACAGGAGGACTTCTGCTCACATAGTGGGAATTCCCCTTACTTTCCTTTGCCATAATTTTTTTTTTTTTTTTGTGGGGAGGGGCGGCATTACAAATCTGTCCAGAGAACCTTCCAACCCTCCACAGTAGATCTATAACTACACAGAGGGTTGAAGGTCAGAAAGAATCTATTCCTCTGGCTGATGCAATTCTATCAATGAATCATACAATCCTATAACAACAGACATAGAACAACTGAAATAGCTCTAATATCAAATGCTGCTCTTTAAATCCACCTTAAAGCCACACATATATACTAGAAGTCCTAAAAATAAACAATTGTTAAGTGTTATGTAAACAGAGTGAAGCATCATAAGGGGAACGAGATTTTAAAGATTTCAAAACAAAAGTCAACTAACAATAAGCAATTTTACACTGCCTTTATTTAGCACTCCCTTTCAATAGTTTAATTTCCCTTGCAGTTCTTTGTTATACTGTATGAAAAAAGTGCAGGGTGGTTTTACAAAATGTAAGCAGTGGTAGCCTTTTTTTGAGTTTGATATAACCTTGAGAGAATAGAGAGTCATGGATCTCATTCATACTCACTAGTTTCATTTTTTTTTCCTGTTGAGATTATTAATAGTATAAACATAGGGCATAAAGTACAAGTGTGACTGAAAACATCATTTAGAGATGGAGGAACTGTTCAAACCATTGCTATGTTATGCAGCGCATATAGTGGTGAAAATTGCTGGATTAGGGTCAGAGAGACTAAGAGTGAAGTCCACCATCACTCATGGAAGCTCACTGAGAGATATGAAGCCAGTAGCTATCTCACACCCCAAGCTATTACACAGGGCTGCTGTTGTGTGTGTGGGGGGGGGGGGATTGGGAGAGGAAATGCCTTGTACATTGCTCTGACCACATGAATAAATAAATAAAAATTAATATGGGAAGGCTCCCAATTAAACCAGGTCTTTTGTAAGAAAGATGCCCAACAGAGATCACTTCGTAATCACATTCTGATAGATAACACTTTTTCAAAGAGGAATCTGCTTTTTTAAAAAAATAGGAAAAAAATAATAAAACCTCCAGCACTATAAAGTCATTATTCCCTTCTGAAAGTTAAATTATACTTTCACTTTCTTATGCCTCAATTTAATGAGAGTAAAAGCATGACTCATTCTCATTCTCCCACAGATATGCTAAAAGAATAGTTGCTCTCTATGACAATTTCAGAAATGTTGGGGAGGTATAAAGGTTGGGTTCTTGTTGTTGTTTGGCCTGATGAAATGGTTATGAGATGAAGGGAAGGGAGGCAACTCCACTGAAAGGAGAACATTTGCCCGTAGGTTACTGCTGTTTCTTCACTACAACACATCAATACACGAACTGTAATAATACACCAGGGAACTTCTGCTAATAAACTGTTGGAGCACATTATTACCTGAACAACTGCAAATCAAACAACGAGGCAACCAGAAACAAATTAAAAGCACAGTTTAAGAATCCATTAGCAGGAATACCAATCACGAACAATACCAAGTGTGCATTCACACATGCATAGGGCTGAAAACTAAACAGCAAACTTTTAACAGCATCCTGGAAGAAAGCAGTGTACATCTTCCCCATTGTGTTGCCAAGAGAACTACACAGATATGTCCAGGAAGTCATCAGGATTTAACCTTAATTTTACCTGTTTCTTTTTTTAACACAGCATAACTCTGTGGGTATAAAAGTTCATCAGCCACTACAATACATCCGTATGTGAAATCTTAATTGTATATTTTTAAAAAATCCTCTTCCAAAATAAGCTTATTGAAAGCCAAGTACAGTGCCTTCAGATATTCTCATTCTAAATGTGTAAGAACCCAGAAACCATTTCAACTGTCCTAGAACCAAACTGCAAATATTTCAATAATACGGACCTCCACTTGTGGCCCAGTTAACAGACACATTACCCCACTCAGGACCTGTTATATATTTCCAGGTACTATGATCACACACATCTACATATTGTATTATATAATATCATTCCCCTAACTAACTCAAGGCAGCATACATACTCATTCCATTTTTGCCTCACCACAACCCTATTTGGAAGGTTTGGCAGAGATGGTGTAACTGGCCCAGGGTCATCCAGAGATCTTCTTAGGGTGAGTGGAAATTTTAACTGGGGACTGAGTATGGCCCTCAACACCCACATGACCCATGAGATTTCCCATGATCACATTAGCTTCATCTGTGTCAACAATTTTTAATAGAGTTAGATTTTTAATAGAGGCCCTATGGGTTGCATCACTTTGGCTGATGGTGTATATATTTATATTTTTGTTTTTGTTTTATTTAGCATTGTTGTACCCTTAGTCCATTAAGATTTGGGCAGGGTATAAATACTGAATGAACGAATGAACGAATGAATGAAATGAATAAGCAAGCAAGCAAACAGGAGATCAGGAGTGATAAATTGTCCCAGTCCCTCCCTTATTTCTATTGTTCTATTTCTCTTACATATGCTTGCCAGCCTTCTTCCATCCCTCTTTTCCTATAATAAAATTGGAGTGTCTGTTGTAGATCCCTTTTTGTGGCTTTTGGAGGACTTCCCCAGTTATATAGCCTGAAACTAATCAACTTTGGCTTATCTCTCAAAGCTAAGAGGACTGGCTCTGGTTGTATTTGGACAAAAGGCAAGAAATTCCATGAGTGTAGATTAGCCCAGGAAGTCAAAAAGCATCCAGAAAAAGGAATCAGTATCAGTAAAAATCCATTTCCATACCGATGCCCATGAAATGACCAGAAATCCAGCATAACTTGAAAGAGTCCATCTTTCATTCTCAATGATATCAATGGGACTTAAGCATAAATTTGGCTGAATCAACCCTCTCCCCTTTATGTATTAAAATATACTTTGTGTGACACGCATGCAAAATGTGAATATGAAAAGTCCAAAACATTCAATTCAATAGGAATAATCATGTCTAAACATTCAGTAACACAGCTATTCCAATACATTCTTTCTCACTGTCAAGTTTATTTATATGCTTACATCTCTAAAATCAATATTTCCAACTACGCTGCATTAAATTTGCACTCTTGCCAACAGCATTAAAAAGTGCACTTATCTTCCTCTCAAGCTAAATCACAGAAGTCCTCTTTCTAATAGATGCTAAAACCTGAGGAAAATAATCATAATGTGCTTAACCACACTAGCAGTTAATTTTCAGTAATGAAATTCAGAAGCTAGCCCCCACCCATCCCAAAGTGCCAAAGTCAAAACCAAACAAGCTTATGGAACAGCATTTCACAAAGAAACAAATTCTGGTAGAAATGTTAGATTTTTCATTCAGTTATAAACAATTTAAAGATTTCTGAGGGTACCTGCTGAGATACAGTGCAATCATAAAAGTGTTATAGTAAGTATATACATGTGAATGTAAATGCACATTGTTCTGCATTTGTGATGGAATGGAATTATGAAGGCCAGGCTCAGGGAGATAAGCATTTTCTTAGCTCGCTGCAGGAGCGTGAGAGCTACAAGAGGATGAGACTGGCATCTCCCTGAGGAATTCACACTATTGTGGGTGGCTGACTTGGGACCTGGGGTTTCAGTCTGGGAAGATTCTTGCTAGAGGTTGTAGCTAATAAACATAGCTGAACTGATTTTGTATTGTCTCTTGGAGTTCCTTGGGCTAGGCCTGACAGTATTTTGGGTTTAGTTTAATTCTGTATTTTCTGTAGAGTTGAGCAATAAGGTAATGGAGATGCAAACATGGGGGCTCCAGAGTAGATTATCCATCAGCACCCATCAGCATTACACAGTGGTCAAAGATCCATTCTGCTCCCAAAGACTTTCTAGTTTAAAACACATAGCGTGGAGCTTTTCATACGCTCTGCAGAAGTCATGCAGCTTCTGATCTTCTTGACAGCAGTTATAGATACATTTATATTTTATCCTCTTTTTTTATAAATTTTTATTGAAGATGTTTTTCAACAGAATTAAAAACAATACAAATGTTGAATTAAAGAAAAATAAAGAAAAGTAATAAGAAAGTGAAAAAGAAATATAGAAAAAGAAATGGAAAAGGAAAAAAAAGAGGAGTCAGGTTTGATTTGAAGGAGACACTGCCTTTACTATACTGGCATCTTGGTGACAAAGGACATGTGCCAACCTAACTTTTTTTTATTCAATGACACTTCCCATTCATTGACAGTAAGGATATATAGTAGAAGGCGCTCTTCTACTCTGAGAAGAACTTCAAGATCAAGCATGCCAATAATGTAAGGAAATGTGGTGGTTCACAAAGAACAAGAAAATTAAAATAATTTCTCAACACACTAACATTTATGAATCACTGGCATGGGTGGCTTTAATTATAGTAATACAATTTTCAATAGGTGATGCTCTGAAATATAATTTCATATGGGGTTTTGTTCAACCTCTAGTGGCAAACGTATTCAGTGAAATCAGTTTGTTGCCACAAAGTCAATCTAAAACAGCCAAATAAGAAAATCTGGCATTGATCGATGTCTGTTTTCCTGCTATGCAAAGTAGCAAAAAGAACAGAGAGTACTCCACAGAACAGAGCCAATCTGCTTTGGGGTGGGGGGGCTTTTCCCCCAGTAAGTGGAGGCTGAACAGTTTGCAGCATACAGCTAAGTCGGCTATTTTAATCATTATTATGACAACGTGACAAGCAAAAAACAATATTGTGGTAACAAGAGCATGTTGCCTATGATTTACTAATTAAATATTTCAGAGTATAAAGTCACCCTTCCCTACAACACCCTTTTATTACAAGGCCCTGTGATTTTTCTGGATGGAGTTGTTCATGAACAATCAGCCCATTTGCGTGAGTGTTGAGAGATCAACAGTCCACAGAACTGACTGCAACAGAGTGTTAACAAGCCACGTACCGTATCTGCAGAACTTACATACAGTCCTTTCACATCTATCCTATCTTCCACAGTCCCCAATCAGATGCCTCTAGCAAGTCCTTATGTCTATTCCTAAGCTTTATGCCATCTTCATCAGTAATGGCTACCTGTTGGCCACTTTCCTGAGTCAAAGCCATTGTATCAAATAGCCACTGATGCACCTATTCCCCACAAATGTTGTCTAATCCTTTGAAGAGCCAACTGAAGCCACCTAAGATAGTGGCCATGTTTATCCAACAGATGAATCAACATTCTGGTTCATAGCCCACAATTCTGCATTCCACTGATTTCACTAAAATGTAAATACCAGGAATCAAATAAAAAAATAAATATGTTGCTCACAAGGGGACTTTAGCCAATGCCTTTACTGGGGCGGGTGAAGGCTTATAAAATAGGGTGCAGTCTTTTGAACTTCCAAATATTGTTTATCAGACAGGCTAGTTAAAAATAAAAAATAAGTAAGGGAAACGTGATAGATGTTCAAGCCTTGTCTACACCAGTATCATGTCGGATGGGATGCTGAGCAGACAAACCAGCTGGGTCCTACTGGGTTCAAAAGGAGCATTAGGTTGCATTAAGGACAAACCTTGCTGTGAAGAAGAACCAAGCAAATGGTTGTAGGTCTTCTATTTCTGGCAATATAGAAGTTAGCTATTTGGGGGGGGGGGATCTTTAGTCAGAGTCATAGATTTAAAAGTCAATGGGCCCCAATAGTCTAAGGCACCCCTGGCTATATTGAAGATTCATAATAGTTAATAATAACCAGACCAAGATTTCTTTGTGTAGTACATTTGTTATATTGAGGAATTAATATCAAATATGCAATAGAAACATATTTTAAGAATTAAAGAAATCAGCGATTTGTATTGTGTAACTAGAAAAGCTATATGAAAAGTTATTTTCAAAGTTGCTTGAAAGAATGAAATATACAATTAGAGATGAAGAGAGAGAGAAAAAACCTGGACTTTGATCACCTGGCGATGAAAGTCCCAATAAAATTGACAAGAACAACATGAGCAATGGTATTTATCACACCCATGCCACAGGAACAATATTGTGCTTCAGAAGAAATGTTCTTATACTTCCCTTTCAAAATAGCTGTGGGGAGGGCATTAAAATAGGTTAATGTTAAAGCTTCCTTAAGTTTAGGGATTGCAATTTGGTATAAGTATGAAACTGATTTGAGAACTAAAATTCAATTACTGTGGGTGAGCATTAGTTTTTATTTTACGTTCTATACCTAAACTCCTCTGTGTTAAGGCTCTTCTTATTTATACATATCTAAAAAACATTTTTAGCCCTTGTCAGGGTTGAAAAATGTTATACAATAAATTTATACGTGTATGTATTAACTTTTCTCCACATCCTGCTTTTTTACTTTATTGATATGACAAAAATGCAGTCTCTCACCTTTGCTAGTTCCCTCTTGATTGTGGTGAATTAAGTTGTTTGACATCATTTCAAATGCCCTCAGGCCATGTGCAAAAAATGAAACTCCCTCAATAGTTTATAGTTCACTTTATGAAATTATAATTATGTCTGTCTGAAGGCTGATCATTCCACACAATCAATTCATTAAAATAGTCACAGAATCGTAAGTGCCAAGTATTTTCCTTTTTTTTTAATTAGAATTTTACAATACAATAAAAGTATAAAAAATGAAAAGAAGAAAAAGAAAAAAGAAAAGAATTAGAAAAAAGAGAAGTCAAAGAAAGAAAGAAAATGTAGAATTTTGACTTCTACCCTTCTTTCTATTGAGTAATTGCCATCTTACACTTTCCCTTCCCTCTTTAAGCCTTGATAATCCCCAAATCCATAAATCATCAGTTCTGTCTTTTCTTCTTTCGGCAAAAAGTCCATATAAGGTTTCCAGTCTTTTAAAAAGACCTTATTCATTTTTTCCCTAACCATTAATTGTCAAGTATTTTTCAATGCAATACGCATTAGAAAATTTCAGAAGAACATCCACAAGTTTGTCAAAAGCAGACATCGACCAGATATACACTTGTCTACACCTGCTTACTCCATTACCAGTACAAGTCACTGACCATTTTTTGAGTATAGGAACGGATAATGCCTCCCCCTCCTCCACTCCTACCTCATCACAATTTTACCTCTGCTTGTGTTATGATATCCCACTTCAAAAATACCGTTTTCCATCCTGAGCCTTTTAAGCCCTTCTGGGTGATTTGTCTATTGCATTTCATTCCAATCAAGTGACACCTCCAGCTCAGATTGGGTGCAGCACCCAACACATACCCCTCCCCTCCAGCAGGTGGTTGCTGCCCTGTAAGGCCATTTTATTCTGAACTGCTGGGCAGTTATGTTCTCAACTAGTCAGAAACTTGGTTTTTTCCCTTCCAGTTGATCTAACAATGGCCCATAAAGACCATGGGGTCTTCTGACCACCATGTTTTCTCTGTTTCTTCTTCCAGGACAACTCCATTCTACCCTTACATCCCCCAGTGGATATCGTTTTGGTTTCTGCCCAAGCTGAGTGAAGCATACTCTGTTTTCCACCTTGTGCCCACTGTACTACAATAGTTCCCTTTTCTTAAAAAAAAAAAAAAAAGTTGCAATGTGGGAACATTGGAACAATGCTACAAAGTTTCAACAAATGCTACTTCTTTGCTTCTGTGAAGCTGAACCCTAAACTATTTGTTGCCACAAAGTTCCTATGGATCCACAGTGGAATGAAGGAACAACATGCTCCCTTTGCTATAATCAGTGTAACATCAAAACATTATTTGAGAGACCACCGTTCCCTGAGGATATCTGCCAACCCCATCAGATCAGATAGGGTAGTTATGCTCCTGGTCCCTTTCTTGAAATGCTGCCATCTAGGAAGACCTAGAAAGCATGCCTTTTCTGTGACTGCTCCTATCTTGTGGAATATCCTCCTTCCAATGGTCCAGCAGGCCCCTACCCTCTTAGCCTTCTGGAAGGCCATCGAGACCTGGCTGTTTACCCAGGCACTGGCGTAGAGTGATGGGAGCCTCTGGATGGTTGTTGGAGCATCCCAGGAAGATGACCGAGGTGCTGGGTTATTGCTTTCTGTTTTATGGTGTTATGGTTTTATAATTATTTTGTTGATGTGAGCTGCCCAGAGTTGTGCTCCAAGATAGGCAGCCATACAAACCTTTTAAATAAGTAAACTAAATAAAAAATAACAACGATACAATAATAGGAGAAAAAAGGTTTGCCCTAGCATCAAAGAAGGGTGTGTGTGAAGTCATCCAGGTGGGCAAACAACCAGGAAAGCAAAAAAAAAAAAAAAGAATGGGAAGCAATAAGGAGGGAATAGTATCTAAAAGGAGAAGGTAAACACTGGTAGGCCCACCCATACAGAGGCCAGGCAGGGAGGTTTGCCTTCCCCGTGCATTAATGGGAAGGGCAAGAAGCAGGGAACAACCAATCAGGGCTTGTGGGGACCATGGACTGGACTGAGCACCAACCTGGGCCCATTGCTAAACTGTTGCGATCCAGGCCTGAATTTTTTAAGTTGGCTTCAGGAACAGCACAGAAGAAAAGCATCCATGTGGAACTGCCCATGGTGGAGGAAGAAAAACGCCTGCTTCACAAAAATGAATTCCTTTTGAATGAAAGTTACCCCAAACTGCTCTTCGTGATCCCAAATTGTCCTAACAGAGAAGCACTATCTAACTATACAAAAATCAGTCATTTTATGCTGAGTTTTATTTTCCCTCAAATCCTGGGACTACCTTAGCTTTCATCTTAGCAAGAGGGGGAGTATTCTCAAGGGCTGAGTCAACCATGGAATTGCATTTAATGGCATTTCAAATTTATCCATAACATGTAAGAAAAAAATAAATCCATGAGTACTTCAGAGTTTGATCAGTTCATATACCAATACAAAGTTACTGATTTATATCTCTTGGACTGGGATGGAGATCAAAATTTAGTTGCCCTCCTCTAATCTGTGGTACAGTGTTACCACTTGCCTTCATGTGAAGTTACATATGAAGATGAACATAGGGATAAAGAGATCCTTTCTAGATATGTGATGTGCACATGACACATTTATGCACTGCATTTCAAAGTCAGGATAGTTATTTTTTAAATGGGGAAATGATCACTCAATCCTTCAGGGGCCAAATTTAAGGCTTTGGCTAACAGAAATAAAGATACATAGGTTAAAAAGAGAGAAAAAACAGTTAGTATATCCAGTCCCATCCCTTTTCCCAAGCTGATGTCTTCCAGATTTGTAAAGATCATAAGTCCCAGAATTCTGAGCCAGCATAAATGATGGGTTGAAGAAGTTATCATTTGTCAAATCAAGCAGGCACCATGTATGTGGTGGACTAAATGTTTGAAAAGTCTGAGTGCTGATAGAAAATTATAAGCTTTGGGGCATAAAATACATAGCTTTCAAGAGAAAATGGGAAAAACAAGAGCATAAGTAGTTATAGGCACCTGCTCCAGGCCAACAGAAACAAAAAACAACTTCTGTATTGTTTATGGGTTCATTGCTCAAGCTTTAATTCTGAATTCTCATGCTATGTAGACACAGATAGGTGCTCTGATGTCCAGAAATAACCAATATAATCAAATGTAGCCTAGGCACAAAAGGTTCTCATGGCAAATGATGGGGACTATATGGAATTCTAGCTATTTTTAGGGATCCCAAAGTCATGTCCACTAGGTCCAAAATACAGTTTTAAAAGGTGACTCAACAATACTGCTACATTTAAGATTTTTGACAGCCACTTCTCTAAATGCTCCCACTCCCTGAATTGCTGTGCATTCCTTGCTTAAATATCACAACAAAAGGTAGAATAAATAAATAAATAAATAAATAAATAAATAAATAAATAAATAAATAAATAAATTCATTCATTCATTCTCTCCACAAATAGAGAAACAGAACACCTGAACATAATGAGTCATTTGGAATGTCCAAGGGATGATTTTAAAATAATTCCCCTAATTCTTTTTTCTGGTTAGTTAGAAGCTCAACTATCACAGCAACCACCCCATAGATTTTCAAAATGGGTCCATAAATCCCCTTGGGAATGCCCCTTTCAGGAGCAGGCATAGAACAAAAAAGATGGTTGGGACAAAAAGATGGTTGGGACAGCTATCTTTCTTTCTGTACAATGTTCCTAGGAGGGACCTCTGATACAAGAGGTCTGAGAGCTATCTATTCTTCAGTTTTGAATGTGGGCTAAGCAAGGAAAAAAAGGTGAAACCAAAATAGTTCCCCATAGTCAACTCTGCCACTCCAAAGGGAGGCTTAATTAGCTAGGTTTAAAAGACGGGGCAGAGAGAAGGGATGCTGTTCAATCTGATCATAAATGCAATCAGAGATTCATATAAGGATTCAGATCATACCTCTGGTCATGAAGCCAGAGGTAAACTTGCATAAACTTCATAAACTTGCATTTGAAAAAAAATGTATGCCACATTTTTTCATCACCAGTGATCAAGGACATGTATAGAAAACTGTGGTGAGTTTTGCCAATGAGATATAGTGTGTGTGTGTGTGTGAGAGAGAGAGAGAGAGAGAGAGAGGGAGAGAGAGAGAGGCACACATAAAGAAAGATACAGATACAGATAGATATATGAGAGCCAATGTGGTGTAGTAATTAAGTTGCTGGAGTAGGAATGGAGTAACACAGGTTCTACTCCTCCCCTAGGCACAAAAGCCAGCTAGGTGATTGATTTTGGGCTAGTCACTCTCTCTCAGCACTAGAGAGGGAAGTCAAAAAACTTTCAGCCCACACTTGACCAGGGTTATAGATTATAGTCCATAAACTCCAATGAAGGACCTTCATTTTGGAGTGGATTGAGTTGGGCTTACTATAATGAGAGAGAGAGAGAGAGAGAGAGAGATCCTTATTTGAAGATAAATCACTCCTCCATTTGAATTGTCCAATGTAGAGAAATAGTCAACCTCTTGACCACTATTTTCATTTTCATCTTCTGGCTTAAAAATATGAAAAGATTGGGTACCTGAATCTGTCACAGTTCATCAGACTGAAGAACTGCACCTTTGCTCCTTACATGCAGTACTTAAAAAGAACAGATTGAAAACTAATCTGCTTGGAGCCAGCACCACATTTTTTGTAGATAAAGGGGAATAAGCCAGCTATGAGACTCCTGATATATCCCTTAAATTCCCTTTATGAAGGCAGCACCAGAAGCCGTAGTACAGCATAGCTGCTCAATTTCAGGTCATGTAAAAAGGCCTCCCCAAGTACACCGCATCCCTTGCTCCCTATTAGGAGAGTTGGGGAGTACTAGAACAACAAAACAGTCTGGGTCGCTGCCTAGATCCTGTTTCCTGGCAGTGCCTATTGACACCAACATCTCTCCTGGGTTATGGCTTTATCTGCTGATGCCAATGGTAGGAAACCACTTTAATTTCCCACCATGCACTAGTGTGATACTATATTATCCACTGAAGGGAAATTTAAATGATTGTCTCTTGCTGTTAGTAGCAAATAAATCCACAAACAAGGACCCATCAAAGGATGCTTCCCAGAGCAAGTACAATAAAAGAAAATTTATGGTAACTCTATTCCAGTAAAATGTGGGGGGGGGGGGGTAGCCTTGTGCACTTGTCTGAGCACAGTTTGATTTAAATTGTGTAGCTTTGTCTTCCTTAGCCTTGTTCCCCCAGATGTGTTCAGCTACAACTCCAAAAGGGCCCTTCTTGCAGGAGATCCTGGGATTTCTACTTCAACACATCTGGAGGGGGTGGGGGGGTATAAAGTATTTTAATGGCTTATTTTGTCCAACTGGTTAAAAACACTGAGACACCCATAGATCATACTTTCATCATGATTGCATCACTGACTCCATTTCAAGCTCACATCAGTCTCCTTTATTAATGGCTTGCAGACTAGACCAACCGACAGAAACTTTATTTTGGTCATTGACCAATAAAAACGCATTCAGTAAAACAAAGCAAAGCTAGCCCCTATCATCAATGACTGTTGGCAACCGTTTGTGGGCAAAGCTTGTACATAATGTAGCAAAATTTTGCTACTTTTAAAGAGATAAATTTACCCTGATAGTCTAACAAATAATAGAAATAAAAATTATCAGCGTGCCCTGGAAATTTAGATAAAAAAGGAGTAATCAGCTGGTGGTGAATGTCCCTGTAGAACTGGCAGTACAAAAGAACACCAGCTGTGGTTTCTACAGCACCCATGTCACAGGGCAATATCGAGTTTCATAAGGGGTTTTCCTATATTTCCCTTCCAAAACAGCTGTGGGGAGAACATTGCAGACTATATTCTGGGGATACCTCAGGTTTATCAGAATTCTTCAGTGAAATTTCAGTGGAAGAAAAACTTTTAATTTATACCTAACGTTTTGATTGATTATGTCCCATCAAGTTGGTGTCAACTCTTAGCGACCACATAGATAGATTTTGTCCATGAACACCTAACATTTACCACTGATTTATTACTCCAGTATTGCTTGCTAAAATGGACAGTTCGTTTTCTATAAATTGTTGGAAATGTACTTATCAGGTTGCATCATTTTTCCATATTTTATGGCAATGTTGGAAAATTCTAATAATTGGAAGATGATTTATAATAGAATGAAACAAATTCTAAAAGCTGAATTTCTTTTCCAACATATTTTTAAAATTAAATATTACCAAACACCACAAAGTATATCGAACTTGCTTTGTACATGATAACTGCTATAAGATGTCCTTATTAGAAAGTATACCCAATTCCTTTGTAGAAGAATGGCTTATTACATGGTGGGAGTATGCCTGAATGTCTAAAATAATTTTATGTTTTATATTTATATTTCAAAAGTAAATCTGACACAGAATTTAATTCAACTTGAAACCATTTTTGGATTATAATTCCAGATATGGGCTTGTACCAGATACAGAATTTGGGTTGCCTAACATTCTAACTTTCAATGATCTGTTAAAATTATTGTATTTCTTTATCTTATTTTCTGATCTATATTGTACTCATTATGACCTGTAGCTCTTATATTTTAAAATAATATAAGATATTCAGTTATGTAAAACTTCAATTAAAAATTGGAAATTCTTATATAACAAATGTAATCCTATTTAATTTTATGATGCTTGTAAATCCCTTATTCCCTATTTACTCAATATGTTTTCCTTCTCTTCTTTTGCCTTCTTTCTTTCTTTCTTTCTTTCTTTCTTTCTTTCTTTCTTTCTTTCTTTCTTTTTCTTTCTTTCTCTCTGTCTCTCTCTGTCTCTCTCAAAAGTGTTTAATAAAATATACATTTTAAACAAGGTTCAATAATAACAGATCTGGGGTGTACTTAAGGGAGCTTTCAAATTATATGTGGCAATTGTGACAACTAAGTCTAAAATAGACACTTTTGGGCTGCAAACCTCCATATGATCACCAGGTGGAAGCAAAGAACCTGTTCTGGATATCTTTGCCGCCATCTAGTGATTATGTGAAGTTCTGCAGTCCAGATACACTGTGCCTAATATACAACATTGCTTGTGGGCCATATCACAGGTTTAAAATGTAGATAACAGTTTTCCTTTCATTTCTTAAGGAAGCATAGAAAGCCTGAACTGGATGGGGATCCTAGGTGAAGGGTAAAGTAGGAAAGGTACAGTATAAGATTTTCCCTCATTGTAGATTTGATCCGGCTTCAGTATTCATGCTACAACATACCTAACCCTGCCCCCCCACAAAAAAAATCCTGTGTCACAAATGGATCTTCAGGGGAGGATAATGCTGTTTTTAGAGTTTAAAGGCTCAGTCAACCAAGGCAAAGAATTAAAGAAATAAATTTCTCTGTGCTGGTGTGATCTGACTCAAATCCATCCATGCTTCTTTTGAGAAGGGGAAAAACGTATTTTGCAAAATATAAAAGATTTATTGAATGTTCATATGTACCAATCTAAAAAAGGCTTGCTAAAACTGGAATATTTAAAAGTCATTAACAGTACAGCAACCTTGAGATGCCAATGGAAGCTTCAATTTATCTCCATTCCCAGATTTTTGGTTTTAAAAGCGTTTCTTGTAAGAATAGGAACAGCAATCACTTTTGTGGCAAGATGGGGAAAATACCTCTTCAAGCGTGCAAGAACCTAATGTCCACTATTAATTTCCTCAGCTACTGATTTTTTTTTCTTTTTTGCAGAATAACTTTATTCTCCTTCCGTACATTTGGCCAAAAATAGATAATTTGTCCAAAGGCAAGTTGCATTCTACTTCCACTAAGAAAAAGAGAGAGACTTATTAAGTGCCCCCACTCATATTTGTCCTTCCAGGAGCAAAATAAATGTTTGTTTTCTTTTTCCCTTCCTTTCTCCAAAAATGTTAACAGATGGGCACACTTGGCAACTTCCCTGTAAAATTATAGAAAAGCAAGAAATTTTCAGAATTTTCCAAAAAAAAAAAAAAGTCAAATGTCAAATGAAAGTGCTTCTTCTCATAGTCCACATTTAACTTAGACAATCTGCAGTAATGGCCTCTAGCTTGTAATCTGATTTTACAAATCCACGGAGGGTATGTCTCAAGAGCTGCTAGTCACTATATGTTATGTCCAGATTCAGAAAGAGTATACCATCTGCTAGAAGGGAAAAAAAGGAGAAGCTATTGACTTGTGTCAACCTATGGGCTTTCCAATAGCATCTGGCTGGTAATTATGTGGGGTAGAATGTGGAACTGGATGGCTCCTCTAGTTTAAGAAAGCTTGTCTCATAAGTTGTGGCAAATTTCTCCAACCAGCTGTCCTTCAGCTTCCATAATTCCTAGCTGCAGGGTTCTTTCAAGCCTCTGACAGATCCAGGCCTAGAACACTCATTTGAACCCTTCCCATCTGCTGTGTTGTGGGGGGGGCAAGGGGTTAAAAATTCAAGTTAGCAATCACAACTGCATAAAACCTACCTATTTGTACCTGCACATAACACTGTCACACATACAAAAGGGGTGGAGCTTTGGTCACCTAGTCATGATCACCATCTTGACTTTTATGACACCTCCTGCAGATATTCCTGTTTCTCATATAGTTTCTTCTTGGTACATCCTATGTCAGTGTAATTGCTTTCCAATTTTTTCTTTTGTTATGGTTCCGTAAACGGAGAAACCAAAAATATGATAACTCTTGGGATTATATTTTGTTTGCTTTTAATTCAGCCAAAATTCCAAATTCACTGGATGGTTACGAAAGTACTAAAAACAAACCTTCAACAACGAAACAACAGAACCATAAATAGCTGAGCCTCTGTTCTCTCTTATTTTGGTGGTTGCAAATACCAACTTGCAAAGAAAGAGCCATGACAAAGGACCAAGAGCAAGTGCACATTAAAAGCAGGAATGATAATCAGGAATGCTTGTAGGTCCAATTTGTCAAGTTCGAGGCATTCAGCAGAAAAATCCAAAGGGTAATCTATGGTCATAAGAGCCCAGGTCATAACTAGGACTGCTTATAACCGGCTCAGCGTTAGCCAACAGTTGCTGGCAATACTGAAAGACCCAGGTTTAAATACTGTAATAGGAAAGCCTGAGTCTAAACCGCCTCGAGCCCTGTACAATCTTCCACAATTTTGTTCTGCAGGTTTTTAATGTCTAACTAGATAGGCCTGCATAAACAGTGTCCAGCCAAGGTGAACACAACCAAGAAGCATATAGGCCTCTTGATGTCATTACCTGCTCAGAGTTACGAAAACACAAAGGTAATATATGCTTCAGCTTTGTGGACCAGAAATTCTGCAGGATGATTTTGGCTAGAGAAAGGCCATGAAGTCCTTTTCTCCCACAGTCCCTAGCCAGTAGACATGATTGCAGAGGTTATTGGAGGTTGAAATGCAAAACAACCAGATTGGCTATATCTGATCTCAACTGTAATTAGTAGTTTCGTCTGAGGAAAAAGACCACTGCACCCACTAAGCTATCAACAAATAGATGTACTTAAGGCAGTCAACCCATGGTGTGCACCCTGCATGTGGCCCTCAAATGTCTGTCTTAAGACCTACCTGAAGTGACCACAATACTTTCTTCCCACTGCTATTGTGCCCCCAACCACCGGAGGAGGGTTAAGATATTCTCTGTGAGTCCTGTGTGTCTCCACCCAACCTCATCCTTCATTTTGTTTGCCTGCCTCTTTCTGGACATAGACCATGCCCCCTCCTACAAAGAAAGGTAAGGTCTGTGGTGCTTATCATCCCTTGGTTTATTCACCATTTTCTCCCTCAAAGACAGTAGATAAACAGGCAGCAACAGAAAAGAGAAACAGTGGGGCTGGAAAGTTCAAGTGCTCCCTTCCCCAGAGCTTGGGCAATTATATATGTCAAACAATATCATGATACCCTCCCTGTCTGCAGGCATCTGGTAAAGACATGTTGACATAATGCATAATGATGTTATTGCTCATATCATGCAAATTATGTAATTTGCATGATGACATTGTGATGCATGTGATATTGCTAGTTCCCTTGCCCTCCTATGGATGTCCCTTCCCTTCTAATATCAGCAGTTTAACACTCAGGGCCAGGGAAAGTTGGGGTCTCACTTCTAAAAATGTTCTTACAAACCCACAGTACTGGTAATAAGATGAGGACCTCATCTGAGACTGATTGTTCTTGATGCAACCACTTACTCCAATTGCAAAGTAGCTGAGGCATCTATCGTGGTTGCAGGAGCAAGCAGGTATAGAATTAGATTTCACTCTAAACAAAGGCAGATGAAGAGGGATGGAACAATATAGCAGATTAAACATTTTTATTGTGATATATTGATTCCATTCCAGTTCACAAAATACATTTATCTGGATTAAATAATTAGAAAAGCAAATGCAGCCATTATATGCAATCTGATGCCCACATAATGCATCAATGTTAACCTCACTAGGTAGACTAGGCCAGGAAATTCAATCCACAAGAAGACTAAAACTGCTTTTATTGACATTGGCTATAATAACAGAATCCCGCAAGTGTGATTGTGTTGTATCTCCTCCTCCTTCTTATAATTCAGTGAATTAGGGAGGCACCTGCCCAAGCCACTTCCAAATATTATCTTGTTCTGGATGTAAAAAATGCTTCAGCCACCTTTGCCTAGGCAACAGATCTAGCATATCTCCATCAAGATCATCTTCCTTACTCTCTACATAGTTCTGTCACATTTGATGAAGAGGAGCCATACTGCAAAACCAATTCCTGGTTTTATATATACAGTACTAGTATATATAATATACATAGTACTAGTATATATAGTCTTCTATAACCTAAGTCCCTTTAGATGTTTTAGACTACAACTCCCAGAATTCTCCACCAGCAAGGGTAGAAATTCTGGGAAATGTAGATCATTATATCAAGAACCTCCCACAATGTGGAAAATAGGTCTGAAAATCTGATCCAGTGGTTTATGAACCTCCTGCTTCTACTTTATGATGGAGCCTGATGGAGATTCGTCTAGAAGAGACATCACAACGTTTTAAGAATTATTTAAGCTTTTCCCCTGATTCTTTCCTTACTTAGACCCACCTCAGAATCCCCTTGCTATGTTCAATGGCAAAGTATAAAATGAGTTTTTACCCCTGTTGAAATTGGCTTCTATTGGTGTTCAGTCTGATTTGAGTACAATTTCTTTTCAGGGCTTGCTGTTCTAAAGGGCAAAATCTAAAACCAAGGAGCTGATTTTGTATGGGAGTGAGGCCAGAATCCAGACTCTCATCTCATCTCATCTCATCTCATCTCATCTCATCTCATCTCATCTCATCTCATCTCATCTCATCTCATCTCATCTCATCTCTTGTCCCACATTAGCTCCTGCACATGCAGGCTTATCTGAGCTACCAGATCTGGGCTACAAAATTCCAGAGGACCACAAGATGACAGCACAGAGATACAAAAGAAACCTAATCATCCTTTTGCTGCTATATAATGGTTGTATGGGGTTTTGCGGCATAGATCTGGTAGCCTTAAGCCCTTTTGTTTGCAGCAATGGTTTGTAATAGCAGGAGAGAAGTAGGTGGCAAGGTTAAAAATATGTGCATTCAACAGAAGCTGATAATAATGCTGAATGTTAATGGCTGAATAATGCAGCTTATGCCTCTATGCTGAGTTTCCATTTCATATTGTGCTTATAGGAAGAAAGTGAAGGATTTTCATCAGATTCTTTTCCAGTCTGATAAATAGATGAATTAAACTTATATCTTTCAGGTTGATGTTGATTTTGTTGTTGCTGATTCTTGACTTTTAATATGCAGTGCTTAGTTTTGAACAAGGAATAGTGCACAGAACCTGTGATACTTACAGATGGCTCTAATCTCTGCCTGCCAAAAATATTAGTTGACAGCCAGCTGATAACAATGTCTAAGCCAGAAGTGCATGTAACCTCTAAATTTAGCATCAGCAATGTGACATGCAGATACTAGTTATGTGAAAGAGTAATAGATAATATATAGCATAATCTTACTGCAATTATATTCACTAATAAAACGTATTGGGTCTTACTCCTTTGAAAGTGTATTTACGCTTCCAGGCATATTCTGGAAATGACTGATTCTGCTGGAAAGACCACAATTTTCAGAGATCAACCTCCCATCCACCCCCCTGAATGTTGAGAGAGGATATGTCATAATTTTCCCTGCATTTGGGCGGGGGATACAAAATACATTGGATGGCAACCATTCATAGTAATTCATAATTCATGCTATTTAGTTACATACTAAAACCTAAAATAATTTTAACAACCGGTTATTTGCATTTTATTGCAAGCAATCAGAACTATTTTTATAAGCTACTAGGAAGTCAAATATATGACTTAGGAGTACCATTTCTATCAAAGATTGTAAACTAAAACTCTTTTGAAAAGTCAAACAGATCAAGTAAAGCTATTAACTGTAATTAGAGAATTTTAATCATTTTACTACCAACTTCAGGTTACATTATGTTCCTGACTTAACACTGTTGGCAAAAAAAAAAAAAAATTGGCTTTTTACTATCAGATCAGCCGTACACACAGTCTTTGATCATCTCCTGCTTCAGGTTCCTATATGAATGCCTAAAATGGTCTTCAGTCTTCTCTAAAATACACTTGGTTCTCTTGAGTGCTATTTAGGTGTCAAAATTATATGTATGAAGAAGCTATTCAGTGATGTGTATCTGCATACTCCATCCCCAAACCAAATATGAAGATTTGAAAAGAATCACATCTGGAATCACACTGAACAATTGGAAAACAGGTTTCCATACATACACTTCCAAAATGCCTGAACAAGGCTTTGAATGTCTGATTCCCCTGAAAAGTCATTAGTCTTTTTGGCAGAAAAAACAAAGGTTTACTGAAATGTAGCTATACCTCTTTGTCTTATTGTCCATAAGCCATTAGGGATGCCATAAACATTTGACCAGAGCACTCATAAAAACAAAACACTGGAAAACCTTTGCAAGTATTCTCTAAGCATTAGCACTGAACATTTACAAGAGATCCCTTTGGGGGATAAGCTTTGGAGTGCAGGTACATCCTTATAAATAATATTATATGAAGCATATATGAAAAGTTAATACAATCATCATTATTGTAATCTCCATATTAACACAGTTTACTCATGAAAGGTTTAAAATTGCACATGCTTATAACGCAACAATTACATTAGTTTAGATTTTTGCAATATTCTAAAAATATTCTGCTGGATTCCAATCTCATTCCAATCATCTAAGGGTCACATTGATATTTTTCTCTGTCACACAGAAATGTACCAGTAGAAGAGAATACATGTAGCTCAGGGTTGAACTGTGGAGTCCTTGGGGTTCTCGGAGCTTGGTTGTTTTCTTGCATACGTTTCGTTACCCAGCTAGGTAACATCTTCAATGCTAGAAGGGAGTGGGGTTTGATCTCTGTTTATATACAGTAACTTGCCTGTCAGTGTTGGTGGAGGTGTTGTTTTCTCCTTGGTATTCCTTGATTAGGGTATTGTTTACTGCTTGATTGTCTGTCTGCTGATAATCTTGGTGTTAATCTCTGCTTATCTGGATGTTGACTGCTGGTGAGGAGATGTTCTGGTCTTTTGTTTCTTTTTTATTGTCTCTTTTGAATAGTGTGTAGATGCTGTTTATCTCTATGTGCCTGTTGATGGCTGTCTTATCTGAGTACCAAGCTTCCAGGAATTCCCCTATGATTTTGGATTTAGCTTGGTCTAAGATGCTGAGAGTTTCCCAGTTGAAACTATGGTTAAGTCTGTCCATGTGTTGTGAGTTTAAGGAGTTTTCATTGTTTCTTCTGACTGCTAGTTGGTACTCATGGATGCACTGTCCTAGCCTTCTGCCTGTCTGTCCTACATAGTGGTTGTTAAAATCCTTACACTGTATGTTGCAGATAACTCCTGTTTTTTCTTCTTGGGCTACTGGGTCTTTTGGTTTACTTAAGATGTTTTGGAGGGCTTTAGTTGGTTTGTGTGCTACAGAGATGCCATGTGGTTGTAATAGTCTGTTAGTTGTTTCTGGGACATTTATAAACAGACATAAATAAACAGACAGCAAACCCCACTCCCTTCTAACACTGAAAATGTTACCCAGCCAGGTAATGAAACGTCTGCAAGAAAACAACCAAGCTCAGAGAACCCCAAGGACTCCACACAGAAATGTATATTAGACTCAGTACACACTGGTCCTTTCGGATAACTTGCTAATTAGTAAAGTACTGCTGGCATTAGGTGTTATAAAATTAACAAATTTGCTAAAGTAAGTAAAGAAAAAGAGACATTCTCAAAAGATGTTCTTTAATAACAATCCAATATTCTCAAGTTTTCATCTCCAAAACAAATTTAAAATTATGCCCAAGAAATAATTTATTAAAAGTGCTGTGGCAATTTATTATCATTATATGATGGCTGGTTTGAAAGAAAATACAGTACTTCTTTTTGGATCAAAGTGCAGATATTACTTCTGTTTGATTTGTATATCCTGCCTCTCCTCCAAGAAACTCAGGGCCAGAGGCCTGAACATATGACCTTGTTAAATGTTCAGCAGAACATACATACATGACATTCCACACTTGTGTTGTGTGCTGTGTGCTTGGAGTCAGAGCTCCAGAAGAAATTATTTACATTTAAACTGAAGTTCTTACATGCAATTTGACTAATTTCATTTTTTTAATAGGGCTCAGCAATTCCAGTTGAAAAGTATATAGACACCCCATTTTCTCTAGGCATCACTCAGTGACTACATCCAACCTGCTTAATTATTCCCAAAACACTCTGTGTGTGTCCTAGATAAAACCAACACGCTGATGAACTTTATTGGGAGAACTGAACTGCATTGCATTGTAGCTGAAGCTGGGATACCTGCTACATTAATTTCCAGGTTCCATGTGTGGTCATCAGACCTTGAACCAGAGATTTTGGTACCAGGAATCAGATATTATTTATGCCACCCAAATTTCTTTTGGTAGAAGGGCAGCTATATACATTTGGTTAATAAAAAAATACTTGATTTCCTGCCCACAGCTTGGATCCTGGAACAGGTGACAAAAATTCTTGAAAAGGAAAGCAAAAATATACAGACAGTTCACAATTCAAATAGTGATATGTTTTTGTTTTTGATTGGGAAGATAGCATTGGGAAGCACCATGTTATATAAAGCCATGCATTTAAATTTTATTCTGAAAAGATTTATTAACAGGTGTCAGCTTCTCTTCTTTACCAGCTGAAAATTGTATATTCCTGGTTCAACCACCAACCCAGTTGATAAACTATTTATCATCAAACTGGAAGCCCTGAAACAGTCATCTGAGCAAATCCAACAGAGGGAGAATCTCACCAGAATGTTCAGGAAAACGATTCTTACTGATTTCACAAGGGGAAACTAAAGTTGCACTAACAGCCATACTTCTCAAGACATGTGTGATCCAGCTATTTGTTCAAGAGAGTGATGAATGATTCTCCATGACAGACATAGCATTTCATGCAAGGAACCATCCTGATCACAAAATGGGAACAAACAATTAAAATCTTCAGCATTTTCTTGCTGCTATCTAGGGGTTGCCCAGATTTTGGCAGCCCAGATCTGGTAATCTTGAAATAAGCTGGGGGGAAGGGGAAGGGGAGGGATCTTCCTTCTGCTTGCATTTGTTGTCAACTTATACCAATGCCATCACACATCCTTTTAACATGTAAAGGGAGTGGTATAGACCCGTTATGGTGATTCAGCAAGTATTCAAGATACATCTGCTGTAGTAACATCCAAAAAGCACTCTTCTGCATTGGGATCAGTGCATGCTGTCACCATTCACGTAGCTTTCTCTATGCAAGATATTCCACGGCTGAAGGTCAACAGACTAAACACACAAGTAACAAAGCAATTGTCCTCTGCCAAACAGGCAATGCCAATGGGCTGTCAGAATCAGCGTCACATACAAACTCTTCTTTTAAAAACATTTTTCATAAAGCTGCCAAGAAGCATATAATTATTTTTTGTTAAACATACTCTCTTTGTTCCTACTGTCTTATCAGTTTCTCTCCAAATTATAGCTTGGAAAAGATACACTAAGGAAGGTATCTGAAGTTAATCTGTCATTTCTTTCCCCCATCATCACTCTGAAATTGCTGTCAGACTGAAAAATCTTTTCTTCTTATTCAAGAAAATAAAATCACAAAGGTATTAACATTAATGTGGAACTGAATTTGGAAGAGGAGTTAAATTATATCACCATGTCCCAGAAGTTTAAATCCTAATGATGTAATGAAAGGAGCCCAAAGGGCTATCATGTTTCAGAGAGATTCATTCTACACTGGGGGAGGTGGGGAGAGACAGAGAGCAGAAATTTTGGGAAATAAAAGGCTGCCAGCTCTATACCACTGTGGACTACTTATTCTTGAAACTTGTCTACCTTAGTTCAACTTAATTTTAATTTCCTTTTTCCCCAACCTGACACTCTCCAGTATCCTAGTTATTATGGCTGGGCTAGGATGATAGCAGGTATATTGTAACACAACAAAATAATTTGTAGTTGGAAGTACCTTTCTTCAAAGTATTTAACCCTCCACCACTCCAGATGTTCCTTTCCCAGGAGATAACATAGAACATCCCAGAACATCCCAGAACATTTTCTTACCAGTCACTAACCTCACATGGCATGATGAGTGGAAAAAGCATGTCATCCCCTTGGCCTCATTAATTTTGAAGGTATGATCTGAGTGTTAGTATACTATATGTACCGCCTACTGATAAGATGCAGACAACAGTATGTTGGCTTGCAAAATAATCTCTAGATTGGAGATCCCAGTTTGCATAAAGCAGCGTGAGCCTGCTTGGAATAAAGGTAGACTTTGGTCATGCTTGTGCTATACTCCCCAAAATGTGCCAAACCTGATCATTAGCAGGAAATGCTGCTATTGCATTTGACTAAGTCTGATCGCTTAATGCTTTAAGAGAGAGAAGTAAATGAGTATGGCTAAGGCTGGTCTGCTCCTTCTCTCCCTTACAAGAAAGCATTAGTGAAAGTCTTGACCAGTTTGTACAGATGCACTCATTGCATGTAGAGGTTTACAACCTGAATGGAAGAAGAGTAAATTATAAAGAATATGATGAAATGAAGGAACAAAAGAAAAATAGCTTTGTTTGTGAAACTAAAAAAAAAGGGGGAAGAATGTAATAGATTTGAATAAAATACTCTAATCTTATGGAATGGAGTTAATGAATACATGTATGGAAGTGAAGGTGAATTATTTATTTATAATTATTTATTAATGAAATTATTTACAAGTGAAAGGGTTAAAATGTATCTTGGAAGTCTATATTGTTGTGAATGCATATGAAAGTAAGCATTCATAGGTTGGTAGCAGCTGCATGTTAAACACCAGTAAATGGTACTAAAAGAAAAACCAGTAACAAGGATTGGGAATAAATGTGTGGTCTAAACCAAAGTGATTGGGTGGGGTAATTACTCTGTTAGGAGATATGAATGGATAAACGTCAATGAGACACAAGAGGAAAGAAAAAGTGGGCCAGTTGGAGATCCAAGTATGAATGAGATTGATAATTGTGTGTCTGCTTAGAAAGATCTATTTGTTTGAGATACATGGTCGAGTATAAGTCTAATCACATGGTATAGAGTGTAAAGAAGATGACCTTGATAGAGATATGCAAGATTCGTTACCAAAGTAACAAGGAGAAAAACATGTCTTAAGCCCAAAACATGCAGAAAGAATGCTCAGAGAGAGACCTCCCTAATTCACCTGAGTTTAAGAGGGGGAGGAGGCAAAGATTATGTTACTATAGCCAATATTAATAAGAATAGTTTTAGTCTTCTGGTGGAGTTGATTTCTTGGTCTGGTCTCCATAGTTGAGTTGACATCTGGCTATTTGGTGGCATGATAAAGTGAAAGAGGATGTATATGAGAAAAATGTAAGGGGATGATTGCTGCAAAAAATAAGGAGAGAAAGTTATATACACATTGTATAATGTATATGCAGAGAAAAAGATAGTTGCTATGAAAGCAATGAAAGGTTAAGATTAAAAGAGGCAGAGAGAATGCAGAACAATTTTAATGGATTTTTTTTTTTAATTGAAGTGTGTAAAAAGGAATAAACAAGGAGACTCCTGCAGAGTAAACTGAATTAAAAGTGATGACACTGAAGAGAGGGGATGATGGAAGGCATATTGTGCAGACTTGTACAGCATTGAGAGCGACATGTTGAAGAGTATAAATGGGGGGGGGGGGAGCAATATAAGTTTTTGTCCAAGAAAAAAAATATTAAAAGGAAATAATTTTTGTGATAATGTCAGTAATGGTAAAGTTGCAGGTATGGATGGTGTAACTGAAAAAATGTCAAATAGTAAAAGGTAACAATGAGTAAAATTTGGTAGTAAAGGTAGTAAAAGGTAACAATGAGTAAAATTTGGTAGTAAAGGTAGTAAAAGGTAACAATGAGTAAAATTTGGTAGTAAAGGTAGTAAAAGGTAACAATGAGTAAAATTTGGAAGGCACTGTGTAGTTTTATGCCAGGCAAGGAATGCACAGACCAGACTTTTTGTTTTAGCAAGTCATTCAGAAATGTATGAATGTGAGAAAGAATATTTATTATATATTTGTGGATTTAGAAAGTGGCTGATTGAGTGACCAGGTCTGAATTATGAAATACTGTGGGCGAGTACAGAGTTGAAGATTTGTTGCTAAATGTGATAAAATCAGTGTATAATGGAAGTAAAGCACACTTGAGAATAAATTGAATACTTACAGAACGGCTGAACATGGAGCAGGGAGTAAAACAATACTGTGTGATGTTCCCTTAACTGTGAGATGTAAATGCTGAATGTATTTATGGATAAATGTATAAAAAATGCTGATGGTAACTTTAGAGGTGTTTTGGTTGGTTAACATATATGTATTTTTGTATGCAGATGATGCTTTTGAACTACTGGAAGTTATACATAAATGGTGAAAAACTAAAGCAAGTAGACAAATTTTTGTCCTTGTAGGATGTTTACTAAAGACAGAGAAATGGCAAAGAAATTTTAAGAAGTCCAGATGCTAATAGAAAGGCAGTGGGTAGCAGTCAGTCAATCTTTATTTCGATCAATGACCAGTGGGTAGTATGTTGCCTGTTGTGAGAAATGAGCGTTAGTCAAAAGAAGCAATAATGACTGTAGAAAAGCATGCTTCTCTCTACTTTGTCACACGGAAGTGAGAGTTGGGAATGTCAGGAGAAACAGAAAGAAGCTGAATGCAGTGGAAATGGGTAACTTATGAAGAAGGATGTCTGGTGAAACAAAAAGAGAGTAAAGAATGAGTGAGTGCTGAATGTAGATTAAATACAAAAGCAAGCAGTCAGTACAAAAGGTCACTGGTGTGATTTGAAATGTAGATAGAATTAATGAAGATCTGTTTGCAAAACACATATGTAAAGGAAGAGTAACAGGTTGAGAAGGGGAACAAAGAGAAAGTTATGGTTGGATGGAATAGATTAAATCCTGAGAAAGAGAGATGAGAGGAGTTTGCAGAACAAAAGGTAATGTATAAATTGTTATACAGATATGGTAGAAGAAAGGATGATTTGCAAGGCTAGAAATATATGGACAGACATAATGAATGCAGGTGGTATGAACTAGATTTAACTGCATTTTCTTTTCTCTTATATCTCATGCCTTTTATTTTATTTGACTATTATTTCTTACTCCTTTTCTGCACTTTACATAACATTACATACCTCAAAATGGAATAACATGATGAATACATATGTATGTAGATCTGGGTTTTTTTGTTTTTGTTTTTGTTTTGTAAATTACCCGATACCCAGCTTTTGAGCCTTTACCCTCCCATTATCAAAAATAAAGAAAAAAAATCAAACAGTTCTCATCAAAATAGGATCAAATTTTCAGGGAATCTAGACTATTAGGAGTGAACAAGCTATTCCAGATTCCTTATAAATAAGTATAAGCCTCAATGAGGCACCTTTAAAATCTTTTATTTTAAAAAACATATTCATAACTTTTTTGCTTCAGGGTAGAACTAATTGAATGTTGCAGTCAGGATATATGAAAATTGCAGCAAAGATATAATAAAGAACATAATGGCCAAATAGAAAACAGGACTGTTGAGTGGCAAAGCAGATCATATGGAATTACAGGTAGTCCTCATTTAGCGACTACCTTGTTTAGCAACTGTTTGCAGTTATAACAGTGATGAAAAAGTAATTTTATGACCAATCCTCACATTTACTACTTTTGCATGTCTGTAAAGCAAAGGAGGGCTGAAGTAAGATCATGAGCACAGTCATAGTTTCGCTTAACAACTGCTTCACTTAATAACCAAGTTCCCAGTCCCAATTGTGGTCGCTAAACAAGGACTACCTGTATTATGCTCCTCCCTGAATGTAGTGCACCTGTTATATGTGGTTGGACCAGAAAAATAAGAGAATACTAGACTATTTTATCCATAAAATAAAATAGTTATTAATCCAATCACTTAGCTTATATAGTTTACAAAGTATCATGACCCAATTGCTCAAGATGAGAGACTTGGCAATACTGAGTTGAAGCAAACATTAAAAGTAAGGTTTTCCCCTCCACATCCATTCCATCTTCCCCAAGACATGTGACTAGGACAACTAGCAATTGCCTGATTCCAAGAGTCGCTCTAGTTTGAAGGCAGACCTGTCAGTCACTGATTCCAGTAACCGTCCTTTCTTCCTTCCCCACTACATCTTCTATGTAAAGAATTATGCCTTTTTTCCCTTTCATTATTGGCAGAATGCCACATCTTTATAGAAATAAGCTAAAAATGGGACTTCATAGAGAGTTTTGAATCAGAACAGCAAGGATTAAACTCACCAGCTTCACTTCAAATGAATGGTGCAACCTGGAATATTTTCCTGGCCATATAGCCCAGCACCGCCACTGTAAATTCTTAACCCTTCTAATCCCCAGTCAATGTGCTATAGTCTGGGCAGAAGTTACATTGACATCCAAATGCTAAATACTATTTGGATCATTGCATGGTTTAGGAACTCTTTAAGTGTGAAGAGGAACAACCCAAAACACTTAATACCAAAAGCCCTGCACATCATCAGTGTCTCATTTAGAAAGGGCTTTTCACAGATTACTGTATATGTGAATGATTTTAAAGGTACTAAAACAGGGTTCCTCAACCTTGGCAACTTTAAGACGGGTGGACTTCAACTCCCAGAATTCCCCAGCCAGCAAGGAGATGAAGCAAGGAATTCTGGGAATTGAAGTCCATCCATTTTAAAGTTGTTAAGGTTGAGGAACCCTGTACTAAAAGATCAATTTAAAATATTCTAATTATTTGATCTACAAGACTCTTAATTCTGCAGCTATATATATAGTTTCATCCAGTGAGTCAACTCTTCAATTCCACACCTGGGCAATGCATACCACACGAATAATGCTAATGGTCTCCTGTTCTATTTCGTTTCATGTCTCATTTTCAGGAGCTCATATGTGCAAAGGAAGATTGAAGAGGCAACACCTCTTTCTGGAACTGAAGGCATACCTACTCTGCATCAGATAGAGATTGCGTTTCCAGCAAATGTATTGAATTCATCCTGTCTGATAGCTGGGGTGATAACTAATACAGGCACCTACATCTAAATATGTCATTACAGAATAAATTGCCATCATCATTCATTAGTGGCTTCATCACTTTTCTCTTTTTTGCTGCACCAACCTAAGTTTCACTCAACATCTTTTGCATATTTACTCAGAGATAGGTCCTTCTGTGTTCAGGTTAACATCTTTATTTATTCATTTAAAGAACTTACATGGCTGCCTATCTCATAATGGTCCTAGGTGGCTCACAACAACAAGTAAAAACAAGAATAAAAACAACAACACCGCACCCACCCAACCTCCTGACTCAACCCTCATCCTAGCCCAATGCTTGGGGGAAAAGCCATGTCTTCATAACCTTCTGGAAGGCTAAAAGTGTAGGGATTCCTCCAATCTCAGAGAAAGTTTTAGCCTCAATTGCCTAAGAGCATCCAAAGAACAAGGAGATAAAAATAGTCTTCCTCTCTCTAAATCACAAGAACATCCTTTCTTTAGCTCCTAGGAGCTCTTCCCCGGAGTATTCCTTTTCTTCACAAATCCCAGAAAAGAACACAGTGAAATGTTGGAGATCAGAGTCATATACTTATACAAAATGTAGGAGCCAAAAACATTTGCTGGAGGCTGATTGAAGGGAGAGATGGAAATCTGAATGAAAAATAAAGAAATAGTAGAAGGAATGGAAGTAGAAGTATCAAGGTATTATATACTTAAAATATTGCTTGGCACTCTCTTGTGGAATTTGATTGCTACTCTGTTCATTATATAAATAATTCCTACTTTTCAAAGCAGTATGCAAACCAGAACAGTTACACTTCACAATTTTTTAAAGTTTTATGATGAACTTTATCTGCCAAAAAAGACTGTCTAAAAATCTATACTGGATAAAAGCGCACATGTGTATATATTATTGAAAATAATAGTCTCCAATAACTGAAGCCATTGCCTTGTTCCAGATTCTTTTAAAGTTTCCAATCTAGCCTACAGCCTTGATGTTTATGGTGATCTCCTATCCAAACACTAACCAGCAATGTTGTGAATATTTTGGATTCAGCAGCAAAAAAGGCACTCCAGAGCACCTAAACGTAGCCTTTATCTGCTACTCCGTAAGGCTGCTGCATGGTGGGCTTACAGGAAACTCTTAAGAGTCCCCTGGACTGCTAGGAGGTCAAACCAGTCAATCTTAAAGGAAATTACCAACCCTGACTGCTCATTGGAAGGATTGATACTGAAGCTCAGGCTCAGATACTTTGGCCACCTAATGCGAAGAGAGGACTCTTTGGAAAAGACCCTGATGCTGGGAAAGATTGAAGGCAAAAGGAGAAGAGGACGGCAGAGGATGAGATCGTTAGATAGCATCACTGAAGCAGTGAACATGAAACTGAGCAAACCTCAGGAGGCAATGAAGGATAGGAAGGCCTGGCTCGATGTGGTTAATGGGGTCACGAAGAGTCAGACACGACTTAACAACTGAACAACAACAAAGGCTGCTGCATCCTTCCTTGAGAAAAGACAGACAGAACAGACAGGGTCGGTTTCCGAGACACCCAGGATAGCTTGAAGAGATAAATTATCCTAAGTTCCTACAAAGCTAAGCAGCCTCATCCCTGAATACTATTTGGATGAGAAACTTCCAGGTAATACTACATTTGTAGAATAGATAGGTACGTTAAAAAAAAAATTCCAGAAGAAACAGTGGCAAAACTATAGGAAATGTTCGTAAGTTGCCAGAACGTGAGTTCAACTACCTTTTTATTCCTATAAAAACAATTTTAAGGAAGCAACTTAAACAACAAGCAATTTCAGATCTATTTTAATATTTTAATTTCTCAAAAGATTATGTTTGTGTTGGACCACTGATGCTGGATTGCATTAAAACTGATGCTAAAAGAATGTGAAATAGTACCAATTGCAATAAGAAGAAACTTTGATATTTTAATAAAGATATGTTGGTTCTGTGGCTATAAAATTGTAAAGGCAGCAGAGGAACATTCTAACTCTTGACTTGATCATTACAATATCATCATGTACCATATACTTCTAGTAGCAAAATGCACTTACCAAAACAAAAGTGTGTTTGTGTGTGAGTGTGTGTGTGTATGCATACATACACACACACACACCAAATTTGACAGTATGACTTTAAAACTGCTTTGGAATCAGGGTTCACAGTAGTTTCTCATTCCTCTCTGCATGTTATTACTGCACTGATTATCTTTGCCTTCAACAAAGCTGTCATCATAACATCATCATAATGGTTTTCCAGTAAAGGTATCCTCTTACATTTCCCAACAGAGCATATTCCAATAGCCATGCTATCTGAGAATTTTGGGAAGTGTAGCCCCATTTTTTTTTAAAGGTACCAGGTTAGGGAAGCCCGATGAGGGTTTATAAAGATCAGGAATGGCCACAATAACATTTGCATTCTAGATTTTAACTAGAAATATAGTCTTCTAGCATTTGTAAAATTTGTAGTTCTAGCACTTTTTGAAAGACTCTAGAGAGTAATCTCTACTATTCTGGTTATCCCAGAAAGTTAGGAAATTCCATATTAAGATATGTACATCTGTGTTATCCACCAAACCTGAATGAAGTTTTCACTAGTGCTTCAGGACTTTCCACTGGAGGCAACTCATCTGCCAAGATTTCCTCAGGAGGTCTTGGATCGTGGATGATTGTTGGTTTCTGTTTTTCCTTGAGGTTTCCTGTAAGCCCACCAAAAATGGTGTTCCACAGGCAGTTCTGAGATTTTGATCCTGGATAGATAAAAGAGAAGACAAAGCAAATGTTAATACTTCTACATGAAAGTTTATCACTTCCGGGGCCAAAGACAACCAGTAAAGTTGGCTGGATTGACCAACAGATTTAACTTGGTGAATAAATTAAACCAGTTTCGGAGTTCACACACTGCAGTACAGCTTACATTGATCAAATTGACTAGGTTTCCTTGACTTGTGAAGCCACAAAAAAAACCTAAACATAGTTAAAACTAATTATGGGATGCTGTGCAAATGCAACTGTTGTCTTTAACTGATCTGGTGAAGGATGTCAGATGGCCCCAACCATTCTGTCTGCTTTGTTTCCCTTTGAGGCTAAGAGAAGGGACTTCATTAAATTCATAAAATAACCCTCTATGTGGACCTCTAGATGTTGCTGTTCTTCAACTCACAGTAGCCCCAGTCTGTACAGTCAGCGGTCATAGATATTGGGCAGTATCAGGGAGGCTAAAGATTCCGAACTTAGAGGGACGCACAACTTCCTTGCAGATGGAAGTCACATATTTCTTTGAAAAGAAAAAAAAGGAGGTAGGGAATTGGCTTCAGAAGCCTCCACAGTGTGGCTGAGGGCATTATGACATCACTGAGGGGGGAACCATAATTTTGGCCCTTTCTATTGTGGAAGGATTGGAGTTTTAAAAGACAAAGTAGAATAACATTTTTCAATATATTTCCTAATACAGTAGTTGAGTGAAAATCTTTCACTGTATTCACAAGCACTTTAGGGGATACATGCTCTTTTATATTTTCGTACGGACACTTGCAAAAGTTGGACAGTTAAACCAATAAAACTATATCATAAGCATGATGGAGTACATTTTTTAACCTGACAGTCATCTTTGACAGGTCCCCTAGCACATGCTTCCTTCAAGAAAACTACAATTTAGAAGTTCCACATAAGCCTGAAGTGTGTGAAATGTAGCTGCCTGCTTTTCCAGGAATAAGATGTGCAATATTTGAAATCGCTTCACTTTCCTATCCAGAGAGGTGGCCTTCCATTGCTGCAATTACCGTTCAGATATTTTTGCTTCAGGAAATGCTGAGAGGGCCTCTTGCAATGGGAATGAATGGGAAAGACATAGATGGCAGTTGAGAATTTCACTGCCATCCAAATTCACCTCTGCTCAACCCAGACAGGACATAAGCTGTTCTGTTTCAGTCCTAACTGGAATAATTTAAACAACTCATATGTCAAACTTTGTGGAAAGGAGAAAAAAGATAACATTTAGGTTGAAGGCGTGCAATATTTGTACAGAAATTGCATGCATGGAACTCAGTCTGCATTAAGCTCTACAACCTTTTTTCACAATTGATTTTTTTCCAGAATTGAATTTCAAAAATACTCCTTAGACAAAATCCATCTTTCTTGAACTGGTACACCAAATCCTTACAAGTTAGGAAATGTGATGGAGAGAGGCCTCCACCTTAGAGGGTTATTATTCAAAGCAGGCCATAGAGGTAGAAGATTTTTTTTTTTCCTGGTAGATTTCAGCATGCACAGCCTATTGAAAAATAGCAGAATTAAGACTTCTAAAAAAATCAGCTAAAATAGTTGAGAAAAAATGTGATAGCTCACAAAAAGTGGTTTTCAAAGCAGTCCATGTACAGTAAGCAGATGATACTCAAGTTGAAAAGTATCAGAATTGAGAATACTATCAGGTTGGGACTAGCCAAGCTTTAACTGAGGTTGTAAACTGGATGGGGAGTGTATACTTCAGAGCCCTCACACAGAATGAGATACAATGAGCGCTGGTTTCCTGCTTTGATTCTTCAGGAATTCAAACAGGGCCAACTAGTTTTTGAGATGAGTATACAGTACTAGTTTACCTGGATGTTTACTGCCATCCCATCCAGCACTCTCCTTCCACAGGATACTCCCTACTATCTAGCCTCCTTTTGTCTTTTCTTGGGCAAGTACACCTAAACAAAACATTCATAATTGTTATGGAGCTTATGGGGCCATTGGCATGCTTGGAAATAAAGAAGATATTGGTGACAGGTTCTTTGCTTTGCAGCACCCCAGCTTCCTTTTTATAAATTTCTTTTAATATTATAAAGTAAAAAGTCAAATTGGGCAGAGACCTTGGCATATGCCAAGGGAGATTTCTGAGGGCACCCTGGTAGGCTCCAGCATTTGAGGATTGCAGGTCTTTGGAAAAATTATTCAGGTATAGAATTTTGACTATAATGTGCATTCTTTCACATTCATGTAACTTACAAAATCTTATTTTCAGATTATGTGGATCAGTGTGTTGCTTATCAAATGTGATTGGTGTAGAAAGAAATCCGCAGAACTTCTAACCACTTGGCCTTTGGCTTTATTATTCCTCTGAGTGACAATTTCAGTATGTAGTATCCCCAATTTCAAAAATAAATCTCCTCAGATCCTGATGGGCTACAGAATGTACACACACACACACACACACACACACACACACACAAGGCCTCAGTGAGCTACTGAAGTTAATCCTCTGTTCATTTGCCTTCTGTATACAATTAACAAGCCCACAGTGTTTAAAATTAAGTTACACTGCCACCATGTGACTTTGTGGGAATATTGCATCCATTGGTATAAATCTATTGATCACGGAGCTCGCACTGAGCATACCGATTATTGTAATCATTGACACATTGCCAATTCATTATTTTAAGCAAAAGGTGGTAAATTTACCTCTCTTTGTTTAAAAACTGTTTCTAAAAAAACAGTGAAAGTTGCATTTGCAAATGCATACTTACTGGTGGAAAGTTTTGCAAAGTAAAAAGAAATAAGCAAACGTCTCCATATGGGCAAAAGCTGGAATCAGGTGTCCTGGCATTTCTCATTCTCATTCAACTATGAAAAGGGCATTTCAGTGCCCAGCATTCCCTACTTGCTGGATGTGGATTAGACAGTCTTTCAAAAAAGAGAAAGTATGTTTTACTGAGCCACAATTGCCTCTCAGGATGACTTCTAAGAGTGCAGATGATGTAACAGGAATGTTCTAGAACTTCAACTCCTTATCAATCACCATTCTTCCAAGCCCTTTTCTCTGGGACCTGAGCTGTATGGAACAACTGCACACAGTCACTTCATGGAATTCCATGCCCAAAGACAGGAATCCTAGAGGAGGAGGCTTAGAAGAATGACAGGACTTTTTCCTTGGCCTTCTGAGCCAGACTGAGAGATCACATGAGGGTCTCCACAGTCCAAGACCTTCAAGGGAAAATATCTTCAGCCAGGGGACTATCCTCCAAATTCTTCAAATTATCTGTACTGTAAAGCTGGACAGTTGACTTCTGCCAGTAGAAGTAGTGGAAAGATAGCAGGAACCATCATCATGATTACGCCTTAAAATATCAGGAGAAAGGGAGAATTGCCAGGCTTTTCTTCTAGGACTTGTGGCTTTGTTTCTAAAAAGTCTGGACTTCCAATATATATTTATTACTAACATTCAGGAAATAAATTAAAAGGCTAGACTACTTACGAGCAAACCGTGACAGGGGACGAGCATTCTTGTCTCCAGTCTCATTTGCGACTAAAAGAGAAAATACCATTCATATTAAATTCCATATACTTGAGAAATATGTTACATTTCCCGTTCTTCCCAATACTGGATAATAAGTAGCATGTTTAAAATAGAATCCTAGACATTTTTACTCAGCAACCACATCCTCCACTGAATTCACTGAGGTGTATTCTCAAGTAAATGGAGACTATGTTCTGGCCTATTTCTCCTTTCCCAGTGCTTCTTGGTCTGTTTTTCTCCAACTTATGCTGCTAAAAACTTGCAGAAACTTGCCAATTTACTTCCCTATTTTGGGATGTTTTTGACATGTTTCTTTATGAACAAAGGAAAACTAGGGTTAGATTAAAGAGAAATGCAGTGCCAGCAGAATACTCATGTCCTGGCTCAAAAATCTATAATCATAGTTTGATAAAAACACAATATCCATGTTTCATACAGTCACATCACAAGTACATATAGCACTGACGGTCTCCAATCTTCAATGCAAGAGAATGAAGAAAATTTCTGCAGCTATTTTTATTTACTAAATGTATATCTTATTTTTCGCCATAACCCAGGGCAAAGTATGTGATTTGTTGGTTCTATTTTATCCTCACTATGCTCCAGTGAGATAACTTGATTTAAGCTCATGTATTAACCTTAAAGCCAAGTGGTGATTTGAATCCAAGCTTCTATATTTCTAGTCCAAAATCCCAACCACTACACAACACTCACACATTAAGTTTGGATAAATATAAAGCAGAGCTCTGGTGGAAAAATCTAGCAGTCCCAGCAGATCTTCTATGCCCACCACAGAGCTCCAAAATACATTTTATCTTGGATTATCTCCCTCCTCTGAAACTCCTTCCATTACTATCTCATCCACAAATGCCTGATGCCCAGCTCAACTGGACAGGATGCCCCAAAGTGTTTGTTTCTGCATGCAGGACTTTCCAAAAAGAGAAGGAATAAACTGTTTTGTTATGTCTCACCACAGGTTCCAACAATCAGTTTCTTGACTCAGTAAGTCTCCTTATGACAAAACATTAATCTAAACACAATCTCAATATATATTTTGGCCAACAGTAACTATCATCCCTAACCATTGACTAATCCTAACTATTGGTTGCAGCTGATAGGAGTTGTAATGAAATTATCTGGAAGGCATCCCCTTAGTAAAGGACCCTACATTAATAGGGCAAAGTAAAAATGTCTTTATGGTGCATCTCAATGATCTGTCAATATCTTCCTCCTCTTCTCAATCACACCTATCTAACAGAGTTGTTTTCTTGGCACCTTGGTACTTCCAGGATATTTGTTCAACTTCTCAATCTAGCCAATAGCCCTGTAATTGCCAGGCAGTACCCAATCCAAGTACTAACTAGGACTGACACTGATTAGCATGTCAGATCAATCAAGGTCAGCTAGATGCTGTAAACTAAGACCATCTCAGAATTAACATGCAAATGTTCAAGTTCATCAGACTTACTGATGAAGGATAAATATGAATAGGAAAATGGGGGTAGGGGAGGGGAAAGCTGATGCTGAAATCCTGCTGTGAAAAGCTTGTCTTGATTTGATAACTACAGAGAGGTGTAGTTATGAACGTAAGTCAAGGATGAGGAACCTGTTGCCTTTCAGTTATTGTTGAATGGCAGCTCCTGGCATTCCTCACTATTGGCCATATTGGCTGGAGCTGCTGGAATTTGGTTTTCAGCAACATTGTACTTTGAAGAAGCAGGATAGAAAGAGTATTGATGCTTTTGAACTTTGGTCTTGGAAAAGACTCTGAGAATACTGTGGACAGCCAAGAAAAGAAATAAATTAATCGTTGAAGAAATTTCATTGAGAAAGTCCAGAGTTCTCAGTCCAGGCACAAATGACCAGGCTCAAATTATCCTACTTCAGACACATTATGTGAAGACTTAGCTCTCTGGAGAAGGCTCTAATGCTGGGGAAGGTAGAAGGAAAGAGAAGAGGGCAACCAGCAGCAAGGCAGGTGAACTCAGTTACAGTGGCACTGAGTGCATTACTGGAAGACTTGAAAGTCCAAGTTAGGGACAGATTGTTATGGAGAAATTCTAACTATGTGGTTGCTAAGAATCAACAAGTTGATGGAACATAATCAATCAATCAATCAATCAATATCTGGAAGGCTACACAGATTTTCCACTTCTCATGTAAGAAAAGAATAGGTTGCCCCTCCCCCCCACATCATCAGCTAATGGCTTAATCCTATACAGACCTCACTTGGAAGTAAATCATACTGAATTTAGTGGGGTTAATTTCCAAAGAGATTGTAATATAAACTGTCAATATATTTATTTATGTTGATATAATGAGTAGATAGAACTATTACAACCTTTTTTGTGGAGATGTTTTGATTTCCTTCCCTGAATTATTTTAGATTCTGTTCTTTAACACAATCAGTAGAGGAAATCATTAGATCAGCTTTCTCCATTACAGTTTGGTAAGTTATCCCATAATACTGCTTCCAGCAGAAGAAAATGGTGTGCCTAGATGCAAAACTAAAAGCAGATTCACTTAGCAGGAGACCAAGAGCTTCATTTTGTATTTTAAAAAGCTGCTAAGTTGCATTTTGAACTTTTTTCTTTATTTAATCACATGCAAGCATTTCATATGCCTTTGTTCTCATACATTAGCATCATGGATGGAACATTGTCTGATACCAGCTTAGGCTGTCTTGAGGAAAGGAAGAAATGCTGTTTTCTGGAGCCTCAGGCGGCTTTCTCCTTTCAAGTGTTATCTACTCTCAGTGTTTTTACATTGGCAAAAGTAAAGTTTATTTAGGAATACCTTTAAACTACTTATGGAGTGTTGGGGAGTGAAACTGAGGATGATATGGAAGAGACAATGGTATGGTTTCAGATGTGGTGTATCGCCCTGCTTCATTCATGGTTTTTAATTGGGAGGGGGGAATGCATGCCATCATTCTCTATTTGGAACTCTCCTGTTTTTCTCTGCCATTGTTTCTATCCTTGTTCTTTAGCACTATGTAGAAAGTTATTTTTTCTGAGTTTGCTATGAAATTCTCATGGGTGAAGTATGATGTCCTTGTACTTTAGATACAAGGGGGCCTTGAGGTTTCTGTGAGTGTCTTTGCCTTTCTTTGTACAATCTTCTGTTTAGTGGTCTGCAGCCTCCCTGGTTTCCTTTGCCTTAACTAAATCCTAAAGAGAGGCATCACGATTGAGTGCAGATATAGATATAGATATAGATATAGATATAGATATAGATATAGATATAGATATAGATATAGATATAGATATAGATATATAGATATAGATATAGATACTGCACAGTCTGTACTTATTCTCCGAAACATGACGCATCATATGGCACTTTTTAGACAGTTTGCTTTTCACAGACCTATTAAAATCCGGTTTAAGTAAACACACAATGCTGAGCACCTCTGCTGAGACTTAAATCCCAGTAGACCAAGGCCAAGGATAGTGAACCTGTAGCCCTGAAGATGCTGCTGAATTACAAGTCCAGCATGGTAAATGGCGAAGAACCATGTAGTTCAGCCACATCAGGAGAACCATTATTATAACCTAGTAGGCTTATTTCCTCCCAAGCTTATACAGAATTTCATCCTTTGGAATTAAAGGTCCAATGATTTGACAAGTAGTATTGAAGAAATGTCAGCATCTCCAAGCTCTATCCTCAGGTAATACGGTTAGACTAGACTAGATAACTGGATCGTATTCTTAAAGACTGATGATTAGGCAGTTCACTGAATGGGGTGTCAACTGGCCAGGATTGTTTTCTTGGCCTCTTGTTTTCTTGGCCTACTGCCAGCAGTGGAAAATGGAAAAGTAGTCAGTGAAAGAGTGCATTTGTCATTTTTGTGAGTCTCCTTCCATGATATGTGTATTGCAAGTTTTTGGCACCACATTGTGGTCCATTTTGTAGCCTCTTTCCCATACGGAAGGTCAAAATATGCAAGTATTGTTCGTATATTCAGAGTATGTGTGTATGTGTGTGTAATTATGAATGTACTACTGAGAAATATAAAACTGTGACTGAACCAAACCCTCCATGTAATGCTGTTGTTGATACGGAAAATCTTTCTGCCCTTTCTGGTAATAAAAAAAAACCCTGTGGGTTGTTTTTCCATTGTTTCCCAAAGGAAACAAGCACTAACTTTAAATTGCACCAACATCACATCAGCATCATCGCTGTGCTAAACTCAAAAATGATTTCACTACCGAGAGGAGATGTTTTTTCCGGTTATTAGCACCATTTGCTCAATCTATTTTTCCTTGAAAATCCAGACATATCTCCCAAACAAGTACAGTCCTGGTTTTTCTCATGTGTCATCCTATTTATTTGCAATCATCAGATTGCAGTAATTCATTGAGTTCTTGTGACCATTACAGCAGAATCTTTTGAGGTCTGAGATCAGTTAATGCTATGGAAGTTATACAGCACCTGCTATTGACATTTGGTTGGTAACATTTGTATACATGTTGATTGATTTATTATTATTTCTGCTGACAGACATAAAACATCTCACAAGCATTATACGTAGATAAGCATAATTAAAGCAAAACATTTCATACAAGATAGATGACAGTTTATAATTACACCCCCCTCCATTTCCTGCTCCCTCTCTATTATTACATGACTGGCTGTACCACCTGTCTTTCATGGGGCATGCAAAGAAATCTCAATAATTTTTCCCATTATGCTTCATGAAATCTCCATGTTCAAAGGCAGTATATTTACAAATGCAACTTGCAGAATGGGCAAGACCAGAGGAAGACCGTTCTCTTCATATTCTTATTTCAATAGTAGGTTATCTAGAAGACTGATTTTGCCACATTAAATGTTTTCAAGCCACCACAAAAGTTTGGCACTCTGATTAAGGGTAAGATACCATCCACTCCATTAAAAAGAAAGATGTAGATTGCAGTCTAAATGGTATCACAAATATTAATATAGTATTGCACTCCATCCAATTTTCTGGATTAAGAAAAGCTAGAAAATCCATACTTGTTTATATGATTTTTGTATGCTGCATGCCATAGTGTACCCTAAAATATGCAGGGGTGGTGGTGGTGGTATACAGCTTTCCAAAATACATATTCTTCTAGCAATGCATCTTTTAAAGTGATTGTTATTGCTACTGTATATGAATGTTTGAGCAAAGTATGGCCTCTAGTAGAATCTGTGCCTTGCTGGTCAAAATGCTCACAATAAGTTCCATTTCAGTCCCATGGACAACCATGATAGTTTTTTCCTAAATCCATATTGAAGAAGGCTATCGGTTGCTTCACAGTTGTTACCAATCAAGATAAACAAAACCAAGTTGAATTAATACATCTGTAATTTAATCAAGATTCAGTAATTACTTTAGAGCTGTTGTTTTAAAATAATAGTCCCCTTACAGATTTCAGGGGAAATTATAAGTGTTATCCATGTGCTTTCTTATATAACTGTATACTTCGTAGCAATAACAATCCTTATATTAGAGATGCTTTCTATTTTATGCTATAGTTAAGCTCCTGAAGGCAGAGACCTTTATTCTTATAAAGTATTTTGCACACAAATGATGCTATTTACCTACATATTTCAGAATATGGGTTGGGTAGATCTCAAGGTATATATTAATAACATATAATATTTCAGACCTGATTCATGGATTCTGCTTCTAATAATCATAATAACAGTGATAGCAATGACAATGGTTGGATTCTATTAGAGCTTCCCACAGTAAAGGCATAAAGTATTCATGATGGACTCCTAAGAGTTACAAGGAAATATGTAAGCAAGGAAGCTAAAAATTACTCTCATTTCTGCTAGTCTGTACTCATTGCATACTTCAGGCATTTGTTGTGGAAAATATTAGGGGAATACAGGTATAATTGCTTGCCCCACAGTGAAGTGAACTGACTTTTTTTTTTCCAACTCATTTTGATCTTTGATTCAGTCACTGATTATGTGAATAGATCAGAAATTGAATCTCAAAGTCTGAAAAACAGAAGAAGAATCAAAATTACAATGTACCATTTTACACTGGTTGCATCATATCTTAATACAATCAAGACATTGTGTTGTGGATATGCTAATTTATATGTATAAATGCACAGTGGAAATATAGTACTTATGTAATTGAAATAGTTGCCAGAAGGGTAGCAGTTAAGTTTTTCAGCAAATTTAATAAAGCTTTTTGTGACACTTTAAAATTAAAATTAAAACTAATATATTATGGCATATATTTTATGGGTTACAGTCCATTTTATCAGATGTGACAGATACATTGTCATTCAGCACTATGTACCATAAATTAAGTAGTCTGTGTGCAAAATAATACACCAATATGGGTAAAAATCTGACATCTCAAATGTCAGTATTCAAAAAACAGGGAAAAAACATTTTAGCTTCTTTGCATAGTCTATCATCTGTAGTGCATATACAAGCATGACTGATATTTTGATTATATTACTGTTGCTGTCAAGTTCCTAACACTGACTTTATTCTTTTAATGCCCTCACAAAAGGTAGAAACTCAAATGTACTGCTTTCTTTAGCAGACCATCTCAGTGTAGTTACCCATACATGTTTCTTTTCTAATCTTCTACTTACTATAAGCAATAAATGTTGATGATAATAATAGCAAATATATAGCATGTATAGTACATTCAGTGACTTCTAGGGTATCTAGCAATAGAAAGTCACACCTAAGAGGAATTATTATATTAATTCTCTCCCTTATTCCCATTGAAATGTTATTATTAGCTATAGGAGTACCTTGTCTAACCATTAGCTATGGAAAAAAATTCTCCATAAATTGCTTTCTATGGCTGGGATAAGATAGAGAAAATCCAATTTTATAATGGTTAGCACACTTCAGTCAGTAACTTTTTGTTAAATTAATTATTGTTATGCTAACCTTAGAACAAGATGTATTCTGAACAGAGAGTTGCTCTTCCTTCAGAGGAGGTACTAATACAGTGAAACTATGTCACAATTTGAGAAGCAGGGAGCTGTGCAGAATTACCAGTCCCAGAGATTCTTGTGTTTAGGCAGGAGAGAGGGACCGTTGGAGGGAAGAAGAAAGGACCATAATAATTATGAATATTCATCCCAGGGACATTGGGTTTCAGTGCAGTTGGAGGCAAATACTTGCCTAAAATCAATAGCGTAAATGTCTTTCTCATTCATTCTCTTTTGCTTTTCTTCCATGTGCACATGTGCAAAGACCAAAGTACCATATTTGATTTTAAACAGAAATCACAGAACATTGATCTTTTAATATTTTAGTCTTCAGTGCATCAAGCCATTGTCTTAATGTTCCCAAGAGCGCCTTTTTCTGCCAATCTCTATTCAGAAACTATAGAAACAGTCATGAACTCTATTACCACATATTATCTATTATCACAATTATTTGGTACGCAATACAGTAAGCCCAAAGGAAACACAGGATGGCTTAGCATGGTGTAAAAATTAGGCCATTCTCTTTCATCTTTTTTTCTTTTTCTTTTTTGTGGTCGTGCTGATAACATGAACCTTTTTCATATTCAGACTCACAATTTGGGAGATGGGCAGTTATATAAAACAGTACCCTCAATACCATAAATAAATCTATTTTTCATGTATGCAAATCCCTTCCATGGAAAACAAGCGTGTATGCCTTTCTTTCTTTGTGGCTCTGCTCACCTGGCATACTTTACTGCATCAAGGATTGTTTGGATTAAACAATCTCCCTATAGTTAGCCATATTGGGTAAACAGTGTTGTGAGATATTGTATAATGCACTTCCAAACCAAGTTGAAACCCACAATAACAGAGCTTCTCTATACCATCTCTCTTTTTACCCCCAGATCCACACAGCCTAAGGTGAGTGTAAAAGGGGCAGAAATGGTTGGGTAGATAATGTCCTTGTCTCCATCTGTAGTGGCGCTAACCTTGATCAGGATCCATGGATTTTTGCTTGGCTGGCTGGTTGGTTTGTTGGTTTATTTTTTGTTCACAAAATTCACCAAAACTCCACCTGAATGTGACAACTTCCCAGTATTCTTTGCAGTGACTGATCATACTTTAAAAACGGTTGTCCCATGACCATCCAGCTCATCATGATAGTGTTAATTGCCCTGTGGAGCAACTGACTCTGCCAGTCATGTCCAAACATAGCTTGTCTGCATACGTGTGGAATACACTGAGCAGCCATAAGGGTATATCCTTCTTGTATTGTTTATATATTGTAAGAGTCCTCTAACAATGGGATGCAAAAGCCTATTCATGAGAAAGATCTGAGAACCACTTAGCAGTATTGCTCTCTTTGAGATATTTATTTATTTATTCTACCCAACCCAGTATAAATCAACAATACGCTTAGGACCCCACTGTCCTTTTCCCACTTCAGCATTTAAGCAGTGACCCTCAAAATTGAAAGAAAATATTTCTTTAAAAGAGTGTTGCAAAGCCTCACCAATGAGTTGGGCTTCATCTGTTACAATTCCCAGCAGGCATATATTAGTACAGTGTTTCTCAACCTTAGCAACTTTAAAATATTTGGACTTCAACTCCCAGAATTCCCCAGCCAGAGCTGAAGTCCAGACATCTTAAAGTCGCTAAGGTTGAGAAATACTGCACTAGTCAAACAAAGGGGACTGCAGGTCCAACCATCTGGCGAAGACTCCTTCAAGTTGAGCTTGACTTTTGATGACTACATGGATATGTCCATGTTATTTTCTCTGCAAAAATCCAGGAGGAGTTTGCCCTGCCTTTCTTCTGGGTGTTTTTCAGACTTCCCAGTCTAGCTGTTAATGCTGGGATTTCCAGAAAGTTTCCCATCCAAGTACTAACCAGCTTCAACTTAGCATAGTTTTTTGAGATTGACCAAGGTTGGCTAGATGCTTCCATCTGCTGTGGCACTAACATATCTAGAGAATGCCAGGTTGGCAGGTGCTGTTTTAAACACTCTTAGCAAATCTTCTCCCTGTGAATTTCTGTATTACTAGGCAGAAACATGACAAGCTAAATGGGTTCTTCAGCTGCCTAAGTAAATGTCATAAATTAGTCTGCTACAAACACTCTATACTTAAGTACTTTGTTTTTAAATCAACAACGAGTTCAGCGAGTCCCCAGAGCAGGAAATATGGGCAAACATTATAATGCAGAAAGGGCATGCTTGTTCCTTGAGGGATTTCATTTGATTCAGGGAGTTGTTCTGTTTTTCAGAACTCTCTGAACTGCATTTCTGAACATGAACACCAGAACAATGATAATAGGTCTCCTTTATATTTAGCGATTGATACTTCTCTCTTTTGCAGGAAATATTTTTGTAATTTTAATTATTTTGTCCTGCAGAAAAATAATAATGCAGTTGCAAGCAGAGAAGGAAAATTAGAATTCCAAGCAAGTGGCAAATGGGAAATTCCAAGTGAAGATCTCTCAAATCCAGACATACAGGGATACCAGGATTTGATTTATTTTTTAACATAGTCACAACAGCATTTGTGTAAAAAATCTGAAGTTCTAAATAACTCCTAGCTGTTATGTGTTTTTCAAACAGCAGCTATAAATACAGTTTCATATAATGCAGAATAATTTAGTACCATCAGCAGAGATTACAAAGGATTCCCACATTGACCAAAAAAATATAATTACATGTTTCATTATTGCCTCTCTGGGAACTTGATTATATACTGTATATTGACTATGACGGTCTTGCTCAAGAGTGCCTAACATCAGAAACTCTAGGTCTTGAAGGATGGCTTAATAATTTGTCTAGAACAATCAGCATAGTAAACAGGAAGGATAGCTAAATGTCACGGGTTATAGGAAAACAGCTTCCACAGATAGATTCAAGAGAGTAATGTAGCAACAAAACTGGAGGGACGAATAGATAGCAATAGAGCTGGTAGAGAAAAGCAATCTGGTAGCAATAAAACCTGAGTTTTCTAGAGCGCCTATTTGATTCTTAAATGGTTACAATAATCTCTTGAAACAGGCAGGAGCAATATACAGTTGGGAGAGAGGACAAAACCAGTCCATGCAACCATTTCCATTACACCAAATTCGATGTGTTCCACCAAATGCTTGAAGAAAGGCTGATTCCCAGAGAACTGTATATATTATAGAACTAGGCAATCTTGGGGGGGGGGGCTCCCTTGGCCTCTGAGTAGCATGCCAGGAGCCATGATCCAAAAAAGTAGGCAGGGATAGAATGAAAGCTAATTGTGATTTAATTAGAATTAATTTAAGTACTCTGTGTGTGTGTGTTCCCCTTTCTGTTGCATTTTAAAATTATGATTAATTAATATTTGGAGGGTACTACTCTTTATGGAGAGAGGTACAAAGCACGCACCTCAGTTGCGTACTCCATCTCCACAACATCTTAGTGTACTGGATCACACCTGAATCACTTTATCCCAGAGCAGAAAGGGTTCCTTCCATTCCCTCTGATTCTTTTTCTATAGAAGGTGTTCAAACCAAAGAAAAGCAATGCATTTAGTCAAGTGAGTTCAATTTTAAATGAATATATAATGAACACTATCTTTGGCTTCCAAATCATCGCTACTTAAACATATAGAAATCCATTCATGGTGCATTTGGATACCAGCACTGTCATGCTGAACAAAAAACATTTAGTTCAAATACACATGCTACAAATCTTGTTTTCTCAGATTTATGAATCACAATGTAACAGAGGCCCCATGAGTATGGCCTCAGATTTAAATGTCATAGCATTAGTAAATGAGTTCCCACGAGGATTCCTCAAGTACAGTTTTCCCCACCTTGCTGGTTAAATGTTGCTGAAATACTAAGGTCATTCCAAATACAAAAGCCTTTAACTTCTCATATGTATCCATTGTTTTATTTGCCTTTATCTAAATCAGCATAACTTACACATCATATGTTGGTTCTGGTCACATCATGGAAGATGGATATATACTGTAGGAAGTATAATGTATATTAACTAAACTACCAAATCAAAGTCAGTCAGTTGACAGTAGCCATCTAGTAACAGTGAGTATTGTACAATGCCTTGGGAAAACTCTGCTTTGAACGGTATCATGTATTTTTCAAAAAATTAAATAAAAATAACTCAATAGGTGTGCTGGAATCCTGGACATTTTTTCCATGTTAAAACATCATTATGCCACCACTCCTTCCCTCCCCCAAGATCTTAGAAGTGTTCCTTATTTCTCTTCCATTTCTAGCCCCATGCATCAAATTTTCTTCTGCCAACTTCTGGAGCAATATCCCAAATTACAAAGAACTGTTGATTTGGATTCTTGCAGTTTCAAATAGTTTGGATAAGCGAATCCAATTCTCTAGTCTCATAATGAGTGCTTATATACGGTAAATAGTGTCTTCACTAAGCACTGGCACCATATTTCAGCAATATCTGAAAGAATTACTTTAAATCATACATCATGGCCAAGGAAAGAATATGTTTAACATTTTCATTCTTAAAGATGAATCAGACCTTGGAACTTTCATTATCTATTTATCTCTTGGGATGGCAATTTTTTCCTCTGGAAATGTTTCTCACTAGAATCCTTCATATTCTTATAGTGGATTTCATAGCATCTATGACATGCAAACAACTTTTGAGATCCTTCATGACTAATAATTCTATATTGAGATTGTTTTCTTGAAAGGTAGCCCAACTGGCATGTTTTTAAACCTACTTTTACCTTTGGCAAATGGTCAGTTTTCCTTATTTATTTTAAAACATTTTAATGAATGAACTGGGTGTAACCTACAAACCAGCCTAGATGTTGTGCTAAAAGCTGTATGCAAACTATCAAATTCCTAAATGGGTTAATGTTCCAGTGATTCTTGTCACATACAGTCCCCCAAAAGCTTCATTAACATAGAACTGATGCTTACTAAGCACAATTCCAAATTGCTTTTTGAAGACCAATTACATACTACTTCTCTTATACCTCTATTTCAGTCATGGATTTCTTAAAACAACAACTCATTCAGGGGAAGAATACATGAATAATTCAGTTACAGGTCCAAACCTTTATTATTTTGCAGGAATAATTTAATACAAAACTGAACTGTCATCCATTTGATTCTGTTGATCCATTTGATTCAAATAGTTGCAAACATTTCTTGAAACAGGCAGGAAAAATGTACAGGTGGGAGAGAAGGGCAGAATAATTCCATGTAACCACTTTCCCTAGACCATTTAAGATTTTCTGTGTTCAGCCAAATGTCTATCCCTCAAATTAAAAGTAAAGTAACATGCTGGGGAAAAAATGAAAGGCCAGCTTAAAGTTCTTTTAAATATGTGACTGCCACTAATTCTACAAACAGCACCCAAGCATTTAGCTAGCACAGTATATCCAAATTTATCATTTCAAAAGTTTAGGACTGAGCATGCTCATCCAGGTTCAAGAATAGCTTACTGTATTTTCTCTTTTGAGGAACATTTACAATGAACAAGAAGCTATTGTAAGAATATGGAGAAACAATAGTTTAAAATAGGGAATGGAAGGAATAGGATAAGATGCACGTTGTCTTAATACCTGTTCAACTTCTACAGCAAATATAAGAAGGGCAAGAGTAGAAGAACTGGAATCTTCAACTTGTAAAATGAGGAGATGGAGCAAAATGCTTCTATATGGTCTAGATTCGATACTGTTTTTAATGATTGAATTCATTTTATATTAATATTATATAGATCCTTTTTTTCTTTCTCTTTTTCTTTCTTTCCTTTTTCTACCCTCTTAAGTTTTTGTTCATTTTAATCACTGTTATGTATTCATTATTTTATTATACTATCACTAATGTAATTCTTTTGTTTCTTATATAGTTAAAAACATTTTTTTAAAACAAGAACAGACAAAAATGTGTGCAGCGAGTAAGGAAGAAGGCAATAACAAATTTGGACAAGATTATGAAGCGCAAGGAGGTTTGACAACTAAAGATCAAAATAGTTAATTCAGTGGTCTTTCCAGTAATAATGTATGGAAAGCTAGACACTGAAAAAAAAGCAAGAGAAAGAAAATAAAGGTTTTTGAATTATGGATTAGGAGACCATGGACTGAAATCAATCAATCAATCCTGGACAATCATTGCTCCCTTGAAGCAATGATCAGCAAGCAGAAATTTAATTATTTTAGGTCTGTAATACAAGAAGATGATGAACTAGAAAAAAATGATTATATTTGGCAGAGTTGAAGGAAGTAGGGAAAGACAACTGATAAAGTTTACTGGAATGTCCTTGGAAGAGCTGTTTCCTATTAAAGCCAGGCCAACTGCTGATCCTTTACCTATTCAGTCACCAGGATGACAACTCCTGTTTCATGTCTCCTATTTTGTAATACATGACGTGCTTTCAAATTTCCAAATGTATCCATCATTCCCCAAAGTTTAATGACTTTCCTGGAAAAGAGTATTTAAGAATATCATGGTCTTGGGAAGGGACAAAGCTGAGAAGGTTCTAAAGTGGTGTCCAATGACCAGGCACTAGAGAAGATAAGACTTTCCACAATCGCCATAGAAGAAGTATGAAGGATAAAGGGAGAAAATGGGCAATTGCTGTCCTATCAAGAGCAGCTGACTCAGCACACAGACCCTTGGAAGGAGAACCAGCCAGAGAGGCACTGGAGGTAGCAAGCAAGTAAATGGGGGTTGGCAGGAAGGAGAGAATAAAGCACTATTAACTGGAGTAATAGCAGTAAGGAAAGTAAGAAAGGATAAGCAGGAGACAAATAAGGTAAGTGGAGTGATATTATATAGAATAAAGTAAGTCCCCAAAGTCTGGGGAGAGAGATGCCAGTAAGTAGAGAGTAGAGAAAGTTCCAAGGAGATGTGAAAATAAAATATGGTATAGAAATATAGGAATAGGGTTTAGCATTGCACTATAAAATACAGATGAAAATAGATGAAATATAATAAGATTCAGCATAAGGAAATGAAAACAAAATAGAACCTGTTTCTAAGTTTCAACTGAGATCTATGAACAGACCATGAACTAAGTCAAGATAAATTACATTAAGAGGTAAGGTAAGTTATAATAAAGAAAACATCCTCAGAGATATGGAGAGTTGAGTTATGGGAGTGTAACAAATAAGAATCCACATACTTGTTTATAAAACACCAAGTTTATTCTGTGTGCAGTTCCGTAATAAAACACTCTATTTCCAGTGGAAGCCAAATGTGTCCTTCCAGATGTATACAGTCTCTAAAAAAACCATGATAAGCAGTAACAACAATGATGAAGAAAATGGTAATATTATAATATTATAATGCAAACCCCATGCTTCCATGCTAGGGTCCAGATGTACATAAGACCCAGGGTTGGCATCATTATGGACATTTCATCACTTGCCTCTCCATGTCTGCCTGCAGATCCCTATGCACAATGCTAATGCACATCCAAGGCCAAAAAAAGAGCTGCAAGAAACCCATTATCATGTAAGGGCTTTAAATCCTAGGCCGGTTATAAATATAGAGCTTGATGGCTTGATTTTGCAGTACCTGATTTTCTTCATTATTAGGACTTGTATCTGTAACAAGGGATGGAAATGAGCAGTGCTTTATCTCATGACAGCCCTGCTTGTAACCAATCACCAGAGACAACCTAAAGTTTGTATACAGGTAGTCCCCAGTTTAAAAACGCGTTCCGTTCCCAAGGTCTGTCCTTAAGTTGAATTTGTACGTAAGCTGGAACAGTATTATTGTATAAGACTGTATAAGTAGAATTGTGTAATTAACTCAAAACATTGTGTATTTAACTTGAATCATTCTGTATTTAACTCAAATTTTGCTACAGTAGGCTCCATTCTTAACTATGGGTCTTTGGTAACCCAGACATTCTTAACCCAGGAACTACCTGTACAATATATTGGCCCAGTAATACTCTGATGGACTTTCCAAAAAAAAATAAAAGTTCTTAAGCATTTGTCTGGACCCAATGCAAAAGTAATGATTGCAATGTTCAGGTAAGTCTCTAGTTTGACAACCATGTAATATATAATAAATAGTTGCTATATAATAGTTGGTCTATAATAAATAGATATTTATTATAGATCAGCAACTAGAGATCTAAGCCAGCCTTCCCACACCTGATACCCTGTGGACATGTTAAAACTGTTGGGAATTCTGGGAATTGTAGTCCCAATACAATGGAGAGGATGACAGCTTAGGAAAGGTCACATTAAGCAACAGTAAGTAAACCTGACCAGTAAGTATAAACCTATTTTATTTATTACCATTCATGATTTGTGTATCTCATCCTTTCTCCTCTAAGTGATCATTTCTCCACTTCCCCGGCTCCAGTATTTCCTCCGTTCCCAGGAAGTTCTCTTTCAATCATTCTGACCTACTCAATTTTTCATTTTAAAAAAGTGTACATGTGACTGTAGACCATGATTTGCTTAATTATAGTTTATTGAATGAACTGCAATTGGCTAGGTTGACATCATAATCTAAAACCCACAATGGCCGGGTTCATACTATATGCTATGCAAAATCAAACAGATGACATTATGGTTTCATATGATGTGTGATCTTGGCCAGTGTATCATCCCTATTTCTACTACTTGCCATAATTTTCCAATTCTCCATCAATAAAACACCTTCACGTTTTGATTAATGTCCCATAGTTCATTGTCCTTGTTTTGTCATAAGCTATGGAAAGTGCCACAGAAATTATTATAGTATTAACTTTCAGAAAACACATTCACCTGTTCTAATACCATTATAAGTCTATCTTTCCACTACAGGGTTTTTTTGGGGGGGGGAGGGGAGAGGGGGAGGGGGAATCCTTGTTTGCCTTGTGATGCTGTATTTTAATGATATTTAAAAGAATTGTTCCAGCAAACAACACAAGGTAGAACAATGAACGAGTTAAATGCATTTTATTAGAACACAGCTATTACTTGACCAATTAGAAACTGACTTCTGCTTCACCAAACAAATATGCCAGCACTTTTCAGAGTTTATGTAAAGCTTTATATTCTCCATAAAAGACATATTATACTCAGATGGCCTTGGAGAAGTATTTGTTTGCTTGCTTTAATGCTGTTGATTGTTATGTTTTAATGGTTGCTGCTCAATGCTGGGAAAGTGTAAATTTTGACCCAGAAAATAATCAGCCCAGAAGATTCTGTATTTCTTTTTGTAATTAAATGTGATGATTCCTCCATAAAAAAATAGAAGCATCCCCAAAGTTGCAGTTGCTTCCGTCTACAAAGCTACACATATTAATATACATTAGCAGACCTATGATTGCAATAGTTATCAGCCAAATCATGCTCTTTTCTCCCTTTTTGGGTGAGAAGAAAAAAGATTATACTACATTGCCATGGGCTGTCCTGGTTGGGTAGGACAGGCCCAATGGTGGAGTGAGAGTAAGACCCCTTTCAGCATTGTAGTACAAGATCATCACAAATATTTTATCCCATTTGTTACAAGGATTTTTTTCCATGAGAACAGATCAATTAAGATCTGCCTTCTCTCATCCAATGTTTATGTTAGATCAAGAACTACATTAACAAGAATCCACATCAGATTCAGTGCTTGTCCATTAAAGTCAACCCCTTAAATCCAGATTCAATAGCAGTATGCTCCATTATTGAAACTAGACTTATGACACTAATGGATGGCTAAGTTTGCACATTTTTCCCCAGTTTACCCATAATGATACCAATATAACCAACTCACAAACAGTCCACCATTTGTGCTGGATTTCAACTCCTATATTCCTTAACTATATAATATATCTGGAAGGGAGCAAGCTAGGGAACGCTGCCCTATTGCATTACCTTACTGGGGAGCACAATTTTCTCACAAAACTCTGAAACCATGTTTCTCAACCTTAGCAACTTTAAGATATGTGGACTTCAACCCCCAGAATTCCCCAGCTGTCTGGGGAGTTGAAGTCCACATATGTGGAGTTGAAGTCCACATATCTTAAAGTTGCTCAGGTTAAGAAACACTGCTTTGGAGTAACCAAAGGTATTCTTGGGATGAAACCTCCAATCAACACCAGTCCTGATCCTGGCCTGAATTTCCATTCAAGTCTGAGCTGAATTTAGCTCTGTTACCCCAGAAACATTTTCACCTGGTTTTGCTCACCAGGAGAAATGTTGTTTGATTTATAAAGTCTTCACAACATTTGTAATTATAATGAGCTGGATTTAATGGCCTGGGTCACTAGAGCCAGCCCTCAGAAATATCTATCTTTCTCTGTATTTTTGACAAACATTTCATGCGATGTTCTGCATTCCAGCTTTTTAGGACAGAATGGAAGGGGATTCTGTTAGTTCTAGTGCTTAATCATTACATTCTTGCTGCTGAACTTTCCCATCTGGAAAATAGCACAAAACACAACAGTCCTTCACATCTGGCAAAGTTGCTCAACAGCTCTCAAAGTGTACAAGTGACATCAAGATCAAATCCACCTATGGAAAAATAATATATTTGTGGTTTTTCCAAGGCATATGCCTTCTTTCATTACATTTTTGACATGGCGTTTAATTTCATAAAATCGTGTATGCGTATTTTTCCTTTTCCTTTTTTTTAAATAGTATTGCTCACAAAACAGACATCAGACACAGCAAGCTAAGAATACACATAATCAGGTGTCTCTGCATAGGAATATTTATTTATTTATTTGTTTGTTTGTTTGTTTGTTATGATTATTTGAACTAAATAATCCACTAAATGCTGATGCAATATTAAAAGGGCACCATCCACAGAGATGAAGAATTTTAATTAGCAGAACTAGAATACAACTGCTGACGAATAAACATATTGTCCTAAGAAATGACATTTATTCTGACAATTCTGCCAGTGGAATAAGTTATTTTTCAGGAGAAGCTGATCTTGGCATTTAGAGGTGTTGTAATTGACATTTTCAGTGCTTAAGCACACCTCACTTCAAACACAATTAAACCACCTATATTTGCCAGAGAGTTGGGAACAGGCATATAAATCCAATAAGCAAATTTAGTGGTATATTAATGGAAAGGGAAAGCTGAACAATACTAAAAAAGTATATGTAATGACATTAAGAGTATGGTGAGATGTGGGTGTCACAACATAGTATCTTATACAGTTACATCAAGCTGACAATTCTGTAATATTTCAAACCATAAATAGCAGAAGAGTAATCTAATGAACTCACAGAAAAATCAATAATATAGATATGAATCTCAGCTGTACAGTAGATCTTAAATGAATTCAAGAAATTGATTCCTGTTTTCGATCATTCAAATTTTAAGACATCATCAGAGCCCATCTCTCACAATAAAACAGCCTAGATGCCCTTCAGATATATTGGATGATAACTCTGTACTTCCCAGCCATGATGGAATTATATCAATTATATCAATTATATCAATTTTATTTATATTGTGTCAATATATTTTCATCTATTTTGGCAAGTAAAATTACAAATTCATTATACCTTTCCAAACTATTGTCACTTGGAGTATATATATATATATATATATATATATATATATATATAAAACTCAGCCAAAATAAGAGTTGGCTGTAAAAGACATGAGATAAAGCTTTAACAAATGGACAACAAAAATACTGGCCACATTAAGTTTAGAATCACCTTTACATGTTTATAAACTAGAATGATGTTGTAAGAAAATGTGAGATGGGCTCTGAAAGTATTTATTGAATTCTAACCCCTGTGAAATTAATGGAAATCAGTGGAAGAATTTAGTCATGGGCTAAAGAGTATTAATTTCAACAGAAACAATAGTCTAGATCCAGCCAGTTATAATATTAGATGATAAGCAGAAAAAAATTCCCTTTTATTTCTGAAAAATGCATATTATCTTCTTCTCATTGGTACATTATAACCTTTTACCTCACAAATAATATAAGTAACAGGATAAGATAGACACCTTTTCTTCTTTGCAAACCAACATTGCAAGAACATCCATGTGGTCAGAACAGAAATTGTTCTTGCTGCTGTTCAGTCAAGTTGTGTCCGACTCTTTGTGACCCCATGAACCATATCACGCCAGGCCTTCCTGCCCTTCACTGCCTCCCTGAGTTTGCTCAGTTTCATGTTCACTGCTTCAGTGATGCTATCTAACCATCTCATCCTCTGCCGTCCCCTTCTCCTTTTGCCTTCAATCTTTCCCAGCATCAGGGTCTTTTCCAAAGAGTCCTCTCTTCGCATTAGGTGACCAAAGTATCTGAGTTTGAGCTTCATTATCAATCCTTCCAATGAGCAGTCAGGGTTGATTTCCTTTAAGATTGACTGGTTTGACCTCCTAGGAACCCAGGGGACTCTTAAGAGTCTTCTCCAGCACCACAGTTCAAAGGCATCAATTCTTCGGTGCTCAGCCTTCTTTATGGTCCAGCTCTCACAGCCATACATTACTACTGGGAAAACCATAGCTTTGATTATGCGGATCTTTGTCGGCAAGGTGACATCTCTGCTTTTTAATATGCTATCTAGGCTTGCCATAGCTCTCCTCCCAAGGAGCAAGTGTCTTTTAATTTCATGGCTGCAGTCTCCATCTGCAGTGATCTTGGAGCCAAATAAATGAAGTCTGTTACTGCTTCCATTTCTACCCCTTCTATTTGCCAGGAATTGATGGGTCCAGATGCCATGATCTTAGTTTTTTTAATGTTGAGTTTCAAGCCAGCTTTTGCACTCTCCTCTTTCACCCTCATCAAGAGGCTCTTTAGTTCTTCTTCACTTTCTGCCATTAGGGTGGTATCGTCTGCATAACTGAGGTTGTTGATGTTTCTCCCTGCAATCTTAATTCCAGCTTGTGATTCTTCCAGCCTGGCATTTCTCATGATGTACTCTGCATATAAGTTAAATAAGCAGGGTGACAGTATACAGCCTTGTCGTACTCCTTTCCCTATTCTGAACCAATCGGTTGTTCGGTAACTGGTTCTAACTGTTGCTTCTTGGCCCACATACAGATTTCTCAGGAGACAGGTAAGATGGTCTGGTACCCACATCTCTTTAAGAATTTGCCACAGTTTGTTGTGAACCACACAATCGAAGACTGTTGCATAGTCAGTGAAGCAGGAGTAGAGGTTTTTCTGGAACTCTCATGCTTTCTCCATGATCCAGCAAATGTTGGCAATTTGATCTCTAGTTCCTCTTCAAAACCCAGCTTGTACATCTGGTAGTTCTCGGTTCACATACTGCTGAAGCCTAGCTTGTAGGATTTTGAGCATAACCTTGCTAGCATGTGAAATGAGCACAATTATGCAATAGTTTGAGCATTCTTTGGCATTGCCCTTCTTTGGAATTGGAACGTAAACTGACCTTTTCCAATCCCGTGGCCACTGTTGCGTTTTCCAAACTTGCTGGCATATTGAGTGCAGCACTTTAACACCATCATCTTTTAGTATTTTAAATAACTCAGCTGGAATACTGTCATCTCCACTAGCTTTGTTGTTAGCAATGCTTCCTAAGGCCCACTTGACTTCACTCTCTAGGATGTCTGGCTCAAGGTCAGTGATCACACCAGCATGGACATCAAGGACATTAAGATCTTTCTTGTAGAGTTCTTCTGTGTATTCTTGCCACCTCTTCTTAATCTCTTCTGCTTCTGTTAGGTCCCTGCCTTTTTTGTCCTTTATCATGCCCATCTTTGCACTAAACGTTCCTTTCATATCTCCAATTTTCTTGTAGAGATCTCTAGTCTTCCCCATTCTATTGTTTTCCTCGATTTCTTTGCATCGTTCATTTAAGAAGGCCTTCTTATCTCTCCCTGCTATTCTCTGGAAATCTGCATTCAATTGCTTATATCTTTCCCTTTCACCCTTGCTTTTCACATTCCTTCTTTCCACAGCTATTTGTAAAGCCTCATCAGACAGCCATTTTGCTTTCTTGCATTTCTTTTTCTTTGGGATGGTTTTAGTTGCTGCCTCCTGTACAATGTTACAGACCTCCGTCCATAGTTCTTCAGGCACTCTGTCTACCAAATCTAATCCCCTAAATCTATTCATCACCTTCACTGTGTACTCACCAGGAATATGATCTAAGTCATACCTGAGTGGTCTAGTGGTTTTCCCTATGTTCTTCAATTTAAGCCTAAATTTTGCAGTAAGCAGCTCATGATCTGAGCCACAGTCAGCTCCTGGTCTTGTTTTTGCTGCCTATATAGAGCTTCTCCAACTTTGGCTGCAAAGTTTATAATCAATCTGGTTTTGGTATTGACCATCTGGTGATGTCCATGTGTAGAGTTGTCTCTTGGGTTGTTGGAAAAGAGTGTTTGCTATGACTAGCTTGTTCTCTTGACAGAACTCTATTAGCCTTTGCCCTGCTTCATTTTGTACTCCAAATGAATACCAATTCCAATACCAGCCAAACTTGCCTGCTATTCCAATTATTCCTTGACTTCCTAATTTAGCATTCCAATCCCCTATGATGAAAAGGACATCTTTTTTTGGTGTTAGTTCTTAGATCTAGACAAGTCAAATGCCTCCAGCCAAGTGTACCGTTTTTGTAAATGAGCAAAAAAGATAATAAGAAATAGGATAAATTACATATTTTCTTTGACAGAATAAAGGAACTGAGTTTTATTGTTTCTCCATGCAATATAATAAGAACGCTGCCAGAACAGTGCATTTATAACTTATTAACGTGTGCTTGATGGCTTGAATTTCTTTTTTCTCCATACAGTTTCCAGGATTATGAGGGTATTGCAGGGCTCTTGGGATGTTAAATATACTTTTTTAAATTATATTTTAAAAAGTCCATTTACCTTCATTGTAACTGGAAACTGTGGACAATGTGGTTTAGATGAGCCATATGGATCAAGGAAAACTCTACACATAGATCAGAGAATCTGTACAGAGGACACTGTTCATTCAAGAAACTTTTGAACTTTAGAAAGCAAGATGGTCAGGTGTCTGTGACTGCTGGACAATCTAGCTTTTTTTTTAAAAATGCCTCTGTCTACCTCCATGCTGTGGCAAACTCACCCGTTGTCTTCTTTTTGTCTCTCCTGGGCTGCAAAAGTCCAGACAACCACTACACGGGTTAGCATATTCTGCACCTCTTTCCTGTCATTTAGCAGGTGTCTAAATTTTACAGCCCAAATATAGCAGCCCTACTCTTCCAACATTTCATGGGGCAAGACCTGGAGCATTAACAGTAGACAAAAGTGTGAGGCTGACGTGGCCATCCACCAAGGAATTTATGCAGTGGTGAGACAGAACCATATGGATGAGAAGCTTCTACACCTTGCTTCTTTGTCTTGGTGGCTACCAGTGTAAATTTTAAAAAATTATTATTAGAACAGCTGATGCTGCCATGACCTGCTAAGATGATAGCCAAAAAAATCCACATGTGTGTATAGGAATGTGAGAGAGGGAGGGAGAAGCAGAAAATTGTGTATATGTGTGAAAGTAAAGAAGCAGGGAGAGGCTGTATATGTTTGATGAGTGCACATCTTCATAACATTAATCTTGTAAAGAAAAAACCCTCAGCATCATGTTTTCCTTTCTTACATACATGCACACACGTCACACTGTTCCCTTTCATCAAAGTAAGCAATATTCTGTAGAGCACAGCAAAGAAATAGTAACACACATTAAAGGGCTGAGATAAGAAAAGGAAAAGGAAATGTAGCTACAACTAGCTTACACTAACATCACTCACCATACCTTTTTATCCTTTCAAATCATACTCGTCTCCATCATGTCCATACATCCTAAGTGTGTGTGAGGGCGCTGCATGTAACTCCTAGTTCACAGGATTCAGGTTACAGTAGACTGGCCTGCAATGGAGTCTTGAAAGTAGAGATGCTAGCTTGCATGACTAGCATAAACATGTTTGTGAGAAATTAGAACTTTGGTTGTGCTCGTGGCATAGTACCCCAAATGTGCCAGAATTGCCCAGTACAGTCTATACTATTAGTTAGGAATTCTGCAAGTGGCAGAACAACTAAATAAATTGGTAAATTGGTACTGGTACTTTCTCTAAGCATTACATGAAAGCCTCTGCTTAGGGAATACTAGCCACTCTAGTAGAAAGAGTTCAAGGGTTAGTAACTAGGAGGGAAACATTTAGTGGATAACCTTTGGGACAAATTAGGCTGAACAGAAATTCAAACACACACACAGCCCTCCAGCTTTACTGCCTGTAACCTGCTTGAAAGCTGAAGTGGTCTATTCATGTACTCGCACTTTGCTTATTGTGGAACTTCCAATACTGGCTAAAACTGTGATATGTGAAGCACTTAGTGCCAATTCTTCGAGAGGTTAACAACAGAATATCTTCATCAGAAGAAAAGTCTAGAATGTTTGGAAGTCCTTACTTTGGGGGGCGGGGGGAAGGCAACTGAGAGGAAACATTACTGAGTTGTATAAAATTATGTGTGGCAAGGAGAAAGTGGGCAGAGGAAGTTTTTATCCCCTTCTGAAAACATTAGGAAAAGAATAATCCAGTGAAGCTGATGTGGGAAGAGTTTTAGAACAGTCAAAGAACATAGTTCTTCACACAGCATGTAATTATCTGTGCAATTCATGCCCACAAGATATGTTGGTGGCTACCAACTTGGATGGCTTGAAAAGGGGACTGGATAGATTCATGGAGGACAAATCTATCAAGGGCACTCTTTTTAAAGTGTGAGGAAAATTAGGAAAATATATCTTTGGGTGAATCTTTGGGTAAAAGAAGCAAGTTTGTAGAGGCCTCAGATGAATGGGATCACCTTAATAAAACTGAAACATAAAGGAATGTGCAGCACCCTTGAAACTGGCATGAACTAGGCTGATTGTAAACCCCTTATCACAAACATCCCCATAGCAATGTAAGAGAGGATGTCTTCTTCTTGGCAGTTGGCAGCTTGAACAATTTGTTTCTTCCCCTCTGACACTATTGCTTTCCTTAAAGATAGCAGTTGTTCCGTCCTTGTAGATAGCAGCCAAGAACAGGGACAGAAAGTAACTTGAAAAGTATTGCTCATTTAGGTATGCCTGCATCATCATATGAATATATATACGTATGCGTTCTTTTCCCTTCCCCTTTCTTGTAGACCTGTATAAATGTCAGGGCATCCATTTTGCCAACAGGGAAGTGTCTCCCACTAACCTTTAGCTGGGTCCCCCTCCAGTACGTACTGCCTAATAAACACTGCAGTGAAGCCTTGATTATTTTGCCTTTGTGTCCTGCGTTTTGATTCCACAAAAGATTCAATAATCCTCTGTTGCTGGAGCAGCATTTCAGCAAATATGAGTTGCATTGGAACAATGACATTGCATATAGATAGCTATATCTCCATTTTCTAGTTTATGAACATCCCAAAGGCTTCTGACCATGTGAGAACCAAAATGCTGGAGAAGAATCAAAATTCTGGACCAGCAATGTCCACAACAAACTCCAATGATGCTGAGATGATGACACATGAACTGTGACATTATCACACAAATGCTGTGATTTTGTACTTGCATTATGTAGGCAATTGCAAGAATGTAAATCACATCTGCATGGATGGTATAAATATGTGTTAGTATTTGCACCCTCCCTTGTTCCCCCCTGGAAACTCTGATGTTCTAATGTTCTCATAACTCTTCTTGGAGAAATAATAAAGACCTGTAGCACTCTAAAGACTAATTAATTTTAGTTTTTATACATTCCACTGCACTTCATGTGTTCCTCATCAGATGCATGAGAGAAAGAGAGAAGCATTTTACTTTTGTAAAGGAAAGAGAAGAGAGCAATATAAAAGAAGGTCTCAGATAGTAGCAGGGTTGGGAATAGGATTGGATCTTTCCTAGATCTTGTCCTGAGGGTCAGAATATATCATTGGAAGGTCAAACCTGAAGCCTTCCGTATCCACAAAAAGCCAGCTTACCAAAATAATGAGCTGCTTCAAAGCATGCAAAAAGATCTTTCTTTACAGCCAACATCTGAAGCTCTCATGGGGAAAGCTTTAAAGTTCTGGGACCTAGAGTGTTGGTTTTGCTTGCCTTTGTACTGTTCCCCATTAACAAGTGGGATGTTGAGCTGTGTTCTTCTTCAAAATCTGAAGTTGGGGTAAGGAACAAAATTTTAAAGTAATTTGATCACATTTCCTTGACTTACCCTGTTTATGATTACATACTTCCAAGAAATTCATATTTCTCTCTTTAAAAAAAAAAAGCATACTGTATTTGTAATGGTTATTCAAACTGTATTGTTTGATAATATTCCAAATGTATAATACCTGATGATTGTTTGATTTCAGTTTATTAGCTGCTCAACTCCAATGGACAGGGGAGGGTTGGGTGTTACTAAGTTATTATTAAGTTGCTATTATTAAGTTTTAAAAGGGCAAGAGGGAGCTGGGGACAGAAAAAGCATTTTAAAATGGTCTCCATTGGATCACCGTCAATGGCTAGCTCTTGGAAAATCAATTTTGCCTTTCTCATACCTCTTGTCAAGCAGAAAGGTATGAGGCAGTTGAAGCGCTAAACAGCTGGAGTCCTCTGAGCTAGATAGGATGATCTAGCAGGCAGATAAGGGAGATTTTTTTGCTATAGTTTGTGGACAGGTAGAAATCTTCCTCAACCCAAGATTGTTTCTCTGCAAAGCTTTGTATTAAACAGTATAAACCACTGCACATTTCATTATTATCCCAATGCCAGTTTCACATGAGAACAATTTAAGTGAAGAATGAGAAGCAAGAGCACAACCCCCCCTGAAATCTTATTTAAAGAAACAGGATGAGCTCTTCCTTCTGAGCTGGAGACTCCAGTAAATTACAGCTACTGAAACAATAAAAGTGGAATGTGCTTTCAGAGAATTGTTTGATGGCCGTAATCATGCCATTCTAGTACATTGCTCTTGCTGCCTCCTAGAAATCCAGTAAATACTTCATGAAGTGTAACTTTCTGGTAATTGCTACAAGTTTTCTTTTATTTTGAATTTAACATTAAAAGCAGCCAAGCCACTATCCATAGTTATTAATGTAATAGCAACGAGTCAGCTCCTAGATTATTTGCAAGTTTAAAGCTCCCAAGAGAATCCTTAAGCAATTGGCCACTGGAGTACCAGACAAAACACAGAGAAAGAGAAACACAAAACTTTGTGTTGGCAGTGAAACATTCAACAGTGAAACATCACACGGGTACATGAAAACCACTCTGCATTCATTCTCTGAATGCTGGGTCTCCTATAAGATTCATTTCCCGTATATTCCTCACTGATCTAGGACATAAAAGGGTCCCTGCATACCAAGTCATGATTTGTATGGTATGCAGCTTATTCCAATAGGAGTGAGATGCTGATCAGGAAAAAATAATAGCCAAAGAGCAAAATTCAGTCAGTAGATACATCACACATACATCTGGTACAGGAAGGGGGAAAAAGCTTCACGCATCTTTTTTATTTGTCTTTGCAAAGCTTCAAAATTTTATGGATTCAAAAGGCATCTAAAATATGCATTTAAAGTTAATGTTTTAAAATGTTGGCACTCCGTCATCAAACTTCAAAGAAGAACAAGAAGAAATGTTTGCTGTTGTTAAATAAAAATAGCTTTACTGCAGCTGGCTAATAACATATCTAATAAAATAATTGTTCAAGAAATCTCTCTCTCCTGTTTTCCTATCCTTGTTCTTCTCAGAAACAGATGCCATACTTAGAAACTCAGCCATTTTCATCACTTAATGATTTCTCCAAATAATTAGATATCTGTATGGAGGAAAACGTGTAAGAGCTAGTGTTACATAAGAAGCACATATTGAGCAGGATACAAAATATGACCAAACCTTGGTAGTTTGGTTTTAGGATCTCTTTGAAGATTTCTAAAGATTCAGGATCTAGCTTTCTTATACTCTTTGTGTAATGCATTTCTAATAAGATAATAAGCTATGTTTCACATACAGCATGCTGCCATTTTCTGAAATGGTGTAGACTCAACAACATATCACATCAGTTAGCTGCACTTGCTCATATACAATTGAAATAAAGAAAGCTTGTACAAAATGCTCCTGATAGACCTTCTTTAAAGACTTTCCTTGGCTTCCTGAGGATTCCTCCAGAACAAACCCTCCCAATGCCATTTTGCTCTGCTTTCTTCACTTTTTTTTGAAAAAAAAGTATTTTCTGAAGCAGCAGGCATCATTTTGCACTAGAATGTCTCCTGTTGTCCACTATTTATGTCGCCTTTTGTTTAACAACAATAAAGGAAATGATTGGGGCAGGGGAGAGGGATAGCCATGCAATCCTGTCTATGTGTCAATATACTGCACGGGATGGGATGTAAGCAAGGTGATCTCTAGATTAGAGATCCTAGTTTGTATAGAATGGCATGAGCATGCTTTGAGTAAAACTGGGCTTTGGTTCTACTTGTAGCACTAAAACTGGCTGGTATCCTAACTATTAGCAAGGAATGCTGTGTGTAGCCCAGATACAAAGAAAACTGGTAACCTAGTCTACTACCTTCTTTATATTGCTAAAGGCATTATGTGAAAGCTTTGATTAATCAATGCCATGGTGGGTGACAGAGGTTCATATCTATGGGATCATCTGGTGAGAACCATGAAAAATGGAAGATTGAAATTTGGAATGCTTGAGGCTTAAATGATTAAAGAGGAAGGAAGGAGGGAAGGAGGGAAGGAGGGAGTTGGGTATATGAAACTTAGAGGAAGGAGAAGAATGTAATGGATCTGAATGATCTGATCTTGTGGAAAGGAATTAGTGAATAGATGCAGGAAAAGTAAAGGTGTAGATTTAATTATGAATAAAAGGACTCAAGTAGGTCAGAAAGTAGAAAATGATATCGTTTATGAAAGTAGGAATTCATAGCCTGGTGATAGTTGCATGTTATGCTCCAGTGAATCTTGAAAGTAGAAAATTCAGTTTGAGAAACATTGTGCAACCTTTTGAATAAATGCAGTTGGGGAGGGATATTCCACTAAGTGACATGAATGAATTAGTAGGAACAAGATGAAAGAATACAGAAAAGGAATTGGACCATCTGGAGCCTCAAGAATGAGTTAGAATACTGACTGGTGAATATCTGCTTCTAACAATGTTTATTTTGAATATGTGGTTTAAGCATAAATCTATTCATGCCGATGGCAAGGGGATGAATATAAATCCAAAAGCATGACTGACGTGAAGGCCCAAACATGGAAGGCAGATAATGCCAAGAATGGATCTCAGGAAAAATGGACATAGAAGTAAGGAAAGAAGTGAAACAAACAGATGATGTGATGTTGTTGGCTGAGACACAAATGATTTGCAGCAAGTGTTAGATATATCGTATGATACAACAAGGAGTATCATCATGGAAATGAATGTACCAAAGACCAAGCTAGTTGTGTTTGATAGGGAAAATTGAGTGAATGATTACAAATTAGAGCAAGTAGATGGATCTGGGCATCTCAGTAGAAAGTTTACTAACAACTGGAAAATGAATGGAGACATTTTAATACATGCAAATGGTCTGTGGTCTATTTTGAGGAATTCATGTTTGTCAAAAGAAGCAAATAAGACTGTACTTCTGTTCATGTAATACATAAGTGAGAGTTGAGTATGTAAGGAAAACCCATAAAAGAAAATTGAATGTAGTGGGAATGGGATACTTAAGGGAGTTCTGTGTGGATTTTTATGTTTTTTACTGGCTTCATTTTGGTTTATAAGCTGTCCAGGGTTATGGTGCATAAGATGGGTGGCTACATAAGTATAATAAATAAATAAAACACCTGATTATGCCAATCTAACCCCCTATACCAGATGGCTGACTTTGTGATCAAAGTTTTAAGGTCACTCTATCTGATATCATTGATTAAAGATCTGAGATGAACACTTATATCGTGCTATGCTGATATCATGTCTCAAAAAGCAAAGGCATAAATATTAAGATTTGTATTAACCCATCAACTACTAGTTTACAGTACATGCACTTACCAACTAAAAAAAAAGGGTGGGATTGCCCATAGGAAAATATCCATTAGCTCAATGCCTTTCTTCTGGAATCATTTAGATACTCAATCCTAAATCATTTAGAGAATTAAAGGTAAGCACTAGAACCTGCAAGTTCCTTACTATAATTGTGATATGTTACTTACTGACAGTGAGAACCATTTCTTATTAATATTATGTACCAATTCCAGTTTTTTTAAGGTCTTCAAACATAGCCTTATTCAAAGCTTACTGCGATAGACCAGCCTAGACAATATTAAGGATGGGATAACCATGGCCACATCTTACTTTTCCTGGGGGGGGGGGGGTAGGGAACACAGTTCATGAATCAATCAGAGCTAACTATAGAAGTACTTTCACTACAGACAACACGTGAATGTCTATCCATAAAATTCAGTTCAGCCCAATGGTCCGAGGGAATTAATCCCTATCTAGAATGGGCTGGGCTCCCAATTTTTATATTGGCGTTATCTAGAATACATTTCAATTTGTTGTACTTTATCCAATCCAGAACTAATTTTAGACATCTCTTTAGGATGTATCCTACAATATTTGGATTGATTCACCTCTTGTTAACATTGAGCAAGAAATAAACTAGCATTCCACTATAAAGCTCCACTTGAAATCCATGACACTTTATAAAGTGGCCATATATTTTTGGAAGTTTCCTCTAGTTGAGCCCTTGGGAAAATAAATTTTGTTTGTTTTTTACTATACTGTATTTACAAAATGCATATCCTATTTTTTATTACTTATACACTATATGTTGCTTTTTATCACTACAATTATAAAATTGAACTTCAACATCAAAACAATTAAGAGCACATTAAAAACAGACTGGGAAATTGGTATGTAAAATCCAATCAGTTCTCTCCACTCCTTGCTTCAGTCAACTCTGCCTGAACTGTTCCCTTCATCCAACCTTTCATTATATACCAGTATATTGGGCCACTGCATACTCTGACTTTTATTCATATATCTTATTTCTTTTCCCCCTGCTTCTTTGCATGCTTATATTGGAAGATCCCCACCCCACCTCCCAAAGCTATTTCTGTTTGCATTACATTTCAGTCCCTTCTAAACTTGCCACTTTCCATTCCGTCCCCCTGAACAACTAGACAGCAAACATTATGAGATCTTTCTTCCCAGAGCACTTGGAATGTTTAGGAACATTCTACACCAACTGCAAAATGATCTCATAGGTCCTATCAGATATATACACTCATTAGTATCTGGAAGAACTATCCTAAAAAAACCCTGAGATTTAAGTTTTACTAGCTGAATTTGCAATAAGATTGCTTATTTTACTGTTGTTCCCTATTTTATATGTTCTCGGTTTTCATTCTTAAACCCTGTTTTCTCACCAACAAATAGCCCCCATTTTTTTGTATTAAGTATATTTTATGTTCTGATTTCTATCACAGATATCACTCCCATTGGGGCTGGCTTTATGCTAAGGCCAAGTAGGCACTGGCCAAGGATCCCAAAGTTTAGGGGGTGCCAGTGCCAGCCCTCCCTCCAAATCATTCTAAAAATGCAAATACTCACCCCTGCGGGAGGTGATGCCGTCAGTCAGTGTGGCCTAGGAGTGCCAAATACCCTTGAGCTGGCATTGACTCCCATAATACTCTTGATCCTGAAACACTTATCCATGTTTCAATATATGAAGAACACAGATGTCAGGACAGGAGGTAAACAGGAAGTGGTGTCAACTGAAATCCCTGAGAAGCTCATGGATGAAAATTGTTATTTCTTTATGGTTTCTCCTAAATTATAAAATGATGGTACCCAGCACATGATTAGAGTAGCTCAGCCAACTGCTGTCAAAATTTTCAGTTACGAGCATAATACAACTTAGATATTAAAAGTACCCATGTTTCAGAATGAATCCAAATTTTCTGCATTGCTTTTCCCCTCTGGCAAAGTGTGCTTTTCAGTCAGCATGTCCTCAATTTTGAGAGCCTTGATATATTCGAACAAAATCTGTACAAAACAGAGGATGCCTTCAGCCGTTCAGCAATGTAGCTAAATGTTAGCCTTGCAATTAAAAATGGAACAACAATACATGAAGGTGCAGGCAGGTGGCTGAGTTCACTTTGTGAAAATCAAGAGCTGTGTGCCCATTGCAAGGACAGATGGGATCACCATAAGAGTGGTGTCATTTGGAAGTATGCAGATCAGCCCATGGAGAACAGATGCCAAGCTGGACAGGTGTAGCTATACTTTCATGGGAAGTTCTATACAAATATTCCTAGCACTGCTAATGGGTTTGTGTGATGGGAGCACATTTACTGTGAATCGAAATAGTCAGAATTTGAGTAGCTGCCTACACAGCTGTCACAAGTTCAGCACCACTCACTTAATTGATCATCTTTTAATTCAATACATGCAAGGAGGAAATCTGATTGCCTAGTGCCCTCTTTAGTATGAGAGAGAGAGAGAGAGAGAGAGAGAGAGAGAGAGAGAGAGAGAGAGAGAGGGTAATCTTGGAAAACCACCATATTTGTGTTTCACATCAGCCACCAAATGTCTGTGCAAACAAAACCCACCTTACTGGAACATTTGAAAAACACTCTGTACTCCTAAAGATGGCATACCATCTGTTGATGAGTGGCTGAAACCCCCTGCCTCCTCCTACACATGGCCAAGATTGACAGAGCTTATACATGTGACTCTGACCTCAGAGTCAATCTCCAAACTTTGTGCTCTGAAATAGACAAGAACTCCAAAGAGGCCAGTAGCCTGCTTCTCCCCCCACCCCACCTTTTTTTTTCTTTCATTTAGTTCTGGGAGCAAATATGAGATTCCAATGCCCAGAAAAATGAACATATGGCACGATGCAGATTATATGTGGCTTGGAACACATGATATCTGCATGGGACCAACAGCCTCATACAAATTCAATCAGGGTCTTAATTTGTTTGGTTTTCTCTCTTTCATGCAAAGTAATTTAGATAATGAGAAGGCTAAGCTGAAAGTTCAAGCTTCTGGGGTTAAGATTTGAGGTGGGAGGGTAGGAGGTGAAAGAAACTGGGAGGCAAACTCAAGGGTTAAAAAGGTTGGAGGAGGTTGCTGCACCTCCTTCCTTCCTTCCTTCCTTCCTTCCTTCCTTCCTTCCTTCCTTCCTTCCTTCCTTCCTTCCTTCCTTCCTTCCTACCACAAGTTGTGGTAACAGCAGAGTTCTTCTTCTTTCCCACAGTTCCCCCTTCCAAAAAGTGTCCATAAGAATGATTTGACAAGACCTAAGTTCATTGAGTCCCACTAGGTATAAGCATCTGGCTTATCATGGCTGATCTTGAAAAGCTAAACAGGACCAGACGTGATTAGCACTTGGAAATCTCCGATTACTAGGAAATCTCAGAGTTATAGGCTAGATTGGAAAATTAAAAAAAAAAAATCCTGGAAGAAGGCAATGGCAAACTAGTTTACCTAATCTTATTCATGGGACTTAGAAGAGGTTGGTAATGACTTTGAAGCATAATGACTTTGAAGCAATGGCTATCAAGAGGATCTCTAGCAAAAGTAAGTTTAAAAAGAAGTTTAAGTTTAAAAAGTGCTCCCCTGACATGAAACTGAAGCAAAAAATTTACAAACTTTCTGCTCCACTGGAAAAATTGCAAAAATGCATATTAAAATAAGTAAAATAAAATCTATGAAAGCTCACAAGAACAAGCTTAGCTGGTTATGAAAATAAATAAAATTTTGGATTTGGTTGATTTCTGAACAGGTAAACAAGATGTAATTAAATCATATATTGAACAGCAGTTTATAAAGTATTAGAAAGCGAAATCCACTATGAGTACATCAATAAATGAGCTTCAGCACAATTATCATTTCCTTCTCCCATCGTCACTCTTTTGGGTCTGCCTAAGATGTTTAGACTGCTGTTTTGTGCAACCTATGAGAATAGCCAGAAGGCCACAGGATTTTTGACATCCCCTTTTTTGAGGAAGGGAGAAAGGTAACACCTTCGAAGGAGAAATCCAACTTCAGATACCTTCCCTCCAAGCCCTCCTTGAAGCTGTAATGGTAAAAGGTACCCCCCCCATACACATGTAAATTGCATTCACTACAAAACCTCTTAGATGTCCCCCACCACCCCACCCCATGTGAACTGCTGAAAATGCCCTTGTAAGAAAACATTCACAGCAAGCTGACTTGACCCTGAGCGATGACAGGGGGAAGAATCAGTCAGGACCCAGTGGCCCAGTAACACAAATCGTTCTATTCACTGACCATATCTCCAAGATAGTATGGCTAGCATGCTGACCTAGTAGGAAAGGATAAATAATAATAAGGTCACACAAATGAGTTTGTCTAAAATATTCCAACGTCACACTGTCATTTCCACTGCCTCTGCCTTTTTCTTTGTTTTGCCTTTGCCGTTCTTTCCCTTGCAAAGTAATGGGCCAAAGGTGTATAAGTTCTGCTTCCCTGGTTCTGCTTTTGGTCATGGCAAAGTATCAAAGCTTTGCTGAGGGTCCAGTATATATTGTACTATTGCTCGTATGCATGCAAATAAAATTATATTGTATCTTCAAAGTGATTTGGTTGCTTTAGATGAGCCAGGTTTTGGCCACAACAAAGCCTTCAAAGCCAGTTGTGAGATGTGGGGGAAAGTGGAAATGCCGCTCACTTCCACCCCTGCTGGGCTCACACTGGCAAAGCTTTAGATTTAGCTGTGAGTCTATTGACCTAGTTCTCCGCAATGCATCATCGTTCCAGCTGAATCAGAAGCATTAGAAGCCCATAGATTTAAACAAAATTGTCAGGATTTTTGTATTACTTTTTATACCTTTTTTGTACATCTAATTTAAAAATTTAAAAGAGAAATTGCTAACATTTTGTTGTCTGCAATTGCGGCTGAAAATTTGGGTGCATGAAAGACAGCTTTCATTCAGTTGTAGCACAATCTGTGTGGGTAACTAGGTAGGTTGCCCACCATCAAAAACAAAAACAACACCCCACTGGAAAAACTAACATAGAGCTGAATTTGGGGTAACAAAGAACACACTGTGTTCTATCGCTTCCATTTACTGTATGCCCAACAGAACTAGCAAAATAAATGTTGATTCTGCCCACTTCAATGGGGAGGGGAAATGTTTAAACTGTAAACCTCTCCATACCAATCAGTGTCCCTGGTGCAATAGAGAATTCTGATTATGGGAAATTAATACCATGCAGGAAAATTCTCTTGCATTTTCTTTCCTACTAGTTCTTACTCAATTTAATGAAAGAAAATAAATTTAGAAATGTATTTCAGCCTGTGAAATGTCATGTTCCTGCACTTATTTCATTGGGAGGTGACAGTGACAAGGGGGTATATGTGTCAGTGTCCATTGTACAGTTATCTTTCCATCAGCTTGGTTCCCACATTTCAATTAAATCTCACTAGGAACTCTTCCCACTGACTTTTAAGGGCTGGCAAATATGTGGGAGGTCAGGTAGGCTTCAAGGTGATAGGGCGAGAACCATTCCATCACCTCCAGTTATTAGGTCAAAAACACCATCAAGAAAACTTTGAAGGGCCTTTGGAACAGCACCCCATTCCCCAAAATCTGGATGGCCCAGACCTTGCTAGCTTTTAGGACAGCCCTGAAGATCTGGTTCTTCCTTCAGGCACTGGGGCAGGATGCTGGGTGAGTCTGTCTATAATAATGTGTATTTGGAAAGCGTCCACTCCCAGTGCAGTTTTTCATGGATATGCTACATTTTTGTATTTTATATTTTGTCAGAGTTGTTTGATGAGGAGGGAGGGGAAGGGAAGGGAAGGGAAGGGAAGGGAAGGGAAGGGAAGGGAAGGGAAGGGAAGGGAAGGGAAGGGAAGGGAAGGGAAGGGAAGGGAAGGGAAGGGAAGGGAAGGGAAGGGAAGGGAAGGGGAGCTACAATACAAAACAGAAGTCTTCTTTTGTTTTCTCCAAGGAAAGAAGACCTGAGCCCTTAAGGAAGGCTTTGGAACATTATGGGAGACTAGGAGACTAGGAGAAAGGGCCCTTTGTTCAAAGAACACTTTGAACAAGACAGCCCAGCTTCACAGCCTGCACAGGGAACTGAAGCACCTTGCTAATGTATCACTGCTTAAAACAGAAAAGCACCTCACCTTAGCATTCAAGGCCCAGCCAGCAGACCCAGCCACCTCCTTCATTTCATTCTACCAGCACAGACAAGCAAGGGAAAGGGGAACACGCACACTGTAATGCTGCATCTTTCCTGGTGCTACACTTGTCATAAATCCTTTGGACATTACCTCAGGACCCATTTTGTTCCAGAATAAGTGTTTTACCCATTAGCTAAACCTGTGTAAAATGCACCCCTTTCTCCCACTGCTCAGCACTTTCATTTCCTCAGAATACCATTCGGCATTTGCAAAGTCATCAGCCACTTAGTAAAAGGAGGAGATGGAGGGGGTTTAAAACAGAAAAGAGGTCAATGAGGAGGAGGAATCCCAAGGCTAATGACCAGTAAACATGGGAAATCAAAGAAGGCAAATGAATAAATGAAATGCATATGGAAAGGCAGCAGAACATCTGGGCTGGGAGCGAGGAGGAGAGAGGCAAGCATGTGGGGCTGAGAGTGGATGGGTGGGTGGATGGGTGGGTGGGTGGATGGATGGTGGAACTTCTGGTATATGAATGGATGGATAGCAAAGAGATGTGTCTCAAACATAAAGAGGAAAGAAAATTGAGCCAAGAAATCTGAAGATAGAATGGTTTTGCGAGAGATGATTCAGAGTAGCTTGGCTAGATATCTATCATCATAAATAAGGAAATATGTCATTGAAAAAGGACAGAGACTGATGTCCGCAACCGGTTCATATGCTCATTTTTATTATAGAGCACATTCAGAAATGATCATTATAATGTACATAGAAACACCCTGCATCCCTCCATAGTGGTGAAGACGGTGAGCTGTTGGTCTGGGGATTTGTTCAATCTGTAAGACAAGTGCTATTTTTGATATACAACATGGAGTTTTTTACCATTAACCTGGAAATGGACTGAATAGCCCTTCAATAGTATATGATCCTTTGACACTCTTGAAATAGAGGACCATCCTCAGTAAAGTAGACTATATGGCCACCCAAAGCTTGGAAGAAGGAAAACCTTTAGATAGGTGATCTTCAAATAATGGAATAATTTTAAAATAAACATTTTGTGGTGATGCTCACACTACCATTTCAACATTTCTATTGTGCCAAAAACATTGTGTTTCAGAAGGGGGGATCCTGAGAGGGAAAACTCTTGGGTGATATAAACTGGGCTGTCTCTGAGTTACCAAAAGGATCCCTGCCTATTGTTCTGGGCAGTGACTGAGAGCCTATGTCTTTTGGAGTCTCTGACTTGGGATCTTTGTGCACTTCACAATCAGCTCAAATTTCCAGTGTATGACTGGAATGTAGGATGTCAAGAATACCCATGGGTATTCAAGAGCTGAGTCTTTTTTCTACCGTTGTACTGGTTTGTCTAAAACCAAAACAAAGGTGGTGTTTTTCTTTGCAATGCTGCAACTCCATAAAGCTTATGGGCAATTTATTTTTCCATTTGGAGAAATTTTTGCCTCATTCATTCTTGGCTCTGACCTTCAGGGTCCTGCTTCTAGTGCCTGTTTATAGGTATTGTTTAAAATTCATCTCCCCCTTTCCTCAACTTCAGGCACCATAACAAAAGCATGCAATCATAGTTAGAGGTACAGGGGAAAGTGGCTGGTTGAACAATGTAAAAATATTTCTTGCCACCTTCTCAGCTTGCAAGAGTAAGCTTAAGTGCAGGATGAAAAGCAAATTTTCAGCCAGAAAAGTTGTCCACTAAAGAGCCACTCCATTTTGGATTTGTATGCAAACAATCAAACAAATGCATGCAACATGAATAAAACATACAGGTGGAAGTGGGGTGAAGTGAGAGCGAAAAGATCCTTATTGTTCCAAGATCTTCAGTAGCTCAGGAAATAGGTCACTGATGTAGTGTTTTTTGTTCTTTTTTATTGTGTCTACTGTTTATCAAGGGAAAGGGGTACTGGTTGGTTCATAGTTTTCCAGGCATGCTCTCACTGTTTGGTGGTCAGTAGAGCTGAAGATGAATGCAGGTTAGTTTCCAACAACTGTGTGAGGGATTGGGAAATAAAATTTTAATTTAGAATGAAACCAGTAGGTTCATCCCCACGTTCATCTAAAGTGTTCTCCTCCCATCCGTGATCCAGCAGAAAACTAAACCAGCATAAATATTGTTATCCCCATTGCCAGTCCCTCTTGCTTCTGTCCCGGCTTGCCGAGAGTATTTTCATTTCCTGCATCCACCTTCTGAATATCCCCAGCCAGTGGGAAAATCATCCACCAATCACAGCACTCCTATGAGTGTCCATGGTTTTAATATATCGCAAGAGCTGTGGGTTTCACCATTTTTCAGGATTTGCTTCCCCACTCTGCCTTCCAGTGATCCCAGTTTGGACTGGGAAAGATAGTAAGTGACCTGAAAAAATAGACTTTACACCCCAAGTCTCCAAACTGATCCCCAGCTTGGAGACTAGGATCAGAACAGACAACCGACTGCCTGAATAATAGCTGAAAGCCAGGTCCTGCTGCCACTTCACGGTGCAACGCCATCACACTTGTCAGCTGTTGTTCAGGATGCCTTTGAACATGAGTAAATACAATTCCAGAGCAGTATGGGTTAGGGACAAGATGAAGGCAACATCTGAGGACACATAAGAAAAAAGAAGCTGCTGGAGCATGTCCTTGCTAAGGGGAAAGCCCCGTGCTAATGCAATGCCAAGTTTATCTGTCAGAGCAATCATTTGTCTGTAGGGGCTCTTATTTTTACAAGGCAGTTGACTAGGTAGCGTCAGCCCTTTGAAATAGGCCAGGTCAGGAAACAAACTCCACAAGTCTGGCTGCAATTATACTTTATTGATATAGGCTATAACAACAGAATCTTGAAAGCTTGAGTGAGTTTTCTCTTCCTCCCTCTGATACTCCAGTGAATTAGGGAGGGGTCGGTCTGAGCTCCCTTCACACACTTTCTGTTTCCTGGGCTTAAAGCCTATTTTTGCAATCATCTTCTCTGTGTTTCTCCAAGGTCATATCCTTGGCTCTCTATAGGTAATTACCAGAAGTTCTTCACATTTACCAATCATCAGTGCTCCAACCTTGTGGAGAAATATGCACGCTGAGCCCCAGAGCTGTTGAAGAGGCAGGCCTGGATATAGGAAACTGAAGCTGAACTCCCTGTCTGCCTTTTAGCTTACTTGGTGGGGTTGGCCAAGTCATTACCTCTCAGTCAAACCTGCCTCACCAATCTGCTGTGAGATTAGCAGTCCACCTGGGCCGCTTTGGAGAAGGGCAGGATGCAAATGGAATATGACAAGCCTGAGCCGGAGTTCTTCTGCACTTTTTTCCCTTATAAAACAAAAATCCCATGTGAGTTTGTATTTGCTTTCAAACTGTCGAATGCATTTGAAAGTTGCATGTCTTTTAGTCTCCAGTGCAACAGCCTTGCTCAGAATTGATTGCCTCAAAAGTTCAGAGAGATGAGAAAAGAAAATATGCAGACATTGTAGTGCTACTGGTAACAATGAAATTAGATAATACTAAATTTAGGACTTAAAGATCTTATGTTCCTGCACCCCACTTTAGATTGCAAAGGAGATGACTTCATTAACTTCAAAATGTGAGGCCCTTCCACCCATTCTATAAAGAGGGGCCATAACGTTCTCCCCAAAGTCTTATCCTGATGGCAGAACAATTAAAGAGCTGAAGATCCTACTGCATAATTTTTAGGCTTGATCCAACCCAGCAGGAAGATCATATACATATATGTTTATGCATACAAGTGCACATACATCTTTATACATCTTTGTCCATATGCATATGTGCAAGCCTGAGCAGTCAGCCTTTCCACAGATAATCCTTGAAGCCAAAAAATAAAAAATAAAAAAAATGCATAGAGAGTTCCTCCTGATTTAAATCGGTTATTATTAGGACTGTGTGCAATGCACTTCAATATGGTCCTTCAGCCCACAGTCTCAAACTGCTAGTCATAATTGAGACTGGTCCAATTCAGCTCAATCAGCCACTTCAATCTGATATGGGGGGTGTGCATGCCTTGTACATTGCAGGATACCCCCCCCACACACACACACACACTTTATTGTATGGATGAATACATAAGAGAAGTTCCTTCTGCTCTGATGTTTAGAAGTGGGGCACCACCCTGTCACTTCACTTCAAAGGGATACTCCAACAAAGCAAAGGAAAAGGAGGGGTCAGGCCTTTATGTTTAGATTGCACTGATCTGAAAACAAATGGCATCTAAAGTAAATCTTTCAGAATCGGGGGTGGGGGTGATATTATAGAGGCAATAATGTATACCAGTTAGTAGTCTGGCTGCTGCATTTTGTACTAACTGAAATTTAGTGATGTTCTTCAAAAGGCTAACATGCCTGCTATCACATTCAAAAACTCAAAGAAGTTCCAGGCACTTCCTTTAAAGTAGCTTGGTACTAAAAATCCCATGCACCCATTTTCTAAAATGTGATAAGCTTTACCTGCTTAAAAAATCTGCTGTGCCTGCAAATGTTCTTCAATTCTGTTTTTTAAAAAAAAGAAGAAAAAGGTACAGCCATTTGAGGATTATCCATGAGGGTCAAAGTTTGGGGTTTCTAAATCCCACTTTGGTTTTGATCCTGATTTGACCAGAACCATCTCCAAATCAGTCCTAATCAAACTAGACTGATTTCCAATCAGCTCAGAACTGACCCCAATCTTGAAAAGGATGATGAATCCTCACCATTCATAATTTCTGTCGTTGGAAGCAAATCATTGCTGCTCAACCCGTCATCCTCTGCCTTGTGGGCTGAGGGGAGCAGTAACACTCAGTGCTACTATCTGTAGCATTGTTATAAAAACTCCTGAGATAATGTACAGAATACATTTGGACTGCTCCAAAGTGTTATGTAGGTGGCAAATACTTAATCACAATTATTATATGGCATATATCCTTGTATTGTGGCATTTTTATATCAATATTTGTGGCTTTCATGACTATTCTACTGTTATCTCTGAAACATTTTATAACCACTTTAAGGCTGTATCGGAACTGACTAGAATAATAATAATAATAATAATAATAATAATAATAATAATAATAATAATAATAATATAGGTAGTCCTTGTTTAGCGACCACAATTGGGACTAACAAGTCAGTCATTAAGTGAAACAGTTGCTAAGTAAAACCATGACTGTGCTTATGATTTTACCTCAGTTTTCCTTTGCTTTACAGACCTGTGAAGGTCATAAAAACAAGAATTGGTCAAGTTATTTTTCATCATAGTTGTAACTGCAAATGGTCGCTAAATGGGACAGTCACTAAACAATAAGGACTACATGTAATTATTATTATGAATTAAACTTGTATGCCACCCAACTCCCAGTAACTCTGGGAGGCTCACAACAAAAAATTTCACTAAAATCAATCAAAGATCAAAGATGGCAAGTGTGATGAAGCAAGGAGTCTCACGCACCCTGGCCAAAGGTCTGGGTGAAAAGCTGGGTCTTCATGGCTCTTCTACACAATAGCAGAGTGTAACTTTTAAGTAAAAAGGGATATATTCAGCCTGCATTGATTAAATCTGCTTTGATTTAAATGGCCAAATTAGGTAGGGGCTTAATTTTTTTCCCTCTGAAATCAGTGAACTCTAATTGTGTTGATATTCACATCCCATGATGGTAACAGGCTTTCAAGAGTTTAAAATCAGAAAGACCAAACTAATACAATTAACACTATGTCATTTAAAAAGTTGATCATTGATGGTCATTATTTATATGTCTATCTTAACATAGAAAGGTGAGGGCAGATCCCATTGTAGAGGAACTAGTACTTTTAAACCTGGACAGTTTCCTACTTACATGGTAAGAGTTGTGTGTTAGCATTTATCCTTCTTTCTCTCTCTCTTTCTGTCTCTCTCTCTCTCTCTCATCTCATTTATTTATATTTTTATTTCCATTGGCATCAGTGTGATGGAAAATAACTATGTCAGCTATTGAGGACTAACACCTGCTGCTATTATGCTAAGATCTGGCTGGCACACACACCTTGTTGACATGACACTGTATTTATGTCAGCACTGTTGTAAGGCAGATTACCCAAACACAATCTAGCAGTTTCAATCCTAGGCTTATAGCCATTTCTCTTCTCCTTGGACAGAATACTTCCTATGTACCTTCCTGTTCTGTGCTCAACCCAAAGAGGTTCAGGGTTAGGTAAATTGCCCAGAACTCCCTTCCCTTCCCTTCTTCCCTTCCCTTCCCTTCCCTTCCCTTCCCTTCCCTTCCCTTCCCTTCCCTTCCCTTCCCTTCCCTCAAATTAACCTGCTTAATAACATGGTACTGTGTTTGGAAAAATCTCTCCAGTGCAATTGTGTTAGCCTGCTTCTCTGATAGACTTTGCTGGAAAATCACATTCACAGGGTTTCTTACAATGCCACTTTCAGAGTTTGTCCTGCAACAAACATCTGGTGTCATAGTGAACACAATGTTTTGGAGGTTTTTCAGTATTTTCATTAATACTTTCAGCAATTGGTCTTCCCTTGAAATCATCTCCTGCTAAATCTGTCAGGAAGAATAATTACAATGGCCACACACACATATAGATAACTCCATGTGCGTGCTCGAGGACTATACGCATGTGCTTGAGGAGCGGGGGATGCAAGAAGCTTATTCGCATTTTTTTTGTGAATGGAAAAGGAAGGAATACTTGTTAATTCATGGAACACTGCAGCACCGGGGCAGGACATGCAGCAGTTGACCAGTTTGAAAGAGTGAGCACAGATTGGCTGGCATTTTCTGTGCTTATCTATTGGTTCAGATGAAGAAGCCACAAATAATGATTGTCTGAAGGCATGCTTTACAAGCTCCAAACTTGCAACTGTATGATAATACCACAACAAAAGCTTTTTGAATTGTGCAGATTATGAGCATCGTATAAGTGAAAAAACACAGATTGGTTTTAAAGACTGGAATATTGAGTACGTCCGATTGAGCAAATAAGGAGGCTTTGGATCTTGTTGATCTAAAAGCTGCCCCAAGATAGCCATGGAAGGTCCTGCTCCAGGTTTTATTGCCAGTGGGGAAATGCTAAGTATAAATTTACACCAGTGAACTTTTTGAGACCACAGCTGAAATGTCTCTGGCAAAGCAGATCTTAAGGGCCCTTCAGCTGCCTTTTGACTAGCTATAGATTTGCTCTGTTTGTCTTCTCTCCGTGGCACCTATGTAGTCTTCACTGAGATCCAATATAGTGTAGAGAATTTCCTGGGTTGTTGAGGTACAACCAGAGAAATCCAGATTTAAATCAACCTTCAGTCATAGAAATTCACTGGGCAATTTTGGGCCAGTCACTTTTTGTCTGTGCAAACTTTCATAGGTTAGTTGTTGTAAGACTAAAACTGGATAAAAGAGTACTATGTAACTGCTGTGGTTATCTGGAAGAAACGCAGGATACAAATATGTATATAAATATGAAAACTCACAGTTCCTGCTCATCCAAAATCCTGACAAAAGGAAGCAGCAGCTAATTCCATGTAGCTGCAACTTTTTTTTTTTTAGTACCACATATTCTAATTTCCAAGTGGCTCTTTACAGACATTGTACATTTAAGATCAGTACAGTATGTGTTAGAAAGTCAGAAGACCAAGACAAAGTTCTTCTCTGCCACAATCAAAACCTTCAAGGTATCCATTCAGAGTGGCATGCCTGCGATAGTTCCATCAACTTCAATCCAGTATAACAAAGAATGAGTGTAACCTAATCAGACAATGGGTGTATATATATATATATATATATATATATATATATATGAGAAAGCATACAGAAAGAACTTCACTGATCATTTGTTCCTTGCAGTTTATTCACTCAGTTTACAGACTAAAATTAAATCAGCTGGAGAGCATGTTTTGTTAAGTATGCAAAGATTGGCACAGTAGGGTTCAGTCAGAGGCTCAATTTTCAAAGAGCAGCCTGCTTCATTTACCCTAGGAGTCTAACCTTTGCACTCAGTGAACGTGATAAGAAGAAAAAAGGACAAGGGGAAAGAGTGGCACCTGCGGTTTGAGCAATTTTCCTCCTTCTTTCAGTAAGATAATCAATAGATCAGGGTAAACTCATCTTAGGCTTGAAGAATTTACAAGTTTGCCTTAAAGGGATAAGGCTGGACACCAGGCTCAACTCTTGAACGTCTTTGCCTGGCTCCTAAAAGAACACAGAAATCATCCTAACAAGAAGAGTGCCCACGAGCATGTGCAAAATGTCTCTAAAAACTGAGTAACCTACTTCTACAACCATCCTCCGTATCTTGGGTAATAGGGTATCAGAGGTATATTTTCCAAAAAGACCTGAGCATCAGTCTTTAAAGAAGTGATATTGTTTGCAGCAGAGATGAAGAAGAAAGAACATGATTCATGTCTTTCCTCTTCCTTTCCTTTCCTTTCCTTTCCTTTCCTTTCCTTTCCTTTCCTTTCCTTTCCTTTCCTTTCCTTTCCTCTCTCCTGTTCACAAAGTATAGGGGCAATTGCAGGAAGGGTTTGGCTCCAAACGTCAAATTGGAAGGGCTTAGATGCTTTGTGAACTCTCCAGAAAGAAAAACAAACAACTTTGGGGCACAGCAGGGCTTCTGCATTCCTGAGCCTGTCGGAGAGAAAGGCAACAGAGAAGTTGGAAACGTGTCATCCTAAAAACACAGGCTTTCCTGAGATAAGGGCTCTCAGGGTAACAAAAGTGAAGCCCTGCCAAAAACAAAAAGCACGGGAGGGCCTTTCAGAAAGGCACATTTCCTCCATAAAAGAAATGAAGCAAAGCACCAACGGAGGGTAAGCAAGGCAGAAGTTCCAGGACCACGACCCTGTTCAAAAGGCAGGCAGCTCCGACACACACCCCGCTCCCTGAATCCTGGTTTCTGATTTGAGGACCCAAAGGATTGCAAAAATACACACCCCACCACCAAAGGGCTCACCAATGGTAAAGCTGTAGCCGTCAATGCTGAAAGTGGCACTCCGGCATTTCTTAAATCCTTCTTTTCGGTTGCTGGGTTCGGTCATGATGGAATTGCCAGCAAATCTTCGAGCAGCAGCGGCGGCGGCGGCGGCGGCAGCGGCGGCGGCTCCAGCTCTAGCAGCAGCAAACCTCCCCTTGTGGGATGTGAGCTTTTCTGAGCCGGCAATTCGCTGCCCTTGACTCTCTGTTGGCAGTCCTCACTAGTGACTTCACACCATCTCCTAATGCACAGCTCTGAAGCCAAAAGAGAGACGAGGGAGAGCGACGAGGGAGAGAGACGCGCCCGGCAGCATTTCTCCACCCCTAAGACTGTCACTTGCCATACCTACTCGGAGCTGCTGACTGGAGATGCTAGAATCCCAAACCTAACAGCAATTAATGTAATGCTTCTGAGACAAACGAATCAGCAATACTGGCTACCTATGTCTCCAAGCAGGAGTTCCTGCTATAACACTGTGGAATATTCAGTGCTGCTGGGACATAATTTGTCCCAAGCTTTCTTCCTTCCTTTAAAAAGAGCAGGCGACGCAGGGCCGGACTCTCACTTGCTGGAGGATTTATAGGCCCCTTAGATCTACAAACAAACAAACAAACAAACAAAAAGTTCCCTTTGCTTCCTAAAGATGTCCTTCTGAACTTTCTGTATGTATGTTAAAGGAAAAAAGGTCACTAAAAAACATACTGTTGTCGCATAACTTATCTTGTGATTTCTTGGGTGGGTAAACATCCAGGTCTGGCTGTGAGAAGTTTCCTTTGCTTCTAAACTTGCCCATCGCACTTTGAAGAGGAAAGGCTTATAAACTATTCTGTGCAACCTGTTCCATGCAATCCTTAAGAATCCAGGAGTCCTCACATTGTGGGATTGGAATTTATCCACACATATAATTATAAAGGAACAGTATCTCTCTTCCTTTTCCACTGAGGAAGCTTTGGTAATTCTTCCTGCCCTCCTAGCTAAAGGGTATCCTTAGAGTAACTATATGAGCCTCTAGCAATAGCTCCACCTTTGCACATAAGAGTTCTTGGAGAGCATCGCGGGCTCCTTCAAAGAGGAAGGACATTATGGGGCCTGGTCTATCCTTGGCAGCTTTCAGATGGTTTCAACTGTTTGCTGAAACAACCTTTGTCTTTTGACAACAATGAAAGCTGAGTGATTCTACTGACTGGGGCTTTACCTCAGGTGACACTGCTTACATGACTGTTGCTCACTACATCTCTGCTTAATGAGCTTTTACTGGCGTAAATCTGCTACTTTTCCCATAAGCCTTAGGCACTGCAGAAGAGGATTCATTGAGCCTTCACCTATGAAGAGAATATCCCTAATTTTTACACATATGCATATGGACATACACACCTACCCACACACACACATAAAATTATCCTTGAAAAGTGACCAGTTGTTGCTGAAAGGCCTATACTGGCTGCTGGTTTTTTATCAGGCACAATACCCTAGAGCTTCAGTATCTGAAGAAATAGTTCCCTGTTATAAACCTGCTTAAGCATTTAAGACCTGCAGGAGGTGCCCTTCTGAAGATGCCCCTGCTGTCACAGATGTCTTGTTGGCACAGGAAAGTGGGTCTTTTCTTTCATTGTTCCCAGTTGTAGAAGACCTTTTCTTGGGAATTACATTTGGTCTCAATTTTAGCAGGCTGTTAGTATTAGTTTTCAATTGCTTTTCAACTTTTTGAATTATCTTCTTTTAATTATTGTTAGTCATCTTGTTGCAATAGGAAGGCAGGATATAAACCAAATAAATGTAAAACAAACAAAAAATATAAATATATACACATACATATGTAAAAAGCAGAATTCAGTAGTAAGCCAGGAAAAGCAACATGGCACCTGTGGACACCAGTGTACCTCTAGATACTTCCTTTAGTGCCCAACAGACTTTGTCACACCTGATTTTTTGAAATACTATTTTAATTTAAAAATGATTAAATAAAAAACTGACATACTGCAAAGTATAACATCAGCATTAAGCATCATATATGTTTGAAGGAATGCTTTTGGGTCCCACAAAGGTCCCACCCAAAGACAAGAGAGCATCAGTGGGGACAAGACAGCATCATTTAATAAATGACTGTTTTAGGATTGGTTATAGGGAGCCATGGAGAAGACCTAGGAAAAGACACTTGGAAGTCATTGAGACAATAACAGGTACTGAAGCATGCATTAAACTGAGGGAGGCTAGCAAGTATTAGAAAAAGACTCAGACTGGCTCCCTTCTGACTCCCTGGGGTGTAAATGGGAGGGAAGGGAAAACACAGACAGACTTGCAAGATTCTGTTATTATAGCTTATCTCAATAAAGTATACTTCTAGTCTTCCTGTGGAGTCGGTTTCCTGGTCTGGTCTATCTCATAGAGCTGACATTGGCCACATCCATCATAGCAGTCATTTCATATGTAGACAAGTCTCTCAGCAGGCTGTTTTGCAAGTGTGATTTGCACTTATCCTTAAAACTCCTTATGTGCTCCAGCCCCAGAGGTTGCTCAGCTCTAGCATAAGTGATTAATTTGATTATGTGCCATCAAGTCGTTTTTGACTCTGAGTGACCACATAGATTTTCTCCATGACGATCTGTCCCTAACCTGGTCTTTCAGGTCTTCCAACAGTATACTCATCACCATTGTAACTGAGTCCATCCACCTTGCTGTCCTCTTCTTCTCTTTCCCTCCACCTTTCCCAGCACTAGAAAGTTCTCCAAAGAGCTAGGTCTTTGCATGGTGTGTCCAAAGTAGGATAATTTGAGCCTGCTCATTTGTGCCTTGAGTGAGAACTATGGGTTGATTTATTCAATGATCCATCAGTTTGTTTTCCTGGCTGTCCATGATATTCTCAGGAGTCTTCTCCAAAAAAAAAAAAAAGTTCAAAAGCATCAGTACTCTTCCTATCCAGCTTCTCGCTCTACTAATAATTCATAAGCATATATGTATAGATTTTCTTCTCTCTATTGATTCAAGAAATGGATCCTATACCCAGAGGAGGCATAATTTTCTAGATCAAAGACTGTATTACTGGGAAATACTTTATATAAATATGTGCCCAGAAAAACCCATACTTAACTTGGCCATTATATGTTAATGTAAATAGAAAGGTCTTCCATTGCCAAGGGAAAACCCCTAGTCTTGGGCTTCCATAAGTAGAGAGTTGTCACATTAAGTGAACCTTTGATAGCCTTATAAGACAGATTTAAAAAGTGTTCATAACAGGAAATTTCCAACAGAGAAAAGATGGTGTATCATGTACAGTTTGGGAAGAAAATGTTGTGCCTAAGGAACATTGGGCCTATCCAGCTAAGGGTGTTGATATAAGCACTTTGAACTGCACTCAGTAAAGGTACACTGGAGATAAGCACATCCAGAAGTCACTTTACTATTTTCAATATCTACTCTGCTTTTCTTTACAGATTTCTATTAATTATTCATACCAAATTGTAAAAGCAAATATTACACTGTTTTTGTTTTAATCTTTCTCTATAAATTCAATGCTATGGAGCCCGCTAGATGGTTATACTGATTGACACATGACTTACACTTTCCCACTGATTATGTTTTATGGTTTTAATTTTGTTTTAATGGGGTTATTTTTTATTGCTATCTGTATTTTGCTTTTTTTCCGTAGTTGTTTTAATTATGTGAGCCACTCAGAGTCACAAATGTGAGATGGACTCTACAAATCAAATCATCACTAACATCCCTTAGTTTACTGATCTGTAAACCTGCAGGAGCTTCAGCACAGTGGGAGTTCTAAGGCATTAAGGGTCTTTTGAAACCTGCCAAGAGTAAAGTTATATTAAAGTATGACTATTACTCTGCTTCTCCAGCTCTTTGGAAAAAATTTTCTCAGTAAGTGGCTTTCTAGGTCACCTAAAGAGTGGATTTGCTGCCTCATTAAAAAGAAAAAGAAAGAGAATCCTAGAGATTAATATATCTCAGAACCTGCAATGAATAGAATACACAAAATCATATTTCCCATTTGGCTATTATTTGTAGCAATTTCTCCTCCCCTTGAAAAATCACTCCAAAGTAAATGAAGGTTGGTTATCTCAGTAAGCTTGCAATTTTCCTCAATGTCCATTCCTTAAATTCTGCTCTTATCTCTTAAGCAATTTGCCATCAACCCCGCAGCTATTCTTCAACACCTAACACTGCTTCCTGCAAATAGCTCACTAAACATATTTGAATCTTTGTGCTGGAAAATAATGTGGCACGATGCCAGATAGTATCACAATGCCTGTCAACAATGCACTGGTTTCATGCCCAAGTTTATGCCCAACAGAAATAATGTAATTGAATTGAATTTTATAAAATTGAATGTTGCAGTGTACAGTAATGTTTAAGTTGTTGAACAGACACTAAGGAGATCCAAGAAGTTCAAATCTATCTTCAACCACAATATTTACTGGGTGACTTTGGACCAGTCACTCATCCCAACCTACCTCTCAGAGTTATGGTGAGGAAAAATGGGAGGAGGATGTGCTATGTAAACCATCTTACATTAATGAATGAAAGGCAAGGTATACATCTAATTAATAAAGAGGAAAAGCAAGAGAGTTTATTTTATGTCATGATGTCACACGGTAATCCATATGGTCCTGATGGCAGCATATATGATTCCAGCATCCCATACAACAATGCCTCCAGGAATCCAAGTAACTGTGGGGGCATGGGGAGTTATTGCCTTTAATGTCCTCCCCACTCACCCACCCCCCAGAGAATCCTGCAAGGAAAAAGAGACCTGCCTAGATAAACTTTTGGCTTGATCTTACAGGACCTGAAGTCCTGTCTCTTGCACTTCCAGTCTGGGAGAAATAAATAACATCATAACCAGCCAAATGAGTCCTGGATTCTTCCAGCTGTAATAATAAATCAGCATCAGATACAATGCGTAGTGACTTTCATTTTGAATGATAGCTCAACATCTTTAATTGTTTCAATCCAAATATCGCATTCCCTGTCCATAAACAATTACAGGACACAATATATTCATTCTCCTTCAGTGTGAATGCTGTTGGGTGCTTGGATCTCTTACGGATGAAAAGTGAAGCTGCTGCACACATGGCTTTGCCAACTCTGTACAACTAATATGCAGGTAACTTTCAAAATACGTGCAACGCTTTTGTGCAATAGTATGAGATATTTCTTTCTGTTAAGCTCTACTTTATGTATTGAAATCGCAGATCCACAGAAAACTCTTTAAATGTATGAGAAGAAAACCGACGACCACAGAATTTTAAAAAATGATGTGACCATTTAAATATTGACATTAATGAAAACTGAATGGGGAGGGGTCCAAATTCAAGTGGTATCCACTCAACAAGAGGCATCACGATTTGAGTAAGACCAACCCCACTTAGTTCATTCCAAAATACCTCTGTCCATTTGGGAGACTCATCCTCCAAGTGAGAGTCACCACAACGGAATGGGAAAGTTGAAGCATTCCAGTGTTGAACTCATTACCCACTGGGTGGAATATCTAAGTTGGTCATTTAATTAAAAGAGCAATTGCTGCAGATCCAGGTCAAAGGCCATGGTTCAAAAGAGTCCTCCCTTTGAAGACCTCTTACTATCAGGTAGGGGTTGGGGAAGACAGTGCAGGGAATCTGCAAAAAGACTGAGAAAGCAGTGAAGAGGCTGGAAGAGAGTAAACAAGCTGATAAGGATCAGGTGGGAGTTTGAGTTAGAAAGAGAAAGGCAGAGAGAGGGACAGATATACAGGGAAACCCAAGATCTGAAGAGTGGGATCACAGAAAAAGAAGGTGAGAGCAGAGGAATTTAGACAGAAGGCGTTTGAAACCACTAATCATTGGCAGCTGGATGGCCTACTGAGCAGGCCCACTGTACAGAGTCGCAGTCTTCCCCACTATGGATAGATCTACTGCCATTCCATATAAAGTATGGAAATTATTCCTACATTTGCATTAATAGCATATTAATTTGGTTTTGGGTAAATTAGAAGATCCCCTTCATGGATCACTGCCTTGTCGTGGCGAAGGGGCTTGCGTAACTCACTGAAGCCATGAGCTATACCGTGCAGGGCCACCCAAGACGGACAGGTCATGACAGAGAGTTCTGACAAAATGTGGTCCACTGGAGAAGGAAATGGCAACCCACTCCAGTATCCTTGCCAAGAAAACCCCATGGACAATGTTAAAAGGCTAAAAGATATGACGCCGGAAGATGAGCCCCTCAGGTCAGAAGGTGTCCAATATGCTACTGGGGAAGAGCGGAGGGCAATTCCAAGTAGCTCCAGAAAGAGTGAAGCGGCTGGGCCAAAGCCGAAAGGACGTTCAGCTGTGGATGTATCTGGAAGCGAAAAGAAGGTCCGATGCTGTAAAGAACAATATTGTATAGGTACCTGGAATGTAAGATCTATGAACCAAGGCAAGCTGGATGTGGTCAAACATAAGATGACAAGATTGAACATCGACATCTTGGGAATCAGCGAACTGAAATGGACGGGAATGGGTGAATTTAATTCGGGTGACCATTATATCTACTACTGTGGGCAAGAAACCCTTAGAAGAAATGGAGTTGCACTCATAGTCAATAAGAGAGTGGGAAAGGCAGTAATGGGGTACAACCTCAAAAACGACAGAATGATCTCAGTGCGTATCCAAGGCAAACCATTCAATATCACAGTCATCCAAGTCTATGCCCCAACCACTGATGCTGAAGAAGCTGAAGTTGACCGCTTCTATGAAGACCTACAACACCTTCTAGAATTAGCACCAAAAAAAGATGTCCTTTTCATCATAGGGGATTGGAATGCTAAAGTAGGAAGTCAAGGAGTAATCGGAATAACAGGCAAGTTTGGCCTTGGAGTACAAAATGAAGCAGGGCAAAGGCTAATAGAGTTCTGTCAAGAGAACAAGCTAGTCATAGCAAACACTCTTTTCCAACAGCACAAGAGAAGACTCTACACATGGACATCACTAGATGGTCAATACCGAAACCAGATTGATTATATACTTTGCAGCCAAAGATGGAGAAGCTCTATACAGACAGCAAAAACAAGACCAGGAGTTGACTGTGGCTCAGATCATGAGCTTCTTACTGCAAAATTTAGACTTAAATTGAAGAATGTAGGGAAAACCACTAGACCACTCAGGTATGACTTAGATCATATTCCTTGTGAGTACACAGTGAAGGTGATGAATAGATTTAGAGGATTAGATTTGGTAGACAGAGTGCCTGAAGAACTATGGACGGAGGTCCGTAACATTGTACAGGAGGCAGCAACTAAAACCATCCCAAAGAAAAAGAAATGCAAGAAAGCAAAATGGCTGTCTGATGAGGCTTTACAAATAGCTGTGGAAAGAAGGAATGCGAAAAGCAAGGGTGAAAGGGAAAGATATAAGCAACTGAATGCAGATTTCCAGAGAATAGCAAGGAGAGATAAGAAGGCCTTCTTAAATGAACAATGCAAAGAAATTGAGGAAAACAATAGAATGGGGAAGACTAGAGATCTCTACAAGAAAATTGGAGATATCAAAGGAACGTTTAGTGCAAAGATGGGCATGATAAAGGACAAAAAAGGCAGGGACCTAACAGAAGCAGAAGAGATTAAGAAGAGGTGGCAAGAATACACAGAAGAACTATACAAGAAAGATCTTAATGTCCCTGATGTCCATGCTGGTGTGATCACTAACCTTGAGCCAGACATCCTAGAGAGTGAAGTCAAGTGGGCCTTAGGAAGCATTGCTAACAACAAAGCTAGTGGAGATGACAGTATTCCAGCTGAGTTATTTAAAATACTAAAAGATGATGGTGTTAAAGTGCTGCACTCAATATGCCAGCAAGTTTGGAAAACGCAACAGTGGCCACGGGATTGGAAAAGGTCAGTTTATGTTCCAATTCCAAAGAAGGGCAACGCCAAAGAATGCTCAAACTATCGCACAGTTGCACTCATTTCACATGCTAGCAAGGTTATGCTCAAAATCCTACAAGCTAGGCTTCAGCAGTATGTGAACCGAGAACTACCGGATGTACAAGCTGGGTTTCGAAGAGGCAGAGGAACTAGAGATCAAATCGCCAACATTCACTGGATCATGGAGAAAGCACGAGAGTTCCAGAAAAATATCTACTTCTGCTTCATTGACTATGCAAAAGCCTTTGATTGTGTGGATCACAACAAACTGTGGCAAATTCTTAAAGAGATGTGGGTACCAGACCACCTTACCTGTCTCCTGAGAAATCTGTATGCGGGCCAAGAAGTCAGAACCGGTCATGGAACAACCGATTGGTTCAAAATAGGGAAAGGTGTACGACAAGGCTGTATACTGTCACCCTGCTTATTTAACCTATATGCAGAGTACATCATGAGAAATGCCAGGCTGGAAGAATCACAAGCCGGAATTAAGATTGCAGGGAGAATCATCAACAACCTCAGATATGCGGATAATACCACCCTAATGGCAGAAAGTGAAGAAGAACTAAAGAACCTCTTGATGAGGGTGAAAGAGGAGAGTGCAAAAGCTGGCTTGAAACTCAACATTAAAAAAACTAAGATCATGGCATCTGGACCCATCAATTCCTGGCAAATAGAAGGGGTAGAAATGGAAGCAGTAACAGACTTCATTTATTTGGGCTCCAAGATCACCGCAGACGGAGACTGCAGCCATGAAATTAAAAGACGCTTGCTCCTTGGGAGGAAAGCTATGGCAAGCCTAGATAGCATATTAAAAAGCAGAGACGTCACCTTGCCGACAAAGATCCGCATAGTCAAAGCTATGGTTTTTCCAGTAGTAATGTATGGCTGTGAGAGCTGGACCATAAAAAAGCCGAGCGCCGAAGAATTGATGCCTTTGAACTGTGGTGCTGGAGAAGACTCTTGAGAGTCCCCTGGACTGCTAGGAGGTCAAACCAGTCAATCTTAAAGGAAATCAACCCTGATTGCTCATTGGAAGGATCGATAATGAAGCTCAAGCTCAGATATTTTGGTCACCTAATGCGAAGAGAGATCTCTTTGGAGAAGACCCTGATGCTGGGAAAGATTGAAGGCAAAAGGAGAAGAGGACGGCAGAGGATGAGATGGTTAGATACCATCACTGAAGCAATGAGCATGAAACTGAGCAAACTCAGGGAGGCAGTGAAGGACAGGAAGGCCTGGTGCAATATGGTTCATGGGGTCACAAAGAGTCGGACACGACTTAACGACTAAACAACAACAACAAAATTAGAAGATAATTCCAATCATGTGCTAAGCTCATACCATCAATTTTATTAGGCAATAATGATCAGACAATGACTTTGGGCCCTCACATATTATTTTTCTCATGACTATTGATATAACATTTAATGAGCTTGTATCTTTAATTCTCTGTGTATGTATGAGTTAGTGAGTGAGACATTTAGAAGAACTCTAAATAAAAGGATAACTTAATAAATTGTGCTATTTCTCTACAAAAATTTAATCCTATAATCTTCTCGATTCAGACATATGTTTCCAGGTTTCTAACATGTCTTCAAGCATGAATAAAATTCATTCCCCAAGTATAAATTAAGGAAGAAATCCTCAAAAGGGATAAAGCAGGATCTCTGTAATTATGCTATGATACTTCCCAGAAAGTTAACATGATAATCTTTTCCAAATTGGTTATGGCATTTGTGATCTCTACATGTGAACGAATTTATGAATTTTTTTTCGCTAGAAATACACCATCTGGATATTCAGATGACTTGATCAGGAAAATACATTCTACTTCCGTTATTTTTTTTTTAAGAATTAGATATCCTGAAGTCAATACAATAATTTTGCTAAAACAATTCAACTGTTTTAAATTTCTTTTTTAATTCCTCCAAAGCTGACCATTTTACTGCATGCCAAGTGCTAATCAAGCATTCTCCAAAGTCCTGGGAAATTCTCAATGCTTGTATCATTTCAGATTTTTCATTTATTGTAGTCATTACTTTGGAGAGAGGGAAAAAAATGTAAATTTGAGTTACTTGAAAAAAGTGGAGAAAATAAAATTGATTACGAGCTGAATTCAAACCAAAGCATTTCTTTTCACTACTTATTTGAATTGTCAGTCCTGCTGCTGTCATATTGAATAGCGCATGAATTCATGATGGGTTAAAATCAGCCATCCTGCCAAATGAACGCAGACATTTCTTTCATACCCATAATATAAAGCATTGAACTTGAACCAGAAAGATATGGGCTTTCAATGCAAAGATATGGTTAATTCAATTCAGCAGGCTCTCCTCAGGCAAACTTCATGGCCCTGTCTGCTTGTAAAATGGAACAACAATCTTTTTCACTAGGGTATATTCAGTGTAATATTTTCCAACAGCAGAAAACTATTCCCTTTGGTCCTTTTGCTTTGCCCACAGGAAGAAAAGAAAGTATTCTGTTGAGTAAGTGAAGGGAAGATGCATCTACGAAATGGAATCACTACCATACTATACACAAAAACTAACACTTTCACTTATCCTATAAATTAGAAGATGAAAAAGGCAAATACAAGAAGCAATGATTTATAAATCCACCTAGTTGTTCATTTACTCTGACATATCTACTGCCTGATATTTAAATAAGACTTGATATGCTTAAGGTTTAACTTGGGACTTTATCAGGAGTTTAGCAGGGACTTTAGAAGGAGCAGTTAACATCTGTCTATTGTTATTATAATGAAATGATGTGATTTCTGGCTCTTTGCTTTTAATTTTGACAAATCGAGTCCTTACAGCTCCTTTCATCTCTTTTCGTTAGGCTTAATTTTTCATCTCCTGATCATCCTCCTGGCTTTTCTCTGGATTCATCCAAGTTTTTCTGAAACTTTCTTGGTGTGCCCTGGAACTGGAATAGTATTCAGGATGGGGTCTGATTAACACAGAATAAAGAGGAATTGTTACTTCTTGTGATTAGGAAAATTTACCTTTTTTGATGCAGTCTAAAATTCTATTTATCTTTTTATAGCCACTTCATATTTTTTACACAGTTTGATCACTCACTTCACAATCAGCTACTAATCCAAGATCTTTTTCACAAGTACCATTATCAGATTAGGTGTCTCCCATCCTATACCTGTCTTTATTCTAGTGCACTGTACCCATCTAATTTTGTATAAATCTGCAAGTTTGGTAAGCATTCTGTACACCTCTTCACCCATATTACTAATAAAAATATCAAAGAGTAAATGCCCAAGGATCAAACATTGTTGGTACTCAAAGTTGATACTTCTCTCCAGTTTGATGAGTCATTAATGAGGACTCAGAGTAAAATTGTGAGCCAGCAATCTATGTACTGAGGTGTCATGCCAATCCAACCCAAACTTAACTACCTTGTTAATTAGAATGACATATAATGTCATCAAATGGTTTCTGAAATCAAGATATCTCTAGAGTATTTCCATAATCTGTTAAGGAAGTTACCCAGGCACAAAATGAGATGGAGTTAGTCTTGGAAAAGTTCTTGACAAATCCACATGGACTTCCAGTAATTCCTGGCTGATTTGTTTATGACAGAGATGACACATGTACAGCCAGATTCACTATCTGACAAAAAGTCTTTTCAGCATTTCCAAATGCCTTTGTTAGAATTGTTCCCGATCCATTGATATCATTAAATATAATAATATAAATATAAATGTATTTATATTATTATAAATATAAAAAGTATATATAAATAATATAATAATAATAATAATAATATAAAATAAAAATAAAAATAAATAATAATAAATATCCATTAAAATCCTGGCTATGACAGAAGGTCTGGGGGCCGGATGGGGGCTCGCACCAGTGGAGGTGGCTTGTGGGGTAATTGATTTTGTCCCCCCCGTCATCTTGAATGTTTTTAATATTTATGTATAGGGTTTGTTTTTACAATTGATTTTTAATGGATTAATTAATTTTAATCATTTATGGGGTATTTTAATTGTTTATGGGTTTTTGATTTTAATTGTGAGCTACCCAGAGTCACCCATTGGGGGAGATGGGCGGCATACAAATTTAATAATATATAAATAAATAATAAATATAGTTTAAGTGCACCTATTCTATCCCAAGATTTCCTCAATATGATTTGCAATATGCACTAATAGCAACCCATTTATATTCTCTTGAGATCAGTAGAAAAGCTGTGGAAATCTCTTGAGCTAATACAGTTATTCATTTTTCTGTTGCAAATAGGCTTGAAAAGTGTTACTTTTATTTCTAAAGGAAAAATACTGTAGAGTGGCTAGAAAGATGTATTAATTTATAGTCCAAGTGTTATACTGATTTATGAAAAACAATCTCTTTGCATTTTTAAGTATTTGTACAAGACAATAGAGGATATAGTTTTGTGCAGAGCAGGATGAGTTCATAAGTAGAACTAAATAAACTGTTCACCAGGTCATTGCATCACTGAGAAAATATCAGCTAGAAAGTATCTTTTCAGCAGTGTTCTCATTCCTATTATTATTCAAATTTGTTTATTATAACGATTTCTATGCCACCTACTCCTCGGGCTCTAGGCAGCTTACTGTTATAACAGCATTCAAAATCAGATCATTCCAATTCTATCCATTGCGGCCGCATAATGATTTTCCATTCTGAAAGCCCTGCAGAACAGCACAGTTTTCACCACCTTCCTAAATAATAATAGGGTGGGAGCAATCCAGACCTCAAGGGACAAGCTATCCCAAAGTGCAATCATCATTGTCCCGACTTTGAAGATATTTTTTCCACGCCATTTACAAAGAAAATACAAACAGAAAAATGAAATCATGGCAGATTCTGTACAAATCTATCACATCACTAGAGGCATGCTTGAAATCACTCCCCAACCCCACTCAATAGCTCTACTATTATATGCTGTATATCTATTTACAGAACACTCTCCAGCAATGTGGGGAGGGGGGGTAGAGAAATTTCTTCCTAAATCCATTCCGAGAGAAGAAAGAGCTGTCTTCGGATTATATTGGATTGGCTCCCTAGCAATCATATGCTAAGGAATCCGTTCAACGATCCGTTAAGATACATTCTGTTAAAGTTCATCCCACCCTACAGAAACAGAATGGGGTTTGTATTAGATATTTCACCATTTCTTAGTACTTGTCTCAGCTCTTGCCATGCTCTGCATTACATCCAATAAGACACTGAGAGTTGCCACACTAAACTGGCCACTTTGGCAAGACAATAATTGATTTTTCTGACAAGTAAAGTAACATCTTATGTTCTCTCTTAGAACTCAGTATTCTGGGGTTTTTTTCCTTTCCTTTCCTCTCCTTTCCTTTCCTTTTCTGTTCTTCTATTACATTTTTTTAACTTGGCTTCTATCACAGCAAGAAGTCCTTTGAACTTGATGGGAATGTCTGTAAAAACCTTTCACAAACTGCTACAAAGCCTTTTTCTGTTTTCTTATCAGTACAAATTTCTTGGAGTCCTCCTTCATTTTTGAAAGGAACAATATTATGACTTGGACATTTTACTAATAACAAAAAAAAAAGCAGATGGAATAAAATCTGCCCCAGACAAACCTGGAAGTATTTTAAAACATAATTAGACATTTTATTTTGCATCCAGAGCAGGTAACCATTTTGCTGAAATCAGAAACTCCAAATTACCATTAGTTAATTTAGAAACTTCCAGAGATTCATTACTTAGGTCATATTCTGTTCTCGATAAAACAATGTAAACCTTTCTCTTCTCTTCTCTTCTCTTCTCTTCTCTTCTCTTCTCTTCTCTTCTCTTCTCTTCTCTTCTCTTTTTCTTTCTTTCTTTCTTTCTTTCTTTTCTTTCTTTTTTTTTTTTACTACTTCAAGTATCCTCATTAGTGAAAAGAATTATTTACTGGTAGATAGAGAAGAGTAATTATCAAAAGAGAACTCTTGAAATATGTTTCACAAATAAAAGTTCTACTCACCTGAAAACAAAAGTGGTCATGTCCTGAAAATAGTACAAAGGTACCAAACAGCAATATACAGCTCAAAATTCATTAACCAAATATGCTAACATAGCCGATAGTCTACCATTAGTTATCAAAATTTGCAGCATAAATTACAATCTTGGGAGAAAATATTTCTACTGAAAAGGATCTCTCCATTATAGGGCTAGACCCGCCAATAGACAGAACTGTTCAAGCAGCAAATTAGGGATCTCATGAAAAGCTACTAAATGGTTAATTATCTAATTTAATATTATTGTATCTTTACTGCTGGGAGATGGAAGCACTGCTTGGTGGATTCTCTTCTTCAGATATTGAAATAACTCTGCAAATGCTCTGGTATGATACCTTTGGATGGGGGATACTATTTGTTGCTCCTTCCATCTTAGATAGTAAAATCTCTGAGGTTGATCTTGGCTCAGTGCCACAGTAAATTTGACAACTGAAAAAGATGAATTAAAGAACTAGGATCCACCAGCTGATCTTAATATGTAGCAGAGGTTAATATGGGAGAGGGTTTCCTGGGAATAGAAAGACTGCAGAGTTAAGATCTTCACTTAGAATTGAGCCTGGGCAACAGTTCAATCAGAACTCTGTAAAGGAGCTTTCTGAAATTTAACATTCTTCTCCTATCCAGCATCACTGCATGAATCAATCAATTAATTAATTTAATTACTAGGACTACTTGCAGCTCCAATCACGACCAACTCCAAGCAGGTTACACATTTGAGTACAGTTATATGATTAAAAACATAAAAGAATAAGTAAACCAAAACAATAAATGTACAAGCACAGGGAACACCCCAGTTAAAGTACAAGCTTCTCCCACAGGATGAACAGATTCAGACATCAGACACCCAAGGCTCATTGAAAAAGAGCTGGGCCAACTTAAACTCCAGGAACGATGCTGTTCCAAAGAAGGGGAGCAGCCACTGAGAAGGATTGACTCCATGGTCCCTGCAGATAGCATCAGAGATATTTGGAAAGGTTGTATAGGGAAAAAAAGGTTATGTTAAGAAAGTTTGTTACAAAATAGCATTTATGAGAGGAGGGGAAATGTGGAATCACATTTGCTTAGAGAGTCTCTGTTCTAGGTCTCCATGTTGGACACACATTTAGGAAAAAGAAAGAAAATATGAGCACAGAAGTTGTACACATGTATGCTTTTTCCATGCTATTACTGTCTTTCAGAGGGGGTGGACCTCTCTGATCATTCACAACTCATGTGTGTACATGGAGCATATATGCTCTAGCCTTCCCCAACCCTCCAGATGTGCTGGGGCTACAAATCCCAGAATTTCCAATAAAGACTCATCTGAATATGCATAATGGTGACTCTAAGTGATTGTAACGCCACTGTGCTTTATATATACATTCAGTTGACTAAATAAAAGACAATAAAGGTATGGGCAAAAACCTCTGACAAATTTCTTGATCATCATCACCCTGCCAGACTAATGAGCCATGCCAATAATGCAAAAGCCTTCTTAGTATCTTCCCTAAAATTCCTTCATTCAAAATCTGCTGCCAAGCAACAGAGACACAGAGAAACTAAACCTTACCATATTTATAATACTAGGTGAGTTACTCACTAACAGCATACTCAGTCTCCCAACTTCTTGGTTGCCAAGCCAACTTGTTCATCTCTTTGAATGTTCTGAAATGGGAGAGCAAAACAGTTGCTGACAAAGGAGAAAAGGCTGGGAATGTGTATCACTGCAGAAAAATCTAAGAGAGGAAAGGAAAAGCTGAATGGACCCAAACTATTCCATTTAAATATTGATATCTCTGATGTATGGACAGCTTGTAGGGTTCCCAAAACATTGTGCAGGCATGCCATCTCTCCTTCTTTCATGCATTATTCCAGGAATTAGAAAAAAGATGGAAGCAACAGTGGAAAGACATAGAAAGATTACAAAGAGAAAACAAAGTTGCTGGGCAAGGCTTCATCTAGAAACCTTCATAAAGTTCTCATGTCAGTGTTTGCTAAGGGAATGTGACTCCTAAGCTGGGGGAGTGGTTCCAACAGATCCCAGGAACAACATCAGAGCTCTTTGTCCAGAAGAGTGCAGTGCTAGGAACAGCTAAGATACTGCGCAGAACCCTCAAACTCCCAGGCCTCTAGTAGAGAACCCAAGATTGAGGAAGACACATACCACCCACAGGGGTGAGAGGGGAATTTTTTATATACAGTGGTACCTCTAGTTACGAACTTAATCCGTTCTGTGACTCTGGTTGCAACTCAAGTTGGTCTCAAGTCGAGGTAAAGTTTCCCATAAGGTTCAATGTAAATATGGTTAATCCGTTCCACCCTCCAAATCTGGTTGCACCACGAGGCAAATTTCCCCATAAGGTTCAATGTAAATACGGCTAAACAGTTCTGAAACATATGCATTTTATTTTTAAACCTCAAAAACCTTCCAAACCCCACAAAAACCTTCCAAACGCCACAAAACACACCACAAGCCTCACTGAACGTCTCCTTGCTACCGCGATCTCACCCACAGGAAGCCGCGACCATGTGGCAGCAGGGAAAATGGCCGCGGATCCGGTTCGTAAGTAGAGGCGGAGTTCGCAAGTAGAGGTAAATTTTTGGGGCCGGAGCTGGTCATATCTTGAAAAATTCGTAAGGAGGGGTGTTCGTAACTAGAGGTACCACTGTATATGTAAATTTTAGTCAGCAAATAATATGTACAACTGAAGCTTCATTTAAGGAGGCAAAATTATGCTTTTCAGGAACTAGAATACATTCTTTCTCTCCTTGAAACAGGGAAGACAGAATGTTCACACTGTATCTACATCTCAGAGGTCACTGCAAAAAAGATGATGGACCTCAGATACGGAATCTATGGGCCATGGGCCATAAGTGCTCTCAGTCTAGTTTCCTATAGCCCTTATAGTCATTTATTTCCCTACCTGCCCTGTGGACCCACACCGCCCTCTAGACTGGTCGCTTGAGAATTTATTTCTTTTCCATTTCACATGCGTGTGGAGGGGAAGGAAGTACATGTGAAAGATCAGTAGAGATACATAAAAAATGAAGCAGTAGAGAATAAACGCTATGTAATCCTACAATGTTAACAACACTATCCACTTTTGGCTCTGGCTCCACCCCTTCAACACAGCAGCTCCCATATGAATTTTCTTGTGGGTCAACAGCCTTTCTTAAACTCCTACATTGCTAGATTCATCAGGCCTTTTTTCAGGTACAGAAAAGTTCTGGTGTAATGAAGCACTCTGGAAATGTTATTGGAAATTCATTAGAGAACAATGACACTTGAATAGGATAACTACTAGTTTTCAAATCAGAAATGATTGCTTTACATTCAGCTCTTTTTCTCAATTAGATGAGACTTCCAAACATATATGTCCCATTTCCTCCACCTGATGTAACTTAGTAACTATAGCAGCTACTCACAGACCACAGAACCTGGACGCTCAAGTTGTAACTTGTCAACAGTAAGATTAAATTGATTTAAGGTCATTTGTTCTTTTTACTGAAACAAATGTACAGCTGATTTACATTTGTAGTAAAGTTACAGTCTTCAGTGTTCTGTTTCTTAACATGCAGATCTAAAATGAAGAATAATAAAGAAAGGTTTTCATGATTCTGTGTTGACCACAGCAGAAGAGAAAAGGTGTACCTTTATTGTAACATCTGTTGCTGCAAATTTCGTATTTCTTTTATAGAAGGGCATTGAAGTAGGGAACAGAATTAATGATGTTAATTACAAATGGAGGCAATAGATATCTTTTAGAGGCTTCCCAAAATATCTTCCCTTATATATCAGGCTAGAAACCGGGAGGCTGTGAGTTCTAGTTCCACCTTAGGTGGAAAGCCAGCTGAGTGACCCTGGGCCAGTCACTCCTAGGAAGCGGCAAAGGCAAACCACTTCTGAAATCTTGCCAGGAAAACTGCAGGGACTTGTCCAGGCAGTCTCCAGGAATCAACTGACTCTATAGCACACGCACACACATACATCAAGGCAAGAAAACTTGGCTCCTACTGAAAAGTCCTGTCCTCCACAGAATGGTACACTGTGAACCATCCAGACAAAAGTACCTATGGCCTGCTGATGTGGCAATAGGCTTGTATAAGACAAAGGTGCCCTCAATAATGTCAGTTTATCCCTCTGCTTACAGCTCACACTTCCCACACTTTGAAGAATACCAAATGAGTCTGGGCTACAGAATCCAATAATGCAGAAGTACTCTCTATTTCTATGCCTCAACAATCTTTTTTCTTTCAGACCTCTTTTGTGAGGTTAATTATTTGACTAACATGGCTTGCAGGGGGAGATGGTGCAGAGGTTATGGGAACATATAATATTCCTTGAATATTATAAATATTATGTTAATATTATAAATATTATAAACTGTGAAGCTGTTAGGGTTTCTAAGCCTATATTATTGTAATTATTTATCACCAACCATTTTGAAGGCCGTGTGTTTTCCATAAATGCTGCACTGCTCTCTATCACGTGCAGTGAAAGAAAGCAGCTTAAAGAGGAGCCTGGAGAAACAGCACTTTCTGTAATGTCTGACACAATATCAAGAGTTAGCAGTTCCTTGTATAATGTGAAATCACTGTTATGTAACAGCGTTAGAGTTACCTCTCAAAAGGACTGAAAAGAGGTACTGCAGAATCCCAGAAGTTTCCATGCAAAGCATAGAAACAAAATGTATGCCTTCATTGCATTAGAAGTTTTTCACGTACTTGCTAAAAACTAAAATGACTCTTTAAGTATATATGTATTTGCATAAATGGGAAGTGGAAAGTTTGTGGAAAGTTCTTTGACACTTTTTCTGTGGGAAGTTAAGAATGTAATCAACTGTATAATATGGATGAACAAAGTATGGTGTGTATTCATCAGCAAATTAATGGAATGAGCAAATTAGTAAGTCGTGAATAAGTTTGTTCTCACAGAGGGTATGTGATATGTGTAAATACAGGTAGTCCTCGACTTACAACCACAACTGAGATCAGAACTTCTGTCACTAAGCAATGTGGTCATTAAGTAAGTTGTGCCCGATTTTACAAGCATTTTGGCCATGGTCGTTAAGCAAATCATGTCATCATTAAGCGAGCCCAGCTTCCCCCCATTGACTTTGCTTGTCAGAAGCCCCCTGAGAAGGTTGCAAATGGCAATCACATGACCCCAGGACACTGCAACTGTCGTAAGTGCAAGGACCAGCTGTAAGTCATTTTTTTCAGCACTGTAATAGCTTTGAAAGGTCATTAAACAAATGGTCATAAGTTGAGGATTACCTGTAAGTATAATTTAGTGCACATTTAGATATGCATTCATGTGTGTAACCGCTGCCTCTGACTGGCAGTCTGTATTTTTCATGGCCAGCAATATTACATCCACCCCCATTTTAAGATAAAGGAATAGAAATATTTTGCTCTCATTTTTCTGTCAACCAAACCTTAATTAATCAGGATAGTGGACAAACTACAGAATAGGGCAAACAATACTGGAAAACATGCTGGGCTGTAAAACCTTCATTTTAGTCCTTGCAATTGTGTTCATTTTTAATTGTTTGATTTCTGTTTATTTATTTATGCATTTATATGCCCACCCAACTCAGACTATGTGACTCTGGGCAGTGTACAAAAAGACAAAAAAGAAAACCATACTTAATACAAAATAACATAGCTCATTAAAATATACTAAGCAATACAATGGCAAACAGAATAGGACACTTCTACAATTGACCTTATTAAGGAAATAATGGCTAGTTTCACATCTCAGAGAAGGTTTCAAACAGTTGTGTCTCCAGGTATAATGCATAATTTTACTTACAATACTTAATCATGCTGAGGAATATAACCTAGGTCTGAAGAGATCCCTCTGTAACAAGTTGCTCCTACTGACATGAAACCCAATTTCCTTTGGATGCATCCAAGACAAAATATGATTCAGGCATCACAATTGTGTCCAGTTCAATGTCTGTTGACCCACAAATCTAAGCCAGTGAGTTACTTTAGAAAACCAAGCTTTACTTCTTGTTTCTTGTAAGAAAGGGTGGGACATGAATACACTTTTTTTTTTTTGGGTCAGAAATTGCCACTGAATTATAAATTTTCATGCAAAACACAAGAAAATCCCCAGTTTTGGGGATGGCTGGTTCCCTAGTCCTACCTGACCAATATTATCTGGTCACAGGCTGCGACAATACCACCATCGCTTGGATTTTATCATATTTAATAATTGTATTTTATGCTGTACTATTTATGTTTTTATTGGTTTTAACTGTTTGGTTGTGAACCTCCCAGAGTCCCTCCTTGTGGGGGAGTTGGGCGGTGATATAAATTTGATTTGTAAATAAATAAATAAATAAATAAAAATAGGAAAGAATGGTGAGTAATCATATTAATTATAATTAATTATATTTTAATTACATTTTTGTTTATCTTTCAGTTACATATAATCTAATTTTTATCCTGGCCTCATCTACTTCTTTATCTGGTCCCAACACTCTTTGGAGTGTGGTCTCCAGCACATAACAAAAGATCATGTGTGTCTCAACTTGAAAAAAACTTACTGAATACAATAGCTTGAGCATGGAAATAGCTCTGAGAAATCCTGAATGCCTTCAGTTTTGATACAGTAGTAGTGAAACTATGATAATTACTTTACTTCAGATACCTCTGCATCACTTTGAATTTTGGAGGTTTTATATTTTAGCTCTTGGAACACTGGATTGACCTCAGATTACACTTGATGTCAACAATGTTGCTCAGTGACATTGAACTCCTGGCTTCTTATTTTCAGTCTGTCTTATGGGCTTTTCTTTGGATTCTGATTTTACGTGCATTAACTTGTATAAACTCTCTGTATGACTCTTGGGGTGCCTCTGATCTTTGTGAGTTTCCTCGTTGACTAATAATCAGGATCTCTAACAACAGCACCTGCAACTAGAGAGCATTATTGTAATCTTCATGCAGCAACTGAACCGAAAGTGCCATGGACCGCTGCTCCATTCATTATGTTTTTAGATTAGGACTAAACTGAACAGATGCATTTGTGAAATTAAAGATGACTAATTTGATTTTGCTGAGTTCCAGAACTACAGCTGTAAGCTCTTGCTAGGGATGGGGTGGGTGTGTGGCAGGACTCTCCTAGCAACAGCATCAACAACAGACCTGCAAAACAAAAGCTCATCGTCTGCAAGATGACGGGGGGAAAGAATCTGTGTAGTCCTAGAGGACAATTTCATTTCGCTGAAAAGCCATTTACAGATGGATGCTGCCTATGTGACAGTGTGTGTGCATACCTCTGAATGGGTTCTTTAGAGTGCACTTGGAAGACAATGGAAGAGGGGAAAGTGTTTTATGTTTCTGCTCCAAGAAGAAATTACTGCATTGTTGTGTCAGACTGTCCTGTCTTACGTTTTCCTGGAAAATTCTTAAATGTGTTGATTTGTTAGCATTATAACCGCACAGATCTATCTCACCACAAACAGCACTAAGGGCAAACTGTGCATGGACTTAGAAGTCCAAAGTAATCTTCTAAAGGGGGCTCAAGAGAACTCCACTTGGGATGTATTTTGCTGATGTATTTTGTAAGCATGCCTACTAAGGTTACACCTTCTCTTCAGTAATAGTGATTTATTTTCTAATAATCTATTAAGATAATGGAAACTATTTTCCCTGTAGCTTACCCTGATGGCTACCATTAGTATCTGCAGTGTCTTCATCTGCATATGAAGAGAAGAAAACCCCCATTATAAAACTCATCTCCTTCATTGAAATGAAAAAACAAAAGTAAATAAGAATTCTTTAGGAAATGCTAACATGTTTTATTATTGAACTATCCGAAATACATGCCTCATTACAAAAATGCTTTGTCTGCTTTAGCAGAATAATAATAGTTATTATTCTATATTATTAAAGGTAGCCCTTGGGTTATGACGGCAATTGGGACCAGGATTGCTGTCGCTAAGCAATGCAGTCATAAAGTGCAGTGTCACATGACTGCATCACTTAGCGACGGCAATCCAGGCAGTCCCGTTTGTTTTGTTGTAACCTGAAGACACATGGGTTGTTAAGACGGAAGTGGCAGGAGTCCCAGGTAAGGAGCGTGTGGGTGCCGCAGGGAGGTGGGGGAGGTCCTGAGAGGCCAGGTGCAGGTTGCACATGAGTTGGGGGAGGGAGGTACTGTGGTGCAATGGCCGAGGGAAGGAGGGCATGGGTGTGTGTGAGCATAGGAAGACTGAGAGAAGGAGGGTGCAGCACAGTGCATGGGGGGAACTTACCAGAGCAACTTGCAACCTTCCCTTGACTTGGTTGGGGGAAGCTGGGAGGGAAGATTGCAAATGGCGATCACATGACTGCAGGATACTGAAATTATGCTAAGTCCAAGCTGGTTGCCAAGCATCCCAATCATGATCACATGACTTGGGGGTGCTGTGACAGCCAAACTTCAAGGACCAGTCATAAGTGCCACTTGTTCAGTGCCATCCTAACTTCAAACAGTCACTGAATGAGAGGTTGGTAAGCGAGGACTACCTGATATTATTATTCTATATAGTTATTATTATTACTAGACCCAACTGTTCTGGACAATTTTAGTTCAGTCTCCAACTTTCCCCTTTTAGGGAAGGTTGTTGACAAAGTGGTCATGCAGCAGCTTCAGAAGATCCTGGATGAAGCAAATTATATGGACCCCTTTAGTCTGGATTCAGGCCTGGGTATGGGACAGAAATGGCATTGGTTGCACTTTTGAATGACCTCTGGCAGGAATGGGATCGGATAATGCATCCATCCTTGCTCTTCTTGACCTCTCAGTAGCTTTCAATATCATCAACCATGGTATCCTTCTGGATTGGCTCTGGAGCTGGGTATAGGCAGCACTATATTGCTTTTCAGGATGCCACAGGATTCAGTACTTTCTCCTCTCCTGTTTAACATATACATGGAGCTGCTGGGTGAGGTTATTCAACAGCACGGGGTGAGGTATCATTTGTATGCTGATGATTTATCTAGCTTCATATATCCACCCTGGACCAACTAAGTGATGCTGTCTCAGTCCCTAGAGGCTGTGAAGGTTTGGATAGGGGACAACAGGCTTCAGCTCAGCCTAAGGAAGACTGAGTGGCTTTGGATGTGGGGCCCCCTGGTTCTAGGGACTTTCCATCTCTTTTTCTAGATGGGATTGCACTACCCCAAACACAACCTGTACACAATCTGGGCTCCTTCTGGACTTGTGGCAGCTGTGGCCAAGAGGGCCCTTGCACAACTATGTGTTGTGAGCCAGTTGTGTCTGTTCCTGGACTGGGAGGCCCTGTTCACAGCCATGCACCCTTTAGTCACCTCTCATATGGATTACTGCAATGTACTCTACATGGGGCTGCCCTTGAAAAGTATTCAGAAACTTCAGCTGGTTCAAAATGCAGCTGCATGGGCAGTTACATGTGCTCCATGATCTGCACATGCTACACCTCTGCTCCTTGAGTCACATTGGCTACCAGTATGTTTCCAGGTTCAATTCAGTATACTGGTAATGACCTATAAAGCCCTCATAGCATGGGACTGGGTTACTTGAAGGACCGCCTCTTCCCAATTACATCTACCCATCCCGTCAGGTTGGCAGGAGGAGCATGCTCTGGATCCCATCAGCTAAGGAGTATCATCTGGCAGGGCCTAGGTGGAGAACCTTTTCTGCCGTGGTGCCCACCCTGTGGAACATGATTCCCCTGGAGATTAGATTGGCCCCGAGCCTGCTGGCCTTTTGAAAGACCCTGAAAACCTGGTTTTGCCAGTGGGCATGGGGACCAGGGAATGTGGCAGAGCCAGCACAGTGGTTGTATTGAGTGTTATTATTAGATATGATGACCTCAGCTGTGAATTTTATGAATTGTTCATGATGGTTTTTTATATGCTTTTATATTGTTTTTTTTTATTGTTGTATTGTTCTTTGTTGTTGTTGTTTTATATTTGTTTTAATTGTTTGTATGCTGCCCAGAGTAATATATATGAGATGGGCAGCTATATAAATTTGAATAATAAATATAAATAAATAAATAGTTATTGATATCATTATTCATACATACCCATCACATGACTCCCTTTTGAGATAAGCAGTGTTGTATAAATAAAAGCATGAAAAAGAAAGGAAAGGAAATAAACCAAACCTAGCATATACCAACAGTATTCATTATACAGTATCTGTCCAAACTTTTCTGTCCTTGCAAACCATCCTTGACTCTACCACATCCGTATGCAACTTTATACATTGATTTTTTTAAAAAAACTTCTCATTTCTCTCTTTTTGAGCATCTCATCTCATCACATCCATCCAACAATGGCTTCCTTTCTCTTATTTCAACCTTTTCATATATTTATTTTGTTATTCAGACTTCTCTCTTTCTCTATACTCTATATGACGAAACTTTTTTTATGTAGCAGCCATTCACTATTCTTTTAAAACAGTATTCAGTCAGCATCCATTCTACTTGACCCTATCTCTTCTTACTTTACTACACTCTTCTTAAGTACCCCATTTCCACTGTCTTCAGCTTACATTTATCCTTCCCCCAACACACTCAACTCTCACTTCCATATAACAAAGAGGGCAAAAGCATACTCTTATACACAGCCATTCTTACTTCTTTCAACACAAAAAATTTCCATCCATTGTTCCATCCATCTTTCTAAACATTCTACCAAGATACACAAGTTCATCTGCTTGCTCTTGGGTTTCTTTGTGATTTGTTCAGTCCTTTTACCTTGTCAACACAACTACCATGGTCTTTCATACATTAATTTTTTATCCATATTCTTCAGTGAATCGTGTGATCTCTCTAACATTTGTTGAAAATAAATTTGGGTTCTCAGTCAACAACACAGCATTATACAAAAGTACACATACATTCATGTCCCAACCAACATCACCACTAGATTTCTTTGTATGTTTATCCATAAATATAGTAAAACCTTAGTAGACTTTGAAATAGACAAATATTTTATGTTTTGTATCTGTTTACCTAAGAAGTCACCTACAGACACTTACAAAGTTTTATTAGATAATAATCTCCACTCTTGCACTACAGTAGTCTATTGTTTCTAGAAGGATAGCCATATTAGATTTTTGCAGCAAAGCAACAGAGATTTTTATGGTGCTTTAGAGACCACAAATATATTACTACGTGAGCTCCTATAGATCACAATCCACAATCTAAGCGCACTGCGATCCAACAGAAATGTGTGCAATAATAAATTGCTAAAATTTAAGGTGTCGCAAGATTCTCTGTTTTTGAATGAACTGTTGCAGGTAACATAACAAGCACACCCACAAAAACATATTATCAATTATTTCATTAATTCCGTTGAGATCAGGGCAACCTCTCACAGTATCAAACACAGGAACATTTGCAGATATGGGATATGAAGACAAATATAAACGTTATGGAGGCCCGTGTAAAGTGAGTTGTATGCATGATGTGCTAAAACTAGCAAATCAATATCAAGAAAAAGTATAATTCCCTTTGAGTAAAGTTTGATGTTCTCATAAACATATCTAGATGAGGAATGGTTTGTTGTTGCCTTTTCCAGGAATTAAAAAAAAAAATCCTAGTCTAGCCTATAGCTCTGTTGTTTCCTGGCTGTGTCCCATGCAAGTCCTATCATCTGGCAGCAAGGCCCTTTTGTATTCTGCATAGGACAAGCGGCCTAAAATTTCCACAAAATAATTAATGGACACAAGTCTGACATCAGGACTCAAGGGCAAAGTAATATCAGAGCTCTTCAACTTTCCAGGGCATTCCATTACAGGTCTCACAGTAGCCATCTTGGAAAAAAGAAATGTTGCCAGCACAATTGAGAGATTGCTGAACTCACATACATCAAATGATTTCAGGTTATTCTCTGAAGGTCTCAACAAACCCAACAATTTTAACACATTACAATTGTTAATTGATAAGGTAATTGTAGCCTGTCTCATACATAACCTGCCTCTGTATACCCCCCTTCTTCCCCCCTTGTCTCATCCCAATTTCAATCCAGCATCATCTTAGCCACTCCTTTGCATCCAACAAATTGTTGGTCTGAAAAGGTATTACCAGATTCCTTCTGATTCTTTCCCTGATCTTTTTTAGCTTTTGAAATCAGCTAAAGTTAGCTACTTGCTTCCACCTAGCTGGGCATGAGCATAAATAATAAATATTGAGAACATGAGCATAATTTCTTTTATTTTGCATAATGTTCACCAAAAGTGTATTAATTTATTTTGCTTTGCTATAGAGGAGCCAGGGCAATGAAGACACACCTAACCATCATCAGAAAAGTAACATTGCAATCCCTAGCACTGAGCCTGGTTGACACACTGAGTCTTATTTCTGATTAAACAAACCTGGGTTGGATTATACAGTAATGCACCCACTTATCTTGCTTCTGAGAGTTCAGCCCACATATTTTTAAGCATAAGCACAGAAAAAAAATGTTATGGGGAAAATGCTGGAATTCTCTGCAGAGGCTGAGCACCATGTTTCTTTCAATAATCTATATGTAACCCTGTATATGAAGCAAGGGCTCATCTAGTAAAATATCATAGAACTACCTGCCTTAGCATTTTGTGAAATCTTTTTACTAGGTCATGAAATTGTATTTTATTCATTATCAGTGAATATTTCCATTAAAATGTGATAGTCCTGATGATTTTAAAGTTGCACCCATTTTTCTTTTAAGTAGCATGTAGTAGATGCGGCTCCAAAAAAATTAAGAAATGCACAAATAATATTTGGAAAACCAGGTAGGGGGGTTAGGGTTAATAAGAAAGGCAGAGAGAGAGAAAAATGCAAAAAGAAAAAAGAAAAGTGCAGGTCAGTTAAAATCTGGAGGTAGTAAAAAAAAAAATCAAAGGTGGCAAATTTAAAAGCACATACAGTAGAAACACTATTCCACTATAGAGAAGGATCTAGACCAGTGTTTCTTAAGCTTGGAGATGTGTGGACTTCAACTCCCAGAATTCCCCAGCCTGCATGGCTGCTGGGGAATTCTGGGAATTGAAGTCCACACATCTTAAAGCTGAGAAACACTGATCTAACTGATTCAGATATCTTGCCAGAACTAACTAAAGTGAGATATGTAATTCCCAATCCCTTGCCAAGGAAGTTGTGCTACAATTCTTAGGTTGTGTGCTATCTTTCAGATAGTGACATTCATACCCATTGTTATCAATGATCCAGTCCTCTAATTTATTAGCTAGATGTTTTGCATAAATTTGAGCTGCAATGTTAATCAGATGGTCTGGGTAGCTACGATCACCTTTTTAATATATTGGGATCACTATGCTTGTATTCCAACCATGGGGAAGTTGGCCAAAGGAATTAAGGTTATTAAAGAGTTTAGCTAAAATAGGCTTCCACCAGACGATGCTAGCTTTTAATAAATCACCAGGGGTATACTCTTCTTCAGGGGCTTGGCCAGTTGGCAATGCCAGGAGCAAATATTCATATTTTTTTTTAAGAGCCAGGGGGCCAGGGTGTAGCCTCACAAAGTTTTAGATTGATTGAAGAATTAACTGGAGTGGGATGTGGGGCAAACAATATAATGGTTCTCTCATTCCTCTTTGGACACTCTAACTTTTAAGATGTTCTTATCTTCACCCAAATTGGTGTTTACCAGTTTCCAGAATAATGTTATGTCTTTAGAAACTATGGCAGTCAGGAGAGAGTGCCAAAGAGTCGTTTGATATAATGTCTTCTTGTGCTTTAGGAGAAGTTTATGTTCCCTTTTCTTCCTAAGCAGTTCCATAGTTACTCATGGGGCACAACTATCTTTTGCTCTGCTTGCCAAATTCCTAACCATACAACATGCTGTTCTACATTCCATATCAAACCAGTGGCTATGTTATTGGTGAATTGAACTTAATTTAGAGGTGTCCTGCCTTAATTCTGGATTTAAATGGTCAATGATTGGTGGACAGTGGATCAGGATAACTGGAGAAGTTGGGTCAGCATTAATCAATTTAAGATGAATATCTGCCAGATGGTTTGAGTGAAGTATTGCAGTGATTTTATCAGCTAAATTAACAGACCAAAAAGATTTAACTATTTTTGGCTTGAAAGTTTTAGTGCAGGCATGTGATCATTATGTATTTTCAACATTCCACTATCTTCAAAGCCAGTATATTGGAATGTGATAGGATGGTGATCACAACGGCCTTGTGGAATAACCTCCATATTTTGAATTTTTCTATTTTGGCAGATAGGAGAGAGACAGAGAGAGACAGAGATAGAAATAGAAATAGAAATAGAGATACATTCAATTATCGCTATTCCATTTGTCAATAAGTATGTAAAATTACTGGAAGAATCTCTGAAGCAAGAGCCGTTCAGAATTCAAAAAATCCATTTGTAAAGTAAATTTAGTTTAAGCTCTGCCATGTTTACTTTAGTCCTTCAGTGTATAAGGGAAAGTAAGGTAAAGCTCATCAATGTCAAGTTTCAACTGTTTTGCTATTTTGTGCTTATCATCTCCTATTCTTGCATTAAAATTACCCACTATGATAATATTATCTAGAGGATAGATAATATCCTCTAGATAATAGAGGATTTGTCCTCTAGAACAAATCCTATTTGTATTTTTAAGTGTAGCCCAGTGATCCTGATTTTGAGATTTAGCACCTCTGAGAGGCATATAAACATTTAATATCAGTAGGGCAATCTTACTCATTATCATAAATCTCACTATAAGGAAAAAGGGATTTGCAGTGGTCAAAAAATAAATAAATAAATTGAATCATACTCATTGTTGCTATCTGGCAGGTAGTGGCTTTTGTCCCAATAGAAGAGAATATCTGTAGCTCAGGGATGAACTATGGAGTTCTTGGTGCTCTCTGAGCTTGGTTGTTTGCTTATAGACATTTCATTAACCAGCTGCGAGAGAATGTGGAATTTGCTGTCTGTTTATATATAGCAGCACTGACTACTTTTAATTTCCAAAAAATTCAAATCCAAAATGCTAGGAAATTTCTGGAAGCTGGGCATTCAGACAAATCAGCCATCAACAGGCACATAGTGTCAGCCTTGTGAGGTAGCTCAGAGAAGGAGCACACCCAGAAGTAGTAGCTCTAACTTTATTGTAAAGTTACATTAACAGAATCTTGCAAGTCTAAAAGTGCATCTCTCCCCACTCACCTTTACAGTCCAAGAAATTAAGGAGAGTCCCTTCTGAGACATTTGCCATGTCCACATTCCTTCTGTGGACTCAGTTGCCATTTGTCTAACCATTGTCTATTCTGCAGCTCTTCCACCTATCTCCCAAGGTCATTTCCAAATACCATTACACATAGAGATAAACCACTTTTTCACACCACTCAAAAGAGACAATAAAAACATAAGAAGGAAACAAAAAGACTAGAAGCAGGGATCAGCAGCCCACATTCAGGGAAGCGGGGATCAGCACCAGACAAATAAACAGCCAGAAAATGATACCGTAATCAAGGAACCACCAAAGAGGAAACTACACCTCCATTAAATTGCCAGGCCAAGCTACTGCATATAAAGAGGCAGCAAACCTCAGTCACTTGCACTGATGACATTACCTAGCTGGGCAATGAAATGTCTGCAAGTAAACAATCAAGCTCAGAGAGCACCAAGAACTCCATAATTAAGGAATTCTCTATATCTATACTGAGAGAGAGTTGCAGAGCCATTTCAGGCAGGGATGCATTTGGAAGTGCTGAGGGGAGCTCAAGGTATTCCATCCCTTTTCAGTTGTGGAAGGAAGAAGCATAGCCTTCTCTTTCAGAATGAATCCCATCTCTGCCCAAGAGCAGAGACAATATCTGCTTAAATGCCACAGAATGTCCAGAGAGTGGTTCTCAGCAGAGATTGCTCCACTTGTTAATCAGCAGGGAAGAAGAGTTATAAGCATTGGAACTTTAGGGCAGAAGAGAAGGTGAGTATACTGTACCTGTAAAAGATAAAGCAGAAGGGAAGTAGCTTCTTTGTTTCCACATTTCTAGACTACCTTAACTTCCCATGACTCAGGGTGATTGCAAAGAAAATAAATATCAGTACACATAAAAATTAAACAAGCAACTCAGGGCTACCATCTATGCCAAGATTCTTTTCACAGCTTTGCAAATTGCAAGCACGGTCTCTTTAAGACCTCTCCTTACCACTGAGTGCAAGATGTTCCATAACTCGGGGGCTGCCATAAAAAAGGTGTGCCTCCATGCTGCCACTACCAACTTCAAGTGGGGTAGAGATCCAGAGTAGCCTTTCTTGGAAGAATGCAGAAAGTAGGCAGATTCTGGTCAGGAGACGACAGCTTGCAAATACTTGGACGTCAAGCCATGTAGGGATTTCAAAGGTTCAAACCAGCACCTTGAATCTGGAAGCATTTTGGTAGCCAATGCAGTGACATCAACATTAGTGTCACACTATTGAAAACTCACTATACTTTGGACCAACTGCAGCTTCTGAGCATCTTCCAGGGAAGCCCCATCTAAAGTATATTGCAATGATCGAAATGCAAGATGAACGTGACTCACTGTTGCAAGGGCAGCACACAATTTTTCTATATATTTGGTAGATGAATTTATTTCCTGAATTAACATGCTTTCATTTGAATTTTCTTCTTTTTGCATATTTATTTGCCCATAAATGTATTTAAAAGATATAATTGCCTTATTGATGGCTGATACTGATCATCGGGATACAAATTAGATATATTTTGACATATAGCATCGTAATTATGATTATGGCATATTGCTATAATATATATATAATATATATATATAAAGCTAGAGCCTTCCTTTGAATTCCTTCCATACTTTGTCCTCCTACAAATTACTAGATTTCTAGCTAGTACCAGAAATTAACACAGGTGATAATATAAAGAGTCTGAAATACAGAACTGTATAACCTCATATAAAAATAATGTTAATTGCCTGATGTTTTAGAAAGGGGCAGATTTTCTTAACAATGGCTTTTTGTATTATTCCCGGAGCTTGAAATCAAGAGTTTAAATAATAAATATTGCTAATAAATTATGTGAGAGTGGGGAGTGGAATTATAAGGGGGAAAATGCTTTGACGCAATTCAAGTCATTGATTCTTCCATTTGCTGCCATTGGTAATAGTCCTTTATCATGGTAATGTAATCACTATAAATAAAGCATCAGGCAGTGGCATGCAGAAACCACCATGCAGTAAAATCTACTCTCAGCCATGTTTGAGAGAGAAAAATCATGCTTGGATTTGCTGAAAATGTGGAAGACCCTTCAAATTGTTTTGGAAATAGTTCCATTCATAGTAACTGTTTGTGGTTGAGGTTTATGGTTGATTAGCATCATACATAGTACTCTGAAAGAAACCTGGTATAGTCTTCCAAATGGGATGCCCTTCAGATGTGTGGAGAGCGCAACTTCTAGAATTTCCGATTAGAACAACCTTTGACCCAACCCATCTTACAGTTAGGCCTGTGTAAGGCAGTCTTGATTCATCTCAACAAGGCAATTTGTGCTGCAAAGGAAACTCAGTTCACCTATCTGAGGAAAAGAAGCAAGGCAATTTGTCCTTGGAAGGCATCTTGCTTCACTTTACAGCCTCCTTACAGTCCCTTTATAACCGACTGGAAGCATCTGAGACTTCAGTGTAGTCGAGGGCTATTGAATCTGGGTTATAAAACCCAGATGGCAGCAAAGACCTTGGGTTTCCTGTATCTTTTTGCTGCAGAGGTTTGCAGCCCAGGCCCATCAGAGGATTCTTCCAACAATTGCCAGGAGTCAGAGGAAGCAAGCAAAATAGGTGAACTGAACCCAGTGCATGGCATTGTTTTGCAAAGCAGTTTATGTTTGAAGCTCAGCACATCCCTCTTAGAGGCATTCAGTTGGAAGGGCTATTAATAGGTTGACAGAGTCACACCTGTGGCAGTCTACCCCCTCATGAAATCTAATCTAACATAAATCTAACATGGGATGTACATACAGCTTCCTCCCTAAATATTTTTAAAGAGGCCTAACAGTGCAATCTGATACACATTTACTCCAGAGTAAATTCGGGGGGGGGGGGGGAGGGGGCTTGTTTATAGAGAATCTGTATAGCAAGAATCAGCAGTCTTCTTAGGTGGAGGGCTCCCTTGTGTCATCTTGTGTGATGGTGCCAGCATCAAAAAATAATAACTGCAGCATAGCTGAAATTGTATGAGACTGCCTCATTGTAAGATTTTTGTAATCCTAAAATCTTTTGAAATCTCCAAAGACAACACTGACATCTATAAAGACCTGGCAATGCCAACCATTTTTAAATTAAAAATTATATTTAAAAATAATGTTGGTTTTTTATCGGCACCACTTTGAAGGAGCAGAGGAGCTGCAATTTCAGCCTCAGGCATACAGCAGTTTAGCCTTCACATCAGGGTTCTCCTCTGCTGATAAATAAATGAAGGGGCCTACTAGGCAGCTTACAAAAGTCAAACAAACCAACAGAAAAGAAATCAAACATAATAAAACAAAGCAATTGTATCTTCATTACACCCACGGTGCTTACTTCCTCAGCCAGGATAGCATTCTACACTTCATTCATTTCTTCAGACCCCAGCCCAAAGGATCTTTGAAACAAAAATTTGGCAAGCTTTGAAAAACTCATCATGGGAGAAGCCAATTTTGCCTCTTGAGATCAAGCTGTTCCACAGGAAGGGACTGTAGAAAGTAAGAAAGATGACCTTGAGAGAAATATGCAGGAACCATCACCTAGGCAAAAGGGGCTGAAGCATTTTTTAAGTCCAGAACAATGAGGCGACATTTGGAAGTGGCTCAGGCAGACACCTCTCTAGTTCACTGGAATATAAGGTCTTGCAAGAGACTGTTATGATTGATTGATGTGCCACCAAGTTGGCGTTGACTCTTAGCCACCACATAGATTTTCTCCAGGATCATCTTCATCCAAAATCATCTTCAGATCTTCCAATGGTGCACCCATTGCCATTGTAGCTGAATGCATCCATGTTGTTGCTGGTCATCCTCTTCTTTCTTTCTACTTTTCCCAGCATTAGAGTCTTGTCTAGAGAGTTAGACCTTCGCATAATGTGTCCAAAGTAGGATAATTTTGAGCCTGGCAATTTCTGCCTCGAGTGAGATCTGTTACTATAGCCACTCTCAATAAAAGTAGTTATAGCCTTCATGTGGAGTTGATAACCTAGTCTCATCCATCTAGTGGGGCTGACAGGGGGCCCTCACAAAGAAAACTCACTTATAAGCCTTTTTTCTGCTGAATTTCTCAGTAGGTGGAAATTCTAACATGCACTCTGCTTGTATGCACAGAATGGGCAGATTCTACCTGCAGTAGGTAACTGAGATAACTAGGTCCCAACCTATATACAGATTTCTGGATAATAACCATCAACTCAAATTGCACCTGGGAACAAACTAGCTCCTGTAACAAATATAATAATGGGTTTGACATAGTATCAGATTAGAAGCCAAGACTCCAGCCAGTTGAAATTTCTGGCAGCCTTCTATATTATTACTTCTGGTAGCTCTTAATTGACTTTTGCTGCATAGAACTGAATGATGAGTTTTTACAATTTAATTATTGATAAGAGATGAGTTATGGGAAGAAGAGATCCTTTTTTATTATTGAAATACTAGAGAAGGTGTTATGTTATGGGAGTTGTTTATACGTGTCTGGAGGGAGGAGTCACTTTAATATTCCTTTTCTTTTTTCTCTCTCTCCACTTTTTTTCTTTTCCTCGTTTTTTATATTTCTCTTAGTTTGTATTACTCTTTTATCTTTGCATTTGTAAACTTTAATAAAATTATTACAAAAAAATAAAGAAATTTCTGGCAGCCCCATGTGCAAGAAATTACCACACACCAATAATATTCCAGCAATTAAGTAGATTTTATCAATTCTACAATAGCCTAATGCTAAAGGAGACTTTATTATTTAGCCCTGCAAGGTATTCCAGACAAGAAGCACATCCAGGAATACTAGCTCTATCATTATTGTATGGTTATATTAACAGAATCTTGCAAGACTGAAAGTATTTCTCCCCTCCTTTCCCTGTACTCTCTGGAAAACTAGGGAGGGTGCCTTCTAAACACTTCCCACGCCTCCTCTCCTTCTGTGGGCTGAGAAATCTTTTACATGCCAGTTGTCCAGTCTGTGGCTCTCCCTCCTGTCTCCCAAGGTCATTCCCACTTACCATGACAGCTGGTCTTTGAATAAGTTGTATTCTATATTTATTTTAAAAATATGCCTTTAAAAATGGCCTTCATAAAAAAGAATTTAAAATAGCAATATAATTAGTCAGAACCCCTTTATACTAAGAAAGTATACAGTACAAGTTACTTTGTATGCCCTTGAAGCAACAGTGGATTATCAAGATATATTATTTGATCAAGATCTTATTAGGGGATGAAAAATGCAAAATATGCTGTATTCATATTTAAAAACAGTGTATTGATTTTAAAATGCACTGGTATGTAAATACTGTTTTTAAACTGATACCAGCAGAACAAGGCAGAGGCTGGAGGGAAAAACACCAGTGGAAAAGAATGGGACTCTGTATCCCATTCTGTACTTCTTCACCAATAGGCCCTGCTTGGCCCTGAAACAGAGGTCTCATTGTTTTCCAACTCAGAGCCACTGAGGATCCTGCCCTGGGACTGTTTGGTATCTGGCCAGAGGCCCCTTTGAAGGCTGGCTTGCTGGCTGGCCAGCAATGCCTCAAATGCAGAAGTCACTTCAGAGGTGACATGAGGGTCCTGGTAGTTGGATGTGCTCCTGGGTTGGGAGGACCTGATAGTATGTGTGTATACATGATTGAAGCTACTTGTGGGTGACAGGCAAGAGCAGCTAGGAGGATGATTGAAGCCTGGCTGGCATCCTGGTAAAGGGATAACTGTGGAGTCCTTGGGGTTCTCTGAGCTTGGCTGTTTTCTTGCAAACGTTTTGTTACCCGGCTAGGTAACACCTTCAGTGCTAGAATGGAATGGGATTTGCTCTCTGTTTATATACAGTGGCATGCCCTGCCAGTGTTAGTGGGGGTGGGGGTTTTGTTTTGTTTTTTCTTCTGGTAGATCCTTGATTAGGGTATTATTTACTGCTGATTGTATGCCTGTTGGTAATCTTGGTGTTAACCTCTGCTTATCTGGGTGATGATTGGTGGTGAGGAGATAGTCTAGTCTTTTGTTTTCCTTTCTATTGTCTCTTTTGAATAGCGTATAGATGTTGTTTATCTCTATGTGCCTGTTGATGGCTGTCTTGTCTGAATACCAAGCTTCCAGGAATTCCCTCGCATTTTTGGATTTAGCTTGGTGTAAGATGCTGACAGTTTCCCAGTTGAAACTATGGTTAAGTCTGTCCATGTGTTGTGAGATTAAGGAGTTTTCATCATGTCTTCTGACTGCTAGCTGGTGTTCATGGATGCGCTCTGCAAGCCTTCTGCCTGTCTGTCCTACATAGTGGTTGCTACAGTCCTTACACTGTATGTTGTAGATGACTCCGGTTTTTTCTTCTTGTGCTACTGGGATTTTGGTTTGCTTAAGATGTTTTGGAGGGCTTCTCCATTTCTGTGCTACGGAGAAGCCATGTGGTTGTAATTGTTGATAGTTTCTGAGATGTTTCTGATGTATGGCAGTGTTATCCTTTTCATAGCTTGTGTTGGTTGTGTTGTGTTGTAGTAGGTTGAGTGGCCAGGCACTTTTTGATAAAGTTGCGTGGATATCCATTTTGTTGGAAGGTGTTGTATGGGCGGTCTGTTTCCTTCTTCTGCTGTTCTGGGTTGCTACAGTGCGTTTGTGCTTGTTTGAATAATGTTCTTACCTTATTCAATGTAATTCTATTGGGGGAGCAATTGTCAGAGCTTGGTTGACACTTCAGGGGATATGTACTCAGCCTGCCTAATAGATGTAAGAGTTCCTGATGGTTTTCTCTGCTTTGATGTTGGCCTGAGAGATTCCTTTGTGGTCATATGTGTGTATACATATAGGGATATAGATAGGATCTCTTTCTCATTACTTAATTGACCTTAATTGACCTGTGAAAGTGTGGTTGAACCAAGTACTGATCATACCCTTAAAGCCCTGCTTAAGTTCAGGCTTAAGTTCAGGCTATTTGAGAGAATACCTCTTTCTATATGGAGATCTGAGGTCATCTGGGGAGATTTGCCTCCAGTTGTCTCAAGCTCATCTGGTGGCCACTCAGGGTTGCGCCTTCTCTGTTGCCATTTTAGCTCTTTGGAGCTATTACAAATACGATAGATAGACAGACAGACAGACAGACAGACAGACAGACAGACAGACAGACAGACAGACAGACAGACAGATAGATAGATAGATAGATAGATAGATAGATAGATAAATACTCCCTGAAATATCAAGGGGCCTAACATCTTCATTAGCTTCTAAAAGGCCCTTAAAACACAGCTTTCCAAACAGATTTTAATTATCAATACTAGTTGTTTCATTTTATTTGTTTTAATTGCTGTTTTCATTGCTTCTAATGTCTTGATTTTAACTTTTTTTTTAATTGTAACCACTGGGAGATTTTGGAGGTCTGCAGGATACTAAATGAACAAATGATGCTATTCTACATGCAAGGCTAACTCAGGCAGGGTGGAAGCAGTTACTTTACCTGAAAGGAGGCATTTTATTCCATTAAAACCAACCATGTGCTTACAGCAGATAAGTTGTGGGTTGCTATCTCACAGCTCTTTCCCCGTCTGTATGCAACTCCAGATGGCTGTATATTTTCAGAGGTATATTTCTAACCTCATGGGCTGCCCTGATTATCAGTGATCACACATTCTTCTATATACAGTATGGTTCAGAAAGGTGATGTATAAGTAACTAAAACTGTCCTCCCAATTGGTATAGATCAATCTTTCCTAATCTGATGTTTAATGTCCATTATTCCCAGCTAGCACATCCACTGGCCACTTTGGACTCGGAATTAGAGTCCAACATGGGGGTGGATATACCTCCCTGGCTTAATTATTTTTCAAGAGTCTTTTAATTAAAAGAAATTAAATGAGAATTGTGCCTACCCGCTCTGATTAAGTATCAGTTATTGTAGCAGAAAGGCTCCTGAGGGATTGAAGGAAATGGTGGGAAACCATCACATCTGGTTGTCTTTTGATAAAAGGATGGTTTCTTACTGCCCACAGCCATAATCGCAGCCATTTACTGAATAGGCAATTCCCTCCCCATGGTAGCCATTTTGTGACAGTGCCCATAAGATTCTGTCATGACTGTTCTAAGTGTTTCCTAGGAAGAGGATGTACCCTCTAATTATATGGTCCCAGGATCACTGCCTAGAATGTAAAAGGCTGCTTTGAAACAAGGCAGATGCTGGAAACAAAATCTCTTACAGCTTCTCTTACATAGAGGTCATCTTGATTCTGTTCTCCAATTATACATCTGATCCCCTGGACCTACAGTGTTGTCTGCACCATTTGAACTTTGCAATGGAGTCCAACAATTCTTGCTACTGTTCCCAGCACTATTTTTGTCTCAAGTGTACCAGCCTCAGCTTATTATGCTCCTGAGTTACTAGTAGTAATAAGAGTCATACCCCAAATGGGACATTTCAAGGGGAGTCAAAGGAGCATGGCTGTGTAACTAGTGGTCAGACTCTTAAATTATTAGTGACCTTGGAGCTAGCATAATCATTTTTCTCCTCCATTGCTCTTATTGCTTATTTATTCATTTAATTTATAGCTTGCATTTCTGCCCAGAAACCATCTGTTAATGTTAATAGGCAATTTTTTTTAAAAAGTGAAAAAAGAAAGCCTTGAGCCTCTTGCTCCAGGAACAGCAAACTAAGTGGGCTTAGAAACTAGCATTTTTTTAGCATGCAAATGAATATTCAAAACAGAGATTGCTCTGTAAACACTATAAATCAGTGTTGTCCAAACTTGGCCACTAAGATGAGTGGACTTCAACTCCCAGAATTCCCAGAATGGCTGGCTGGGGAATTCTGGGAGTTGAAGTCCACTCATCTTAAAGTGGCCAAGTTTGGACAACACTGCTATAAATGCAATCTGAACATTTAGACCATGTTAGGGACAGATCGTCATGCAGCAAATCTGTCTGTGGTCGCTAAGAGTTAACACTGACCTGATGGCACATAATCAGTCAAATCAAAAATGCCAATTTAACACAGTGGTACAGGCCAAGATAGTTTTAAAAAATGAAAAGATTTAAACTGTGCTTGTTTACAAACATTTTTGTCCCTTCTCTTTCTTTTGCAAATTTAAATATTCCCGAATTCTAATTCCAATCTTAATCACGTCTTTAATTAAAATATTTCCCTACTTAGAAATGTTTCCCATGCAGTATTTAACAGCTATTGCATTGAGTTAATGGGGCTTCGTTTAATCAAATTTGTTTTTTCAGGGTTTATGCTTTTTGTTTGTGTGTGTGTGTGTGTGTTTGTGTAATGGCATGGAGGCCAGATGTGTGTTAGTGACAGGCCAAATAAGTTGTTGGCATAAATACGTTGGTGCTGGCCTGTGGAAGTTAAAAGGTCCTGAGAACAAATTGGACTGTTAATTCATGCAATGGAACTTAATTCATGTAATGACTGTTAATTCATGCAGGAGTGGGGGATGAACACAGCCTACATAGCAGCTTTTCAGGCAGCCAACAAGGATGGACAATTTGGAAATTATGTAGTGTTTAAGGCTGCACAGCCAACTGAATTGTGTGGTGAGTTGGCAATGGAGTAACAGCAGAAGCAGCACTGCCGGTCAGCTCTGAATAGCACACAGTGTTGGGTTGGAGCCACTGCTATTCTGTGGCTGAAAATTCATAGCTGGCTGTCACAAGGTTTGCACACCTGGCGGTGGCCATCTTTCCTCCAGCTCAGCATGTACTGTGTAGTTCATCTTTCAGCAGCTCCAGAACTTTCCCTCTAAAGAAGTGGACGACAGGATCCATACTAGTGAACTTTGAGAGAGGTTTTCAGTAAACAGTGCTGAGAAGAAGTTGATGTTGATTGGGTTGTAGATGTCTGCTCCCTCCTGGGTGGGATATAGAAAGGGCAGTGGAAGTTCCAGTTGCCCAGTTTGAGTAGAGTTTTTGGATGTGATTAGACCTCAAGCCAGTGTTTCTCAACCTTAGCAACTTTAAGGTGTGTAGACTTCAACTCTCAGAATCCCCCAGCCAGCATGCTGGCTAGGAAATTTTGGGACTTAAGGTCCACACATCTTAAGGCTGCCAGGGTTGAGAAATACTGCCTCAAGCTATCCCTGTGAGAACAGGGTGAGCAGGGAAAGTTTTGTGGTATTTTTGTGGTAGTTTTGTGGCTGGTTGGGGGACCTTGATATCTGAAACTCAGATGCAGAGTACTTAGCAGAAATTTCCCAAGAACCAGTTTAACCAAGATAATTGTGGTATTGGGGTATGAGATAGACCCTTTGATCTGGAGGAGGGTTGGCAGGAGTTGGGGGGGCTGGCGTGTTGGGGGGAAAAGGCAGGCAATAACATCATGGTGGTGATGAGTCTGCCAAAGCAAGCATGCTCAGAAAACTAGAATCACTTAGATTTCTGAAAGATCCTTATTGCTAGTAGGGTAGGGCAACATACAAGTGTAACATATTATTGTTGGTTGCACAGTCAGCCAGATGTTTAGATGTTGGATGAAGTTGTTCAGATCTACTCTGAGTTGGCCTCAGGTTCTTTGGAATTGACTAAGGTATGATCTGGCATGGTTATCTGGGAAGAGTTAGATCCTGTTGGTACTGAGAAAATTAGCATGGTTAGGATACTAGGTTTTGTTGTTGTTTTTATGTTTTGTTGATTATTGTTTTTTGTTTGTTTGCTTACTTTTTGTTTTCATCACATATAAGGTGCCCAGAGCTGCAGTTGGGAAATTGGATGACCATGTTGGATGGAGGGATGGATGGAGGGATGGAGTCTTCTTCAAATCAACCTCAGTTCCTGGTAACTTCATCCTAATTGTTTTCTTGGCAACAGAAGTGGTTTAACATTGCCACCTCCCAGGCGTTTTTTGACTTCCCAGTTTAGCTTTCAGCTATGATATTTGTGGTTATCTCCTATTCATTTACAAACTAGATCCAAGTCTTCTTCACTTTTTGGCATCAGCCGAGGTCAGCTAGAGAACCATTTTTTTAAAATAGTAGGTTGTAATTTCCTGGTTTCTAGCTTCTATTTGTAGACACTGATAGACTAGATTAACTGCACTCCTAACTACCCTTACTAGGAAATAAAACCTACTGAAGGCACTAGATCTTACTTCAAAGTAAATGCAGCTGCATATAAGGAAGGGAGCGAAGAGTGAAATTGTGGACATCTCGAGTATTAGTATCGTTGTTCTGATGCAGAGAAGTGTACAGTAGTAAAATTGCCCACTTAAAAGTATTTCATGCCTCAGAAACAGCAATTGCCTCCTGCTATCAGTAGGTGTCACTGTTGCTTTTAGTAATTCCGCTTTGCTTTGCTCAGTCCTCCCTTCGTTCCTGCTCTGAATGTTTTTTTGGCTTGTCCTACAAGCTTAAAGCTGCTGAAACTCCTTTTTCTATTAAAGAAATGCAATTCCTAGCCCTTTTTTTTTTTTTATTTCACCACTTTGCCTGGGTATCTTGTGCTTAAAAGCCATGGCTTCCCACCAAGATACAAAATGTAAGATAAGTACAGCTCCTTAAAAATGTCAATTATGTTGTCAAAATAAGGATCTCGCCCCTTCCCTGCCGTGTCGTTTTAGAAGTCCCTCAAGACCTGGTTGTGTTATCAGCCCTGGGGGTCTTTGGGAACTGGAGACATCCTTAGATGACTCCACTGTGGTTGATATTCTGCTCTCTCCGTGGGGTTTGTATACTTTAAAATCTATTTTTTAAAAATCTGTGATAATGTTTTTATTCTAATAATAACTTTTTATCTTTTTATAATGCCTTTTTTAATTTACTTGTTATTTTATTTTAATTGTTGTACACCGACCAGAGTTGCTTTATGAGAGATGGGTGGCTATGTAAATGTGATGTATAAATAAATAAAATCTCAGATACATTCCATTGCCAAGCAATAAACTGTCAGGGCTAACCATAAACAGCTGGCTGCTGAATTCTGAATTTTGTTCACATGTAATGCTAACTATAGGGAAAAATTGGTTTATGCAATAGCATATGCTTTAAAAAAATACACTTTTATTTATATAAAGAGTTCTGTCCCACCATTTTAATACACATGTATCATTCAGGGTTACTCTTGCATGACAAGCAGGTGTTCAGCAAACCATTATTTTTAAAAGCCTAGTTTAGTATTATGTGAATCTTGCCCAAGGCTACATAATGGAGAAAGGCATCTCATGATTGGTTTTGATTATTATCTGAGCAACAATGAGATTTTGTGGATTTGGTATTAGTATGTATCTCCCAAGAGAAGCAAAAGACAGTATATGCAATTTTGCAGGATTCTGCATAAGGCAGGCGGCCAACAGGTTGGACCTTTATATACTTAATGGTGCCACAGAAGGAGACTGCCCAGCAGAATGCACCTTTTGGGGAAGAAAAAGACAGTCTACGGTCAGTTTGGGGCTGGCATCCTGCAATGAGCATCTTTTCCATCTGACCTAGATGTAGAACTACATGTCAATAGTGATCGCCATCCAGTAATACTAAGGATGTCACTTGATAATGAGATTGAAAGAATAAGGGAAAGATTTGCCCAGGTCTTGGAAAACCAGAATTCTGCCATGGTGTCAGGTGGACTGAAAGAAATGCAAAGGCATCAGCCACGTGGCTCTGCTCTACTCTGGACACGACTAATGGAACCAGATGTTGATTGTTAGAGCTCTACAAGCAACTTATTAATGAACTGAAATAAGTATTGGATCCAGCAAGAGGAATTTCCCATGTCAGACTAACTCTAAGACAAGGCACCAACAATGGTTTGACCAAGAATGCCTGCATCTTAAGAGAAAATTCAGGGAAGTGTACTGCATTTACAAACTAAATTCTTCCATGGAACACCTTCAACTGTTAATCAGTTATAAAAAAAAAAAATCCTTCCTTAGAGACAAGAAGATCAAAGCCACAACAGAGGAATTGCAACTACTGATTCAGTTAGTTAAGGAAAGAAACTCTCCCCTTTTCTGGCAAATCACAGCACATGGCTTAAAGAAATCTCCATCAAATTTTGCTAATATGTTCCAGTACAAGTTTAGGAGAATCACTTTAGATGTTTGCATGCCCAGAAGATCACCCAAAATCAGTGAGCTCTTGACACTCTTAACAAATAGCTACCAACTTCTCCCTCTGAAGTGGCCAAACTGATTAAAACCTTAAAGGTAGCAAAGGCCCCAGGCACTGACTGTGTTCTACCTGAATTGCTTAAAAACAACTATGCATAGTCAAGAAAGAAAAGACCCAGCCAACTAAAGACCCATCAGTCTCCTGAGTATGGTAAGTAAGCTGTATGACAAGCATCTGCACCAGAAGCTTCTAGCCCAGATAGAATCTGAAGGTATAGTTGGACAAGAACAAACTGGATTCTGAGAAGATGTCCTACCATAGACTATATTTTCATACTCCACCACCTCATACCATTTTCACAAACTAACATCTTCTCTTTATATGCCCTTCTTTGATTTCCAGGCTGCATTTGATTCCATTTCATGAGCAATTCTATGGGAAAGGCTTCAAAACACAAATTATTATTATTATTGATGGTCACACAGTCAGCCAGATGTTTAGACTGGATTTGGCATTTTTATCCACCTACTGAGTCCTTCCCAAGGACCTGGGATAGGCAGATGTTGTTTGATCGTGTTAAAGGTATTGTCACAAGATGTAAGTTGTTCCAAGTATATTATTATTATTATTATTATTATTATTATTATTATTCCCAGCTTTTTTATATATCATTGTAATGGGTGGTGAGAATAACCTTGGAAGACAGGAGGAAGAGCCGCACCTAGACAGCTGTGTGACAAGAGATATCTCAGCCCACGGAAGGGATGGGAGTGGAGAAAGCATCTTAGAAGGGACCCTCCCTAGTTCTCTGGAAAGTAAAAGTAAGGGGAGGGGAGAAGTGCTTTCAGACTTGTAAGATTCTGTTACTGTAACCTTACAACAAAGGTAGTGTTGGTACTCATGGTTTTGGTTTCCTGTCTAGACTACCTTGAAGGGCTGACAATAATTCAAGGCAGCAGACATACCTAATACTCCTGCCTGTCTATATTCCCCACAACAACTACCCTGTGAGATGGGTTGGGCTAAACATCTAGTCTTCCTAATCCAGAAATTGCACTCAGACACTGCTTTCAAGAGAGGTACGGCCCACAGGAAACACTCTCTAGACCATACTCATAGAGAGAGGTGTATGTCAGGGCTATATAGTGTCCCCATCCCTTCTCAACATCTACATTACCTTCATGCCCAACTGTCTAAATGACCCTGACTTTCATGCACCCAAAATTGTTAGACCAGCATCCATCTTCTTATCCATACAGACAACACAGCAGTCATCTTGCACATTCTCATTGGACTCAAAAGGGCTATGAAAGCCACAACCCAATTCAGCAAAGCAGACAAACTGATTATAAACTACTAAAAATTGGAAGTGCTGGTATTTGCAAGGAAACCAAAGCAATTCAGCCGGATAATGAATGGAAATAAAATTAAACAGTGTTTATCTTCAGATACCTGGGAGTGATCTTCCATACCTAGAAGATATAGAAACCCCATCAGGAATGTATTGCTCAAAAGTCCTCAATAGCTATCAAGAAATTCTTCTATTCCAAAGGAAGGGAATTAATACCAGCAGCCTTAAAATTATTTGAAGCCAAAACCTTCACCCAAATTTTATATAGAACCCCAGTAAGACTTTATATGAAGAAAAACATACTTGAGCTTATCGAACAAAAACTTTAAGGTGCATACTTGCAGCCCCAAGGAGCATCCCCAAGGCAGCACTCAGGCTCAAGACAGGAATGGTCAAAATAGAAACAAGGGCATGGTGGTTAGTTTTGATATATTGGCTGAAAATTACACTCTGGTTCTGCTAATATTCTCAGCTGTCCACCTATCATTATAGTTTTCAACAGTGATTCAGAAACTGAGGGGCTCTCATCTTGCCACAGATTTGCTCTTAGCTTCCAGCTTTGACCAGGCAAAAAGGAGAGTTCTCCAAAGGTTAAATGACATCAGGTATCAAATCGAGTGCCACGGAAATGACATTCAACCCAAACTAGCATCCTCTCCTGGAATATCAGAACCCTAAAATCAAAAAGCACTTGGCAATTTGCAAGTTATTTACATACAGTGACCTTCCCTAGGCTAAGGAAGAAGAACCAGACACAATGAGCTACCACTGGCATTATTACAGGGCAGATTCACTAAAATTCCATTAATAAAACATACTTACACGTGGGACTCTGGAGAAATAGAAACTATCCAACCCATGGTGTTTCACTGCAATTTTTACAGGGATCTGTGTAAGGATTAGATATTTCCTCTGTTGCAACACTTCCAGAAAGGACAGAAGACTACACCAATCTACTGCTGTCAGACTCCCAACCACGTATTACCAATACGATAGACAAATTCTGTGCGGCCACAGTGAAAACACAGCAACATTTAGTGCAAATGCGATAAATTTTCCACCTGGACCTATTTTATTAATTTTATTATCTTATTAATATTAATTTTACTAATTTCATTAATTTTATCCTCCTTGTTCAACTTTTTTAGTATTAGGGATCTTTGATCATAACAGTACATTTGAGTTGCATTAGTAGGTTGTATGAAAGCAGCCCCTGTGATTGGTCGTTTATGGCTTGTCAGCAATGTATGAGCCCTCTCATTAATACAAAGAAGATTGTGATGCTAATAAGATGTTGTACTCTTCTTTGATTACAAAATGTCTTTTTACATTTCTATTTTGATAAATGAACGCATCAGTGTAGATGCAAGGAAGAATGAGTTCAATATCATAACACTAAGCAAGGACATCTAGAATTTGGTAGTGTATTATTATTAAGGTACTAATGATCCATGTGGTGCAATAATCAACCAGTAGTTATAGTATTTATCCATACTGAAAATATATTTTTCTTTAAAAAAAATGTCATATGAGTTATAAACTGTGTCTTCTGACCTACTGTTTTTTAAAGAATACTTGTTATAGTTCTTTAATATAGAAGATTCTTTTTTAGTTCAGTGGAGAGATGATCCCCATTACAAAATTAAAGTGACTATAGAATTATCACACACCACTGAAAAAAAAAATAGGGAAACTTGCTCATGTATGAACTTCATATGTACATGGGGGATTCTTGGTTAACATCAATATTAGATGTTATCCTGTTTAGCAAGGTCAAATGAAGAACTGTCTACTGTGATGTTCCTTCTCAGTGGTATGAACTGCAGTTACTGACTCTAGTATGTAGCTTGGGAATCAAAGTGTTACATGCACATCACTTGTTCTGGGCAAAAGTATTAAAAGCAAGGGACCACCAATTTAGGTTTCATATAGGACAAAGTAAATAGTAGCTACACTGTGCAGAGCACATGTAAAAATTGGCATGATAGAATGTTGCATACATATGCATACAATTCCTAACATACAACTAAATTCTAAGGAGACTAGCCTTCTCTTAGTATAACACCTCTCTTGGTACTTTTTTCCATTTATTTTTGCTATTGAGAAACATTCAGTTATAAAAGGCTTGTTATAAACCAACACCTGAAATCTCTAGTGGCATAATCCAGCTGCAAGTTTTCTCCCTCACTTCTTGTTTGTGTGATTTAGATTTCAAATGTAATTAACACTCAGAAATTAGATATAATTCTGCAAAATGCAGAGTTACTTTCAGCTTTATTTTCTAGCATTCTCACACCCAAAACATAGGCTGAAGTCAACACTGATGGAACATAAATGACACCTTTATTCCATTCCCAAAGTGTGATTCTAGTGGCACAGCTATCAGCTTTATTGGAAAAACATTAATCAGGGAGTAGGGACCTATCTTTATCTGTCTTCTTACAGTAAAGAGAGATGGCTACTGCTGATGTGTTTAGGGAATATGAACCTTTGTTCCCATTGTTTCCTCCTCCTCCCCAAACCTTCAGGATCCATGACAACATCTACCACAGCTAAAAAATCTGGATCTCTGAAGGAACACCTAAAATTTTGGCTTCTGAAAAGGTAACCTCAACCAGGGACATCATTTAACATTTGGGCCACAATTGGTGGGGCAAAGGTCTCAAGTATGTGGGGTCAGGTCACCTACATAGAGGCAGGGCCAAAATTTTCTGTAGTTTCCTGGATTTGGTGGGTTGGAGAAAGTTTCTTTGTTTTTCAAACATGCTAAACCTATTTTGGAGGATTCACTACAGCTCATATGCATCTGCTGCTTCAGAAAAGGCCAGTGATCTTGCCAAATTTCAACGATATATAAATGAGACAGCTCCAGGGCCACAAAAAACCTTGTTCAGTTTGTGGGGCCTTAGATTGTCCATCCTGGACTAAATAATAGAAGACGTTTATCTGAATGTATTGAAGTTCTTCTTAACTAATTGTGGTATGGGTGCAATTCTGAATGCAACATCTTTGGTTAAACTGTGGTGTGGAATTGCATTGAGATTATCACAAGTACATCACCTTAAAAAATGAGAGTAAAATAATTCACTGATTTGTGGTAAAAATGTCTATGCTAGTTCATATTTATGGATATTTTTTCTTGGGGCCCTCTCAAATAGGATGCTGGCCCAAGTATTCAAATATGGATGAGACCACTGTAATTCAAAGAGAAATATATACTTCTCATCATAATGGGTAAAACTGTTCAGCCTACTGTCCAAGTATTAACTGTTGATTGACAACTTCAAGGCTCCCACTCTCCTTTATGTATACTCACACACACACCCCAGAATGGATGGGATAGCTCTTCAGAGTAAGAACATCTTCAGATACAGGACTGTGTTATGACAGCTGTTCAAATGAAGGGATGTCCTCTCTAAAGCAGGATATATGATTTTCAGAGAATAAATGAGCTGCCTTTGTTAATTTATGCCTATTTGTCAATAGTAATTACCGGGCATCCATTAGCTGAAGTATTAACAGCTAGCCAAACTTCAAACTGATAGTGCTTCTCTATTTACAGATGGACATTAATTACAGCTTGGCTAAGAACTCCTCTCGGTTGTTTTTGAAGGGGAACAATGAGAGCCCTGAGTAAATTCATAAAGCACAGCCTTACAGACACTTGGGTCAGCATCATGCTTGAGAGGACCCCAAGAAACAAGTTCATCCATTACCTGATGATTCCCTCAAAGCTTAGGAGGGCAAAGACAGTATGGATAGCAAAGGGAAGGGGAGCATGCTAAAAGCTGCACAGCTGCAGACATTCCATGCTACTACAGCCTGGTACAGCCCAGTTGTGGCAGCTACATCTGTCATCATCGTCATCCACTAGCTTTTACCTTACAACAGTGAAGAATCCATGGTCCTAAACTACATCTCCTAACATCTTTCTCTCCTGACCCTGCTAGCTGAGACCAACATTGTACTTCTGCAACAACTGGAGAGTCAAAAGTCTCCATCCTAAGAGAGATCAGCATCAGTTCCATCTATCCTAAAAGGAAATCAGCATGAATATCAGACACTGGGCCTGTTGAGTTAGATACAGCTAGATACAGACCCTGGGCCTGTTTAGAATAAAAGATCTATGTGATCCTCAAGACTGTGTAAACAGGACCTAGAACATTTCCTGAACTAATTCAGCCAAAATTTAGATATAACCTATTAATGTCCTCTGTGTGAATCCAATGCCCATTCGTTCCATGGCTCAGATGATGCTAAATTGAGCTCTTCTCTGAATACAGTGGGCTAGTTCATAGACTGTACAGGCCTTTGAAACTTTCAGAGTAAGGCTTTGATGGGTTTTTTGTGCTCATTTCTAGTATTTAGGAGACTTGAACAAAAATAATAGATAAAATTGAGTAGAGGTACTCAAAGAATATTCACTAAGACTTTTTTCAGTGATACTGTAAATAAAATAAATCCCTCTGACTGCTGTAATTTAGTTATTTTCTTATACTGGATTTCCCCCCCCACACACGTCCTCACATTAAAAGTATTCTAGGGGCTCAGTCCTACAATGAATAATCTTTCTCTAGCAAAACTTACAGTGAAAAGTTTTCAACAAGAATGTAGGCCCGTGTACAGAAGTGATTGCAACCGAGTAATAGAAGTTCTTCCATTACTGTTTGGCAACGCTGCCCTGTGTCAGATGTCAGAGGCTGAACATGGGAATTCGTTTTTGCAGAGCTTGTATTCCCAGTTCAAAGGACTGTATAGTACATTATCTCTTTATGGAGATAATGCAGCCCTTTGTGTGTGGGGGAGGGCTCAGAATGGGGGCAGTGCATCCTTCCTAGCCCCCTATAGCTTTCAATTATATCAATTGTGTTAACCTTCTGGACCAGCTCCAGGAGGTGGGGGGGGCACTTTTTTGCGGTGGTCCTCCTCCTTCCTCTGTGGCTGGTTAATGGGGGGAATAGATGGAGCCCTAGGCCCCTGCAATATGGGATGCCTCAGGGCTTGAGTCTCTCTCCTCCTCTTTAATATCTACATGAGACCGCTGGGAGAGGTCATCTAATGGCACGGGGTGCAGTATCCTCAATATGCTGACAGTACCCATTTATGCACCTCCACCCCTGGCCATCCAAGCAACATTAACCTGGTGCTGGCCCAGTGGCTGAAGGTTGTAAGGGTCTGGATGGGGAGGAGCTGGCTTGAACTCAACCCTAGCAAGACAGAGTGTCTCTGGGCTTTTTGTCTTCCTTAGTCTAGTGATATGTCATCGTTGATTGTTGCTGGAAAGAGCCGGTGTGCAACTTGGGGATCCTCCTGGACAGCTGTAGCTGGGGGAGGGGGCTTTGCATAAATCCATCTTGTGCACCAATTTATTCAGTCAGTCACACTCTGGTTACTTCCCAGTTGGATTACTGTAATTTGCTCTACATGGGGCTGCCCTTGAAAACCATCTGGAAATTACAACTGGTCCAGAATGTGACAGTGTGCACAGTTCTGGGCACTCCACAATTTGCCTATATTACACCACTGCTGCACAGCTGCACTGGCTTCCAGTTTCTTTCCAGGTGCAATTCCAGGTGCAGGTTATCACCTTAAAAGCCCTAAATGGCACAGAGGCCAGTTACTGAGGGTATCTGCTTGATGCACCAGGTCAGATAGGGCGGGCACACTCCAGGTACCTTCCTTTAAATGTTGTCATCTAACGGGACCTAGGAAGCACATCTTCTCTGTAGCTGCCCCTGCCCTGTGGAACACCCTTCCCCCAGAGATCCAGCAGGCCCCCACCCTCCTTGCCTTCCAGAAGGTCTTGAAGAGCTGACTCTTCTCACAAGCATAGGGTAGGATGAAACTGGAACCCAACAAGGTGGTATGTAGATGTGAGGGAGAGGGTTGCCCTAGGGTGCCATGAGTTTTTATTGAGTTGCATTCTGACTGTTTGGGAGCTTTGTTATTTTTACTGTTTATGAGCCGTCTTGGGTTGTGGTTATAATATGGATGGCTATATAAGTCTTTTAAAATAAATAAAACTTTCCATGTGTAAAATGAATGAGTGGAGAAGGGGCTACTAATCCTGCCCCAACTTCACCCAACCCTTTTTCAGACCTGATTAACATTGCTGCAGATCTGGAAATGGGCCTCTGTGCCCTAACAAGGGACTTGATACAAGGATTTCTGAGATTATTTTTATGAAACATTTTTAAATAAGACAAGAATTTGGTTTTGGCTCAGAGTTTTGTTTGGGTTGGCTAAGAATTTTACGTAAATTCAGCCAACTGTGATTTATTTAATGAGCTATTGTCAAACAAACTATTGATTAGTACAAGTTATGACCTCAGTCTAATAATGATATGCAGATGTTTGATAAAGGTGCTGTTAAATTATCATATTTAAAGATACAGTATCAATGCACATTAAGAAAACTACTCAAAGCAGCAACAACCAAGTCTTGTTTTCACACTACTTCAGTCAAATAAATTGTTTGGTTTCCTAACTGAAATGTGTGATACCTCTCTGTGTAATTTGGTCAGAACCTGGCATTTTTACTTATTACCCACAGCCTGTCATATCCCTACTAGTTGAAAGTCTGACAAAGGTCAGTTTACGTTTGGAGGTCTTAGGCCATCACAGCTCAAACTTTGAAAAAGCAGGTGAACACTTTCTGCAATGTCTTCATGTATTTCTGTCAAATGCTAATTCAGTTTGTGATCTATAAGGTGTCTGGAAGTGGAATACAATTAGCAAAATGAGAAGCCTTGCTATAGTGTATCCCTCGCACTTTGTTGCTGTGCTTACACGTATCAAAGGCAGCAATGAAACGTGGTTAAGACTAGATATGAAAAGAATATGGACTATTTCTATCATTTCCTGAGCTCCTAACACAAAAGCTCTCCCAATGAAGTTTGAAAATGAGTTGTTTTTTTCTAAGAGCTGGCTTCAGAGGAAAGTGTATTTCTTCACTCTGCATAATTCTGAGACCAGAGCCAAAGCTCATTGTGGCGGGCACAAGGAGAGGTAGTGAAGACGGTAGAGAAATAAAGGGAGAAATAAAATAATGCAGGTGGGCTGGAGCTTTTTTTGGCCACACCCCAAACCATTCCCTGACACTTCAGAGTTATAATTAGAACTGGAGCTGAAAGTTGGCATAATCATCGGAACAAGCTGGAAAGAAGACAATGTTCCAGATCAAGCAAATACCAAAGCTTCTGTCAATCAAAGAAGTTGATGTTGCTTGTGAAGAAACTTCTGAAGCCAGACCCAGATTATTCCCAGGATAGCTCACTTGGCTTAATCCTATCTACATTCTGGACATTGGAACAATTCCTAGTTCGAATGTCCAGGATGTAACTTAGGATGTTTATCAAACAATACAGGACGTCTAAAAAATTCACCAATCAGTAGGAATGAATCCACAACCAGATCTCACAGTCAAACAATGTTGCTAGTTTTATTAGGAATAAAATGGTGAGATCTTATTTAAAAAATAGCTTACAGGAGCGGGGTGGGAGGTTAATCAAGCTTCTCATTATACCCTTGCATAAGATTAGTTTATCTCTGCTGATGCAATTTTCAAAACTTTAGCGGTACTTACCTTAATGCTTGCAGTTCATTCAGCCTAAGTATGTGCTATTCAAGCTATTTAGTCCTACTGTTTTGTACAGCCTTTGAAATACAATCTTTATTAAGGGGCTTAGATCTCTTAATTGGCTGACCAAAATCTGTACCTTATCAGAAACTAAGTGACACAAACAAAATGAATATGAATTTAGAATAAAGGGTTTGGATGTCCTATCATTTGAATCAATGGCCGGTTGCTTTGAAAACAGTGAAACAGGCTTCTTTTGATCTTAAAATGTAGTTAACAACAGAACACTTTAATTTGCACTTATTGGATACCGCAGAAAACACTTAATAAGGGATAATTAAAGTCTTCCTGTTGAAAATATAATTTGGGGCTTCTTCTGTTATGTCTGGTCTGAAATATAGCTTAATGTCTGCATTAAACTAGAATTCAGAAATTGATCAACATGGCAAGAATTATCAGTAACCATTATGCAACATGTAAAAGACAGCTGTTATCTCCAACAATGATTTTTTAAAAATGTAGTCCTTATCGATATTTAAATTGGGTTCTTATTCCACAGTGAGATAAAGGATTTTCAAGCAGTTTGCTCAAATTACCTTGGGCTATAAAATCTATTATTATATATTTTCTTGCAGCTTATTCTTTTCTTTTTTTCATTTTTCCTTTTAGTTATACTTTTAATTATGCTGTTTCACAGTATTTGAAATCATTGAGATTAATAGTTTGCTGTACTCTGTGCTTTGTAAAGAAAACAGAAGAACAATTGCCAGCTGTGTTCTCCCAGTGTTTTGAACAGCTAACTGAAACCTAATGGAATTAGATTAAAAACCTATGTTCTGAAAACCATTTATGCTTGCCAGCTGTTATTTTCTCTTTTCCTCCCAGTAAACATTTTATTTCAATAACAAAAAATAATAATCTTTGAGATGTATTAGATTATTTTATAAACTATTTTGATTGGCCAAATTATTGATCAATCACTATTTAAAATATTATTACTATATTGCATTGTCCACTCCTGTTGTGTCAGCTTATGTATTTGCGATATGACTAAGAGCATTTTAATGCTGCTATCTTTTCTACTTCCAAATCCCTGAAAAGCTGTTTGGAGACAATCCATAACCATCTTCACTGAATAATTAACATCTTTTCATTCCACTATTTTACAAAAGCGCTTCTTCCCTAGTTCCCATTTATATCTTCATGTTATGCACATTTGTCAGCTGAATAATAACTTTAAAAACAGAGTGATTCCTATGAGCTGAATCAGCAACTGTCATGCCACCATTCCTCTTTGAAGATTTGCTAAAGGAGCTGAAGTCCAGGTATCTGAACGTGTGTGGCAGGGCAAAACGGGGAAGTGGACCATGCGCAAGTTCTACAGAGGCGAAGACTAGCTTTGCTGTCATCTCAAATGCACAACACCCAAACTACAAATAAATCAGCTCAACTGCCAGACACAGAATGCAATTGCAGAAGTGCTGAAGTAATTCTGCAGCTTGCAAAGAACCCATGCTGAAGCACCCAAAATGAATATTTCACAATTACATTTAAGCTATCTACAACCTGGGAAGCACAAAATAGAAAATATATAATTTTTAAAATTAATTTTGGGTTGAAGCACCCAAAAGTAATATTTCACAATTACACTGTTAAGCTACCTACAAGCTGGGAAGTACAAAATAAAAAAAAATAAAGCTATTACTCTTGGTTTATTACAACTTACATGGATAATTAATTGGATCTTTCAGTTCTCATTTTTGTATAAAAAGGGTTTCCTGTCTTCTAATCTCACCCTTCATTGACCTCCAATATCTCCTGGGAAAATTATTTGTGTTCTTATTTTGGCTATTCCCTAGTGAAATATTCTGTTTAGGGCTCTATTGTAACACATTTTTGTAAGCCTCCCTTTTAGAGCTCATCTTGTGCAGCTTTCTGGTACTCTGTTGTTCCTCTTAGACAACCTATGCCCAGTGAAGTAGGAGCTGGTGGTCTCTGAAACTGAGCCAGGTTTTACTTTGATTAAGATCCATGGTGTCACAGAATTGTCAGAAAAAAGGAACTCACCACTGATAGTGTAGACTGTGGAAGGCTAGTTGTGCTGAAGCCCAAAAGCAACCATAGCCATTCTCTGTTGATCTAGAACAGCGCTTCTCAACCTTAGCACCTTTAAGATATGTGGACTTCAACTCCCAGAATTCCCCAGCCAGCATGGCTGGCTGGGGAATTCTGGGAGTTCAAGTCCACATATCTTAAAGGTGCTAAGGTTGAGAAACACTGATCTAGAAGATCAGGATATATTTCTGAATCTCACTAGCTGGGTTTGTTAGCTGGGTTCACACAATATGACAAATTCAAATCAGCTGCCATCCCAAGATAAACGACTTGCAAATAACTTGCAAATGAGTAGCAAACTATCAGCAAAATTTAAAGCTACCTAGTTACATCAAAAGCAGCCATCTTCATAGGTATCTCCATCTCCTGATGAGCTATCTTTAAAAAAAAAACCCACCACAAATAAATAAATCCAAAATTACTTGGGAGAAAACTTTTCTTCTTCCAGAGCTCTTTCTGTCCTGTTTCGGTGCCATAGGTGATGAAAACAACAACACACCCTAAAACAAGACAGTAGATATGGAAGGCTTACAGTTGTTTCCCTTTTGGGGGGTGGGATTGGTTTCCATTAACTCTACCTTTTGTGTTTCCATAACATGGCAGACAAGGTGAGAGTACCATAGTATCATAATAACTTTTTCCTTCCTTGAATAAAGGAATGCTTTACAGCAACTTACTCTGGAAGAGCACTTAGCTTCAAGAGATTAACTCTTCTTTAGTGAAATCTTGATTGTCATTGCTCAAGGCTGTCTTATTTGGTGTTTTGGCATTGTTTGAAGATAGTTTCACTTTGGGGTTTAAAGCCTTGATCACACATTGGATTTTATGTTAGGCAATAATCACTTAAGGTTTAGGTCACAAACATATAAATTGGAAAGATTTAAAAGAAGTCCAAGTAGTTTATCATTTTAAGTAGTATGAACAGGGTATTTGGGGTTTTAAATTTAATGAGAATTCTGCTATCTTTAGGGAAGCTAGAAACCCCTAAACCTGTAATGGTATGTGGGAATGACCTTAGGAGAAGAGGGGGGAAGAGTTGCTGCCTAGGGAATGATCAGATAAGGTGGGGAGAGCCTGCAGCTGCATAACAGGCAGAGAAAGAAACTCAGAAAGGATCCTCCCTAACTTATCAGGCTGTAAAAAGAGACGGTGGGAGATTTATACTTTCAGACGTGCAAGTTTCTGTTAATATGGCATTACAATAGAGTAGAATTAGTTCATCTGGTCATGTTTCCTGTCTGGTCTATCTGGGAAGGCTGACAAAACCCCACTCTATTCCACCTGGCAGAGAAATACTTTGGCTTCACTTAAAGTTCATTCTATGCCACCTTCATTGACTTGAGGGTAGCATCTGACTCATTTTCCTGAGAGAGGGTGCAGAATAAATTGGCAGTCCCATTTATTTGATGCCACTGCCTCTTCCAGCTGATAATGATCCCATATGAAAACTCCTTTATGCCTGCCAAATGCTCACAAAAAAACAGCCTGATGGAAACCATTTACACTTTTAAAGGTTTCAAACAGGGCCACATTCTGGCTCCTCTTTTTTTAGTAATAGTGTTCTAGTTCTTCTCAAATATGATTTCCACCCTCAACGTGGGCCCCTAAACCAGTTTCCATTCTTCACTGATGATACTATCATCCTATTTGTATCCCAGATGACTCTGCAACATATGGGCATTAGCTTCATATTGTCAGAACTTCCAGAGGAAGAATGGCAGACTGAAGATGGCTCCGCAAAAAGTGGAGCTGACAACCACAGCAAAGAATGAAGAACCAGCGAGTAGACCAGCTTTTTGAACCTCTCTGCACAAAGGAAAGGACAAGAGATTACCCTCAAATGCTCCAGACAGTTGATCCTCGTGAGATTGAATTGAAAGTGTATTTACAAATGAATGACATGGAAAAAGATGTTATACCGGACATACAAAAACCAGCTGATGTTTTAAAAATTAAAAGGGACATATAAATGATAAACAATAAACCAAGAGAGTGACCTGGATAACTTTTCCATATTGGACTTACAAAAAAGACTTGTTAAAACTGTGAAGAATCTTAGACAAAGAAGAAACAAAAAGAAAACAAATTTTGTGAAATTATTTGAATGGACTAAAGATTAAGATTGTTAGAAGTAAAAGGAAGGAAATAAAGTTGGTTCATTTGATCAAGGTTAAAACAAGATATGTTGTTATCTCTGGTAACCCTTAATGGACTTTTGCTGACACCAGGACTGATGTTTTATGGATAGATAAATGATAAGAGTGGGATTATGAGAAGAAGAAATCATTTGTTGTAATTTAAGAGGAGGTAGAAAGTTATTAAAATTGTATAAAGGTTGAAAGTCATTTCTTTATATATTTCTTTTCTTTTTCTTTACTATACTCTTCTTTCTTTTCTTTTTTCTTTCTATTCTTTACATCTTTCCTTTTTTCCCTTTGCACCTTTTATCTTTCTATTTTTCTATCTTTCTTTTAGTTTGTATTAGTTTTTACTATTGTAATTATAATCTTTAATAAAATTACTTGGAGAAAAAAAAATCATATTGTCAAGATGAAAAACTGAAAATTAACCACTCCAGAACTAAGGTAGTTGAAATTTGAAACAGAAGATGAACAGGTTAAAGACTGTATGATAAAATGGGCTAAAAATTTTGGATATAATATACAGATGGAACAATGGGAAAATATGTGGATGAAAGGGTTGAAATTTACACTACGTTATAACCTTAAAGAGAATTTTTATAAAATGATGTATCAATGGTATCTGTCACCAGAAAGATTGTCAAAAATGTTCAAAGGGATTTCAAATATATGTTGGAAATGTGAACAAGAAGGGACTTTTTATCATCTTTGGTGGGCATGTAAAAAAGCTAAAAAAAATTTGGACTCAAATTCATATATTAATTCAGAAGATTTTGAAGATTAATATACAATCAAAACCAGAGACATTTCTTTTGAGGCTGGAGAAACAATTGGAAAAATATATATGATAACTGCAGCAAGACTTTTATATACTCAAAGGTGGAAAGACTCGATACTACCTGCAATGGGAGAATGGATGGTAAAGTTGATAGAGCTAGCTGAAATGGCAAATTGACAGCTCTGATTAAAGACATTGACTAATTTTAATGCTAATTGGAAACCCCTTTTGGACTTTTTGCGGGAAACAGAAAAAAATGAAATTATGATATGTGGATTTGATGATTAGTAAATTTAACATAGAAGAAATGGATCTGCTGTAAAAGAAGTCAGAAGTCATGCTTTTTTTGTATATCTGTTTCTTTTTTTCTTTATCTTTCTGCATTTCTGTTCTCCTTTCTCCTTTTTCTTTCTTTTCTTCTACTCTTTCTTGATTATTAGTTCTTGTTAGTTTTTATTTTTCTGTTTCAAAATTTAATAATGTTATTATACAAAAAAGAAGGTATTTATGAAGCACTTTATTAACATATTGCATAACTGAAAAAAAAATCAATAAAATCAAAGTTGAGCAGGTCAAGACCTTCAAATATCTAGGCATTTACTTCTAATCTTCTACCAGCTGGAAACATCAATTTTATGACCTCTCAGTACAGGCAAAAAATTAAATGCTATAATTAAATTCACCAGCTATAAAGATAATAATTGCAGTCTGGCAGCAGTCAAATTATTCAAAGCCACAGTGATAAGCCTTCTCTTGTATGGTGTATAGTTTTGTTCCTACAACCGTACATCTGTATTAGAAGTGATTCAGCCCAAATTTCTGAGATGTCCTCCAGTACCCTAGTGGCTGAAGCTTGGTTTTGCCTCATAAAAGACCCAAATGAGATCCTACCAGTTAAAATATTGGCTGAAACAAATGTTTTGAGAGTGAGTCTCTAGCCCACTTCATCCTGGCTGACATATTCTCCCCTCTTGGAATAGATGGTTATTTGGCTTATTTCAGGCTCTCAGCTCATGCCTTACTTATTCTGGGTTTAGAAAAAGTCCTACCAAGGTTAAATATAAAGTTTTTTATTTAGATTTAGAAAAAAAGATAGAGCTAAAAGATCATTTTCAATTAAAGAGAGCCAGTTTGGTGTAGCACCTAAGGCACCAGGCTAGAAACTGGTGAGTTCTAGCCCCACCTTAGGCACGAAGCCAGCTGGGTGATCTTGGGCCAGTCACACTCTCTCAGTCCTAGGAAAGAGGCAATGGCAAACCACTTCTGAAAATGTTACCAAGAAAACTGCAGGGACTTGTCCAGGCAGTCACCAGGAGTCAATACTGATTCAAATATATATATATTTGTGTGTGTGTGTGTATATATCTCCTCTCTCTCTCTCTCTCTCGAAGGCGCACACACACATAATTTCTTCTTTATAACATTATCAGCACTTCCTAAATTATCCCCAAATATTTTTATAATATTCTTCTTGTCACACACAGAAGGATACTTGCTTTAGTAAGGTTGATGCCTTATCCTCAAAACCGATGGAGGGGAGATAGCACATCACTTACCAAGAACATCGCTGACACAAAACTTGAATCAGCCGCACAGTTGTTCTTTTGATATGCTTCTTATACCATACCTGGTGCCTAGTGCAAATCTCCCAAGATGTTACTAGATCTTTGGGCTGACCCTAAATATAAATAGTGCTTTTCCTTCTAAACAACCACTCTAGAGAACACCATCAGCAATCACAGTTAGAATGATTAGTTGGGCCACGATTTCCACACTGACTTGTGAAGCTCAAAAGATCTTTTGTTATATTTTGCTATTGTTATTAATATTATTGCCATTTTACTTTCTTCTTTGTTTTTATATTACTTCTTAACCTACTGCTATTTGTTTCATCTGTTTTACCTAATTTCTAGTTGTTCTTTGGATCTATGTTCCAAATTAAATGAATAAAGTAACACCCAAACCAAACCAGGGCTATTTGTAGTTAAAACTGCCCCTCTTCTGACCCAGTGTTCCCTTGTTGTTCATATGTCACGCAAACCAGTTAAGCCCATTGTATGATTAGTGTGTGACTTATAGATAAGCCATGGCCTTAACAATCCCTATTGCACAAATTAAGTACTGTAGAATCCTCCCCATACACAAACCCCCAAATATACAACATATGAAAGGAATCTGATCTCCTTAATACTGTCACTGCTGTTCAGCTACATTATACAGAGCAGACTTAGTTTAAATGGCCATCAGATTATCTGATGGCAGTGTATCTCTATCTTTTGCAACTCAGGCAAAACAAAAACAAAATTGAGTTTTTGCCTTCTGCTACAGACACACTGACTAACAAAACCCTCATGCTATTTTATACTCTAATTGATGCCATAGGTCTACAGGTACAAAGTACAGCACTGAAATAATGAGACTAGAAGAGTAAACCAGCTCCAATTTATAACAAGGGACACAATGAAAGACATTTAGTGGATGCTCGCCAATTTACAGCCAAAATAAAACACTTGCAGCACTGAATCATTCACAGTATTCATAGGCTAAGAAGAATTAATTCAGCAACAGGCTCATTCAGAGTTTGGCACAGTATCTGCTCAATCATATTCTAGTAGTGGGGCTGCAAGGATTTCCTAGAATCAACATGCCTTCCTCCCAAACTAGAAAAGGCTATTGATGAAAGTGTTTAAGCACAAAAGGCTCTGTCCCGACTTGAACTTTACCATGATCCATCATCGCCTGACAAATTACCTTTTTGATGTAGGGCTGTCATATCTGGGGTGCAAAACTCCAGAAGACAAGTAGAAGGCAACAAAGAGTTAGTTTTCTGCCATCTAGTGGTCATCTGCATCTAGTGGTCATCTGAATTTTTGCACCCCAAATACAGTAGCCCTACCTTAGTTGCATAAAGTTGCCCTTATCTCATCCTCAACGGATATGTGAAACATCCTTGTCATCCATACACATACCAGTATATAAGCTGTATTTTTCCACGGCATCTTCAAGGCCCATAAAATCAATCAAGTTTTATTACCCATTGTTTCGGAAACAGGATCAAGTGATCTATTTGGGGGAAGAGTGATCAGAGGTTGTTTGGGAAGTGCTGGGAGCCATGAGTACACTCTACTGCAGTCAATTCCCTCTCGTAGTGTTTGTTTTGCTCTTCAATCAGGACTTTGCTTTCTGAGTTCCTTTCATGCATCTATCTCTCCTGCTTCCTTGTGAAATCAGCTTCTCTTCAGGCTTCCAGTAAAGCAGAGCCCACTATTTTAGTTTGGGAAAAATAAATCCCACATTTGTATAATTTCTGACTAACAGAATTCTGAAATAACCAGACCTCCAGTATTTTATTCAGGGAAAAAGAATCATCATATTAGTGCTATTCCTTCTTAAAGAATTCTGAAATGACCAGACTGCCGTTATATTATATAGGGAGGAAGAGGAAAATTATATGCACTTATTGCATTTTAAATTATGTTCTGAAATCACTTCAGTGGGTATATTTACCTTTAGGTCCATCAGCCCCTCTTTTTCTCTTTATCATATCATGAAAGTAATGAAAGTTCGTGAACTGGGATTTTGTGGCTTATTTGCCAGTTTCGTTATATTTGTCATTTCAACAATTTTCCTGTCCCCTTCCCTAAAATAAGAGGCCTGGTTGCCCAACAGCTAGTCAGACTCAGTTAGCCCACATACAGGGCTTAGCTAGTTGTACATTGTCTCTCTTGTTGTATCTGACATCTTTCCATATATTCTTTTATCTCCCATATGTTCTTCTACTACCAGATGATTTTAACTGTAGAGATGTCCAGATAGGAAGCATGAAGAAGAACCGGCAAATCAATCTAGCGAAGAAGCCCAGGCAGAATCAGACCCTTCCCATTCATGCGGCAGGGCCTTGATTGATTGGGTTTGCCCCATCGAGTGGTGACAAGCTAAAGCGGGACAGTAGCAAGAAGACCAATCACTTTGTTTATAATGACCAGCACACTCACCAATCCGAATAATACCATTTAGCAATGACTCAGAATAGACATTATAGAGATGGAATAGGGACTGGAGATCCATGAGTGATCCGGTCCACCCTTAAACATATATGAACATAAATGAAGATAGTAAACTTAGCAAGATCTCAAAATTAAATCTTTCACAGAAATGTAACACACTCAGAGGAAACAAGTTTGATTATGGGCCTTGCCTCCTTTTGAGACTCAGAAAAGCTATGGTTCTTACGTATTCTAAAATTTTTAGCTCCTTGGCACAAACAAGCTAATTTTTTCTTCAGGTGGAACCTAGCTCATCCCTTAAACACATCCATAAAACTAAAAGTTTTGGAGGCAAAGACATAATGTATTATGTTATTAATTTATGTATTCAATCATTTATAGCAGCTTTTCAGAACTGGGTACTGTCCAGTTGTCTCAGGACCACTACTCCCAGAATTCCCAGCCAGGGGGGAGTTGCAGTCCCAGCACACCTAGAAGGCATCAGATCTGTATATAGAAAGGCAGATTATTTTACTTATTTCAGAAAATGAATATATTACAAATGGACTGTGGCTCGTCCCAAAGGAATCCCAAGCAGATTTTTTTCACTCTGCATATATCCAGTCATATGCCTTCTCAGTGGATATAAATGCATGAATATGGGAAACGAGATCTTGCCCACTTGATACATTCTCATCCTGCTACACAGAGAGATTCATACAGTTCTACGCATTGATGCAAACACTGCCTTTTAGAGGGTTCTGGATGATATCAGCAGAGCCTACATGCTGTATTCATTTTTAACTCTGTTCAAACCATCTTCTGAAAGTAAAGAGGGCAAGGTGGGATCAGCAGACATAATTCCTTGCTCTGCATCTATGTATCCATATACATAGGTGTGCCATGTTAACTGAGCATATAAATTACAGCCCTTGAAATATCCATGATTGCGGAAATACTTTTCTGAGCAGAATGAATAAATGAGGCAAGGGGACTCTAACTATGGTTATTATATTGACAACTACAAAACAGGTGCAGTTGAGCTTGATTCTACTCCATTAACAGTTACACTTAATAATAACTGTCATGCTCTCTTCAGGACCAAATTAAGTAGAATGAGCGTGTAATTGTACACAAGAACAATAATCTTGAGTCATTTCTTATACTCTTTAAAAAACACAGTTGGGTGCTTGTGTAATTATACCCTTGGCAGGAAAGTGCATCATATAAGTATTAACAGTGACTAATAATGGTTTAAATTCTAACAGTAGGAAAGCTGGATGTAAAAGAACTATACAAACCAGTTTGCAAATGCTGTATTCAACATAATCCTCTCTGCAAGTTTGTCCCACCCAGCTCCATTTGGACAGGGATACACAAAATACCAAACCACATATTGAAGAATTAAATGAAGCAATGTACAAATGAAAAAACAACAACAACAGTCCTGTTTCCAGCAATTCTACTGGCTTTCCACACACACAGTATGTAGCCTGGAAAAATATACATCAATTTTGAAATTACAATGGCGATTGAATACACACAAAGTTCACGTATCACACAAGGTGATGGTTTATTAACAGTGCTGTATTGAATACATCACAGTTGCTAGGTTCATTAAATACACTAAATCATAAATCATGGTTGCCAAATCACAATGGTTGGGGTAACACATTACACAAAGTAAAAATTAAGCAAACTACGAAATGTGTTAATAAATTGTTTGACCTCAAACATTTTGAATGCTTTATGCCCAGATAATTATGATATTTCCAAAGCAAAACAAAAAGAATAACAACAGATTATGAAAATACCAAGGCTGTCTATCGCCAGTGTTGCCACGCCTGCAGGATCTGTTATCTAGTTCCAGATTTCAACTACTGGTAATTTAAGCATTATATTTAATTCAAAGTAAATTGCATCAAATGTGTGGGTTGTTTTTTTTTTTTTAAATTAACAGCACTGCAATTACCCAAAGCATTTCATCCAAATCTGTATTTGAACCATGGTAAAAGTGAGGCATTTTAACTTTTTCCAATGAAAATCTCTCCTGAAAGCTTGTAGGTACAAAAGAGAATATCTGAAGCAGGGAGGAAAAGAGATCTATAGAGTGTTAAACTCTTCTCAAAATTATTCAGAGGTAATTTTAAAAATAGTAAGATGCTTATACATTTGCTTCTTCTATTCATTATTTCATTGTTAATTTTTTTCTTTGGCTCTTGCCTACATGTAGTACATAGTACTACCTACCACATGTTGCAACAGAAATGAACATGAAGAAAGAAAGACAATCAAGAAATTCCCAAAAAATGGAAATAAAAATGTTGTTCATAGTGAAAAAGCTTTTGACTTAAACATATCAAAACAGCAAAACAACAAAAAATATAAAATAACATACACTGCAGTATATTTCCAGGGCCAATCTATGGCTGTTTTGAGTTGTAATTGATTCATTTTTAATATGAAGCTTGGATCCAAAGGGGAAAAATATTCCTTTTCCCAGGATTTTAGAGCTCCAATAAAGAAAATTTTTTTTTTTTAACACTTTAAATGATGTTCTCATTTCCAAACCATATGTGTGCAAATCCTTGATTTTCTTTCTAGTTTTATATACACATGCTAATTTTTTCCCCTAGTTTACATCTGAATAATCCTGGTTTGTTTCTGGAGAGGTTGTGGCATGACATTAATATCTTGCATTTGTTAAAGTAGTCCACAATCAGTGCATTACACCAACAGCACATTCCATTTCACTTCTGCAGACTGATATTAAAGTTCAGCAGCTGCAGGCTGCAGAGCTAACCAACCATTATTTCACAGAGCTCAAATAACATGAAATGGGGAACAGGGACCCAGAAAATCTATTGGCTGAAACACAGAAGGTTGTTTCTCTGAAGAGTTTCCCTGTTTGTAGTACAGAGTACTTTAAAAGATGGATGAGTTCAACAATAGAAATGGATTCTGTAAACCATTATTATCACTGATCTATCTTCCTTATGTAAGCAGAAAGAAGCTTTTTTTCTTAATTTTTCCAAATAATTATTCTACAATTACAACTTCTCCAGTTACAGTTATTAAATAACAACAAGAGCAGCAGCAGCAGCTATACTGGTAAGATTGCTACTTGCATAATCACTAGCCTTATTTTCTTAGTGGGTTTTTTTTTGTTTGTTTTTTGGTAGGATGGCACAATTTGGGTCATTTCTCATTTGCTACCACTTAGAGAAGGAACATGTTTCCTCCGATAACATCAAGGAATAAACTAGATGGGTTGTCTAATTACATACTGCAGATGAGTTCCATGTCTTGTCTCGCCCCTATGACAAGCATAGAAGCCCTAGAATCAGTCTTCTCATGGGATCCTCCATTCTTATATTACTTGAACAGTTTGGTAAACAAATCATAGGATAGGTATGAACTGACAATATCCATGGAATCATGTTCCTTGAGGCTTCCTGTTACAAGAACTGATTGCTATATATTCACATGCAAGGTGTTCCTTAAAAGCAGCATCAGTCCCCATCCCATGCTGACTATGCAGAACAGGTTTCACCAAATCACTGAAATTTGTTATCCTCAGTGAACCATGCGCTTGCATCTCATCCGACACAATCATAGAACTATGATTTCCTTGCTTAGAACAGAAGGAATACATGACGTGAGACTTGCCTGTTTTATATCTGGCTCTAGAATGTAGCATAGAAAAACACTCCTTTGGCCATTTAAAGACCCTACTTCATCAAAAGCATCTCAGGAAGGACAACTCTGTATTGGTGAGATATTATTATATTGAACTATAGGTCAAGAATTATACATTGCTAGCATTTTGACCTAGTGATTCATAAAAACTAGAAGAGGGAAAATATTTTCTGCTGCCAAGGTCAACATGTCAGCCCTGGATGTGGCCAGAACCAAAGTGGGCAGAGTAATGCGTGTTCAGAGTGTTTGTGTAGAATAAAACAAGAACAAACATTTGCATCCAGATACCCTCCTTTCCCAAGCTGAAGTTCCTGGTGCAGTTTTGCTGGTGGAGCTGGGGGGTAGAGGAATAGCAGGTGCAAAGAAGGTTAACAAGGATGATCAAGGGACTGGAAGCTCATTCATAGGGAGAGAACCTTGTTAAAATACAATTAATAAGGATAGCACCTTCAAGAATTAGAAAGGAAGAAGGCCAAGATCTGTTCACTGTCATCCCATAACACAGGATATGGAATAATCGTCTGAAGACACAAAAAAACAGATTTCAGTTGAATGTTAGGAAAAATCTCCTGCTGAAATTAGAAGTGCTATGGTGGAATCAATTACCAAGGGAGGCGTTGACATCTTTGCCAGATGTGTTCAAACAGTAACTGGATAAGCATGCTGGCTGGGGAATTCTGGGAGTTGAAGTCCACATGTCTTAATGTTGGCAAGGTTGAGAAACTCTGGGATAGATTGTGGGGGTGTTTTCATTTGAATTCCTGCAGTAAGCAAGCCCCTACAACAAAATTTAGTGGTAATAACCTATAAGGTGTCTAGTGGCAAGGCAATGGCCTAGGAGAGTCTGAAGGTCTGGATTATGAAACTTGGAGCTCTCCTAGCCCACAGTATAAATATACCTAATATAAATACAAAAAAGCACCATATTCGTCTTTTTCCAGTTAAAATGCCTGTCATACTGGAAAGATGGAGGACATAGATGAACATCCTCCAGCAAATACAAGTATATAATTTTAAGAAACAGTCTGAATTTTCAAGTTTCCCTCTTCATCGTTAGAGACTAAATCAAACATATTTGTAATTGTTCTAAATGGCATTTCCTTTCTAAACCCCATGTTGTTCAATTAAAAGTACATTTTTACCTTCATTAGCTTAGTAAGTTGATCAGCTTGAAAGATTTCTTTTTTTTTTAATTCCCAATATCCCAGATGTGATTATTTCAATTTGTTACAATAGCCAATAGTGACAAGTAGATATGAGAACTATGATTATATGACAGTTTTGTGAATCTGACCCTTGCTACTGAATCAAAGTAATTCTTAAATGTGTTTCTATTTCTCTTTTTAAATCTCCTTATAATAAAAATATACAGGAAATACCCAAGATGCAGTATGCGTGCATGTACACAGTAAAGAAATAGAAATAGAAGCCTTTCAGAAAAAAGAAGCCAGATGTGAATCTATTGAAAAACAGGAGGTAGTCCTACCTTGGATTCCTTTTCAGCTCAGGAAAATATAATTGGAAGGAAAACCAGAGCAAGAGTCACAGTGACTCCAATTAAAAATGGCCAGAGATTATTTTACTGTATTATTCAATTGCAGAAAGATTAATGAAGCGATTGCTGTTATCCAGTATTGTTCCATCTGCACAGAGTTTTTGAGCAGAACAGTTTAGATAGCCAAAGATCTTTTTGAGATAATTTCCTGGGATAAGACATCACTTGACAGTCTATTGTAATCTGTAAGTATTCTGTAAAAATGTATTCATTCTAAGTCAGATATACAGTATGTACTGTATTGTTTCTTCTGATTTGGTGACTGTACTGGGACCATTCTCTATACCTGTTACTTTCTTATGAAGAGGAACATTAAAATAATATACTGTCCCCTACTGAAATGCCATTGTATTACTTCTAGCATCAATACAATAAGAAAGAAGATGGAAAGAAAAATAGATTGTACCCAGATCAAATATCCGCAATGAACACTAGCACAGATGGACAGAGGACAGATCTAGATCTAACTGGCAGATTTCTAGGTGATTTATAGTTCCTGCTGAAGTCTTCAATGATTAAGCACCTTTTAAGATGCAACCCTACCTTGACCAAATGGATTAATTGTTATGGCTTTCCTTTTTTTATAGTCTACTTGCCTTAATCATTAGTGAGTTCATTTCATGAGCTGTGCACATCTTTCCCCATAAATAAATCCTCAAGAGCCCAATTTAGAAATATATGTCTCATGATGGCTTAAAATAAACTCAGCTTACTAATGTATTTCCTTTGTGATAAACAGAATGATGCACTTTTAATCTGTGAACTGGAAAACATTCATTACACCTATAGTATACAACTTTTTACCCTTGTCTCTAATCAGCTGCAGCCTTCCAGATGTGTTGACTACAATCTTCAAAATACCCAGCCAAAGTGATCAGGCATCAGGTACAAACCACAATGACTTTTTTAAAAAAATGATGACTGAACCTTGGCCTTTTATAGTAGTCTCTCAACATTGGACAAAAATATGTGACATTGCTTGTGTTATGACATTGTAACATCTGGAAGACTAGGCAAGAACATAAAGATGGCAGCATATTCCTATGGGGGCTTCAAAGTCACTTCATGGCTAGTTATGCAATTATGTCATCGGATAAATAATTCGCCCTCATTTTTCTAAAAACTCACTATTGAAAACCAGCACTTTTGCCACTAGATTTCATGGTGCATTCTAGAGATTGCAAAATAGAGCTAGGAAACAGCATACCCACAACTAATTTAATGTTAATTAAATTTAAAGTTTTACTATATTTTATCCTGGACCTGTTAGTTTTTAGAGTTCAGTTTTGACATGCCACTCGAAGCCCAAGTGCCACCTTGCCCTAAAATAAATTGCACCCCCAAAATATTCAACTATTCACATGACCAAAGATGGTTAGGAATAATCTCAGCATGAATTGTGGGAGATGAATTCCTTTATATCTTGAGGACTTTAAGTTAGAAAAGGCAGGGTAATGAGATTAAATTATCTTATTTTGGCCTTTCTTCTCAAGACCAATCATATAATTTCTCTATACAGATATCCTTGAGTTATAACGGTAATTGGGTCTGGAATTTCCACCGCTAAGCAATGCGGTCATAAAGCGCAACATCACATGACCATGCTGCTTAGCAATGGCAATCCCGGCAGTCCCCATTGCTGTCATTAAGCGAGAACCATGCAGGTCATTAAGCAAGGACCTCCCATAACTGCGACTTGCGACTTCCTGCTGGCTTCCAACAAGCAAAGTCAGTGGGGAAGCCAGCAGGAAGTCTCAAGCTGCAGTCATGACAAGACTTTCCTTCTTAGGTGGCTTGCAAGCAGGCTGGTGGTTGAGAGCAACCAGCAGGCAGGTAGGTGCTACAGAGTGCAAGCAGGCCCAAGTGTGGACGGGTGGACAGGCAGGCACTATGGGTGGGCACAGGCATGAGTGCGGGCCAGTGCACAGTTGGGTGCTATGGGCGGGCACAAGTGCAAGTGGGCAGGGGGGCGCTACAGAGTATGAGATCCTCCTTCCACTCAGGGGCTTCTCAGGAGAAAAAGTGGCGGGAGCAGGAGTGACTTGCAGGAGCGACTTGCAACCTCCTGCCAGCTTCCCCATTGATATTGCTTGCGGGAAGCTGGCAGAGAAACTCGTTAATGGTGATCATACGACCATAGGATGCTGCAACCGTCATAAGTGCAAGCTGGTTGCCAAGCACCCGAATCACAATCATGTCACTGTGGGGATGCTGCGACAGCCACAACTTCAAGAACCAGTTGTAAGTCCCCCTTGTTCAGCACCGTCGTAACTTTGAATGGTCACTGAATGAATGGGCATAACCCAAGGACTACTTGTAAGCGTTCCTTTATATAAAGTGGTAATGTAACATACTTTCTACCAGCTTGCTTCATTTTATTTATATATATTTTACCAAGGGTTTGATATTCTCCTAGTGTACCTTGCCAAGGAAGACATTAATTGTTTTCTGATTTATCAGATATTGCCACTTATTTTGCCAGTTCCAAATCAACATGGAAGGCATACAGACATTTTAAATAAACCTATGAAGAACAAAATCTGTGGATACAAATGAGGAATCAACTAGGAAAGCTGAAGCAACAAGATTGTAGAAATTTCTATAATTGCACATTTATAGATTTTTATATTTGAAAATGAATATAATGACTAAGATCTAAAGTCCAGTACAAAAAACTTATCCTGTTCTTCTCTGGTGGAAGAGGCGGCTGAAGACCTCTAAGCTATGTAGAATAGACCATATGCTTCTCTGAATCCCATTCAGTGTATTTGTACTGGACTTGAGGAATGCCTACTTCTTTAAAATTCATTATTAGGTATGTTGTGCCTATTTATTCTGATTAGACCACATGACAACAATAAATTGAGAAAAGGAGAGATAGGCAAAGGAGAAAAGTTGTTAGGCCCTGCTTAGTCTCACTTGCACTCTTATAACTCTTGTCTTGTTCTTCACATTAACTGCATGGCCCTCTTAAAATATGCATATCAGCTGACCAATAAAGCATATGCTTGTACATAGCACAAAAAAAAAAAAAAAAAAAGAGCTATTGCACCAAACCCTGAAATATTTCTCTTTTCTGACCATTTTTGTTGCTGTATTGCTATCGAGATTCACTCTGTAACTTGAAGAAGCATTCTTGGGAATTTGAAGTTTGTTTGTTTTTTTACTAATGTTTGATGTGTCTTCTGGCCTCTGTAAAGATACTATATTATTGTTGCTTTGGGGGCTTTTTCTTAATAGACGAGCACACCTACTTCCTGTTATACTCCAATTATTCACCTGGAGCTGAGCCTAAAACTCCTCAGAGATTCATCTTCATTTCTCGCTGACATTTCTGTTTATATTTTCTCATCCCTAAAGCCATGTGTAGCTTACCCAGTAAAAATTAAACACTTTGTATATCTTCTGATGGCTATAGTTCACAAAAACGCATATCTTAATAAATATACTATACTATATTTCTCATAGTGCAAAAAGCCGTTTCACAGATGTTGTCACATCCCCTAGCTCAGGACCCCTTAAGCCTTGAAAAAGATTTCAAATATAATGATCCCCAATTCAGAGGGAGCCTTTGCCATCTGTTTTGTGTGTTCAAGGATGTAGCCTTTCCATTATCTGAGAGCTTAGAATTAGGGACTAACTTTTTCATAGTCCTTGCAGTTTTCCAGCCATGCAGGAGTCAGAGATTATAATAAGGGACAAGTTTAGTTTAGTGTTCAGTTTATTATTGATTAGCCATTAGGCCATATCAGCATACAGAATATAAAACATATAAAACACAAGTCATTAATAAGACTACATATTAAAAATAGGATGAGGAACGAATTAAAATTAAAAAAGAAAAAAGATGCAAATCATATTTCTGTATCATCCCTACAATTTACTCCGATCAGATCCACATACGTAGATCTCAACTGTACTGTCTTGTTCAAATAAAGGGCCATATTATATGTAATTTTTGAATTCTGACCACACATGAAATGTATTGTTTTAATATAAGAATCCCAATAGGCCATTTGTCTAATGTGCAGTCCAGGATACTGATCCCTCTCTTTTTTATACAATTGACATTCACATAATATATGTGTTATGCCTTCTATCTCTGGAGCTCTGCAAATACAAGTGTGTTCATTATAAGAAACTTGGTTAAATCTTCCATATTTAACCATTGTGTCCAGCTGCTCAAATCTTGCTCAAGTAAATACTGCCCTAAGATATTTGGGCATTTCTGTGTTTAAATACTTGGCAATTTGGAAGGTACATTTGTAATGGCTCATCCATTTCAGTGTGCCAACCTTACCAAAAGTGGCTATATCTTTCTGTGCTTCTATATCCAATATTGTGGGTGTGGCAATCTTTTTAGCTTGTCCTCCAGAAACAATTGGACATGAGACAGGGAGACCACAGCTCCTAATATAATTTGTCAATTGTACTATCCAAGAAGTCTGTAATTGAGATTTTGTCTGTTCTAACAGACACAATTTTGGGATCTGTCAGTTTCCATAGCATTGATTTTGCACCAATAATTATAAGCCCTGATTTTAGACAAAGAACAAATTGCATGGCTTCCCAATTCAGTTCTAACTGCAGCAGCTGAAGTTCTTTTATCCACACCCAAGATACTTCTCAGATGCTGTGATTGCATTTGTTCTAATAGTGATATGTGTTTTAAGCCCCAAACTTCAGTGCCATATAGGAGCATAGGAGTAACCTTGGCCTTGTACACTTTGATAATTGGGGCTAATTTGCTAGTAAGGGGCAAGAATTCTTTGACTCTATGATCAACAGCAAGCAGAGGTTGCCCTCCTACTTAAAGCTTTACCTGGCCTTTCTAGACTATTTAAAATTTTAGTAGATCACAGAAAAGTGCTACAACAACAGCTCTTTTCAGAGTTAACCTAGCAGGTAAAGGTTCTGCAGAATACTGTTATACTACCAGAACCTAGATTTTTGTGTACATCTTCCCCTCTCTATTAGTAATCACTTCCTAACTGACTTCCTTGAATCCCAACCAGGCCAGGACAGTTTTTGCTGGCTGCATGGTTCTTCCTTTGGAAAGAAATTAACAACTGATAATGACACGAAAACCCTGCATAATGGACAATGTCTTTAATCTCAGTACAGGCAACCTAAAAGTAAATCTGGGAAATAAAAAGGATCTTATTTTGAAATTGCTATTTAAAATGCCAATTCATTCTAAGTTATGGGGGAAAAACTGAATCTAATGGGAGGAGGTGGAAGTGACCAGCTTTTGAGTTGTTTGATTATGAAAGCCAGGGAGCGCATGCTTATATGCAAGCCTTCTTGGAAACAGAAGAGCTTTCCCCTGTACTATTCATGCTTGTTTACACAGTCCTGTGTAAACTGCTAGGAGGTGCTATGTAGCTTCTAATCGATCACATATTATGTGAGTTAGCTACTGAGCGGGATCAGTAGCTAACTCTATTGGAATAATATATACATGACATAAATACAACCCATTTAATCCTATTTTCCTTTGTTTTTCCTCCTAGCCTTCTCCATGTCAACTTATAAATTATCTAAACAGGAACTGGTCCTTTCACACTCTGCAAAACATCATGTACAATGAGAAATCTGTATAAATATACATGTCTGCAAATTAGTCATTTTGTAGATTCCAGGAGGGCCAAGTATCCTGATAACTTGCAACTCACAATAATAGAGTAGGCTTTTCAATCTGGAGCCTTTTGGATCATGATGGATATAGTTAGTCCAATATGGCTGGTCACCATCAAGGTGGGAGGTGCTACCACAGAATGTTGGGGGTGGAAATCCAGCTACAAAACTTTGGCAACAAATAGGGTTGAAAACACCTAAACTGAACTTAATTCACAAAACTGCTGTTCCATCACACCAAAGTAAGCAAACCTGAGGCTATATGAAGACCACATTTCAGTACAAAACAGTGTATCTTCTTTGAAATCGAAGTACCAGAGGTAATTTCAGTTGGTACTGCTTATTATCTCAAGGTGCTGAAGGGAGATGAAAAATTGCACCATCCTAAGCTTTCTACTCATTTAGAACTCTTGAAAATAGACCAGTCTTTCCCTCTATTGCGTCTTGGTGCTATACAATAGTTCCTCCCACTCCTTAGACAGGTTCAGGTCACTTCAAAGAAAGTTTTACCTGATTACCTGCTGCAGTTGGACAGTTTTGAAGCTGGAAGCGGGTCAGTGAAATGAGATCAAGTGAACAGTACGAGAACAGAGTACAACCTCAGAAGCCACAAAGCCTATGTTTCCCTTACCCCCTCCGCGGAAAAATACGAGATTACACTCACAGGCGCTGCGACTGCGGCGGGGCAGAGGCAAGAGTAGCCCAGAGGGTCTTTCTTCCGCTTCTGAGCACTTCAGCACCTCGGAGAGCTCCTGACGCCCTTCTGCCGCGGCTAGGTCTGGCCTGCCGCTCCCTTCCCAGGCGCCGGGAGCAGGTGGGGGCTTGCTGGCGGGCGCTTCTACGGCTGCCGCTGTGGTCGCTTTGCTCCGGCTTTTAAAGGCTCGCGGCTTTCTGGAGGCGACCCGCGGAGGAGCTGCCGGCTCCGAGCTCAGCTGCACCACGGTGTTGCGCGAGCGGGTGAGCGCTGAGGTGACGGAACCCATGGCCGGGTGGCGAGATTTGGCTCCGTCTGAGAACTTCGCCCGGGGCCAGGTCAAGCGCCTCGTCCGCCCTCGCTCCCGGGCTCCACCTTCCCCGCCCTTGCCAGGCTCTGGGAAGGCAACTTTCTCTGTTTCGAAGGGCAACTTCAGGCGCCCGCGCTCTCTTTTCTCACGCTGGCTCGCTCCCTCTGACTCGCAGACAGAAAGGACTTAAAGCAAGCAGCACCCTGGAGTTTGCCCGTCCCACCATTGGTGACAGGGAAAAGGGGACGCCCGAAGCCTGTCGTCACTTAGCTCCTTGTACTTACAGGCGTATTTACTAGTCATACGGAACTGTAATAAACGTTTTCTTTTGGGTGGCTTGGTGCGTCGTGCAAAGGGAAGCCCAGGGTTATTTTATGCTTCCGTATATCATGCGGACCCAAGAAATGGGTTAGTTCACTAACCAAGTTAAGCTATTTGTGCAAATAAAGACAATCGTTTTTTTTTTTAAACCGAGGCTAAAGAAACCCCATTGCAGTGCCTTGGAGATAAGGGTGGGAAACTATTTATTATTACCTTTGTTCATGCTGAGCACAAGAACTGAAAAAAAGCTTATCCTGTTTCAAATAAAATTGAAAGTCTGTTTAGTTTATTTCACTCTTGCAATAATCCTTTATAGTTTGAGAAGGCTTCAGAAGTATATTAGCCTAGATCCAGCCAATCCCTACATGATGCCCTTCAACTTCCATTATTCATAGAAAGCATGGGTATACAGGTTAGGAAAATGGGAGTTATAATCTTGTCAGGACACGGAAGCTAAGAGGTTGAGGCTTAGTACTTGAATAGGAGACCACCAGGGAATTCCATGGGTGTAGGCTAGATTAGGAAAATGAAAAACACCCCAGAAAAAAGCAAAATTGCATAGATACGTCCATGAAGCCTCAAGAGCTGAGCTCAACTAGGAGACTTTATCTTTCCAACTGGAAGGTACCAAGTAGGAGAAAGTTGTATTTATTGACTGATTTAAATGCAGCTAGATCTGATGATTTTATCCCTTCCTCTTTCCTCAAACACACAGTCCATCATCCAGAGATGAAAAGTTCCTTAGTTTTACATATTCTTGATTTATTTACATGTTTGAGGATTTGGTAATTTGAAAAGAAACAATATTCTTTACCCTCTTACTGTAATCTAGTATCTTAAAAAGTGAAAATACCCTCAAGCTGGACTCAGCTCCTGGTGCTCCTATTCAGTTTTCTTGGCATCTATAGATTTGCCATTGTCCTCTTCTGAGATTATGTTGTTTGTTTGACTTTGTCATTTAGCCAGTTGACCTGGAATTCACAGGCACTGTCTCATCTCAGCACTAACCAGACCAATCCTACTTAGCTTCTAAGATCAGCCAAGGTCAGCTAGAAGCTGTCACACGTGTATCTGATTTACTTACAAAGTTTGAGGAGGGTAAACCAGAGCTTGAAAAAACTGGTTGAAGTAGGGGAAACCTGGAGGGGAAAGCCTTCTGCTAATCAAAATGAGATGATTTTGTATAAACAGTAGGAAGGTTATCTTGATGCAGGGTAACTGACAATACTATACCATTCTCTATTCTGGAAATTGTAGTGCTAATGCATCTGGAAAACATTGGGTTAGGAGAAGATGTCATAGTGGGGAACACAGTTCTATTTCCAGAACTCCTAACATTACAAAAAATCACTATGAAGGTACAGTACTGTGTCTCATTCTCCTCAATGGATTTTCATAATAAGAAATGAGAAGGGAGAGGATTTCCTCTAGCACCCTCCCCAGGATCTACTTTTAGAGGAGGCAGATGGAGACCCACGCAGCACACATGAAAGGGGCACCATCCAAAGAAATCAATATTTCAAAGGACCATAGGGATTGATACTTTTCGTTCAACATGATCAGTCTGCTATCTGGGGGAAGGCAGAATGGGGGCAAACTTTTTTTGTGGCTGTTTTGAACCTTTGGCATTCCCTTCTCCTGGCATCAGAACAATTCTGTCCTTACTGGTGATCTGAAAGCAGGTGAAAACCATCTTCTTTCACAGAACCTTTGGAGGATAGGTTGAAAGAATATTTTGGCCCTGGAAGTTATAGTTTTATGTTTTTAACTATTAGGAAGTAATTTGGGCCTATAATGTTTATCTTGATTTTATGGTTAAGAGATTTCTATTGATGTTTTATTGTCATGAGTCTGAGGCAAAGTAGGAGGCACACAAATAATGTAAAATAAATAAAATCCTAATAATTATTTCAGTATTTGGGGTTTCTTTACCCACATTCATTTAATGGGCTATCAACTGCAATGGACAAAAAACAATATTAAGTGTAGCATTTGTTCTGGGCCAAGTTGCAAGCACGTGTCATAAATGAGCTAGCAGTAGCAATTCAATTATTTCTCCATTGTGTTCCAATAAATGGTCATATGTATTTAGGCTTTTTGTAGGTAGATTATCCAAAAATAGGAGATCTACTAAGAGTTAGCATGTTATTCTTTAGAGTAATGCTGATGGAGCAGTTAGTAAAAAGCTTTCCTGCTCCTGGAGCAAAGAAGAGAGAGGAACATCTTCACATTTCCCACATTTAATTTTGGTCCTTCTACATTACTGCAATCCCTGCAAGGCAGAACGCTTGTGAGATTTTAAGTTTAAGGCTGCTGAGAACATCTTCCCAGCCTCCCATAGAAATTCTGAGGATTATATTCAGTCATAATTACAGTAATATAACACTCATCATTGTTAAGGGACTGATCATAGACTCAGGAAAAATTGCCTCTGGGCTACGGATGTGATTACACATCACTATACCTCTGTAATTTTCAAGAAAGAAAATATGTGGTTACAGTGTTGCCTACAATAACCCACAAAGCTGTGGATATATATTATGTTGATGAGGTGATGTGAGATGTCTAATGGAAATACCTATCCATTTATTTCTATATATTACTTCTAGTTTTGCTGGATAGCTCAAGCTCTGTAGAAACTAATGTAGCAATAATGCAAGGATTATATTTAGCTGCACAAGATTTTTTAAAAAATTCTCATCTCATTATACTTCTTCCTTTTCTACTTGCTAGCAACACAATCATAAATTAAAATAAGCTCTGAGGGGGGGAAGGCTTAGTCTTGATGTGGCTCTTTTTGGATCATAACCATAGACCTCTAACAAACACACTGAGATGGACTTAGATTGAATTAAGATGGATTCTACTTGAGTAAACATGCAGTGGATCAAGCAGTAATAATGTAAAATAGGCTCCTTTTCTTTTTAAATTTTGTTTTTGTTATTTCCAAGAGAAATTGGCATTATCCTATAGAGATACAGTTTGTATGCTCTGACAGAGACCCAAGCCACCTCAGCAGCAGTGACGCCATGGAGTTTCCACCACTAATGGAATTGTCTCTTATGGACACAATAAATGATTCTTGTATACTCTGTCAAAACAAGCTACCCATCCACCCTGCAAACTAAGGCACAAATGAAGCTCAAACCTGCTGCTTTCATGTGTTATTGTTTGTCTCCAGCAGCATCTGTCACTGAAACTGGCTCTGAATGGGCTTCTCCCTAAGGGAAGAAAAAGAGAGTAGCAGCATCACCAGTAATAGGTGGCAAAAAAAAAAAAAAAAAAAAGTCTTTCCCTCCTAGGGGAAGCTACTTTGTTAGTGACTAAGAAATGTGTTTTCTTATTGTAAGCTTAGAGAGAAATGGATGAAAAGAAGCCACAGTGCAATTCTACATCAATGTTTTAGATTTATAGTTCCTTCTATTGTTGAGATCCTGAGACAGGTAGAATCCTTCTCTCCATAGTTACACATAGCAACCCATATAGAGTCCAGAGTTATTCCTGTTTTACTAGGTGTGCCACCTAATTAAATAGCTTTACCTAATCAATTGCTTTTTCACCAACTTAAATGAAAGACTGTCTCAGAAACAGGTCATCTCCTCCTGAGTAGAAAGAATATTAGCATGCAAACACTAACTTCCCTCTCCCACTAGGTATATGTATATGTATTAGAAGAAGCTGGGACTGGAATGATCTGCCACTCTACTAAGGATTGAGTACTCCCAGTTGAATCATGGTTACTTCCCAGATATAAGGTTTATCTGAAAAGGCACTACTAAGCAACATCAAATTCCTTTTGTGAAGTCAGTACTTTGGAGAGCAGGATGAACAAATTTCTGTTTTCGAAGACAGTCACATTTCTATGTGCAGGATGAATGGGTTTTAGAACATACTTAGAGAAGTGTGACATTTATGTTTTAAAGATGACTGGATTTTCTGTTTTCTTTCTAACCTCCTTATACAAGGAATTGGAGTAACTTTGTTATTGCAACTGCAGATGATTGCTTTAAAAGGAGGTATGTGGTGGTAGCACATAGCTAAACATAGCTGAACCGGGTCAGATCTGAAGACCACAAGGAAAAACCAGGGCTGTAGGCTGGACTGGGAAACTTTAAAAAAAAATCCTGGAAGAAGGCAACAGCTGACTACTTCTATATTGTTGCTAAGAAAACACGCAGGCTCATAATCAGTGAAGCTCTAGTAAGTTTCCCAACTGAGTATCTTCCAAATGACCATGCTAGCCAAGTTCTAACAGCTTTAGTCCAGAATTAGAGGGCATCACATTGGGAAAAGCAATTACATTTAAATAAAGAATTCCTGCCTCATACATATTTCCTGCTTGGGGTTTGAACTTTAAATCTATTGCTGAATCAAATCATCATTTTATCCATACCTCTTCTACAGATTTTTTTTCAATCACTGAAAGATATCAATAGTGCATAAAAGTAATGTTTACCTGATTTAATAACGTTGGTTTTGCTAATATTTTTTTCAATGAATGAGCTCATATTATCCCCAAATAAATAACCAGGTTAGTCAATATTTTATCATAAATCAATCAAATACAGGGTATCCCAAAAGTCTTGCACTAAGTCTTTTGGAACACCCTTATACTGGTATCTAAATTAATTAGGTTTTTGCTATTAGGAATCTCCAAATAATAGTTTAGTATTTTAAAAAGAATCCTTGCAGAGAAAGGATAGCATATTTAGTATACTGAGATCAATTTTGTGATAGTTCATGGTCAAAATATTCCACAGCAGTGTGGCCTTGTTTGTGACTATAACCATTTAAATTTAAATAAACAAAATCCCTAGATGTAATGAACACTCAGTATTGAGTTGAAACTACAAGATTCCAGATGGCAGTTTAAATAGGACACAATATGTATTAACCAAAGCATAATTTATTGTTAAGCCTTAAAGTCCCTAAAATAAAGGCTTAATCAGCTTTTACTAACCAGACATATTTTTTGTTTTTCACAAAAAATATGAGTCTCTGTTTTGTATTTTATGTTGTGGAGCTAATTTTCTCCCTAAACAGAAAAAGAGTTATATGTAATACAATCATAGTAAAAGCCAAGTATTTGCATCTAGCATTCCCCTGTCTATTACTAAACAGTAGTTAGTACTAAAGTAAATCATGACCTTTCATTTTATATCTATGTGCAAATCTTTTAACCAGGAAAATAAACACTGCCAAGTTTTAGTTTTTCATTTTTCTTCTGAAATGGCTGCAATTGAAAGGACTGTAACGGACATAAATAAATCCCTTATTAACACAGCCTAACAACCAGATCCTATCAGGAGACAAATCACCATGTTCTTATTAACAATGCACAAATGTGGACAGTATGAATCATTCACGTTTTTCTCTTGGGGTTACTTTTTCCATAGTGTTTCCTTATTTTGGGCAGCTCAGATTTCCCATGTTTCTGTTAACAACTAACAGGTTACTATGACTGTATTCCTTAATGTTCGCTAAACCATATAATTGCTTGTAGAATAAAAACAAGCATTTAAAATGGAATTTTAACAGCAGTTCCATAGTGCCTTGGAATATCATTCACATATGCATGTCACTTGACAATGAAGATATAGCATAGTTATTACTTCCACTAAACCATGCATGCAATAGACTAAAGCTGGCTTACTGCCTTTCTCTTGAAGCAAACTACAGTAGTGGCTGAGTTGCTGTGATGTCACAAACTTTCTAATGGCCCACAGTCATAGTAATGACTATATACTGAAAGGTAATTGGCTAACATTTGAGAGATTCATGGCTGAATGACAAGTTGTTTATAGGCTGACAATAAGGATCAGGATTAGAGAAAAGGAACTAACAGAATGCATACAGGGGATTGAGAGATCCACCTGAAAGAGGCTGGGGCACACTCCCCCCCCCACTTTTTATTGTTCAGTGAAAAGACAATTAAGACGGAATTTCAAACAATCTTTATCAGACCTGTCAAGGAGATTCACTTTTCCAACTCCAAGCCTAATTGTTTTGCATCCTCTTGCAGTTTACTTTTGTTTGTTGCATTTATTGTGTTTGGATGACTCTCAACAGTTCCCCTCCCAAATGACAGAGCCTGATTCAAAAGTACCAAACAAGCTTTTGTTCTCCTGCACTAACTCAGAACAATTCTCAATTTCAGTAGCCTCAGAACAATTCTACATAAGCAGATCATAGTTATAATATAGTTTAATATTTGTTTGTGCCCAGCCTACAGATTTAAGAAAAGGGCTTATAGAACATAACAGCAAACTTTCCTTTCCTATCAGATGATAATGGTCTGGATCTAGCTGATGACCCTCTCAGAAACCTTTGATCTTTCTTCAGTCTATCTCCTGGCACCTCCCCATAATGTCTTCTGTATTACTAATTTGTCACATGGTACAATCAATTTCTGTGATGGAATGGAATTATGAAGGCCAAGCTCAGGGAGATAAAGGGAAGATTGATGTCAGGTCTAGGCCAAGGAACTCCAAGAGACAATGCCAATTCAGTCCAGCTATGTTTATTAGCTACAACCTCTAGCAAGAATCTTCCCAGACTAAAACCCCAGTTCCCAAAGTCCTCCAGCCACAACAGTGTGTCTTCCTCAGGGAGGTGCCAGTCTCATCCTCCTGTTCCTCCCACGCACTTCTGGTGAGCTAAGAAAATGTTTATCTCCCTGAGCTTGGCCTTCATAATTCCATTCCATCACAATTTCCTTATCAATGTATCTTCTTCCAAGCCATTAAATGCTTTGTGAACTTCCCCTTACCCAGGAACAGAGAAGCCATCAGCAGAACAAGAATGTTCAATCTATTTAAGATGACTACCCACTTTTTCTAGATTAAGATCAGCAGGCTTTGTTCAACAGCCATTAGAACTGTGTAAGTCAATTCTAGCTATCGGAGTATCTTTAGCTGTCCACTATCACCTTCATGACTGGGCTTTTCCTTCCCCGAATTCTCTCTGATGTTAACATGTCCTCCCAAATGCTTTTTAAGACGACTTCTTTGCCAAATCTGCCTCTACTACCCTCCATTCACCTGTGAACAGTATGTATAGCACTGCACTATTAATCTAGCCAAAATGATTTACTCATGAACAAGTAGTGATTGGTGATTCAAGTGAAACCATATATAACAAGCAATGCCCACATTCCTTATCCTACTATTATACCAAATTAAATATAATATTCTACTTTCAGATGTTAAAGATGTTAAGACACAAATTTTCCCTACTAAAACCCTAGCATGTACAAATAAAACATCTAGTAGAACGGCAATTTTTAGGCCAGAGGCCACTAATTAGAAAATATCAGCCACGTTAAGGAAAAAAATGAAGATCAGAAGTGAATCTGTACTTTTCCACTGGTTGAAAGTATTTGATCAGCTGCTTTGTAATTCCCAATGCATCTGGTATGTGCAGTTGCTTGGTAACTTGTGAAGTGCTACTGCACATATATTATGTACACATGCAGAAACAGTTGCTGGATGATGATGTTTTGATACTAAGATTATTCATCAAGTATTTTACTAGAAGGTCCACAGCATTAGACAGATTGCAGTTTCCTAGTTCCATGAATTTGTATTATCATTTGTCACCTTTTAGGGTAGAATGGCAGAGATAAAAGCTTAAAACGTATCATTGTAATTTTAACATAAGTGTGTATTTTGGAGAAGTGAGGAAGTGGGGTCCTTACTTGAATGAACCTCAAGAAAAATGTAAGAAGCCTTGCAGAAATGAAATAAAAGTTGATAATTAGTTACCAATTACTTATTCAATGATTTAGAAAATAACTATTTCTTAGGATATTCTTAAGAATCTCTACTTAAGTATGCCTGCTCAAAAGTATATTCAACTGAGATCGGTGAGATTTACTTCCAGGTAAGCAACTACAGGATTGCAGCCAGAGTGAAAATATTTTTTATTATGCCTATTTTAAATAGTTATGTCAGTTCCTTTGATTAAAATATGCTGCTTTTGCTAGTTCCCACTCTCTCCGAAATATACTGATCTAGTATTCTGAGCTAATTTCAGCATAAACACTTGAAAATTTTGCAAACATAATTTAGCATAAATGGGAACCATAGCAATAAATAAATGAGATTATATGCTAATATGCAAGTTTAATATTAAATATAGAATCCAGAAGACCCATTAGAATTTTCCAAATAACAATATGACTGTTTACCATTTATAATCTTTTCACATATTGTCCTAGTTCAATAAAAATACTGTGTGATTTTTCCAATTTGCACAGACCTCCATTTTTTTCATGTGAGAATTACCAAGGAAAGACTTCATCTACATAATGAAACACTGTAAGAAAGCATAAAAGGAAGAATAGAACAAGAATTCTCAATATTACTTTCATAATGTGACATGTTTCAAGGAATGTTTCACATAGGATTTAAAATGTTTTTATTTTAACAAGACAAAAACTGCAAAAATTCCATCCCATATCTGTTCCCCATCCAAGCTATTTTTTGCCTCTACAATTACTGCTTTAAATCAAAGAGCCTCCCTCTAGTGGGCACTTAGAGTTATAGAAAGCCAATACATCAGCTATGGTTGAATCAGAAGGTAAATTTCATATACAAGTAATCCTCATTTAGCAACTACAGTTGGGACTGGCAACTTGGTCGTTAAGCAAAATGGTTACTAAGTGAAACCGTAACTGTGCTTATGATCTTCAATTTTCCTTTACAGATCGTCGTAACTGTGAACAATCGCTAAACAAGGTAGTCACTAAACGAGGACTACCTGTACACTTAACACTGATTCAGGTATCACATTAATGCCTAAAACATTATTTAAAAACTATAGTGGCTAAGTTCACATATCTTACTAAACCAAGCCCAAACTACATTGCGGTTTAGTCTGATATGTGAACCCAGCCTATGTATATCCAATTACACCTCTCTCTTCCAGCGTGTCATGTTCTACCTTTGAGATAAATTGGTTTGAAAGGTTCCCAGAAAGCAAAAGCATAAAAATCTCCTTGCACTGATAAAAAGTTTTCTCCCATTATTTTGGATCCAATCCTTTGGATGCAAGAATGGTAATTAAAACAAGGATTTGTATTTTATCATTTCAAACTTTTGTCCCTCAAAACAGGATACCGTTTCAGAGCAGTCTAACTTGGAAAAACTATTAAAAGTATAAATTATTTCCTTAAAGTGGCCTTTCCTCACAATATAGTTTTACTTAGACATTTCCATTATAGATGGTAAGGTAAATGCATTCAGAATCTGACCCAGACAATATATGTGAACTAATTCTTCCAGAAAATTCTCCAATAAGTTGCCGCTCAACTGTTAAATGAGCTTAGGGTAGTACAGTTGTCATGGAGAGGATGGCCCACAGCAAGAGTAATCCCACATGAACATGTGGCATCCTCCCCATGAAAATAATACTTCCCACAGCCTACCAGATGCTTACCCGAAGAGTTGCAGAAGCATAGCTTGCACAAGAAAAGTAGGGGTAAGATTCTCCACACACCAGTTCTCTCCTTGTATTCATGTGACTATGAATTTATGCCAGATGACTGTTTAAATAGGGAGAAAAGTCAGGGAGGATAAGTGCTTGGAGGGATACTCAGGGAGTTGCTAGACAAGGCCACAGAGACTGCAAGGCCTCATATGCAGGCATGACGATTTGATGACAAGAAAGTCTGCCCATATCTGTGGTACAATATAAACTCCAATATCTTAATTAGTAATGCTGCACAGCACTTTGGATATTAAAGTGCTTTAGAGCATGCAAAAGTGCTCAAGACCATGTATCAGCAATCCCCTTAAAGCAGCTACATCTTTTCCCAGGATCATGCAGCTGCAGCACAATATGTTTGGGTCTGAAGAGTTCCTGACAGACAACACGTGCAGGCCAACGTATGCTCCAAAGCAACTTTTTCTTTTCAAATTTGAAGGGCTGGGACAGCCCTATTACACTTTTTTTTTTTTTTACTGAAGCAAGTACAGGTAAACCTTGCTTAATGACTACCCTGTTTAGCAACAGTTCAAAGTTACAGTGACACTGAAAAAGTAACTTTATGACCAGTCCTCACACTTATGACCATCGCAGTGTCCCCATAGTCACATGATCAGCATTCTGGCACTTTGCAACTAACAGGCGTTTATGACCATTGCAGTGTCCCACCGTCACGCAATCGCCATTTGCATGCTTCACAACCAGCTTCCACCAAGCAGAGTCAATGGAGAAGCCGGCATTAAATCACAAGTCAGTCACGTGATGTGTTGCTTAACGACCCACAGTGACTCACTTAACAACCGAATGGGAATTGATGTGGTAAGTCCATCATGGTCACATGATGTTTCACTCAGCGACCCCATGGGTTAGCAACGGAGGTGCTAGTCCCAATTGTAGTCGCTAAGCGAGGACTCTAAAACAGCCTTACTAGTCTTCTAAACTACTGCCCGACAACAAAATTTCTCCCTTTCATTTATTATTTCTTCAAATAACAGAACCTTTCTTTTCATTCAAGGAGAAAATAGCCATATCTTTTGCACATGAAAATTAATTGAAGAGAGACCCATAAGAGAAAAATAATCCCATCCCCAATCCCAAATATGCTTTTGGAATCATGGCTTCATTACTTTATGTATTGGATGGTATTATTTCTGTTATTATTTAAAACACGAACTAGCCTCAAGAACTGCTCAAAATAACTACTTCCACTTGACTCCAAGCTCTTACATAAACTCCATATCAGTCAGCATAAAAAAAAAATTTATTGCCTTGCCTTCAACAGCAAATGTTTTTCTTACAACGAAGTCATGAGTTTAATGTACAAAGCCATTATTAAAGATGCTTTATCCTTGAAAAGAAACTATGTTACATTTAAATATCAATGTGAAATGTAAGAACAGAAACTCAACAAATTTCAGAAAGATATTCCCACATAATATGTAACAAAAATTCTTGCAGTGATGTCAAATGAACTTATTTATACTTCTGGTCCTTCTCCTCCAGGAACCAACTGTTTGGAGAAAAAAGAATGGGGAGGGGAGATGAAAGAGAAAAGGTTAAAATGTACAAGTATTTAATCTAGAACAGCTGTGAACCAGTCTAACAAGGTTATACACTTTTTTCCATTGGCCTGCCAGCACTGCTGTCACCTAGAGTTCTCCCTTCTCACACTCCTGTAGTTTGACCACTTTACTCTATTTGTATTAATATTCTGAGTGTGCCACCTCAACTTTATTTGGAAAAATAAAAATATGTAAGCAAACAGATTACATCACATTAGATGTTAACTATTTCATTTACAATTTTTGATAGTTAAGACACAGTATAGTAGCCCAAAACCTACTGAAAATTTTCCACATACTCTCTGTGTGAGGCAAAACTCCAAATACAATTTTTGTCCTGAACAATGTCAACATTCCGTCTTACTCCAGATGATTGCATCAATATACTCTAATCACATTTCCCTAATTATTACATTTTCCAAATGTTGTTCATGACAATAAAAACAACAATTCTCCATGAGGCTTCCACCTAGTTTGAGCTGATTAGCAATAATTTAAGAAAGAAACTACAGAAGACAAATTATTTACCATAGTTATATTGTTTCCATTCAGCAAAATCTGATCTAGCTTTGTGATTCTTCGTCCTTCAGGTGTGATTTCACTGTTGAGCATTATTAAAACAAAGAATATAAATTAACAAAAACAGAAAACTATTAAGACTGTTTTATTCATTCAGTACTGCAGCCCCTTGCATTCTTACATGAAAATAACTCATACTGAATTTAATGGTACTTTTCTCCTAAGAACAGCCCAAACTAATACAATTACAGCCTTAACTCTGGATGCAAGCCCTCTTGCACTATGTCAACTTATGGAAGCTACTACAATACAGTATGTGGTATTCTGTATCCCACACAATCATATGTATTCGATCTAGGTGGAAAGAGTGAATGAAGCAGCTACTTCCCATGTTAAAATCCCCCAAGCCCTGAATGCTGCTGTCAGATACTCAGCCTCTCCTGCCTAGCCTTGTTCACACAGTGCAGTAAGCCATAATTTGATTTCTTTGTGGCTTAGTGTGATACATGAACCTAGCCACTGTGGTCTGTAAAATAATAGGTTTGACCTATTATTAGGAGCTAGCTTATTGTATTTTATTTTCTAAACTTGGTAAAAAATGCTTGGCTTAACACAATATGCAATGCAAGTTATGGTCTTGCATTTACTTTCTCAGAACAGTGTGGGAAGCAATCCTGCTGAAACTGTTCCAAGAGAGCTGTAATAAGATAAGAAGAATAGGTCCATTGGAAGCATTAGTAGTACACTTTCCTTTTTAAAAGATACTACTAAACAAATCTGGGTATATTTTTCAATTAATCATCCATTATATTTTATACAAAAGGTCGTAATAGAAAGTATAGTTATAAACATTATAGGAGAATAATTATTCCACAGTAACCTAACAAACCTTCATTAAAATTAATCTTCTGATGAGGAAGCAGTATGTACTTTTTAAAAAACTGTATTCATGAAAATAGTGAAATACAAAACAGAGTGTCTACATTAAATCACGATTATACAGTGGAAAAAACCTAAACGTAAGAAACCATTATTAGTATTATATTTGTATTCCATCTTTTTTTATTTTTTTTTTGGTCAACTCAAGGTGGTGAACATACCTAATACTCCTGCCTATTTTCCCCACAAACAACCCTGTGAGGTGGATTGGGCTGAGAGAGAGGGACTGGCCCAAAGGCACCCAGCCAGCGTCCATGCATAAGGGAGGCCTAGAACTCATAGCCTCCTGGATTCTAGGCCAATAATAATAAATATAAATATCTTAAAGTCATTAAGCTTATCATTAAATCATATAGCAATGTACTGTGCTATCTTCTCATTTTTAGAACTCAAAGACTTTGCAAAAATAGATAGCAAACTCATATCCTGGATACATTCCTTAAAATCAGGAGAGTGACTTTCTTTCCAGTTACAGTAGAGTCTCACTTATCTGACATAAACGGGCCGGCAGAACATCGGATAAGCGAAAATGTTGGATATCACACAGTAACGATTGAGTGCGGTAATAAAAAAAAAAAACGATCCACTGCACCTGTTGCAATCGATTTTTGCATTGCGGCACCGCACCGTCAGGAGCAACAAGAAAGAGTACACTCATGCTCGCAAACAAGCGGCACACTTTTCTCGTCGCCAATTTATGCACGTTGTTGTGTTTTTTTTAGGGGTGTCGGATAAGACGGAATGTCGGATAAGCGAAGGTCGGTTAAACGAGACTCTACTGTATGTAGGATTATCCTCTTTGCCATCCAGGTTTGATACAGCCAAACTTTTTTTGTTTAATATTTTGTTATTGAATAGCAGTTTATACAAAAAGACAAAGAACTAAACAGAGAACAATATTATGATAAATACAATACAAGAAAATAAATAAAAAGTAAAAGGCACTATTAGCAAAAAAAAAAGTCCAATAGTTGTTTATATTTTCCATATAAGAGTTGACATGTTTGCACCTGTTGTGATTAACATAATGAGTATAATCTGCCTAAACTTTATAAAAGTGTGATTCTTGCCTCTGGAAGTTCATTGTCCTATGTTTATCACTATTCTTTTTCTAATAAAGCAGCTGAAACAGCTTTTTAACCCACAAATAAATTAAGTTTTCAAGGAGTGTCCAATATTGAGCAACAGTTTGCTGCCAAAAGTAAATAGAGATCAGCTTCTCATTTTTAAGCAAGGTATTAGATTGTAGAAATAAATGCAACAAGCACAGCTCAGGGGAGCATTTGATCCTTTGTTTTGTTATATTAATTTCACCAAAAAAATTGTGCCAGAAGGGTACCACTTTATCATATGTCTACCACGAATGGTAAAAATGATCCCTTTTTGCTACAGCCACTCTAATGTTTTGAAGAATGGCTGTGTAGTACAGTATGCTAATCTAGCAGGGGCTAAACACCACTGATGTAACACCTACAACTGCAATACTTAAATAGAGGTGAAAAGAAAACCTCTTGATTTTTACAGTAATTTCCATTTTAGTTCAACTATTGGCTTGCTTAAATCAGTATCCCAAAGTGTCATTTAAGCCAGGAGGGAGATCCCTATCTCAATTTGCAATAGCATATAGATCTTTGACCCTGCAAACAATATAGGTGACAACAGGTCTATAAAAGGTCTATACCATTCAACAGGAAATCCATCCAATTTGGATGGATTGTCTTTCCCCAATTTCATGGCCTACAATGTCTTTGTAATCTCCCGTAATGTCGAAGGTTGTCCCAATATATTTTTATGTTCCTGGGAAATCTCTAACTAACATGCTACTTTGTAGACAAAATATTCCTCAAGATCAGTTTTCCAGCACTAAAAATTTCTTGCACTGTAATAAACATGCTGAGAAGTACATAATAGAATGTAGTTGGTAAATATGGATCTAAACTTTGAAATGCAGAAACTAAAACAGAAAGTATTATGCACTACTTTTTGAAAATACAAAGGAAAGCATAATTAGAACATGTCGTCCAGAATAATTCTCAGACAATATTGAATGCTTATCAGCTTATGTACTGTATCAAGCAAAATCAAAATGTACTGTATCACAGAAATCAAAAGGGTAAGTTTAGAAAAAGCCCAAGAGTAGACAATTGTTGATCCCAAAAACAATCAGACACAAAATCTGTTGAGGTTGCAAGCCAGAAGAGCAATACTTACAATTCAGTAACATCTTCTAATACCATGTCTGGAATTTGTTGTTAAGGAAAATACACTAAGTCACCACAAAAATATTAACATATTTTCCTACATTCACAAAATGAATAAATTCTAACAAAGACTAAAGTTGTTTTTATAAGATCACAATGTTAGCTTAACTTACAGGCCTTGACAGCCTCACAGCTGCTCAGTATACACAGCATTCAGTCATGGCCTTGAATGACATCATGTATACTCTGTCAACATCACTATGTAGAGCTTCCAAATCATACATACAGAATTCTCACAAAATCTGCATATGCAGTTACAGATATTTATAGGTTGAAGACTTCATCTTAACTTACAAAAACTTATTTCCAGAGAAACAACAGTTGAAAAAAATTTTTAAAAATAGGAAAAAACTTCCAAACAATTAAAGAAAGGATACTGACAAAATCATCAAATCCTAGGAGTGTGCCAACAATTTCTTTATCACTTTTCATTACAATGTGAATACGAGAGCCTATACACTTGTCCACCAGTTCTGTTAGACAGAAAAAGGTTTGCAACAGCAGGTGTTAATATTTTAAAACAAATATTTTCTCCAAAATAGTCTACATTCAAAACATAGCACTTAAGATTGTTAGACCTTGCTACATTAAATTTTAATGTAAATGTAATTTATATCTTATACCTTGATATATTTTCTGGTTGTCTGGGAAAGAATGAATTCTTTTAAAAAAATCAAAGGTTTCATTTCTTAATTATATACATTTTTGTATTATAAATATTTACTATCCATAAATCACAATAAAAATGTCAGTGCAGTGAAATGGTTACAGTGTAGGATAGCAAGATCCAAACTTAACTCCCCACTTGAACATACAGCTCAAAGATAAAATCACATGCTTAACCCAGCCTAGTTCCTATGGTTGCTACAATGGGAAAAAAAATGAGACCCACAATATAGACTGCTTTGAGCTCTCAAAAGTAAAAGTAGACTATAAATGCAAAATGCATTAAATAAGAATGATCTTCATGAGGGTTCTGTGCATTCTGTAATGTGCATATATTAGATTTACAGCAAAATAATAATGATACATGAAACTCTGTATTTAATATGCTCTAATATGAGCAACAAGATACACATGGCCTACCTTCATTCCTTCCTCATTAACCATGAATTGCACTGTAACTAGTCTACTGAAAAACCATTTACAGCTATGTGAGGAAGACAATTTTGTTTGGGGAACTGTGGTTTGGAAGAATTAATCTTTTCCTCCATGTATGTGTTTGTGTGGGTAAGTGTATGTAAACAGAGAGGGGAAAGGAGGCAGCATGTATAAATGAATGACAATGGGCCAGGGACAGTCCTATACACCTAGGGACCTACCCACTGGGGATGATGCCATTAGGAACAAAGAGATTGCCCACCCTTACTTTTAGAAAAGAGATGAGAACAGCCAGCCTATAAACCATCAGGCCTTTCCATCCAGACCATGGGCCCACAAGCAAGGCTTCTTTCCTTCCTTACCATTCCTCCACTGGGGAGCCAGTATGTCTTGAAGCAGTATGTTTGTGGTGTTTTACTCTGTTTCCCTTTTGAGAAAAGCAAAGGCTGAGAAAAGCTGGCTGTCAAAGGACCAGTGCCTCAGGCATCAGCTATCTAGAACTTCAGTTAATTTATGTTTTTCCCAACAGAAAAAGACAAAGGATTGCCCAAGATGGTTCTCAGGGAAGATCTCCTTCAAAATGCTCTAGGCAGCTTAATTTATGGGAGCAGGATGAATGTGACCGTATAATGGGGTTGTGACTTTAGCTCTAGCCAGTGATATCATCCAGCTTCCCTGTTTCAATTCCTGATTTAAAATGGTACATTGTTACAACACAGAAAGCATGTGAATACACCCTATTCTCCCTACCCACCCTATCCATCTTAAAATCTACTCAGGTACAGAAAGATGTTAAACAATACTATGCAACTGAACAACACAATTCCCACCCTTGCTCCAATTATTCTTTCAAAGCTTGTCTTCCTCACACAAGGAAGACTTATATGAGTTCAAGCCACTATGGCCAATACCAAGAGATTTTGGAAGTTTCTGTCTGACAACCTATATACATAGCTGAATGAGAAGCAAGAACCAAACTCATAATTTCAAGCACAAGTTCAGGAATAATAATAATAACAAATTAAACTTATATGCCACCCAACTGGGTGGCTTTTTATTATATTTTTACAACACTTCAACATATATGTTTATAATATAAAGTATATTTTATATTTGTAAAATGCTCCTGTATCCTTGAAACTTGCTTTCAAAACTTTACAGTGTGCCTGTGGGGTGAAAAGCAATTAACTGTCACCTATAATAGAACACTACCCTCTCTTGCTAGAGGGCCCTGAGCCTCATTTTGCCTCAAACCTTAGAATAAAAACAGCAGGCTGGGAGAACGATTCTTCTTATCTATGCAGTTTTTCCCTTTCCCAATACATCCCACCAGAGAGAGAGAGAAAGCGGTCATCCCATCCCAACAGCGGCCTGAGATAATCCAAATATATTTCTACTTCGTTCAGCTGCTTTCTTAGGGCCAACTTCAATTTCACCAGCCTTCCCCAACTTGGTGCCCCCCGGGCGCGTTGGGCCGACAACAGTCAGAACTCCAAGCATTAGCCACATTGACGGGAGTTACGGAAGGCCGGATCCGATTATGGAGGGAACACACGCCCACGAATGCAGCGCCCCTCTGCTTTTGCTCGCATATCACAGGCTGGACTCCTTTTCTATACTCTCTGCCATTCGCAAACGCCACTCCGGCAACCCCAGCCGAGCTCTCCGATTTGTACGCCGTCCCACCGCGCCACCCTCACACGCGAGCAGGGCTTTAGTTACCAAGCGGCAAAAGCTGGGACGGGTTGGTAGTCGCATTGGCCGCCATTCTTCAAAAAGACCCAATCAATCGACTCCACTTCGAGTTATTGGCGCTGCTGCGAGGCTATTGGTGGGACGCGAGAGACACTTCCAGTTAAACAGACACTAAAAGTCAAGAACGGAGTAATCGAACTTCCAGCGCGAAGCAAAGGTACGGGAGATCCCGCCAGTAACTGTTTGAACAGCTGTCAGTATCCATTTCCTAATATAAAAGATGTCAGGCTTTAAATATAGATGAAACTTACATCGCGGGAAGGAATCATTCTTTTTATGCCTGATGTTTGAGGACTAGCAAAAAGGCGTTTGCACATTTATTTATGAGCCAATTTATATGATCGCCAATTCGCAATTTATGTTCTGTCCAAATAGTCCAGGACCGAAAGCTGTGATAGAAAATGGCTGCTGGCCCAAATCTAAAAGTGCTGGAAAAAATAATAATCTGGCGGGTGTGTTTATATTATTGACTACGCTGGAGAAGTGCAATTTCAAGACATATTCTAATCCCAAGAGAGTGAACGTGTTAGTTTATAATTTATATTATTCCTGACCACTGCTTGCTGGCTGGAGTTAATGAAATCGGAATCCAACGCTATCTAGAATGCTGTTCTATATAAACTGGCTTAAAAGAAAGTTTTGGTGTTTTTTCACAATGGGTAATGCTTGCTCATGAGGAATTGTCAATATGCCCAAGTTGAGCCACTGCTGCCCTTCTAGCATCTTCTTTCTGAGGCATTTGCACCATGCTGCCTAATGTATTTCTATCTCACCTGGTTGTTTTAAATTTGCTTTTTTCTCTTCCTCCCCATGTGGCTCTCTCTGCACCTGTCATCTGGATGGTACGCCTAAAGACTGCACTTGAAAGACAATTGTTCTATAGGCTGCTCTGGAAGCTTTTCTGACTTAAGATTGGAGTAGAAATGCTTTAAAGAAAATGCTAAAAATATTTGCAATTTTTCATTACAAAAATAGAGAATCTGAATGACTCCCTGGTGTACAAATCTAATAAATAACAGTGGAATATATTTGTTCACCTATCAGATTTTGCTCTTTCATATAATAATAAACAACTGTGCCTATTTTTCATCTGACAAATACCAAATATTCCAGCTTCTTCATTTTGCCTGATGAGAGAGAAGAGGAAAGCACCTGGATTAAAAGAAAGCATGAAAAAATATGCCTGCTCAAGCACCTCAGCAAATTTTAAGAGTCAGCAGACATTCCCCTAAAAGATTTCCCCTAAAGATTTCTTCTCAAATTCCAGTCACTAATTGCAACTGCCCATTCTCCAAATTATTTTTTAGAGTTGCTCTTATTTGCATATGTTGTGAAAGAAATCAAAAATTTCTGACAGCAGCCCTCCTAAGTTTCAATAGAATTTATAACAAAGAAATGCTGAAATAAAGAACCTCAAGTCCTACCATACTGACCTAGGAAAAATGTGGTTATTGCTCCTGCATCAATGGACAACACGGTGGGCTTTCACAAGCAGTGTGAGTGAGCTTAGAAATCAATGGGGTGGGTTTATATTAATGTATTCAACATTTGATATAATACAGCCTGAATTGTGAAAGAAGCATTTCAAAGACATTATAGCCACAATGAAGCCATTTGTGTCTAAATAGTATAGACAAATGTCCTAATATATGGAAACATACTTTTACAGATAAGACAATTTTCCTTCAACAGCCATCTAAGTACATTACTGGTAGACAGAAATGTACATTTTGTTAAGAATATTTTCTTCCAGTGGCTCAATGACACAATGGGCTGCAAATTCACCAGTCATATTTTAGCCTATAAGGTTGAGCAAACCCAAGATTGTGGGAATGATTTATGGTTCAGGATGTTAACAGGAAATTTGGTTCACTAAGGAAATCATAGTTGAGTTATGGGTAAGCATATCACATTAAGTTGGTCAATTCTTAGCAACCACACAGATTTTCTCCATGACTAACAACCAATATTTTCATATTTAAATAATCTTGATTACTGCTTTTCAGTATATATGTGCTACTTACAGTTGTTTTCTGAAAGGCTAGCAGCACTTTTTTCCCATTTATTTAAAGTCAAACCAATACAAACAAGTGGTTGAGTAATCCTAATCTTATTACAGTACTGATAAATCTTAAATATATATAGCAATATATGTTTGTCTTCAGATTGGCTTCTGAGGCTCTGACATAATATCGTTTGGTACTATTTTTTAAAAAGATACATTTTAGACTGGGCCTGCACTTTTTTTCAATCTATCTTTAGGTATGGTTTATTTACTTTCATTACTGTTGATAATTGGTTAAAGCTACTGATCAAATACTGGATTATTGTCCTGATTGCATGACATTTTAAGCCAGTTGTAGGTGTTTTATTTTATTATATTATTAGACTGAAATCTAAGCTACGTTGGGGAACGTTTTTGCTTCTGAACCGTGGCACAGAAATACAGTACTCAAAATAAAAGACTAAATAGAAACTGCAGATTGTACCTTCAGCAGGCAACGTATTATAGCATTGTCGTGGTTGTAAACGAATGCAAACCTTTGAATTGCATCGGTTCCCAATAAGGGGTGGAACGGCCAGAGTTAGTTTCTGCTCCTTTAAGAACAAAGCACTGGTCGCTGGTTGCCAGGAGAGACCGACTTGAGGTAATAGGGTAAGGAAACTCCTTCCTGTAACAATCTGTTTTTGCAGGCGGTCATTACGTTCCCTTCAGTCAAGGGTCGTTCTGGCGCTTCTATGTCCTGAAATAACCCTCCCCTTTCAAGCAAAATAACCCCTGCTGCTCAAGTCCTTCTTTTGAAGATTCCCCCCGCCCGTTTACGAGTTGCTGCTTTTCACCCTCGAGCCCACTAAAGTCCACCGCCCGCTCCTGCCTCGTCTTCCGTTGCCACCCGGCCAGTCTGGATCAGCTGTCAAAGGGAGAGCCACACCACTTCCACAGGCGCTACTGGGCGTGCTCGGACTCCGGGAGCATGCTCAGTGATAGCCAAGCTGCAACTTCTGACGGGCGACGGGTTTCACGCCGTCTGCATACGGAAGCGCTGCTGGCCCCGCTGTAAACAGCCTCCTGCTGTAGGGGCGGCGGAGCGGCCGGTCGGGCGTCTGGCGGCCGCGGCGCAGGCTCCTCCATGGAGCGAAGGGCCAGAGGGAATCCCGATCTCTGCTCTCGAACTGGCGGCTGTCCTAGGGGGCCAGTGCTACACATCGTAGTGGTCGGTTTCCACCACAAAAAGGGCTGCCAGGTGAGCGGCTGCCGGCTCTGCTGGCTCCCTTGACCGCCCTCTCGTTGCCTTGTGTTTCTTCCGCCTTTCAGCCATATTTCCTTCGATTTCCTTCCGTATTACATCCCGTCTGGTGCACGGACATCTCTCTTTTCGTGTCACTCGTCTTCTCAGTGCATGGTCTTGTCATTTGTTTCCATTTGCCCAGCCTCCTAAAGCTAATGCCTTTTCGACGTCTCAGACTACAATCCCCGTTATTCCCAGCCAGCATGCTGATAATGGCTGTTCAGAATGGTAGTTTTAACACATTTGGAGAGCCCCAGCTTGGAGTGTTCTTTGCTATTACACAATTAACCCACCTTCCTATTTCTGTGTTTCTGTAGGTACTCGTATTGTATGCCAGAGTGTCACCAGAAAAATGCATCTGCACATTTCTCTTAATGCGAGAGGAAATGCGTATATGGGTGCACAAGCATACATAGATATAGATAATGCATAGTGGGGTATATAATTTGCTTGTTCAAATATCCAAATATCATGCATCTTCAGGTTACTTAGTATTTCTATTCTATTTTTATTCTTACAGAAATTTCTGTTCTCATCCTGTCCATGCAAATCCAATTGAGGAAAGATGCCTAGATTTGTAATCTTAATTACTTTGTAATTGTGTGCTTAACAGTAAATATTCTTACTAAGCAGTTAGCTTCGTTGAATACAGTGGAACTTAATTATATGCATTGAACTGAAATAATATTAAATCTAAAGATATGAACTTGTCAGTATGGCATTAGATAAATCTAGTTGCCTTTATACTCACTTATACAACTATGTCAGAGCAATTTTTATGAGGAAGGCATAGAATAATTAAAGGTTTGGAAGGGCTACTATTTGACATGAACTACAAAAAAGCATAATTCAGTCACTGAGGATCCCCTGTTAATGAAATTATGTAAAATTAGCTTTGATTGATTAAATCAATTGTCTAACTAACCCAACAGTCTGAAAAGCCCACCAGCAGGACAAATTCTGTTAGTGCTACATGAAGAAGCAATGGTATCCTGTAGGTTAAGATATACTGTAGTAAAATTGAGGAATAAGTGCAGGAATATGATAATCAGTTGTTCTGACTAGTTTATTATTTTGAGTCATACCATGTTGTATTTTCCACTGAAGGTGCATTCTTTTCCTTGGAAATACTCTTCTATGAATGTGCCCACTGACAACTCCATTGGTACTTTACAGGCTCCACTTGGTTTTCTTTTGCTTTTACATTGTTTTGATTTAAAATATTTTAATGAAAATTTAACATGCTGCAGAGATAGAGTTCTTCTAAGCCCCACCTTTATACTTAGAAAATAAAAATAGGTAACTTCAACCAAGTGTTTTGTTTGGAAGTGTGCCCATAAAACAAGAAAAACTAGATAAGCTGGGGAGATAGACAGGAGTAGCAGGGAACAAATTCACTAGTTAAGGTTGTGATCCCTAAAGGAATATCCATAGGTTGCAATATTATGCAAACTTACCTGTATAAAGCGGATTTACTTTTCAGTTGTCATGCATGGCATTTTACTGCACACGTATATTGGAGTCATCAGATTTAAAGCTTCATGCTTTGTCAATAATTACATGAAGCTGGGTTTAACGCTCTTCAAACAATTAAAAAAAATAGACAGTTCTTTGTTTTGAAAAGCGAAACTGAGGGTGGCATTATAAGACTTCATCCATATAGAAGAAATCATTCATTTTATGTGTTATACAGTACTTTAACATTTTAAATTGAAGAAATGGGAATAATAATAGAATGTTTTCTGAGTTGGCAAAGAGCCAAAGTGCTCATTTTCAGATAGGGTTAAAGAGAAATGGCAGAACACTTTCTAAGTATTATCAAATAATACCTGCCTGTTAGCTTAAATATTCACCTTGAAGCTAAAAAGTGAATGGACAAACATGGATGAAATAATTTAGGAAAATGAAATAGCACAAATCAATTTAAAGCAGCAGTCCTCATCATATTAACTAGAAAGTAAAATCCAAATACTTTCAGTTTTATATTTGGCCATAAGCTATCCAGTTCTGTCTATATAAATATTTATAGTTATTGCTTTGAAACAGAGATATCTTCAGAGATATCTCTTGAAATAGAGATAATTCTTTAGATATACTGTACTTAATTATCTTGTTTTATCAGACATTTATTTATTTATTAAATTTGTCATCGCCCATCTCGTTAAAAAATGACTGGGCAGTTTACAAAGCAGTTAAAATCAATTAAAATTACAATTTAAAATAATCCTAAATAAATAGAAAATAAATATAATCCAAGGATAGATGTTAAATTGGCAGTAACTCAGGGAGTGTCATCAAGGTGCCACGTACCCCCAGGGTTGGGTAAGATTCTTGTCACCCCACATAAGCTGGCACAGCCAAGTCTTTAATCCTTTCTGGATAGCTGGAAGGGTAGGGGCCTGCTGCATGCCTGGGGGGAGAATATTCCAAAGGGTGGGGGCAACGGCAGAGAAGGCTCTCCTCCTGGGCCCCGCCAGCCAACATTCTCTCAGTGACGGGGTCCACACCATGCCCTGTCTGCCTGACTGGGTGAGACAGTCCCTCAGGTAATGTCAGGTCCGTTCAGACATGTCAGGTTAAGTGTACTACTTCAGTATAACTGGTTTAATCTGTGACATCTGTTTTTCCAAATGCACTAAAAATTTTGGGTGTGGGTTACCATAACAAAAAGGTTGATATAATGCTTCATGCATTTTTTAAAAAATGCTCTTTCAACCTTTTCCTTTTACCTTAGATTCATCACTTCCTAAAGATATAGAATTTTTTTTCTTCAATGAGCGAGTCCAGGCCGTGGCTCTTGCAAAGACAAAAATATGAAATGCTTGGTTTCTCAAATTCAGTTTAACCTCCTCTAGGTCTAAAGTTGCTTTTGCAATTTACTTAGCATCATTCTGGCTTCTGGGTAATTCCTGTTATTTGTGATGTTCATGTCAGCTACAACAGCAAGTTGACATTGCACAGAGAATTATATACAGTACTGTGCCTTCTTGTAAGAATTGGACAAGATGGAGTTGTTGCTCGTTTCTGGGACCAGACTCCAGGATTTGGTAATATGCCTGCCTTGGATAGGGTTGCACTCACTTTAAGGAACAGGTTTATAATCTGGGGATTCTCCCGGATTCAGCACAGGTACTAAACAACCAAATAGCAACCGGAGAAGCCTTTTATCAGCTGATCAACCAGCTGTGCCCCTACTTGATGGAGAGAGACCATAAGCTTCAGTGATACATGTGCTGGTAATCTCAAGATTGGATTACTGCAAGGTGTTCTTCATGGGGTGGTCCTGGAAGATAGTCTAGAAACTGCAGCTAGTCCAGAACCCAGTGGCATGAGTGGTGAGTAGGACTTCCAGGAGAAATTGTATCTCCCCTTTTTGAAAACAGTTACATTAGCTACCAGTTGCTTTCTAAGCGCTGTTTAGGTATCTTATTTTGGTGTGTAAAGTCTTACAAGATTAGACCCAAACTACTTGCAGTATGGCCTATCCAAATACAATTTATCCTGCACAGTTAGGTCCCTCAGTGGGGCATCTTTTTAATATTCTGACATAGGTATATACAACTTAAACTGTAGATTCTTTTTTTTCCCCCTGTGGTGGTTCCATACTGTGGAATATCTTGTTGTTGGAATTGAGGCAGGCCCCTTCCATGTAGGTTAGGAGCAGGCTTAAAACCTACCTTCTTATCCAGTCTTTAGTTTTATAATGTTTTAGAGGTATTTAACATTTAGTTCAATTGTTTTAGATGATTGTTTATGTATTTTAAGATGTTTAGACTTATTGGAGTGAGCAGCATATGTATTTGTATATAAATAATTGCATTGTAAGAAAAGATATTCTAAGCTCTTTTGAGAAACTACACAGGAACAAATCACCAGGTCCTCATGGTACCTACTCCAAAATTCTTAAATAACTCAAATGTGACCTCATAGCAAAAAGATAAAAATTGTCCCTCAGATATGGTTACCTTCCAGTCCTCTGGCAGTGAACCTACTGTTTGTGATACCTAACACTGGCGCAATCTCTCCCACCTCAAACCCTTCACATATACATTGGTGGGATCTGTGCTGTCGGTACATAGGATAATGACCTTCAGGTCATAGTGTGTCAACTCATTGTTCAACAGCTGTGAAAAAGGCAGATTCCCTGGTGGGAATAATTAGGAAAGTGATTGAAAATAAAACTCTCAACGTTCTAATTTGTGCAAATCTGGAATACTGGCTGTAGTTCTGATCTCCATATTTGAAAAAGAATAAGATAGAACTGAAAGTGCATGAGAGGCAACCAAAATGATTAGGGGGTTAAAAGGCGTGTTTTAAACTCTTTAGCTTTGAAAAAGGCAATTGAAATAATCAAGGTTTATAAAATTAGACATGGCATGGAGAGAATGGACATGTGGAAATTTTTCTCCCTCTTTCAAAATATTAGGATCAAGATCCATTCACTGAAGATGATTGGAAGGAGATTTAAAACAGAAAAAGAAAGCACTTTTTGGTACATTATCTTAAGAAATGAATAATAGCAACTGACTTGGATGACTTTAAAAGGGGTTTAATAAATCCATGGGGACAGCTGTGTCAAGAACTATTGTCTTGGAAATTCAGCTTCCTATGGGTGGAGGGCAGTTGCCAAATACCAGTTGCAAGGGAAGAGCAGTGGGATAGGTACATGTCTCTGTCTTCTGCTTGTGAGCATCCTGGAAGCATCTGGTTACTGTGAAAGACTAAGATGGGCCTTGGCCTGATCCACCAGAGCTGTTCTTTTTGCCAGACATTTGCTGAGGAAAAACACTGTCACGGAAGCAATGTTTTGTCTCTGTTTTAAACACAGTATGTTGGCTTTATGTTTGTTGTAGTGTGATGGTGCTCTGAATCATTGGATTAACCATTCTAAACACCACCTGTGCAGATGGACAATTTTATGCTTTACAATGAATCTGAGGCAGATTTAATTTTATCTTAATCAATTTTATAATGTTCAGGGTTTAAATGGAGGCATTTGCTTACTGCAGTTTTTGGACAGACAGACAGACAGATGCTGAATTGGGGTCTAATGAAGATATTTGTACATGTGCACAAGTTGTATGTAAGATTCTTATAGAACTGGGATTTTGGACATGCCTTAAAATGTGGTGCTTGCCTGAAATGGTTTCCCATACTGGGTGATGTATCTTTTAGATGTGTCTATGTTCCACTGTTACTATTTGGAGTTGCAAGCAGTGGTGAGGATTTATTTAGCATTCTTATGGGAGGGAATGGTAAAATAAGCAAAGATTTGTGGAGCTTTGTATCCTATTTGTTCTACAGTGTTCTCACTCCTGGAAGAATGAAGCTAAGGAGAGCATATCTTGTCATTATTTATAAAATGCTGCTACATGGATGGTATTAAGCAAATTATATATATCAGTTTTTGAGAATTATTTTATTCAATGTTAATGTGACAGTTATTAACCTACTGATCTGTTTATTTGTTCTCTGTGTGAATAGAACTCAGCTTTTTTTTTTCCATCTGATTTTTTTTGCTAAATTTGATATGCTGCTTGGGATTTTCTATCTCTATACCTGTTCCTTGAAGCAACAATGGGATTACTTAACAGTTTTATATTTGGACACCTGATGACTGGCTATGGATTTGGTGAAGTACTCTTGTATTCTTGAGTACAAGCTCATGTAATGTACGTCTGCTTTCAGGTTGAGTTCTCCTATCCTCCTCTAATTCCTGGAGAAAGTCATGATAGTAATAGTTTGCCAGAGGAATGGAAATACTTGCCTTTTCTTGCATTGCCAGATGGTGCTCACAACTATCAAGAAGGTAAGAACCCACATAATGCTCCTTTTCTATAAATGTCTAAAGAGTCTGGAATTTGATATTGGGTGAAGAATTTGATGCTGTCAGCACAGCAAGGCCAAACTAGACCTTTCTTTATATGGTTAACTGCCAAGCATACCTTTTTAAAAAATCAATACTATGTGTTTCCCAGCCACAATCTTAACAAAGTTTCCCTTCCTTTTGCTGTAGAAAGAAAGGTCCTGTTGGTACCGATGGAAACTTTTTTAAATGCCTCTTGCAGGTGGAGGAAGGGTGCTTAATTGAGGGGTAAGGTACTGTTCCTTAAAATGTAATTCAAGTAATATCTGATTTGGGCTTCAGTTTTTTAAAAAAATACATTTACATTTCTAGTGTTTATGGTTTGCAATGGCTGTGCATAGCAGAATAAATTATGGAAGATATCTGCTATAAGCAAATTGTGTACAGGATTTATACAATGTCAAAATTCCTAAATAACACAGACCAAAATCAAAGCATAATTACAGTCATTCTACTGCTATAACAATAAGCCATTAGTGCATAGTTTTGGTAAAAGAAAAAGGATATGTTATACTTTCAGGTCTAATTCCTTGACTGCTGTGAGGCAGTTCTTCTCCGTATGAGGCTACCATTCAGCCTATTTGTTTAATGTATTTTGTTAATAATACGCACAGTAATTGATTGCATAAAGGAACAGCTTGAGATATAGTAAGGAAAATTGGTTTAAGGTTCCCATCTCAACCAGCTGTGGAAGTAGCCCACAGCAAAATATCTTCATAATTCCCACTAGGCTTTCTACTAAAAATATGTAGTATTTCAATCTGGAGGAAGCAAAGATGCTTTGGATCAGGTGTAGGTACCCTTTCTGTATCTTAAAGGAACTGCATTTTTTCTAGGTTGCCCAGTAGTTACGCAGGCTCAGCAAAAAAAGCATTTCCTGAGCCCATCTGGCTACCGTGAAAAACCCCAGTTCCTTTAAGGAACTGCTGACAGGGACAGAGAGGGTGTCCACATTGAATATGAAGCACTTTTGCCCACTTTGTATCCAGATGCCACACACTTCTCTACCTGGCTTGAAAGGCTGCGTGAAGCAGTTGAACTAGAAGTTTTGCAATATGCAGGAAGAAAGAAAACAACTAGGTATTTGGTTGTATGTGAAGATAGCTGGGAAGTCTGATGCAGCAACACAAGCCTTGCAAAAGATCTCGATATTTTCATGGTTTGAAGAGCCGTGCATCATATGCTCCTTGAGACTATTTTGTCTTAAATTTGGCAATTAGAATCCTGACAGCAAGTTTTAAAATGCCAGATTTGACCTTATGCTTAATGTATGATACAGTCAAGTATTCCATTATTGATTATCTAAGTTGATGTCATGGCTAACCCTACCCTAACCCAGTACTGACTGGGTTCATACATTACCCTAAACCATTAACTATGGTTTACAAATCAAAATGGCTGGGTTCTCAAATCATGCTAAGTGAAATCCTACAAATCATATTAATGGCTTAGTGTGAAGCTAGTCCATAACTATAATTTAAATAACAACCTCTTAGAAAAAAAGTAGAAGCTTTCTACTGTCTTTAGCGGCGTCATGAGTGAGCAACCATAAGGGAATTGAGTGTCAAAAAACATTGGTGGTGCTGAAATTGTGTATACTGATTTGAGCTAACCAGACAGTTCTTTGGGAGCAGCTCACTAGTGCTGCAAATATGGAAACTCTTAACCGGAAGAATCCTCTCTGTTGCCCAAAATGCTTCTTTACCACCATCCAAAAAAATAAAATAAAATCAGGAAGTGATTAAAATCACTTATTTTCTAGGACAGTAAAACTGCTTGGGCGGGTTTTTCATGCTGTTCAGAATAACCATGTGCCCCTCTCTACTACCAAACTGCAAAGTTTCATTTTTTTCCTGATTATGTTACATTGATCTGAAATTTAGTTTTTAGGATGATCTGGAAAATTATAGTCCTGAAGAAACTTCATGTCTCAATGCAATGCTTGTAAGGGATGGCAAGACAATCTCTCATCTTTTCTTTCAGACACAGTGTTTTTCCATTTGCCACCAAGAAGTGGAGATCGAAGCACGATATATGGGGTCTCTTGTTATAGGCAAATTGAAGCTAAGGTAATTATTCTGAAGTCAGGTAAAGATGAAATAAATCTCTTTGTTCAGGACTGAGGATATGGGGGAAAGTATGAATGTATATAACAATACATAACAAGAAAAAGGATTAGGAAGCTGATACCTTTGCTATAAATTGATTGAAAATGCGGTATACTGGTTTTTATATGTTTACTTGATATTGGAGATCTACATAGTCCCATAAATGCTAAACCAGAATTTTTGGGAATTCTGGCTTATCAGTACCTGATCATTCCCACTTGCATCTTCCTGCAGGCATGTACAAGCAACTAGAAGATCAGCAGGGTAAGAAAACTTTGCTTTGCATTCAGACATCTAATTTGTCTTCCTCTAACAAGGCAGAAATTGATGTTGGCTTATAAATCTCATTAAAGGAAGGACAAATTAGATCCTGGTTAGGATATAAAATTGAGCTTTTGCACCCTAAGTTTTATGTTAATTTAGCCATCCCTGCTTCCGCAAGTAGACAAAAGGAACTGATTATATTGCATATGCTAACAAGCTGCTTATTACTGGTAAACCAGAATTCACGCTGATTCTAGCTTAGCATTTAGTGCAACTGCAGCTAGATAGGAATATATCTTTACTCATATGGCTTTCAGGCCCAAATCTAGCTCTCAAATAGCATTTCATTTGTAAAACATGTCCCAAAATTTGAGTTTCATGTGCATAACATGTGACTTATTATTTTGTTGTGGCATTTGATGTTCTGATATATGTGGCTATTCCTTGTGGGATAGAAACTAATTACTTTGATCTGTGGGCTATAATGTAGTAGTTTGAATAATGATTACATCTTTCTAAAAATTGTATGACAAAGTGCTGGAAGTATTTTCTTTTTCTGCTATCTTATCTTCAAAATCATCTGCTTTGGATAGCTGCAGATATATTCCTACTGTCTTTTTTATATACATGTAATTTTTTATTAAGAATTTTGATTATAATAGTAAAATCTAATACAAACTAAACTTAAAGAAAAGAGAATAGAGAGGAGTAAAAAGTGCAAGGAAAAAAGAAAAAGAAAAATAAGTATATAATAAAGAAAGAGAAAAGAAATATATAAAGTGACTTCCAGCCTTCATCACAAGTATAAACAAATTTAGTAACTCTTCACCCTCTCTAAAGTTACAGACATTTATCTCTTCATCCCATATCCCATCTCTTATCTATAAACAAATCCATAAAACAACATCTTTTCAGTCATGGTGTCAGCAGAAAGTCCATAAAGGGTAACCAGAAGTAACAACATATCTTGTTTTAACCTTGAACAAATAAACCAATTTTATATTCCTTCCTTTTACTTCTAACAGTCTTAATCTTTAATTCATTCAAATATTGTTGTAGGATTTGATTTATCTTCATTTCTTCTTTGTCCCGTCGCACAGAGTTCTTCAAGTCTTTAACAAGCCTCTTTTGTAAATCCAATAGGAAAAAAATATCCAGGTCAGTCTCTTGGTTTGTCATTTGTCATTAAATGTTAAAACCTCAGCCAGTTTCTTTTGTAGATCCAGTGAAACATCCTTTTCTAAATCATTTTCTTGGCCTGTCAGTTGTAAATCCACTTTTGATGCCATCTCTATCTTGTCAGATACAATTTGTTCTACAGCTGACAGTTCTTCAATAACATCTTTTGGACATAGTCTATCCAGAAGCAGACATCATTACTGACATTGTTGATATTGTGGGTATTATTTTCTGATTCCATTCTTCAAAAGTGTCCTTGAGCATTTTTATTGTCATAATATTTTGCACTATCTTACAGGCCTGTATATCTTTCCTTTAGCTAAAATCTTTAGTCCCCTCTAGTGCCTAGTTTTTGAAATCATGAAATTATTTTTCTGTTATGTCTTGTAAAAACCAAAACAGGATCTATTTCCCACGAGAAGCTGTTTGTACTTTATAATTAATTCCAAAATCTTATTGTAAAAGTTTCAATATTTCAATTTTATCTGGATCCTTAGTCTGTTTATAACTTTCTAAAATCAAAATCATATTTAGCTTTTTGATGTTTATCAAACCCACGGAAAACCACTGTCCTGCGGTCTTCTTGTGAGGAGCACCCGTCTGGAGCACATGTAGGTGATCTTCCATCCTCTCCTTATCTGGAGAGGGTCCAAGGAACTGATCTACTGACTGGCTCCTTGGTCTATGCTGCGGTCGTCAGCTCCATTTTCGCAGAGCCATCTTCATTTTGCCATACCTCCCCTGGAAGTCCCCCAAATATATGCCTACTTTCTGATAATTTCCAGTTCATTTATTTTAAAAGCTATTTAATGTCATTGCCCTATTATACATCAATAACATTTATAATCTATAAAATCATTGCAGTTTCTCACTGTAATTGTGTCTGTCATTTATATTCACAGGGTATTAGAATTAATAATCTATTTCAATAAAACTTAATATTTTCTCAGTTTTCACAATTGCTTTTCTAATTGTAGTAGTCTTATCCTCAATTAGTGCTGCAACTAATTAAAGATTCGATATTGATTCTTTATATAATGAAACAAAACAGATATTGCGAATATTCTCAATATACCCTGCTGTTTGGAATCTGAGGCTATCCGTATGCTTTTGTCATTTTATGCAGTTTGGGTAAATAATATGTTAGTGTTACATCTGTCCCTGTTTTTACGAACACTAAGTAGGAGAACTGCTTGTTCTGGTTGCTTAATCTCATAATGTTAAGAAGAAAAGCCACTACCAATCTTGTATTTAGAGGTACTTTCCTGTTTCCCTCTAACACAGCCATGAGTAACAGTATAGAAGCTTTTGCTTCTGTTTTTGAGTGACCAGATCAGCCCTAAATCCTGACTCACATTTTGAAGCTAGCTGATTTCAACAGCCCATAATTGAGATTAACCATAGTTTATCTACAAGTCTTGACAAATTAGTGAAAATTTCGAAATTTTTCCACATTGCTCCTTCAGAGATAGAGTGGCCTGGATGGGCCTGAGGTTCGACAGCTTCTAAATCCTGGCCTGGTGCTATATATTAGGTGCTATATATATTCCTGTAGCTTAAAAAGGGTGAAAAGAAAAGGTAAGTATATTGTAGGCAAAATCTTTGTAGTTTTTTTTTTAAAGAGCAAATACATGTAAATCACATTTGAGTAATTCAAAGTGGAATGAAGTATTGCATTTAAAATGTCTGTTCCAATATTCTCTTGAATGAAAAAAAACCATTGTATTCTTCAGAGCTAATAATTCATTAACGTGCAGATTTAAAGTCAAATAAAAACTGATGTGATTACTGGGGTTGTTAAAATAGGATTTTGCATAAACTATTTTTTAAATCCAGAACAAATCCAGGAACATGATGGATATGTGTTTTGTACTTCCTTCAATACTAAAATTGGACGTGATAATATAAATAGTTTTAACATAGGAGCAGAGTTTCTATATATAGGAAGCGGTTAAACATTTTAGGTGTTCCAAATTAATAATACCTTCACAAACAGGTTGAAAATAAAATGGATAAAGAAGAGACAAAGTCAGGGAAAATTTTAGAGGTGGATTCAGAGGGGAGTGTTAAATCTTTCCTCTTATATTACTGAATTAAAATGTTTCCTTGAGGTTAATGTTTTCACTCTGACTGGGCTCATAGACCATACTAAGCTGTGGTTTGTTTTAATTGTAAGTTCTTGAATAAACCACTGAGTTCACATAACACTAACTCCAAACAAATCACTTGTAGCTTCCCACGATGTGACTTGTCCTAATTTAATCCTTTATTCTTTCCCTTCTGTATTCTTTCTCTTCCTGTAAAATGAGTCTTGCCTTTGTTCAAACTGCTAGCCTATTCAACTAAATTTTTCTAGACCATTAAATTAATAAATAAATGTCATCTTTTGGTGAAAAAAATGAATAGTTTGCTTTTAAATGGAAATAAGTAAAAAAAAAAGCTTTTAAAGTTTAGTCTTTCTTTCTTTAAGGCATTGAAAGTACGGCAAGCAGACATTACTCGAGAAACCGTACAGAAAAGTGTATGTGTTCTAAGTCAGCTGGTAAGAGATAAGATAACTTACATAGAAACAGTTTGTTTTGGGATGTTTTATATTAGATTTGAATGGGTGCATGAACTGAAATCTGAGTCAAAGATATCCTTTCCAGATGGTTTGTCCAACAGAGAAAAATACTCTATATAAGCACTTAAATAAGAGCAACCCAATTGCATATACCCCATACTATAGTATTTTTTAACATTAGCGTATTGTGATATAGGGCACATAACATTACTGAAGTTCATAGTGCTTTAAAGTCTTTTTTCAACCATAAGTTCCACTCATGATACACATGTGGAACTAAATGTAGAGAATGACATACTCAATTCCTGGTCCCAGTTTCAAGGAAAAGAAGAATATCATTCTGTAAAGAGTACATTACCTTTCAGGCCTTTCTCAACAGGTCTGTTTAAAGGGCATTTGATATAAAAACAGTTGGGTGTGAAATTATGTTTAAAAGATGTATATGATGTTTGGTTCAGAATATGAAGAAATTGTTTATGAAGTGATTAATCTGAAACATAGAACTTGGAACTGGTCTCTTGTTTTCTTCTTGTTTTGTCCTTCCTACAACCCTTCTCAGCTTGGTGAGGTAGGTTAGACTGAAAAGTATGGTGAATAGAGATGGTGCAGGTACTATACAAGCCTAGGAAAAGGCCCCTTCTGAAGAGCTTATCAGCTTCAGATCTGAATAGCTACACAGGACTAATAGGAGGTGGGTTAGACTGCGAGATAGCCCAGAACTACCCAATGAGCTTCTCAACTAATTGGCATTTAAATACATGTCTCCCTAGTCCTAGGCCAATTTGCTAATGTTTGACAATACCAGTTCTTTAATGAAATAGGATAAGATACCTTGCCCATATTTTACTATCCAATGTTTTGAATAAAAGCACATTCAGAAAAAAATACAGATCTATGCACAGTTGGAACCAGTGTTCTCTTTGAAACCTGGATGTTACTGTATAGAATAACTGATCATGCCAATACATTTTCATAAATCAGCTGTAACCTAATACGATATATGGCTTGGAGAATATGCAGAATATTCAGATTATACAAATTCATCTGTATTTAATGAATAGATCCTACTGTTTTTAGCTGCTTGTCTGTATTTTTTGATATAACATGATACTCTTTTTCTTGCAAGCCTCTATATGGGCTACTCCAAGCTAAGTTGCAGCTAATTACACATGCCTACTTTGAAGAGAAAGACTTCTCACAAATTTCAATTCTTAAGGTATGCTTTTAATACATAAAAGTAAGATTTTTTGGAAGGTTACAAATACTTGGGTTAATACGGAGTCATTATAAATGTGGGATTGGCCTACAAATAATAGGAGGGAGATGGATGGATGGATGGATGGATGGATGGATGGATGGATGGATGGATGGATAGATAGATAGATAGATAGATAGATAGATAGATAGATAGATAGATAGATAGATAGATAGATAGATAGAGTTCAGCCAGATTAAAAGTAGAATGGGAGAGCCAATGCTGATAGAAGAGTAACTACGCTTATTGGAGTCCATAGCCAGAATAGAAAGGATGGATCAGCTCAGTGACATTCTTTCCAATACAGGTAGTCCTCATTTAATGACCATTCATTCAGGGACTGTTTAGTTAGAACGGCGCTGAACGAATGCTAGTTATGCCCCCACAGCTGTTGTAGGGCCCTCGCAGTCACGTGATCAAAATTTGGGCACTTGGCAGCCTCCCCACACTTATGACCACAGGGGCACTTTAACTCCCCCCATCTGCCTATCTTTCCCCCACATCTCTGCCCTTCTGGCTGCCCTGCACTCTGCTGCCTCTGCCAGCCCTCCTGCCCTGCTCTGTGCTGCCCTGTACTTCGTGGCCCTTGTCCAAATTGAAAGCCTCAAGAGAAGGCCGCACGTGATTTGGACAAGGGCATGTGTGGCCTCGGGAAGAAGGCCTAGCCTGGCCAGCAGCTGCCTTGTGAAGGGCCAGGCCAGACACACCCTGTCAGCAGCGGGAGGAAGAAGATGGGAAAGGTCAGCTGGGAGTGGCAGGGCCAGTGGAGCCCTGATGAGATGTTTCTCCTGAATGTTAGTTTCCTCTTATCTGTTATCTTATCTGCAAAAGGGAAATTCTAGATCCAACCTGGTGTAGACAGCTAGTAAGCTAGAAGGCAGTTTCTAGCAGGAATCTGATAACCAGATCTGCATACATAAGGAAGTGTTGTTCTTTGCTTTCTGAAAGAGTACTCCCTCTAAGCGCTGCTGGAAACTTTTTATGTGACATGATTTTCAAAAGCTATTTGTAGAATTTATTTGCAGAATAGCAATACTGAACACAAAATCTTTGCAAAATTCCATTAAAGCTGAATCTAAAGCAGTTCTTTGGACCCCAGAATTCTGTTGGATGGATAACTATGTCTTTAGAGACTTAAATAACGTTAGACCTCTTGGAAATTGTATTTGGTAGATTTTTGCTATATAAATTGGACCTTTTCCTATTTTCCCTGTAGTTACTCTTAGAAAAGGATGTTCATGCTTTCTACATTTTATGGCTTTTCAGGAACTTTATGAACACATGAATAGCTCATTGGGAGGGAGCTCACTGGAAGGGTCACAAGTTTATCTTGGTAAGCTATATTTGATAACATAAAACTTCCAATTTTTCATTTTTGTAAGTATTTTATTACATATAAAGCTTAATGCCAACCTTATATGTCTGAATAAATTACCAATTATTGTGACTGGTGGTGGAATCCCAATACTTTGTTAAGGATGCTTCTCACGGTGAAATGAATAATGAGGCAGATCTTCATTCTGTTCCATATAAAGAATCTTTACGTTCATCAATCTGACAGCATAGTTAGAAATCTTAGGCTGGGAAAGCTTGGTGCTTTATACAAAGTTATATTACCCAAATGCATTTCTACCATCCCAGAGAATGTATTCATATGTATAGTAAATAGAAACATGTAAGACTCTTACTCAGAAGATTTCCAAGTGTTAGTTGCTGTTATTGAAATATGCCATTTTCCTCCATGGTTTTTAGGTCTGTCTCCACGAGATCTTGTTCTTCAGTTTAGACACAAGGTACGATAAAAAAATGAAATGTTCATAATTATTTCCATTTCATTGAATCTTAAAGAAAAACAACACACAGTTACAGATATAAATAAACAAAAGAAAAGTTGTCTGGATCTGTGTTGCACATTGAAACGAAATTGAATATTATAAGCATAGATTCATTTATAAATATATTGCTGGACTGCTAATGTTTTTAAGATCTATCTTTTTATTTTAAAGGTTTTAATTCTTTTTAAGCTGATTCTTCTAGAAAAGAAGGTAAGATTATTCCTCTCTTTCCTAAATGACAAAATAAATGACTTGGCTAGCATTGTTTCATTAATACATTCTGGGGATGCATCGTTCTGTTATGCAGTTACCCAGCAAGGAGAGGTGTTTATTCTATATGTTTGCTGTTTACTTTTTAATGTATCCATCAGTGTTGTTTGCTATCTTACTATAAGTTATAGTTTGCTGGTGAGAGTGAATCTCTCTCTCCCTCTCTCTTCACACACACACAGACACACACTAGTGATAGGCAACCTGATGTCTTATTTGTGTTATTTATTTATTAACCAAATTTCTAGGCCACCTGACTCCAATGACTCTGAGTGGTGCAGAACATACAAAACAATGAAATCAACAATAAAACCTGATAGAGTCACCTGGAGGGAACAGCAACCAAACTCTCTCTCCCACCAGCAGAAGCATCAAGATTTGAAAAACGTTCTGACTGTTCCTTGCATTATCTTGCCTTAGCTGTAATAGCATGCAGCATTATGAAACTTTCTGACTTTTGTTTTAAACAAATACAATTATTGCAGCAATTTACATCAAAATCCCGTAATTAGAGAGTTTTAGATTATCAATTGTTGGAGCATATTTTCTAGAAGATAAATCCTTACTTTGATTTATTAATACTTTTTTAGTTTGGATACATCTTTCTCTTCAAAAAGACCCCCAATTCCAAGGCATAGGGGAAGAGCCACGTTTTTAGTGCTGTTTTAAATACTGGTACAGCAGGGGTCTTTCAAATGTTTAGCCTACAACATGTAGCCCTCTATAGGCCCTGATTGTTGGTCATGGGAATTGTAATCCGTAACAAGCCTGATCTTACACAGATGGTTAAAAATCTTCAGAAGCCTGTGGTCAGAAAATGTAAAATATATTCATTATAGGAAGTTAGCCTAGAACAGAAGAGATAAAACTATACGATGAATCTAGAAGAGATTTTCAAACCTTGACACGAGAAGCTGATTATGTTTTAAAAAGATACAATATATCCTCTGTCCATAGCTTCAGTCTTCAGTGGAACAGGATAATGTTCACAGTTATATCGAGAGCTTGCTTAGTTTGCCAAAGAAATGGGATAAACATTTATCATGTCACAAAGTAGGATGTAACGTTTTACCCAATCTTTTTTCAACAGTCACACTGGTTTAGGCCATAAAGCACATAATCTGGATTCATAAATTTTCAAGAAGTAATAACAGCACAGATTGCAAAACATTTTGTTTATTTCCAGGTTCTGTGCAGGGGATATATTAGGACATCTGTATAAAAGAAATTGCTGGAATATAAGTAAATAGCAGGTGTTCTGTAGAGCTTTTAGAACTTGATATATACTACTGTTGTTATGTTCTGAGTGTTATGACTTGGCATTGTTTATCTTGTTCCTGTCCTCCAGAATTTAACATCCACCTTTTCCCTTCTTCTTTTCAGGTTCTGTTTTATATCTCTCCAGTTAATCGGCTGGTGGGGGCACTAATGACTGTCTTATCACTATTTCCTGGTTAGTATGTGTGTATGTATGTGATCCCATGAAAATGTTATTGACTGTTCGAAAATGTTTACAATAAGAACATATTATATTCCATCACCTTAACAACCAGAATTAAATATTCCATCCTAGGTAGAATGGATAGTTCATAGAGAGACTAGTGACTCATCTTGAAATCATAGCCAGTCCTAATTTAAGTACCATATTTACTTGAAAGGAAGTCAATTCTGAATTTAAAATGACCTCCCCCCCAAAAGGAAGAATAGAGAGGAAAAATAAATGTAGACAAAAGTCCTGTGCAATGTCCAACTTCCCCACCTTGTCAGTTTAAGTTGCCAACTACATCGAAATCAGTCCTAAAGGCTTTCCCTCCCAGATACAGTGGTACCTCGGGTTACGAACGCCTCTGTTAATGAACTTTTCGGGTTACGACCAGCTCCGGCCGCAAAAATTTACCTCGGTTTGCGAACTCCGCCTCGGGGTATGAACAGGATACGCGGCCATTTTCCCTCCCATGACATGGTCCGCGGCCATTTTTCCGCCCCTGACACGTGGTCCATGGCCATTTTCCACCCCTGACACATGGTCCGCGGCCATTTTCCACCCCTGACACGTGGTCGTAGGAAGGGGGACTCTCCCTCCAAGCAATAGCCGCTTCCCTGTCCTCCATGCCAGAACGGATTAACGGTAATTACATTGAACCTTATGGGGAAATTTCCTTCGGGTTGCGACCAATTCGGGGTGCGACCAGAGTCACGGAACGAATTAAGTTTGTAAACTGAGGTTCCACTGTAAATGTGACATATGATACACTTGTATACCTTTGTGCATATATGTGTGCATAAACCTTTAAGAAGCAACAGTCCCAAAAGGCTTAGGGCCAGTTCAAAAAAGCATTAATGTTAATTCAACTAATAACTATTGAATAAAATTATTGCCTGTAAAACAAGGTACCCTATTTATAGTTAATTGATCTACAATCTTTATTCAGCCAGCCATTCTCACACAAGTCATTGTCACACATAGAAATATACAAGTACATTCGCCGATATTCCCCTCCTTTCTTCTAGTAGAATCAGCCAAAAGAAGAGAGAGATAGAAAATATGTAATGTGTAAAAGAAAGAGATAGCTGCATGAGGAAGAGAAGGAAAGAAAAAGAGGGGGCTAAGCTAGTTGGAGATGTAAGATGTAACGAAAAAATATAATTGCACGGAGAAAGGAAAGTGAAAAAAATATCTGTTTCAGAATTACAGAAAGGATTAAAAGTTCAGGAAACAAACAACCCTTCCAAACTATGACTAATTTTCAGGTTAGTTTTCAAAAACATCTTTGTAGTGATATTTGCAGCCATTTGCACTTCCACCCATTTATTTGAGTATCTTCTCAGAATAATATAACATTCTCTCCCAAAGGAAATATCTTTGCCTTTCTTTTGGATAAAGATGGTACTCTGAAACATGTGTAACCAGCAGAAGACTTTTAATAGAATCATTTTTTGCCAACCTTCTAACAATAGTTTTTCTAGCTACAGTACTTCAGTCAGGGAGTTTCTTGGTAAACCATTATTAGGAACCAGAAGAAATTCTTGTGGAGATTTCTGTATAAATGGAAAATTTGAGGAGTTTGTAACAGCTGCTGTTAGCCCTTCAAGGCAAGCCAGGTCATGGAATAGACAACACAAGGACTACTGGAATTCTACCATACTGAAACTTGAAAGCCTGCCATCTGGCTTGAGAGTTTCCATCTGCCCCCTCTTATACCAAACAGAATAAAGGCAGAGTTATTTTGAATCCCTTTCTCATACCTTCTCCTTTCAGGGCTGAGTTGTTTACTTTCTTACAACAGTTCTTGCATTCCTTCATCAAAGTTATTTCCATACTCCCCTACACCTGCTCAGTAGTTACTTTCTTCATTGAAGAACACCTTTCTGTATTGAAAGACCAGAAAGAAACATGGGTGTGTTGTATTTTGGCCATTAATTTTAATTGTAGTTTTAATTGTAGTGTAGTTACCAATATAAGTCGGGGATTGCTTTTATATAGAATCTATTAACCTCATTCATAGGTTGCTTTTTAACAAATTCCAGGTATGATAGAACACGGTCTTACTGATTGTTCACAGTACCGACCAAGAAAAAGCACATCAGAGGATTTTGGACAAGAAGTTCCACCTCCTTCCAGTTATTGTGTTTCTTTGTCTGCTATGGCACTTTCAAATGCAAATCTTGACACAGTTGGGGAAGGAGAAAATTTGTCAGGAAACCAAGAAAGGGATCCTCAGAGAGTGGATGTGCCTTTATTTCAAACTGAGCATCATCCCAGTGAATGTCATGTCTCCAGGGATCCTGGACAGCACTTGAAACCTCCTTCACGCACTTCTCCAGAATCTTCTGAAAGTGACTGGGAAACCTTAGATCCTAATCTCCTAGAGGACCCTAATTTGCAAGAGGGAGAATGTGAAATTACTTCAGTAGCAGGACAGACTGAATTTCTTCTGAAGGAATCTGCAGTCTCCAAAAGCATTCCAATTACTGTTCAGCCTCAGCCTAACACTGGACATGCAGTGCTTGTACCTGGACTTATTTCTGGTTTGGAAGAGGATCAGTATGGCATGCCATTAGCTGTTTTCACTAAGGTAATTCCTGCAGTACAGGGGTGGACAAACATTTGGTGGCCAAGGGCTGTATTTAACATTTTTCAGGAATAAAGAGATGCAAAGAGGGTGGGCTATCTTACATGTGAGCAGGAATGGTTTAGGAGTTCCTTTATTTTTAACTACATATTTTAGGGTGTATGTGTATTTTCAAATATATCTCACTTCAGAATGACAGGAAATTATAGTGTCAGTTTTGAGTAATTATAGTCGGTGTTCTGAGGAGCACAAAAAGGGAGTTTGGGATCAAAAAGTGCTGAGGTTGCACTCCTCTGCTCTAGTAACTAGTGAGCAAATCTCCATAATTCTAGGACCTCTTTCAAAAAGTGTTGTCATTCCTACAGTTCCATTTTTGAAGAGTGCCATGGATCTAGGTCATCAAATGCTTTGAATATCACCACAGTTGTAGAAAAATAAGATCAAAGCTGTCAAATCAAAGCTGCATGTTTTTGTACTAATGTATTGATGGGGTGGGGTATAGTAAACACATTAAAAAGGAAATGAACTTAACCACAATATGGGCTTTCCGTTCCAACTATCCCGATAATATATGATATCCTAACAGGACCAGTGATGTCCAGCTTCTGGAAATCCTTTGAGTAAACTTACCTCAGGACAAGGGTTCCTAAACCTTTTGCCAGCACACCTCCCTTTAGTGTAATCTTAATTTAAATACCTCCCCTAAACATCCAAACACCAAAATGAACACAAATAAACAATAAAACAATATTACGCTGGTCTATGACCATAATAGATTTGACTGATGAAAACAAAACAAAGAAACTTTGGGAAAGGTGGATTTATTTAGTTACAGGGTAGCTAAAGGGTTCTTCATACCTCCCTGGACTCTGTCTGCACCTTCCTCAGGGAGGTACACCTCACAGTTTGGGAAACCCTGCCTTAGAGGAACACTCCCCACTACAACATTAGGAATGGTGGCACACATTTGTGTTGCAGACCCAGCTAAGTTAGAAACAGTAAATAATGTATCTGAGCTAGCCAGGTCCTATGTCAAGAGTGTCAAAAAGGCAGCATTAATTGACAGTCCACAAAACCTTTTGTAATATTACTATCATCAGCAACTTTATTGCTGACACAGACCCAAATGAGACATTCTGTGAAAATGTGACCCATAGTAGTATTTTTCTAGTTTCTGGCTTCTGCCATGTTTGGAATACTCAATAATTTTTTTCTGTTAAAAGTGAAACTGTCAGCACAAAGCACTCTTAGAGACAGTGGGGCAAGGTGTTGCAAATGAAGAGGCTTCTGATATACCTGGCTTTTTGTCTTACCTGTTTAGCTAATTATTAAGGCATTGTGAATAACTTGAACATTGTAAAGTCATCTTTACTAATGGCTTTTTCAAGTTGAAAGATGGCAAGCTAGAAGTAGTATTTGGGTGATCTGAAGGATTTTCAATATCCCAAGCAATCATTCAGTGATCCTCAAACTTTCAAACCCTCAAATATTAAGGGATTTTTTCCCAGATTGCATGACATAATGTCCAATCTCATACTTTTCTTTTTGCCTAATATTTCTATAGCTTTTCAAGTAAGCAACACATTTTTAAAATAACAGCTAAAATTGTATTATTAACTGATTCTATTTATAATTGAAAATAGATATGCTTTCAGTAGTACCCTTTAATATCAGGGTGTAATCTACATAAGAGAACTTTGATTAAAATAGCACACTTTCCTGAAAAGTACTAGCATACTTGATGGTACTGTAAGAGCACAGATATTGTGAAATAAGGAAGCATGGTTGTTTGCTCTGTAATTTTAACTTTGTGACACAAACTGAAAAAAACTCATAGTAACTTTTCTTAAAGTAAATGCAAATTTCTGAGGTAATCTCCTGCAATTTTTCTACAAAAGGAGTGGGTAATATGTATTCCTGGGTGGTAGAATCTCATACATGCATATTCATGGACAAACACACATTACTCTCCTTCCTCCTGCCTGACTTATCAATACTGCAGCCTGGTGATTGTCTGGAAAGCCACCAGACTTAGAATCTTTTTAATAACAAGAACTAGTTACCCAGATTCTATGCTGTGAGGGTTCTATGATTTCTGAGTCCTACAGAAAGCGATTACTTGGATTACTTAAAAGGCCTTTTTTAGTAGAAAATCCAATAACCATTGACTCTACTTAATATGGAGCAGGTTGTCAAGAAATCAGTAGTGGTGGTAGTGGCATCATAAGCAGGAAATAAGAAGGGAGTAGGCAAGTCAGGACAGATCTAAGGAAGGAAGATATCCAGATTTTGGTAGCTGTCATTTATAAGCATTTTCCCTCCATTACATTTGTGGGGATTTTTGAGCACATTTTTTCATGTTTAAGTCTCTGTTACCTTGTAAAAGTATTTCTGAGTATGAGTAATTGCAAAGTAGAGGTTGTTGTGGTAAAAACATTTTTAAAATAATTATAATTAAAACATCTGTCTTCCTGCTGCATTCGTATTACAAATGAGTGCCTCTATATATCTAGTGCTTGAGTTCATTGCTAACCTCTAAAGATCATGGTTATTTGGCTTTCAACCAAATCAGTCTGTTCTCATTGTCAGATTCTTCTGCGGCAGATATTTTGAGCCTTTGCTATTAAACAGAACAAAAATGGCAAATCTGCGGCTCTTTAGATGTTGCTGATCCTCAACTATCAGTAGCCACAATGGTTAGGAATGCTGAGGGTTATGTAGTTGTTTATATGTGTAGTATGTATTCTGTTGTCATATCTTTCTATTCAATTTTAGTATACCACATGACTATCAATAAATGAAAACTATAAAAAAATCAAAATGTATGTCAGCCTTTCTGCAATATGTTAAAACCTATATAGACATTAATTAACAATTGAAAGCCTAGTCAAAAAAATCAGCTGCTATTCTAACCTTAGATAGAATAGGGACTAAACACAGCTCCTGAGGAAGTATATTCCAGAGTCATGGAGTAAAACAGAAGAAAGCCTTCTCTTTTATACCAGATAATTGAGCCTCTGAGTATGGGGACATCTTCTGAAGAACAATCTGGTTTTAAACCATTTACGATTATCACCAACACCTGAAATTGTACCCCAAAACTATTTGACAGTAATTTGCAATCTATGTGCCACATTTCACACTAAGTACAATTTCCAGATTTGTTTCAAGGGCAGTCTGATGGAAAGCACTTTGCAGTAGTAAAGATGAGATTTGATTTATTTCATTGGTTAATTCGTTGTTTTTCAACCTTGGCAACTTTAAGAGGTATGGACTTCAACTCCCAGAATGGGTTAATTTATGGCTAGCCTTTTCTCCAGATGTTCAAAATAGCTGCCATGGAGATTGCTCTTCATTTTATTTCCACAATAGTCCTTTGAGGTAGGTTGGGATGAAAAAGAGTAAATGGCCCAGTGGATTTCTATAGCTGAGGATGGAATTGAACCTGGGTCCACCCAGCCCTAGCCCAACACCTTAACTGTTATAATACGCTGTTAACATAACAATAGTCCATTGTGTTTCTTTAAAACAAAAATCCCAGAGTGATGAATAAGTGACAGTTTATGCAGTAAATATAATCATTGCTTTTATACTGTGCATTAAAATGCCTAAGTACTTTAAAATTATTCCCCCAGTTCTGCTGTCCTTCTAAATTATAATTTCATCCATAATTAGTATTTTTCTTTATTATTTTAGGGATACCTCTGCCTGCCATACATGGCACTGCAACAGCACCACCTTCTCTCTGATGTAACAATCCGCGGTTTTGTTGCAGGGGCCACCAATATCCTCTTCCGTCAGCAGAAACATCTAAGTGATGCTATTGTAGAGGTATGTATCTTTTCCTTTGCAGTCTCTTATAGCAATTACCTTAATAACACATATGGAGCAAAAGACAAGTTATATATTATAAGGTGCTGATTAGAAAATCTCTTAAATTTTTATAAAAATAATTTGAGATTTTGGAAAGAGATGTCATTTTATAATCACATGGCAGGCAAGCGATACACGTCCTCATGTATGTGTGTGTAAAAAAAAAATCCTCTCTCATCCCAATGGGTGGAAAATGTCTTCCTCAATTTACCAGAGACCTGGGAGTTTGAGGGTTCTGTGCATTATCTTAGCTGTTCCTAGCACTGCATTCTCCCAGAGTGCAGACTGGAGAGAGCTCTGATGTTGTTCCTGGGATCTGTTGGAGCCACTCTCCCAGCTTAAGAGTCACAGCCCCAACTGCTCCTACCACCACTGGGACCACTTTGGCCTTTACTTTCCACATCTTCTCTAGTTCCTCCTTTGGGCCTTGGTACTTCTCTAGCTTCTCATACTCCTTCTTCCTGATGTTGCTGTCACTTAGCACCACTAGTTCTATCACCACCGTTGTCTTCTGGTCCTTGTCTACTACCACAATGTCTGGTTGATTGGCTAGTACCTGCCTGTCCGTCTGAATCTGGAAGTCCCGCAGGTTCTTAGCCCTGTTATTCGCCACGACCTTCTATGGAATCTCCCATCTGGACTTGGGAGTGTCCAGCCCATACTCTGTGCAGATATTCCTGTACACAGTGCCAGCTACTTGGATGTCTGCTACTGTGATGGTGACTGGTTCCTGTTCTGGGAGATTGCTATAGTCTGTTCTCAGGTCCTGTAGTCACTTTGCATTGGTGTTATGTGTCTTCTCTTTCTCTCATATGTTCTTCCAGTACTGTTCAGTTTCTGCTTTTAGTGGCTCTGCTGTTCCTGTGTTGTTGCACTGCAGTAGAGAGTACACCTTGGATGGTTCTTTGGAGAATAGGGCATTTATCTTCTTGGTCTCTGCTTCTCTAGTGTATCTTCTTAGCTTGGTAGCCAGTGCTGTGAGCCTTTGTCTAGGGCTTCAGATGGAGTCAGGCCCTTGTATTTTTCTAGGAGCTGAGTCTTTAATCTCCACACCCTTCTGTAGTTACAGCAGTTAACTAATTTCTCTCAGAGTTGCCTTGATCTTAGCCTCCAACTCATTTTCCGGGGGGGGGGGGAGGGATGTACTGCCATTCTTCTTGATCATGTAGCCAAGCATTTCCAGGATTATAGCAGCTGTAGTGTATACCAGTTCATTGGTTTGAGTATGGTGGTAGTAGGGACTGTTGTGAGGGCTCTGTTGGCATCTTCTAGCATACTATCTGATGGTACTTCTCCACTGAGCCTTGGTAATCAGTCTCAAGGGTTGACTGTAGCTAGTTTTTCCATGATCTTATGCCTCATATCAGATGCTGTGCTCTGTAATGGAGGGGGTGGCAGTGACATTCCAGCTTCAGATGTTGGCTGCACAGCCAGTTGTTCTACTTGAGTCGGGGATGTAATGTGTAGCTGGTTTACCTCAAGCTGTGAGAGCAGTTTCCTTTTCACTATGTTGAAGCATTGGGTAACATGCTGTTTTTCAGTTAGTGTGTATGTAGGTCTTTTGTCCATCCGTAGTTCCTTCATACATTTCATATATCCCCTCTCATTAGGTCTACTGTTCTAGTAGCATTCCACCAATTCCAGATTCTCGTGTCTCATCCGTGTATGGTTTGTTCCAGTAGCCCACTTATTGTCAGATTGTTCTGGTTCCCCAACATCTGGTGCGGACCTTGTTACTCCAGGCAACCTCTGAGCCGGCATGACTCTCCTACTTCATGTCACTCTCATATTCGAGATAGGCAGGTGAAGTGTTAGGAGGTCCTCGCCCGAGGGCCCCTATTGGTAAGGTAGGTACCAACTGGGGTTCAGTCTCCCTTTGATGCGGGAGACCGAACCCCGGTATCCCGCATCAAAGGGCAGTGCTCTTACCACTACGCTATCCAGCCACTACTTGTGTGTGTGCGCATGTGTGTATGATTCTTTTTATAGGTAAATTTGTCAATAATAGGCAGTGAACACATTTTAAAAATTATTTTCAAGGCTGCATTAAGTTACTATTGAAATACCAAAATTAAACTAATGGGCCTTTCCAAACAAAGATCTTCTTTAAAAAGACTGAATTAGGAGCTAGTTGACATATTACAGCTCTGATGTGTTGTTGCTTAAAGTAAGCTTTCACAACTCCTTGAATAGTTAATCTCTCGGATAGCTACTATTTCTTTGAGAGCCTCCACACTACCACCAGCTATCCAGTTCTTCATTTAGTAGAACTGGATGTGAACACAGGAGAATCTGGTTGCCTGGAGTAGCAGTGAATTCCCATTCCTGATGCAGTCAGAAATCCTTCCATACAAGGCAAAAGAAAAGGCTTGCTTACTTTTAGAAATTGAAAATAGTCAATAACTGCAAATAATTATATACACTATAAAATAGAGAAGCCAGCATAAACATTTACATTAATTAGATATGCATTCATGTCCAAATATTATAGTACTGGATATCATAGTTTTTGGTAAGATGGAAATAACTAGCCTAAGTTTATGAGTACAGTTCCTGTTATTTGTTTCGACCCCCTTCCCCCCCCCAGACTTTTTTCACTTTGAATTATTCTCAATCAGATTGAGGAAGCTCTTGTCCAAATCCATGATCCAGAGCTTAGGAAGGTCTTAAATCCTACAACAGCTGACCTGAGATTTGCAGACTTCTTAGTGAAGCATGTAACTGATAACAGGGATGATGTCTTCCTGGATGGCACTGGCTGGGAAGGAGGGGATGAGTGGATTCGAGCCCAGTTTGGGTCATATCTCCATGCCCTACTTGCTGCTACAGTACAGCCAGGTAAGTTCTGGAATATTTTTATCTGTCATTTTATTTAAAGTTTAAACAATCGGACAAAATACTTTATGACAGTTATCCAAGAGGATCTAGGAAGGGTCGAAAAATCCAAGGAGTAGGATCTGGCCAGCTTAGTTATAGATTGATACTCGTGTTGCCTTGTTAAAAATTATTGTTCATTTATGTATTCTCATGACTCATTAGTCTATCAGTTGCTATTCAGAAAGTTGGATGTCTCCTGTATGGCTTGTATAGCCTGAAAATGACTTTTTAGAAGCTAAATGATTGGGCACAAGCTAGGGGTGGCATTGTGTTGTGCTAATGAGAGGCAGAATACTTCAGTGTTCTGCACAAAGTTCATCCCAGCTGCCCTTGCAATCTAGTCTTCAAATTCTTGCCTTCACTGGATTAATCTAGATTTAATCATAGTTAAAACCTTTGGAGTAGACCAGCTGAAATTGGAATTCAAGTTTGTTATGACTAACTTTTCCACTGATTTCAGTGCATTTGTTCTTAGTGTTAAGTCTGTATCTTTAACTTGTAATCCTTACCAGAAAGGGTCTGAGGCTTAAAGAAAAGGATTATATTTTCTGTGACAGCAATACTGGATTTACACTAGAAAAGATGGCAGAATTAAAATGACTTTAAAGCTCCTTTTAAAGAGCTTTGTGCTGAGAGAGATTATGCTCAGGGTACTTGAAATGAAACTCTTCAGTTTTTCAAGTCCAATGGAATAATTGCACAACACAATTTCCTATTTTGCTTGGAGATTTATATTCTTTTGGGAGGAAAAATGGGTGATTTGAATTTTGTAAAATAAAAATGAACTGCTTGCTTTTTAAAGTGAGGATACATTTATGCCCTTGCTTATTACATCCCAGAATTCACTCCTGTCTCATTTCTGTTTTGGTAGGGAGTCATGGACAGTAGGTCTTTCAAAGAAGAAACTGTTTTCAGTGGCATGGTATCATCTGTATAATTTAGAATTAAATCATCCATATTTTGGAGTATGCAGGAAGACAATACAGCCATAAAAAAAAAGACTACCAACTCTTTCAAGCAGCTTTGTTCCTTCCTGACTGTAGATTCTTCTGTATCCATCAGTCTTGTGTTGCATTTATGCTGCCCAAGTGAAATAAAATGCTCAATTTATTTAAATTCTCAATTTAAGTTGGTTCTGCCCCCTCCTTATTAAAGAAATTAATTACTTTAATTAAAGGAAGTAAAGGAAGATTACATAGAAAAAAAATCATCTGCCTTCATTCCTGTTTTCTCAGCAAATCTCAGATTGCTCTTCCGTTTCAAAATTAGCCCCTCTGGGAATAAACCTAGTCTTCCACCAAGCAGAAAGCGTATATTCTTTTGTTTTTTTAAGAACAAAGCATATTCTACTAGGTATGCATATAGTATAGAAGGTATTGCAATCCAATCACTTTACCCATTTCATTTGGCAGATAGTGAGAAAATATTGTCTGACTTTGGAACAGCCTTTGTAGCAGCTTGGAAGAATACTCATAATTATAGAGTGTGGAACAGTAATAAACACCCAGCCCTCGCAGAAGTAAATCCTAGGTAAGAATATGTCACAATTTATATGGAAGCGAGAAAATGTAGGTGATGGTGATAAAGAAGAGAAACGTTTGATAATTTAGGGATCTATTTACTTAAAATCATTGGTGATAGAACTCTTCCTCTGTTTTTTCAGCTGAGGAGCATTCTGCAAATATGACAAAAGTTATTCCTGATTTGTCCTTAATAGTACATAGCCAGTTACTTAAACAGCAGCATCATGGCCAGGAAGTAACTTTTTGTTACTTGTTGGGGACTAGAAACACTTAGATCACTGAATCCTACACATATTAGAAAAGGGACAAAAATGTTTTAATGTACCCCATCCCACCTAAAGATAATGGCTGATAATTATATTATAGCTAAGAAAGTATTTTAAATGGCTTGCCTGCTTATCTTTCGTTCTTTCTTTTTTTCTCTATCTCTTCTGCTCTCCCTCCCTTTTTAGTCATCCATTCCAGGGACAATACTCTGTTTCTGATGTAAAATTAAGATTATCACAGTAAGTGTTGCTTATGTTTTTAAACTCATACCCAGTTGAAATGTATGTAGTATATTATTCAGTTGTGGCAATCTTGGCTTAAAAAGTGGAATGGATTGATCAATGCCCAACATTTTATGAAAATTTCAGAATGTTTTGAGAGCTGATTATCAGATAATGCTAAATAGGCACGTACAAAAAGTTTTAGAAATAATTAGAAATAAAAATAATGTCCAAATCTTACGGAAGCATTCTAAGTTTGAAACAGCAGTGGGTTGAGTTCCAAACACTTCCAAAATGGAGCAACCATTTTTAGACTCAAAATATTTCAAATGCAAAGTATCTTACACATTCTAGTGCTAAATATCTGCAACATAAATTAGTGTTTCAATTTAATTATGCTTAATTGATATTATCAAAATTATACACTTGACATTAGAATAAACCAGTAGGACAATGCTATTATATTTCTTTATTTAGCTCTGTTCAGAACAGTGAACGTGGTAAGAAGTTTGGAAATGCCATGGTTACTACCAGTCGAAATGTTGTGCAGACAGGAAGAGCTGTTGGTAAGTGATCCTGTAACTGGAAATCAGTATGCTACAAATTCAGTGGCTGGGCTATGCATCCCACTAGGCCCTGATGAAATTGGTATGGTTAATGGCTTAGCATTATGTATAAACCTAGCCAACTGAATCTTATTCAGGCTTGCAAACAGGAGATTGGGGAAAAGCTCTTAGCTCCACAACTGCAGAATGTCCTTGCCTTGGCCAGCCTTAAAATATTATTTGTTGCTGAACCAGAAGTTCAAATTTTTTACAAAAAGATCTTTTTTAACCCAGGAAATTAATTAACCATTTAGGTCACATATAATACCAAAAGCCAAACAAATATTCTACAGCAAATTAAAATATAAGCGTAGAGGAGCAGTCCTATGTATAGCAAACTTATGTTACAACTTCTTTAGGAATAAAGGCCATTTTATCTCGGTCTCACAGAACAATCTGGCTTTAGACAGAATTGATCTACTATTGACAATTGCTTTGTATTTGAACCATCTAATTACTAAATATGTCAGCAAGGGAAGACAACTGTTTGCTGGGCTTATAGACCTTAGTGCAGCATTTGACACAGTTAACAGAGAAACGTTATGGTGGAAATTGATTGTTTTCAATATGGAACCCAGACTGCTTGCACTGATCAAAGCCTTTTACACAAATACCTGCTTGAGAGTACAGTTTGGAGTCAATGCAACCATGACAAGCAGGATTAATACTTACAAAGCAGTAAGTCAGGGGTGCATATTTGCACCACTGCTATTCAATCTATATATTAATGACTTACCAGGACCGATGAAGGAGCCTGAAATACACTTGCCTAAGGTACTAAACTCTCATTGCAACACTTTGCTATAAGCCGACAATATGATTCCAGTATCATATTTGCAAGTTGGGCTACATAGGTTGTTAAGAAGACTTGACTTCTACTATCATAATAATTCTCTAGTCATTAATAAATCAAAGTCAAAGATCATGACTTTTGGAAAATGACATTGCAGCCATAGATGGCTATTAGATGGTGAGTCAATAGAGTCAATTCCTTTCCTTATTTAGGAACAGTCTTCTCCAAGACTGGATCTTGGCTCCCTCATCATCAAAGTTGCTCACTCAGAGCAAGGGCACGTATGAATTTATTGTTAAAATTAATAAATGACTGTTATCCATGCTCTTTAGCCATAATTATTAAGGTATACAAAGCCAAAGTTACCCCTATACTTGCTATACGGAGCTGAAGTAAAACACACACCATTATAGAGTAAACACAATCACAACATCTGAGAAGTATTTTGAGTGTGGATAAAAGGACCTCAGCTGCTGCACTTAGAGCTAAATTGGGAATTTATACACTTTATTCTTTGTCTAAAATCAGGGTATACAATAAAATCAATGCTGTGGAAACTGGCAGACTCCCAAAATTGTGTCTGATAGAACAGACTGAGTTTCAGTTAGAGAACTCTTGAAGTACACAACTCACAAACTATATCAGGAATTGTGGTCTCCCTGTTTTTTGCCCAACTATCTCTGGAAAACAAAGAATTTTGAATATAGAAGCTCAGAGCAATATAGTTACCCTCAGCACATTGAAATGGATGAGCTGCTATAAACACACCTTCCAAACTGTAAAATATTTAAATATAGAAATGCCCAAGCATCTTAGGGGGATATTTCTCCAGTGGGATTTGAGCAGCTGGACACAATGGTTAAATATGGAAGGTTTAACCAAATTCCTTACGACAAACATATTTGTATTTGTTTGCTCCAGGTCATAACTCATATATTATTTGAATGCCAATTGTATAAGAAAGAAAGAGATCAATAACTTGGATCACATATTAGACAAATGGCCTATTGGGATCCATATATTAAAACAACATATTTCATGTGCAGTCAGAACCCAAATACCATATACAACATGGCCTTTTATCTGAATAAAACAGTACAATTGAGAAGCACATATGTGGATGTGAGTGGGGTAAATTGTAGGGGTGACACAGAAATCTGATTTGTATTTCCTTTTAGTTCTGCCTTTTATTTATTTATTCATTCATTGGGTAAATGTATATGACTGCTCATCTCACATATGTGACTCTTAGCAGCATACAAAGTTTAAAATACAAAAAGAATACAACAAAATAACCAAAAACATAACAAAAATTGTTTAAAAATTAAAACAATTTTAAAAAAATATTTTAAAATACCCCATAATCTTTGGTAGAATACACTGTTTTCCTAGCAATACAGCCACTTGGTAGGCTCCATACCCATGTCACCAGATGCCCAGGCCAGATGGCAAAGCCATGTTTCCAACCCCTTCCTGGAGGCCATCAAGGTTGGGGCCAATCTGACTTCAGGGGGAATGATGTTATAGAGGGTGGGTGTCATGGCAGAAAAGGCTCTCCTCTTGGGTCCCACCAGATGATGTTCCTTCACATATGGGACCTGCAACATGTCCTTCCTGCCAGACCTGATGGGACAGGTAGATGTGATTGGAGAGAGGCAGTACCTCAAACAACCCAGCTCTATTCCATGCTTGCTTCTACTTGGTTACACATGGTCTTATCATCATTCTATATTTTGTACTCTGATATGGCCTAATGGCTAATCAGTAAAGTATTATTATTATCCAGGGAGATTGACATATACTCTTAATCTATTCTTTCTATTTTACCTAATTTTTTCTTCCCTCCTTCTGTCTGGTCCTTTGTTTTATAATACAGGTCAGTCAGTTGGAGGAGCACTCACCAGTGCAAAATCAGCAATGTCTTCATGGCTTTCTACTTTCACTCAGTCTACTCAAAGCCTTGGGGAATAATCATTCTGGACCAAGCTCTTGCATTTCTTTTAAGAAACCAAAAGGCTTTGCTCCAAATGAACAGGCGCCTGAATTCAAGCAGCATGAAGATGAATGGCCATTGAGCTGTACCACAGGATATAATTTGGCAACTGCTTTAATACTTCCTTGCTTTATATATAAGCCTTGTTGTAGGACATGGTTTATTTTCCAATGTATTTTGGAGGGTGGTGATTGATGTCAATTTAGCTGTATTTTAAGTTAAATTGTCTAGCATTTTCTTAAAGAACTGAATTATATTTCAGTATGTAACACAATAGTGGTATATGAAGGTAATATTTCAAGATCTAATGCATAAAAATGTATTCAAATGTGTGTATTTGTAAATCTATCCATCTTTCCCCTTGCAAGTCTAATGTGCAGAATTAAGTTGTTCATTTCAATAGAATATATTTCCACAAACATGTTGCAAATGGAAGTAATTCTAAGTGGGATAAAATGAAATTAATGGGATTTAAATTAGCAGACTTAAAATACTCAAAGCCTCTTAAAAAGGCTAAAACAGCATTTGGTAATTTTGTATCATTTCATCATTTAGGTGACAACTATTTCAGGATTAGTTAATTTTAAAACAATTTCTCCAACTATTTCCTTACCTGTCTGGGAAGCCGCTTGGAAGAAAAAAGTTAACTTTTCACTGTGTAGGTGAAACTACTGTTCTTTTGTTAATTAGGATGTACTGCAATTTCATGCTCTTTTTCTATATTTAAAAATGTCTCAATACCTAAATAGTACCTACCTCTCTAGCAATTCGGCTCCACTGCAAAGTCAGCAGTACTTTTTTTTTTCCACAGCTGCTATAACATTTTTAGTTCAGTGTGTGTTAGCAAAGAATTTTTCTATCTATCTATCTATCTATCTATCTATCTATCTATCTATCTATCTATCTATCTATCTATCTATCTATCTATCTGTACACACACGTTTATTTCATTCTACCACGTTTTGAGAGAAAAGTGTGATCTCATTGATGCCTATGAGAACATAACCTGGCTCAGTTTAGAGCAATGACTTACCAAAATGTTGTTTGTTTTTGGACCATTTTTATTTTGAAATAGTCTCTTTGTCACAATTGCTGATTTTCCTTTTCGGACTTGATGCAATGGTAGGAGGAATGCATAGGTGGTTAACACAAATAGATTATTTATGAGATTTCTAGACAACTGAAAATTAATATTAGTAGTACTTATTTCTTTCTCTGCTGCAGTTGGTCTAGCTTACTGTAGTCAGAGATTCTCATATTCTCAATTTAAGGGGAAATGCAGTTGTATCCTTCCAAATAGTTTTTATTTCAAATATATTCCAAATATAATAAGCAGTTATAAGTAATTTCCATAACTTTCCTATAAAGCAGGGATGAGAATGTCTGCTCCTCCAGATGTTGCCAAATTTGTACTTCCGGCATTCCTTTCTATTTGCTGTGCTGTGTCACAATTCTGATATTAGATTTTTAATTGATGTAACTGCTTTAATGATTGGCTACATTATCCGAGGCCAGTGGAAGTTCTGGTTAAAGCTCCATCTTGAAAGCTTGTACTGTAATATTTTTCTTATGATATATATTAGTTTATGGCTACTGTAAATATCCACTTCTGTGTCAACTTTGTGAAAATTAGTAGCCAGTTTTGGCACACCAAGTATGCATGTGTTACCTTCATGAAAGTTGATTAAATAGATTGTTTCATAGGTACACTACTGCATAATGTGGTAAACGTCTACAAAGGACTGCAGGTTCCATTTAAAAAAAGCTAATTGTTCCTTCCAAACATTTTGATAACTGAAATGTAGCCAATATCACGGTTTGTCAAACAAAGGTGTTCTGTTGGGCATTAACTTGAGTAAGCACCTAAACTATGGTTCCGTTCTATAACTGTTAACAATGCTTACAAAGGATTTTTACCATGAGAACTTGCTCTAAAGCTATCAATTCTGAACTGAAATTACAGATAGATGGACATGCTGTGCTATTCACTGTAGTGTAAGTACACTGAAAGTACTTGTTCTAATGAATAATTAATTTTGAACAGAAAGGAGGAATATAAATCAAATACACTGGAGTTGCTTTTGAGTTTTAAATTCTACCATGACATAATACAACTTTGTTTTGATTCCCTCATTGGGAGCTGTTTGATTATACATCCTGTTTATACAGAAAGATTACCAAAATCTTTTGAAACAAGAAGTAGTAATGGTTAAAACTGATATTCCACTATGCAAGTATTTATAATATATGCCATCTTAAGTTACTTCACAAAGAATTTAAGAAAAAATATTTATTCGTTATATCAGTTAAACTAAAAAATATTTAAAGTCATCATTTATCAGTATCTGATCCCTTATGTATAATCTGGTGGTTATAAAGAGGTATTTCAGGTTCTGTGGAAGTAACCTGTGAACAAATTGGGATAGGAACACTGTGTTGCATAATTTTGTTGAAAAGTTTAAGGTAGTCCAAGATATCTCTTTAATGGCTGCACTGATATTTCAAAACTACCTTGCTTCAGTGGTATATAAAAAAAAGCCATTCAAATTTAATATCAACAGTGTATCTTTGTGTTCAAGCCAATAACAACTTCTCCACTGGAGTTTGAGCCTTGGGTAGAGTTTTTTAAACTTTCTCAGTAGGAAGTGTATATTAAAAAGATGCTTTGCTTAAAGTACTTCAGAGGAAGAAAGCACCGAAGTTTTATTTTTACACACGCACACAATCAGTCAATCTACAGTATATTCCTGTAGTATTGTCATTCATTGATAAGGGGTCACAAAAAATGTAGTTTACTCTTCCAATTCCATTTTTAATTCCTTACTTTGATCTTTTACTATTACACAGATCTTAAAACTAAAATAAAACCTAATCTAGGTGTCAGTTAGTGATAGTCTTATGGAATGGTTTATACCACATGGATCTTACTTTTGTTGTGGCACGGAATGAGTCTGCAACTCAAATACATGAAATTTTCACATGACTAAAATGAGATGGTCTTTCATGCCTTGTTCTACGGAACAGAAAAATGTGAAAATAAAACTCACATGTAAAAGCAGTAAGTCTGTGCAAACAATACACCTTGAAATCCTGAGTTTCTGAATACATTATTACTTCTACACAAATATGTTTAGGATCAGGCTTATGGTCTCTTGCTATTTTAAAGTATTTTTGTTTTATGCACTGGGGCTTTCTACTGTGAAATTATATATTTGCATTATACACAACATATTGATTTTAATTTTTAAAACATTTTTCAAGCATTTGGAAATGTGTATCACATTACAAAATGAAATAAGTTATAAATACTTAAACCTCTTATCTAATTTAGAAGTCATTAGGATCACAAAGTAGCTTCTGGACATACAAATTTAATTAGGTGTCCAATCATGAGTTAACTGAAGTGAAATGCAACATAGCAGCAAAAAGTTGGAAGCATTATCAGTTCTAAAAGAGAATTCTAAATGTATATTTGATGTACAAAGAATAAGTTTGTGTTCAAGAGAGACTATTAATGCATCTGTATATTTTATCCTAAACAAAATAAAAGTAATCTTATTTTTGTTTGAAGGTATTTTGAAAACATGTTAATTGGAAAACATACTGTAACCAAATATGGCACACGGATTTCAGTACAAGCCTACAATTATTTTTGCTACGTGGAAACATCAGGAGCAGACTTGACGTGAGCGATGATTAACAGCAAGTAAAAGCCTCTGAACTTGTAGAGTTTCAGATCTGTCTTATGCAGGCTACAAAAAAATAGAAAAAAGTGAACAGCTAAAATACTTTACACTTTAGTTTTGTTTTGTTTTTTTGGTAGTCTGGAAAACTCTAATGCTCTTCTGTAGATATGGATTTTAATGACCAAAAAGTCCTTCGTTTTTTTCTATTGAATATGTATGATGTTTTAATTGTAGCTATTGGCAAATACTGCTTCTTATTTTGCCCGTGCAATAAGGATTGAAAACACCAAGTCCACAAAGTGCTTTAAGTCTTACCTTATCCTCTAGGTAACTTGGAAGATGCCTGTTTTACTTCTGTTATCTTTCCTTGCTGTTCTCTTGGTAGCTTACTCTACTACAGCCTTCTTACACTTGTTATAGAGCAGTTTCAGGTACACCAACATTTTTAAAAAACTGATTTTTTTCCTGCTTTGCTGAACAAAGGAAAAAAGTGCATTGCAATCTTAGTCAGTTTCCATAAAAATAGTGATCCTAGTTGTATATACTCCCTTTACAAGTTTATGAAGACAAACATTAGCCTCTAAAGCACAGGTAAGCCACAAAAATATCTGAAGGATATTTTAATGGATGTACCTATGTTGAGTTTTTACAGCTTTGTTGTTTTACCTCAAAATGGTATGACACTCAGGTTTTAGCTATCACAGTCAGAAGCCCTCGGGGTTGCAAAAAGGTAAGTTACCTGCATACAACCAGATCTTGCTCTAACATAGGGTGTTTTGTTTTTTTTAATCCCACGATCCCTGATCAAGAGGCAAAGCTCCAATGAGAGAAAATTAGCAGCATTCAAGTGAACTTTTTCCCTTTTAATCTCTCACAAACTTCTATCAAGTTGTCACAGAGTCCTGTAGTTCTTTGGAACACATTCTGGAAGTCCTGCTCAAATGTATCCCTGCTGAATTATCTTATTCAAGAATCTGATTACTGAGTCACAGAATTCTTAATCTGTTCCTATTCGTCACTGAAAAAAAATGATAATTTTAAATGAAGTGTGGGTTAACAAGTGATTTTTAAAAAGTAATTTAAATAAATTTGACAAAGTTTCATTATGAATATTGAGAAAGCAGTTGCACATTTTAACTGAGTAGTTTCCTACAGGATATTAGATGTTACATATATTAAGTTTAACATTTCAATTTTTTTTCATATATACCTCTCATGAATCTAAATGAGTATGCAAAATAGCATAATCTCAACCCGTCCCTTTCCACAGAGAATTATGCAGGGACAAAAAAATCAAAAAAAGCCCAAATTAAAGAACAAAGGACACAGCAGCATTTAATACTGAATAAAATGCTTCTTAAATGGAATGATATTCTAATCCAATACCAGCATGCTCAAGTATAAGACACCTACTTTATGTACAAGTTTCTGCAATCATTTGTTATAACTTCTGCCATTCCACCCTTGTGTTCTGTTTTCATTTTCCAGGCTGCAAGCTTTAGTTTTATTTGGCAGATTTACAAACTGAAAAGCTCACAAAGTCTGTTCTATGTTCATGGAAAATTATGCTGTAATTAATGAGTGGTATCTTTAATCACAAGATTCTGAAGGTTTTGCTACAACAGTCTACCCTAACCAATTGGGCCATTTCAAAAAAGAAAGTTTTTAATAAGCTGTTGAAGAATGAGTAATTGATTCAGAAAAAAGGGCAACAGGAAAGATAAGTTCTAAATGCTTCCTGTTCCATTCTCAATATTGGCTGCTATGTTTATATAATATCTACAATTTTGGGCTGAATGTCAATCTCCTAGTTTGTAGAGACTTGGTATTGACAAAAGGGGATACTAAGGTCTATTCCAAAGATTAAAGAAAATCTTACAGCTACTGACTAGAATTAAAGCAAAAAGGTGTAAGGAATCCTAGGATGCAAAAAAGAATTGGCTAGAGGCAAATGGGAAAATTCAGTATACTGTTGGACTGTATTTATATGAGTGTGGTTTTATGGAATATTAATAAGACTGAATGCTACCTTTGAAGATGACTTGTATGATAAACTAGCCTTAATGAGCATCTAGTTTGTCATACTTAGAGTACTCTATAATTTGATAATAGTCTGCCATATGCTAACCTTTGTGCTCCCCTATACCCCTATACCCATCTAATGCTCCTACCCCTCTTTTTAGATTCCTTTTGGATATATACTTTCTATTTTATATCTTTTAGCTTTTTATTATTATTATTTAGATTCTGATGTATTTTCTATGCTTTTTAATTGACTGCATCCCACCCTCATCATGCTAGTATTTGACCGTAAATAAATTAAAATGAAATGAAATGAAGAAGCCCTATGTGTAAAGACCTGCATGGTCTTTAACATATAGGGCTTTTACCATATTTTATTGTTCTTTTGACTTCAAGCATTTCTTGTTTATATTTGAAATTAAGTAGTGAAAAAAAAATAGAACTCTTGCATTTCCTATTTTTTCAGATTTTCTGAACAGCTGAAGCTACCGAGTATTAATGTATTAGACATCAATTACAAAAGTATGTTATTTCAATCATACTTCAATGACTCCATATAAATACACAGACTTGTGGGAAAAAAAGAACAAACTGATTCATTTTTAATAAATTAATATCATTCAAAATACAGTGCCAGAACATGATGCAGCTGAACATGCTAGTATGATCCATCATGAAGCACCTGTGCTCATGTGAGATTGGCGGTGCTCTGCTACTGCTAGTGGTTCCTGGGATTAATGCCAGAGCAGCACCAGACAACTGCTCTTCTGCACAAAGTATTCCTGAACAAAGTTTCTCTCCCCCAACCCCAGAGGAAAAAAAAAAAAAGACAAACAGTGTAAGGATATCTATACAAAGTCATACTACAGTAATGTTGTTAAGTTAACAAAAATAAAGACATGGTTAATTCACACTATACCTTTGTTTATACTGGGGCAGGGGAAAATAAGCAGCAGGAAGTAATATTCATGAGCCAATGTTTCTGAAATACAGAATGTGGAGCTATTTACTGATCAAAAGCTCCACACAGACCCGCACTAGGAAGGGCTGGCAATTCTTACTGCAAGCCCAGCAATGTCAGTTCACACCTGGTAAACTACCAGCTGCTCGGAAGACCTGTATTCTAAATAGACAGGTATAAGTTAGTGAAAATACATGCACCTAATCATCATCATCATCATAATATAGCTTGACTGAACCTGCAGTCATTTTGCCCTGCATGTCACCATAAAATGGAAGATCTACCCTTCCTACCACAGGTAGATCCATGGGATTTTATTCTTTTACATGGCATTATTACACCAACACAGCTGTTGTGTATTGACTGCAGCACATTCCATTAGGCCACACAATCTATATAACTAGCACATACAGATATTTCCAGAACTCATTCAAATATAACTGGAAGATACTTTGAGCAATTAATATAACATCCTAGAAATAGAAGCTGCTTTGTGAAAAGTTCCAGAACTAAATGTTTTCACAAGACTAAAAATTTAGACAATAAGCAGAGGCTTTAAGCTCAAGATATATATATGTAGATAAATATAGATATACATATGATCATATATATATATATGATCATATATATATACATATATATATATATATATATGAGAGATCCCATCAACTATCAGAGGGATTGTTTCAGATTATGGAAGCATATCTAGTAATAATTTTCACTGATTTACACTCAATGGCCACAAAAAAAAAATTGGATAGGGCATACATACAAGACAGCTTAACATTTCATTTTCCAGCCCTATTCTCTCAAATAGAATGTTCATAATTTGTTACAGGCATGCAGTCTCTGAATTATGGGAGCTATACAGGTGGCAGTGTAACCATCTCCCCATCAAGATCAAACTCATCAGCCCCATCAGGCGGAAAGAGATATGGTGGAGGTTTCCATGGGGACTCTTCAAGACAAGATGGATAGAGTTTTCCCACAGTGCATCGAAAATCTTTTCCCAAATCCCAGAGTACCCGCTCAGATATATGCTGTCGCAAGAACCAACGATCAAGTTCCATGTCATATTGGTATGTAGCGTACTTGGCTCTCTCATTCATATGAGTTTCTCGTATGAAGACACACAAAGAGTTAGAAATCACAACAGCTCTGACACAGGGGTCAGAATACCGCTTGGCAGGAATATTGGCTGCCATTTGCCATTCATTTTTATTCACATCATAAACTTCCACTGTTACGGAAGACCCATCTACAGTGCTAGTAGGTAGTCTTATACCAGAGTTGCTGCCAACGTGCAAGCCTCCAATATAAAATATTTTATCTCCAAAAGCAGCAGCTGAAGCAAAGCATCTACTAGTTTGTCTCATAGCCATTTCAACCCAAGCATCTGATCTGGGGAAGTAACAGTACATCAAGTTGTGTGCCATTACATAAATGCAGTTATGAACAGTAACTGCTGTACTCCACTGCCAAGCACAGGGTAGAGGGCTTACCATGGTCCATTCATCTTTCTCAGTATCATATCTTTCCACAGTTCTTCTGTTGAGTTCTCCACCAACACTGTCTCCCCCAATTGCATAGATATGGCCTTCACAGCAAACAAGAGATGGCTTTATACGAACAAACAGCATTGGACTCTTTGGAAACCATGTATTTTGCTGAGCATCAAACCAGTAAAAACAATTCACAGTACGGAAGGCAGCTTGAAGTTTGCTAGTTTTACTGTGGTTGGTTTTTGTATTTTTCAGTGGGATTTGCCCACCTGCTATATAAATATCATTATCAGGAGTTACAAGTGTCCCAACCTTATGGAGATCAGCAGGAGGACTGCAGAGTTTGTAAACTTTTTCAGCCTGTGGGCTGTAACATACTGAAGAGTAAAGATTACCAGGATTTTCAGCAGCAGCTTCAATGAAGATCATCATCTCCTCTTTAGTCATTCCAAGTCTTGGTTTAAAAAACTTCGGCATAGATTTATACAATCCTTGTACCACGACTGATTTATCATTCGGTGGTAAGCCTTGAAACCAAGCTCTTTGTGTAACTTCAGAAAGTGCATCAATTCTTATCTGGCTAAGAACTGATGACAAATACTGTGATCGAGATTCTGTATTATACTCCAGCCATAACATAGCAGCTTCACGAACTGTCTCTTCTTTTTCCACATTTAAATTGTCACTACTCAAAATATCTATCAACAGATCATGTGAGAGCTGCATGAAAGCCTCTTGGTGGTATACAACCGTAAATTTGTGTTCTACCATCCTCTTAGCACTCTGTTTTAACTCCTCACAGCTGAAAAGATCAGCAAAGCTCAAAAGCCGCACACAGTTCTCAGCATTTATTTTTTTAATTAAGTATTCCCTACACCGATGTAACACATCATCTACCTGCAATGAAAAAAATTAACATAATGAGAAGTGATCAAAACACTGCTTTCATACTTGTGGTTAATGATAAAGGAATGGAATGTAACAATTTCCCTAGATTTCTATCCTCTCTCATGTACCAAAATACTGGCCATCACATATTAATCTAGTACTGTTTATAGCTGGCAGATTATGAAAAGAAGAGAAATTACCCAAATTTCCTTCTGAGACCAAATTAACTTGATTACTGGGAAGTAATAATACTGTGCAGTGTCTAAAAGGGGACTTTACAAAGTACATTGATGCAAGCACAGCACCCTTTTTTGAAATATTACAGGAGCTGTGTGTGCATATATTTTGATTCGCTGTCAGTCCCACTGCACAGACAACCAGAGAAAGCCTTCAAAGAAGCTGTGTTGAGACTTCTGAAGAACCGCTTTTACACTCTGAGGTGTGCTTCAACTTTTCATGGCTTTTACACTTTGAGGAGGTGTGCTTCAATTTATCCCAATGTGCTTTGTAAAGCACCGCTTCTGAATGCTTTGCATTGCTCTAGTGAATAGGATTGTGCAGCTGCTTTGGAAACTGCTCCTGGCTGTATCTACATACATATATGTATGTTCACTTTGCTTTGATGGGAAAACAATGAAGCTGCACAAGTCTGGAAAAACACACAATATCTGCATATTCTGAAGATCTTCGTCCAAGAGTTTACCTTAAGGTTCTTACCTTTACTCAAACTATCCAAAGTAATACAAGAGTGTCTACTCTTTTATGAAATATGAAATTTTAGTTGGTTACAATGAAATTAGTACCAATAAAGCTATTTCCACTATACATTCTTATTACTGAAAAGACTGTTAACCTCTCAATGAGCAATACCTTTCCATTATCTCTGTATTAATAGGGGAGATGTTGTGATATTCTTTTACTGTGGGTCATAGGCATCAAAATCTTTAGAATTCTGCACAGTAATTTTTTGTTCCAACAGCAGAGTAGTTGGAACTTCAAGAATCTGTTTCCTTTTTTCCCACTGAACTTGCTGATTATTCTGAACTTGTGATTTTAATGTATTTCAATACAGATTCTTTCTGGAAAACTTATAACAGTGCATAGTATAAATCTATTTTACACCTTAATTTCAAGTGCTCTTTTAGAATCAAAGTTCTTCAATGTAGAATACCTTACAATGGATAAGGCAAAATGCTTCCATGGATATTTTTCTTCCACGTCTTTATCCAGCAAAGGAAGTGTATGAAGTGGTCAGTATCAGATTTTATGAAAGATACAACTTAAGAAAACATGTCTTAGAAAAGTTTGTATAAAACAATCTTACCTGTAGGAAGCAAGCTGTTTCATAAAGCTGTTCAACTGTTGTGTCATTTATTGCCAAATTACCCGTGTAAGCATAAGTTATTATGGTCTGTAAAGTGGCTGCATCCACATTCCTCAGATGAATATGCGTTTGCTTGCTTTCACTCAACCCACTCATAAACATTGCCCTGGATGATAAAAATAAAGTTGTAACCATCTCTAGTTTCCATCTAATTATCCCAGTATGCTGGAGATTGTCTGTGGATAGCATTCAATATAATATTGTGTATTCCAAGTTGTACTCTCTCATAATCTCATTAAAAGTCATACTTTACAAGGTCACTATAATATCCATACCCCATCCCTGTTTTCAGTCTGGTTTAGGAATGTTAGCATTCAGCACTACAAACTTACAGTGCTGAAATGGAAAAATGCTTTTATTGTTTTCACCATGCTATCAAAATTTTATTATAAAGAACTGCTCAATTTTGTTCATATTAGTTTATATTATATTTCTGACCTAATGTTTTTTTTAGAAAGCTAGAATCTGTCTTACCAGAGGTACTTTGCTTAGTTCTCTCTCAGCCATACCAGGAAGCAAACCACACCAGAAAAACATTCTATCCCAGTACCTTCCAAATCAATGCAGAATATACTGGAGGCGGCCTTGGGCTTAGCCACTGCAGCTATTTCATAATGAAACTTAGCAAGTTAGTATAACAACTTTATAGTTATCTTGTACAGTTCATTATGACTGGAAGCAGGGTGGATGTTAATGCAGAATATTATGCAAAATTATTAGTTATGCAGGTGGATAAGCTTTAAGCCACCATCTCCTAACTACATATTATGTAGTCTTGGGATATCCAGATTGCCCTTCTTAATCTGCTTTGGAGAGTACTAATCTTCACAATTCATGTGTTTAAATGTTTTATATTATCCTTTACTGGTATCCCAATATACTCTAATTCAAATAAAGGATTCTGTTGTCAGGTCTGTTTGTTGTCAACCTTAGAATTGGCATGGTCTTCATGTTGCCTAATACTTGTTTCTACTGATTAACCTTCCTTCCAAAATATTCTTATATCCCCAGTAAAGATAAGCTTCCTACCTCAAGTTGTCTAAGTTTTAGATTTACCTTTTTGAGATTTATTTTAATTAAACTCTACTCTCTTCTTCACTTACAACAGAAATAATGCCCTAGAATTCTATGCCATCCCAAGAGATCCCAGAAACCTCCAAAACTTGTTACTAAATTGTAATTTTAATATGATAGAGGGAAAACATTATTACATACATTACTAGAAAGTACTCATTAACTATATTTTTAGTTCAATTAAAACCAAAATGAATTCAGTCCCAGCTCCATGCATTATTTTTAGTGGGCAGCCTCAGATGTCAGTCAAAGGAAAAATGCAACACTTGTTTAAAAAAAATCTGCACACCAAATTCATGAGATGTTTCTGAGACCCAGACAGGCCAACAATCAAATATATAAAATAAAAATTGCAGATGGTTGTAGCAAAATGCTTTGTTTATAAGGATGCTTCACTTGTCCAGTAAAAAAGGTAAAGTTAAGCTGGAATGATAGATAACATAACAGATGGGACCAATTTGAGGAATTGTGGGCTGCAATATCACCACTTTTCTTCCGAGAGCACCTATAAGATGTTTTGGAATTCCAAGGATGCCCAGGGACAGCAAAAATTTGCCTATTCTTGCCCCAGTGCATGACTCTGTTGAAATAAACATCATGTATTTGATGGCCATTTTTATGTTCCATGTTGACAATAACCCTGAAATACTTCACAAGCCTATTAGTTCAATTCTTCCATATTTGTTAACCTGAGTTTAAATTGTATAATACTTGAGTTCTTCATTTACTTCAAGTTAGTAGTAGAATCTGCTTAATAAATTGTACTATGCAGAGATATTTTGAATACATATTTCTTGGAAAAAGTAGCATTACTTTAAACACATACCTGAAGTAAGAGCTACATGTAGCAAGAACCATCTTATGGCATGGGAATTCAGTGCCCTCAACAATTAAAACAATGTCAGTTAGCAACTGCTGTTCATAGAACAATTTTAACTGTTCCAGTAAGGATACAGCATATTCTGTATTGATCTGTATTTCCTCCTGGGTAGACATGACTGCATTCCATTTAATATTTCCAAGACAAGATTAGAAAAGTCGGTTGATTTCAGAAGTAAAGATGTCAAGCTACTATATCCTGAATAATTAAGAAGAAACTACAGAGGGTATTCTTTGAAGTCTTTTTAAGTTTTCTTAACACGCTTATTGGTGATGGATTGGCCTGCTGAATCAAGAACGCTTCGTATTTTGACCCATTCCTAGAGTGTAATACATTGACCTGATGTCCATATGTTCTCCTGAGACTTTCAAGAATAATTGACAAGTTCCTGTTGAGATCTCCAGTGATGCAGCACATGGGCAAACAAATGGAATTTGCGAGGTAGATTTTCTTGAACCATCTCTTAACAGTGTCTTGCAACTAGAAAGGAAAAAAAATCATGTCATGATTTTTTTCTAAGCCAATCTACCATGAATTTGTCTAAAATAGTGTCTGGTATACTACTTTCTACAATTATCCATTTGTTTTACAAAGAACAGGTGCAGAGGGAGTTCAATACTTTCTTAGGATCAGTGCATTAGGAATGTGTACAACTAGAATTCAGATACTAAAAAAAGCAATACAGACCATATAAAACAATCCGTATTGCTTTTATTTTCATTGGCAATATATCCTAAAACATTGATTTAAGATTATTCTAAAAAGTGTAAACTGGTCACAAGCTTCATCAGATTCCACAAAACCACAGACCCATTCTGAGATTGTATGACTTAAAACCAAGTATTAATCTGAAGCCATAAAATGGAAAACTAATTGATTATCTAGTTTCACATGTTTAATATTCATTTGAGAATTTCAACTGAGAAAGGACTATATTGCAATGATGCAGTATCACATTAAAATAACTACATTGCCAACATTCCTTGTAAAATATAATCTACTACTTATTGTAAAAAAATTCTCTTCTTTAATATAAAAATCAAAGCTTATAAATGATAAAATAAAATTATTGATAAAATTATTACTAAAAATCATCATCCGCATCTAACAAGTTACAAAAAAAATGTGTCAGCAAAATATGAGGGGAAGAAAACCAATACAAAGAGGAACAAAAACTATGCAACAAGATGTGATGAATATTGGGTAAAATAAGCCTCAATAGAGAGAACACTTTTGAACACTGAATATCAGCACTGAGAAAGCCATGTTCCTACCCTACATTTTTTAGCATACAGAATTCAAATAAAGCACACAGGGGAAAAAACAAATTACAATACTCAGGACCTAACAATAAGAACCAGCCCTACTATATCTACATATAAAGAGGTAATTCCTATTGTTTCAGGACTCTTTTATTGAATTTTTAATTTTTTTATTGAATGCTACTGAATTTGCTGCAATAATTCAGCCTCCCAAGTACTAAAATATGATGTGGCCAAGCCTGCCTTGTCCAGAAAGGGCACTGCTAGGACATCAGATGATCCTTAAACAGTCTTTTATCTGGATTCACTGATTTACAACATACAGCTCTTCAAAGTTCTCAAGCAAAATTCCATTCCCTCCATAGGATTAGAGTTAAATAAAAGACAAAACTAGGTATCATCAGAATACCAAATAAACTGTAGTCTAAATCACTGTTCTCTACTCCCAGCAAATAAAAGTGGATGTTGAAAGGCATGTAGAACAAGCAGGGACTTTGTGGCACCCCTTAAGTGTTTTAAAGCAAACTAGTCTTCCAGAAGTTTCTGGAGAAGTCTTAACATGATATTCCCTAGCTCCCTCTGTTCAAAGCAAAGAAAAATGTTGCCATAACTTTTGGTACTGAGATCAACTGAGAGATTCATGAAAATTAACAGTTATTCATAAGAACAGCCAATACAAAAACTTTGAAGTTAAACTGAAATGGATCTAGACTAACTACTGCATTTGAGTCAGCAAAGAGGCAAGTCACCATTCATTTTCCCCAAGAATACAATATCTGAAACTATTTTGTTGTTGTTGTTCAGTTGTTGTGTCTGACTCTTCGTGATCCCATGAACCATATTGCGCCAGGCCTTCCTGTCCTTCACTGCCTCCCTCAGTTTGCTCAGTTTCATGTTCATTGCTTCAGTGATGCTATCTAACCATCTCATCCTCTGCCGTCCCCTTCTCCTTTTGCCTTCAATCTTTCCCAGCATCAGGGTCTTTTCCAAAGAGTCCTCTCTTCGCATTAGGTGGCCAAAGTATCTAAGCTTGAGCTTCAGTATCAATCCTTCCAATGAGCAGTCAGGGTTGATTTCCTTTGACTGGTTTGACCTCCTAGCAGTCCAAGGGACTCCTAAGAGTCTTCTCCAGCACCACAGTTCAAAGGCATCAATTCTTTGGCGCTCAGCCTTCTTTATGGTCCAGCTCTCACAGCCATACATTACTACCGGGAAAACCATAGCTTTGATTATGCGGATCTTTGTCGGCAAGGTGATGTCTCTGCTTTTTAATATGCTGTCTAGGTTTGCCATGGCTTTCCTCCCAAGGAGCAAGCGTCTTTTAATTTCATGGCTCTGTCTGCGGTGATCTTGGAGCCCAAATAAATGAAGTCTGCTACTGCTTCCATTTCTACCCCTTCTATTTGCCAGGAATTGATAGATCCAGATGCCATGATCTTAGTTTTTTTAATGTTGAATTTCAAGCCACCTTTTGCACTCTCCTCTTTCACCCTCATCAAGAAGCTCTTTAATTCTTCTTCACTTTCTGCCATTAGGGTGGTATCGTCTGCATATCTGAGGTTGTTGATATTTCTCCCTGCAATCTTAATTCCGGCTTGTGATTCTTCCAGCCTGGCATTTCTCTATGTGAAATTCCTGTCCAAATCTTAGAGATAAAATAAGCCCATAGCATTTTTTTTTACAGTACGAAAAGAACCAGGAAACATTTCCAGCATAATTGGAATTTTAAGTAAAAATGAATATAAATTTGTCCACCCTTCGTTATAAAAGCCTACTGAATTACTTGGAAGTCACTACCTCTTAGCCCAACCTATCTTACAGGTTAGTTGTTGTGAGGAAAAAATGGAAGAGGAAGTGCTACATACATCAATTTCAGCTAACAAAGAAATAAAAATTCAACAAAAATAAACATAAATAAAGGTACAGTGGGCTTCACAAACTGATCATAGCAGACCTCCAAAATTCTTTTAACTTTTCTTGGGGGCCAGATTAAAAAGAGCTTCCAGGTCAGAGGTGTGCGGGGGGGAATTATGTAGAGCAGCACTAAGCAGACACAATAGTGACAGAATACAGAACTGTGTACTCCCAACTTGTTTTATCCAACCACTTAAAGGCATCTGAACTCTTTATAGATATCACATTCTTTACATGGCCTTAAACATTTTTTTAAAAAATGCTTCAGTTAAATCCAACTTATTTTTGGCTGGCCTTGATAGCCAAGCCAGAACCTACAGTGCTTATGATGATGATGCTATCCATTCAATTGTATCCAATTCTCGGCGATTCTACGGACCAGCTCTCTCCATATTTTCCAGTCTTGTATGGCTTCTTTTAGTTGTTTTATGCTCCAGCTGGTGTTGGCTTTGATGGTGTCTATCCACCATATTTTTTGGTGGTCTTGTTTCCTTTTACTGCTGACCATCCTGAGCATAACTGCCTTTTTCAGTGAGTTGATTGCATGACATAGCCGAAATAAGTAAGGTGGAATTTTGTCATTTTGCCCTCCAGCAATATGTCTGGTTTTATATACTCCTGTACTTGCAGTCCTTATAACCCTACTCATTCTCCTTGCATGCGTTTCTCTCAATGCATATACAGTGGGGCTTATTCACAGGTAAGTATGCATAGGACTGTAACTCTGTAGCAGACTATATAGTCAAGATTAGTATTTATGCTATTCTGGGAAGGTGAGGCATTATGAAAATAGTCAACCCAAAACTAGTGTGGACTCACTTTGAATGATAACCTCCCTCAATAATTACTCCTTGAAAAATTCTATTGCCAAAATGATCCGTCCTTACTTTTCCATCTACAGCCAGGGGTTATTTTGGCTAAGGCACTTCATGCATCTCTGCCGTACATCCCCAAAATAGCCATCTTCAATCATCCTCTTTGGCACAAGAAGGAAGGTTAAGCCTTTCTTTGACATTGGGCACCAAAGGCACTATGAACACCAGGGCTGTGCATGCTTCACAAATGATTCGGAAAAATGCTTCAGACCTCACAGCCTTCTCTGCTCTTGAATAAATCAGCCCAATTTTGTTTAGGATTCTGCATAAGTCTGAAAAAAAAGTCATTGTTTTAAGGATTCCACTTATGAAATGCAGCACTTTTTTCATGACTGCATGGAAGGCTTAAAAATCTGAGGTGCTTTAATAAAAGACAGAGAGGCAATGAACATAGACATTAGGGCTTTGCAATTCTGAAGGGAAAAAGATCCTTTGGAGCACACTGGGACAATTACACAGCCACACTTTAAACCAGCTACAACTTTTCCTGGGATTGTATAGCTGCCCTCTGCAGCACACTGAAGAAAAGAATCACTTGGTTTAAGGAGTTGCTAACAAATGCTCCTTAAGAACTTAAGTGCTGCACAACCCTAATACCTATGTGTGTTAGCTGTACCTCTCATCTTTCCTCACTGAGCAAAATGATCTAAAGGGTTGAACATATCTGGAAATTCTTTCAGACTTTCCCACTAATTCAAGGAAATAAAGATGCTATCGATATTGTGGTAAGAGTTCCCAAGACTACAAACTTGCCTTTTGTAGTCACACTATTACACTATTGTTTCATTCATAGCTAATCATCCATTAAAATCCTTAAATTTGGGGTTCATTTTCTGGCTAAGCCAGCTGACTCTTTTTTATAGGTTCTAAGATTAATAATAATCAACAGGTTTTATACTTAGGCAATTCTTATCAATACCAGTAGCTTATTCTAATATCAGTTTCTATGACATATGATAATTCCCTATGATGGTAAACAATTTTCAAATATTCAAATAGAATGATTGTACAAGGCTAGGCTCTTCATTCCAATGTTTCAGATTTCTAATCAAGAAACTAAGTGAAACACAATTGTAAATCACATATAGCTCTATATGTCACCAACTTTTTTTTGAAACTCTTAATAGATTAATCTTTTTTTTTCTCTTTTAAGGAATAATCCTACTGTTCCATCTGTGCTTTCTGATAAGTTCAAAAATTCTCCCAGCAAGAAATCAGTATAATGGGAAGAGGAGCTGTCCTTTATTTTTGTGATAACATTTGTTTGGATTAGCCGAAGACTTCTACATTTCTCCCAGGTAAGGGGAATACTAGAGGGTCCAAGGAGGCAGTCTTTGGATCCAAGACTGCCTCCATCCACCTTCATTTTTGGGATTTTCCATGGTAAGAACTTCCAAGAAGACTCAATACTAAAATAGTCAGGTTCAAAGGGCAACATCTTCTGAAATTAAAACCAGTTTAATAATCCAGTGGTGTTAATCTGGACAACTGTTTTTGTAAATGAGCCACACATCATTTAAAACTCAGTATGAATGTCAGTGCTTGCAACAGGACCTGCATTATTGCTGAATGGTGAATGACGACTTAATTAGGAACAGAACACTAGCAATTAAATTAGGCCAAAATTAAAAATGATAAATTGCAGACAACTGGATGACCTTAGAAATTAAATAATCATCAAAAGCCAAATCTCTTTATATTTTTAATGTACATTTGCTCCTATGTTGTTTCTATTCAATTGTTTGGCTTTATTACACTGTATTTATCTTTGATTAGCTGCTGATACACTTGTTTAAATAAATACTAAATACTCAGTATTACACAACTTTGCACCTGAGGAAAATACTGTACATTTTAGAACTTAGTTATTTACTTGCCCTGTACTAACACTATCTGTCCAATATTCTCATACAGATCAAGAACAGATCAAGAATGCATTACATACCAAGTTCTCACTGCAGCTAGATTACTTCTCGCCAAAAATTTAAAAAGCAGTTAAGCCTAGATTCAATGACTTCATTATTAATTATAGTTTTTTATCAACAGACTTTTCCCCCCAAGGGTGGGGAAGGATACTCACCTTTTCTCATCCTCTTTGGTATGCAATATCATTACATACCCACTAGGAGGCTACAGTAACCAGAAGAAAAAAAAACAACCCTACCTGCTTTTATTTGGGGCCGGGGAGGGGGTAGGAATCATTCTAATTGTGGCCGGGCAAGAATTCCAGGTGCGAACAACCAACTTAGTCTTTTCCAGAGCAGAATTAAGATACCACTTTCTAAGCAACTAAGACACCCTGACCCAGCCCCCACCTGAATGTCATTCTATGGCCAAGCAAGCCAAGCTCTTCAACTTCACTCCCTCCCCGCCCCGTGCCACGCATCTCAAAAATCACCTCCGTCACCCTCTCCCAAAGCACCTTGTGTCAGAGTTTAGCCGCAGTATGACATCGGAAGACGCCAGGAGACAGTACTGCTGCTGCCCAAAGCAGGATTTCAAATATGTCAACAGCCAGGCTGTCGCTCTACCGCCTGCGTAGTGGTAAAGCAAGGCGGAGGGCTGGGTATATTCCCCCAAGCGCACAGTCTCACATCCCTGTCTTGCCCATTCAGCCGGCTCTGCCGCCCCGGCAACAGCCGGACTTGAGGCACGCAGCAAAAAGGGGGACTCTCCTAACTTCCTCACACCCCTCCCCGCGTTTCACTCAGTGAAAGCCGGTGCCGCTCCCCGCGCCCATTTCCTCCTTTCCTCAACGGCTGCTCACAGGCCACAGCCCGCCTCTGGGAACCGGGGATGGAAAGCAAAGAAAGGGAATGAAGAGATCCCCCACACCGTCTCCTCCACAACTCTCACCGGGCAAGGCCTAGAGAACGGAAAGGTGGAAGAGGCGGGAAAAGGAAAAAAGCGAGTCCCCGCTCCCCCCTCACCCCATCAGCTTCCGGCCTGCCTTGCCGCCGCTTCAGCCCCACAGTTTCCTCCCGGCCATGGAGAAGGAAGCGAGGGAACGGCCGGGCAAGGGACGCACGGCGACTGCGCGCGCCCTTACCTCGTTCTTCCCCCGCCCCGACGTCCGTTGAGTACTAGCAAACGCGCGAGAAGCACCCTTGTAGAGCTCGTTCGATCCCAGGCTCGCGCAGCCTCCGAACAAGGGAATCGAACGTGGGCGGGAGAGGAAGACGAAAAAACGGTCTCCTTGTGCAGGGGTAGCTCCGCCTCCGCCAACCCGCCTCTCCATTGCGCCTGCGCATTCTGCCCTCCTTTTTTCCCCTACACTGGGAAAGTGACTCCTTTCAATAATGCGCATGTGTACGGTTATTCACGTGTACCTTTGGGCGCTTTTTCGAGAAACAGTATAAACTTAGGTTAAAGATGTTTGGGAAGCTGCAGTCAACTCGCCCTCTTCCAAAACGTTCCAGCCGCGAGACTTAATCGAAGATTAAAGTTGTACGCAGCCTGCACTTTCAAATGATATTTAAAGTCTTACTCATTTCATCTGCAAAGGTGTCTCCCTATGCCGAAAGCCCTTAATGTGTCTTTTGCATTGGCAATTTAGGGGCGCCGTCAAACGGGTGGCTCATGTCCCTTTCTTAAGAGAGCCTATATTTGGCGCTCAGATTTTTTGCTGCCCAGATAATGCTCCTTGTATAGATGTCAGAATGGAGGCAAACGTGGGGCATTCTTGTCTTGTCCTCATGGTATTTATTCCTATATCCCACCTTTTTCAGGACTTCAAGGCATTCCCTCTGATGTTTTCCTCACAACAATTCTGTGAGGTAGCCTGGACTGAGAGTGATGGACCTAAAATCATCTGATGATCTACAGCTGATGGTGGACTTGAAAGTTGACTTTCTGTTTATAATCCAGCATAATTCGACCAGAAGAAGTTAAGGAAAGCATGCAAAATATGGCTTCAGGAATTCTGTCCAACCCCTCAAAAATAGCTCTGTTTAGATCATATGATCAGGAAGGAAATGGAGGGGTTGAAGAATGGAGAAGTCAGTAGCCCTTGTGAGATGCAGCCCAACAGCCTCTTCTGTAGAGATGCACTGGGGAATTTTTTTTTCTTGATTTTGTTTTAATCTCTGCAGTCTCCAGGTGAACCTAGTCCATTTTTAACTCAATCTGTTAGTTTTTCTGATCACACCAAATTTGTCATGTTGGATGCTGTTTTTGGAGAGTTATTCTGCTAGTAGGCAGACAGTTGGACACAGTCCCAAGCCCAATTTACATATTTTTTTCTTTCAACTCAGTTTGGCTCCACTGAGTTCAGTGTAGCTTCTTCTGTTGTAGTTAAATTAGCTATCAGATTGCACATTCAAGTCTATTTAGGGCCTGGGTTGTAGTGATTGTAGTATAAAACAGTGGGCTTGCTTTGAACATCAGGGACCTCATAAAAACAAGCACCGCACTTTGTAATATTGCTATGAAAGAACTGGCTATCCATTTAAACGGTGTCTGCCTTTTTCATCTGCAATGGTTGGGGAACTCAAAGACTTGAATGAAACTGAGCACTTTCTAAATTGGGCTCTGAGCTAAGGATAAGCTACCAAGCTGAATAAATCTGGAGAAGACTGTAGCAGAGTTGAAACATTGCTTTATATCATAATGTGGCTTGGTTTGGGCTGATTATATTTTGCAAAGATACAGCCAGTGTGACTTGAACTCAGTAAAATGGTTTAAAACAAACTCTGGTTCAGTACAAATTGTGAACCCATCCATTATGTTAAAGAGAAACTGCATTTCTTCTGATTACTTACTTTTTTGAGAGTGGACAAGTTTAATGAACTATATGCTATAAGAAACACCTTTTTATGTATTTTTGATGTATCTTCAGAAGAGGTTAGTTAGAATTGATCTTATTTTCACAATCTAGGGATGCAAGATACTTGTTTATTTCTTTGAAGGTGCTTCTAATTTCTACCATCACAACAGCCCTGTTAGGTAGGTTGAAAGAGATAGTGACTAGTTTTAAGTCATTCAGGATCCGAAACTAGGGCTCCCTGGTCCTAGCTCAACACGTTAACCACTACACCCCACATGTAACACCATCCTTGGAAAGAAGTGTCTATATGAAGAGTGTGTACTGACGGTAAAAAATTAAGCTGGAATGTTCATTGGAGCTCCATCCAGCTAAGAAAAATGGTCAACCCATGTTTTCCCTCTGAGCCCAATCCACATTACTCTTTGGAGAGGGGAAAGCGGTGGACATTGTGGAAAGGAGGTGAAGGGTCACTTGTATCTTGGAGAAAGTAAGAGACAGTCAATAAAGAAAACAGGAAGACTGGTTGTTTACCTCCCAAGGACGTTGACTCCCATTGTCAGGTGTGACATTATAAGCTGACTCGCCTGACCAAATCAGTTATTATGTAGTGGGAAGTGTCACTGGACTCAGTAGAATTTTGGGGTGTTTCACATTATAGTGCTTACCAGTTCCACATGTTACTCCCATGCAAACCAGGATTACAGATCAGGCACCGAGGAGTACTGGGATAATGTAAGTGCTTTGAACATTATAGCATTCCACAGAAACACTAAGTGAATAACTTAATATAAAAATATATGATACATGAACTTCCATAGTACTATAGGTACCATAAGATCTGATTAAATTGCTTTATTTTTAAAGGACTGACATTTTGCCCAATGTTCTTGTTATTGTCAGGAGCAATTATATATTGCTAGGCAAGACTTGGTTCCATCAGCCCATTTGTATCCAAAATTTTATAATAATTGCTGCATAGGGTGAGATTTGAGGGTGTGGTCAGTGGATATGCTTAATAGGATTATGACAACAATAGAAACATGCTCCCTTGACAGAGGTCATGCATTACTGGAAGCTTAATGTAGTTTGCTTGGTTTTAGTTTAACATGTTGTGCAAACAAAGCCAGTCATGGCTCTTTCAATAAAGCACAAGTAATGTATAGACTCAGCCATTGTGGTTAAGTTTGAACTTAATTCTATGTTTTCCTATTTTATGCAGTAACATGGGCCTTTATTCTAAAGTTTAAACTGATTGAACCTAATCACCATAGGTTCTGTGTAGGAAGGTACACTCACACTCTGCATAGAATCAAGCTGTAAGCTGCTTTATGGGGAAAAAAATGAATGAGCTGCAGCTGGGTTATGGAAGGGACTGTGGTTCTTAAGAAAGATGAGAGACCTTTTCAATTAGTTCTTTGCTGGGCTGTCCTCAACACAGCAGCGGCACGGATCTTTGGTTTGGGGTCAAATACAACAAGGGTGGAAATGACTTAGCTTTGTAGAGCTTGTGTTCAAGGTTTGAGGACAGTTTGCAAGTAGAGACACCTAGTTTAAAAGGTTGTGGGGAAAAAGGTGAGGGTTTAAGACAGCATTTGATTAGTGTTTATTTGAGAATGGCCCCTTACTTCAAAAGGTTCTCTGCTTGCTTTATTATTTCTTGCTTCTTTGAGGTGTGGGTAGGTTTTGATTCCCTTTAAGCAAAACCCTTTCTTTTTTTCTTCTTTGCTCCGCTTGTTTTATGAACTAATTGTTAGTGGCATCCCATATACTAATTGGAAACTATAAATCCAGGTTACTGTTCTATATGGTTTACTCTGTTGGCTGCAGCTGAAGGGTGGGGGTGGATTTGCTTGCTTTAAAATCCCAGTACTAGAAATGTTGGTGGAGTAATACAGAAGTCCTCAGGAGAACATCCTGTTCTCTATTAAAAGGAGCAATTTGTGTTTTGTAATGAATTATCTTTTCTTTCAGCAAGATTATATTGGTAGCTAGCCTTGAAGAAAACTAAGGTGGTTTGTTTACTTGGGAAATGATCCTATTGAATTCTGTGAATTCTTATGAAAATCTACAGGTTAGGCTATACAACTGTGATAGGTAATACTGGCCATGGTCTCTGCTGATAATGTGGTTTGTTTGATTTGGTTTAAAATGCATAAAGTTAGCCATTGTGGTTTGCAAATCACGGTTTATGGCTTAGCATTCTGTGAACCCACCCAGTTGTGGTTTATTCACAAACTGCATCTTAGTGTAATGAATGAGCCCAGTCTTACATTGATTTGCATCTTATAAATGACAAGGAATTTGCCTCTGTGTTTATATGACCCTTTCAGCAGGGTCCTTGTGGAGTAAGGTGCACCAAATATTTGGGGCTTTATAACTCGGTTCCCCACATCTCTTATTGGAATTTTCTCTCGCCAATACAAGGCCTAGAGTTCTTGTAAACACTGCAACTGCCAAAACTGTGCCTATTCTTTCCCCAAATGTAGAGGCAGATGAATTATGAAGGTTTTCTAAACAAGGGAGAGGAAGCAGTCCCAAGCAAATACCTACTGACAAAATGAAAAAAAAAAAGTGTGGTGGAGGGGGAGGTATCTGTTTAAATTTAACTTGTATTTTTACCAGGATACTACTGTAGTGTCCTTATTCTTAGATAACCTATGCTGTCAGTCAAGTGTCTTGGCCAAGATATGTCTTTTTAATTTCATGCTTACTATCTATTTCAGGCCTAGAAAATGAATGCTTCTTCAGCCTCAGAAAGCGGACCTTATTCCACAAATCAAAGGCCATTTTTTTATGCCCAGCCTACAGCACAGCAGCCATTCCCTAATCCGTGGCTCCTTGGCCCTATGTACAATCCCTATGGCATCCCTGCATCAGGTAAGAGAACCTATACAGTACAAAGTTCTGATGCATCATGACAAACTTGCTAAAAAAAATTTTTTTTTCCTACAGACTCTGAATGGGGAACAAAAATGTGAGAAATCTACTGGAAAAATCTGTCAATGTTGTTTTCCCTATTTGGTCAAATAAAAGAGCTGCAGTTGAACAAATAATTTATTAATATCTGTAGGGTTTCATTTCCTGTTCTGGATCTTAGCAACAGTGCTCTTAACTTTATAGGGTCTTTGACTAAAAATGAATGTGTTAAAAAAAACCTGGGGGAAACTGTGTGGGAGGGGCGTGGAAAGTGCCAAAGATTTAAAGGCTAATGAGGCAGAAATGACACCGGCAGAATTTTCTCATAATTTGTTCATGCATTCTTTAGTCAGAATCTGTTAAACATTCTTTTCAAATGTTGTTGGCTTTAAAACTCATGATTTTCTATAATAGCAAAATATAAATACATATGGATTGAATCACAGGGTAATCTGTCCCGAATGTTACTATTAATATTCAGAATGGGATTATAGTTCTAATGTTAGTTAGTAGTATTCTAACTAGTTATCAATATCTTAATAGGTTCTGCATAATTCCCTTCACTTGTAGCCCTGCTCAACAGCTGTATGATATCTGAATTTTCAGTGGATGAAACTTTCAGAACATATAGCAAGGAACAGGAAATCCCTCACTTACATAACCTCTGCTTGCTTGCTCCTAGGGGAAAAGCATAGCTTTATTTAGTATAATTGATTTAAATACAATTTATTTCAAGTGCATTTAATTAGCTTGCAATCTTTAGCTTGTTTGGATATAAATGGTTCCATTGACAGCAATGAGGCATGCTTCCAAAGAAATGTGACTAGGGTCTACTTGTTATTGCAGTTAGAGATGAATATAAAAATAGAGTCTCCTTCAAGTCATACGCAGCTCCTGGCAACTTCACAGATATGCCCATGTAGTTTTTTTGGCAGCAGTGCAGAAGTGGTTTGCCATTGCTGCCTTCTGGTTTTTTTTTTTACCCTTCCCAGTCTGGCCTACAGCTCTGGAATTTCATGGGAATCTCCATACAAATACTAGTCCTGTTTTTCAATATCTGTCAAGGGCAGTGAGTACAACAAATCTAATTACCAGCAAAAGGTATTGTCAACCATACAAATCTTCTGCCTTCTATGTTTGTCTACTTCCCAAATCACACAAAGCTATCAGCCTCCTTTAACTGTAAATTATAAACTTTTCCAGTAATAGTCATTGAGCTGCACTGAATTTTGCATGTAGTACTCCAGGTTTTCACATCTCACTGCCTTGCTGAGCTGGATGTAACTCTAACCTTGGACAAAAGTAAGTAAATAGTGTGAGATAATATTTCCAAAGGCAAGGAGCTATTAGTCTGTTGGATACTAGAAAACAGCTTGCTTATGCTGTAAGAACAACTTGGGAAGCAAGTCTATTGTGCATAATATGTTTATAAAAAAATCAATATGGAATCTTTGTGGTTTGGTCATCTTGTTTTACTATGGTTGTGCATGATAGTACAGTGAGGCAGTGCTGTGGTACCATGTCTTAAGACATCCTTATTGTTTTCTGAACTGTTTTATGCTGTGGAAGAAATTTCTATGAATGCACTGATTCTTTATAGGATACCTAGGAAGATATAGGGCAGTCTGGTGATGCTGCTGAATCAGCATAGATCCATACATTTTACATTTTGTGGGTCTTTATTGAATATTCTAGATTAGTTGATGGCATGTTTAGCCTTGCTGAAGATCTGATAATTACAAGCCAATGTCATAACTGTATTTTGGGTTTGTTCTCAGGCTTAAGAAGTGGCAACCCATATTTCCCATTTTATTCAGTTCCTCTCCATGAGTATCCTGGATATTTAGTTCCACAGCCTCCCATGCATATGAGAGTTAATAGAAGACCTTATTTTAATGGTCATCCACCCTCACCCATGTTTTATCAAGCCACACGGTTCAGGCACTATAGCCCAGGGAAACGAACAGAGACCAAAGAAACTCAAACTGATCTTAGACAATCTGAAAGTAAAGCAAAAATACATCTGGATCAAGATACAGAAACAAAAGGCTGTGATGCTGGAAATATGGCTTGTATCCTATCTGATACTGCTAAAGGAACTGAAAACTCATTAGAAAAGCAAGATAGAACTATATCTGCTGCTGTGTCAGACAGGGACTTTGCCAAGAATTCTTCAGGTCCTGTAGCATTTCGAAGTCTTCCCCCAGCAGGCTATGCCTTTGAGAAAGAGGAAGTTAGAATAGAATATGCAAATGATGGTGCTCCTGCCATTCAGCTATGGAAGTCTTTCAAAGAAACAATCCCTCTCTATGATGTGGCAAAGAAACAAGTCCCAAAGAATGTAATGCAAAGGGATATGTTTGCTCTGAGCTCTTGTGAAGGAGTTGTATATGGGCCTTGTGAACAAGGAGAATTGCTACCAAGTATTTCATTTTCAGAGGAGCAAAAGGCTCCTGAGGACATGCAGGAGAAACAGCCTCAATGTAAAGAAAATCAGGATTCAGAAAAACAAGGAGTTATAAACTGTAGAACAAAGAGTCCATTGGATGAAGTTAGAACAGTGCAACTGGCTGAACCAACTGGGCCTGATCAGCCAGGGACAAGGCAAGATGTACTGATGTCCAAAATATCTTCTGGCTTTAAAAGATTAGGTGGTTCAAAAGTTCCACAAGAAGTTTCAAACCTTGTTCGACAACGGGAATTATTTCCCTCTGGCATGGAGATAACAAATGATTCATATTTCTCTCAGAAGTTAAGTGAATATAATGATGTGAACAATGAAAACTGGACTACTTCAGAGAAAAGCTTATGGTGTGATGAGTCTGAAAAATATCTTCCTTCTGAGAGCTGGTTGGCTTGTTTGGAGAACATGGATGCAAACTATAACTATGATAAATATCTTTCCCGAAGAAAGCGCCCAAGTGTGCTTAGTATTACATCTGATGAGATGTCTTCTATTGAAGAAGGGTCATCAATTGACAACACATCAGTGTCTGTCTTAGCCCCAGACTACCTGCTTCAGAAGGGTTTATGTACCTTTAAGAAAAACACTGATGGCTTGGGAAGAGAGAAAATAAGAAGTGGGGGCTCCCTCAATGAAGATGAGGAAGTGATGGGGATTGAGCAGGCTACTACTGGTTACAGTCAGAATCTCAAGAGTGGTTCAAGAGCCAAGGCTAAAGAGATTTCTAGCCGAATCAGAAAGTTGGGCATTCTTCCGAGATCTTCCAGTAGCAAGCATCTCTACTGTCTCAAGAAAAAAGCAACCAAGAGTTTGTCTCCATCAGATGCTGATGACTCTGAAGATTATTGGGTAAAGGAACCAGAGGAGGATGAGGAAGAAGAAAATGAAGAGGATTACTTTGTTCAAGAAGCTATTCCATATGGAATCCTGAACTCAGGCAAAAGTGGACTGGGCCGACAGACTGCCCAGCAAGTATTTTGGAGAATCCCTAAAAATGCAATGCCAGCACATGTAATTAACTGGCCTGTACAAGAGAAAATAAAAATGTCTGGGTTGTCTACTAAACTGAAGAAGGAGCAGGAGCAAGATGAAGATCTCTGTGGTGATTATAACTTCCGCTTGATGAGACCTACAGCCCAACAGCTAGAATTACTTGAACACAGAAGAAATCCACAGAAATGCTCAGGTAATGTCAGCCCTTCCAGGTAAACCAGCAGGAAACACAACTACATGAGGTAATTCTACTTTATTGTTAGGTTATATTAACTGAATCTTGCAAGTCTGAAAGTACAACTCTCCTGCCATCCCTTTTTACCACCTGATTAGTTACGGGGGTCCTTCCTAAGTTTCTTTCTCTGCCTGTTACTCAGTTGTGGGCTCCCTCCCCTTTTATCTGATCATTCCATAGGCAGCATCTCTTCCCCCATCTTCCGAGGTCATTCTCACATTACAGGTAAATAGAAAACTGAAACAGGTGTCAACCCATTGTTTTGGAAAACTTCTATGACTGTGTTCATTTGCTCATGTATAGTTGGTCTTTTTAAGTCAAGGAGCAGAAGGGGAAGATATATTGTTTTTGTGTTGTTCTTTTTAATAAGCTATATATGTAAGAACTTTGTACATAGCTACTTGAATGCTCATCCCTCTGAAAAGCTGTTATTTGGAACATACTTCAAATTCTTTCTCTGCCTCCTCATATGTACCTCTTGCTTTGAAATTCTTATACACAATTCACAAACCAGCTTCGTTGAATTTCAAAAATGATGGAATATTGAGTGACTTCAGTCTAAATGAAAAGCATGTTTCTTGATGAAGAGTTGAAAGTAGCATAGTCCATATTAGTATCCCTCCTGACTTATGTGTATACATGAATATATTCATACTCTGGAGTTCAATCAATGGACAAATTGGAATGGAATTAATTCAATTAGGATTGTTGAGTTAATTTGTTTTATCAATTACTAAGCGGATGCGTAGCAAAGAACTGAACTTCTGCTTCATATATCTTGGTCAGGAAGGTTACAAGAGGAAAATAGAAGGGTTGGAGCTGATGAATACTGGATGAAGAGTGGTGCTAGACCCAAGTTTGCTAGCCTAATGCATGGTGGTCTCTCGCCTACTGCTAAAAGTAGAGAGAAAGGTACAGTCTTTATTGTTTAAATTTTAAAAAATGTACTATATTCATCTATTAACATGACCTCAACTAATTTTCTTTAGCCCAGTGGCAATTAATTTCACACTTCTTTTGTTCTCCAAGGGAGGGAATCATAATAGCCAAGTGGTAACTTGTGCACGCAAAATAAGCAAGGTAGTTTGAATGCAGAGGTATTGCACATAAAAGCAGTTCCAATGCTATTCACAGCAAATGTGGATTTAGGATAACAGGTAAAACTCAGTTGGGATCCTCAGCCAGTCATAATTCTCCAGCTGCTAGTGCATATGAAGCACATATTTGCCCATACTTTATTCTGGGAAAATATCTACTACGTTGTATAGTGAATTTGCAACACCATTCGTAAAGAATGAGGTGTGGTAAGGGTGCCCTTGCAAGCAAAGTAACTTACAGAAAAGTGGGAAACAGTAGAAGGAATTAAACTTTAGGCACAGATTGAATAAAATGATTGTCTTTACAACAGGTATCTCAAATGCAGAAGTATTCCCTTTTGCGTCTGACAAGGTGTATGTGGACTGGCCAAAGAAGAAAGGGGTGCGTAAACCTCCACATAAACGCAGAGACACAAGGTGTGATACAGTTGAAGAATGGGAGAAGCCTAGAACTACGCATCACAAGGGTAAGTGCACTATGCCAGTGAATTCTCTAGTAATAGAGAGCCTCTTGCTTGAAAATTCAACGTCCAAGTTGTGTCTATAATAAGACTGAGTGGTATATAGAAGTCCAATAATATTTAGCACATAGACATCTTATAATTAACACTACAAATGAAAACTATGGGTTCACAGGGCTGGAAAACATAATGGAAGCTTTCTCTGCATAGGATGTTCCCGGGTCATCTTTGAAAAGAAGCTTATAATAAAAACGTAGATGATAACTACCACCAAAAATATCAAATGCTGAATTTGTATTGACTACATAGATACCTGAATGCCTAGCTCAGGCCTGCCAAGGAAGGACAAGTTGTATAAAGAATATAAGCAGACTGATGGACTGATGGTTAGGCTCAGCTGAAGTGCCATGGGAGATTCCTGTTCTAAATTAACGTTTATCCTTAGACTAATTTCCTGGAAAATCTGACTTTTTTATATGGTAACTGGCTGCATGCCTGCTGTACTCTCCCCAACATGGACTGTTATATTGCAACAAGTGTTAACAAGGTTTGTGATTGAAGGTCTAAGTGGGTCTTCCCTAAGGTATGGTCAGGATGCTCGTATCTTTGGCACACGTTTTACTGGGTGGTTATGCTGACTGGCATGTGATGCTGTGCATTGCCCCAATATCTACATTTAGTGCCAATTCAGATGTGATACAGAAAGGTATGTAAACGAACTCAGACAAATCACCCTAGGATGCAAGTTATAGGTTTGAATTCCCCACACTTAAACAAAAAATCTTAAGAGAATCCCAACTTATTTAGGTCCTGAGATGTCCTAATTTTCAGTAGCTGGGTAGTGTTTGTTGCTTATAAAGGGCTTTTTCTTATATAGTGATATAACCACCTTATGGTAGGCCTATGCCACGTATATATTTTAAATATTTGAACTGTTTTCTTATTCTGTTAGATGATAGAACATCTTCTAGTTAAGATGTTCCTTCATAATGGACAGTTAGGCTGTAATGGTTTGTACAGTGGGGCAAAAAGGTATTTAGTCAGCCACCAATTGTGCAAGTTCTCCCACTTAAAAAGATGAGAGAGGCCTGTAATTTTCATCATAGGTATACCTCAACTATGAGAGACAAAATGGGGAAAAAAATCCAGAAAATCACATTGTCTGATTTTTAAAGAATTTATTTGCAAATCATGGTGGAAAATAAGTATTTGGTTACCTACAAACAAGCAAGATGTCTGGCTCTCACAGACCTGTAACTACTTCTTTAAGAGGCTCCTCTGTCCTCCACTCGTTACCTGTAGTAATGGCACCTGTTTGACCTTGTTATCAGTATAAAAGACACCTGTCCACAACCTCAAACAGTCACACTCCAAGCTCCACTATGGCCAAGACCAAAGAGCTGTTGAAGGACACCAGAAACAAAATTGTAGACCTGCACTAGGCTGGGAAGACTGAATCTGCAATAGGCAAGGAGCTTGGTGTGAAGAAATCAACTGTGGGACCAATAATTAGAAAATGGAAGACATACAAAACCACTGATAATCTCCCTTGATCTGGAGCTCCATGCAAGATCTCACCCTGTGGGGTCAAAATGATCACAAGAGCGGTGAGCAAAAATCCCAGAACCACGCGGGGGGACCTAGTGAATGACCTGCAGAGAGCTGGGACCAAAGTAACAAAGGCTACCATCAGTAACACACTACACTGCCAGGGACTCAAATCCTGCAGTGCCAGATGTGTCCCCCTGCTTAAGCCAGTACATGTCCGGGCCCGTCTGAAGTTTGCTAGAGAGCATTTGGATGATCCAGAAGAGGATTGGGAGAATGTCATATGGTCAGATGAAACCAAAGTAGAATGTTTTGGTCTAAACTCAACTCGTTGTGTTTGGAGGAGAGAGAATGCTGAGTTGCACCCAAAGAACACCATACCTACTGTGAAGCATGGGGGTGGAAACATCATGCTTTGGGGCTGTTTTTCTGCAGAGGGACCAGGACGACTGATCCGTGTAAAGGAAGGAATGAATGGGGCCATGTATCGTGAGATTTTGAGTGAACGCCTCCTTCCATCAGCAAGGGCATTGAAGATGAAACGTGGCTGGGTCTTTCAGCATGACAATGATCCCAAACACACTGCCCGGGCAACGAAGTAGTGGCTTCGTAAGAAGCATTTCAAGGTCCTGGAGTGGCCTAGCCAGTCTCCAGATCTCAACCCCATGGAAAACCTTTGGAGGGAGTTGAAAGTCTGTGTTGCCCAGCGACAGCCCCAAAACATCACTTCTCTAGAGGAGATCTGCATGGAGGAATGGGCCAAAATACCAGCAACACTGTGTGAAAACCTTGTGAAGACTTACAGAAAATGTTTGACCTCTGTCATTGCCAACAAAGGATATATAACAAAGTATTGAGATGAACTTTTGATATTGACCAAATACTTATTTTCCACCATGATTTGCAAATAAATTCTTTAAAAATCAGACAATGTGATCTTCTGGATTTTTTCCCCCATTTTGTCTCTCATAGTTGAGGTATACCTATGATGAACATTACAGGCCTCTCTCATCTTTTTAAGTGGGAGAACTTGCACAATTGGTGGCTGACTAAATACTTTTTTGCCCCACTGTAGCTTTACAACTTGACAGACAAGTTTGCATATGGTTATTCTCAACAGCCCTGCATATTGCCCATAAGACTTATTGATGAAACCAGGTTGGATATATCAATGGATGTCAGACAGTTAAAGTCCAATGGTTTCAGATTGGAGAAGGCTGCCCTACTTTTAGAGAGCAACTATGTGGTCTAATATCTTGTCTACCTTTTGTGCAGGACGTGAAGCAAAGAAATCTCTCTATAAAAGAAGATAATGATAATCAGAATTGTGGAAGTGCAAATATTTGCTTGTATCATACAAAGAAATCATAAATATTTTCTTTTGGAAGCAAATCAGTTTAAGTTGCACTCAAGGATTCTTGAGTTCACACTGCAAAATGTCTAAAAACATGGACACACAAATAAAAACACAATATAAATAACACAATATTTAAATAAAGTTGAAGTTGCACTAACAGGATGTGTGAATAATCTCTAATGTAAAAGTTATTCTCAAACAGATAAAGCATCAACTTTGAAATAAGGAATGAATGTCTACGACAACCACATCTTAGTCTGAGAAGCATTAACTTTTCCTCTAGGCTGTGCTTGTGCAATATAGCAATTCATGACTAACTTAATCATTGTTTTCCTGACTGATCCAGCATGATGGGGTTTGACAACATGATGAACCAGAACACTGGTTCATATAAGATGTGAGGTGAAAATGTGATTGGCTAGTTTCTGATTCAGTGTGTCCTGCAAACACAGCCCTGGATTTTTTTTTTTTTTTTTTACACAGTATGGAAGTTTTGGCAAACAGTGCTCCCTACTTGCTCCTGCAGTGATATATAAAGGGACACCAAGGTAATTTGGTAGATAAGAGAAACTGTAGACTACATAAATACGGCTCACATCATAGTTGCATAAACCATCCTGCAAACCCTGTAGATTTTGGATGTAGCCTCAGAGTTCCTCTAAGTTGCCTTTAAATTGTAATTTTTAACATGACAGCAAGGGAAATTGATTAAATAGGAAGAAATCTCATAAAATGTATTGTTTAATTAACTTTATATTGGATACAATCTAGTATTTGCCCAGAGTACACATGCTTCTGGAATTATAGTTCTCAGACTAACGGAAGTTATGCATCCTTAGGCTATACCATGGATGAACATCTCAGTGTGTTTTCTTTTCTTACATGGAGTTGTACTGTACATTCTTCATGCTTAAAAGAGCACAGAGCCTTCACTATTGCTGAGTCAGCAACCAACAACAGAATAGGAAGTCTTGAATTTGATTCATTCCATTTCCACACCTTCACCCCCAGAGCGATTCCAACTAGCGCTGCTTATGGAAGATGCTACATCATAAACTGATAAACTGGAGGTGTTGGGATGAGTTAATTTAGCAGGATAATGATTCAAGTTATCCAGTTAACCCCTGGTATTACAGAGTTACTGGAAATAAGATGCTTTTAACTCCCTAGCAGCCCTTTGCTTTCAAAGATGATTAAGCCCGCAGTCCTTGATAAATGGGAAGAGATGAGATGTAGATGAAGCCATAGGTATTTTAAAATTGATGTTGCAACCAGTCATCTAAATGAACTAGCATGTTACAACTTTGATATGACAAAGTGCTGATGCAACATAAATGTTTTTCTCTGCTCCACTTCAGAACTGTCTAGGATTTTGGTCCAAAACTTCAGTTCTTGCTTTTCAATTCAGTCAAAGTTAGTACAGATGAATAAGCAACTCTTATTGGGCAAACTAAATATGCCACTATTAATGCACCTATTCTTCCAATATTTTTTTTCTACCTATAAGAAATCAAACTTAGAGTGGCATAATAATGTAATCAGTTATAACTACTTCCTGGATTTTCTCCACTATCCCAAATGACACAACATGCACGTTTACATGACAGAAAATGTTTTTAATTTTTTAAGCATTTTTCTAGGAGTTGGTAGGGAAGTGAATATTAAAAAACAAGATAGAGGACTTTCTGTTTAAGTGTGCTTCGTTATTAGTAAAATGGGAGTCCCAGGAACCAAACTGAAATCACAATCTAGCTTTCCATTATGTCAAGGCCAACACAAAGCACATGGCTATGATAAAAGCATTCTGCTGTGGTGTTACTGCTTAAAGAGGGTGCCACTGCGGATCCCGATGTACATCACTTTGCCCATTCGAAGAAATAGTTTGTCAGGTTTCCATGCCCATATTGTATATCATGGATGGTGTGCTCTAAACTAATGACTATCAGGAATTTGCATGGCCTGGGAGATTTAAACCACACCTCCAAATCTCTGATCTGTAAAGCTTAATGCAGCCCTTCACCCCTGTAGGTTGATTTACAACTCCTTAGACTTCATTTCCAGTCTTATAGAAGTCTGTGGAGCCCTTCCTGCTGTGTCAGATGTAGCTGGAAGATGGATGATAAATTGTGCAGCTTTACCATAAAGAATATCTGAAAATAACTTAATTCATAAAGCGTACTCTTGTATTGTGGTAGATGACGATAGTTGTGATTGTGCTTCATCCCTTTGTACAAAGCCACTTTTTAGAGCAGAAGTTCAGCTGCAGGCAGTTAAGAGTGAAGCCCACACCAAGCCCCTTTGTAATTCTTCATTTGCCTCTGCATATTATCCATTAAGCTTCTTTCAGTGAAGGCTGGGCCTTCTGCCATACCACAGACACTCTGGTGACATGCCACTAAAGGAATCCTTTTCACTAAAGGCTCCTAGGCTTTGATGAAAAGATATTTGTGTATATCTCAGGAGTTATTTTTGGAACTTCCCCATCGGCAGCTTCCCCTTTCTTACATTGATTGATTGTTAAAGTCTTAGCTGGCTAAAAAACGGCAGAGGGACCTGTCACAAAAATAGCTAAAAGGAAGAGTCAGTGTGCATGCACTCAAGCATGTGTCGGTGCGTACTCCAGAAGCAGTTTTTCTTAGCAGCAGCTCGTACAGTAAATAACCTGTCTTGGTTTTGTTGTTGTTGTTTTCAAATGTAAGAAAGGTAGAGCATGCAAACTGCAGGTAGAACAGAAATGAAGGAATATTCTTTGGATCCTTTACAACTCATTGACATAAAAGCAGCCATCTCCTCAATCTGATTCAGGCTTCTTGCTCGATTTAGAAGATCGGTGTTTTCTCTTTTTCTTTTTCTTCTTCTTTTCTTTTTTCTTTTTCTTCTTCTTGCGTTTCTCCTGACTTTCTGAGGAACTGGAACTGTCACTGCTGCTCTCTTCATCTGATGTGGAGTCTTCCAGCAACCGCTTCAACTGTTCTATCCTAAGTGCATAAACAGACAATGTCAAATAATATTTGCTTGGACAGGTTTCATTTCTCTTGGATACCCACATTAAAACAGAAACTTTGGAACTATTACATTAAAGTAAAAGGGGTTCTTTATAATTAAGAAGTCACTGTTTTTTCCAGACAGTGTGTGAAATGCAGTGGTTGTCATAACAAATGGCTGGCAATTTTCCTGATTCACATCTCACAGGGCATTCTGTCTCCTGACAAGTCACCATGTCTCAACTTCAAACCTGGGGACTATATTACTGATTTTTCTTGTAATGATTATAAAATATTTGGAAAATTATGAAGATTGGTATCATCACTTTCATCATCATAATTGTTTAAAAGAGATCTAAGCTTACCTCATATCCTTTTCATAACGTTTATTTTCTCTTATTATATCATACATGGGGTCTTCATGTGCCTTAGAGAGAAAAGAAAGCTTCATGTCCAACCAAATAATTGCTTACAAGTTTTTAAATTCTCAGTGTGATGCCCTCCAGATGGAGTTGGACTGAAATTCCCTTGAGAATTCTGGGGTTTGGAATCCAAATATATCTGAAGGGCACCAGATTTGGAAGGTTAGTCTACACCATTTCTGCACAGAAAACACGTGGCATTTCCTACACAAGAGTGGCAACCTTTTTCCTAGCCAAGGTTGTCACTTAAATTCCATGTAAGGTGCGGTGGGTGGGGTACAACTCTAACAAACATTAACAAAGGTGAGGACACATTAAAAATTCTGACCCCACTCACCCAAATTTTGATGGCAAACTACATGACCAAATCTTCAGTGGCAACTTTTGCAGAAATTCTGGAGATCTCAAAATAGCATGGTATAGTTTGCTAGCCAAGGCTGTCTGCAACGCCCACCCCACCAACCTAGGGACACAAGCAAAAATTTTGTCAGCCTATTTTTGAAGACTGTCCCCATGCAGTGACTGTTTTATCTCTACACTCTTTTGCTGTGTACAGGTTGACAGAGAAGAATCAATATCAGTGTAAGGAATAAATCTATGTTTAACTTCTAACTTGTGAATCAGCTTTATTTCTCCCAATCAAAGGGTTAGTTCAAGAAAAAATTTTCAGTTTGATAAATTCATACCCTGTATCTTTTAAATGCATTAACAGTTTGTTAAACCAATTTCCTGTTATACAATTGCACCCATCCTTCTTTGAAATCCTGTTTTGGAGTCAGAGCTTAAACCACCATATCCCACATATGATAAACCGAACCACCAAAAGGAAAACAAATATGCCATTTTCAGCCTTATTCCTAATTCTTTTAAACTACAAATGCTAAAACTGAAATGCAAGGGTGTAAAAAATTAGAATGTAATTCAAAGCAATGTAATAGTTACAATGTTTTTACGTGATTAGTTAATTTTTAAATATTTACTTGCATTTTCTAGCTTACAATTAGTTCAAAATGACTGGATACAGAATCTTTCTAATGTGTGCATCAATTCTAAATGCATAAATAGCCAAACACCTTACAAATAGTCACTTATCTAATAACTTGTGATTACCCAGGCAATTAGATAAGACAATCTGTATAAAACTTGGTGGGATTTACAGTGGGGCAAAAAAGTATTTAGTCAGCCACCAATTGTGCAAGTTCTCCCACTTAAAAGGATGAGAGAGGCCTGTAATTTTCATCATAGGTATACCTCAACTATGAGAGACAAAATGGGGGAAAAAATCCAGAAAATCACATTGTCTGATTTTTAAAGAATTTATTTGCAAATCATGGTAGAAAATAAGTATTTGGTCAATATCAAAAGTTCATCTCAATACTTCGTTATATACGTATCCTTTGTTGGCAATGACAGAGGTCAAACGTTTTCTGTATGTCTTCACAAGGTTTTCACACACTGTTGCTGGTATTTTGGCCCATTCCTCCATGCAGATCTCCTCTAGAGCAGTGATGTTTTGGGGCTGTCGCTGGGCAACACAGACTTTCAACTCCCTCCAAAGGTTTTCCATGGGGTTGAGATCTGGAGACTGGCTAGGCCACTCCAGGACCTTGAAATGCTTCTTACGAAGCCACTCCTTTGTTGCCCGGGCGGTGTGTTTGGGATCATTGTCATGCTGAAAGACCCAGCCACGTTTCATCTTCAATGCCCTTGCTGATGGAAGGAGGCGTTCACTCAAAATCTCACGATACATGGCCCCATTCATTCCTTCCTTTACACGGATCAGTCGTCCTGGTCCCTCTGCAGAAAAACAGCCCCAAAGCATGATGTTTCCACCCCCATGCTTCACAGTAGGTATGGTGTTCTTTGGGTGCAACTCAGCATTCTCTCTCCTCCAAACACAACGAGTTGAGTTTAGACCAAAACATTCTACTTTGGTTTCATCTGACCATATGACATTCTCCCAATCCTCTTCTGGATCATCCAAATGCTCTCTAGCAAACTTCAGACGGGCCCGGACATGTACTGGCTTAAGCAGGGGGACACATCTGGCACTGCAGGATTTGAGTCCCTGGCAGTGTAGTGTGTTACTGATGGTAGCCTTTGTTACTTTGGTCCCAGCTCTCTGCAGGTCATTCACTAGGTCCCCCGCGTGGTTCTGGGATTTTTGCTCACCGCTCTTGTGATCATTTTGACCCCACAGGGTGAGATCTTGCATGGAGCTCCAGATCAAGGGAGATTATCAGTGGTTTTGTATGTCTTCCATTTTCTAATTATTGGTCCCACAGTTGATTTCTTCACACCAAGCTCCTTGCCTATTGCAGATTCAGTCTTCCCAGCCTAGTGCAGGTCTACAATTTTGTTTCTGGTGTCCTTCAACAGCTCTTTGGTCTTGGCCATAGTGGAGCTTGGAGTGTGACTGTTTGAGGTTGTGGACAGGTGTCTTTTATACTGATAACAAGGTCAAACAGGTGCCATTACTACAGGTAACGAGTGGAGGACAGAGGAGCCTCTTAAAGAAGTAGTTACAGGTCTGTGAGAGCCAGACATCTTGCTTGTTTGTAGGTGACCAAATACTTATTTTCCACCATGATTTGCAAATAAATTCTTTAAAAATCAGACAATGTGATTTTCTGGATTTTTTCCCCCATTTTGTCTCTCATAGTTGAGGTATACCTATGATGAAAATTACAGGCCTCTCTCATCTTTTTAAGTGGGAGAACTTGCACAATTGGTGGCTGACTAAATACTTTTTTGCCCCACTGTATTTGCATAGGCTAATCTGGGGGTGAATATTGAAATGGATGGTGCATAATTAATAAGGCTATGTTTGCTTTGAAACTAATTCAGACAAAGTGTTTTAGACCTTAAATAAGCACTGCACTTCTCTGCAATTGAATACAACAGCCCAACTTTTTTTCAGAAATGTCCTGTCTCATATGAGATTTGAAGTCCTTCTTCTGAATCTGTTTCAAAGCATACACAGCCCTGATGAATAATGTTCATTGTCCCTTTTGTGGATTTTGATACAAGGTATACAATATTCCTAAGTGCTGGGGGGAAGGGTGGCAAGGAAGGGAAGGGGGAATAACAGCACAAGCAATTCGCTGAAGGGCAGACCTCAATAATACTTCTGTCCAAATCAAGCTACCTGTATGTTTAGTATTCATTTCCCAATGCAACGTGTCTTGAGATGATCCTGAGCATACAGTGGTGGAACATTGGCTGAGGCAAACTGGCAAAGAGAAGGAATTAATGAACCCCAATCTATTTATTCTCTGCTGAAACTACCTCCACCTTAATCCTAGGATAGTGCTATATGGAAGATTAATATTAGTACAACATTGTAATATTATACAGAATTATGCTGACGTTATCTCTGATTAATACTAGGGAAAAAATCAGATGCCTTAATTTAACATTCTACTCAGATGATTATTTAGAGGAAATGATGTCACAGTTTACTTACCACTCTGAATTGTTCCAATTTTTGGTTGCCTTTGATGAAGAAAGGACATTCTTTATCCCCTGTTCGGTGTCCATATCGTTTACATCTCCAGCCTTGAGAGAGAGAGAGAATTTAACACTGAAAAATCCTGTTCTACCCAGAATTTTTTTAAAAAAATTAATTATATATATGCACACACATGCACACGCACACACAGATTGTACACGCATTATCTCAAATGTGCTGATCTTTTCTAAAAAAAAGAACAATTGCGTGTTTGTCTTCATGTAATTATACAGCACTGTGTTCCTGTTTTCTGAGGACAAGAAGACTGGATGTGGAAGGTCTACAGAACCTAGCTCACCTCTGTTTCTTAACACCAGTCTTCCCCAAGACTGATTTGATTTGATTAGGTTCCCAGTTCTAGAAGAGTATAACCAAATGATTCAGGGGCTATGGAAATTGGGGCTTTTTAGAGTTAAAGCAACTAATAAGCAGTATAATAGAAGAATACAAATTTACGCGTGGCATGGAAAATATGGACAGAGATGTTTCTCGCAATGTCAGAACTTGGGATTGTCCACTAAAACTAATTGCAAGGATAATAATAAATAATAAGTAGTACTTTTTTCCATAACATACAATTATTCAATAACATTGTGGAATTCGCTACCATCAGAGGTGCTGGTTGCTACCAATTTGGATTGCTTTCAAAGGGGGCTGGACAAATTTATGGAAAAGGCTATCACAGCTATTATGTAGCCTTGATAGTTATATCCTGCTTCTGGAATCATAGGTGGAATACCTTAAATACCCGATGCTTGGGAGTAACAGTGAAATAAGTTTATCAATGTCACATCTTGTTTACGAGTTTCCTGAATGCAACAGATACAGCTCGTTGGCCTTTGGCCTGAGCTCTTATGTGAGGAAATGCGCTCCAGTGTCTGGGTTGTCAGATTTCCATAACATTAAAAACCAACAGCACATTTTTCTGCTTTTTAAAAAAAAAATAAATTGCAAGTAAAATAGCTGAATTAAACTTCCCACAAAGGCTTGAGACCCTTTTAAAACAAAAAATTTCCCTCAAATCAGAAGAAGCATTTTAGAAAAGGACCTAAAGGACCCAAACTTCTATCTCCATCCCTTCTAATGATAGCACTGCACATTTCCTGCAGTGCTTAGAAATTCCGGAACATAGAATCTGATGCTCACAGCATAATCCTCTACATATCTACTCAGACAAACGTCCCACTGAGTTCAACTGGATTACTCCCTAGGATTGGCAGTGTCACTCATGTAAAGAGAAACTTATTCAGTATATATGTTTTACACATGGGATTTGGTTTTCATGCATGAATTCAAATAGGGATCATGCAGCATAGAGGGCCACAGTACCCAACAACTTCCAAAGATGATACTTCAGTGAAGTTTTTCTTCAACTGTCCTCCTTTCCTTGACTACAGATCTATTGATTATCAATGTGCCATGCTGCATCCTCACTATGTCTTTCCAGCCTTCAATCTTATCCATCTGCTTGCACCAATTGATTGCCCATTCTGAGCATTTATAGAGTTTATAAGTCAGTACTTCTAGCTTGGCAATGCATATTCCTTTGCCATTATTCTCTCCTTTCCCTAAAATATTGTAAATATTTTATGGTATTCTATTAATGAAAGCACTGATAAAGGGCATATTAGAAATGAAGATAATAGCAAGAATTAAAGCTGCAATCTTTAAAAAAGAGCAGTATGAAAATATTTATCATATAGCAAAAAGCATAAATTAATCAATCTTCACCGGGAAAAAAAAAGGTCATTGCTACAGAAAAGGTTTTCTCTCCTATTCCCACCAACCAAGCCTCTTCTATTTATTTTTATTTTTTATTTTTTAAATTTATTTCTATAAGGTGGTGAACATACCTAGTACTCCTTTCTCCTCCTATTTTCCCCACAACAACCACCCTGTGAGGTGAGTTGGGCTGAGAGAGTGTGACTGGCCCAAAGCCACCCAGCTGGCTTTCATGCCTAAGTCTCCTGCTTTCTAGCTATGGTTGGACTTATTACAGAACCTCCAAAGTCTAGATGCCTGCTCCACTTACATTGCATGACCTTGACTTCTTTTCCTAAAGGCATCCATAATCCTTTGGTTGGAGCATGTGCTAGGAATTCTCGTGCATTTTCATTACCAGGTACATCAGGAATGCAGTCCTCTGGTTTAGTCTCATTTTCCTGCATGGGAAGGAAAAAAAAATCAACTAAAGCTGTAAAGATAAAATAAGTGGGAAAGATATTTTTCTCTAGGCACAGGACAGTAATTTGCAATCATGGGCCACATATGGCTGGAAGTTCATACTGCCTGGAAGCTGACTGGTGAACAGCTCCGGATCATTATCACAAGTTGCTGAAAGGGAGATGAAACTCCCTGCCTTAGCAACCTATCTGAATATTGTTACTTTTCTGCTCCTAATGGTTGCAGAAAAGTACCTACCTGCAACAAGATCCTGAATACCATTAATACTCTGTTGAATGGACGTGTATACTGTGTGCCACTATGTGTGTGTGTGTGAAGACACAACTGAACCCTCTCACTTAATGTAGAATCAGATGTGGCTTCTAGACTGAAAAGTTTTAGGTGAAACTTGATGGATGCATTTTACTTCAAACTCAGATGCAGAAGCAAGCATTAACCATTAAGTAGGTACAAATAAATGGATCTCAGGGCACACACAACCACACAGAAAACTTAGTTGAACGTTTACATTATATCTGTTGCATTTTTTAAAAAAGAGATTATTTATAGCCCTCCCACCTACCTTAATTAGCCCTGGAGGAAGTTTCTCATAGCTGAAAAATAGATTGAAAATATACCTTTAGTTATTTTCTTTTAACTACTAAGCAATGATGATTTTTTAGTTGCCACAAAAATAGGAGTATACTTTCTAAAAAAGTGTTTTTTTATTTTCCTCACTTGGAAAATAATAAAGCCCATAATGAACAGTTTTGAAAAATGGTCCATTTAAGAAGTTTTAATATGATAAAGGTAATATGATAAAGTGTAATATGATAAAGGTAATATGATAAAGTGTGCATAGTATGAAGACACTGGATAGCATGGCACTTTAATGAAGCAAAGAAAAGAGTAGCCTCAACCACATACAGAATTCTCTCTAACCTGTTCATAATTTTGGTTGTAAATGGCAGCTTCCAGTCCTTATTTCTCACCAACAATCTGTCAGAAACCTATAACTTTTTCTTTTTGGAAGTGTAACTGCCTTCAAGAGAAAAGGAACACGGTTTGTTTCTTCCCACTGGCACAAATGACAAAGTTGCAAGTTTTTCTTATGTCAACATTGCCTTGGGATATCTGGCATTTTTCAAGTTATTGTTTCCTGTGTGAGACTCGAAAGACTGGCCAGGATTCCCTGGCTGAATGACTACTGTACTTCGACAGGATAAATGTAAAACAGAAGCAGGATGGCAGTACTGCAGCAAACAGCTGATATGTGAGGACTTGCACACATCCTGGACCAGAACTGACTGGCACACAGCACTTCTATCCACAAAATGGTCCAGAATTGCTTAAAGAAAAAGTTTTGACCCCATCTTTTCTTTCTAAGAAAACAACAAAATGAGACCAACAAGGGGTATTTTTGTTATAGAACACTGTGATCTGAGTAAGAAAAAAATATGATAAAAGTACATAAAAGTGTGCATAGTATGAAGACACTGGATAGCACGGCATTTTATCTCAAAATTCTAGAACGTGGAGTCATCATCCAATGAGCTGAATGGCAGGGAAGAGAAAAGGATATACTGTATCTCACAAAGTACAGAATTAACTACTGTGATACGATTTCTTAGCACAGCGTACAGCGACTGTTGCCAATCTGGATTAAAGTGCTCATGAACAGTACTGATTCAACACAGTTCTTGGTTTGGAGACTCTTTCAAGTAGGTGCCAGAGTAATACTCCAAGCATACAGTTGATTCACAGTAAGAATGTGAATGATTATGGTATTTGGGGGGTGGGGGGGTATCTCTTCAGGTTTCTTTGTCTGGTGTCTTCAGGACTTTTTGATTCTTACTCTTCCTTTGTAGATCTGGATGATTCAGTTGTGCTTATCTGGACCATCCAGCAATGGCTACTTCTCTGTGCTGTTCTATCCTATGGCTGCAGCTCATGGGGATCAGAAGTGGGCAGTTAGCGGTGAGCACTAAGGTGTTGGTAGGCTGCCGGTTGCAGCTTTTTGGGGGGCGGGGGTCACCTCAATCTCATGCTTTCTGGTAAGAAACTGCCAGACAGATGGACATCCTTGATTAGGAGGTTGGCGAAAGCCACGATGTGGAGTCAATGAAAAGAGCCAGGATAAAACCCTCGCCAGCAACCCTCGATCAAACATTGTCTCTCAGCCCAGGGGGACCTCCTCAACAACCATGATGGAGCTGCAGTAGCGCACCAGATTAAGGAAGGCTACTGTCGTCTACCTTATAGGTTTGCGTGCTTCTAACGGGCAGGGGGGAGGAAAGAGGAAATAAACGTCTCAAGGCACCGAGAAAGAGGGTCTCCTTACAAGGACTCCAGGTGTTGGATCTGCTGGATGTGCTGCACCACCCGCTTATTTCTCTTCTGCTCTTTCCGCTCCTGCCCTTTATGACTCGTCTGGGAGCTGCAGCTGGGCAGGGATTCGCTGTGGCTCCGGTGCCTCCGGAGGCTGCCGCCCGCCCCTGCCTCTTCCCGTCTGCTCCCCTGGGACATGGCCGCACGCGCGGGCTGCGAGAAGCGACCGGGCCCCGAGCCGAGCTTAGCCTCCTCTCGAGCGGCGCCTCCTTTCACTTCCAGGTCGAGGTGGAAGCAGGCACTTCCTCCGGCCAGCGGAGCTACCGCTCTCGAGGCAGCGCCCCCTTCTCCTCCTCCTGCTCCAGGCTCTCAGCCGAGGGGTCGCGGCGGCTTTGCTCCCGGTTGTGTCGGCGGGCGGAACCGAAGGGAAAGCCGGGCACCGGGGAGCATTTACCGTATTGCTTTCCGCTGTGCAGCTGTGAGCGGGAATCGAAAATGTCTTTATCGGAGGAAAGCGTTGCCTGTTAAAGCTGCTTTAACGCCTCTGAATATAATAATTACACCGTCGGATCCAGTGGTGGCTGGCTTCCAGGAAACGTGCACAGGATTTGGGCAGAAAAGGGTATCGGAGGCGACCGCCGGCGTAGGAGACACCACGGCGTCTTCTTCGTTTTGGGGGGTTGGTTTGTCCCTCTGCCTGTCCCAGGGCTCGAGCCCACGTCGGTTTCCAATGCTAGGGCTTTACCCTGAGGTTCCCCCTGCATGGGATCAAACTATGTTCTTTTGGCCACCGTAGCAGCGGCCAGAAGGACGACTGTGCTTGTATGCTGCAGAAAAAGGGAAGGAAAAAGAAAAGGCTTGCAACGGTCCTTTCTCCGCTTACAATTTACACTGGCACTAGAACATGCTGGAAACTCCAATGCTCTCCCTTGGTTATTTGATGTTAGCTGTATGTCATTCTAAGCCTATGTTTTAGGCTGCGCCTCCTCTTTCCAGAAACCTTTCCCCCCACAAAAACCCTGTTTTTCATGCTTAATAGAATAGTGAGCCATAGTGCATAAATTTCATTAAATCTTCCCCAGCCTTAGGGAGAAGCTGCATTCACATGATTAAACCAGGCTTGATCAGTCATTAGCAGAATCCCAGGGAGGTGCCTGTATCCTAGGTGGGAGGACTGGAAATACACATTGGATATTCATCAGCCTCAGAATCTCCCCCCACGTCTACTAAGGAGAACAATTCATTTGTAGGAAAGGAAGGACGGTAGTCCCGTCACCCCTATAGCCCCCTCTTCCTGGCTCTAAGATGGCCTGCTTGTTGGTCATTGAGGACATGTCCTCATAACAGAGCCTCTATCTTAGCCTGCCATCAGGCTAAGCAGATCCAGCAGGAAAGTGGGATTTTCCAGTGGAAAACAGAATAAGCCCCCCTCAGTGTGAATACAGGTAGTCTTCTCTTAACAACCACAATTGGGACTGGCAAGTCCATTGCTAAGCGCTGCAGTCATTACGTGAAAAATCACATGACTGTGACCAACCTATGGCCTCACTTCTGTGCATTTGTTAAGCAAGACATCACATGACCGCAACTTGCGATTTTATTGTCAGCTTCTCTATTGACTGCTTGTTGGAAGCTGGGTGATCACATGACTGAGGGACACTGCGATGGCCGTAAACACCCACTGGTTGTGAAGCACCCGAATCTCAATGATGTGACCATGGGGATGCTGCGGTGATTGTAACTGCGAGGACTGGTTGTAAAGTTACTTTTTCAGCACACTGTAACTTTGAACGGTCACTAAATGGCAGTCATTAAGTGAAGACTACCTGTAGAGATCAGCAACAGTCAGCTACCATGATACTGAAAGTCAGCCTCCAAGAGGCTGCTTTGATGCCATACTAATATTTTGCTACTATCTTGGTCTCAAATTCTCTCCCTCAGTACTCTTTTTGCCTGATCATACCTTATCCTTTATAATGTCACACAAGAGAAGACATACAGAGCCAATTTTTCTCTGATGCCTATCTTCCACGTAGATTGAACATTAGCCTTCATTATCAGAAGAAACAGCCCTGTTGGGATAAACACTAATTTTAGCTAATAATTAAAGATAACATTTGAGGGGATTTGAGCCTCTAATTCCCTGATCTAATCTTAAAGTTATGTGGGGATTTGCATAATTGCTTTTAAAAACTTAGATTGCATCCTGTGACAGTGAGAATACAGTACTGGTAGTCCTTGAGTTATGACACCAATTGGGACCAAAATTCCCATCACGAATTGATGCAGTCATAAAGCGCAACATCATGTGACCACATCACTTAGTGATGACAATCCCTGCAGTCCCTGTTTCCATCATTAAGCAAGGATCATGGGTCATTAAGCGAGCACCTCCTCGCAACTTCTTGCTGGTTTCCAACAACCAATGTCAGTGGGGAAGCCAGCAGGAAATTGCAAGTCCCAGGCAGCTTGGAAGCAGGCTGGTAGGCAGGTAAGTTGCTGCTGCTGGGTGGGACAGGGACTGAGGAGGTGTGCAGGTAGCTGGGGAGGTGCAGCGTGAGTGCAGCAGGGCTTGGGGTGGCTGCTGCCAGATGGGAGAGGGTGTGCAAGTGATGGGGGAGGTGCAAGTGCAATAAGGCTCAGGGAGGGTGTACAGGTGGGGGAGACTTAACTGAGCAACTTGCAACTTCCCAGGCAGCTTTCCCAATGACTTTGCTTGTAGAAAGCCGGCAGGGAAGGTTGCAAATCGTGATTATGTGACCGCAGGATGCAGCAACCATCATAAGTGCAAGCCAGTTGCCAAGTGCCCAGATTGCAATTACATGACCACAGGGGTGCTGAAATGGCTAGAACTTTGAGGACCAGTCATAACCACCATTTTTTCAGTGCTGTCTTAACTTTGAACGGTCGCTGAACAAGTGGTTTTTAACCAAGGGCTACCTGTATAGTAATGATATATTCCAGATCTGCTTGTGGTGATTTGTTAGGGCATCTTAAAGACATTCATGTGGAGAGTGATCTTTTCTAGGCATTGTTCCTCAAATGTCTTCACCTGATATTTTATCAAGATAGCAATTAAGGGTGGATTTTTCATGTATGGGGATTGGCTATCATAATTATTACAAACAATTAAAGGAGAAATCTGAACCTGATTTGCAACAGTGGATATCGGGTATTGTCAACATTTGAATTAGTGTTGTTTGTTGTCAAAGTTCGGGGAAATATTTTGTTTTATAAGATAATTTCCAGGCCATTTCCTCCCCATTCCCTAAAAAAAAATATTATGCTTATCAATTCGGAGGTGTTGATCCTTTAATGCAGTTGTATATATCTGTACTATTTAATTATTTGTTTCATGAAATGCATTTGCCACTCTACTTACAGACTTTGGATGGTTCAGAAACATAAACAGTTACAAGTTCATATAAACATACAAAATTCAAATATAAAATGTGAAAAACTTATAAAACTCAAACAATCATATCAAATACAGAGCAGCCCAGTACTTCGTACCCTAAGCTTGATGGAAGAAGGTTGTCTTAATCTCTTTCCTGACCTCAGGAGGGAAGTTATTCCATAGGGCCTGGCAGCCACTGTGAAAGTCTACTTGTGGATCCCCTGCTTTTCTTCCATTGATTAATTTAGCGTAAGAGATGAAATTTACGAAAATATCAGTTAGTAGATACAATAAGGGAAGATTTGCTTAATCACAGTTTACAAACCACAATAGCCAAGTTCACAGAATACTGTATGCTAAGTCAAAGCCAAACCAACCATGTCATAACTTAGTGCTTTACGTGAGAGGTCAGAGTTTTTCTAGCTTTCTGTAAGATGCCCAGAATCCAACTACATACTCCAATCTCAAAGCCTGTAAATGCAAGTTCTACTGTAAGTATTTTGTAGTGGATCACCAGTTGTTCTGTCTGGAAGGAAAGGAAACAGAAGAAAGGTTTCATTAGGTCAAATATTTGGGGCTTTATTTTTGTGCATTCTGGGGAGATTAGCTTAAGGTCCCACTTTCATCCCTTCAACAACCCTCCTGAAGGCTGAAAAATTTGGTTTTATCCATTGCAGGATTGCACTGGGGTTGCAAAATGGGTGCTGTGGAGCCAAGAGTCCACCCGCTCTTGGCAAGCCATTTCTTTATCCTTTTTTCCCTGGAATCTGGGTTACGCTTGGGAAGAAAAAACATAAATACAGGTAGTCCTTGCTTACCAACCACTCATTCAGCGACTGTTCAGTTACAATGGTGCTGAAAAAGGAGATTTAAGACTGGTCCTCGAACTTGTGGCCATCACAGCGCCCCTGCAGTCTTGTGATCATGATTCAGGCACTTGGCATCTGGCACGCATTTATGATGGTCATAGTGTCCCACGGTCACATGATCACCACTTGCAACCTTCACAGCTGGCTTCCGACAAGCAATGTCAATGGGGAAGCTAGCAGGAAGTTGCAAGTTGCAATCATGTGATATCTCACTTAATGACCCTCAGTGATTCACTTAATGACTGCAGGCGGTACTGACATCTTAAGTTGGCATGATCACATGACATTTCACTTAATGTCGGTGGCATTTAGCAACTGAGTTGTCAATCCCAATTGCAGTTGGAAAGTGAGGACTACCTATAACAGCAGCAACCACCATAATCCTATTTCTGGAGCATATGCTAATTGAATATGCTCTGCTCCTATTACCTGTAATGGTAGAACCAGTTTTCCAAAAATCTTATTGGAAGGCTATGACTGGTCCCATTTGTTCACAGTATTTCTCTCAGTGCCTTTACTTCAAGAAACCCAAGACACTAATAGGAAGTCTACCCAAGATATTATGTTGTGACTTTTTCCTTCTTCCCTTTGTTTAAAAGCACCTACAGACGCCTCTGTGGTATCTAACTGACTAGTTTTTTAAGTCTTAAATAAATGGATAGTTGGCATGAGCCTCCATAAGCATTCTTCAAAAATAGAAGTTTGTTTGTTTTTTTATGATTATGTTTGCTTTGTATGCAAAGTATACACTTATTTTAAAAAGTCAAATGTAAACTGGAGTTTACTGAGCCTTTAGAAGGGAGGGGTGCCCTATCTTTCCAATCTGTTTTCTTGATAGCCATCTCTTGAAAGGGCAAACTTTCCATGGCAGCCCTTTTGTGAGATCATCCACAACATGTCCCCCAACCCAAAATTGTTGTCTACATCTGAACTCTTGTGTTGTCTGCATAAACAAACTACCAGTAAATTACAATGTAAGGAAGAAAGATGGGTCATTTCCACACCCAAGTCATCTGATTTCATTACTAAAAGGAAACAGAGTTTACACGGGATGTTCTAACATTTTAGGATCCAGGATGCAACTGAAATGGGCACTTTCACTGGTCTGCAATGCTTGCAAAAAACTGACAGCCAATTGTAATTTGCTCTTCCAAGGCAACAGATGGGCAGGGATAGAGTCTGTTAATGTTCATCTGCTAGCCAACATGAGTATCTTACTCCACCTCTCAGCTTCATCTCCAAATGCAAATTCCTTCTATTTCTACAGTGGCAGTCGCTGCTTAGAAACATACATTTTCCAACAAAGAGGTTTCCAAACAAAACCTCTTATTTACAGAAGAAAGAACGCAGGACCAAACACAATAGTAAGTGCCTAGCAGCTGGGTGAGTTGATCACAGGAAAATCTCAATTTCCTTTGAAAGTGGATCTGAACTCCCATCTGGTAATGTCCTCAGTATCATAATCTCACTGATACTCTACTGTTTCTATGCATATAGTATATTACAGAGTATCAGTGAGATGATGATTTTTAGTGTGAGTGTGTGTTAGGTATGTGAATATTTCAAAATCTGTTGACCAGGTTGCTATTGGGCACCTGAATACTATATAGATATGTATCAGAACTGCAACTCTTATATTTCTCATTTAACAACAACAAAAATAGAATTCCTGTGCTATTATCAGTTATACGATGCTTACAACTTTTTCCTGGTAAAGACATGGGAGAAGTTACATCTGTTGGAGTGTTGGCTATCATATAACTAAGAAAAGATACAAAGCCACTGATAACAAGTCCAGCAGAAGGTTGCCCTCTGCATCCTGTTTGCATATATTCTAAATTTCAGCTTTCATATAACTTAATTCATGCTCAAGCTTAATTTTAAAAAGTTTTAAATAACCAAAGCATATATACCAACTAAGCTAACAAAAGTAATATTAATCAGTCCTTACACTGATTCCATGATAAGAGAAGGGACTTTCTGGCAATGTGGCCAGTGAAAACTCCAAAGAATAAACCAAAATAGCCAATAGTGATATGACCATGCTAATAGTGTTAGTAATATAGGCACATCGTTCCTGTGGAAGAGAAAGAACAACAACAGAGAATTGTTCATATTCACAGCATTATTTAATCATGAAACTACAGTTGTATGCAAAAGTTTAGGCATCCCTGTTCAAGGGTACATTTCAACAAATCCCTAAGTGAAGAGCAGCTATCACACCCATGGTTGAAATTGAACATGGCATCTTTCTGCAGACTTCAATGCATACTTATTATTTATATGCAGTTGTTTACAGATTCAAAGTAAGAAAACCGTGATTTGGCAACTGCAAAAGTCTGGTACCTTTCCAGTTTTGTGATACTCCCCTTGGCAGAAATAACAGTTCCCAAATGTTTCTAGTAGCCAATTGAATCTTTCTGTTCTTGCTCTTGGGATTTTTTTGCTATGCTTCTGGCAGAAATCTAGTTCAGAAATATTTTAAAGTGTAGACAGTTAATCAGAAAGAGGACTGACTTACACATATTTTTATATGCCACCTCCTCCAAAGATTCCAGACAGCATATAAACACTTGGTTATTTCAATGGGAAGCAAGTCAGAATTTTTTAAAAAACACAGAGTGGCTGATGGCATAGAGATACCTGTGTACAAAACTATTTCAGAGAAGGGTGGGTTGATAGGACAAGACAAGAATTCCTGAGTATTGTGCATAGAAGCTATGGAAGAAGTACAGCTAAGAAGTACTGTATGTCATGAAGGCCTAGTTAAAGGCAAATCTGGATGCTTTCAGTAGGAAGTGGACAAGCAACAGAGGACATTCTGGCTGTTACTGAATATAAAGGCATATAGCAGAGGAGCACAGAGGACAGTAACTAGATTTCATATATGGATTTGAACAAGCGAATCAGATTTATTATTTGATTTCGAAACACTGAAACTGAAACACCAGCAATAAAGTCAGTGCTGACATCTAATCTAGATATGGTTCCCCCAAATCCTTGAAGAGTGAAAACTACAGAGTCAGAACCTATAAGAAAAATACATTCTGCCTCTGAGATTTAAGAGTGTTCCCCCCCCCCCCCAAATCATTTCATACATTTCCGGTTTGAATTTTGGTAAGATAACAAATGCTTGAAGTGAACCACAACAGGTTCTAGAACAAATGAAGCAAAACTAAGTCACTAATCATTACATTTAGAATTTAGAAAAGCAAACATTTTGATTGTTTTGTTTGACTTCCCCTGTGAAATAAAGTCAGACATTTTCTACTTCTCTTTATTGTGGTCTGAGTCCTTTCTTCTTTTTTTTAAAGTTCTTTTGACATAACTACAGTACTTGAAGGAAAGTTAAATGTATGTAACAGAGGTTTGAAAAGCCTAATTTGAAAATCTTACCCAAGGAAATGTCTGCTGCATTAAGACCAGCTTAAGAAAACAGGCTCCGGATATAAGTATCTGCAAAAACAAGAGAATATTCTCCCTTTTATATCTGGTGTGTCTGTCATTCTGATAGTCTGTACCAATGCAAATGGACAGTGTGTACAGTATAGAGATTTTCAGAAAAACAAAGAGAGGACCATCAATCAGCAATGCAGCGTGTGTTTACATGTGTAATGTAGGTCTGTGTAAAACTCAACATTCTGGAGATCAAAAATTGCAGCGTTCCCCGTGAATTCCATTTTTCTCTGGAAAGAGACAGATAAGTTGTCTGCTGCTGCTTCAGTTATTTCTGGAAAACTACAAACCAATCATCAAACTGCTGGATTAGTGAGTTCCAGGAGAAAAACCAAACATTCTAGGGAACATTGGAATATTCTCTCTGCAACTCTGCATGTAACGTCCCAGGGTCAATATCTGGCATGTCTAATCAAAAGGATCTCAGGCTCTGCCCCAAATCCTACAGTGCTGCTGCCAATCAGAGCAGAGATAACTGAGTGGGGCAGATGGATGGATGAATGGAGAAGGCAGCTTCCTAGGCTAAATTAAAGAGTTGGGCCTCCATACCAAACAGTTTTTATTTCATTTCTTACACACAGGCATCCAACATGAAGCCCCAGAGCCACATATCCATCTTTAAATCCTTAGTATGGTCCCCACAGCTCCTCAAAAAGTTGCAAGTGTAATTTTTATTGATACGATTGAAAAGGAAAATTGTTAATATGTGGAGAATTATATTAACTATATTTAACATAATAAAAATATCAGTTAATTCAATCCAATTAAATTTTTGTCCTGGCTGCTCTGTACTTCTTTCTCCTGGCCTTGTCTACTTTTAGAGAGCAGTCCCTGGCACCCTATGCAAAGACCAAGTGCAGCTTTGCCCCAAAAGTGATACACTCCTGTCTATCCAGAAAAACAGACTTCCTCAATTTAGTACCCCTTTCCAATGCATGGCAACTACAACTGCTAAAATCCCTAGCCTTCAGACAAGGAATTATAATCCCAGCACAAATGGGAGAGGGCCAGTGTGGAGAAGTCCACAGGAAAGATATTTTATATTGAATGCTATGATTTTTATTACCATGCTTCCAGACCACCACGGAGTTCCGATTCCAGCTTGACCAAAACAGCCAACTACAATAATAGCAATTGCAACTACCACCAGAAATATCTGTCAAGAGGAAACATGGGTCAGCCTGCAGACCTATGGCAAATCATTAAGACACTTGAACATCTGTGTGTACATATATACACACCACACACTCATTCATCTTTCTTCTGGTTTCAGGCCACAGCATTGATACTAATAGGAATGACATAACAGTCACCGCAGAATCAGTCACGACTGAGTGCGGATTAAAAAAAAAAAATGTTCCCAAGGAATGTGACAGCAAAACTACAATGTCCTCCACCACAGGATTATGTTTATTCATCCCTACTTTGAAATATTTCCATCATATACTGTATTCTGATTAATAGAATTGAAGGAACGTATTTCCCCATCACCTTTTGCTGAAATACGAGTACTGGCACTCTGGTTCTCAGGCTGAGCTATTGATGGCATCTGCAGTATTTTTAGGTAACTGTCTGGTCTGGTCCCAGGCTCCTGCCTTGTTGGATCCAGCTCTCACACTAACAAGAATGTTAAAGTATGTAACAAGATAAATTCTGGTTTTTCCCCAGAGTGTACTGAATGAGGAACTCACTGTCCATCAATTCTTTGTACAATGTTATATCCAAAGCTGCTGAAGAACACGGTCTTTCCTGAATTCTGAAAGTGGTCTGACCAACACATGGATCAGAACTTATCCACAAAATTAGGCATTTTCCAAAATATCCTCATACAGTTCTTGGGTCAAAAAATGCTTTAAAGTTGCTTTAAAATGTGAATTATGAGAAAAAAATAGGCATGTTATTCATAATTTAATTTGCTGATTTTTAACTTAGTGTGGTGTATGAACCTAGCTATTATCACTTAATCTTATGGACAAACCATGCCATTGCATAAATATTCTATCAATAGGCTACATCCAAATGTATAGAAGTAGACTTACATTTCTGCAACAGGAACATCCTTTCCATCCTTCATTTCCAACAATGTACCCCCTCCAAATTTATTCCAGATTTTCCAGAACAGATTACAAGGTTTATGAGGGATGCAGAAGGAAGCAATCACGTAAATATAATAAATTCAGAGTATGCTAATGATTTAGAAAGTACTCACAGCAGGAATCAGGGGGTACATTTTTGCAAATTCTGTCTTCCACATATCTGGTAGCTGATTACTTCTTATGTAACTTGCTTCCATTTTTCTGTAAAAATAAAAACTTGTCAATGAAAATAAAAATATATGAACAAGTGAGGAGAGTTAAAAAAATAATTGAAAAAGGAAGCAAATTCAAACTAAATATAAGTGAAGTCTGAGAATAGAGGATATGGGACACAGAAATAAAATCAAGCAAAATAGAGAAGACTACTCTGAACAAAGAAAAAATTTAAGTTGAATTTTTTTTCTACATTTAAAGGAAAATAAAAGAACCAAATGAAAACTCTTCATTTGGTTTAAAGGTCTATGAATTTTTATAATTTCTTTAAAAATTATTAAAATTTTTAAAATTAAAATTATTTTAAAATTAAAATTATTAAAATTATTAAAGGACCAGGTTATCTGAGGAACCATCTCGCCCCGGTTATTTCAGCCTGCCCCACTCGGTCCAGCAGAAGGGGCAGGTTGCAGACCCCACCGGTCAAGGAATTTCAATTGGTGGGGTCTAGGCAGAGGGCCTTTTCCACTGTGGCTCCTGCCCTATGGAACATCTTGCCTCCCGAGGTCCGGTGTGCCCCCTCCCTCATGGCCTTCAGAAAAGGGGTTAAATCCTGGCTCTGCCAGAAGGCCTGGGGGGCGGATGGGGGCTCACATCTGGGGAGATGGCTGGTGGGGTGATGGGTTTGGTTCCCCCCCCCCGTCAGCATCTTGAAGGTTTTAGGGCTAAAATTTACAGGGGGGGGTTAGGACATTTTTAATGTATGTTTCTATTTTAATTATTCATGGATTTTAGCCATTGTTGGAAGGATTGATGTTTTTTCCTTTTTTGTTATTGTGAGCCACCCAGAGTCACCCGCTGGGGGAGATGGGCAGCATACAAGTTTAACAATAAATAAATAAATAAATAAATAAATAAATAGCTCATACCTCTTTGTCCACCAAGCCAATCTGCAAAATAATATCACATAAATATGGAAGTTAAGCACAAGTATTCTACGAGGATTTTCCATGGACTTTCTTACCCTCATGAATGCAAAGTATAATAATATCAACATGAACTAAAATAAGAACTGAACCAAATTTGGTGTTTTCCAACAACTGCCCTGATTCTGCTTTCCCTTCCTTCCTTCTCATCTGTTTGCTTTCCAGTGGAATATCAGTTTGGTCATGCAAATGCCAGAGGTTAGCAATGAATATTAATAGACTGAAGCGAAAACAAGTGCCAAGAGACACCTTTTTAAAAAACTTAAGATACCAAAAAAATAAATAAATCCAAAATTTAGAATGGATATGGGATATTAATTGTGTGTGTTTACTCAAATGTCCTATTTAGGCACAGTAAAAGTAAGTGATAATTTCTGTATTTACTTTGGGTAATGTAGTTACTGATACATACCTACAAATTCACAGTTCACAATGTTGTGTACTGAATATTCCTTATAGTTGATTACAAAACATGAACCACTGATCTGACATCTCAAAATAACTTTTTGAGTCCTTTTTTTATGTCTTATGTTTCCCTGCCAATAAAGTAATTTGGGGAGTTTTGCCTTAGGAAAATCCAGATTGTTCCACAATATTATAGACCCACAAAATAATATCATACAAAATATATGTGACATGGGAAAGCAAAGGATGAATCAGAGGCTGTGAAAGGATTCTCCCATTTTTCAGAACAATCCACTCTTGCTTCTTTAGCAGGAAAAGATTCAAAGTACTACTGCAGTTCTGTCATAACCAGAACTGTATGAAGTTAATCAGTTAACCTCCAACTATCAAAGTAAAATTGTTGGGCCTGGTTATTCACCGATTGTGGATTTTCTCATTTGTGCCCACTGCCCAACTCTGTTTTTGGGCTGATACCACCGGTGAGCAAAGAAACTAAAAAAATATTTGACCAGTGACTCTGGGAGATTTTACTCAAAAGGGTACGGTCAGAAAATCTACCTCTAGCTCTCCTTGTACTGATACCTTACAGCTATCCTAACAGGTTATGCACTTGCTGAAGTTCTTCACGTAAAGTTGTTTCTGGTGCAACTGGTTATTTTTTTGACGTTTAACTCAGCCTACCTTCTATGGAATGGATTATTAATCAGTCAATAAAACAAATATGGGAAAGGAAAGGAATAAATGATTACTTACAGTCTTCTCTTTGCTTTCTTTTGGCAGTAAGCTGAACCTTCTGAGCGTCCGTCTTCCAGCAGCTGTTTCTAAATGACTAATGTTCCAAGATCAGGAAAGGGTTATCTCTGAAAATGCAAATGTTTTATTCTGATGGGAGGAAGTAAATAACGTATTATCAGTAATGACCGATACCTCCCTGCAAGTGCACGCAAGCAGCTTGTCTCTCCAAGGAGCGGGATTACAATGTTGAATTTCTCTGCCTCCTTCTCCTCCTCCTTGTATCTTCTCTAATTCTACTGCTTTGGGGCAGAAAAGTTGCTTTTCTCCAAGTGTTAAGCCACCCCCCTGAAGTGTCTACGCCACGCCACGCCACGCCACGCCACGCCACGCTCAGCACAGTGTCTGTCTCCCCTTGGAAACTGGGAGTGGCTATTTCGCACAACTTTGGAGGACGGACGGTGGGTGTTGAGTTTCAAAGGATCCCGCGCTCCCCCTGGCTGCTGCTTTTCAGACGCTTTCCAGCTCCAAACCTTCCAACTGTCGACGCACCTTAACCCCATTCCCACCGTAAATTTTATATTTATTGTATTTATACCTCAGTTCGTGGCGAAGATGCGCTCCCAAAGTATTTTCTTCCAATGAGCACAATGAAAACACAACAAATCTGTCATAAAACACGCAACAGTTGCCGGGACAGAAGAGCAAAAGTTGGTAATGGCAGCAATCCGGAACTGTATTCTCTGGACTGCAATTCTCAGGACTCCTTGGAGGAAATATTGCTACAGAAAGACGTTGTGTAATAGGAACCTTATGGATTGCTCTTTGGGGACATGATGTACAAAGAAGCTTTATAAATATTGGTAAAGTGCCAAAGTATATTTGAAATGTATTTTTTAATGCAACTTCCTTAGCCTGTTTTAGTTTAACTTCATGCCAAGCGTGCAACTGAGGAATTCAGAGCTTCCTTAGATTACAGTCTTCCTAATTACTAGAAGTCCAACCTCTATTTTGCTCCTTCTGCCACGTTATCCCTATTGTCAATCCCCTATATATTTATAGGTAGCCAGAACAGATGATTATAAACCACCACTAGCAAAGACCACATGCCAGATAGCTTTCTGTGTGTGGCTTGCTCTATACTTACAAGCTAAATATGCTCTGAAGATCTGTCCTGACATGGAAGAAACAATCACAATCATGCCCTTTGTTTCAAGCAAGCTCAGAGAAAGTTGATTCATTAATGAACTTTGCTAGGCTAAACAACTTGGTCTCTTAGCTTCCTAATCAGGGCAGTGACGCTTTGGGAAATTCTAGTCTTGCCTCAAGCCAGCTGGGTGACCTTGGACCAGTCACACTCACTTAGCCCTAGGAAGGAAGCAAGGAAAAACTGCTTCTGAAATCTTGCTAAGAAAACTGCAGGGACTTGTCCAGGAAGTCACCAGGAGTCAAGACAGACTCAAAGGTAGCATTCCCCCCCCCCCCCAAAAGAAGCAGCTCATACCACAAATAAGTTGAATTGGTATTTGCATCTGGATCTAACTAAGCATTTCATATAAAGCAGCAGTCACATGATTGGCTCAATCCCTGCTACAATGTATGAAAGCTGCAGTTCCTTGACTCAGCAGCCATAAGCATGAGACAAGTTAAATAGGACTCTTTGATTACAAATTTATTTTCAGTACACATATAGTTTCCATATAATAACTTTAGAAAGTATATAATTTTTAATTGATTTTTTTCAGAACTTCTGATATTCTTTAGGCAATAGGCCCCTTATTTTAGACACTTTGAGAAAGACATATAGTCATGCCAATCTGCATGAAATAAACTCTTGCCATTATGTTTCCTTAATGACTTTAATTTATGCATCATTTTTCCCGTTAAGGTTGAAGGCCAAACTGTCAGGCCAAAGCTTTAATAAAACACCCGATTATGCACATGTCCTCATTTGCCTCCCATTGCAGATGCCTATGATCACAACTTATCTTCTGTTAGTAATACAAGCAATTTTCATCAATATCAGCCCTAATAAATCAACTTCAGTTGCTTCACAATTGCTTTGACAAGCTGAAAGCTGTTTCCAGTGAACACCTTTGAACTGAGCATTTCTCTGGGCATTGTTTTGCATCTTTTGAAGTGAACTGGTACCAATTCAATGTTGCCTAGTGTTCATCTGTTGGTTGTACAATACGGTCAGCCCATTGCTATTTGGTCGGAGTTTCTCTTTGGAAGTAATAAGTGTGAGTCCCTGATTACCAATTGATGGTTGTTCTTCATTTTTTAGTTTCACTGGTTTGTTTCTGTATTTTGTTTTCTGGTTTATTATATGCTGCCCAGAGTCATAGTGTTCAAGCTGGGCATTCAGATAAATGCCTTAAATAAATAATAAATTTCCATAAGGCAACCTAGTTCATGATGTCATATACACCTACCCGTTGACATATCTATATATTCCTTTTCATGTCATGCTGTGTTATGTTAAACATGTATTGTTCCATCCTTTTTTGTATATATCTTTCAACTTCTGTACTGCTTTTGCATTAATGTCCAATTTTCACAACGATTTGTCAGCACAGGTAGTATAAGAATTTCCTCTTTAAAGAGGTTGGTATGTTACTACCTAGTTAAGTTTGGTTCAAACTTTCTTCTATGATTTCATTTTTTTTTTTTTAACCTGCACTCAGTCGTTACCGACTCTGCAGTGACTGCTTTTGGACGAGTCCTTTGCAGTTTTCAAGGCAAGGTGTTTCGGAAGTGGTTTGCCAGTGCCTCCTTCCTAGAGCAGAGCCCAGCTGGCGAGTGCAGGAGGCGGGGTTTCCGTTGCTTCGCGCCTTTTTGGGGCGAGTGCGGCTTCCGTGCTGCCGGCAACTGCTCCCGACTCCTTTTTGCAAGGCGCCGCCTCCCACCGGAGTGAGAGTACCCATTTATCTACTCACGTAAGTTTTCGAACTGTTGGATTGACAGGAACTGGGGGAGGAAGCAGGAGCTCACTCTGCTGCACAAAGGCTGGGCTCGAACCGCTGAAGTGTCGACCATTTCTGGCTGGCAACTTTCAGCTTCATTAAGCCGCTGCGCCACCGCGTCCCCTTTACGATTTTATACTCCATGGTAGTCTTTTCCTGAGGTAGATGTAGCTGTTGACTTTCTCCAGTTCATTATTTTCAATGTTTATTGGGAAAATTGAGATTAGTTGTTAAATATAACGTATGTCTTCTTAAAATTATATATGAAATGTTTTGCTTCTTGAACTGTTACTTTCAGCATTACACATATCTAAGAGTCCTAGCTGAAGGTTTGTCTGATAACCTTAAATCCATTTCCAATGCTACCTTCACCCGCTCTTTATCTCCTTTAAAATAATGAGAAAGAATTAGGAGTAGAACAATGTCACTGAAAGAAGAGTCTTCCCCTAATCCTAAATCTTCCCACACCCTGCAAATTCCAAATAATAATGAGGAACCATCCATTTTGTCTTAGTGTTTTATGGAAAACCCAGCCACTTATAATTTATTCAAATTATGGCTGGGGGTTTCAAAGTTTTTCAGGCTGTGGAAACTTAGTTTTTTTAAAAAATCCAGAACCCCTGATCAAGAGGAAAAGCTCTAGTGATATAAAATTGGCTGCATTCAACTGAACTTTTAGCTTTTAGCCCTTAATCTCCCATGGAACCTGTTTGCAAAACTTTGGACTAGTTCATTGATAATACACTTAATGCTTTATTCATGTTTATCTCTGCCAGCAAGTAGGCAGGTTTTTTCATAACTTTCTGGAAAGTTTTCTTGGAAATAAGGAGACAGCCAGCTAAGCTTCTCTGGTCAGTGAATAGCCTACTTTTCCTTCTCTAGCTCAAAAGCATCCCGTAGTAGCTTAGACAAGTAGGTGAACACAAGTCCTTCAAAGTGCAAAGGAATATAAGTCCATCTAGCAGATAATAAGAAAAATGCTTATTGAAGAAAGGATAAAAGCAGGATAAAGGAAGTAAGGAAGCAGTTATAAAAATAAAATATTAGACCAAGCTAGATTTCTTTCCTGAGATAAATGACTCTAGCTGTTTACTCAAGATTACAGGCTGAACAGAATCTTGTGCCCTGGTCTTTGTTGGTTCAATAAGCCAAACAAGAGGCAATAAGTGGAATATTCCAAGAAAAAGAGCAAAGGGCTAAGCTATGTGCTGTTCTGGTTAACTGTATGCGTAAAAAGACCTTCATTAAGACAATTACCAAGGAAAGAATAGGCACAGAAGTATCAACATATGTTAAATAGATTTGTGTACAGTATTTGCAGATGGATGCTAATTGTGGGATCTACAGAAAGAAGTAGGAAGGAGTGTTATGCCAATCAAGTTTACTGTCACAATAACACAAAATCTGCATGATACTACTTTGGGATATAAACATGGGCAATTTCTGCATCTGATGAAGTGAGCTATAGCTCAAAAAAGCTTATGCCTTCTAAGATGTGTTAGTCTGGAAAAGTGCTACCAGACTCCTCCTGATTTTTGGTTAGCATAGACCAACTTGGCTCTCCTCTTACAGTGTCTACAAAGAGAGGCGACAGAATTTTCCGCTTTGCTTATCATGCACTATGCAGGCATAACAGGGACAGCGCTATTCAGCAGTGACTCGGAAGAGATGCCTGAGGGACAGCACAGGAATCTGCAATGAAGTCCGCATGCCAGTCATCTGCCAAATCAAAGATGGGCGGGTAGCGCTTTAACTCAGCAGCAGGAAAGGCCCGTATAGGAAGCATCCTGTTGATTTCCAAACGGTCAGTTATTGTAGGCCTCGGATTTCCCTGAGCTCTCACGGATGCTGTCCGGCAGCTTCGCTAATGTATACCAGAGAGAACGGTGCTTGGTTCCTCTAGGCCAGCTTGAATCTCATTTAATTTTTACAAGAAAGGGTCGGACCGCTGCGGACCGCTTGGTCCAGAGCAACCGCTTAACTTCTTCCGCTGAGGAACCGCGGCAAAACGGCCCCTCTCGCAGTGTGGCGCGCAACCCAACGAGGAAGGAATGTGCCCCTCACGCTGCCAACACGCCAGCCTTTTCAGCCACTCGGGTCTAGGAGTGAGGCGGTGCCACGTAGCGACGCGAGGAGCAGAGGGGGCGAGGGAGACAGCAGCCTATCGGCGGGTCGTGCTTCCCCCCTTCAGGTCTGAACCGTCCTTTCGCCGAAAGCAGCTCCGTTTTCCAAGTCATTTCGGCACGCGTCCACAGACCCGAGACCGTGAGGTCACGCTCCAAGCCAAACGCTTTTGCAGGAAGGCAGCACCGGCCGGTCGCGGGGCCTTGCTTTCCATCCCAAAGAAGGCCCCTCTTCCCGCGGCCGGGCTCCTCCCATTGCCAAGCAGCGAAGGGGTTGGGATTTCCTCCTCTCCCCCCGCGCCCCTGCCAGCCCCCTCTCCACGTTTGCAGCTTTGGGAAGCCGGGAGTTCAGCCGAGCTTGCTCTTGAGCCCTCTCCTCCTTGCGCTCGTCCCTCGCAATGGAAAGGCCAAGGATGCCGCCGGCCCGGAGGCGGCAACGCCGCTGTTGCTCGCCCCTGCTCCTCGCCTTGCTAGTTAGCTGCGTGGCATGCCAGGCTCCGCCGGTGCCGTCCGGGGAGAGCCACTGGGACGGAAAGGACGTGCTGATCGAGCGCAAGTACGTGCCGGACAAGTGCCCGCGCACCGTTCTCTCCGGCGACTTCGTGCGCTACCATTACCACGGCACTTTCTCCGACGGCAAGAAATTCGACTCCAGGTAGCCCCGCTCTTTTTCTCCTCCGGCGCGGCGTTGCGGGCGGGGAGGAGGCAGCCAGGTACAGCGCAAGCGTGGGCAGACCCGCGACGCGAACCTGGGTGTCTTGACTCGAGAGGAAGCTCCAGTCGGGGCCCTGCTGCAGGAAGATGAGCGCAAGCTGCCAGCCTCGGGGGGAGGACGCATCCCTTCCACGCAGTTTCTGCTCCTTGGGCTCCTGAACAGAAGCCGGCATGGAGACGTAGGGAAGTCACTGGGGTCAGAGTGGGAAAAACTTTATGGCGGTCATTAACCAGCACAAAGGAAATCGATATGCAGATATCCAAAACTGAATTGAGAACATCAGGGTAATTGGGAAGAAATACAAAGAATTTTGGCTAAAAACTGTATTAAAAACAGAGTACACTGACATGCTTGCTGAGATTACAGAGTAGTTACCAGGACTCGGGGGCAGGGCAACATTGTAGGTTCCCTCGTTGGGAGCAATCAGAGCTGACCTGGAAAACTTGCTGGTAGAGGCGGAGAAGCTGTTTCCGGGGTTATCTTTCAGGGAAAGTGCTGCAGATTGTAGCTCCAAGGGTGGAGGCTGGCCAGTGGCTGCATCTGCTTCCTCCAGGGAAAACCCTTTGGAGGTTTTGGGTGCCACTCATCACAGCTGGATTTTGCATGTGAGAGTGTGATCTAAACGTCATTCTGGAATGGATCTAATGTCATGCATGGATTGTATTCCACTGAGGATCCTGAAGAGAAGTGATTTATCTTTATAACTTATATGAGCTGCTGCGCGTGTTGGATATTGTAAGCATCACAATATGTGATTGCTACTATTAGGCTGTAGATTGGAATCTGTATGAGGTATGTAAGGAATGTTGAGTAGTGTCTTCACTACATTACAGTAACAAACAACAAAAACTATAGAGGAAGCATAAAAAGTTTTCCAAGAATATACATGGGACTTAGGTGAAACTCAGTGACATTCTTGGACATAAAAATAATGCGGGGGGGGGGGAGAATACTATGCTTTGCCATATGTCATCTTCCTATTTAGCTTTTAAGGTTAATATTAAAAAATTAAAGGCAGTTACCAGGAGAAGTGTGCACAAGGCATCATGTCACACCTACTCTTGAATCATAATTTGGCTGAAAGGAAACAAGAATTGAGCAATGTCAATGAAATGCAATATTTAAATGTATATTTAAGTAACCTAACAATTCACTCTCTTCTAGCTATGACAGGGGCTCTACATTCAATGTATTTGTGGGGAAAAACCAGCTTATTGCTGGGATGGAGAAGGCTCTGCTTGGCATGTGCGTAAATGAAAGGCGATTTGTAAAAATTCCACCCCATCTTGGATATGGAAGTGAAGGAGTCTGTAAGTACAGTTTTCTGTACTTTTTGTTGCCTAAATATAATGAGTCAGGGCAGGGTTTTCAAACTCTAGTCGAAATGTGAGGTTTTAAAAATTAACATAACCTGTGTGTTGTGGATTTATTGTTGTCCAGTTAGTTCTATTCATCTGATATAACTGTAGCTTTGAATGTGAGAGCACAATCAATTCCCAAACTCTGGGTGTTCATTATAAGCTCTGAAGTTCCAAAGACATATAGAGGTCAAGGATTGGACCAATGATGCTATCTGGGTTCCTGTTTGTCTTATGTTTAGATGCATAGATACAATATATAAACAGGCTAAGAGGTCTTATTAATATAGGTGGTAGTACGGTGGTTACTGGGTTCATTGTTTGACAGAGGATATTTAAGTTGTCATTGTTCAATATTTTTTTCTCTCTCCTTCAGTTCCTTTCTAAGATCATTGACAGGATTTGTGAACATCTTGATAGTTTGTTCATTTAGAAAGAAGAGGAATTCTTGCTATATTTGTGCAAATAATGCACAATATTTCTTAATGCTCTACTATTCTTTAATACAAAAATTGATTGCAACCGAGAATGATTCAGTACAGCCTTCTCTAACTTGCCAGCACTGCTAAAGGAATTCTGAGTTGTGAACTGAAGATATCTGAAGAGGCCAGTTGCTGAAGGTTGTTATAATACAACACGACTCTTCAGCAGCAGCGGTACTCTGTAACACTGCTATGGTAATAAGCCAGAGCAGTCTCTAGGCCAGTTGTGTTTAAACATTTTGCATATTTTTTTAGTTCAGGCAGACTTCTTTTCTGAATTAAAATGGGTGGCAGGCATCATTCTTACTTTGGGCTGCTAATTATCCTCTTGCTCCACCTTTTGGTTATTTCTCCTGTAATTCACCAGGAGTGTCCACAGGGAACAGGTCAGCAATGACAAGATGGTAGCTGCGACCATGTGATTGAAACCTCACATTTCTTTAATGTGGATCACGTGTGTAATGCATGTGTAAAAAAAAAAAAAGTGGAGCTTCAGTCAGCCATGATCACATCTTGACTTTATTTTTAATACCTTCTGTAACTCACTAAATTAAAACTCCTGCCTGCTCTAAAATCTGAAAATGTATATTTTGTACATTTGTACAAATGTATGTTCTATATCTATCCTGGCTTGAAAAAAAGCCTTTTATAATTTTATCTTTGTTGTGTCAGGAATTACTCGGAGGAGAGTTTAATTTCTTTCTTATATCTGCGGAATCAAGAACTTAACTCAAATCAGAAAGTATATTCCAAGCCAGAAGCTTTAGTTTTGTTGAAAATGTTGGGAAGAACATTTCTATTTAGCTAAATGTTTTCTTTCTTCATTCACTGCTTCATGAATGAGACTCTGCCGTTACTTAGTATGTACTAATTTTTTGAATAGCAGGTGCTATGATTTTAGTTATGTTTGTAAACTGTCTTGAGAATAAAGTTGACGTAAGTTATAAATATCTAAACTAAATACATAAATGGTGTGTGTAGAAGTTTCTCTTGCCCCATTCCATATCAATACATTTAAAAAAAAAAGTAAATGGAAGTATCTGAAAAGGAGGGCTTATACTACAGTTTTGCAGGGCTGGAATATCTGTTCTGTAGTTTCCCAAATTGAGTTTTGTTTAAGAGTGTATGGCAGCATATTATATTGCTGTCCATTGGGACAGGCAGAAAAAAAAATTCTGTAAAGAATGGTAGCCTACTGCAAAAACTTAATGTAATATTCTGCCTATCTCTGAATTATATTTTGGTTATTCATATTCTAACCCACAGTATGGTCTGCCCGTTTGTGGTTTAACATCTCGTGGATAGCCAACTATTTTAGTGTGTACTTTGTGACTGTCGTCTTAGTGCAGTGTTTCTTAAACTTTTTTCTTCCCACTTTTAAAAATTATGGAGGACCCCAAAAGAGCTTTTGTTTGTATGGGTTATATTTATTTATATTTATCATATTAAAAATTAAAATTGATGCATTTGCTTTTGCTATCGCTTCTCATGATTACTTGATGGGATTTTAATATTATTTTTTAACATAGGCTGGCAAAAATTTTGATTTTGTGAATCCCTGAGAGGGTCTTGGGGAACCCCCAGGGGTCCTAGGACCACACTTTAAGAAACATTGTCTTAGTGTGTTGTATAAATGTAGCCACAGTTAGAATGGATCTCTTGAAAACAATGAGATCCAAATCTATAGTGTTAACCTAATGGATGGACATTAGGTCATGAACTTAAAAAAATAGTATACTTACTGTTATTTTTCCAGAAATGAAATGGTATTGAGTTATCCTTCAGCTAAAGTATGATGACTGGTATATTGTATTGTATGTTATATTGTCCATAATTTTTTTTTAAATAAACACTTGGTATTCACAGTATTTCTTTTTATTGCTGGTACAGGATGTTGGATATGATGCTCAGGAAAACAGTTTTTTTAAAAAAACTGCTGGTGAAAAAATTGATTTAATTCCTTTTTAATATCTTTTGTATCCCCAGCCAGTGTAATTCCTGCAAATTCAGTTCTAAATTTTGATGTGCTTTTGGTTGACCTTTGGAATTCTGAAGACCAAGTTCAGATTCAGACATATTACAAGCCAGAAAATTGTACAAGGACAATTCAGGTGTCTGATTTTGTAAGATACCATTATAATGGAACATTTTCAGATGGAACACTATTTGACTCAAGGTATCAGTAAAATATTTTGCCTTTTTCATGTTTTGGAAGATACACACATATATAACTTTAGATGTATGCAGTATGCAGATCCTAAATGAGCAAAGATGTTTCAAATCCAGCAATGTATCTGTTGATTGCTCCTTAAAGGAGCTATAGCTTTTCTTGCCCTCACTTGGTAGCTATGTAGACTCACAAAATCTGTGTTCAGGAGGCAGTGACAAGAGGGAAATGTAGCTGTTGTCACCTCATTAATTCAGATGTGTATTTTTCTCAGCCTGCACGGCTACCATGTGAGTCCAGGAAAAGGTGCAGCTGGTTTAAGGAGCAGCCAATAGATACAGCAAGAGCCTCCACGCCAGATCTGAAAGACCCTAGCCTACTTCCGATCTGGATATCGCACACCTCTACATACTTGGCATTTGTCAGAATTTACATAAGTCATGTCAAGTATTTGGTTAGCAGAACTGGGAAAAATCTATGGGTGAGATTTTGAAGAACAATTTCCTGTTAGAAAAGGTGAAATTAAGGAAGTACTGTTTTGGTACTTAACCGTTTGCAACTGTTTTACCCCCTGCAGACCTCTTAATGTGTCAGACAACTGCATGGCCCTAGCAAGTGCATCCAAGATACAGTATATACATGTACAATATATTCGCCCATATAGAATTACTGGTGAGAGAAAATGAGGGCAGAGAAGATTTTTCTTCCTCCTCACATCCTTTCACGGGATGACTGGAGGATCATCCAGTAAAAGTAAATGCTAAATTCAATTCAGAAACTATTTGGTTTTGTAAATTTCTCCTAGCATAAAGTCTTAAAATTTAATTTTCAGTGATCTGTTAAATAAGGTTAGATTTTTCACTGTTTGGACAGAAATTAATTCTGTATCTTATTATATGATTTATACTGTGCTGATTCTTGCTGTTGATATTTATACATTACTTGGATTTTAACGATGACCTGCAGTTTTAAAATAATGTAAGATACTCAGTTATGTAAAACTATTGAAATATCGAAAACTCCTAGTTACCTAATTTAGTCCTATTCAGTTCTTTTTTTTATAAATTTTATGAAATTTCAGAAAGATTAAAATACTAAAAAAAAAAAGTCAAAAAGAAAGGGAAAGAAAAATCAGAAAAGAAAAAGCATAGAAGAAGGAAAGTAACTTCTGACTTTCTTGGTAGAGATATAAACGTAGAATACGTTGACAGCTTACTCTAATATCTAAAGAATTACATAGTAAAGAATAATTTTTAATCTAACATTCAAAAAGATCATGGAATCAATCTATTTAAACAGTACATATGATTAGTACAAGCTATTTCTATAAGTACAAAATAAATCAGTCATCAAATCGCAAAATCAAAATTGCATTTTTTTGAGCATCAAACAAAAAGTCCAAGAGTGGAAACAAAGCTAGACAATATCCTTTCTTTAAGCAAAGTAGTCAATTTTGCCAGCTCTGCCAGCTCTGTTAATTTCAGTATCCATTCTTTGGCTTGTAGATCCTTCCATTTTTGCACATATAAAAGTCTCGCTGCAGTTATCATATAAAGAAATAAGTTTCCATATTGTCTTTCCATTTGTTTGTCCATCATGCTTAAAAGGAAGGTCTCTGGTTTCATTTGCAAATCCATTTTCAGAATCTTTTGAATCAAAACACATATGTCCAATATTTCTTGGCTTTTTCACAAGTCCACCATAGATGATAAAACGTACCTTCACACTGATTACACTTCCAACAAACATTTGAAGGTTCTTTATACATCTTAGACAATTGATCAGGTGTCAGATACCAATGGTACAACATTTTATAAAAATTTTCTTTTAGTCCTATTTAGTTCTATGATGCTTGTAAATTCCCTTTTTATTCACTTTGAAGGTTTTTTGTCTTTTTTCCTATTATTTGTCTTTTTTTTCCTCCCTCAAAAATGTCTTAGTAATAATAACTAAATACAGGGATATAAAGGATTGATAAAAGGAAGAGCTTATTAAGAGTTCAATGTTTGATGGCAGAAAGGTACATATACGTAACACCTGTCTGCAACTCCTGAAACCAGATGTATCTTTCCATCTTCACACTGCAGCTGTGGAGGGTCGCCATGTGAACCCAGACAAAGGCACAGCTGCTTTAAGAAGTTGGAAACAGTGGTACATTGGTACCTCCAAACACTCTGATGCACTTTTTACCTTCAGATCTAAAGCACGGTGCATATTTATTGTTTATTCATAATAAGTGCATAATTAAAAATATTGACTTCTCTTCCATCCATGACACTGTTTCATGAAGGATTGGACCTCTAATGGCTACTTGTCAATGCTCTGTGTAATCTTCTGAATTATAGATAGCATATGTTAAATATCAGCTGGGAACAAAAGTGGCTGTTGCCCAGGTTTGTAAGTTTCCCCAATGCACCAAATTATATAATAGACCACACTGATGTGTCCTTGATCTAACCCAGCAGGTATATTATATTTAACACAACTCCCCAGGGCTCCTGGTGAAGACGGGTGTTTCTTCACTGTGTATAGCTGTAGCGAACATAAAATCATAGAAATGCAAGAGGCACTTAGGCTGTCAAGTCCAAACCCCTGCTAGTGCCACATTCAAATTAAAGCATCTCTAGCCTATATTTGAACATTCCCAGTAAAATGGAAACTCACCATCTCTAGGTAATTAAGTCATCTCTCAAACTGTTCTTACTGTTTGTTATAGATTTGTATATATATTTTTTGGTTGAGAACAAGTCAAATCCACATCTACTATATATACATTTCATCCTCTTGTTTTGTCACACTCTGTGCTAAAATGAAGTTTGTAATTCACTGGAATTTATATATTCAGTCACAATAGGATGCGAACATATGACACCTATGTAGGAATTGGGTGGTTAATCCCTGGAATGGACAAAGGTCTCCTTGGAATGTGTGTAGGAGAAAAGCGCATAATCACAGTACCGCCTTTCTTGGCATATGGAGAAGATGGAGATGGTAAATGATTTTACTATTTTATAGAGACATCTGCAGGTGTTTTACTGTGGTTGGACTATTCTGAAAGACTGTTCATTCCTAATTGACATTGTAAAGTGTATTCTAATATAAATAACTTAAGATTGAACCGGGTAAATATTCTGTGTTGTTAATGATACAGTTGCAAGAAAAAGTATGTGAACCTTTTGGAATTTCATGGTGTTCTGCATTAATTTGTCATAAAATGTGATCTGACTATCATCTAAGTCAAGAGTATTGACAAATATAATGTGCCTAAAATAATAACACAAAAACAATTCTGATCCTTCATGTCTTTATTGAGAACAACCATAAAAACCTCATAGTGCTAGTGGAAAAAGTATGTGAACCGTTGAGTTTACCTCAATAAAGCTAATTGGAGTCAGGTGTTAGCATACCTGGAGTCTTGTTAAGAAAATGAGTTTGGAGGTGTGGACTAGAGCCATGTTGACTGATAAGAACCACTCAAACGTTTTGGGTTTCTCCGCACAAGAGGAATATGCTTATGTGAGCCATGCCTCGCCAAAAAGAGCTTTCAGAGGATCTACGATCAAGAATTGTTGATTTACATAAAGCTGGAAAGGGTTACAAAGTGATTTCAAAGACCTTAGAAATTCACCAGTCTACAGCTAGGCAAATGATCTACAAATGGAGACACTTTGGGACTCTGGCTAGTCTACCAAGTGGGCGCCCAGTCAAAATGATCCCAAGAGCACAACGAAGACTCATCAATGAGGTAAAGAAACAACCCCGAGTGACAGCTAAAGATTTGAAGGCATCATTGGAACTGGCTAACATCTGTGTTCATGAGTCTACAGTACATAAAACATTGAACAAGCAGGGTGTCTATGGCAGGACACCACGAAGGAAGTCGCTGCTTACTACAAAGAACGTTGCTGCACACCTGAAGTTTGCGAAAGAGCACATTGACACTCCACAGCGGTATTGGCAAAATGTTTTGTGGACTGATGAAATAAAGATTAAACTATTTGGAAAGAACATGCAGGACTACATCTGGCGTAAAAAGGGCACTGCATATCATGAAAACATCATCCCAACTGTAAAGCATGGTGGAGGAAACATCATGATTTGGGCCTGCTTTGCTGCATCAGGGCCTGGCCAGCTTGCAGTCATTGAGGGGATGATGAATTCCCAAGTGTATCAAAAAAATTTTCAGGATAATGTGAGAATGTCTGTACGTCAGCTGAAACTCTGTAGAAGTTGGGTGATGCAACAAGACAATGACCCAAAACACCGGAGCAAGTCCACAACAGAATGGCTTCAGAAAAACAAAATCCGCCTTTTAGAGTGGCCAAGTCAGAGCCCAGACCTCAACCCAGTAGGGATGCTATGAAATGACTTGAAGAGAGCCGTCCAAAGAATGAGCCATCCAAAGAATATGACAGAGCTACAGCAGTTCTGCCAGGAAGAATGGGCTAAAATCCCTCCTGAACAATGTGCAGGTCTGATCCACAGCTACAGGAAGCGCCTGGTTGAGGTTATTGCTGCCGGGGGGGGGGGGGGGGGGAGTGTCAACCAGTTATTGATTCCAAAGGTTCACTTACTTTTTCTACTAGCATTTTGATTGTTGAATGAATGTGTTCAATAAAGACATGAAGGATCAGAATTGTTTTTGTGTTATTATTTTAGGCACATTATATTTGTCAATACACTTGACTTAGATGATAGTCAGATCACATTTTATGACAAATTAATGCAGAACACCATGAAATTCCAAAAGGTTCACATACTCTTTCTTGCAACTGTATATTATCATAGGATTTGTAATATTTTTACATGATCCTTTATGTCGTATTGCACATAGTGTTTAAGGAATTCCTGACATTTTTTTAACATCTCATTCTTAATAATATAATATCCTTTTCTGAACTTGTTTAATAAAAAGACATTTTTAAAGCATAAAACTGTTTCTCACTTGTTAAAACAGAGTAAGAGGAGGGAGAATAAAAAGTTTCACCGAGAAGGGGAAAGACCAGCAACAAACTGTAAAAACTGATTCCTCTATTATTTTGTCACAAATGAGAGATGCATTTGCATGTGAATTGAATACATTTCAACAAAACCCCGATTTTTAAACTTTTAATTTAAACATTTGGAAGAGAATATAATTAAATTGATACAACAGAAGCAGCAAGACTCAGAAGCCTAATTAGATTATTAAGTTTAAAAGGCATGACATTCCTTTTAAACTTGGATATATTTAGAAAGTGAAGAGACACAAGATTTTTGGCATCTTGTCTCCAAGAAGGAAAGATGAAATATAGGTGGGCTACTCCATTTCATCGGGAGGTTTACATGTATGGCAGCAAAGCCTTTCCTATACTCAAGAATATTTGGGTCATTAACAACAAGAGAACAAGTCCCAAAAGTTCCACAACAGATAGGAGATCAAAACTAGATATATACCAGCATTGTTTCTTCCAGTAGTGAACTTCATGAACATAGTCTCAAACTGATACCAAAAGCAGGTATACCAAATGTTTGTAAGGCAGAAGTTGATCAGAAATTCAATGCTTGCATATTTTCTGTCTGCTTTGTTTACAGGGAAAGAAATACCTGGTCAAGCTTCTCTTGTCTTTGATGTGGCTCTTCTAGATCTACACAATCCTAAAGATGGGATTAGTATAGAAAAACTGTATGTGCCCAAGTCCTGTGAACGTAAAACCCAAATTGGGGATTTCCTTAGGTATCACTATAATGGTACCCTTCTTGATGGAACGTTGTTTGATTCCAGGTAATCATATAATTAAACATAAATTATGTTCTTCACATATTCTTAGCAGTCCTTGGCTAATCTTTTTCCCAGCTTTGTTGGAAGGCCTTTTAAATTAATGAGTATAAATATATCAGTAATTAACAAATAAGATTGATTATGTGCCATCAAGCTGGTGTCAGTCTTAGCAATCATGTAGATAGATTTTCTCCAGGAAATAAACAATATACCAATATTTTAAAAATAAATAAGAAGTTTCACCCAGATACCGTATTTTTCCAACTATAAGACAATACTTTTTTCTAAAATCCTTACCCTAAAAATTGAAGGGCGTCTTATTCAAGGAAGTAAGCCGAGAATCGCGTGGTTGCAAAACTGCCCATACTTTGTTTCTGCAGAGTAACTTGCTCCTATTGCTAGCCTCCAATCACGAGTGAAATAGCTTGTCTCCCAAACAGACTTCCTCCAATCACGAGCCTGATGTAACTGACGTCAGCTGATGCTGAACAAACCAATTAGAGGAAGGCTGTTTGCAGAGACAAGCTATCGGCAGTTTCACTCGTGCTTGAATGTAATCAGTTATGCAAAAGAGCTTGGAAATAGAGCTGCAGAGACACGGTTTGGACCGCCTCCCACCGAGTGTATCAGGTAAATGTTAACTAATTACTAAATAAAAATGTGTTCTGCACTATCTTTAAAATATTGATTTCTTAATTTTGGATTGGAAAAGTGGGGGTCATCTTGTACATGGGGGCGTGTTATTGTCGGAAAAATACGGTACATTTGATGGGAGAAACTTTTTTTTCTTAATTTTCCTTCTCTAATAATGCCATAAGCTGGGCCTGTAGAATGCTATATTAAATATACACGTCCAGGAACATCGGCATTTGAAGTTCATGCGTTTTTACAAATAAATGGTTTGGTAATTATTAGACTAATTTTAGTGTGTAAAATTTTGCATTTTCCATTTGCCAAGTTAATGAATGAGGAAAATATCTGTGATAAACATAATGTAAAAATGCGTCAGTACACTAATTTTGTCAGTCCAAAATACTTGTCCTCTGAGTTGTGTTCCATTGCAATTCAAGTAGATAAAGCCTGTCAAAATATGCATGGAGCGAGAATAAAAAGTAAATTAGATTTAATTAAATTTAAAGTTACGTTAAATTAACTAAGTGCAATTAATGTGCTTATTCCTGCGTGTGCACACACACACATAAAGCATACCCATGTGTGTCCTGTATATTCTGGCTACTCACTTTTGGATTCAGTCCACATTGATTCAGCACTCCTTTATTCTTGAGCTTGTCTTCCCTTGTTTTACCATGCACTTTTAAATACCTCTCTATTCCTACTGTATTCCATTTTATATTTCTCCTGATATACCAACTCTCACTTCCATATGGGTAGAATCACTCTCTTATACACAGCCATTTTCTCGTCTTTAGAACACATTTATTCATGCAATATTTCTTCCAGCGTGTGCACATCTTAACATTTCTCCATTTGTTTTGCCATGTTCTATCCATGTACACAAATTCAGCTACTTGCTCTAATCTTGTTTCCATAACTCGCAATCATTCATTCCATTTTTTCCTATCAAAGACAACTGGATCCTTCATACATTAGTCCTCTGGTCCACGTTCCTTTATAAAATCTGTACCAAACTTTGTTGCAAATCATTCTGCCCACAACATGACATCATCTGCATACAAAAGTACATTTATGTTCTTAACCAATGCACATGTAATATCACTACAACCATTCTTTAAACATTTATACATCAGTGCATTAAACAACCAGGGAGACATCACACATACTTGTTATGAGAATTAGTTATCACATGTTTAAAAATAAACAGCTTGATATTAGATGTGTCTGTGACCTAAACAGAAGTCAGAAGGAAACCAGGCCTTCCATTCCAAAAGAGAGAAGCATCTAGTGCATTGCACTTGGGCAAGAGATAGAAACTAAATCTTGATTTCACTATAAATAGGGCTTACATTTCATATACAGCAGTTGTTGGAATCCTTTAAAATGGCTTCCTAGCTTTTTTACAATAAACTTTTCAGAAACCCTGGAAGTCTTCCTTGTAACCCTTATACTTGTCTGTAGAGCTGTGCCGTGCTTCACATTTGATCCAAAAAGGTTTTTTGAAATCTATGGGAACACTAAAGGATAATAAGGTGTACTTAAGGCTATGAAAATCAAGGATTCTTTAGCCTGCTGTATTGTGGCTCAATCCATCATTATTTTATATGCTCCTGGCTGACTTTATTCCAGTACAGGTAGTCCTTGACTTATGACCAAACTGGGATCAGAATTTCCATCGCTAAGCTATGTGGTTGTATAGCATGATGTCACATGATCTCATCGCTTAGCAATGGCAATCCCAGGCAGTCCAGGTTGCTGTTGTAACCCCAAGACGCGTGGGCCATTAAGTGGGAAGAGGTGGGAGTCCCAGGTAAGAAGCACAGGGGTGCCATGGGCTGGGAGGCCTGGGAGGGCCAGTGCAGACCACACACAAGTTTGGGGAAGGGGGTGCTGTGGTGCAGCATGAGCTCAGGAAGGCCAAGGAAAGAATACTCAGGCTCAGAGGCTTCTTGGCCCACTGTGGCTCTGGGGCTACAAGAAGCCCCTCACCTGCAGCGCAGAACGAAGCCACAACCACCCCTGGAAGCCTCAGGTGCCCCAGCCCAGCCCAGTAGCATGGCACAAAGCGGCTTCTTGGTGCACCGTGGCTCTAGGACTGCAAAAAGCCTCTGAGCCACAGTGCAGCGCAAAGCCCTTTGCAGCATGAAGACCAGCCCCAGCCCAGCCCAGAAGTGTGGTACAAAGGGAGTTCCTGGCACACTGTGGCTCTGGGGCTGCAAGAAGCCCCTGAGCCGCAGCGCAGTGTACAGCCTCAGCTACCGCAGCAGTGCGGCACAAAACCGCAGTGCCCCGGGAAGCCCCAGCCTCAGGAAAAAAGTCTTGTGCGGCCATCAGCTGCCTTGCAAAGGGCCAGGCCAGGCATGCTTGGTCAGCAGTGGAAGCAAGAAGATGGCAAAAGTCAGCTAGGGCGGCAGGGGCCCCGGAGTGCAAGGGGCTGAAAGGGCAAAGATGGGAGGGAGATGGGTGGGAGGAATTGAAGTGCCCCTGAAGTTGTAAGTGCAGGCAGGCTGCCAAGCGCCCAAATTTTGATCATGTGACTGTAGGGGTGCTACAGTAGCTGTGACTTGGGTGACCGTTCAGCACTGCTGTAACTTCAAAAGGTCACTGAATGAATAGTCACAAGTCGAGGACTACTGTAAAGCACTATTTTACGAGCAAGTGCTCCATTATATAAACAAGCATTTCTAGATTAATAGTTGGGTTGATGGTAGAATGTAAATACAATATGTATATGAATATACACTAAATTGTAAATAGATTATGTCTACATTTTGTCATGCTCAGTAAATTACAAATGTGGTGCCACTGATAGCAACTGCAGTAAAGCAAAGTATCTTCTGTAGTTACTCGCGAAATCGAACCTATGACACCTACATTGGCAAAGGTTATGTGATTGCTGGGATGGATGAAGGTTTGCTTGGAGTATGCATTGGAGAGAAAAGGAGAATAATAATACCACCTCATCTTGGGTATGGAGAAGAGGGAAGAGGTGAGTATAACTTTTATTTCAGGTGCTTTCTTAAGTACCAATGCCCTGTAGCTCATTTATTATTTTAGTATAACGTTGCAGTGATTTAAGCATGTATATAACACAAGGACATGGTGCTTTCAAGTGAAAGCATTTTCCAGTGTCAAGTGTAATAAAGTAATTGCATCTGATTCCTGCACCTGGTGTGAGAGTTGTACTAAGTTCATAGTGAATGCTGTTAATACAAATGGTAGAATAGGCATCAGTGAATATAGCATGGCTTATTTGATGGTACTTGCTTGGAGTACATTTTCTCCCACAACATCTCTAGGAAAAAATATGTGGTTGAAACAGTAAATAACCCGGTTATTTTTCATAAGGTTTTAGAGACAGATACTGCAGTTAATCAGCTGCCTAGCCAAATCTTTTGTTCTTAGGTTTTGCAGATACTTAATTCTATCTTCGGAGATAATGGATGCTTTTCAGGTTATCTGGAAACAATCCTGTTATTATGCTGTGTCACTTAATACCAGCCAGACACAAATAGAGCTTTTTACATCTTCAGAATGATTGGATTAAAATCACTATATTAATATAAGGATTGGAGAGATCCCATGTTAGACCCAGGGGGAAGGAAAAAGATGTGATGCTGGTTTATCTCAATTGAAGAGAAGTACAGAGGAGGGAGGCTGTTGGGGTCTTAATCGTCATCCAGTCATAGGTATTAAAACTATTGGTATGTAAAGTGGCTTCATATTTAGAAGAAAGGGTTAAAGAGATTAACTTAGTATGAAAGTGTCCTAACATAATTCTTGGCAATTTTTTTCACTGTGTAATGAGGGAGAAATCCATACTTTCTGTTGGAAGTGCAAAAGCAACCCAAACACACTCCAAGTGATTTTTCCTAAAGCACTTTTAATGAAAGCTAAAAGTTTTCACTAAGTTTGAGTTGCAATTCCACCTAGTAAAAGGTGGAATTTCACCAGGTTTCATGTTTCTAAGCTTGCTTGTTTTTCTTTAGTGCATTCACACTCACAAGATAGGTAAGAGAGATAATTGCCCCGTATTTCATGGTTCTGGAAGTAGATGGCTTTTATGCTGTTGGAAAAACAACAAAATGTCATAAGTCTCAGCATAATTCAGGATGACTTTTGCAGATGCTCTTGACCAAACCTCCTTTATTTTCACAGTACCAATTTTCAATAGATGAATTTGTTGTTTACAAGATGTAAAATCAGTAAAAGAAGAAAAGTGAATGATTTATTACTACATGATTGTTTATTATTGTAGGAAACATTCCAGGTTCCGCTGTGTTGGTATTTGACATTCATATGATAGATTTTCACAACCCTTCAGATTCGGTTGATGTTACAACCTATTACAAACCTACTAACTGTTCAGTGCTAAGCAAGAAAGGTGATTACTTGAAGTATCATTACAATGCTTCCCTCCTAGATGGCACTTTATTAGACTCAACGTAAGTATATCATCTGGCCATGGATAATTCTACAAGCATGAAAATAGGAAAATATTTCATAGATGTGAGTCAGTGCATGATTGCTTATTTTTTTAGCTGTTTGCATTCTGTTAAAATAACTGAAAGAAGGGTGTGATGTCCTTCATGCAGACAGAAGGGTTGTTAATTATGAAAATAAACAGTGGAAATTGATTCTCTGTCCCAAGGGCCTCCACCATGATGCCCACTGGTATCATGGTGCTTTCAGATTCTTTGCTTCATACCAGCTAGCCTCGCTACCTCATTTAACATTTTACATGCAAAACCAAACCAAAAACTAATTTAAAAAATGAGAAGCTGGCATGCTACAAAGCAAAACATTTGCATTCAGCATTGTCTTCATTTTCAAAAGTGCCTCTTGGCTTCCACTGTTCCCATGCGTTTTCTTCGAAAATGAAAATGCTGGATAGTTGCAACCCAGTGCTACGTTTTATTCTGTGCCAGCCTGCTCAGGTAAAGTGCAACAAAATGTAGAAATAGCAGAAAGCATGTTGAGGGGAAGATGGGACTAGCTAAGAGGGGGTGGGATACAACATTCTTGTAAATTAGAATTCTGCAATGGGCTGTGTTCCACATTGTATGAATTCCCATTTCCCATTTCCCAATTTCCCATTGCAATATAAACATTAGCCCCCAAAGATTAAGGACCCCTGAAGGACTTGTGAACTCTAAGATCAGATCATTATATTTCTATATAACTCAGTTTATGGTGGATTTCTTAGAGGCAGGCTATCAGTAATGTAGGTCACTGTATGTAAATAGGAAAAGTGGAATAAATGCTGGAAAACTGGGTGAAGTTATTGTCTTTAGCATATCTTAATTTGTGAATCACACTTTTCTTTTTCAGGATTAGCCTTGGGAAAACATATAATATAGTTCTAGGTTCTGGACAAGTTGTCCTGGGAATGGATATAGGTCTCAGAGATATGTGCGTTGGAGAAAAAAGAACAATTATTATTCCTCCTCACTTCGGTTATGGAGAAGCCGGAGTTGGTGAGTATATAACTTTCAGAGACCTGCACAGAAGTGAAGAAATTGATGTGAGTTGACTCAAATTTCTTCTGAATTCCCCTGCTGTGGTGCACAGTCACTTCTGTATGCACCATTTTATTTTGTTAAATTATACTTATTGATCCATAGACTGTTCCAACATGATACATTCCCTTGTTCCTATCTTCTGCTCTCAGTGGAATAATTTCAAATGATCGGATGACATAACAGAATTAGTTGGAACTGTGTAACAGTTTAATTTTGAAGAGGTCTCATTAATTAAATAAGGTTTTAACTGCAATTTAACTTAAAAAATTAGCTTAGAAATTACATTCTCCACATGAAATATTGCCACATGCATGTTACGTAATGAACCTGTTAGAATGTTGAGCTACATAGTCTTATATCATAAAACAATGAATAAGCATTGTCTGTGAACTAACAAATGTCTTTGCATTAAACCTTAAGCCTAAAAATAATAACAAAACTTAGTGTCTGCTAGTAAGAAAATAATAATAGCAAATTCTTTATTGACTCAGTGGATCTAATTTTTGCATTTGTATTGTTCTTTGTTTAAATATTATCTACTGCACAACTTGCTTATCCTGCTAGGAGTGAATATATGATATTTTCCCCCCAACCTCTGCATTAGGGATGGCAACTCCAGCACCATTTATGTGAACCCCTGGCATTTCAATTTGTGCTGCAAAAGTTTATGAAGTCTCTGAGACTTATTTTTCATATTCATTATCTATGAAATCCTCAAAATGGATCATTTTCAGACCTGCTTCCCAGGGACATCACTTTTCATACCCTCTGCAGGAAATGATTAAAAATGTAACGTGACTACTCTGCCCTAAAATTTCCTACTCCCACCACAAATATTCTGCATAGCAAAATGTTCCCAAAAACAAATACTAAAATTTGGTTTTTGTCATTTACTGTGGCAGAAGGAGAAGTGCCTGGAAGTGCTGTATTACTATTTGACATCGAACTGCTTGATTTAATATCTGGCTTACCAGAAGGCTATATGTTTGTGTGGCATGATGAAGTATCTCCAAACCTCTTTGAAGAAATGGACAAGGATAACAATGGAGAAGTTCTCCTAGAAGAAGTAAGGAGCTATTTTGGGGGCAAAAACCTGCTTTATAAAGATTATTTTTGATGGGTAGCAACACATTCTTAGATACACCATGTTCAGTATTGGATCTTTAATCTTGGACTTTTCAAACTACAATATAGCTTATACGATACTATAAACTATATTATATTATGACCCCAGATATGATAAATACATTTCTGTGACCTTCCCCTCATGAATAAAATTTTGTTGGAGTTATGGCTGGGCAAGAAATACTGACACAGTTTTTAATAATTAAATTGTAATCTATAAATCAAAGAAAATGATGGACCTTATAGTTCTACAAAATAACAAAATATTTTGTTTGGAAGGTAAAAAAAAATGAAAAACTGTATTAGTTAATGGGAGGGATGAGTTTGTTTACTTTTGTATTAGTCCTGAAATCTGGGTTTCATTTTCAAGGCAGTCACTCTCATTTCCCATTCCCATTTATTTTTTTGATTGCTGTTTTCTCTTGGAAGCTGCAACTGCTGAAAACTCTAATTCATATAAGTATGATGTTAGAAAAGGAATTAGTATTTTCATGGCTTTCCTGCTGGTTAATGTCAAAAGTGGGGCCTTGGGGAAAAGAAGCAACCTTTCCTGCCAAGGGCATGAAAAAGGGTGTTGTCGGATCTGGGGAGCCTCATAAGTTTGACTAGGACTGAATGGATTGAGGGAAGCTTTCTCATGCCAGCTCTAAACCAAAGATTTAATATGCTTAAATAAGCATATATGCCAGAGTTGCATGTAATTTTTGCAACTGAATGAGAGCCACTGTGAACATTCAGTAGAATTGGAAAGTTCAAGCTTCTTTGCAAAGATGGGATGAGGTATCATTAGTACGCTGATGATACGCAATTATACATCTCCATCCCTGGTGAAGTAAGTGATGCCGTGGCCGCCCTTTCTCGGTGCCTGGAGGCTGTAAGGGTCTGGATGGGGAGCAACAGGCTTCGGCTGAACCCTGGTAAGACAGAGTGGCTATGGGTTAATGGCTCCTCTGTATCCGGGACTTTGTCATCTTTGGGGCTCGATGGGGTGGCACTACCCCAGACAGACCCAGTGCGTAATCTGGGGGTCCTCCTAGACTCACAGCTCCTGCTTGAAGAGCAGGTGGCAGCCGTGGCAAGGAGGGCCTTTGCACAACTTCGGGTTGTGCATCAGTTACGCCCTTTCCTGGATCGGGAAGCCCTTCAAACAGTCACTCACGCCCTTGTTATCTCCCAGATAGACTATTGCAATGCACTCTACATGGGGCTACCCTTGAAGAGTATCCGGAAGCTACAGCTGGTCCAGAATGCAGCCGCGCGGGCTATTTTTGGAGCCCCGAGAAGGGCCCATGTAACACCATTGTTCCGCGAGCTGCATTGCGTACCAGTTGGCTTCCGGGTCCAATTCAAGGTGTTGGTTATTACCTTTAAAGCCCTTCATGGCATGGGACCAGGTTACCTAAGGGACCGCCTCTCCCCTATGACTTCAACCTGTCCCACCCGGTCACACAGAGAGGGCATGCTTCGGACCCCCTCAGTAAAAGAACTCTGGCTAGTGGGGTCCAGAAGGCAGGCCTTCTCTGCGGTAGCCCCCACTCTTTGGAACATTTTGCTCCCAGAGGTGCAATTGGCCCCCTCACTCCTGGCCTTCCGAAGGACCTTGAAGACCTGGTTCTGCCACTTGGCCTGGGGTGGGGAGGGAACATCTCAAGCAGGGAGATGGCTAGCCCCATAGTGGCCGGCTGTCCCTGCCCTGATTTTCCATCATCTTGGATTTTTTGTTTCTAGTATTGTTTTAATTGTATATAAGGGATGTATTTTAAATATATTTATAGTTTTAATCTCGTCGTAACCCGCCCAGAGTCCCCTATTGTAAGGGAGATGGGCCGGAGAGAAATCCAATAAATAAAAATAAATAAATAAAGATGAGAGCTCAGTCATAAGATGAGCATCAATCATAGAGTAAATAATTTATGAAGACGGCCTGAGTAAAATCAGTTCTATATCCTGTGGCACTGGGCTATAGAAAGCCTCAAAAGGCAAGACTGCTGTCATCATACAACAGCTTTTGCAACTTAGACCACTTTGAGGACACGCATGCCCATCAAATAAAGGGTTGGATGGAGGCTTAATCATGGCTAACTTATATCATGTTAGTTTCAATGAGTCAGATCAACATGGTGAACTCCAGATCTAAACCAGCATTATAACTGTGTCTTAATATTAAATGTAGAAGTATGGAAATGCATTCAGATTCTACCAGTTACATGCAGTTTTTAAATTACAATACTGAAATTCATTTTATTTCCTATTCCTATTTATTTATCATTTAAATTCTAGTTCAATAAATATATCCACGACCAAGTCAATTCTGGCAAAGGAAAGCTAGCCCCTGGTTATGATTCTGAAACAATTGTGAAGAATATGTTCAACAATCAGGACCGAAATGGAGATGGCAAGATTACTTCTGAAGAATTCAAACTGAAAGACCAGGAGCCACAGGGACATGATGAGCTGTAACTTAGTTGGGTTTTTAAAAACTGTATGAGCTGAACTGCTGTTAAAATGTATGTACCATAGAAATGATCTGAAATCTCTGTGCATACTTAAAACGAAGGATGTGAAAATGAACATGTCTCTGTGTGAATTAAGATACAATAGGAGTGTAAAATGAAGATGTTTTTGATTAGGGCATTTATATTAAAAACACAAAGTGCCTCAAAATGGATTTTGATTACTTTTAAACAGCATACATCCCACCATAGTGATACATTCAGTTTTATGTCTCATTTTAATGAGTTTTTGCAGAGATGTGGATTTTCTGGAAAAATTTAAATTGGAACATTTTCATATGCAAATTAATATGATTCACATTTGTGTATTTCTCTCAATATCAATAATATTTGGGCTACATTATTTGAAGTGAAAAAAATAAATTTGGCCTATGAAGTTTGAACATTATATTCAGAAACAAAAATAATACAGTATGTGAAAAAGCATGTTATTGGAAGGTTTGTTCCTACAGTGCAGTTCTTCACATCAGGTTATCTGAGGTGATGGAGTTTCATCACTTTGTTCTAGTAGCTTTCTGTACGTGGTTTGTATTCTTTCAGGACATTTTCTACACTGCAGTAAATGTTTCTTTGACCTCACAGCATTGTTGGCACACTTTTGCCTGCAATACTTGTCCTTGCCATTTTTCTTATCATCACTGTCACATACTTTTTTTTTAGATTAGCGATTGTGATTCCTATCTAAAATAGGGAACAAGTAGGTCATCAGGGATGTCTGCTGAGAGGCCACAGGCAAGAAAGTGTACAGTACATGCAAAATTGGCTGTGGCGCTCTCCTGTCTGTTTACAGCAGGAAGTAGGACAGTATCATTCAATTGGGTCATAAAGAGGGGTGAGTGTGCTACAGGACCTGCTTGTCTTCACTTCTCTGTAGCTTTTCTTTTCTCTTCTCCCTTCTCCTTTTCACCTACAGAAGCCAATAAGGGAGAGCCAAGAAATCTCTACTTCTCAATTTTTCATTGCCATAACCTGGAAAGCAAACATCATACAACTCTGAATCTGTCAAACTTGCCTGAAGGGGTAAATTTTATAGCCCACATCTTTGAAATTTTGATACAAAGGTACAAGCTTTCATTAAAATCATGCCTTTTCCCGTTTTGCTACCCTTTGGTGATATGCTACACTATAGGGAATGGATTCTGAAAAAAATGAAGATAAAAATATTATTAGGAAATCCGTATCTTTTTTTGGGGGGGGGGAGAATCAGTATTCAGTGCACTGGCATTAAAATCTTATGCTTCCTTAATAATTGAATTATAGTGGTAATGAATTATCTTCTATTTCCCCTCCTCCCAAATGATAAAATATTGTAATTTTAAAGTGCAGATAGGCAACCCGCAGCCCTAGCTTTTCTGCACCCAGCCAAAGCTTTCTGTAAGTCTTCCCCTACTGCTTATGTTGCCACCTCCACAACATTCATTAGAATAGGGTTACTAACACTACTGCTCAGATCATGACAATATTAGCAACTGCTTTGAGAGTGTTCTGTGTTCAGTTGTAGAGCAGGGCTAACACTCTTAAGACTAGAGTTGCTAGTGGTCTTAGCTGCTCTATTTTACCAAAAGCAGCAATGATGAATTAGTGTGGAACAAAAATGGCTGTTCTCTGCTATCAGCAGCAGAGAAACAAGAAACTTGCCAGTCAGCAAAATCTGGTGAGAATAGGACGAATGTGAATGAAGCTCTGATTTTCTACTGCAAAGAAAAATGACCCATATAGTAAATGTTGCATAAGTCATGAGTTTTCACTGTATGAGGCTGTTGATGAACAGTTGCATTGGGTATTTTAAAAATGTGTGTTTGTCTTTTATATATTTTAGGAAAAAGAAAAATGTATTGTAAAAATGTGGATGCAGCTGTTGATTGCACCTGTGTAAGTTAGCATGGCTAGTCCATCTAACTCTTCAAACAGAACTTTTAAGTGGATTTCAGATTCATTCTCAAATGCCAGCCTTGTCTATAAAATTTACCCCTTAAAAACAAAACAGATTAAGTCAAAAAGTTACTAAAGTATAGAAGGCTACCATGACACTAATAGAAAATGTACTAGTGTATTCCCCAGGATAGTGAGACCTGTAACTGTAGAATGGTGCTCATTTTAAAGCACTCCATTTAAAATAGTTTTATAAGTACAGTTGTGTGGATTTTCTATGCTGTAACACTAATAATACCATGTTCTGTCAAATGCAATACATTCTGGTATTATTAAATAAAATGCTGACAAGTAAACTCTGCAAGATGCTTCCATTTATGTATGAGTGAGAAGAAGTAAATACTTGGTAATTTTTGCACTTTGACTTCCTGTACATCTGTGAATAGATATATTATTGGGACACATTGAATGACATTAGATCATATCCACAGATTTGAGGGAAACAAAACTGAAGAACAACCTATAGGTACTCATATAAATGGCTACTAATTATTAAAACATTCCATTATGTCAAATTCAATCTGAAAAACACATTACAAAGAGCATAGGAGAATGAATGTAACGCTTGCATGCAATTATTTAAAATAACTTTTTCTTGGTATCATATAGTGGCTATGCACAGCAGCTGCCAGATCCCAGGAAAAGGTGTCGCTGCTCTAATGCAGTTTCTCAACTGAGCAACCTTAAAATGTGTGGACTTCAATTCCCAGAATTCCCCAACTAGCTGAAGTCCACACATCATAAAGTTGCTGAGGCAGAGGAACATTGGTCTAAGGTATTGAGGACTAGTGCTATAATCGTGCTCCTGAGCTCTCCAAAGCACCCTTTCCAGATGGAATCTGAAGCACTGAACAGTGCCATTGTATAAGTATCTTTGTGTGATAAATAATGACCAATGGATTGTATGGTAATACAGCTATGAATGAGTAGCAATCAGATTTTATCGCAGGCTGAATCTGGATAACTGGAACAAGGTTGTACTATTATGTGATGCATCCGTCCTTCATTATCAACATTTTTGAAAGGGAAATCAAACTGAAACATAATTAGTTGGATTGTGCATGAAATGGAAAGCATTTTGTTTTGAACGGAAAGCAAACCCTTGCATTTTCAAAATTCTCCTGAAGTGTTTCAGGTTAGTTAGTTTGGCAAAAAAAGAAAAGAAAAAAAAAGGAAACCTGGAACACCTTTTAGAATCTGTAAGATCCCACAGGATAAGTAGGGCAAAGAATGCATCACTCATTCTTCGCTGTAGCAGCTCTTGCATAGCACGCCCTACCTATCTCTTCCATTTTTCTCTTTCTTCAGCTCCACTCCTCAAGGTGGCATCTGACAAAAAACTATGGAATTCCACAAGAGATTAGGCTGGTTTTTCTTCAACAAGTTCTAATTATAGGTATTCCAAGTGGCAAACTATGCTTGCAAAGCTTGGATTGGTAAGCCTATCCTCTAGGAGTCTAAACCAGCAACAGTTACAGTAATCCTTCTCACATCTACCATCAAAAGATATTTGTTTAGAAGCTAAATGAAGATCAAGAATGTGTTCACTTGAGAGATAAACATTTGACCTGGGTCTATCTACTACAAGAAAAGATTCTCAGTTTTTGTTGGGTAGTGGCTTGTACCTGGACAAATCCACATCCTTGTAAAGGAGAATTAAAGCAATAATGTTTGTCTAGTTTAAAAGGAGGGAGGGGGGAATTTTGTCTTCTTCCTACTTGCCAGAAGTTTACAGGTGAACAACAGTAAAAGCGCTTTTTACACTTGTTTTCATGAAAGCTTGCAGAGGAGAAAAAGTGATGAAGAGAACTCTAACACTTGACATTCATGTTTAATAGCTATATCTTATAGCACAACACAGTGAAATAGCTTCCTGTGGAGCTACCTTTCAAATTTCAGTACTACTAAAAATGATGTTTTTTGTTACAATACTACTATAAAGCTCTACAATATCTGCTTCAACATAGCCCTGTTTAAGCCAGCATGACTTTAAAATGGTTAGATTCAACTACACTTTCCACTATGAAGAAGCAAATAGTCAGCTTTCTCAACATTTAGTGATTTACACATATTTGTACTACTAAACCTCAAAAGATTTTTACTGATTAATCAATCGTTTGATCATTCCCATCATGTTCCTCTTATTTTCTACAACAGTTCCACAAATTCTGAAAATATCCATTTTATTGTGCAAGAATAAAAATTGAAGGAGTTTTTATTCCCCAATAATCCTTACAATCTTTCCATTGAAACTAATAAATAAGGAGCACAATAAACAGTGAAATACATTTTAACAGCATGGAGCATCATAATGAGGGATACAATACTTTCCAAATGAACTGGTAATAGTGTGGAAAGCAGCATCTGCATTGTTTTGATAACTGATCATGCTAATTAGTCCAATAGTTTTTATTAGAAGGAAAACAAAGCTGTCCCTGATGATACATATTACAAAATCTTTTGCAGGATTGAGTTGGCCACATCCAGAGAGTCATCTTTCACCAAAACAATATCATAGGACTCCATATATTTTTCCAGCAGTTCTTCAACCTAGATTTTAAAGTGTGAAGAAAAAAAGGTTGAAAAAACAAACTATCATTTTAAAAAGCCCTACAATTTACAAAACATTTGAATTCTTTTTTCCTAAAACACAATTATTTTGTTCAAAAATAATGTACAACTGAAAAATGTGGAAATATCTTTGAATTTCACATATATAATGCAACTCCCTTTCCTTAAATTAGACATAAAAATAACATTAATTATTTCTGAAGTTGGCCTGAAGCTGTACTATATTTCATTTAAAAACAAAAAAAAAAATGTAGTACAAATACTTTCAGTGTACTTTAATTTGTGGCTTTAGATTATCTAGATCTAAGCTAATGGAAAGTATATTTACATTTTTTGCAGTTGACAAATAACAAAATCATGTGACTGCTTAACTCAGGCTCAGTCTAATTTATGAATGAATGGCTCTGAAATTAGCCTCAGCAAACCTCTAGCTTTTGTGTTTGCCCCTTTCTACTGATTTCATTTTTTCAACAGTAATTGTATTAAAGATTATAATTACAATAGTAAAAACTAATACAAACTAAAAGAAAGATAGAAGAATAAAGAGTTGAAGGCGCAGAAAAGAAAAAGAGGGAAATAAAAGTAAGAATATAGTAAAGAAAAAGAAAGGAAATATATAAAGAAGTGAATTCCCACCTTCATCACACATTTTAGTAACTTATCACCTCCTCTTAAAATACAACAAATTATCTCTTCTTCCCATATCCCATCACTTATCTATAAACAAATCCATTGCCATTTCAGTCCTGGTATCAGCAAAAGTCCATTAAAGGTTACCAGAAATAACAGTATATCTATTTTAACCTTGATCAACTTTATATTCCTTTCTTTTACTTCTAACTATCTTGATCTTTAGTCTCTTCAAATAATCTTGTAGAACTTTATTTCTTTATCCCTTCCCACAAAATTCTTCAAAACTTTAACAAACTTCTTTTGTAAATCCAATATAGGAAAACTATCCAGGTCAGTCTCTTGGTTTATTATTTGTATATCTATTAAGACATCAGCCAGTTTCTTTTTAATGTCCAGTATAGCATCATTTTCCATATCATTCTTGTAGCCTGTCATTTTTAAATCCACTTTCAAATCAATTTCAATCTTGTCAGGTAAAACTTGTTCCTCTTCCATTACATCTTTTAGACACAGTCTCTCCATAGAGGCAGAGGTCTCTGTTGACACTATTAGTAACAACTTCTGAGTCCATTTTTCAAAAATATCCTTCAATGTGTCCAATGTTAGAATATTTTGCTCCATTCTGTAACTGTAAATTGAGTTTATGTATTCTTCTCCCTTAACTGTAATCTTTAGTTACCTATAGTGTCCAATTTTTAAAATCTTATGTTTTTTTTAAATTTCAAAACAAAAGCATTTTCCCATGGGAAAGATTCTTTGTAATTAATTCCAAAATCTTATTTCAAATTTATCTGGAGCCTTAGTCCATTTGTAATTTTCTAAAATCAAAGTTTTACCTGCTCTTTTGCTGTTTATTCCTCTCTCTCTCTCTCTCTCTCTCTATATATATATATATATACAGTTGCAAGAAAAAGTATGTGAACCTTTGGAATTTCATGGTGTTCTGCATTAATTTGTCATAAAATGTGATCTGACCGTCATCTAAGTCAAGAGTATTGACAAATATAATGTGCCTAAAATAATAACACAAAAACAATTCTGATCCTTCATGTCTTTATTGAGAACAACCATAAAAGGCTCATAGTGCTAATGGAAAAAGTATGTGAACCCTTGGAATCAATAACTGGTTGACACTCCCCCACCCCGGCAGCAATAACCTCAACCAGGCGCTTCCTGTAGCTGTGGATCAGATCTGCACATCGTTCAGGAGGGATTTTAGCCCTTTCCTCCTGGCAGAACTGCTGTAGCTCTGTCATATTCTTTGGACGGCTCATTCTTTGGACGGCTCTCTTCAAGTCATTCCATAGCATCTCTACTGGGTTGAGGTCTGGGCTCTGACTTGGCCACTCTAAAAGGCGGATTTTGTTTTTCTGAAGCCATTCTGTTGTGGACTTGCTCCGGTGTTTTGGGTCATTGTCTTGTTGCATCACCCAACTTCTACAGAGTTTCAGCTGACGTATAGACATTCTCACATTATCCTGAAGAATTTTTTGATACACTTGGGAATTCATCATCCCCTCAATGACTGCAAGCTGGCCAGGCCCTGATGCAGCAAAGCAGGCCCAAATCATGATGTTTCCTCCACCATACTTTACAGTTGGGATGATGTTTTCATGATGATATGCAGTGCCCTTTTTACGCCAGATGTAGTGCTGCGTGTTCTTTCCAAATAGTTCAATCTTTATTTCATCAGTCCACAAAACATTTTCCCAATAACGCTGTGGAGTGTCAATGTGCTCTTTCGCAAACTTCAGGCGTGCAGCAACGTTCTTTGTAGTAAGCAGCAGCTTCCATTGTGGTGTCCTGCCATAGACACCCTGCTTGTTCAATGTTTTACATACTGTAGACTCATGAACACAGATGTTAGCCAGTTCCAATGATGCCTTCAAATCTTTAGCTGTCACTCGGGGTTGTTTCTTTACCTCATTGATGAGTCTTCATTGCGCTCTTGAGGTCATTTTGACTGAGCACCCACTTCTTGGTAGAGTAGCCACAGTCCCAAAGTGTCTCCATTTGTAGATCATTTGCCTAACTGTAGACTGGTGAATTTCTAAGGTCTTTGAAATCACTTTGTAACCCTTTCCAGCTTTATGTAAATCAACAATTCTTGATCGTAGATCCTCTGAAAGCTCTTTTTGGCGAGGCATGGCTCACATAAGCATATTCCTCTTGTGCGGAGAAACCCAAAACGTTTGAGTGGTTCTTATCAGTCAACATGGCTCTAGTCCACACCTCCAAACTCATTTTCTTAACAAGACTCCAGGTATGCTAACACCTGACTCCAATTAGCTTTATTGAGGTCAATTCAAGGGTTCACATACTTTTTCCACTAGCACTATGAGGTTTTTATGGTTGTTCTCAATAAAGACATGAAGGATCAGAATTGTTTTTGTGTTATTATTTTAGGCACATTATATTTGTCAATACTCTTGACTTAGATGATAGTCAGATCACATTTTATGACAAATTAATGCAGAACACCATGAAATTCCAAAAGGTTCACATACCTTTTCTTGCAACTGTGTATATATATGTATGAATGTATGTTCTTAAACTTATAGTTAAAACTTTCATTTGCTAAGGACTGAAGGGAAACTCACCAGGTGCTGTCAAACCTGTCAATCTAAGGGTTCCTAATAGCTGAAAAGCAGTTAACAAGCAATTTCTGAAAGTGATTAGAAAAGGAAGTATGCAAACTTAGTGTCCCTTCAAAGGCACCAACTGTGGTTTAAGCAAGATGGTTATTCCCTTGTCTTGCAGAGCTTTAAATCTGTCGGAGATTGCTATCTTGCGCTCTCCACATAAGGAGCAGCTGCCTGGAGCACTTGTGGGTGATGTCAAGTCCTCTCCTTGTCTGAAGAGATTCAAAGCACTGGTGTACTTGCCGGCTCTTCATTCTTTGCTGCAGTTGTCAGCTCCGCTTTTCGCAGAGCTGTCTTTAGTCCACCATTTCTTCCTCTGGAAGTCCCTTTCTACCCATTTCAGATAATACTTAAAAGTGTCCCATTTTGGTTAAGATTAGTGTACTATTTAGAGTCCAAACTGCTATTAATTCCAGTTATATGTAGTTTTAAAATGTCAGAATAAATTGTTATTTTTTATTATTAGGTGCTAATTTTACTTTTTTTAAATGTTGTTTTATACAGTATATTTAACCTATTCACCATAATTTACACTCTTAGGCATTGGAGCCATCAGGATGACTAAGGCAATGCCTATTCAGTCTTTAGATTCCTCATCATCCCTTTTATGCCCTACATAAATTTCTGCACCATAGTATTACGGTCACATCATTAATAGTCAGTCTGAAATACCTATAGATTTTAGCAATTTAGTAATTTTATATACTGTCTAGTAATTTGTACTTAGTCATTTTTAGCATTATATATAGTTTATATAATAGTACAACTCCTAAACAGATTTATATAGTTGTATTTATCATTGATTTTTGAAATGCTAACTATATATAGAAAACCTTAGTGGCATTGGAATTATGTTTCTATATTTGTGCTAGCACTTTAAGCCCTAGTTATTCTTATAGTATATAAGTTGAACTTATTGGCATAATGGGATGACTTTAATTTTAGCACTGAATATAAATTTTCATGGTAATGACCAAAATAAAGGACTACTATTGAACAGCATCTTTCACAGATGTTGTCCTTAATCGTCTGGAGCAGTGTTTTTCAACCTTGGCAACTTTAGGATATGTGAACATGCTGGCTGGGGAATTCTGGGAGTTGAAGTCCATACATCATAAAGTTCCCAGGATTGACAAACACTGCTCTGGAGTAAAAAGCTTTTCTCTGACAGATGCTGCAATCAAGTTTTGAAAATGTGTTTGGGGAATGAATGCAGGTGTATATGGGTTCAGATACAATGTTCCTGAAATCTGAAATAAACCTGAATATTATACCAAAACAGTATCCCCTGCTTTAGTATGAAACATAAGTATGGCTAATATTTATATGCCCTGAGCCATAAATATTTTTGATTTCTTTTAAAGCACTTGTATCCATCTTTCTGCTAAGCAGTGGCACCAACAGTGGTTAAGAGTAAAATGAAGTGCCAAAAAATAATTTGCTTTAATTGTGTAGTTAAAACATCAGTAAAATAGATTTCATTGAGTCAAGGTAATCCTCAACTTATGAGAGCAATTGGGACTGGAATTTTCCATCACTAAGCAATGCAGTCATAAAGCGTGACCGCATCACTTAGCAACAGCAATCCTTGCAGTCCCAGTTGCCATTGTTAACCAAATCCCATGGTCATTAGGTGAGGCAACTTCCTGCTGGCTTCCCACAACCAAGCCAATGGGGAAGCTGGCAGGTAGTTGCAAGCCCCAGATAGCTTGCAAGCAGACCGGAAGGCAGGTAAGTGGCTGCTGCTGGGTGGGGGAGGGCGCAAAGAGATGTGAGAGGGTGCTAGGGAGGCACAGCAAGGTTTGGGGAAGGTGCCCAAGGGAGGCATGTCAAGGGTTGGGGAGTGTGCATGGGGGTGCATGAGGGAGGCATAGTGATGGTCAGGGAGGGTACAAGGGGGTGTACAAGGATACAAGGGAGGCATGGTGAGGTTCGGGGAGGGTGCAGGGAAGCGCACAAGGATGTGTGAGGGAGGCACGGCAAGGCTCAGGGGAGTGTGTGAGGGTGCATGGAGGTGCAAGGGAGGCATGGTGAGGCTTGGGGAGGGTGTACAGGGGAGGCACAGCATGGCTCAGGGAGAGTATGCAGAGGTATGCTATTGGCCAGCTTCATGCGAGCACAGAGGGGCTGGAGGAGGGTGCTTAAGTGGGGGAGACTTACTCTAGCAACTTGTAACCTTCCCTGCCAGCTTCCCCATTGATTTCCTGGGGAAGCTCGCAGGGAAAGTTGCAAATGGCAATCACATGACTGTGACCGGTTGCCAAGCGTTCAGATCATGATCATGTGATCGTGGGGGTATTGGGACGGCCAGAACTGAGGACTGACTGTAACCACCATTCGCTCAGCGCCATTGTAACTCTGAACGGACATTGAATGAATGGTCATAAGTCAAGGACTACCTGTATTTAAAATCCAGCTAAACCTTTAAAGGCCTCTTACATAAATATTATCTGCTGGTGGTGAAATAAGAGAAAGGTAGTCTAACCTTCCTTAGCAAAATGTCTGGGAGCAGTTTGAAGACTCTGAAGATGGTTATATTTTAGTTATTTATCTAATTTCTAACACACCTGGCCTACTAAATTGTAATTAGATTGAGTATATTGTAAGTATATCTTTGAGGATATTTTTCAGCAAAATAATGCATGAGAATGAACGTAACGTTTTTTCAGTCTGGTTTTACTGATCTGAATCTTTGAATAGTGAATTATTAAAAAAAAAACCTTCTAATTTAGCAGAGAGTATATAAATAACATCAGCGAGGAATTCACCATTACCATTCTGCAGAATAATGAATTAAAACAAACCATTCTCCCATACAATATTTTCTATCTGCCATACATTTAATTCTGTTTTCAAATCTGACTGCAAAGGCATTCAAAAGCTTATACTGAACTAGATTCTGAAGTAGATACACATAGATGGAAAAATGATTTTACAATTATGATATATTAAAACAAGATTAGTGGGCAGTTACTACAGGCAGAGAGAAGCAGATCATAAAAACATAAATAATATAGAAAACTGGGGAATAGGAATTTTACAATATATTTTATGCTTATCAATGACTTACACACTTACTTTATCATTGAGATACCCAATTTTAAGAATATGTTCAACATTTGCCACACCATCTGCCATTGTTAAGTCTCCTTGAGAGTCTCCAAGTAATATGATATTGCTGTTGTCTTTTAATTGTTTGAAGTATTCTGTATTTTTCAAGGCCCCATCATGTTTGTTGTAAACATGAATTAATTCTCCTTTAAATCCTTTTAATATGCCCTGCTGAAGATGAGAGAAGTTAGTTCCAAGACAGAGAAACAAATTAACATATATAATTTAAAAAATGCTTCCATGAGGATTTCTTCTTTCAACCAACTCTAATCATATTTTCATTACATAAATATTTATTTATTTATTTATCACATTTATATAGCTGCCCAGCTTACACAAAGCAACTCTGGGCAGCGTACAACAATTGAATAAAATAACAAATGGATAAAAACAATCATTATAAAAAATAAAAAAGTGATTAAAATGGAAACATTAACAAAAAAAATTTAAAATTTAAAATATACAAACCCCACGGAGAGAACAGAATATCAAACACAGTGGAGCCATCGAAGAATGTCTCCGGTTCCCAAAGACCCCCAGGCCTGATGACATAACCAGGTCTTAAGGGACTTCCTAAGTGACAGCAGGGAAGAGGTGAAACTAACTTGAGGAGGGAGAATGTTTCACAAGGAGGGAGCCACGGCAGAGAAGGCCGGCCTCCTGGGATCCACCAAATGCAAGTCCCTGGCCAATGGAATGCGTAGCGTACCTTCCCTGCCAGATCTAATGGGGCGAGCTGATGTAATCAAATTAATCAAATCAAATGTAAAACAAATGAAATTACAAATATGTAATATGCATATAATACTGAGAAGAAAAAACATATATCATAACCCAACATAATGGCTATCTGTCTATTTATTTGTATACTGCCCATTCCCAAAGATTCTGGATAACTAACAATGAGAAACATCACTGAGCAACCCCCGTCTCAAAAATAATAAACCCATCCATAAAATAAATCAAATACAATATCAAAATTACTTTTTTTAAAAAATCCAAAAACTTGACCCTGCCAAATTCAAATCTTCAGTCACATGCCTTCCTCCTGCACTTGATGGAATAAACAGCTACTCTCCTAAAGCCCAGAAAGGAAGGACTAGACCAGATCTCAATGGGGAGGTAATTTCAGAGGAGGTGCGAGATGGAATTTCAGGGGGTGTGACAATTTTATGCACTGAGTTAAAAGCTTATTTTTTAAAGTTCAGTCTGTTCACCTGCATTAGAAATTAGACTTCTTCATCTTCAAATATGGTATTGCTTTTGTAGGGGGTGTGAACATTAATCAAACATTTCCTAGGGATGTGGGGCATAGGAAAGGTTGGGAACCACTGCTCCAGGCACTGGATTAGCACTTCTGCTGTACTTTTTGCCCAGGGCCAAGCTGTATAGTTGGGCACTATTAGCATATGATGATACTGAACCATATGCCAATGGGTGACCTCCCATTAAAAAGAAGTGAATAGAGTAGACAGTCCTGAGACACTCCACAAAGTAGAGGTTTCTGGGCATATATCTCTCCCCCCACCCAGACTGGAACTACCCCATCAAGAAGAACCACTACAAAACTGTACCCCCTCCCCCCCCAATCCCACAGAGTGGTCCAGAAGGATACCAGAGTTTATGGTATCAAAAAGCCTTTGAGAGATTAAGGAGAAACAGGAGGGTTCTACTCCTCTGATCCTGGTTTCAATTAATTCATGAACTAATTAATACATTCTAAGAACACTTTACTGGCCTTATCAAGTGTAGCATAAACTGGATTGGAAGATTCTTATATACCTTAATAAATATGCAATCTACAACTGCACTTTGCATTTGACACTTTCATACTCACATTATCATCAAAATCCATGAAGTTGGAAACTACTTTGACATTGGAATGGTAGACACCTGCTTGATGAATAATCTCTTCTAATATGTCTCCAATCCCAGCAGAAAATATAAATACTGGAACATTATGCTCATGAAGTTTGTCAAAAAAAAATTCATAACCCTCTCTGTAAAACAAGACAGTCACTTTTAAAAAACTGAATTAAAACCTGACATTATTTCATTTTTCTTTGCTGAAGTAGGAATTGAATCAGTCCTATCCACTGTTTATAGAATAAACAAGACTGTAATAACTGGCATCTTATTATTTATGAAGCCAAGGCTTCAAAATTTTAAGAATGTTTTATCTTTTTAAGGAAATGCCCTATGGGTTCTTCTGCAAACTAGTTGAGAAATTTGCTTTTCTTTGATAATCCCATTCTAACTTCTCTTTGTACAGATACCCATATTTATTTTGGCATATAAGTGACTCAAGGAAAAAACTGCTTTTAGAAGATCAAGGGTGAAACAGGAATGCCTCCTGGACCTTGTTTATAGAGAGAAGACAGGACAGAAAAAGAAAAGAATTAACTTTCTTGTGCAACATCTGCTTTCCTATTTCTCAGGTCTGAGAACATCCAATAGTACTGCATTGAGAAGCAAAATAGCTACAATTCTTGTTGAAGTAGGGCAAAAAGGGGATAGTCAAACTCTTAAATCCTCCACCTAAGGAAAAAAAATATTATCAAAGGCTTTCTTTACAGAATCAGTACTGCTATTAGATCAGGAATGGGTAGACTTTTGGATCACAAGAGCCATACAAATTGAAATTAAGCTTTGAAGAAATGGAATCTTCTATATTATACTACTGCAAAGTGCGAATGAGCAAGCAGAAAGTGGTTCATTCTCCTAAAGCATTATTTCCAAATATAGCCAAATCCTCATTTATCATAAGAACACAGCAGCTTTAAAAAAAAAAAAAAGGAGCAAGCTTATTAACAGTATCAGAAACAAATCTTTATGGAAGAACAAAATTCCCAAACACTGCAAAATTAATAATCTCATAGTTTAGTTCTCAAGGACAAAGACAATGAGGGCTGAATTTGAATCTGATGTAACCACTGTGATGCGGAACTTTTTCATTGTGCTGTCACAATAAGAAGCTCAATATGTGGCATACAGGAGTTACAGCAAGAGAACCAATCAAATGGAAGCACTTTACTCACCACCACTCAATGCAAGGGTAGGTCCACAGTGGAGCATAAATGAGCATGTAACATTTCACGCAATTTTCCATTTCTGATATATTTCTACACAACTATAGAAAATAGGAATAATAGATGCTTACTTCAGCATAACCTCAGACTCCCTCACAATTTCAGCAAGTTTGTCCTTCTGTAACCCTTGTTCAATAAGCAAAGCATGGGATTTGCTGTACCTAAGATTAAAAATGAAATGTTAAAAAGCTTTTTTCTTACAGGCTAGAATATTTCTGTGTGTGTGTGTGGTGTGTGTGCATGCACACGCGCACCTTTGAGTCAGTCTTGACTCCTGGTGACCACTTGGACTAGTCCCTGCCATTTTCTTAGCAAGATTTTCAGAAGCAGCTCACCATTGCCTTCTTTCTAGGGCTGAGAGAGAGTGAATAGCCTAAGGTCACTCAGCTGGCTTTGTGCTTAAGATGAGACTGTAACTCATGGTCTCTCAGTTTCTAACCTGGTTCCTTAACCAGTACACCAAACTGGGTCTTCTATAGGGCTTTCTGTCCATTAGAAAAACAATATAAATAGACTTCTGAATCAGCCAATCTTTGATATGTATTTGAAAATCTTTATATATATATGATGCAGTGACAAGAGTTTTGGATAAAGCAATTAAAATGGACAGAAAAAATAAGACAAAAATGGATTAGCAAGTTAGTTTTATGAGGGGGTGACATGCTCTAAATTTCACAGAATTAGTGCAAACTAATCCAAAAGGAAAGGCCAATATAAAAATCATGCTGTTTTATATTAACTATAGGAAACCTGATCTCTGGCAGATGTTTTAGACTGTAATTCCCACAATTGCTTGCTATTGGGCATGCTGTCTAGGGCTGATAGGAACTAAAATTGAAATATATGGAGGAAACAATTTATTCTACCCCTTGTATCTGGAAGACTTTGAACACATTAGTGGTTTTACTTCTAAAAAACTGTGTCTTATTTATTTTTTCAAATATATGTAAAACTATATTGGATGGGATTCTACGTTTTCAAAATCCATTTCTGTACTGGAGGACACCTTGAACTTTGGAAACTGTTACTTAAAGAACTCAAGAGAGAGATAAGAGGCAATAATTTAGAACAATATCTTTAATTCCTTGACAAATATCTTTGGCACAAATGGTGCACTTAAAACAGATTTTGTGTCTTATCAGGACACAATAAATGGGTGCTCTTATCAACAACTGCTTAATTATTCAGTTGTAAACATTAAACTCTAACAGTAAAGCAAACCTGTCACCTTTCACAAACTCACCACTCAACCATGTAAGGATACTTCTCTTCAACTGTAAGACTAGGGTCAATTTCAATAGCATAATATATTTCTTTCAGCTGGAATAACTAGAAAGAAAAACAGCCAATTACTATTTATTTCTGTAACACCTTTTCCTAACTGCATAATCTAAATTGCTTGCTTCCTTAGTTTTGATGTATTCCCAGTACCTTATGTAAGTACATTACATAAGGCCTTAAAACAGAAAAAGTATACAGGTGGTCCTTGACTTACAATGGCAATTGGGACTGGAATTTTTGTCACTAAGAAATGTGGTTGTAAAGCACAACCGCACTGCTTAGCAATGGCAATCCCTGCAGTCTCAGTTAGCATCATTAACCGAATCCCATGGTTTTTAGGTGAGGCAACTTCTTTCTGGCTTCCCACAACCAAGTCAGTGGGGAAACTGGCAGGAAGTTGCGAGTCCCAGGTGGCTTGCAAGCAGGCAGTTAAGTGGTTGCTGCCGGGTGGGGAGGGTGTGAGGGGCTGTGTGAGGGTGTGAGGGAGGAGTGGCAAGGCTCAGGGTGGGCACAAGGGGCTGTGTGACAGTGTGAGGAAGGTGCAGCAAGAGTTGGAGAGGGTGCATGGGAGTGCATGAGGGTGGCATGGCAAGGATCAGGGAGGGTGCACGAGGGTGCAAGGGATGTGTGGTGAGGGTGCATTGTAGTGCACGAGGAAGGTGTGGCGAGGCTTGGGAAGGGTGCACCAGGAGTGTGCGAATGGCTGGTGTGGTGTGAGAGAAGGGCTGGGGGAGGGTGCGCAGGTGGGGGAGACTTACCCTAGCAACTTGCAACCTTCCCTGGGAAAGCCTGCAGGGAAAATTGTAAATGGTGATCACGTGATCACTGCAACCAGAAGTAAGCATGAGCCAGTTGCCAAGTGCCCAGATCCTGATCACGTGACTATGGGAGTGCTGGACGGCTGGAACTCTGAGGGCCGGTTGCAACCATCATTCATTCAGCGCCATTGTAACTTCAAACAGTTGCTGAACAAATGGTCATAAGTCAAGGACTACCTGTACTTCATGACAATTCTATGCAAAGTGTGAAATAAATAATATAAACTTCTCATAACAGTAGGAATTGATAATGAATAGGGGAAATCAACGTCAGTTTTACCTTTTTGCGACATTCCTCTGTTATAAGTTTACAGTTGTCAATGATATCTGAAAAACGTTCAAAAATGTTTTAGAAATGAGTATGTGCAAATCAAACAATGCAAAATTCTAATTTAGAATGAGAGTATTTGTAACCCACTCAAAAACAAAGTAAAATCCCTTTTTACTTTTTTTTAATAGTAGCATTAAATTTTACAAAGTAAAATTTACAAAAGTAAAATTTAATTCTACTATTGATTAAGGTTATTTTAAAAATAAGGGTATTCAAGTAGTAGCCAACATGAATTACACAGATTCATGGAAGAAAATTATCTTTGACCACAATCTTTCCCTCCAAATCTAGTGTCCTTTGTTAAAATAAGATCCTTTGTACTTTAATCCACTACAGGGAATCTGGAAGAATCTTTCCATCCATCCATCCATCCATCCATCCATCCATCCATCCATCCATCCATCCATCCATCCATCCCACTTATACAGCAGCCCATCTCACACAAAGTGACTCTGGGTGGCATACAACAATTGAATAAAATAACAAATGGATAAAAACAATCATTATAAAAGATAAATAAGTGATTATTAAAATGTAAACATTATCAAACATTTAAAATTTTTTATAATGGAGATAAACATAAAACAATAGCAAATAAAATGTAACATACCATAGCCAGGCCAAATAATGCAGTATAAGGGAAATCAATTTTTCTTCCCTTCTGCTGTGTGTATTCAGTCAAAAGTAAGTTTTTTGAGTTTCATGAGAGATATGAAATTTCTTATAAGTAATCTATAATACTCACTATGACATGTTGGGCATCTTTTGCCATTATGGGAAAACCTACTTAACGTCATATCGAAGTCTGTAATTATCTGCAAAGAGTAGATAAAGAAATGTATCATGAATGCAAAATTAAATTAAATGCTTAAAATGTAAACCCTAAGAAAAAAATCAGTATTATAATACTCATTGGCTGTGTTCTCATTTAATTTTAAGTGCACTGAAGCTTTTGTTTTGGTTTTTAACTTGCCACAAGTCAGCATAGTATTTAAGCCATGACAAACTGGGATCAGCATTAGCTGTGATTTGCTAAAACAAGCCAACAGTAAGGCACAATTAAGGAAGTTGATGTTTTAGAAAACCATAATTAAGATTAACAACAGTTTAGAATTCAGACTTAATACTAAGCTGTGGTTAGTAGAATAAAAGCATTATGGTAGTAAATTTTTGCAAATATTGCAGCCAAATTAGGGAACTGCGGAGAACATCCAAGGAAGAGCTTTGAGAATCCTCCAATATGATCTTGTGTGACCTGAAGGTTATCCAGTCTGACTCACTGCTTGGTATGGAACTGTTTTCTTATAGTTTAGTTTTTAAAGTCTTAATAGGAAGCAAAATGGAAATGTTTTAATAGTCCCGTTTTGTCATATCTTTGGAATATTGCTTTCTAGAGGTTATTTTTTTTGGGGGGGGGCATTTTTGGGATCAATTCAGTTTCTCTAAAATTCTAAAAGTGCATAACCAGCTTTTCTTCCTTCCAATATAAACATCTGTAAATGTTTTTTAACTAAGGATATAGTCTAATCACAGCTAGGTTAATGTCACTGTCCAAATCTCGTAATTGTTTTTCCAATAAGTATGGCCTTATCTTTATATTAAAAATATGACAAATTTACCACCTTTTATTAAGCTTACTGTCTGTCACAGTTGATCATATTGTGCTGACAAATGTACATTTTGACAAAAGAACCTTGTCAAAATTTTAAAAAATAGAAACATTTTAAATAAATCAAAATAGGAGAAAACCCAATATTTTTTGTTTCTATTCAACAATTTGAAATGAATTTAGTAGGTAAATTAAGAATGTAAGAGAGTTGAAACACATCAAATTTTATATTAATTAAAACAGGCATTTTTAAACTACAGTCCCTTAAAATTTGATATTTTAAAAATACCTGTAACTTTGTCGCTTTCAAAGACAGTGTGATAAAATACAAAGCAATAATAACCTCTTCTACAAGTGTGTCCAGAGTTGAGGTCAAGGAGGACAAATGACTGCATTACAATGTCACAGTGCAAATTCTGCTCCTTAACACTGGCATGAAACTTTGCAATACATGTATGAAAGGGTGGATCTTGCACTATTACATCACAACACAATTTTTATCATTTTGGCATCATCATGACTAGCTGCAGATGACTCTGCTATTCTATAGTCAACACCCCTATGTTAGAAGTTTTTTATTGTAAAACTGAAAGGTCTGTAAGAAATCAGGATACTTTTAAAATATGATAATATCATTCCCCTGATAGCCTTTGAGTCAGTGTTGACTCCTGGTGACTGCCTGGACAAGTCCCTGCAGTTTTCATGGCAACATTTTTCAGAAGTGGTTTTGCCATTGCCTACTTCCTAGGGCTGAGAGAGTGTGATTGCCCCAAGGTCACCCAGCTGGCTTCGTGCCTAAGGTGGGACTAGAACTCAGTCTCCTGGTTTCTAGATTGGTGCCTTAATCACGAAACTAAACTGGCTCCCCAAACAACATACAGCCTAGTAAAATAAATATGCTTATTATATACCCACCATCTGACCCATACTAGGAAGGTTTTTGAGTTAAGTTAGCTCTTTGAAGAGTTTAAAAGAAACACTGTGCTAAGCCATAACGCAGTTGGCTGGATTTATTTAGTGTGTATGTGAACCAGCCACTGTGGTGTATAAATCTTGGTATCTGGCTTAACTTAGGGATCCTTGACTTTTTTGACCATGAAGGCATGGGAAGGAAAAAAGACCCATTTTCCAGAAGACAACCTTGTGAAGTTGCTGCCTCTAATCCCTATTAGGCCCTTACTTTGTCTTATTTCTGGGCAAGTAGGCACACTTTCCAGTTAAGCGTTAGACTGTAGCCATTCACTATTTTTATTTTCCAAAAATTCTTTTTCAGCTTATGTGGGTCCCAGAGCCATTTTTGGAAACAGAAATAAGGGGTGATGCTTTTGCTTTCCAACATGCTTTGAAAATTAGAGTAAGATTAGACAGAAAACCTGGCAGAGGCCTAGGGAAGTGATCTCATCTGGATGATTGAAGTAAAGGAATTTCTAAGTACAATGTCCTATATAAAAATGATGCCTACAGATGAATCAAGGCAGACTTTTCAAAATACAGTTAAAAGGTAAAATTGTAAATATTTAATTTAACTTATGGAATTATACATTTGTTACTAACCAACTTTTTAACTGAAGTAGAGAGAGAGAGAGAAAGAAACAGTTTAAAGGAGCTCAGTTTAAGAGACTTCAGTTTAAACAACTCTGGACACAATGTGTACATTTTTCATTTCAATTTCAATCCTAATTAATGACTTGTTTATTAATCTGCAGATTTATCAATCTACTAAAAATGTGTCTTTAAGATCAAAGTTTTACTGCAATTCCCTAATTAGATATAATTTATATCCATAAAAAGATATAAATTGATGCAAATTATGTAAATTCAGATTTAAATGGAATCACCTCTCTCAATGGTTAATCACAGTACATTGAAGTTTTACTATGTATGTATGTGTATGTACACACGTGCGCACACACACATGCAAGATCAAGCATAGCATGACTACGGCAGAAATAAAGAGAGGTGTCATTAGATATAATGGCACTCACTGATGCCTTGTTGGAAAGTCAAGGCTCATCTTATATACTAAATAAACTACCATGGGCTATGCATGGTTGAAATAAATGTAACTATAATCCTGCTTCACACCGCTCTCCAAACTGAAACAGGAAGCAGCTGATTTGGTCTATGATGAAGACAATTAGCATTTTACATCCTTAATTTCTATAACAATGTTTTGCTCTTTACTTGAAGTTTGGCAGCTCCTCCTTTGATAAGGCCACAGATAATTTCTTCCACCCTTTCTGGGTCTTTGATATGAACAGTTTTCTTCTGAAATTCTGGCATCTGAAAAAAGGGGAAAAAAAAAGATATTAATATTTACACAAGTAAACATTTATCAAGTTGATTAAGTGACTCTTAACATGCAAAAATGCTAAAGAATGTAAAAACTAAAGTACTTTCAAGCAGGGAAAGCAGTGGATTTATTTATTTATTTATATTTCAAATTTGTCACCGCCCCTCTCGCTGTGAGGTGACTCTGGGCGGTTTATAGTAAAAATAGAATAAATATTGATTAAAATAAATAAAGATTAATTAAATAATTACAATATATTCAAAACACACATCCTTTAAATACATCCAAGAGGCAGATGTTAATTAGATGTTAATAAACTCAGGGCGCATTGTCAAGGTGCCAGCCATCCCCAGGGTCGATTATATCTTTCCTCGCCCCAGGCAAGTTGGCAGAGCCAAGTCTTCAATTCCCTCTGAAAAATTGGGAGGGTCGGGGCCCTCCTCACCTCTGGGGAGAGAGTATTCCATAGGGTGGGGGCAACAGCAGAGAAGGCTCTCCTCCTAGGACCCACCAGCTGACATTCTCTCACTGACGGGATCCACAACATGCCCTCTCTGCCGGACTGGGTGGAACGGGTCAATGTAATGGGGGTGAGACAGTCCCTCAGGTAGCCTGGACCCATGCCATATAGGGCTTTAAAAGTGATAACCAACACCTTGAATTGGACCTGGAAACAAACCGGAACCCAATGCAGCTCCCGCAGCAAAGATGTTACGTGTGCCCTCCTTGGGGCACCCATGATTAACTGCACAGCTGCATTTTGAACCACCTGTAGCTTCCAGATACTCTTCAAGGGTAGCCCCATGTAGAGTGCATTGCAATAGTCTAAAAAAGAGATGACCAGGGAATGGGTGACAGATCAGAGTGACTCCTGATCCAGGAAGGGGTGTTAACTGGCACACAACATGAAGTTGCGCAAAGGCTGTCCTGGCCATGACTGCCACCTGCTCCTCGAGCAGGAGTCGTGAGTCCAGGAGGACCCAAGATTACACACCGGGTCTGTCTGGGGCAGTCCAACCCCATCAAGAACCAAAGATGGTAAACCCCCAGATACAGAGGGGCCTCCAATCCACAGCCACTCCATCTTACCAGGGTTCAGTTGAAGGCTGTTGTTCCCCATCCAGACCCCCACAGCCTTCAGGCACCACGAAAGGGTGGTCACAGCATCATTCAAATCACTCAGGATGGAGATGCATAAATGGGTATCATCTGCGTACAGATGATACCCATCCCATGGTGGTGGATGACCTCTCCCAGTGGTTTCATGAAGATGTTAAACAGGAGTGGCGAGAGTACCGAACCCTGCGGTACCCCACAACAGAGGGGCCATGGGCCAGACCTGTCACTCCCAATTAACACAGACTGGAGGAAGGAAGTGAACCAGCACAAACTGTACCACCCACGCCCAACTCCCTAAGCTGGCCCAAAAGGATATCATGGTTGATGGTACTGAAAGTTGCTGAGAGGTCAAGAACAAGGATGGATGCACTACCCCCATCCCGCTCCCGCCTGAGATCATCCATGAGTACAACCAATGCTGTTTCTGTCCCATATCCGGGCCTGAAACCTGACTGGAAAAGGTCCAGATAATCCGTTTCATCCAGTATCCTCTGTGGCTGCAACACCACCACCTTCTCAACCACCTTCCCTAAAAAGGGGAGGTGGGAGACTGGACGAAAGTTGTCCAGCACAGTGGGATCCAGGGATGGTTTCTTGAGGAGGGGATGCACCAGTGCCTCCTTAAAGGTGACTGGAAACACCCCCTCCCTCAAGGATGAATTCACCATTGCCTGGACCCATCCACATATCACCTCCCAAGCAGCCCTGACCAGCCAGGAGGGGCATGGGTCTGGTTGACAATGGTGGCATTAACAGTCTGGAGGACCCTGTCCACTTCCTCAGGTCCAACAGGATAAAACTGTTCCCAGATAACAGGGTAAGTCTGTACCTTGGGCATCTCCATAGGCCATGCCCCACATTTGGAATCCAACTGGGAACAGATCCAAGCAATTTTATCCTCCAGATGCCCAGAAAGCTCCTCTGTGTGGCCCTGTAAATAGGCCACCGGGCCCCCCTTTCCCAAAAGGGATCGGGTGGTCTTAAACAGGGCCGCTGGGTGGCATTCTGCAGATGCAATATGAGTGTAGAAATATTGATGTTTCACCGCTCTTACCACCACAAGGTAGGCCTTAATAGTGGCTCTAGCCTGTGTTCGGTGGGATTCGGTCCTTGTTCAACATTATGTCAATTCAACATTGACATAAATTACAGTATCAGCCTATCTTTCACAGGACAGATGAGGTAGTTATATTTATCTTGAAATTCCTGAAGATATCAAACACAGTGTTGCTGCTGCTGTATATGCAAATATATTAATAGTACAACTCCACATGGCAATTTTAAATATAAAAATATTTACAAGCATGAAGTACTACTGATATTTGGATTCAACTCTGATTTATTATGAATATAAGCACAGGCCTGAATATTCATATCTCTCTGGATTTCATTCATAGATTTTATATATTATCTGTAATAACCCCTCATAAATAACATGGGAGAAAATCAGTAAGTCAAAAAGAGAGAATTCAAAATTCTAAGCATATCTTCAGAGAAGTCTTTTCCCAGTGCACATCTGTATTATTTATTTCAAGTGGGAATGACACACAATTAGGTCACCAGCAGTCATTTGAGATGACTTATTACTGAATAATAACATTCATATAATAATAACCTTAATATAACCATAATGGCATGGTGACAATATCCTTTGAGGAAGGGTGACATAGTTCTTGCTTATCCAATAATTAATTGATTGGCTTACTGATTTGTAGACATGTGCATAGCTATGACTGTAGGTTTAGAAATGTCTGCTGACATAGGGATCAAGTCATTGGTCGTTCCTGCTTTGCTGTATACAGAAAAAATAGGTATGTAGCTCCATAGGTGGCTGTGTATTATTTGAAAATCTCTTTAGAAGACTTGAGAAGTTTACCAACGGCATGTAAAAATAGTAGAAATTTATCCAGATGATGGGTTTTTGAAAGTCTAAACGATGTATGCGGTTTACACTTACATATATTACTATTTAACATCTTATAAAATATTCACAAAAATACAATATTAGTGCTGTTATATGCATGTTTACTTTAGTGTTTTCTTTTCATTACTTCTCAAAAATAATGAAATATTAAAATAAAAACACACTCTTATTGTTTATGGCCACAATTATGAAATACTCTAGGTAGCATTTATGTAAAATAATGTAAAGTAAACAACAAATGACCTGAAGGAGATGGGAGAAGAGAACCACATGAGCATTACACAAGACGTTGGCTGGACCCAATGAAAGCTTTAGCACAGAAAGAAAGCACTTTCTGTGGTGTCTTTCTAAAAATAATACAGCATATAGTTTTAGGAAAGATAAATAAGGCTTATGGTATTGATTTTTTTACATGAATTATCATAATAGCTAAACATTTGGCCATTATTTATCTCACTCAATGGGAATAGTACAGCTATACGGTTAGATAAAGGCTTTTTCTGGAGAAGCTCAATTGTCCTATGTCATATACATGGAAGAGCCCCATCCAAAATACGGTTCCATATTTCTAAAAGGTAAGGTGAATGTATATTTTCTGTTCAAGGCAGTAAAGTCAATATGTTATAATAATTATTATTTCAGTATTTTGGCTTTTCCCAGGTTTCTATTTATTGGACCACTGACTTCAGTGGACAATGACACTACTGTTTGATTTGGAGATGTAATCCATACACAGCCCATTAAATCACTGCATTCCTGCAGCTTGGCTGAGGATGTTACAAGTGAACAAACATCCCATCTTCTATCAGCAATCCATATTGATAGGCAAGTAAATAGGGTACTGCAAGTTTGCAACAGGTGTGTGATCCTAGTATCACTAACTCTTATATGTAATCTGAGCCTGTTAATGTTGGGTTGCAATAATGAGTTTCCTTAACTGTCAAACACTGGTAACATGCATAACATAGCAGAGAATATTGGTTGTTGAAGGGCCAAGGTTTCACGTTATCCCTCCAAACTATTAGACACTTAAAACAATTTGCCAACAATAGCATAAAGAGCCTACTCTATCATTGCACCTTCCTGAATTAGTGTTTGAATTGCTATTAGGGTGGTAGAATTAAATAGAAAGGAAAAATAATCACTTTTCTAAATCACTTAAAATGTGATACTATGCATTTATATAAGAAAACTATGTTCTTTAGGTAGTAAAAAACATAAGTACACAGGAAAAGGCAGGCTAATACATTATTTTGTGTGCTGAAATTGTTAACTTGCTTGAGAGATTCAGAAGGTATTACTAATAAATTATCGTTTACCCAATACTAAAAGCTACACGCTTGCTTAGCAATGATGATGACAGGACTGTACTAATTGGCAAATCATATAATTAGGCAGAAGGTTGTACATAATTAAAATTCAAATATTCAGTAATGTATTTATTAAAAGATCAAGAAATCACACTACAGCAATAGAGCAATTACAAACTCTTTAAACATACAAGAAGAGTAATAAAAAGCCAGGACTGAAAAATGGACTAGCCATTTTAACAAAAAACTCAAATTAATATCAGGTTAAACGTATTATAGGAAATCATCAAGAGAGTGAGTAATCTAGCCAGGATTTATATATTAAAAGAGCAATCCAAAGCTGCCATATTCGCAGTCTAATTAAATGGTACATCCATAATATACTTTGATAGATTTTAGCTGCAAGTATACAATTAAGTAAGATTACCTAACAGTAATAGTTTGAGAAAGCTTCAGTTCTACAAGATACTGTTTTGGAGACACTCTGAATGAGACCATTAGGCAAGGACAAACACAGCAGAATATTTATAAACAGATACCTGTCTCTATGAAAGCCTATACTACTGGCATATATAAAAAAAACGACTAGCTTTGCCAAGTCTGTAATCTGTTTATCAATGCTTATTCAAATGAAGAATTCCTTTAAAACTCACTGGAAGACAAGTTACATTCTACATGAAAATTGTATTGTATTGTATTTGTTTTATTTCTGGTGGAACATCGTATAATAAAGGAATACACTCAGATTTTTTCTCTCTAAGAAGTGAAAGAAAACACCTTCATGTACAAATTACAATAAAACAGAGATGATGCTGGAAGAACAGGACCTCATCATTAATGTAAATATGAGGTAAAATTATTCATATTTGCAATTTTATTTCAGAATTCTGGAATGCCCCTATCTAGCAGAGAACAAGACAGAATAGGATTGTGTTCCTCATTCTTTTGCTAGGAGTTTCCTGTACTGCCATTGATAGGAGCAGATTAGGAAAGAAGAATGAAGAATAAATAAGGACTTCTTTAGCATACTTCTCAGCTTTCAAATCTATCAACATAATCTACAGGAAATGTCACTTTCATGCTTATTAATACTAACAAGAATATAACAAAAACTATTAAAAGAATAACCTTTCTGCAGTGATAACATTTAAATATAAAAATATATTAAATCTCTCTCATTTAACACAAAGAGCCTCTTTCCAGCTACTACTATGAAATATCTATAATTTTAACATAGTTCCCATTTTTCACACCAAAACATAGATAAGAAAAAAAGTAATACTAGGAGCTTTCAGTTAGTTTTCATAAGCACTGATCATAAACCTGCAGAATTTATGTTCTAAGTTATATTCAGAATTGTTCTTTAAAATGGTTTTTTAATTAACAAATTAAACTGTCCTCAGAGAAAAAATGCAGTTCCATGACTTTAAAATAGTATAAAATTATAAATACTTATTTGCCAATCATACACACATATTAGATATATTTCATTTTTTTCAATTGCTGTTATGATGCAATGGATAGAAATGCAGTTCAAATTCAGTTGTAAAATGCATGAGTGCAAACTAATCTAAACAAAACCAGATGGACTTTATGGACTTTGTTACTGAAGGAAAGGATGCATTTAAACCACAGAAAGAAAAAGATACTTGCTAAGTCTTTTAGATTTTTCTAAAGAAAACTCTCACATTTAAAAGAATTTTAATTTAATTTAATTTAATTTAATTTAATTTAATTTAATTTAAAAGAAAAGCATATTATCTGATGTTACTAAACCCTCTAGATTTGCACCTGTGTTGAACTTTGTATCTGCCACACTTAGGAAGAATGTGCTGAAGTCTAGACTTGTAATTTTAGGATACAAGGCTTGTCAGAATTTTTCTTCATACTTTTTTTTTTTTTTAAAAAGTAGGTACCTGTGCGCTGACCTTAAGACACCCTTGCTTCTTCGGTTCTTGATCTTTTCCTACTGCAACTGCACAGGTGAAAAGCAGACTCCAGAGATGCAGGGCTTGCATACAGGCTGCCAACAAAAATCAAGCGAATTGCTTAGGAAATGGTCTGCTACATTATCCAACCTTCAGTATTTGTGTGTATAAACATGGTATACATAGGTTTATCTGAATAGCTCCAATTATATTATACTTTATAAATATTTCAATAATCCATGCTTTTTTTTCTTAAGTTCATATTTAAAACACTATCAGAACAACCCTATTTATGTTTACTCAGAAATAAATAAATACAGCACTTAATAGAGTTTATTTCCAGGAAATTTATATAGGAGTACAAAATAAGCTTGCAACCCTACTTATACTTCTTACTAGGGCATAAACCCTACTTAACACAATATGAATTATTTCTCAGTAAAGGAGCAAAGAACTGACCTGCACAGTATTTAGAATTTGTAACAAGCTGTCAGGTGAAGATAAAACAACATAAAATTGATTCATACAGTATTAGCTTGAAAACAATACTCCTATTTACAACTCACCAAGAGAGGCTTGTTATAGTAGCTGCGGCAGTGAAAAGAATTTTTCAGCTAAATAAATACTAATATAGCAGCACAAGGTGCAGCTGAGGGCGTTTCCAAAAGCAGTTTGACTAATCCCTGGGCAAAAAAATCCCAAGCCTTGTGACGTATATCAGGAAGGCATGGCTCAACAATCTAGCTTGTCAGATTGACAGATGATCTATCGGGGATACTGACAACAGAAGCTCAGAGCTCCAAAAACAGACTCACAGACAGAGCAGGCAACAGGGGGTTGCTGTAACAGGAGGAAAATGCTTCTTTCAAAATTAAACTCTTCTTTTTAAAAAGGATTTTCATCCTTACCAATGTTTTCTTACTTGCTCTGAGATTTACTAGAATTAACTGTATTCTAGTATTGCCATTTTATTATACCAAAGCTGCCACTATACTCTGAGAGAAACACAAAAGAGGAAATTATTACTATTTAAAATAACACTCACTACAGTCAGAAAGAAATCTGAAGGGTAGTTAGCTGATCGGCCTGAACATGTGACACAGAAAAAACAAAAACAGTAAATTTAGAAGAAAAAGAATGGACAAGAGATGGATAGATTTTGGATTCCAGATCTACTTCACTTTTCATTAAATTCTACAGATCACCAAGATACAAAGAGTATAAAACAGTGGTGGAGGTAGACAGACAGGGAACTAATGAAACATAAATAGCAGAACTACCAGGTCAGAGAGCAGGATTTAAAGTTTAAAAGTATTTGGCATATTTGTATCTAGGACGCTCATGAATGTTCAAGAAAAGCTAAACCTGCAGCAAAAGGAGCAGCCTGGCTGATCTTGAAATAGCTTAACAACATTTGTAAAAAGCTTTGAAAAGTGCATCAGTGTCAGATCTAATCTGCGTCAACTGTTAGGCATGATAGCATGATTAGGCACCACAAGATTTCCCAGTGAGCTGGAATTTAGAACTGTAAATAATGGAAAGAAGTGTGTATTATCAGCATTTCACAATGAACGTTTTAATGGTAAAAGTCCTTTAATGCTACAGGTTGAACAGGGAAGAATAATTTCTTAAAGACTGAGGTTGTGATGAATTCCAACTGAGAAAATAGATTAAGATATTTAACAAGAGATTACCACACTGAAAAATTAGTAAACCCCATCTGGATTTGGATTAGAAAGTTTTCCACAGCAAGACATTCTAAAATAATGCCCTGGGGGAAAAAAGGGGGGGGATATCAAAACCTCATTTTTGTTTTGAAGCTATTTTTTTTTATAAAAACTTGGCTTAAACAAGACTGCCAGCAAAGACTTTAATGTTTTGACTTCGAAGGAAAAATAAAGACAAACAAGTTGGGATTATACACATTCAGGCCTCAGGCCTTCTAATACAATAGTGAGCAACCGGCAGAATAAAGCCTCTGGGTTTATCAAGCCAAATATGTGCTAGATTTTGGGCTCTTGTCTTGTGTAGCAGATGCAGCATCACCCTTTGCCTACTATACTCCAGATTTCATCTCAATGCCTTGTCCTGAACTCTTCCAAAAGCTATTGGTCCAACAACAAACCTGAAGGACTTCAAAAGGCAGAACATAATCTCCAGGCTAGCCTGAACCTGACCAATCTGCAATAACTTCTTATGAAAGGTGTAATAAATCAATGTCAATACATATCTGAAAAAGAAATACTCACTTGATCTATAAAAAAAATCACAGTGCTTTAAAAATATAAGATTAGTAAGAAGGGAACGATGTCACACTGAAAGATAAAATTTGGAGAAATTAGAAATTTAGAATCACAGCAAAATTTGAGCAAATATAATTAATGGAGTAGATGGGGCAAATAGGTTTGGTAAAAGAGAATTTTTATTACCAACACCTGTTTCAAGCAACACAAATGCAATGGAATCAAGGGAGAGACAAAATCAGAATTGAATAAAAAGCATAATTGGAAACAGATGACTGAGAAATGCAATCCAGTCTGTCAGGTTATTTACAGCTACAGTTTGTGAAACACACTATGAATTATTAGTATCAAACATATAGTTTAAACATAGAGAATTAAAGAGAGTAGGAGTAATCATCTCCAAGTCCATAGTTCAAAAGCACCTATCACCTTTATCTTGGTCCTTCTTAGTATCTAGCTTTCACACTGATATATTTCCCACTGGAACAACTTACTCTGACTTTGTCACTTGAAATGTTCTTATCCTTCATTATCTTGTCTAAATTTATCACTACCTGCCTCCTCTTTACTTTTCTAAAACATTTTCTGCCTTTATTCTTGAGCCCAGGAAAACAAAATTACCTTCTACCTTCACCTCTTCATAATCTTTAAATTCACTAAATATGCAGGTTGTCATTCCCTTTGCTTTTTTAATAGATGAGATATTCAAGCCTTTGACAATACACAGATGAGATATTCATTCAGATTTTTCACTTATCATTTTTTATTTTAATAATGAGCTCTTTTAACTCTAGTTTTGGCTAACAAAATGATGTTGTCTGCATATCTGAAACAATTACTGTTTTGACTTCCACTTTTGATTTATCTTTTCCAATCTTTCCATTCTTATATTTATTCTACAATAAAAAAATATGAGGAGAACATGCATCCTTGTCTCAGTCCCTTCCTTAACCTGAACTACTGTTTCTCCAAATTCAGTTCTTACAGCTGGCCCTTATTCACTGTAAAAATTCCTCAGAAGAATTATCAGGCATTTGAGTTTATCTATTAGACATTATCTGTGTACATATTATGTTATTATTGCTACATATTATTACATATTATTGAGAGCCAGTTTGGTGTAGTGGCTAAAGCGCTGGGCTAGAAACTGGGAGATCCTGAGTTCTAGTCCTCCCTTAGGCATGAAAGCCAGCTGGGTGATTTTGGGCCAGTCATGCCCTCTCAGCCCAACCCACCTCACAGGGTTGTTGTTGTGGGGAAATAGGAGGCAGAAGCATTAGGTATATATGCCACCTTCAGCTGACCAAAAACAGAGGTAGGATAAAATTAAATAAATACATAAATAAGTACTTTGAATACTCTTGAGTATTTCTACCATAGTTGTAAATTTTTCTGTGATTTCTCTAATCTTAAAAAGATATTTCACTTTCCTTTTTTTGTTATATTCCTCTAACTATGGACATCCTTGAGATATCTTGAGATATCTTTCCTTACTTCACCATAGGAAGTCTGTGTTCTGTCATCATATGTCCTTCCTTTTTGCCCAAGACTTTCATTGCCAATGGCTCATGATAGTTTGTTCTAAAAGCCTCCTGAACAGTTTCCTATTTGGATATATTTTTCTCCACTTTATTTTTCACAATGTCTCTTGTCCCTTTCCATAGCTCCTCCTGTTATCTTTTGCATAAATGCACTAATTCTATTTCTGGATCAAAGAAAGGCAGGCTGCTCCCTTGAGGCGATAAGAGATCACATACTTTGAACATCTGATGAGAACAGATGATGGACTAGAAAAAAACAAATGCTTAATACTGTTGAGGGAAGCAGAAGAAGAGTACAATAGCTAAAGTATTAAAGAAATTATTGGGATTTCCTTAGAAGAGCTACAAGTTATTATTAAGTCAGGACAAACTAGGAACTATTTGCCCATACAGTCACATGGAAATGAAGCGACTCAGTGACACCCACTACATAGATGTTTTTCTGCATTCTTTAAACTTGAATAATGATTGTTCTAAATCATGCTAATGGTTTACTAAACACTGATCTCTTGCCATGCATGTTTATGAGAAGCTACTGAGCTAAAGATAGGAGATCCTGGTTCTGTGCACAGCTACTCTAATATATTAAGACATCAATAATATGGACTGTAGTTTCTTCTAAAGAACAAAAGGCACTCATGTTCAGATTTGATATCAACTGTCTTCAAGAAAGAATTCCTGTTCAAATTTTTTCTGAACAATAATAATGTTTTAGTTCAACTATAGTTTAACTATAACAATACTGTATATAATTTCATCAGGAGAGAGATTGTTTTCTTCAGTGAATGTTATAAAAAGCTTTAAACAGACTTCTAAAAAAACCAAACCTGAACTTCATTCATGGAAATCAATATTATAAGTAGAAATTTAATATGACAAAAATTACACACACACACCACAAAGACATTAATTAAATTAATAAATATATGATAAAGTGAATGAAAATTTAAATGGAATTCCACTTCCGGGTATGATTCTTTCATCATTTTTTACTCACACTTTAATTCTAAAAATGAATGGCATCTTATGGTACAGTATTCTATGAAGTTTGATTGCAGCATATATTGGATAATAAGATAATTTAAAGATAAATTATGCCTGTTTCTGCTTATAAATGAAATAAGATAAATAACTTTTTGTGAGATAGGTGGTATCTAAATTTGAAATATAAATAAATACATAAATAAAATTTATCAAAAAGACAAGTAATATTGAGTATTACCAGGATGATAAAAACACAAGCATAAAATGGGAGCTAAGTAGCACAGAATTAATGAAGATAGTGAGAGAAGATGTTACAGGAGATGCAGAGGTTGATTGAGAGATTCAGTCTAAAACACTGCATATTGAACTGGAAAGGCAAGTGAAGTCATATACAGAATATCTGTGGGAAGTAGAAAGATGTGTTTAAAAGAATGAAAGTGTCAGCTGGGGTAGAGCAAGATGGCATGAAAGAGAGGAAGCAACACTCCTCTGCTTCTAGAAAAAAATTTATGTTGCAACCCTGAAAATTCAATCTGGATATTTCATATAGCGGAAAATAGGACCTTAACACTGTAATACATTCCTCAGTGCACGAAGGAGATGCAATAAAATCTGCCAATTTTAAATGTCTGTGTTATTACCAAAAAGTATATGAATATGTAGGCTGCATTCATATACATATAGTAGCATTGTCTGCTGTATCCCTGGGAACATGGTTTACTCAATGAAACAGCAGCAGACAATCAATGTAATGTAACATTTTACATTGCACTGGTTTCACCATGAGCAATACTTTGTTGGAATCCAATATTCCTTTGCAGAGATTGTTCAGCTATTTTTTAAATAAGTATATGAGAAAATAAAAAGGCCACAGGGAATAGGAAGCCCTATACAAACTAACAAACAAGATGGGCTGCTTTTGCAGGGCCACTGTATGCTCTTGTATCTGAATCAGACAACCTCTGCTTCCATGTTCATTGATGCATCCATTCAAAATTTGTATACTGCCTTTTATCAATTTCAGATTTGGTTTTGACCTTATCTCTAGACATAAATTATGGTGAAAACTTAAGAACTCTACTGTTGGTAGGTGTCTGTTTCTGCTTATACATAAACTTTATGAGAACTCTGTTTTAAAAATTAGGTGCAGTATGCAGGACCATTACACTAAGGAAATTTCTGTCAACAAAAGAGTTAAGCAAGGATGTATCTTGGCACCACTAGTGTTAGATCTATATATCAATCTGCCAACTGTTCTAAAGCAAGCATAATAATAATAATAATAATAATAATAATAATTATTATTATTATTATTATTTTAAAAATGCATATAAAGCCAGAATCGAGAAGACAGCAACAGACAGCAAATGCTGCCCCTGCAAAGAAGCTGAAGAAACAGTGGACTACCTAGTTAGACTACAAACAATGGCATGACAAAGTAGCAACAATGGTGCACTGGAATGTTTGCAAGAAATACCATTTGCCTGCAAGCAAGAACTGGTGGGACCACAGAACAGACAAAGAAATAGAAAATGAAGAAGCTAAAGTGCTCTGGGACTTTAGAATTCAAAGAGACAAGTGCCACACAACACCCCAATTATCAAGAATTGTTGATAAGATGAAAAAGTCTGGATAGTGGACATTGCAATACCTGAAGACAGCAGAATAGAAGAGAAAGAACTGGAGGAATTCACAAGATACAAAAGACCTGCAAATAGAAAGAGAATGACTGTGGCAAAAGAAAGCGAAGATAGTACTAATAGCAATAGGCTCCTTGGGTGCAATCCCAAAACATCTGGAGCACCACTTGAACACCACTGGCATTGACAAAATCACCATCAGTCAATTGCAAAAGGCAGCTTTACTTGGAAAAGCTTATATCCTGCAAAGATACCTTTAACACCACCAAACAACAACATCTGCCTATCCCAAGTCCTTGGGAAGGACTCGATAGATGGATAAAAATGCCAAATCCAGTCTACACATCTGGCTGATTATACAACCAACCATAATAATTTATTAAATTTATATACTGCCTGACTCCCAGCAACATTTAAGCTTAGCTTTAGATACACACTGTAGTGCAGAAGCTCTCAAAATTAGTTATGCAAAAACTAAAGTTTTAGTATTTGTTAAGCATCTTAAATGCACAGAAGTTAGGAACAGCCCTGCTGCCTTTTTACTACTCTAGGGGTGCATTATTCATACCTGCTGCACTAAAAGTATTCTCAGCTAGAGTGTGGGCACTCCTTTAGACAGAGCGCAATCTAAATTCTTAAGAAACATATTTTAAGTGCCACAATGTGTTCCTAATGTGGTCTTGTGCCATGAGGTTGGCTTAACCAATACTGAAACCTGTATTTGGACAGACATCTTCGCTTATTGGTTAGAGTTACTTTTTTTCCCCATGGACTTAACACCTCTAACTATTCAGTGAATCTTGGGGTAACACATTTCATGGGAAATTAAAGTGCTATGGGCTGTCATGTAATGCAATCCTCATGAGGGGAAATGAAAGTGCAGAGGCAGCTCTTAAAAAGCAGGTCAAGGATTTGGAAGCCAAATCAGACTGGCTACCATATCCAAAGATGTGGTCGTGGGCAGTTGTTTACCTTTTTTCAAGCTGGCTAGATATCTAAGCCAAATAACAGCTCCCAAATTCAGAAGAGCCTTACCCCTGGCAAGATTTAATGCCCTCAAACAGCTGTTCTAGAGGGAGTATTACAGGGTATCCTATTTGAACACTTTGCCCTGTGGTGAAGAAGTTCCTGAAATATTAGCCTATGTTCTTTTATATTGCTTCCATTACAAAGGTTGCAACTAATAACACTTTATCTAGTCAGATTTCCAGGCCACCCAGATCCATTTTAATTACAGTTGCTACTATCTGATCAGTGTGATTTTATTTCTCCTAATGTGACTTACTATGCTTTACTATTTGTAGATTAGGTCACATCTTGATCACATCAGTTATATAATTATTGGGTTTTACTGTGGTTTCTATTTGCTGTCTCACACTTTTTGTTTTGAGCTGGCATATGACCGTAATAAAGTATCTACCTATAAATAAATTACATCTTTGTTGTAATTATTTTCTGTGCACCTACATTTCTTTTTTTCTGTTGCCCTGTACTGATGTAGTTATACGCAAATGAGATGAATTATTTCTAGTAACACTGCATCATCTGAATAAAGTAAAATCCACAAAACTATATATTTAAGCATTAAAAGTAATTTTATAAAAGAAACTGACAAAATTTAAGCCAAATATGTTTAGTATACAAAGAACAGGAATAAATCCTTTATACAGCAACTCAATTCAGCTTTTGATGGATAAACAAAAATGTCTGATACCAGATAAAATAATTATAGCTACTTTCTCTACATTCCAGTTCATTTGTATTTTTAAATGTTCTGCAGATTATGCAGTCCTTTATATACGGTATCCTTAAAATCTCCTTTATTATCTAATTCTTTGTAAAGTAAAGTAATATTTTCCCTTTAGAGAGAAAAAAATAGTCCAAAACTAAATTGTTATAGTGATACCTTACAAATTATGCTAAAATTCAAATTAGTGCCCCCTACTGCTTTATCATGAATATAACAAAAATTGCTATTATTGTTAGATAGTAAAGCTGCCAAATCAGATTAGAAATGAATGTAACATTACTACCTCCATTATAGCTTTGCTGAGATTTTATAATATGCTGCATATCCAAAAGGTACCAAGCTATCCTAAATATATGCAATATCTTAGACAATAACCACAATGATTTAAAATTAATCAAATCAAGAGGAATATGGTTGCCAAGTTATTTGTGTAAACAAATAGTTAAATCCAATTCAATTATGTTCCTGCAATTATGCAATTGGAAGAATACATTTATACAAAATAATCACTATTATATCCAGTTTGAGCTTATTAGTGTTTTAAAGTGTAGCTTTGCTTTGTTTTAAACACTCACAACAAATAATCCAGATTTCTTACAGACTGACACTGAACAGTCATGAATCACTCATTACAACTTAAAAGTAAAATAATATATTTGGATGGGGAATAAAACCCTCAAACAAATATAAAACTCTAACAGACATATTAAGGTAGCCCACAAGTTTTAAAGTCTTGGGAGCTCCACTCTTGGTGTGACTGACTGCACATTTGCAAAAGTAATCAGAAATAAATGACCTTTCTGACTTGTGACTCTAACTACAACTGTTAGTCAGCACATTTGTGGTAACTATCAAGACTCTCTAGAAAGAATCAGTTTACAAACATACTAGGACAGAAGATACCATTGCCTCTCCCACAGCAGTGATATTTCTATCTTTCTAAAGTTGCTCTCTTATATTTCCTTCAAATGAGTAAATAGGATTTCTGAACATGTTTAGAAAATCAAGCTACTACATTAAATTCCATATCCTAAACTCACAAATATACACATAAGACTGACGCTTCTTTGAATAGTGACGTCAAATCCTGTGCAAACACAACCAGACTTTGTACTTACTTATGAAATGAACAAACAAATTTGATATATCCAGGCTTCCCTTTTTCTACACTAGTGGAACAAAGTCTGACGTTATAACAGATTAAAGCTTCAAATACTCTAAACAGCAGCAAGATTAAATAAAAAGATATTGCAACACAAGTGAAATCTCAACCAAATGTTAATCCATATGAAAATGTGAGTAGGAATTGTACATTTTATCTAAAAATATGTTTTCATGTAATTCATTGGATTACAGTGGTCAATATCACAATTTACCTTGTACTCCAGCAATTCTCCCTGGGTAGAGCCATCCTTCTCTTTTGTAAGTACTGCTGTTATTTCTCCAGCACAGTTACTTGGTTCACAACTGTTCTCTACCATCCCTCTGCCTGTATCACTGCACACATAATATTTATTCTGAACTATGGCCTACATATACTCTTTTCTCTTCCTGGAGGATCTCTCCTAAGCCTGAGAAACCACAATGAATCAATTTATTTGCATATCGTTATTTTTTTTCTGCTATATTATTCCTGTGCTGTTACAGGTATTCATAATTTCAAAGGAGAAAGCCCTGTTGTGTTACTCTCCACTGCAATTCATAGTCGAGAGGTTAAAGGGCCTCTAAGATGAGATGCTGTCTACTGTCTATTGTTGAATGTTTACTGGGTTTATTCTTGGCTACCATTGTATGTTTTTTTATGTTTTATTAATATTAGGTAGGTAATATTACAGTCTTTGACCAGCATATTGTTGATACTGTTTTTACTGTTTTTTAATATGTTGTTAGAGCCCAGAGTCACATATGTGAGATGGCAGCCATATATATTGATTTAATAAAATGAAGAAATAAAATAAATAAATAAATAAATAAAATAAAATAAAATAAAATAAAATAGAAGCATAGAAGTATCTGGAAGATCCCCAAATATAATCTATTATTGTTCCTTTGGTTTCAGCCACCCACTGGTATCCTATATATGCTTATGGGCAAAGTAATTCAAAAGGCAGCATATAGATTTACAAATATGGAACAGCATGAAGTTCTTCCTTGCAAATTATAGATTCTGATCACTAATCTTCTGCTGATGAATGAACCATATACTATTTATGTTAATTCAACTATTCTAGCAATATGTTACCATAGTGGTGGTAATGGATACTAACAGAAACATAGTCGCTTTGATAGTGGAAAACTTGGAAAGACAACATAAACATTGAAATTAATATTAATATTGGAGGCAATATATAGCTATTGTAGCCAAAAGTCAGTAATATGTTAATCTTCCAGAAATTTTTCTAATCCAGGTTTTTAAGCAATCATAATTGGTAGTACTAATCAGCACTATGTAACTCTTACAATTCAGTTCTACTGCATGAATCTATCTACTTTCTACACATCAATGAATATTTTAATACTGTTCTACCTCTGCATTATTTGCTTCTGTTCTAAAAGAAAAAGCCCCAAATGGTGTAACTTCTCCTCACAGAAGAACTGCTTTAGTATCTTAAGGCTTTCTTTCCTAAACCATCACTAAACTGTGGATAAGGGTTTATGAGATCAGCCATAGAAGCTTCTTGCATCAAGGGAATCAAAATCAGATAATACTTGCAACCCTCTCTAAGGAAATCTGTCTTAAAGGATTCTTCACTTATTTGATATTGATTGCATTAATAAGTTAGTTAGCATACATCTGGTTTACCAATGTGTGATAGAATTGATAGTCAGTGTGCACAATGCTAGAATCAATAATTCTTTGATCTGGTCCAACGGACTTACATTCTTAGTGTTATGATGGCATTTGAAATATTGTGACTATTATTTAATTATTTTAGTAAGAATATAGTATTTTTATATCCAGTGATATTTTTACATTATTTTGAACATGATAGCTCTTAACCTCTCTGACCTTATTACCATAAAGTAAGATATAAATATTAAAATGAAATGTAACTGTATTAAATGCAATAAATGATGGCTAAGCACCACCCATGGCTTTGCATGTTGTATGAGCACAGCTTTCTTGTATCCAAAAAGCAGAAAGTTCTTTCCAGAAAAGACATTTATCTATAAGTAACCTTGTTTCAGTTATGCAATTTTATAAAGCATCCAGGTAACACAAGCTTATATAAGAAAACACAGAGTTACAAACCAATCCAACTTTTTCCTTACTCTAAATCTGTTAAAGCAGAAAAGTCACAGTAGTATCCAGTGCCTTTAAGTGGTAATATTAAGAGCCTCTGGACTAACAGCCTTATCAACAGAAGAATCAGAATAATGGCTGTGTTTCTAATGATTTCACTGAGTGTTCAGAACTTCTAAGCAAAAAATTACTATAACAAAATCAGTATGTTTTATTCTCCAAATCTAATATCCAGTTCGGAAAATCTCTTTGAATCACGAGGTGGCCAGACTGTAACATTTAACCCAACTCTATATTTATTCAGCAATTTATTAAGCTCCATTAATTACTACAAGACTCATTGCCTATGCATGCCCAAGTTTTCAGTCTTCCTTTACAATTCCCATTTAAGCATATCAAATCAGAAAATTGCTTAGATTTTGACTGGACACTGTTGAGCCCTATACTGTTGATCTAAAATACAATTCAGCACTTCACTGACTATCATATCACAATGCACCATCATTATCTTAACCATGTAGGGAATTAATCCAATTTCTTGGTTTTCAATTACATACTAAGTGCATAGATTGCAGTTGCACAACATTACATTAAACTACAATGGACTAGTTCATAGGCCAGTATGATATGCAAACCGAGCCACCACTGAAATGTATATAAACAGCTTCACACTACCCAGCTTACCATTCATTTCATTCTTAGCTTTCAATGAATCACATACATGATCAATTTTGGGGTTTCAGTGTAGTAAGTATCTGATTACTTTTGTATGGGAAATGAAACTCTGCCTCATAGGACTATATTAAAGATAACTCTATTTTGCTGTTGCAGGTATGTCCTGCTTGTGGGTATCCCACAGTTTGCGTAAGCAACTACAATAGAGTGTTGCCTAAATTGATATTTAGTGTGATCCAGCACAGCTTTTATGTTCTTACCTGCAACGTAAATATGTAAATTTAAGTAATAGCATATTAAGTGATAAAGGTTGGTATGTGTCTTTGGGCAATTTACTACAGACATTTATCAGTAATTAACTAAAGCAATCTGATAACTTTCTTACTCAAAACATCTTCAGATAATAATCTCATATAAGTGAACAAATTCCTTTATTGATTAGAGGGGATAATAGTCACATTACCTAGGTAGTGTGGATCCTACATTCATGAACACAATACTGTAGTCAATTCCAGGCTGCCAGCAAACTTGTTTATTGGATAACCTGGGAATGGATATTAAAAGTGAAAACTAAGCCTTATGTGTATAAATACCCCATGTAATTAGCACGAGGCTCAGACTGCAACCTATATATTCCGTGTTCACACATACAGGGCTGTACCAACCTGATCCAACTATGCCAATCTGGTTTACCAACTTCCTTCAGCGTCACTCCCAACTAGTAAACAAAGGATTATCATCACAACTTTATTCATGTTCAGAGGCCTATAGCCAGATCCTAAGTATGTTTACTTCTAAGCCCCAGCCTATTCTATCTGTTAGGATTCATTTTCAATCAATAGTGCTAAAACTGGTAGGTACTAATTGCACGTTTGCTCGTCCGCAAGTCTTGGTGAATTCCACGAAGCTGACATCCGGAGAGAAGGCACAGAACTGGGCATTTGGGTCCTAAAGCGCGCTTACCATCTCTATAATCTTCGTTTTCCTGCCCGTTTTCTTCTTTACGGTGAAGATGTATTGGGCCAGGACTACTCCACCCACCAGGGCGCACACGCTGGCGCTGGCCACTGCTCCCATTTTGGCTACGGCGCTCTTGTCCATGGCGGCACACTTAAACGCCGGCTTTGAAGCCGAAAATGGAGATTTCGGCGAGGTCGCGGAATCTGGACCTCCGACAAGCCACAAGGTAGCTCTCCGAGGCCCTGCACGCCGCCTGCCGCCCTGGGCCCTCGTAGAGTCCCTGTCCTCCGTCAAAACGCCGTTAAGCGGGAAAAGGAGCCGAATCCCGTCTCTTGCTGCCTCAGACGCTCTATTCCCTGCCTACCAGCGAGCGCGTACAAGAGAAACGGCGGTTGACACTAACAACGCTCTTGACGGTTGAACTGAGAGAGCGAGTACTAGGACTATTAGGAAGTGCCCGGCTGATCCAGTGGGAGAAACCATCTTACCCCACAACGGGGTAAGATTTAATTTCTTTTTTGTTTTTCTAGTTACTTATTTTAATTCAGAACAGCTCTTCCGTTTTTTTATACTTAAATTACAAAATGAAACTTAAGTAAGATGCGAGGGGAATACTTTCACTGTGCTGAATAGATATTTCCTCTCTTTGTATACCTAATTGTACAATCCAATCTACCACTAATCCACCAATACTTACCCTTTTTGGGCTAAGACTACATTTCCCAGCATGCACTCCGCCGCCTAGAACACCAATCCCACCGGCCGCAAACTTCAGCCGGGCTTGCCGCCTTCTCGTCCAAGGGACTTGCCTTGGGAATAGGAGGGGGCGGGGCAGGCGTTGGTTGTTGAGATGCTATGACAACGGGAAGAAAAATGGCGACGGGTAGAGTGGCTTAGGTCGTGTCTGTGGCTTTTCATCTCACTATTCACGTAGCTAAGTTCATCCACGTTCCTGCTTAGTAGGCTTGATTTTATGTTCATCATGGCCGTTTCTGTTTACTTAACTTCTCATACGTTTCTCTTGTAATGCTGGCGTAAAAGAACGGCACTTAAAGGGCTACCATCCGCTATTTTGGTCCTGATATAGAGCAAAAAACCCTAAAGTCTGTGAGTAGTGACCCTCTTTCCTTTAGTGCTCATTTCTCTTCCTTGTCACACGCATGTGCCGCTTAAGCTCTTGGAATGGGCTAGTGCTCCTTCTCTGTAACTGTGAATATGTGTAAAGAAGGACAACACAGGTGAGAAAAAAAGGAAGATTCTTCAATTACCGAACGAGTCGGGTAAGTCAATAAAACGAACATGATTTAGTGCAATGGAAAGAGCTATTATTTGGAATAGCACGATACTCTGCAAGTTTTCATCCAAGTAGTAACATACACTTGCGATGTTGTAAGTGTGTAAGATTGCTATTATAGCCATGTTGTTTTATGCATGCTTTTCTTGGAATAAATCTGTTAAGCTGAGTAGGAATTACAGTAGAAGGGCTTGAGTTTGGGCTGCATGGATGTGTAACGTAATCACCCCCCTGTACATGTTTTCTGGATCAATACAGTTAATAGGATATGCTTGTGATAGTCTGTTGTTAGTGCTATTCAAATCACTATAGTACTGAATATTGTAAAGGGGTTGTTTCATCTGTTTTTAAATTTACAAATGAACAGTGCCAGCATGATCTTAAAGAGCTTTAGCACTATTTGTGGAAAGTGATATTTTAGATTAATTTAGATCTTAGTTGGCAACATTTGCACAGTTTTGTCAAAGATTTTGCAATCAGTAGAACTTTAGCTATACTTTTTGTGATTTGAATATGTGTATTTAAAAAAAATTGCATTAACATACTCAAGGATTACTCAGTTTCTTCTTCTTCACCATATACTGTACCAGATAACTTTAAGTAGGTATTAGTGCAAGCTATTTATATTCTGCCTGATTGAGTTAACGTGTGTCACAAGGACAACTTGAAGTCCATTATGGTAGAGAATCTCATTATGACTGCAATCCTGTTAAATCCTGTTTTTTGTTCTGTTGTTTTGAATCTTTTGTTTGCCACTTAGAGTTGCAACTGGCAAGATGGGCAGCTATATAAATAATATAGAAAATATTTTTGTTCCAGTCTGTCAGTTATTCCTTGTTCTACAATATTTTGTTCTATTCTTCCAACTCAGTTTTCCTTTTCTTATGTTCAAAAGGCAATTTGTGTTCTGTGGTCATTAGGATTTTTTGTTCATACTATTTATACTTTTCTGCAGGTCTTTGGGTTTCTCCAAGACTTTGAATACTTCTTCCATGTACAAGGGCATTGCTCCTTTGGCTATATAAGCAACTCTACTATTAACATCAGAAAAAGGGAGAAATTATACCAGATATCCAATTAACACATTTGAAGTAGTTAGAAAACAACTTGTAGCTCCTCATATCATGTTAAATAATGCTCCAAACAATACCTCACAATCAATTTCCAAGGGTGTTAAAGAGTGCAAGATATTTCATTTTAAATAGATTTCCATTTTATCTAAATAGATAAAATAGATCCTAATATTGCAAAATAAGAAACAAATCAGGGTCCTGGTTTTTTTAAAGAATTTGCAGTAATTGGATAAGAAGCTTGTTATTTCAATCCATTGTGGGAGAAAGGATGCGTCATGCTTTAATTTATGGAACTGTGTTACTAAGATGCCAGCATAATGTTCATTTCTTGTACCACATTGGTGTGAAGGTATTTATTTAATAAAGGAGAATACAAAATGAAATCCCATTTTGTGATCTATGTTGTTAAAGCTTGGTACAGTACACATAGCACTTTCCTTTAAGCATAATGTAATCACTAATACTCTGATCCAGCAAGACCTTCAGGGTACAATGAGGATTTCTGTGTATGCTAGAACAGGTATTTATAGCCTCCACCTCACAAACTGCTTTTAAATTTCTCCTGAGTTTGTTTAATGATTGAGATAGGATACAGAATTGAAAACTCCACTGGACTGCAATTTCCTAACTCTGCATTCCTAACTCTGCAGGTTACATTTTCTTTTGATTTGTGGGATGCCAGCTAAAATGTCAACACATCGTTGTGTTACATAAGCACTGTGAATGACAAGCTTGATGCATATCAGAAGTAATGATTTATTGTGGTATTTTGAAGGAAAAATATATTCATATTTTACCTACTAAACAGATGTTAGATGAAATCTGATTAAATATTATTAAAAACATTAAAGGGTTTTATACTAGTCAGTTTTTTCCCACTAGGGCTGACAGAGAATGTCTTTATTTAAAGCCCGGGAGTGGTGGTCTACAATAGTTGGCAATAAAGAAGAATTTGACCAAGGATGCTTATGTGTTGCAAATGTTGACAATAGCAGCAGTGCACAAGGTAAGTGGATACTTTTAAATTTAATGTGTGATTAAAATTATGAAATTGTATTGCTTGCAGTCAGGTGTGAGGTTGTAATTCCAAACATATTTATTGCAAGATGCATCGTACTAAACTGAGAAGAATTAAATTCTAAGAAAATAGCTAGTGTTCTATGGTATTGGGCTAGGACTGGATAAAACCTTTGAATCATGGAGCTCACTGGGAAGCTTTAGGCCAGTTAAAATTTCTAAGAAATTTGTGGAGGATAAAATGTTAGGAGATCTGGATATGTGCCTACTTGGGCTTATAGAGAAGGGATGTAAATAATATTTATTTAAAATAAAGCATGCACTGTTTGGTCCTATGGTGTGTTTACTTAGAACATTGTAGAAGGAACTGAATATGGATGTTTGTGAAGGCTTCAATTGTTCTTCCATAAATATGTTTTTATTTCAGATAAAATCATTGTGGGCAGTTATATGGGATTTCTTAGAATCTACAATCCCCATCCTATAAAACCTGGAGATGCTATGCAAGCTGAAGATTTGCTCTTGGAAGTGCAATTACCTGAGCCAATATTGCAAGTGGAAGTAGGAAAATTTGTTTCGTAAGTAAACAGTGTTGCTGTTTGTGATCAAGCTAATTGGTAGACTTAAACTAATTTATCTTACTGCTACAACCAGCTTGCTTCCCTAATGTATATTTTATGAAGTGTCTTGGGATTGTAGTGTAGTAATCAAGATATAGGCTTTGGATGCTTAGGTTTCTTGGAGCAATCCTAAAGCTCAGAAATACTAAGTTTCAACTATAGCTCCAAGAGAGTAGAAAAAAAGTCTTGTTAATTGTATATTTCTTCAGACATTTATCAAAAGATCAGAAATATGTTATCAGTTTCCACTTTCCAATACTGTATCCCACTGTTTCCTGGTTTTGTGAATTGTAATTTACCAGTGTCCAAATTAGCAATTATGGTAAGTGCAAAAGATGAGCGGAATTTTTGTGAGTGACTACTTGCACAAAAGAGGATTTTTGGGGGAAAAGGATTCCAGAAAGACCCTGATTCCAACTACCCTCTCCTCTCTTTTATATTGTTGGTTTTTGTTTGTTGATTTACTTGGCAAATATTGTGGTATTATTGTCTTTCTAATTGGCTGGATCACTTAGTTAATTAGAGATTGTACTGTCATAACACAGTGCTATTCAAATGTTGCTGTGTGGCAGTATCACAAAACAAAATTAGAGTGAGATCATTGTGTTCATATTGCAGGGGGGCACATTTTTCATGAAATCCACCTTAGTTTCATGATTTTAAGTAGCAACCACCAAATCGTATGCTGGTTTCAATCATGGTTTGAAGATTAGTTTTTTATGACAAATTGTGAACAGCAGAAAGCAATAAATAAGGAAATTGCAGCATACAAAAAGTTAGGTGTTCATGATGATCTGGAAGTCCTGTTCTTCCAGGAGTTTGTGAACCTGTGGAATAATAATAATTTATTAAACTTGTATGCTGCCTGACTCTCAACAGCTCTGGGCAGCTCACAACAACCTCACAAATTACAATAAAATAAAAGATAAAAGATAAAGATAAAAATGGCAAGCATGACAGACAAGATGGAAGGAAGTGAGGGGTCTAATTTTCCTTCGCTGAGGTCCAGGGCGAAAAACCAGACCTTCATAGCTCTTCTAAACCATAGCAGAGTGGTGGCCATTCAGATCTCTGGGGGAGCCTTGTTCCAGTGGGCAGGCACTGCCACAGAGAAGGCATCCTTTCAGATTCCCAGTAGATGGTTTTATTTAATCGAAGAAACCCAGAGTGCACCAATTCTGCAGGATTTAATTGGCTGGACAGATGCTATGGGAGACAGGCAGTTCCTTAAGTAACCAGGCTCTATACCATGTAGGGCTTTATAGATAACAGCCAGCACTTTGAATCACACTTGGAAGCAAACTGGCAACCAATGCAGCTTGTGAAGATAACTTCATTCAGCGGTTTCATGTAGATGTTGAAAAGGAGGGGAGAAAGAGTAGAGCCCTGTGGTACCCCACAAAGGAGGGCCTAGGGAGTGACCTACCCCCTCCAGTTAACATTGACAGGATCCGGCTCTGGAGAAGGGAAGAGAACCATTGTAAAACAGTGCCCTCAGTCCTCAACCCATGGAGCTGCTCAGGATACTGTGGTTGACGGCATTGGCAGCCATCGAGAGATCAAGGAACACAAGGATGGATGTACCACTTCCATCCTGGCTTTGCCACAAGTCATTGACAAGCACAACCAAGGCTGTTTCAGCACTAAATCCCAACCTGAAATCCAACTAAAATGGGTCTAGATAATCTGTTTCCTCCAGGGTTCTCATCAGCTGCAGACTGACCACCTTTTCAGGAAACTTGCCCAAAAAGGGAAGGTTGGAGACTGGTCAGTAATTGTTGAAAACCATTGGGTCCCAGGACAGCCTTTGAGGAAGGGGTGCATGGCTGCATCTTTCAATGCAGAAGGTACCAACCCCTCCAGAAAGGCCAACACCATGAGGTGGACCCAGCCACAAGTCACTTTCCTGGCTGCTTTTATGACCCAGGAGGGCCCAGATCCAGTAAAAAGATGGTTGAGAGTTCCTAATCCCATAACCCATAATTAAATTAGCTCTCAGGAGACGTATGTTCAAGTCCACCATCATTTAGTCATACTCTCTCTGCCTAACCTACTGTATAAAATAATTGTTATGGTGATAAAATAAAGGGAGATCACCATGTTAAAAGAAAGAGTCCGCTGAGATGGGTGGCTAATAAATTCAGATAAATAAATGTTGATCAGTGTATTCAATATAATTAATGGTTACTATAATGCTGTAGAGATGCCATGTGTCAGGCTTTGTGGATTATTTATTTATGAAATTTGTCTACCCCCAGAAACCTTAACTGGACTCTGTGTGACTTATAGAGGTTACATATAAAATACAAAATACATATAAAATCAATCAAACTTGCAAGATTGATATCAGCCCACCAGGTAGACCAGACCAGGAATCAACTCCACAGGAAGACTAAAACTACTTTTTTTGAGAGTGGTTATATTAACCAGATCTTGCAAGTCTGATTGTGCTGTACCTCCTGCCCTTCTTATACCCATATGAATTAGGGAGGTGTTTGTCTAAGCCACTTCTGCATACTTTCTGCTTGTTTTGGACTTAAGATATGTTTTTCCCCTTGTCACTTTAGTAATGGAGCTTGCCTATCTCCGTCAAGGTCATCTCCCTTATTCTCTACACATAAGTATGCAGCTGTTAAAAAATGATTTGTCAAAAGTATTAAGTGCAAAAAAGTTCATATGTTATATACTGTTGGTACTTAATATGATTTATTGGTCTTTTAGATTGTTAATTTTCAAGTAATGTATTTTTAAAAAAATATCACATTTTCCCCCTTGTCCTTTCTGCTAGTGGCACAGAATTGCTTCATCTTGCTGTATTGCATTGCAAAAAATTGTGCATCTATGCTGTCTCAGGTAAAAAAGAAATCAAATTATGATTGCAACTTACTTTCCCTATTTTCCACCTGTAAAATATAGCAAGTTTTTCTTCCTCCAGATCTAAGGATACCAAATCTATTTCACATTATAAAAAAGGCGATACCCTTTTGGAGAACTTTATTTATTTATCCCCATATTATTGAAAAAGTAATTATTAGCTCAAGTAACACTACTCTTTTAGAGAAGTTTTCCTCTTAATTTGTGGCAATGAAAAGGAAGTTTCTAACATAGTACAAGATTGTTGTACCATTTATGGTGCTACTTATAGTGGTGCTTAAAAGTTTATGAACCCTTTTGAATTTTGAATATTTCTGCATAAATGTGAACTAAAATGTGATCTGTCCTCCTCATAAATCCTAAAACTAGATAAAGAGAACCCAATGTAATAAATGAATCAAAAACATTATACTTGTTCATTTATTTATTGAGGAATGTTTGTGACTATACGTATATTTTTGAAATATTGAAAATTCAAAAGGGTTCACACACTTTCAAGCACCACTATATATCGTTTGTTTATGTTTAGTGTAGAAAATTCAGTTTGAGGCTGTCTGCAGCATGAAGGAAAGCTGTAGCTGTATACGTTTTTGTAAAGGCATGCATAGCTATAAAGCAAAACTTCAGGAAAAAGAAGTTCTTATTGAAAATGTATTTATTTTGGAAACATGCAACAATCCTAAAATCAGAATGAAAAAAGTTTCATTGTTGAACAGTATTGATGATTGATAAACCAAAAAGAAGCACTACTGTGCAATGGATACAATCTTAATGACCATTTAAAATGTTTTCTTGGTTCACCTTAATAACAAACAGTACACAGCTGAGTATTTCTAGTCTCTTTGTTTACTACAACTTGCTTATATATTTTTAAAAACACTTGTTTTAGTGAGAATCATGTAATAGGAGCATACCTTAATACTTAAACCTGGAGCTCAACATTTTTGCTCAGATTGATGTCCAGAAGATGTTTATGAGCAATTATATCGGTGCCAAGGTTAGCTTATTGTGCCGCAATTTGTTTAAATCATGAGTAGTAAGAGAACTGGTGCAGAAGGAAGTTGAGGCACACCCTTGTGGGGACTGTGTTATAGGCTAATAATGTGATTGATTAATTATGTGCCATCAAATCATTGTCAACTCTTAGTGACCACATAGATTTTTCTACCTGATAATCTGTAGAGGAATGATATGTTTTGAACACCCTCATATTTCAAAGATTCCATGATATGGAAAAATGGATTGATGAACTTTTGTCTGAGGCTTTGACCCCTCAAGTAACAGGTAGCTTGCAGCTTTCTGTTGTTGTTAGATTCCAAGCTCTATTGATTCCAGATAGCAAGTTATGGATGATGAGGAATTAAGAGTCCACCAAAATTTAGGGAGGTTGTGATGTCATTTCTCCATTTGCACTGTGTTACAGCTCTGTATCCCCTATTCGACATCAGAACCAATTCAAACAGAGTATAAACTGAAAACTTCCAGTTCTATGAGAAAAATATACTGCACTTACCTTTAAGTAGCGATTGGTTGATTTTTTTTTCCAGTTTTGTGATATAGGGATGGGGGGGGATATATGGTATAATTCAGGGAAACCTGAATTCTGACAACAGTATTCAAGTGTAGCACAGTTGCAGTACAGTATCTTTCACAATACATTTGCCACAGAAAATACTGCAAGCTTAATGCAGCCCTTTTCTTTATTTAATAGGAAGCTTAGGAAACATTGAACATGGCAACCAATACCAGCTAAAACGTATGTATGAACACAATCTTCAGCGAACAGCATATAACATGACACATGGACCATTTGGAGGTATAAAAGGTAAATGATCAGTCCAGGCCTATTTTCACTAATATAGAAAGAACAGAGGAGCAGTAGTTTAAGACACTGGTGCCAAATCTGTGGCTCAGGGGCCACATGCAGTTGGCTGAGGGATCAGATGCTACCATCTGTATTCCCCTACTGCTTTTGTTGTCCAGCAACAACAAATTTGCCATTTTTTCCCTGCCTCATTCTAGTGCTGCTTCTGTATATGAGGCAACTTTATATGAAAGAGAATATAGATGAAAGAGTGGTGGAATTATTTATTTTTGTTCACATGGTTTTTAATGTATTTTAAACCTAGAAGGAGATGTGGGAGAATGGCTATTGCTTTAAATGTGTTAAATTTGAACAATTAAATGTTTGATTAATGTTAAGATTTAATGTACATAATTTCTTATCTCTGAACCACTTTAGGTGTTTTCCCCCCCTCTGTGACCTTACCCTCTACGTATGGTTCCCGATATGTCATTCAAAGATTGGTTCAGCCCTGTAACAGTTACAATCCCCTCTCTAAGAAAGAGACTGGATACTACCGATGACATGAAAACAGCAAATAAATAATGTGATCAGTATTTTACTACCTGGTGCAAAGAATAGGCAAAATAATAATCTTTCTGGAAATATAATAGCATACCTTCTCAGAGGATAATGTACAGTGGTGATTTCAGGGTTTAGGATACCCAGAAAAGGTCCCTGCTCTCATCCCATTGTGCACATTTGTACTATTCTGCTCTTAGTTTCTTAATCCTGCCCCCTTCTCAGAGGAAGAAGCAAGAACACAGAGTAGTTAGTGTGTTGTTTAATTTGGATAATAGATTAGATTACAATGCCTTATGGCTAGATTGCTTCTATGAAAGAAGCAGGACTTCCAGATAGCGTATACCAAACGCTCTGGTCTATAATTTTTAAGGGATCATTCAGTGGTAAGTAGTGATCTAAGAGTATGGGATAAATACAGAAAAAGAATTAGTCCATATCTATCACCTCGTGTTTCACTATTAAGTATTTATTTAGATAAAGGAGAATGTATAAAAATAATGATCAGTGGATGGGCAATAATTCATATAGAATGCAAGACTTAATTTTAATAAGGCAAAAATGAAATCCTTTGAGATTCTTTCCTCAGAATGGCCAGAATAAGCTCATTGGTTCTGGTATCTACGTATATAAATAATATAGTCCAAAATAAATTACAGAAACAAGGTGGAATAAAAGATTTGACTAATTCAAAAAAGTTATCACCGAAAACTCAAGAGTCATTGGGAGTTGGGTGGCATACACATTTGACTAATAAATAAAAAATAAGTTATTGGGGTTTGTTTATAAGTTGCTGATGAAGTATAGTCCATAAAGTGCACAAAGCAAAGGCTGTATAATTAAATGGATGCAGATCAGTTGTCATGCGACGATGGGGTTATCAGTGGAAGAGAAATGGCAAAATTATGATTAATTTTACAATTGTTACAAGATGTTCTAGTGGTAGTGGTATACTGTATTACTCCAGTATTGATTATGAGAGTAGACGACAAATCGTGTTCTAAAATGGGTCATTATTTTCATATATGTTGGCAGTTTTATAAAGCTCAGCAATATTGGAAAATGATTAAGAATCATAATTTAAAGGTGGATTTCTCTTTTCAGCTTGTTATTTTCTTATTAAATATTACTAAACCTTATATCTTTATAAAGTATTTAGAACTGGCTTTGTACATGGGAACAGCTGCTAGGATTCTTTGTGTTTCTCATTGGAAATTATGAAGAGCCCCTTCAACTGAAAAATGGCAAATTAAGAGTATTCACCAATGTCAAAATTATTTTCACATCTGAAAAACAATCTGATGTGGAATTGAACTCAATGTGGAAACCATTTTTGGAATTCAGTCTTATAAAAGGGTTTGTACCAACATTCAAAGTTTGGGTTTTCTTAACATAAGATTATAATACTTTTTTAAAAAACAATTTGTTTAAATCATCAGATTTTCCAGATTAGGCAGAAATCATTGCAATTTTTAATTTCAATTTATAATTTATTGGCTCAACTCTGCTCCCTTCTTATGGGAAGAAACAAGATCATAGATCATATCAAACAGGAACATCCTTGTGAAAAAAAGATATAGCCTCTTGGATTTTCTAAAAATAAAACTTGAGCATGATACCAAATTTCTGAGCCCTCCAGGCTGTGAAACCTGTTGTTCCAGTAAAAAAATGGAAACTGGAGGAGACCATTGCTGACATACTTATAAGAACATATGATTAAAAGCAGGAAATTAAATTACAGGAAATATGGGACCTGAGATGTCCAGAATAATGGCTTCTCAGTTTCCATGTTTTGGAAATTGAGAAGTTATTATTAATGCAATGGTATTGATAATGTCTCAATAAAATGCCTTTTTTCTAGTTTGGCTTCTGCTTTCTTCATAGAGTACATTTAATCATAATAGCATTAATACATATATGTTTAATTTGGATAAAATCCAGATGAAATTATAATATATCATTTTATAATATGTATTGCTCTAGTACGATCCTGTTTCATGTAGAGGGTAAAGGCACCAGGCTAGAAACTGAGAGACCATGAGTTCTAATTCTGCCTTGGCCATGAAGCAGCTGAGAGACTCTGGGCCAGCCTCTCGCTCACAGCCCTAGGAAGCAGGCAGTGTCAAACCACTTCTGAAAATGTTGCCAAGACAACTACAGGGACTAGTCCAGGCAACTGCCAAGAGTCAAGACTGACTGGAAGGCACCAAACAAACAAAAAGCCTTGGTATTTTTTCTTCATAGTTTTCTTCTCTTTATTTTATGATATGTCCATTCATATTGAATTTTTAGATGGTGTTGAAATGTTACACAATATTAGTTTGTCTTCTGAGAATACAAAATAGTATGCTTTGTTATGTATCATTTTTTAAAAGTTTATAAGCCAAAAGAAATGAAACTTTGGATGTATGAGAGAAAGCAAGAGAATTGTTTGAGGTTAACTCGATGAGTTGATCAAATTTGTTATCTTTACTCTTCAGTTTCTAGGGAGTGGGGAACAAATTTTATTTTAGCTTATAAGTTGTTTCTTAAGTTTGGAAAGCTGATATGATGCTTCTATGTTGTTGTAATTATAATTTAGTTAATGATATCATGAGATGTAAACAAGATCTTTCTTTATGAATGCAGAAATATTTAACCACCAGAGGGCACTCATGTACTCTGAATCATAATTGAAATTCAACCAAAAATGTTTAAAGTGTTTAACTTACAAATAATGAATATACATGTTCTGAAGAATGCCAATATATGTAGCAAAAGTATTGGAATTCTTTTGTTTCTCGTTCTTACTACTGAAGCTTAATATCGAACTGAAGAATTCCTAAGATTAGGATAAATATTTTTTCATTTTTCTTCATTGTTCTGTTTTGGCTATACAACATCTGGAATAAATAAGTAGGTTATAATGGTTAATTAAGCCATCCCTTGATTTGCTGATATTACTGCTTTAGGGCACCAAGAGTTGTTTTTTTGGATGTTGAATTTTGTTTTTTGTGTGTGTTCTTATCACTGCTGCTATGAGCTGCCCAGAGTTATGGCACTTAAGGTAGACAGCTGTATATGCCTCTTATGTAAAATAAATAAAATAATTAATGCTGGAAAAATCCATAGATGTGGAGATGTCAGTTCTTATGGCTAGCTGTTGCCCTAGTTGTAATCAGACATTATTCAAAGGTTAACTTAAACTTGATCATTGCACTAAGTGTAAGGTATAATATAATGAAAATATTTGGATTATTATTACAGTGATTCCAGCTTAATGAATGGTCCATAGTGATAAGTTACAAATCATGAATTCACATACTTTATTGCATTTGCGTATTGCATATTGCATATTGCAAATGCATTATTGCATTTATTTATAAGTTGAACTCATAATACCAGTTGAACTGTTTGTAAAACCACAGGCATGTGGAAATGCAATTACAAAGTATTATATTATGATAATAAAATAAAAATCACTGAAATATGCTTGGTAGCCCTCTATTATCAGTTGTAATAGAAGTTAGCCATAGCATATCAAACATACTGGATGTTGCTGGGGGGGTCATTTGTTGTTATTATTTCTTAACTTTCCCTTTCTATATGGCTACTGGATCAACCTGCTTTCCACACCCAGTATCAGTGCAAGAAACAAGTCTGAGTTTTTGTTAGATTACTAAGTAAATGACATTTTGTGACTCTTCTGAAAGAAAGTCTGTTGAAAGTAGCATTGTTGGAATTAAAAAAAACACTCATATAATATTTAAAAAATATAAAATGTCTTCTAGAATTGATCTTGTATATTAATCTATCAATTCAGTTAAGCAGAAGAAAAGTGATTAAAAACAATTGTATTTTTAGAACAATAGAAAATCATTATGGGGGGAAAATATAGGAAAGAGATGCTATAGAAAAGTTTAGCTTTTCTTAGCCAACATATTTTAATTCTTTTTACCTTTATTGTACTTCAGCCTAGAGGGGAAGTATTACCTACCTAAAAGCCATGTAACTTTTTAATAGGAAACTCATGAGCAAGGTAGACATGGGCTTATTTTCCCATAATTTTGTAAGGGAATTTTTATAAGATATTGGTGTGGATAAAGATGATCAGTTCAGCTTTTTGTTGAAAAGTTAGAAGTGTTTTTTTTTTTTTGGCTTGTATTTAAATAGGACAGTGATAAAAATTTGGATATGGATTTATAGGTGTATAAGACCATAAGAATCAAGTTGGATGTCAGTTTCACAATGTGGAAAACTACCCAAAATAGTGCTAAATCCAACACAAGCTTAGGAAAGATAAAGATGTATGTATCTTATTGTTTATCTTGGGACTCCAATTGGGCTCCAATCTCTTAATTTTTAATAGAATGGATGAAAGTTGCAGACAGTAGAGTATTTTTTAATAAATGAAACCTGCCAAATTTCAGAGAGATAAATACAAGAATTAGATGCTAGACATTTAAAATTTTAATTCTTAAATTTTTGGCATCGATATTTGCAAGCATAGTTGGGCCTTCTGTAAGAATAAAATGTTCCAGATTCCAGAGAACAGGTCTTTTATTTTATTTTGCAAGAATATGGATCTGTCTGTCTGTCTGTCTGTCTGTCTATTTCCTAGAGCCAGTTTGGTGTATTGGTTAAAGCCTCAGGCTAGAAACTGGGTGACCATGAGTTCTAGTCCCACCTAGGCACAAAGCCAGCTGGGTGAACTTGGGCCGGTCACTTTCTCTTAGCCTTAGGAAGGAGGCAATGGCAAACCACTTTTGAAAAACCTTGCCATGAAAACTGCAGGGACTTTTCCGGGCAGTCTCTGAGAATCAGACTACATGTATGTATGTATGTAAATATCTATATATATGTGTGTGTGTGCATGTAAGTAAATAAAAATCTCCTAAGGTCTAGGATGTCTGTGTAACTTGTTCTCTAAGGAATTTTACTCAGTGCAGGTAATGCCACTACTTCTTAAATGAGATTTCTCCCCACCCAGATTTCAACTTTTTACTTGAAATCTGGATGAGGTAGAAGAGGACTAAGTTTTTTAAATAAATGTCTGCAGTTTCCCTTTTTTAATAATGGCAGTCAGATTCAAGTGATATTAAAGTCTATGGTGCTGGTACAAACACAGCATCGAAGAAAGAATGAATAAAGATTTTTTTGTTTTAATAAATGCAGCCGAGGGAGTACTTGGGGAATAAGATACCTAAACCAAGTTATAAGAGTTCTAGTTCAACATATACTATAACTTCTAACAATAATTTATCAGCAAAACAGATGAACAAGTAAGGTATAACTAAGCAAAACAGCATTGGAAAGATATAAATCATCCCAATACTTTCCCTGCTAACTTTATTGGTTCCAATTCTTTCAGACCTGTTGGGCAGAAGGCCTGAATGCCAAGCTCAACCAAGAAATCTGCTCCTACAGTCATTATTCTCTGGACTCTATTTGGGGAAAAGTCTACTTAACTTCTCACCCCACCTCCTACCCCACTTTGGAAGTTTTTTTTTTTTTTTTTTAATCTGCACTCAGTCGTTACCGACTCTGCAGTGACTGCTTGGACGAGTCCTTGCAGTTTTCAAGGCAAGGTGTTTCGGAAGTGGTTTGCCAGAGCCTCCTTTCTAGAGCAGAGCCCAGCTGGCGAGCGCAGGAGGCGGGGTTTCCGTTGCTTCGCACCCTTTTCGGGCGAGTGTGGTTGCGCTACCCGGCAACTGCTCCCAACTCCTTTTGCAAGGCACCGCCAGTATTTTTCCTCCCACTGGAGTGAGAGTACCCATTTATCTACTCACGTGAGTTTTCGAACTGTTGGGTTGACAGGAACTGGGGAGGAAACAGGAGCTCACCCTGTTAACGCGAAGGCTGGACTCGAACCACTGTACTACAGATAACTAGTGACCAAATTCTCACCATATCCAAATATTGTAGGCAAAACATTTTGGGATGAAAAAATACTTTAGGTGATTGACTTTTCTCCAGCTCACGATTTGCATACCCGTAATTTTAACAGTTCATTTAAGAAGCTATCATTTAAAGAGTTTATAAAGTATTGACGTGTAAAACTGCTGACAGTAGTATGATTATACGTAACAAGATAAGTATCCTACTCCTCCAGACATACTTCATCTAGCCTGACGACATGTTTCCAACAGCGTCCAGTTAGATATCTTACTGAACTTCACAAGCAGGGCATAAAACCTGATAGTTACAGCTTATTGTTCATTTCAGTACATATTGTAATCAGAAACATGGAGATTATATTTAGTTATAGTTAATAGACACAATAATTATAGTAAATAATCCATCCTCTCTGCTAGAATGTTGTGTCTAGTTTCTGTTGTATTTTAGAATTTTCATTAAAAATAGACTTGATAGAACTTAGTTTTCTTACCCTAATTGCCTTTATAAAGCTTCTAATATGTTCTTGGTGGCTAGATATATATTATGAGCCTGATCTCTACAGTTTAACGAGTTCTGGACTTTGGGTTGAAATTAAGCCATGAAATTTTGTCCCATGAAAATAATGTTTTATGGTATTTTGCAAACTTGGCTAATGATGGTTATAGACCAAATACGTAATTTGATAATTTAAAAAAAAAATCTATCTAAGGTTTCTGTCATCCGTATTTCATTTGACATAGCATAATGTGAGAATCCAACCATTGATAGAATGTACACATTATACTAATACCAAAATCTGGTATTAGAAGATGCAACTGTTTAAAAATTATTTTATGACATTTATTAATGAGTGAACAAATTCTTTTGAAATAGTCTGAATATAAGAATTGGTATTTAAACTTTAAAATTGTGCCCTCATTCTTTCAGTGAAGCATTTGAGTTTGGCTATTATCTTAATTATTCATGTTAGTTTAGAGAATAATACTTTGTTGTATTTCTTCAGAGAGTGGTATTGTGGTAATCCAAGTTTTCTGTTCAAAAAGGCATGCATGCTTATTAATCATCATCAGGCCAAATCAATCCACTGTAGTTGAAGGCCTCTTCATTGAAGATTATGGACTGTAATCTACCATGCTGGTTCAGTGTGGGTTGGTACATAGATGTTTTTTGACTTTCCAATCAAGAGGTGAGGGAGAGTGACTAGCCCAAAATAGACCAGCTGGTTTCCATGCCTAAGGAAGGAGAAGGACTTGAGTCTCCCCACTTCCAGGCCAGTACTTTAACTACTACACTACACTGGTTGTCATATATAAACATCCATATATGCACACTGTCTTTCCTTCTCTGTCTCTTTTCCCTCATGGATTTTAATTTTAAATATGCATACATCAGCAGATTTTTTTCATATCACCTTGGGTCTTGTGTCAGAGTATCTGGAACTTTAAGTGAGCTACAACATTCTTACTTTAATTATTAATGTTAATTTATTTTGGATATTTATCCAATTGAACATAATATTAGAAAATTATGAATCGTTATTTATCATTCGATATTTTGGACTTGATAAATATTCATTTAGCTGTAAAGGTTTTGAAATGTTTGCACCCAGGTCTATAGGAACATTTCTGTGTATGTACATAGAACTGTTTCTAATATTATGAACAATAATACCTAAGTTGAACAGAAGTCATATATCCTGCTCTATAATTTGAAAAACATGTCTCATTGTACGAATTTAAGGAAGTCATAACTCTGAAACAATTGGCCTGTTCAAAAAATGCTTTAAGATTTCTACATGTTAAACCTATAATTCTGTTAAAATTATTGAATTTAGTAATGGGAAGCATTTGTTCACTGACTTAAACTGTGAAGAGTTTACATTTCCAAGAAAGATAGATGGCTTTTACTATTGAAGGAACAGGAAAGCCTTAAAATTACCACCATGTGGAAATCTGAAACAAACTTCAAAATATTAGTGAAGTAAATGTGTTCTGATGGGAATAAATAATTTCATTAAAGTTGTTAGTGAAAATGGTGTCCCAGAGGCTTAAAGGGATAAAATCTTATGATATGATATATGAGGCCTTTATCGGTTACAGTTATAGAGAAAATGTAACTGGTTTTTTGTTTGTTTGTTTTGTAAATCATGATAATATAATATGGCAGTTCCGGAGATAACTTTTATAACTTTTTGTGTAATATAAATACAAATATTTATTTTAAGCTTACAGCTCATTTAAGAAATGGAAAAGCAGCTGGTGGAAATTTGATTTCTGTAAAACTGCATTAGTTTTTTCTCTGGGTCAACTGGTGGACCCCCATATTGGCTTCTCACTTCCCATTTGTTGATCATTCAGATGCCTAAACACTTGGGCTGTTATACTAAAAATTTCAGTCTTTAAGAAAGGTGATATAGTGTAGCTTATTTCTTTCTGATCAGCTTTCTGAATGCTATCAGTAAATGTTATGCTAAACATCTGGATGAGAAACTCAGTGGCTAATTAGAACAAAAGCAAGTCTTGGCTGATGAGCAAACAGCTTTTAGAATAAGATGATCTACCATAGATACATCTATTATTTTAAACCATCTGGCAAAAAAAATATTCCTCTTGATCTCAAAATGCCCTTTATGCTGCCTTCATAGATATAAAGGTGGCTTTTGATTTGCTCTCTAGGAAAGTATTGTGGGAGAAACTAATAAATACCTCTGTGGATCTCCATCTTACTAGATTAATTGTGATGCTGCATGAGAATACATGCAAGTTAGCTGTACAGCAAATGGAGGTCTCCCAACCCCAGTTTCCACCATAACAGGCATTAAACAACATTGTATTCTGGGCAATACAGTACACTATTTAATCAGTAAATTAGTTTGAGCCTTAAAGTGAATTTCATCCCTCTTATTGCGATGGAGTAGACCTGAACCAGGGCATGTACTCATGCTTGGTCAGATTTATTCTTCCTTTTCCGCTATCTGTCCTCTAGGCATTGTTTCTGTTATCTGCCAGAGGCCCTCTGAAAACCCATGAGCATAAAAGTTTTCCTTGCTATTCATTAGGCTTAAAACAGCCTTCTTGTTACTAACTTCAGATTTCTCTTTAAGATCTGTCTTTTCTATGAATTACCCCATTTCCTCTACTCTATTTTAACTTTATAACCAAAATTGAATATGTTTCATATTCTTTTGTTTGTTTATTCCTGCCTCTACATGTTTCTCTCTTTGCTCTGTTGTGTTCTATGTTGGTTGGGGGAAGTGCCATGCACATTGAAGGTATTTTAAGAATCAAGTGTTTTTTTTACTGATAGCAAAATTATGATAAGAATAAGAGGGAATTTATTTTTCCACCACATAGAGTTTGTTTATTTATTTATTTATTTAATTATTTAATTATTAAATTTATATGCCACCCATCTCCCCCAGAGGGTGACTCTGTGCGGCTTACAATTAAAAAGTTTAAGTGATTGTATATTTCTACTGTATAATGAAGAAAACATAAAAGTAAAAGTACATTTTAAAGCATATGATATACTGTCAAGTGCACAATGTCCACGCCCCAATCCCAAAGAATTCTTATGCAACCAGGCCTGGTTCAGAAAAATGCTCCTTTATTTTGTGGTACATGTAGCTTTGAACAAAACATTGCTAAAACTAAAGCCTTGAAAAATTTCTCTCTATTTATCCCCCCTGCCCTAATTGCCCTGGTGCCTCAATTCCTCTTCACCTGGTGGTGACCTCTTCCCTTCCTCCCATGGATACATAGCTCTTTCCTGGGCATCAGGCCCCCACTGGCCTTGCCTGCAATCTGACCTGGCCTCATTGCCCATATAAGGTTAAGCTCCGCACCATCCCCCATTACTACTCCTATTACAACCCTTAACTACTAGCCCCCCTCCCCAGTCACAACTGGCAGAAGCAAATCAAACAAACTCCCATTGACTGCTATGCTTTGTAAATTGACAATTGTTGGTTGATGCAGGTTCTGACATATACAGGTAGTCCTCAAATTACAATGGCAATTGGGACCAGAATTTCTGTCACTTAACAATGGATTTTATTAATACCAAATACAGTAATTTCTTATTGCAAATTTTTGAAAACATTCCTTGACATTTTAGTAGGTTTCTTTGTTTTTTGTTTTTTTAAAAAAAACTTTTGAAGAGATGCCATACATTTAAAGTGAATGACTATAACTATAACTAGTTGGAGCATTTAACTTTCTTTATCCTGGGAGGCTCACTTTCTGGCCTGAAGAACCTGACAAATAACTTCAGTAATTTTTCATTACTTGGTTATGTCAATCTTTCTTGAGAGATGTATAAGTATAGTGTACATTCAACAAATACAGAAGCATATGCTCTTACAATCATAGAATTTCAGCAACTTTTTGGAGAGGAAGGGGTTAAAGTAGAAGGTCACTGCTTTGCTTCTTTTTATTTTATTTAGGTCAAGATTTGATCTGTATACAGTCTGTGGATGGAATGCTTATGCTGTTTGAACAAGAAAGCTATTCGTTTGGCCGTTTTCTTCCTGGCTTTCTTCTTCCTGGTCCGTTGACATACAGTTCTCGAACAGATTCCTTCATTACCGTCTCTTCCTGTCGACAGGTTGAGAGCTACAGGTACTTTTAGACATTATACCTGCTGCTCTTTAACACATATTTATATCAAGTTTTCAGGATGATTTATACCTAATGAAAATCTCAGTCTTGACTTAATTAATGCTCCACCTAGCTAACTATGTAATTTCTGCCAGTGGCTACATCCAAATATTCAAAATATTCTAACATTACTGAGTACTATGAAGTATCCTGCTTCCTAAGTTTCCATATCCCTAAATGCCTGAGAACCACTTTAAGTTTTACAGGTTCTTCTTTGTGGTATCTGTGCATCACAGATATGATTCTGCATTTCTACAGAATGTCTTTCAGGAACCTTCTGAAGATGAAAGAATTTGTAATGGAAAGGATATCTCTGCAGAAAACATACACTTAGAGGGCACAACTGCTACATTTTCCATTCTTCACTGTAGAGGTTTCCAGAGATCAAGGATCATCTTATCCTAGTGAATAAAGAGGGCTATAAGAAAAGCATTCATGAAATGTTATTTCAACATAGTTCTGTCCTTTTTTCTTGCCAGCTATGCCTGGTCTGTTGCCAACACTTCTTTTTAGAGAAGAAAGCTTTTCTAAAGTGCAGGATGAAGAGTTAAGTCTAGGGATTGAAGCTGAGATGGACAGAGCAAGGAGTATATATCTACTTTCAATTTAACTCTCCAGAGCCAGATTAATTGCATCCTTGGGTATTGAAGGAATTTGCTGATGGCCTCCCAAAAGGTTTATGTAAAGTTTAGGTGTTATCCTTGAGAAATCATAGAGAAATGGTTGAAGTGCAAGATGACCGGAGAAGGGCATCCCTATAGTCAGAAAAAGAAAAAAACAGAAAACTATAGAGAGATCAGTCTGACAATACTAGAACAGATTAAAAGGAGGTTGACCTTGAAAGTGATGTGTTAATTACCAGAAATCAGCATGGTTTTGCCTTAGTCTTATCAGATTCACTATCACATTTTTTGATCAAGTAATTTCCATAGTAGTTTGTAGGAATTATGTAGGTGTAATATTTATTTATCAGACTTAAGGGACACTCTAATCAACTGACTGAGCAGGGTACAACTCCTCAAATCCATAATTAAGGTTGAAATAAATACATAATAATAAAAAATTAAAACCAAGGTCATACATTATAAAACGTCTGTCTATCAAGAATCAGACATTCCAAAAATAAAAATAATTATTCATGCACAGCAATAGTCATAGAGCCTTCCCCTGAGGTGTAGTGAAATAGACTTTATGAAGATGAGGGAGGGGGCCATCTGTGATACTATTCCCAAGGTGTGGGGCTATGACCGAAAAACATATTTCCTTGGTCTGTAGATGCCAGTCTCTGATTGAGGGGCATACAAAGAATCTTCCATACTATATTTTACCAAGCAGGCACATGTTATTGAGAGAAAGTGATCCTGTAGATATCCAGGCCCTGAACAATGAAGGGCATTAAAGGTGATAACCACCACTTTGAAATGCACCCTGAAGCCTATTGGCAACCAATGCAACTCTCAAAAGAGAGGTGTTATATTAATGTCTTGTGACCCATAACTATTTAAGCTGCTGCATTCTGGACTAGCTGTATCTTCCTTTTTAAGCATAGCCCCCTGTAATGCACATTACAGTAATCTTATCAAAGTTGACTAAAGCATAAATGACATTGAGTAAATATATCTTGATGTCAGCCAAGCATTTGATAAGGTACCCTGTGATAGTCTGACAGTAAGTAGGGGGAGATGGGCAGCATATAGAATGAATGAATGAATGAATGAATGAATGAATGAATGAATGAATGAATGAATGAATGAAGTTAGTTAAAGGTGGTCTAGATGGTATAACAAATACATAGATGGCTTGAAAATTGTACTTCAAAGAGACTGTGCTAAGAAATGAGGAACCAGCAATGGTTATTCATCAAAATGGAGCAGGGTGTTGAGTAGAATTCTACAAAGTTCAGTCCCAAGCCCTGGATTCTTCACCATTTATATTGTTGCACAGTTTAATAACAGAAACTTGAAAGTGTGACAGAGATTCCCCCCCCCCCCATTCTAAAGAGAATCAAGGTAAGGCAATCTTAAGTTTCTTCCTCACTCCTTCCTCCCTTCCAGGGCTAAGCTGGTGATGACTGTTGCAAATGTCTTCAAGGCCATCTTTACTACTCTAAAATAGGCTAGTGAAATGAACTAAAAGTAACAGTCCGAAATGCAAATTTCTTCACTTTGGAAACCTAAAATAAAAACACATAAATGGGGAATACCTGCTGCTTTAGTTTAAGGTGTTGTAGAGAGGTGTTTCATTTGTGCTGCAAGTACCTTTTAGTGATTAAATCTGTAGTTCTGCTAAATTCTGTAAAGGAAGGAATTGGGAATATGTATTTTTACAAAGGTGTAATATAACATTCTTCAAATATCAGAAGTTATGTGATATAGAAGGTTAAGAATTATTTATCATTGCTGAGTGTAGGTCATGGAATAATGGATTTAAGTTCCTAGAAGAAATATTCAGCTGAATGTTAGAAGTAGCTTCCTTAACAGTAAGAGTAGTCTGACAGTGTAATCAGTTATCCAGAATGGATGTGTTGTTCAAGTAGAGGCTAGTCAACCATTTTTTGGGAATAGTTTAATCCACAGTGGATTGGATTGGATGGCTTAAATGGCTGCTCCAGGCTCAATTATTTTAAAGTATTATAAATATAGTAGTATGGCGGATTGTAGTTTGACTGTAATTCCAAGTGTGAATGCTACAGAAACGTATCTGTTCTGTATCTTTCAATGCTAATAATAATTATTATTCTAGTTACAGTATTAGCAGAAATAAATATGTTGTCTTATTATGTTATCTTAGTGAATTCATATTCAAGCTCTGTGTTTCTGTGTGTGACTATGTTACCAGATTGTGGGGTTGATTGTATAATGCCATGCTGGTTAAAGACTGAAATATTTGATTTGATATTGATTTGATATCTTTGAGTTGTTCCAGGAAGGTTGTTCCACATGAGACAAAAACAGATGATGACACGAGCAGAGTTTAAAAAATGGAAAGCTGCTAAAAACATGGGCATGCACTCCACTTACTCTCAGTGCCAGCAGTGATCCTGAGGAACTGGTGTAGATTTTGGTTTATTTTCTTTCTGAAACCAGATACATTGGCAGCAAGCTATCTAGCCACTCAAATCCCTCTTTTGATGTTCAAATTTTTCTTTCACAGGGAGGCAAGGGATAATGCTAAATGGCTTTTGAGATTGCTTCCCTTGTCCAAAAGCCCCGCTTTTCAGCAGGGAAGGCATGCGTATTTTTCCTGTTCATAGAAGAATGTGAATATTGAAGTCAAAGCAGCAGAGAATACGCTGTCTTGGAGCCCAACTTTTGGAAATCTGTGATTTTGTATACTTCTGACAAATAGCTTTTTTGTTGTTTCTTTCCCAACCGGATTACTTCTGTTTTGAGTCTGTGCTACTAGCTTGTAGATCAACAAACTTCAGAAGAGTCTCTGACTTTGTGTCAAGTGTTCTTGCTCCTGGTCTTTGCAAAATAGTGAAGTGGTTTCAGCCATCCACATTTCTATGGCACTATTGTTTGGATCTCTCTGCAAGACTAACATCTTTTAGCTGAGCCATGTTGACTTGCATTTTCTTCTAGGGAACTTTTTAATTACCTGTTGAAAGTTCCACTAATTACTCATTTGTGTGATACACAGACTCCACAAAGAACAGGCCGCCTCATTATAATTATTTCAGTGGTCATCAGTGCATTCACAGAACCCACCCTCCTTCTACCTGTACCTGTTTTTAGACAGATGTTCCTTGGTTGCTGTTAAAGTTAAAATATAAATACATACAAGTGAAACAGTATTATGTTATGTTCTTTTTGTGTGTATTCTAGTATAACATTTTCCTTGTTTTCACATTACATAAGTATTTTTGTTTAAACTACAGGTACCAAGTGCTTGCATTAGCAAAAGATGCTGAAACCCAAGAAACTGAGCAACAAAAAATTGGATCTGGAAAAAAACTTGTGGTAAATTTAGCTGTATAGATCAGTATGGTGCTTAAATAAAACGTTTTTTACTTTAAAAAAACCTTTTACCTTTGAGGAGATTTTTCTTTTAGACAGAGTTAAGGCAAAACAACTATGTTAAGACTATGGAGGTTCTGCTTTTAGTTTCAGCAAAAAATGCAAATATAATAGCACTAACAATGATTGTTTTGCTGCCAAAATTTTGTAATGCAGCATTGGACCGTAACAGGGATTCAAAAATTAAGCTGGAGGGCTGCAGGGAGCTCATTGCCTTTTCTGGTATAAATAATCAGTGCTATTGCTTAGCTACACTTAACTACAAACCCTAACCATAATCCTACAAACACTTTCTTGGGAATAAATCCCACTGAGTTTAAGAAAGGTTTCTTGTGCACAGATGTGCATAGGATTATACTGTAAATTAATTTATGTAGTCACAGTCCTCAATTCAGTCATAGGGCTTGTGTTGATTTTCCTAAAAAGAGATCCTCCATATCAGTAAGGGAAAACAAGCAGTTACATTTTTAAACTTGATGTAATTTTAAAAGGAACTGTTGAAATGTTGAGTACTAGAAAAAGTAAGCTAAAGTTTCATTTCCTGTTATCTATACCAGGCCATTATATTTTCTTTGTTTTGCATCATTTGGGTATATTTTGTACAACTTTTATCTTCTCTTGGCATGTATTTTGCCACATAAATTTTTTGTTTTCGGAGTAGGGTTTATCTGATTGAAACTAGAGAGCAATTAAAACAAGGAGAAATCAAAACTAAAAAGTAATGGTTTTAAAACATTTCTTATAATAGGTAATTTTATAGGCTGAGACAAGCTAAATTAGTTGAAATCCCATTACTTTAATGGAAGCTGGTCCAGTTAATTTTAGTCTCTCATGTACCCTATGATATGAAACTGATCTTGTGCTTTATGAAGCTTGTTCCTTTACTTAAACAATGAAATATGCTGTAAGAATGAAACTAATGTATACCATTGTGGTTCTACTATGTGGCATTTATCTCAGGTTGAAAAACAATTTTATTTGAAGTGAATTTAAAGCTGCTGTTAAAATATACTCCACACTGCTGTACTTTGTGTCTCTTCATCTGTTTAAGGTGGACTGGATTTCAAACATTGGGGAGCAAGCCCTGGACATATGTGTTGTTTCATTCAATCAGCTTGTTTCCAGCGTGTTTGTTCTTGGGGAGAGAAATTTCTTTTGCCTTAAAGATAATGGACAAATTCGGTTCATTAAAAAGCTTGACCACAGCCCAAGTTGTTTTCTTCCATACTCAGGTTGGTGAACAAAAACAGTGACTAAGTAAAACAGTTTTTACGAGTTCTAATTCTAGCATGTCAACCAAAATTATACACTTGTAAATATTATTTGTTTGTAACAGTATCTTTAACCTTCAGTGCTTTTTGAGTACATACAAATATTCTGTGGATTCATTATATTATAATCTACAAATACATTTTGGTTTTGAACTATAGAAGCAGGGCTTGCTGTTATTTTACTAAAATAAATGGATGTCTACACGTGAACATCAGATTCTTAAAATGGACTCAGTGGTGTGATTCTGAGTTCAATATTTTTGAACCAAATTAAGAGCATTTATATTTAAGGGTTTTATTCATATATAGGGAATTTGATTATGATGTTCTATGTGGCTTTTAGTTAATATATTTTTACCCATTCTTAGCAGGGTTACATTGTTAAATTTAAACCAAGCAACTATAAATCTTTTTATTACAAAAATTGTACCATATCTCATTTGTCCAAACTTAAATTTTTTGTTACAGATGTATTTAATATTCCTTTCTAGTTTATCAACTGTTTGAAACTACAATGGATTCACAAATTTTGATCTTAGTGACCAAAATATAGTCTTGATATTTCTAGGAGTTATACTTTTTTTGTACATTTAATGAGTTGAAATTAGTTATTTCATGTATATTTGTGTAACCTATGCCTCTTAAAAGAAGAAAAATAGCTAAAAGAAATATGAATATAAAATCTTCCCTAAACTCCTTGCATATATATTGTAGTGTCTGGGACTGTCATAAACACACTGATTGGAAATCACAACAGCATCCTACATATTTATCAAGATGTGACTCTAAAGTGGGCAACTCAGCTTCCTCATATTCCTGTGGCAGTACGACTGGGGAAATTACTGTACGTAGCCCTAGCATAATTTTAGCTTAGAATTATTATTTTTTTTTCCTAGAATAAATTTTGATTTGAATTTAATTGTCCTTGACTGGCGCTTGTTCAGCTATATTGCTTGATCAGATGAATTGAGATCTGAGAAAGCTTATACCATAATAAATTTGCTAGTGTTTGAGATATACAAGACTTCTTGTTTGTTTTGTTCCAAAAGTTTAATATGATTGCTCCTCTGGCAATGGTTATATTATGTTACGTTGTCGTCTTTCTTTCACTTCAGTTAATATACAGAAACAATGTTATTACAGTATATGTTTTAGCGTTGTGATATTGAATGGATAACACTGATAACTGTAATGTATTTATTTATTTGTTATATCCCACTTTTCTTCAAGGAGATCAAAGTAGTATAGATAGGACTCCTTTTTCTGATTTTTTTCTTATAGCAACAATCCTGGAGTTAGGCTGGACTGAGAGAGAGTAACTAGCTCAAAGTCACCTAGCTGAGAGTGGAGTTGAACCTGTATATCTCCAGTCTTATTCCAACACTTTAACTATTAACCAAATATTGCTGCTTTGCTTTGGAGATTTTTCTTACTAGCTATCCAGCTGAGGACATGAGTGCACACACTCACATAATACACTTTTTAATGGATTAGTTTTATGATCATCATGGGAGAGTCATTGTTATCTAATTTTTAATTTATTGGATATACAGTAGTCAACATTTGCTTTCATATGTTTAATTTTTTTAAAAGTACAACATGGATGGTAGTACCTTTGGAAAACTATATTCCTTGATTGAAAAGCATTAATTTAGAACATCTAGGTCAGGTGCAATTTATAGGTAGATGCATCTCTTGATTTCTTTTTTTTTTTCTTCTTCTTCTATATAGTCACAGTGGGCTGCCAATTTTTTATATTGGTGCTCTTTCTGTTACCCTTTTCAATTGCTGTCTGTTTCATAACTGAATAGGGAATACAAGTATATTTATTTTACTCAACAAAGCAAATAGGACTTCAAGGGGATTTTCATTAAAAAAAAAAAAAAAAAAAACCTTGGGAACAAATACCTATCCACTACAGCTTTATGGATTATGTGGAGAAATTAGCAACTACTAGAAAAAAAAAGCCAGAAGATCCATCTAAATCTTTTACATGATGTACAGTTTATCCCTTCATTATTATTTTCAATAGATTAAGCAAATATATTAATTGAGTGAATTGGTAACTAAGTTCAGATGATTTTGAAACAAGATAGGGCTTGGCAGAAGCAAGAACATTCCATGCTCTATAAATGTTTAGTTCTTGGTAATACTTTGTACCAACATCTTTTTAATTCAGTATTTCAGCAGTCTTTATATACTTAAAGAATGTTTTTGGATTGAGGTAATGGAAATAGGAAATAAAAGATGTGGACATTAACTATTCTAAATTGTAATTAGTAATTGAGGCGAAATATGTTTGACCTCCTTTTTGCAAGTGAAGAGAATTTTCTAGGAGAAAATTATAATAGCCATTAAATATTGTTTTAGCTGGAAAAATGTTCAGATTTAATCAAGCAGTAATTGCAAACCAAATATAAGGGCATCCAGGTGCTCTTCTTCGAGTTTAAACATTCTTAAATTTTATATGTTTCTGTTATTACCATAACATGGTATTATCCCTAGTTTGAGAAAGGAATATCTATTAATATACCATAATGAGTTGCAAAAACCATAAAAGTAGTACAACATAGTAGAGATGATTTCTTTCTTAAAGCATCCAAGTAATTTATGGATTTGTAGTTTTAATAATTCATCTCTAATGATGCTTGTGTTATCTTATTACCAAAACTTTTCAAAACATTTATATTTGTTAAAATATTCTATCAGTACTTTGCATGTATTTCCTAGTTAGTGGGATATACACACAATAAATTGGTTTTTATGATTAATCTGCAGATTATAGATCCTAATTTGCATATAGTAGTGTAAGCATGTTTGGGTAAAACTGGGCTTTCATTGTATTTGTGGCACATTAGCTAAAATGTGCCAACATTGATCAGTATTTACCATTAGCAGGAAATGGTATCTACAGTGTGAGTCTGGCAGATGATCTACTGTTTCCTTCTCTTATTAAAAAGTGCTATGTGAAAGTCTCACTTGATCAAAGACCTAATGGTTATGTAAGCATTGTGAGCAATTTATTTTCCAAAAGGATCAGGGGAAAAAATGACCTTTTTGTCCAATATCTAGTGAATGATACCATTTTCATTTAGTTCCATACAGGTAGTCCTTGGCTTATGACAGGAATTGGGACCGGAATTGCCATTGCTAAGTGATGCAGTTATAAAGTGTGATGTCATGTGACTGTGTCACTTAGCGACAGCAGTTCTTGCAGTCCAGGTTGCTGTTGTTAAACAAGGACTGTGCAGGTCGCTAAGCAAGGACCTCATATGACTGCAATTTCCAAAATTGCGATCATGTGACCGTGGCTCACTGCGACATCATAATTGCGAGCTGAGCACCAAGAACCCAGATTGTGGTCATGTGATCACGGGGATGCTGCATCAGCTGGAACTACGAGGACCCAATGTTAGTACCATTTGTTCAGTGCCATTATAACTTTGAATGGTTGCTGAATGAATGGTCGTAACTGAGGATTACCTGTATTTGTACAAGATCTACTCCAAATAATAAAGTTCTTACAGATACTGAACTACTTTATTCAACTAGATATTTCTAGTTGAATAGAAATATAGGTATAAAAATGTTATTTTAGTTTAATGTTTTTATTAAATGATAAACAGACCCTTCAAAGAATGCTTTAAAAGGATTGTTGGTATAGTTCTTATACTGGAGATGTAATACATTTGAAGGAACTTTGCTGATTGTGTTAGAGGCATATCCACTTATAATTTCATTATCATGTATTATCACTATGGTGAATTAGGTTCTTGGAAAGCAGTTAAAGTCAAAGATGTCAATGTTTTGTTAAATTGTATCTCAGAAATCTGGAATCTCTCATCCTTTGGAGCACTTTGGACTGTTGTGAAAAAGAAAATTATGTACTTCTAGAAAAATGCTTGCATGGCAGATTGTAAAAGTTGGTTTATTGAAATTTGTTAACTTAACCTTTGAATTAGTTTTATGTTAAAGGAGACATAAGATTGGACAATATGAATTCTTATAGTCAAGGTTTACTTTATTATTTAAATATTAAATCATAATGATGAAATTGAAAAACTAGAAACTATAATTTCTATAATATAGCCTGACATTTTTATTAATGGGCTTTCCCCTTTTCTTTCTTGCATTTTTTATTTAGTTTAAATTATTATTATTATTATTATTATTATTATTATTATTATTAATGTTTTCTGTGCGGGGGTTGCCTTTTTTTTCCTTTTTAAGTGTTTTAGTGTAGGATTTTTTTCTCTTTAAGAATATGACTTAGTATATAATAGGATAGTTTTTTTCCTTCTAAAGTATATTGTCTCTTATACAATAGTAATATAGGTACAGTGGTACCTCGGATCACGAACTTAATTCGCTCCGCGACTCTGGTTGCGACCCGAATTGGTTGCGACCCGAATCAAATTTTCCCATAAGGTTCAATGTAAATATGGTTAATCCGTTCTGACCCCTACGAATTTAGTCACCAACCGATTTTGGTCGCGACCTGAATCAAATTTTCCCATAAGGTTCAATGTAAATACGGTTAATCCGTTCTGAAACATATGTATTTTTTTTTTAAACCATAAAAATATGACACAAAGTACAGTACAGTACAGTATGAAGAGAGAGAACACTAACCTTGCTTGAGGCGTGGAGGACAGGAAGGCGGGTGGGAAGGCAGTTATTGTTTGGAGGGAGAGTCCCCCTCCCTACAGGAAGCCACGACTACGTGTGTCAGCAGGGAAAATGGCCGCAGATCCTGTTCGTCACCCGATGCGGAGTTCGCGAACGGAAGCAAAATTTTGCGAATGGTGCTGTTCGTGACCCGAATTGGTCGTGAACAGAAGCGTTCATGACCCGAGGTACCACTGTATATAGTTTACATGTTAATATTAATATGTAACATCTTTTAAGACATGTTAATTATAATATTTTAAAATTCAATAAAATTATTTAGAAAAGCTTTTTACAGATTTTGATTTTATAGCTGTCTTACAGTTATTGTGTTACTATCTTTTAACCCTATGGTCACTGACTTTCAACAGTATTTAGACATATATTGTTTTTGTGTTATTATAGTTAGCTTTAAAGTCTCTATGTTTCTATTTTATAATAGTCAAAGATCAAACAGATTTCTCTGAAAAGTGATGATGTAATCAGATTCTAAAAGTTGGCTTAATAAAATTTCAAATCTCAGCCTTTGAATTATTATGTTGAAGGAGACACAAGACTGAACAATATGATTCTCTGTATTCTAGGCTTAATTTATTACTTAAATCATAATGATGAAATTGAAAAATGAATATGATTTTGATACTTGAATAGCTTTCCATTTTCTTATTATTTTTCTTTATATGTATACATTCTGTATTTTTCCTGTTTTTTCTCTTTTTAAGGTAGTTTAGTATAGGATTTTTTTTTTCTTTTAAGCATATAATTATGTAATAGGCTCCATAAATGAATTTACTGGAAGTAAACCAATAAAAATAGTTCTGTCCCTTCTTTCTGTGTGTGTACTATTTTAAGAAAATAAGTATTTCTTAACTGAATGGTAATAAAAGAGTTCTATTCGTATTGTTACAATATGATATTCTATTTTTTTTTCCTTTGTGCAGAAATTTGAAAGGTGTGATAGTTACACTGAGTGATAGTGGCCATCTACAATGTTCTTACCTTGGTACTGATCCTTCTTTATTTCAAGCTCCTAAAGTTGAAGCTAGAAATATTAATTATGAAGAATATGATGCAGAAATGAATAAACTTCAGAAAATCATTAAAGAAGCCAGGAAAATCAAAGGTATATTTCATTTTTTATCTTAATATTTTAAATGGTGAAGGTAGTCTAAAGTAATATGTTTCGGGATCTTAGTCATATTCTTCAAGTGTGCCTACTTTCAGATGAAGAGAGGTGAAACTGAAAAGATGGGAATAGATTTGCTACTCTTAGTCAGGCCACATTCATCTCTCTCTTTTGGGCAACTAAGCTATTGTATATGTGTCCTGAAAATATGGGGCTTAACATTAAATTGAAGTTCCAAGTCTTAAAAATGTATAGCTGGCTTTGGACTATTTTTAATGAAGTAATTGGCTAAATTTGCTAATTGCATAATTCTTTCAGATATCTTGCCTAAGTCTGAAAACAATGAAGATTTTGCACTTGCTGTGACAGTTTTGCCTGATCTGGATTCAGTTTCTGTATGTAAACTTGAATGCTGAAGTTTATATATAACAATTACTGGATTCAAAGACATGTTAATTATGTAGATATAAATATGTATGTATTTATTTAAGTGTGCCTGTATAAATAAATATCAGAATCAGAAAGGTACTCATTTGTGTAGAGTTAGTTATGCTGCCCTTTGGATTTGTATACAGTTACAGATTTTCTTAAAATAGAACAGTTTATCTTTAAATGTTTAAGATCAAAATACATTTCATGTAGCTGCAGTCCCAAAGTGGGCAGTGCTGAGGTGTTTGTGATGCCTTTACTACTGAATGGATCTGTTTTCTCATCTGCTTAAGTTTGGGGAAAATATTGTGAAAAAGCAGCTGGCTGTAGGTGAAATCATGCTTTCTTGGGACATCAGGCTGGCTGGGGGGAATTGTCCCATCTTCAGCTACACAGGGCAGGGGAGAAGTTGTCATCTGTTCATCTAATTGTGGGGGAAATATTAGTTTTGGGAATGGAGGGGTTTTTCTCCTTCCATCCCACATTCTCCCTCATTGTCTTCCCTCTTTCCCTCTCTAATATTTTGTGACCGCCTATAATTCCTGTGATAGCCATTTTGTGAGTTGTTATGCCCCTAAAGCATCACTTCATTATTGAAATCATGGGATTTTTTTTTAAATGGCAAGTAAGCTTATAGATTTAAAAAAAAGAAAAAAAATTCTGAGCAAAAAAGGTAGGCTGATTGAACAGAAATGTTGAAGAGGCAGGCTTGGCATCTTTTTGTGAATTCTGTTACACTTGTTTTTTCAATGGTTATTCCCTCTTTACATTGATTTTAAAGCAAATTTTATATTCACTGAAAGAGTTCAAATGGCAATATGATACAGAAATACAGTGGTACTTAAAAGTTTGTGAACCCTTTTGAATTTTCAATATTTCTGCATATATATTACCTAAAACATGATCTGTTCTCACACAATTCCTAAAACTAGATAAAGAGAACCCAATTAAACATATGAGTCAAAAACATTATACTTATTCATTTATTTATTGATGAAAATGATCCCAAGCTACGTATTTGTGTGTCGCAAAAGTAGGTGAACCTCTAGGATTATCAGTTCATTCGAAGGGAAATCAGAGTCAGGTGTTTCAGTCAGTGGGATGATAATCAGGTGTAAGTGTGGGAGGTCCTGTTTTAAAGAACAGAGTTCTGGGCATTCACTATGTAAGTCTGATCTTCACATTACACATATGTAGAAGTGCATCATACCTTGAACAAAGACTTCTAAGAACTCTGAAAGACAGTTGTTGATGCTCACCAGGCTGGAAAGGGTTACAAAACTATTTCCAAAGAGTTTGGACTCCACCAGTCTACTGTTAGGCAGATTTTGTACAAATGGAGGCAATTCAACACCACTGTTACTCTCCCCATAAGTGGCTGACCAGCCATGATTACACCAAGAGCAAGGCGTGTAATACTCTGGGAAATCTCAACCCCAGGGTAATGTCTAAGGATCTAAAGGCCTCTCTTGCATTGGCAAATGTTAGTGTTCATGAGGAGAACACTGAACAACTATGGTGTGCATGGCAGGGTTGTAAGGAGAAGGCCACTACTCTCCAAAAAGAACATTGCTGCCCATCTATAGTTTGCGAAAGGCCATATGGATAAGCCAGAAGGCTATTGGAAGAATGTTCTGTGGACAGATGAGACCAAAATAGAACATTTTGGCTCGAATGAAAAGTGGCATGTTTGGCAGAAGGCAAATATTGCATTCCAGCATAAGAACCTTATCCCATCTATGAAACATGGTGGCAGTTTGCTTTGCTGCCTCTGAACCAGAACAGCTTACCATAATTGATGGAACTATGAATTCTGAATTGTACCAGCAAATTCTACAGGAAAATGTCAGGGTATCTATCTCTGAACTGAAGTTCAAGAGAAAGTAGGTCATTCAGCAAGACAGTGACCCAAAACACCCAAGTTGTATGACCAAAGAATGGTTAAAGCAGAAGAAAGTTAATGTTTTGGAATGGCCAAGTCAGAGTCCTGACCTTAATCCTGGAGAAATATTGTGGAAGGACTAGAAGCAGGCAGTTCATGTGAGTAAGCCCACCAACATCTCTAAGCTGAAGCTGTTCTGTAAGGAGGAATTGGTTCAGATACCTCCAAAGCGATGTGCAGGACTGAGTAACAGTTATTGGAAATGTTTACTTGCAGTTATTGCTGCTGAAGGGGGGGACACCAGTTACTGAAAGCAAAGGTTCACATACTTTTGCCACACACAAATAAGTAGGTTTGGGTCATCTTCCTCAATAAATAAATGAACAAGTATAATATTTTTGACTCATTTGTTTAATTGGGTTCTCTTTATCTAGTTTTAGGACTAGGACTAGAACTGATCACATTTTAGGTCATATTTATGCAAAAATACTGAGAATTCAAAAGGGTTCACAAACTTTTAAGTACCACAGTAGGTGCATGGAACTAAAATTTTAAGTTTTCCTGATATAGAGTGCATAAATACGCTACTGGGGAGAATGATTAGGACCTAGTTTGCTTATGCCTATACTATTTTGATATAGCTGACAGGGTTTTCAACTACAGTCTAAGCTATAACCAGAAGAAAGTGGCTTCCAGTAGTAAACTATATTCATGATCTACACAATATAGTTTTATTCCCAATCTAAATTGTAGTTTCCATCAAAAGCTGTACATCACCTGTTAATCCATCAGTTCTTCCTTTTGCTGTCTGTAAAGATTGTCTCAATTCAGACAGTGTTCAGACATTATGCAAAGCTATGGTTTATGCTGGCCACACTGTAGAATTTGCAAAAGGAGAACTCAGATGCTAGTCTACTTTTGTTTGCTATTCAGTCAGCACTTGGCTTTATATCTTGAATCCTTGATCACCAAAGCAACAATCTTTGATGGCAAATAATGAGTGGAATATAATTTGTCAATTGAGATGTCTTTCCAAAGCCCTTAATGTAGGGCTATCATGGTGTCTGAGCTGAATCACTGCCTATGTTGCCTCTTTCATCCTAATTCTAGTGCTAAAAGTGACTGAACTGGATTTGAAATATATTCTAAAATTATACATTTTAATTACTTTGTTTTTCTTTGTATTATAAATATTATATTTATATGATATTTAAACAGTTAATTTATAACTGAAAATCATTTTGAAATATTAAAATTTTAAATTGCCCATCAATTACATTTTCTGGCTATGAAACAAACTTGCTAGCAGCACATTAAATAGGAATATGCTGTTTGTATGTTTTAGAAATTAACTGCCATTTGTTTTTCCTTTTTACGTTTTGAACAGTTTTATTTAACTTAATCTTGTATTGTTTCATAATTTCAAACTTAGTCATCTAATAGAATAGTAGTAATGAGTTTATTATTATTTGCTTACAGCAAGCTGTTGACAGTGAAATTAAAGCAGAGGTGATTCCTTCGGTGATGATAAAGGTATTAGCACTTTTGATAAAGTTATCCAAATCACTGAATAAATTATATAATACAAATATAGTACTAGCACGGTGGTATAGGGGAATGATTCTAAAATTTTACAGAAATATTTGAGTGATGTAAAACTCTTACAATATACTCTGGAAAATAAACATTAGATGTACTGTAAATACTGCTGTTTAGAAGTGAGGTAAGAGTAATTGATGGAATCGTTCAGATATTTTGTAATTTTAATTTTATCATAGAATTATTATTAATGATTTTAAGTCAGCATTTCTCAAACTATTTAAAAAGATGTAATCTTTTCTTGAGTCAGACACCTGCAGGGGCCTACACCCAGAAGAAGTTCCTTACTATGTTCTTCTTTCTCCTTGTTGCACTGTAAATACAGTATGTTAGCAGTGATAAAGGCAATAAGCACTAGCAGTGATAAAAGGGATTATGGCCTTCACTTTCTGTTACCTCTTTCTTTCTGGACAATTAGTAGTGTTCATTTTCTGTGACCTTGTACTCACTAGGCAATAGTGTGGATTTGGTCCCAAAGTAGTGAGAAAGGAAATGTGTAATGGTGACAGTTATCAAGAAGTAGGCTTGTCCAACAGTGTCCTAAACTCTGGAACTGACCCTGCTTTCAATTTTACTGACTGACCTGGTCAAGAAGAAGCTAACTAGCAATGGGGGGAAAGTTTTTGCTGCCGTAAAGTTATTAATACTCTCTTTTTTTCAGTTAATGGAATTATTTCTAGGGCTAGGAGAAAATTAAAATATTATAGTCCAATCATTCAGTATAGGCTTATGATAACATTCGAAAAGTCTGTGTTCATAGGTGCATCTTCAGGAGCAGATAAATTGGCTTTCAAATATGTTATTTTAGTTGAGTATTGTTAATTATGTAATATTTAGAAAATTGTAGCTTCAGGGGTAGCCCCGCTGATTTAAGAGTGAGTTGTTTCCAAATGTTATGTTTGTAGTGGATGGTGTTCTGGTCAGTAGCTGAAATTTAAAATGTCAAACATTTAACTCTGTTTACACAAATTCCTTAAGTGATTCTGAGTAATTATTTGGTTCCCAGTTTACAATTTTATGCTGTCTCAGATTATGATCTAGAACTCTAAGTATCATAATCCTTAATATACATTAGGTACAGGAGAATTCTGAATTCAAAATGCTAAATAACACATTGAATGGAATGTAAACCTAGGCTGGCTGACTATCTGTCAATCAGTCAGTCAATCAATAAATAAAATGAACTGAACATTGCCTGTATGTTAATCTCTGTGGAAGTTCTAACTATAGATTTGTTGAAATTATGAAATAGTATTTTTGAAGTTGTAATACATTAGTTTTACATTTATAATTACAATTTATTCTGAGTATTATATTATTGTCTATAAATACTTTTCTAATTTTTTATTCCAACAGATTAAAGTTGACAGCACATTAGCAACACGTACAAAATTAACAGTAGGTGTTCCATCTCCTTTAGCGTTGACCCAAAACTCCTTCATCTTAGAATTAGGTAAATGGCCTATTTTGATCTATCATTGCTTGGTGAATTAATCATAACTTTAAATCTTTAAATAGGATTTATGAATGTCAAAATACTTTTCTGTTTTTTGGGTTAACTCCATCAGTAATCTCTAAGATAGATAAATCATACAGTAATAAATGTTGGAAATGCTATGAAACAAAAGGAACATTTTACTACATGTGGTGGACATGTAAAAAAACTCAAAAGTTCTGGAAAGATATACATAGTGCAATGCAGAAAATGTTAGAAATTAAAATTGAAATGAAACCACAATTTTTCTTATTAGGTACAATCCCAGAAAACATCAACTAGAAATATCATAATTTATTGAGACACGTGTTCACTGCAGCAAGAATAAATTTTGCTCAACACTGGAAGAAAGATACAATTCTGACAATATCCGATTGGGAACTTAAACTTGGAGAATATGTAGCAATGGCAGAATTTATAGTATATATTCACAACAGAAGTTTAATCAAATTTAAGCAAGTATGGTTCCCATACATGCAATATATCACACAGCATGGCAAATATAAACATTTACACTTCAGCTTCCAAGGGGGCCTAAATGTTTATAAACTTTGTAAATTAGCAGAAGCACAAGAAGGAGTAAGTTTGAAACCGAATAGCTTTTTTTTCTTTTTCTTTTTAGGAGTTGCCTATTTTGCTTTGCCTGTTTTCTTTTTTTTTTTTGGTCAACATGCATGAACAATAATATGTAACAATACAGTTGCGACCTTAGTATTAAGTTCATTTTAAGACAGAAACCTTTATTATACAATAACTACTTTGACATAATTTATAGCTACTTCTTAATGTGATATTTGCCTTTGGATATAAAAGCTAAATAATCTTATACTTATTAACATTAACATTTTAAATCATAGTTAATACTGATATAATACCTTTTTTCCTATCTTTAGAAGTTATCTAAACATTAGAGTATTAATCTCTAGTCAACACTGCATAAATACCAGTGTATTGAAATAAGATATTGTATTACATACAATACAGTTTGTTACATGTAAAGTATGTAATATAATGTATTACATATAACAATATAATAAAATAAATTTTAAAAATAAAAATAAAACTAGACTATAAATAGTTAAAAATATAAACATTAATTCTAAAATTAATTAATAATTAAAAGCTTGAGGAAAGAGATGCATCTTCATAGATTTTCTTAACACCAAGAAAGTGGGACCAAATGCAGCTTCTCAGTGAGTGTGTTGCATTGCATTGGAGCAAAGCAAGAAAATTCTCTTTTCCACATGCTAGAAAGATGGACCTCTTACAGTGAGGCCTCTCCTGCATATCTTAACAGCTGGACAAGATTTGTAATAACTTGCCAGATGGAGCTGGGAGAGGTGAATTTCCCATTCTTCTGTCAACCAGGACTCTGTGATACCCATCAGGTCAGTACTTTCCTCCCGAGATAAATCCTGGATAATATATATTTTAAAAGCAACTGACCTGACATTGAAAAGCAGGACTTTTATGTTGGAGGGGCCACCATTTCTATCTCCTTGTCTTCCGTCATTAAACTGGAACCTGAAAGGAAGGGAAGCTAGCCATCAGTCTGTTTTTTGTTTCCCTTATTTACCCATGCCATCTTTTAACACGAGGCTACAGCAAATGTTCCCTCTAATTTCCGACATGCCATGTGTGGAATAAATTTGTTTTGTGCAGCTTTTCCCAAACCAAGTATACGTTTGTGTGCCACAATACAACTATACAAGTAAATTGCAAAGACATGTAATAGTGATGGGTTAAAATGTTCATATATTCCTTAGTTAAAGTATAGAAACTAGAAATTATAATAGTATGTCACATGCACACTTAAAAGTTGTGTCTTCAAATCCTTTTTGACTGCCCTCTGCAATGTTTTTGGCAGCACATTTAAAAGTGGCTTGCCAGTTCCTTCCTTTTAGGACTGAAAGGGAGTGACTGGTCCAAATTCACCAGCTGCTTTCTGCCTAAGGCAGGACTAGAACTTAGTCTTCTGGTTTATAGCCTGATATTTTAACCATTATTGTATTTTTAAATTTGATATTGTAATGAAAGAATCATTAAAACAAAAAAGAAGGAAAAGCATTATGCAAGAAGCATTTAGATAGCCCCCTCTTTTTCATTTTGCCCCATTCTTCCTTTCTTTTCTGCATGTATTCTGAACTTATTTAAACTTTAATTATTATTTAAATTGCATTGCTTAATTACTATTTAAAATTGAAATGTTTATAAAGTTAACAATGATCATGGATCTTGTGTGGCCAAAACTCAACAGATATTAATTAAACCTTTTTTGGAGGGATGAGGGAGATTAATTAAACCTTTTTTGGAGAGAGGCATTCCTTTAAATTCAGGAGACTGTGGGATTGTGTCTGGCATGTCTCTAGCTGGGTCTGATCCAAAGCAGAGCAACTGCAACTATAAGGCTGGGACAGGACTGCCTCCTGCTGTCCCAAGCAAAATGTACCTCCCACTCCGTTTGCACCACGGCTGCACCAAGCGACCCTTGCTGTTGCAGTTAAGCTAAGGCAGTGAGCTTGTGCAGGACTTCCTGCAAGTTGTGAGCCTGGAGTTTTATGGTGCCTAAATATATTATTATAATCATTACTGATGGTGGCGGTGGTAATGGTGGTGGTGGTCACACAGTCAGCCAGATGTTTAGACTGGATTTGGCATTTTTATCGACCTATCAAGTCTTTCCCAAAGACCTGGAATAGGCAGATGTTGTTTGATGGTGTTAAAGGTATCATCGGAGGATGTAAGCTGTTCCAAGTAAAGCTGCCTTTTGCATTTGACTGATGATGACTTTGTCAATGCTGATGGTCTTCAAGTGGTGCTTCAGATGTTTTGGGATTGCACCCAAGGTGCCTATTACTATTACTATCTTTGCTTTCTTTTGCCATGGTTGTTCTATTTCTATTTGCAGATCTTTTATTTTGTGATTTTCTCCAGTTCTTTATCTTCTCTTCTGCTGTCTCCAGGTGTTACAATGTCTACTATCCAGACTTTTTTGTCTTTCTTATCAACAGTTGTTAAGTCTGGGGTGTTGTGTGGCAGGTGCTTGTCTGTTTGAATTCTAAAGTCCCAGAGCACTTTAGCTTCTTCATTTTCTATTCCTTTTTCTGTTTTGTGGTCCCACCAGTGTTTGCTTGCAGGCAAATTATATTTCTTGCAGTTATTCCAATGCACTATTGTTGCTACTTTGTCATGCCATTGTTTGTAGTCAGTGTGTACAATCTTGCAGCAGCTAACTAGGTGGTTCACTGTTTCTTCAGCTTCTTTGCAGAGGCGGCATTTGCTGTCTGTTGCTGTCTTCTCAATTCTGGCTTTGAATGCATTTGTTCTTAAGGCTTGGTCTTGTGCAGCCAGAATTAGCCCCTCTGTCTCTTTCTTCAACTTGCCTGCTTTTAGTCATTGCCAGGTCTTGTTGTTATCTGTTTTGCCTGCTAATTTTTTTCTTTGTGTACTGGCCATGTAATACTTTGCCTTGCCATGTCTCTTTTCTGTTCTTTATTTGGTCTTTCTTATAGGCCAGTTTGGTTTCTTTGATATTCAGTAACCCTTCCTGGTGTACTAGCTTTAGTGCATCTTCTTCACTGTCCTTCAGATATTCTTCCAAAGCCCTTTTTTCTTCTTCAACTGTCTGGTTTACTTGTAACACTCCATGCCCATCTGCTCCTTGGTAAGTAGAGTCTGTCAACATTGCTGCATGGATGAAGGGCACAATTCGTTGTTGTCATCATCATTATCATCATTTTGGGGTAACTTAATTTTATGTTTACTCAGCTTTTTATTGGGTTGATGTGTGGGCACATGCACACACCTTAGAGAAAATGGGCTATAACCAACAAGCAATCAAGATTTATGCTTCCTCAGCCTCTTCTGGTATACTAATATAGTCATTCAAAAATAATTGTGGGATGCTCTTGGTACCAAAGCTCCCTAAGGTGCTTCCAAAAAAGTGCAGTTCATTTTAGAGTCACTTGTTCTATGGTAACTCTGAGAGGTGATTTTCCTGCTATACAGCAGTAGTTGTTTTGACCCCAGGACCATGAAGCTGATAAAATTGTAGGCAAACAGTCTGGTTAGGAACACACAGTCAATGGCCTAATCCCATAAGGAAGCTGCTTTTCATTCACTGTTCTCCTTCGGCCAAGTAGTTGGCTTCAACCTCCACTCAAAAGGAGTCCTAATGCAGGATCCTATTGTTGTATTTTATTTGGTATGCTAAATTTAACATACATCAAGCATGTTATAAAGCATTAGTAATTAAACTCTGAGAGCCAGTTTGGTGTAGTGGTTAAGGCATCAGGCTAGAAACTGGAAGAGGGTGTGTTCTAGTCCTGCCTAGGCACAAAGCCAGCTGAGTGACTTTGGGCCAGTCACTCTCTTAGCCCTAGGAAGGAGGCAGTGGCAAAACACTTCTGGAAACCCTTGCAAGAAATCTCCAGCAACTTGTCCAGGCAGTCACCAGGAGTCAAAAACTGACTTGAAGGCGCATGCACAAACACACACACACACAGACAATTAAACATTACTAATATAGATGGGATTCAGTTTAAAGTGGTTATGCCAATACTGAGTTTTATGTTGTAATACATCTATAACATGAGAACATCCAATTAAGTTAAAAGCAGATAGTGATGCATGTTGTTAAATAATGATGACTAAGATTGGTGTCTAAAGAATTATGTATTGTTCTCCATATATAGGCATGGGAATATTTTTCATGTACATTTCCCTTTTCAGATGCTGTTTGCTTTTAATTGCTGTGACATGGTAATTGGGCTGTGGAGAGATCTGAATTTTCAGAGCAAAATGTGATTCAGAGCATGCATGGAAATCTCTCAGGAGAATCTTAAACCAATCATATTTTTCCTGGGACTGAGTGTCAGCTGCAGAGGACAGCCACGAAAACTCAGGAAAAGCCACGGCGCTCCTAGAAATCAGCAGATGGAGACTATGAACATTGCTAGCAAACACTTACTTTAATAGAACAGTCTCTTTTCTACAGAGATTACATATAGATTTATTAAACTGTAGGACATATTACCAACATAACAAAATATTACCCTTGTAAAAGTTTTATTTTACAATTGATAACATTCTTTTATAATAGAAGCCATTTTGCCTATACAACCAGAGATAAAAAGTCTCTGCAGAAACTGAGTTCAACAAAATTGTAAGCTATTTGGCAAAAAGAATATGCTTCATAGTTGTTGGGGGGGGGGTTGTTTGTTTGTTTTTGGTGTCTCATAGATACAAACTGATTCTACTGCTGGTAAAGCCAAAAATACTAGTTTACAAAGTTACATAATTTTAGGATTCCAAAAGACTAATACTGGAAGATTTTGCTTTTGAATAGATAATCTGCTGGACTGATTATCATTCTTAATGAAATACTTGATAAATTTCAATAATTTTTTGAGTATAAATGGTATATAGATAAATTACATTACATGTGCTTTTCAATATAGGTTAAAGAATGAATGAGTAGTGAGCTATGACTGAACTGACGTTTCTTTGTTATAATTTCATAGACGCATTTCTCAGTCTCTTTTTCCAACTTACCTTTCCATTTTTATGTTTGTGTTTGCAGAGTCATCTGTATCTAAAACAGTTGTACTTTCTGCTTTTCTAAAAGGGAACTATCTACCAGCAGATTTGAAAGGCAGTGTTCTAGCATCATATAATACACCAACAGGTAAAATAAATAATAAAATAACAGTTTATTTGAAGGTAATTCTTCTATATGTAACATTATTTGTCTTAATGTGTTTGTAGAAGCAATTGTTAGCTACTTCATGCTATTGAAATATGTTTTATGTGATACTGCCTTATGCTTTTACCAGTTTCAGTCTTTTGCTTTTAGTGAAGCTGTCAAACTCTGTATTCATATCATAAATTACTTATGCAGAGAATGAAATGATGAAATAAAATGATTGCTTCTATCAGCCTGTACCTTACTTTGGACTGTTCATTTAGGGTGCTCTGGAAGCAAATCCTTATTCCTTGGAGTCACAATTTACTTTATCCTTCAGTGTTTCATTTTAACACATCTGCCAGCAAATAGGCTGCTTTTATGAGTAATCATGTTCTGTAACTGGTATGATTTTTTTAAAATTTCAGGCAAGAGTTAAGGTAATGTAAAATGTATAAATAAGGAATGGATGCAACTTAAACTGGTCTAAATTCATGTTTTTGTGTTTTACATTTTAACATGTAACTAGTAGCTTTTATTTTACATGGGACCATCAGCTGATAATCAGTAGAGACTTAACAACCCAAATATATTTATTTCATAATTATATTAACTCTGATATATTTAATATTTTGAAGAACTGAAAACAACCTGTGTGCTTAATAAATAGATTTCCGTAACAATTGCTTGACTTAAACATGACACCTACAGTTTCTTTTGCTTATGTTGTGCCCCAAAGTTAATTTTTATATCTATATAATTTTATATAGATATAATTTTTATATAATTTTTATAATTTTATATCTCTTAGCTGATATTTTTAACCACCCAAACAAAAATCAAGATAACAGATTAACCAAAAAAAAAATTGATATTCATACATCAAGCATTTACTACTGTACTGTCCTTCATATGCCCACATATGCTTAGCCATTAATAGAGGAACAGTTTTATGATACTTTTTTTGTTAGATGTGAATCCTGCCTCTCTTCAGGAGTTCCAAATGGCATACATAGTAGTCCCTCATCCATTCCTCCCTCCCCATCCAACTGCAACCTTGTGAGACAGGTTGGGCTCCAAGAGAATGGCAAACCTAAAGTCATCCAATGAACTTCTGTGGCTGACAGTAGACATGAACTTGGATCTCGCTGATGCCAATTTGACACCTGAACCACTTTGCCACATTTGCAAGATCACAACATGGTCTCTTATGTCATTTGATGAGACGCCAAGGCTGGGGTTTACAGATGCGTTGTTGTCTACATATACTGGGTTGCCTGTCCATAGGAACAGGACATTTTGATTTTATGTATATATGATTTATTGCAGGTGCACCAAGAGTTGCCCAATGCAAATTCCGATTACCTTTGCGGTTAGTTTGCTCTCCTGCTCAGCCTTCAAAAACAGCAAGCCAGAAGTTAACTATTGATACCAACAAACCTACAGTCAGCCTTATTACTCTTTTTCCAGGTAGAAATTCAAATAATAAGCATTTTTAATAAGAAAATGTCTGCAGTAGAGAAGAAAGTTTGGCAAATGATGCAAACTTTTTTTTTTCTTCTAGACTTTGCTGATCAGAGTGATGAAGATCAAATTAATGTTTTAGGATTTCAGTTATTAGCTGGCTCCAGAGTCACTTTACTTGCTTCAAAAACATCTCGTGAGTGTTTTGATTAATTGAAGTTATTCAGAGTTGGGATTTGTATTGGATTTTACAGGAACTATTCCCAAGTTCTCAATTTTACTTCAGTTAATTTTAAATTTGGTTTGATTAATATCTTCTGTAAGAAATCCATATAGGACTAGGACACCCCGAAATTATGAGTTCTTATGTAGAACATAATTTTGCATGTATAAAGACTCATGCTTGAATTCGGGGTCCCATTCAGATAACTTGGGTAGCACAGTTAGTATTCATAAACTATTGTATTTCATTAGATGGGACTGTTATCATATCCATAGTAAAGAGAAGCCTGCATTTTTAGTAGTCATTAACAATAACTGTTTCTATGCATGTTTAGAAATATTTACATTAACAATCATTGTTTCTGTGGCTAATGATATATAGGTTTTCCTTGATTTATTCACTATTATGTGATTGATCTTTTTGTCTTAAGTATTTGGTTTTTGTAAAAAAAACAAAAACAAAAACTCACTATTATTCAGTTTGTGTCAGCGTAGTCAGTTTGCACTAAAGGTCTGGAAATATGCCAAGACTTTTTCCTACCAAAACTGCTTGAACATTTTCCTGCCAAAAACCAATTTCCTTCCTTACATATTTACTATCATGTTGTACAGTTATTCTAGTTGTTGCATCCTGTCTTTCACTTACTTCTATCTCTGCAATAGCTACTATTATTACTGTGGGGCCAAAATGGCCATCATAATCATCTCCAGTCCCTTTATCAGAAAGGAAAAGGGCCTCTCTAACACAACAACCAAAGTTGGATGTGCTACATTGTACCAAAGCTGGTAAAGGATTCTCGACCCTAGGATGAGCTTTTAAGCTGGGCTAATTTACTGAGTGCAACCTAATGAAGAATGCTAATACAATTCATGTTTGCCATATATCTGTTGATTGTTGTTTGATAAGTGCTATTAACTGGACATGCAATCTAGTTGTGAGGTGTTTTAACTCTCACCTTTTTTCAGTTTTAAATTGTGCTTTTTAATACTGAGTTAATCATTTTTAAACATTCATTGTGCATATAGCATTTTCCACTGTCCATTTTGAAATATCAGAAATACGGTTCCGTATAAGATTTGGAAATGCAAATATTCAAGTATCCTTTATTCTATTTTTATAGATTTTAGAGATGCTGTGTAGAATTATCTAGATTTTGGTGACATGAGCTTTTCATTATTGCATCTGATGGGAAGAAAACTTAGTAATGTTCAGTATAAACCCTCTAAGGGGAAACATCTGGGGAAGAAGTTAGGTAGGAATTCTCATGGTATCAGTTAATTTACTTTTATAAACTACATTTCTGTTTGTGTTTAGTTGTGTGAGCATTCTTTTTGCATGATGCTTTTTAATATTTAAGTTGACAGTATTTTTTTAAACAAAGCAAGAACATTCCATATCAAAATTTTGAGAATGCTTAAGATTTTAAAAATACTATAGTTGTGCAAATGAGCTAAAATTAGAACTGGTTATTTGGATATTTGTTTTACAGAGCTAGTAATTTAAATGATGTACATGTCTGAACAAGATCTTAGCTGATATAAATAATTGTTGATTCATTAATGGAAAGAAAGGAAGCATTATATTATCCCATCAGAAGCTTTGGCTAGCTAAAGTATGCTGTAATCTTTTAGTTTTGACAGAGTGTTTAATCTCCCCTCTCAGAATAAGTTTTGCTTCCCACCAATCATTCTTTTCTCCATTTTGATTTATTTATTCCCAAATCTAATATGATGCATGCAGTCTTAGTATAAGTTTTCCCACGGTATATCTGGTAGACATATAGTCTAGTGTTTTGCAGTCTGTGATTTAGATTTTGTTCCACCATATAACCCATGAGCTGTAATTCTGTTCATACCTATCTGGGAGTAAGTCCTCATACTGCTTTACAGTTTTGCCAGATATGAATTTCTAAAAAATATATTACACATTACTGAGAAATAATGTTCTGTATTTTTTTTCTTGTTGTTTAATCACTTTCTATTTGAAACAATGCCTACTATTTTTTACTGGTCCCTATTTCACCTGTGTGTCATCAGCTGACTTTGGCTGATCTAGAGACCTAACTAAGGTTGGCCTTGGCTAGTACTTGAGTGGGACATAACCTGGGAATTCTAGGGCTGAAGGCTAGACTCTCCTGTTGGTAGCAGTGTGTGTGGAAAGGGGAAAAAGATACTTCTCTGTATATATATTAGATATATCCAGATATAGATCTTGTAATTATTCTTCAGATACTCACTTTAAAAGCATTTTAAAAATATTTTTGTGCTTTTTTTCCTCTCATAACAAATATATTTGAACTAGAAATATATGCATTTCAATATGCATGTGCATTCTTTATTCTGTTTGTATTTTGGAATCAGAAAAGTGGATAAAATTCTGGTTTTATCTTGGATTGGACTCTCTCATTTCCCATATTGTGCTTTGTGGTATTAAATAGTTCTGAGAGTTTTCAGCTTGCCTTTGTGTGGCATTGATTGGATGTAGTTGAAGAGCTTATGGCCACTATGGCAATCACGGACCTGTCTCAGGTTATCAGAGGCCCAACTCACAAAGGTGGTTATATGCTGGAAGTAGTTTACAGTATTTATATTTTGTGTATAGTCTATGCCGCCTAGAGTGACGTTGTTTCTGTTGTGCGGCCTTATAAATCTAGTAAGTAAATAAATAAATAAATAAATTTTAAAAATTGGTGAACTTTTATGTTTTTTACTCTGTATAAAGCCCAGAGTCATTCTGAGTGGTCAACCTACAAATGTGTCGATAAATAAGTAAATTGGGGGCTCAGATCCTACTTTTTTCTTGCTCTTAGTTGTAACTATTTCCTGGATGAACAAGCCCCAGACATCCATTTTGTGAAAGCCTACAACCTCTTAAAAGTTAGGGATCCCTAATCTAAGCTATAAAATATAATTTAAAAAATCCCCTTCTACTGTGCTTTATTAGAATCATGGATAAAGGGATGTTTTCTAGTTCTAATTATAGGAATATATGGAAGCTTGTTGAAGTATTGATCATCATTAGATTCTTAACATCTTTTAATTATTCCCAAATTGAGTGTAATTCTTGTAGTTTATTAAATTAGCACTGAAAGAAATTTGAGGAAAAGTTTTATAAATAAAAACTGTAGAATAAGAGAGTACTAATAAGAATTACTTGAGTTCATTTTAGCAGAGTTGTACTGAAGAGAACTTTCATGTATATATTATATATTTTTTCTAAAGTTTATTTCAACTTTATAATCTTATGAAATAAATGAAGTAGATCAGTAGTTATAAACTGAACTTTCTTTAACATTTTCTTGTTAGTACCCTTAGTTTGTTCCATTTTTAACTTAGATAATGGGTACTTCAAAAATTATGTTAAAAATGTTCAGTCATTGTGCCAGAATTATTTCTAGAAATAACAAAATTAAGGTTGCATGTTATCATGAACAGATGGGTTTCTCATTTGTAAAGGACATGTTTTTAAATAAAACTTGCATATTTTCCTTGTATGTTGAAAAAAGAATTTGTCATTGTCCCATCAGTGAAATATACTTTCTGGGAATTATGCCAGTAGAAATGTTGTACAATCTTAGAATACTGATCTTATGAAATTGTTTAATAAGTAATATTCTACAACTTTTGCTATTTTTTTTTCTGACTTGGCTAAGGGCTTAACAAGCAGAACATTTTATATTTAATTCTCACTCTTATTTTTCTTCACAGCTGTGCTTTCAAAAGAATTGAATGAATGTAGCATTTCTTTAATACTGAAATCATAATTCTCTATGGCTAGTTCTTTCTATGGCCTATTTTCATTAAGAAATGATTTGTAAACACCACACAGTAATTATATATTTTTTTCTAGTATAGCATAAGGCATAAATTCTTAATCTGAATCAGGATGTTTTTAACATTTTTTTGTAGAAGAATGGCAGTAGTAATCAGCAGTAGAAAGTCCTGGGAAATTCCACATTAAGTATTTTTTTCTACATGCAAAGAATCTCTTACTGCTGACTTCCTATAGCCATATTCTATACCTGAATGGATAGAGAATATCTTTCAAATTTTGGGAATGTATAGTTTGATGACAACTTGCTAATAACAGTTTAAGAGAATTATCAGGAACTCAGAAGGTAGTATATTGGTCAGATTACTCTCTGTATGCATTGTGGACCTGATCCAATTTAGGTATTCTGCTTCATAGTCATAAATGATAAGCACCAACACATGGTTATCTCTAATTATATTTTGCCTGCTTTGGATTAAGTGATCATGGGATGTGCTTTGTCAGCCCACTATAGTGAGAGCAATTTTTGAATAAAGTAAGCTAATTGTGGGGTTATTGGTGGAATGAACAGACTAATTATTATCTAGCAATGCTGAGTATTAAGTGGTTGGACAAAGAAGGAAGGTGTAATTCTGACTAAAGCTGTGACCTGTAATGTAAGAAAGTGAATTATTTTAAGAATTGATGTTTTTATCATGACACAAACTTTTTACCTTACATTTCCTTATATTTGAAAAGTATTAATGTACAAAAATAAAATATACAGTATTCCTCTAGTTGTTATTATACAGTGAAGAAATCTGTATGGAGTAGGCTTTGTTTCAGCTCTTTCGTGTAGTAGTGCATATTATTAGTGTTGTCTCTAGAGCTGGATTACAGGACTGTACCTGAGCTGTAAAACACTTCCAGGTTAAGGAAATGCCAAGTTGTTGGCAGTGCCACTGCAAGTGAATCATTTGCACCCTGTACTTGGCCCCTCTCAGACCTTGCAGGTTATTGATATTGATGATAAACTTGTTATTCAATATATTTTAACACTTCTGATCCAGCACACTATTGAATTCAATAGCCCATTGTTTCTTTTAATACATTTTAATTACTACCATGAATTGAATACATTATTATTTATAAATCAATGTGCCAAAATGGTCTTAAATTAGAATTCCAGTGAAATGTGAAGCTGTTCTGAAAAAAGGGTTGTGCAGGTAAGAACAAAAATGATGATATTCAATATATTTGTTGCATCAATAAAACACTACTTTGAAGAATTATACCACCTATAGCTGAAGGGCAAATAATTTTTGCTTTTATTTTTATTTTGCAGAGCGTTACAGAATTCAAAGTGAGCAGTTAGAAGACATTTGGCTAATTACAAAAGAACTCACTCTTCGTCTTGAGCAACACTTTGGGAGGCAAAATTGCAAAGACTTTGTATGTACTTTTTCTGGCCCAATCCCTTTACAAGACTATTTTGACATAATTGATCACCATTTTGAGGTACGCTTCTAAATATATATCGCTTATAACTATGTCAGTGTTTATGCTTTCTTCAGTTGTTATAATGAGCTCTTATTTTTATTAGACTATTTCCTACTGGTTACAAAGAATAGTCTGGTTTTCTAAGAATTCGCTGTTTTGCCTTTCCCATTGTAATGAACTTTGAGAGCAAGAATATATACCAAAATGTTCTATAAAATGCCTTGTTGGATTGCTAAATGGCTAAATTGCAAAATAATTATAGAAAACAATACTAATATTAAGTACTTCCTTGGGAGTAAGTCCCAAGTACTCTTGCTTACTTCTAAAAAAATAAGTATACAATTTTATATAGTGAATTTTAAAATTTAGCTTTCCCCTTTGTAAACACTGTACAGTACTTTAAATGTTCTAAAATGTAATGATTATGCAAGTAAAACTGGAATGGTACCTCATAATCTGCTACTGTTATGAAAACCATAATAACATTATTGCGTATTACCTTGGGCTCAACAGTTATTTTCAGTGTTGGTAATAACTGGCATTCATTTAGCCTGTTAATAGATTTCATATTGAGTGTATAATTTTAGGCTTTCACAATGGGTACCATAGCATGTAAAAGCAATATGCAATAAAACTTCTAAAATGTAGCATCATGTATTTGTTTTCTAGAACACTGTTAACTATTTCTCTGAAAAACTTTCTTAATTATAGCTGCGTTTGAACGCTGCAAAGTATGAGCAACTATTAGCTGAAAGAGCCATACAGTTTAGAGCTATTGAACGACGTTTGTTGGCACGGTTTAAAGATAAAACCCCAGCTCCACTTCAACATCTGGACACCTTGTTAGAAGGAACTTACAGACAGGTCAGTATAGTTGGTTTATAAGCTTATCCATTTTTAATGTTTCCCACCGTACTAAACACAAAGTTTTAAAATATATAGCGATACCTTCCTTGTTACATTTATCATGGAACAGTAATTTGTTTAACCTACTATTCCCTGCAACTTTCCAGATGATCTGCAGTGGTTTTTGTTTGATCTTGCAATACAGGATCGCTACTCAGAAGTCTCATGAACTTTGACAGTGCATCATTCTTTCCAAGCTGGACTACTTATGTGAAAATATTTTATCGTTCAGAACTTGTGTAAACATTTATGGTATACTGTAAACTGATGGAATAGTTTAACTGCTGTAATATTCACAACAAAATAATCTGAGACTAGCAGTCTCCTTTTACAAATGTGTTTACATCCTGGGTGTTTCAAAGGCTATAGTTGAAGTAATCGAAAGCAAACTGACTGGTATTTTCTTGCAGTAGATATAGTTTGATTTTGTATCTCAGCCATGCATTACTTTAAAAAAGAATCCCACTGAGCAGACTGTAGAGCCATCTGATCTTTCACCAAACACACTTGGATCTGTCTAGGAAATCCACAGTGAGGTCATAAAAGTAGAAACCATGATTCAACAGCATACTCCTCTTATAAAAGAGGCTGTATATAGTCATTGTCATAAACAGTGATTGATGAATTTGTCTTCCATGAATATATCTAGTCCATTCTTCAATGTGTTTATCTCATTTGGGGCCTGAAAATGTCATTAATTATGAGTTGCATATTTTAAAAAAATCCTTTGTTTTATTTCTCATACTGAAACGATGGGATCCTTTCTAAACTCTTCTTCCATTTATCTGTTTTCCCCTACATACATCCTAATTTATGTATGTGTATAAAACATTTAACGTGGGGAAGCCCATATAAGGAATCACTGGAGTTCTTTGTCCTGCTAAATTACAGACAGTTTTATGAGCAAGACTGAATGTGCTGGATGAAGAAACATATGGCAAACCTTGTGGCTATCTCTAAATCAGACATGGGGAACCTTTTTGTGGTCAAGGGTATACAACATTTTTATGCAACAACTTCTACTGTTTGCTGGTTCACTGTAGTCTTTTGCCAGAGACCCCAATTTTAGGAAGTCAGTGTGGATGCTTCTATACATTCACTGGTTGCAAGAATTCATAGTAATATGCACAAACACAAATCTAATAAGTAATCACTTATTGTGGCTATCTGAAGACATCTGAACCCTACTAATTATATTTTACATGCAAAGACATTCTAGCATTCCATAATTAAGATACTTACCACCAATGGTGGATATAAATTTCTATGCAAAATCAAACTTCAGGTGTCAAGACGGTTGTTGTTGTTATTATTTATTAAATGTGTATGTCACTTGACCCTCAATGACTCTAGGTGGCTTATATCTCCTAGGGGAAGGTACCTTACACACCTTTCTTTTAAGATTTATGTACTTCAAGTTTCTCTTTTTGTTGGTGTGTTTCAAAGAACATGCACGAGTGAAGACCTGTGTGTGAACATTCAGATGCCCTCTCCTCATCAGAAACCTTTCTTGACTGTTCACAAATGAGATCGTAATATCTCTATAGAAGAAGGAATAAGGGAAATATATAAATGGCTACAGCTGCTAGACTAATTCCCACATTTCACAGTTTAATCTTGGTGAGGGACTAGAAATGGTATAAAGATGGAATGCTGAGGTAAGGTAAAGAAAACAGTAATCTAACAGAGACAAAAATATGTATAAAGTAGATAGAAAATGGATCTAATTGTTGTAAAGCACACAGAATATAAAAGGAATAAGAGCCACCTATTGAACCACAATTCAATAGATCTAACCCAATATAAAATCACAACAGGTCATCCCAAAAAATAAGATAATTTTCTGTGATTATTATTATTATATTTTTATCCCACCTTTATATCTAGCTATCTAGCTATCTCAAGGTAGCAAACATACCTAATACTTCTGCCTCCTATTTTTCCCATAACAACCCTGGGAGGTGGGTTGGGCTGAAAGAGAATGACTGGCCCAAAGTCACCCAGCTGGCTTTCATGACTAAAAGAGGCCTAGAATTCACAGTCTCCTGGTTTCTAGGGCAGCACCTTAACCATACAGCACTACAGCTCTTGCCCTGGTAGGGACACTTTTAACAGAATCCCAGCATTTCTATGCTGTTTTGGACATTTTTTAACTCGGAGGTCCCTGCTCTTCTCCTTGTCAATTGGCTTGATATCAAATGAGACCAATACAATTATTTCCCTATTTTTTAGATCGTGAAAATATTCTTGGAAACTGTTGTAAGCCAGTCTTGAATATTCCAGCAAATATATTCTCTTGGTGAAGAGTACTCATCCCTCCCAGGAATACCATGCACCACATTGATGCAGCATAGCAGGACTTGATGGGGTCTTTAACAGTAGAATTGCCTAAATATTAATATAATAAAGGCACCATCATTTTTTGAATCTCATTCATGACCATTTCTGCTCTTTATATCAAAGTAAAATTGTACTGTAAAGCTGAAGAGAAAGTGGGGATTTTCCTACAATGAAAATCACAAAGTCATTCTCTCCATCCTTGATCAGTATATTATTTTAAAGGTGGCTGCCACACCATGTATGTGCAGCTGGGGGGCAGGACTTCCTAGGAATACCCTGATGTTCTAGCCTGTTGGCATGAACAATTTCTTTACAAATAAATTGCATTTGCTTACGGTATAGGCATGCATTTTTTTTTAAATTCAGCATATAAACTCTGCTTTTGACAATGGTGGAGGGAGAAATTCTCTATCTGTCCTGCAAACAGCATTATTTATTATTTAAGACTGTTTAGTTACCATTTGCTCATAATTGCATTAATTGAACAATTAATGCAATTAATTAGTATTTGAAGAATGCATGTGTTGTTCTTTTAATTGTATTAAAAGACTAAACATGCATTTAGATATACTGAGGTGGCCATGTATCACACTAAGGATGATGGTAAATGTGCAGTATTTTATTAACAACCATTTAGAATAATATAGATGAAATGCCTTGCACAGCTTAAAGGCATCTCTTCTGAAATACTGTTATGCTGAAAAAAATGCAGTGTTTCATGTGGAGGAATTGTATTTAATTTAAAGTGTTTAAATTTTTGTGTTGTTTGTTAGATTTGTCACAATTACTTCCAGTAGAGTGCAGCAGAAGATAATAAATATCCCTGCTACTAAGTATATGATACTTATTAAAATGATTTATGATTTATAAACTCTAAAGACAAGTATAAATAAAACTCATGAAAAGAATATAAAAGCTGTATTAGATTTTTGCCGCATTTACTATAGGATAGTATTTAAAAATGAAATGATAATCTCCTTTGCTCATTGTATATAAAAGACACGGGGTACTTTTAGAGGTCTCTACTCCTGATGATAGATATTCTGTTATTGATTCAGTAAAGAATCAGCTTTTTGCATGAAAAAAGGAAATTAGCATCAGATGCTGATTTTTTAAACTTTTTTCATACTTCTAAAATAATATATTTTAATACAGCTTTTATATTTTTTCATGGGTTTTATTTTTATTAATTACATCTATTTTAATTTTATTGAAGCTCACTAATGGAGCTGCTGTAATAGCAGATAAAAAATTTAATGTGCTTCTATCTGTAATTCTAGTCTGTGTCCATAATAAAAATTCTATTCTAATAGCAGATAAAGAATCTCTTGCCTAATGCATGAAAGAAAGTGGATGAAACATGGAAGTAATTCTGAGCAGATATCAAAATGGTGATATAAACATTGCCACATTTATACAACTTTTTTGTATTTATAAATTATCCTTCATTTTTATTAGTCATAAAAATCTGTCTTAAAAGTAGGGAATGTTCATTTATTCAGCCATTAGGGAACAAGATTCTCAGTAATGTATGTCATAAAACATGTAAGTGTTATTGCTTAAAATTACATTTAGAAATCCCTAGAAGCATGAGAATTGTCAATCAACTTTGCCTTTGAGTCCTTTTCCTTTGTGATCCCACTCTAGAAAAAAAATGTAATGGTGTATCGTAAATGATATTCACACTCTAAGATTTTGGAAGGGACTTTCACACTATTAATATTAGGCTCAAAAGCATATTTCATATGGGTGTTATCAGAAGATTGTATATACTCTCAGTGTAATCTGAAAGCTCTTCAAACATGTATAATGTTTAATTTCTGTGCTTTGAAGGGCTATGTTCTATCTATCTATCTATCTATCTATCTATCTATCTATCTATCTATCTATCTACCTACCTATCTACCTATCTACCTATCTACCTATCTACCTATCTACCTATCTACCTACCTACCTACCTACCTACTTACCTATCTATCTATCTATCTATCTATCTATCTATCTATCTATCTATCTATCTATTTATCTATCTAATATTTATAGCCCTCCCTCCATCCCAACAATTTTGTGGCAGGTTATGTTCTGTAAAATCTTGTCAAATAAATAATGATTTAGTTTGAAAGACACAATATTTATATCATAATGACACTGATGGAGAGGCATTTAAAGGACAAAACCCATAAGTGACAGCAAAAGGTAGATAATCTTGGTATTCGCCTGGACTCCAAGGGAAGAGTGGTTGGTTTAAGATGGCACTCTCAGATGGCCAGATACCGAATAAAATGATGATTGGGTAAAAAGATTAATAACCCAAAAATGCCATCTGTACCTTTGAGACCGTGTTTCAGCAGTGTTCCATGATGACAAAAAACTGCTGAAGAGGTGGATAATCAGAATCAAGAGTTTGTCCAAAGCTCAGAGCAGGTTCAATGAGTCCTTTTATGCTCGATTAAGCCATGTTCAATAGATTTGTTCATTCAACTGCCAGGGGGTCTTTCACAGCTTAAAAAAAATAAAAGATAATGATTAAGGACATACACTTTATCGATCAAAGCACAACAGTCATGTCCAAATCTAAGCATAGCAAAGTGGAAGGGGAAAAAAGAATCTGTGTACAAGTAGTATTGTGTAATAAACTCAAACCATTGTATATTTAACTCAAATTTTTCTATAGTAGGTTCTACAGTAGGTTCTTAACTATGGGTTAAGGATGAATTTAAGGATGCCTAATAAGCTCTGTGTTCAAATTAACTTGTTATAAATTGAATCTCTTCGATTTCTTTGTAGAAGATAGCACAATTTCTGCTTCCTCTAAAGCTAAGAGAAATTTGCATATGCATTTTTTTCACATAGAGAAGGGAATCAGTGATATCCAGAAGGATATCCTTGTTATATGTCAATAATTCTCTTGTACCTAAAACAGCTAATAGTTATTTTGTTCCTATTATAGCAGTACTCCCACAAAAAACAGGTATATTAGCAGGGTTTTTTTTTAATTAGGTTTTTTATCATGCCTTTTATATATTTTTGGCCAACTCAAGGCAGTGAACATACTTAATACTCCTGCCTCCTCTTTTCCCCACAGTAACAACCCTGTGAGGTGGGTTGGGCTGAGAGAGAATTGGCCCAAAGTCAGCTGGGTTTCATGCCTAAGGATGTACACCTAAGGGTGGCCTAGAACTCCTAGTCTCCTGACTTCTAGGCCAGCACCATAACCACTACACCAAACTCGCTCTTTTGGAGATTTGGCTTGGATTTTATAGAGGTATAAAAATATTAATGAATAATAGTGATGACTGAGCATTCAGTGTGATATCTCCTCCTTTTGATCCTAGTCTTCAAGGGGAAAAAGCTATTTAACGTGCATGCAAACTGGCTATGAAGGCCATGTAATGACAGGTATAAAATACTCTGCTATTGAGTAAGTATATCTGTACCTGTTTCCAGTAAGCATAAGCAATAATGTGATCATATTTGGTGACTCTGTAAGTTACCAGTCAATCTTAGCTCAAGGAGAACTTTGGATGAGATGATGTATAGAATTTATTGATGTGCTTTTAAAAAGCAGATCATGTTGAATTTAAAGTTCTTTACAATGTGTAGAACAGACAATGTTAAAACAGATGCAGTATGCTTATCAAATTATACATATTGTGCTTTTGAATTCACAATTAGAATTCTTAAGTTGTTAACAAAATGACTTGAACCATGTTTAATAGTTCTAAGAATTTTTTTGTTTTCATCCATTAGGAAGTAATCTAGTTAGATGCAGTTAAACTTGCCTGTATCCCAAACTTCTTCAATGTGGTGCCCTGAAAATAGATCAGGTTTCAATTCCTATTATCTCAGCACCCCTCCCACAGTCTGTGAGCTTCTGTACAGGTAGTCCTCGCTTACTGACTGCCTTGTTTAGCGACAATTCAAAATTACAATGGTATAAACAAAAAAATAATAGCTTTGCAACCAGTCCTTGCATTTATAACGATCGCAGCATCCGGCAGTCACCTGATCGCCATTTGCATGCTTCTCAACCCACTTCTGACAAGCAGAATTAATGGAGAACGTGGAAGTAAAATTGCAAGTTGCAGTCATGTCATGTTTTGTTTTGTTTAGCGATTGTGGTGACTCGCTTAATGACCAAATGGGAAGTAACGTCATAAGTCTGTCACAGTTACATGATTTTCCACTTAGCAACCACAGTGTTTAGTGACGGAATTGCTGGTCCCAATTGTGGTCTCTAAGCAAGGACTACCTGTATTCTTCTGTCGAGGTATGGGAAGAAAGAATTCTGGGTATAATCATACTGTCTGTCATATCATTTCTTCTGCCCCTCAGTAGTTGGAGAATTGACATTCATATAATAATAGATGGAAGAATGTCTTTCCTCACATTTGGGCTAAAGAGTATACAAGATTCCTCCCAGAGTATATGGCAGAGCAGTCGTTTTAGAGCAAGTTAAAAGTTTGTGTTCAATGGATCCATGTTAAAAAATAAAAAAAATGGGTCCCATTCAGAGTTGAGTCTAAGCTGGACTTTTTGGCTAAATGAGGGAGCCTAAAAGGTGTGGGTTGATGTTATAAACCTTGCCAACATACAAAGAACATAACTTGAGTAGATTCTGATTGAATTTTTAAGTTTGGAAAAATAGATAAAAGTACATCGTATATCAAATGTTTGCTGTAGTTAATAAAAATATTCCACAAGTACAATTCTAAATTACTCTTGGTTTTTTGTTTTCTCTTTTTTTATCTGATGAAATATCACAAACACAAAAGTTAGTACAGCAATAATAGTACAATGTAGTGATACATGATAGTGATTAGAATAAGCCAAAGCTTGAAGAGGAAATTATTATTTTTATTATTAGGTAGCTCCTGTCCAGTAAAATTGCCACCCTAGTGCAGTGCAGATTAGCAGTGCAATGCAGATTGTCTTACTAGATTGTGTTTGTGCTGTTTGTAGAAAAATTTCTAGAATTCATTCTAGGATACAGTTGCTTTAGACATAATATCAATAGTAATTCATTCTATTAAAGTTTATACTGTGCATGGTCATAAACAGATTCTGGAGAGGATTTAGAAAAAGGAGAGGGAGTACAAATCAAGGGCCAGCCCATTATATACTTGAATAGAAGGAAATGCTTTTCATGATGCAAATTGTGTTCCTCTTTTTGGTACATAATAGTCACAGTAATAAATGTAGACATGTTTATTTACCCTTTTGAAAGTGAAAAAAAGCCTTTGTTTGCTCCAAGAATGTCTGTGACATCCGTAATGTAAAAATTAAGATGTATACCTTGTAACTTCATTTATTTGTAGCTTTTCAAAGTGTGTTTTATTAACTAATCAGGTGGCAACATTTGTCTCTCTGGAAAGTGTAACTGCCATCTCTATTTTCCTTTCTCCCCTCTCACACGCTACTTTTAAACACCATAGATAAGTAATTAGAAACTAATAATTTAGTTGATTGTCCAGAACATAGGATTGGAAGGCCAGTCCTGGCATAACCAAAACGACTTACACTAAATTTGCTATTGACTGTAAGAGGTTGAAGTCACTTCTAATGAAATGTCCGTTTGTAAATGGGAGTTTGCCCAAAGAGAGCATGCTGTCATTATTTTGCAAGTGTTACGGGAGAGTGATTCAATGGAATACATGAGCATTTCTGACTCCCACATCTCAAATGTATTATGTGAAACCTTTTAGCGTTTAATGTTCAGTGAGGTATGGCTTGCAGCAGTGGAAGAGATTGGGTTCCCCAAAAGGTGGCACCTTTGTATCAGTTAGGCTTGTTTTAATGAATAGCATTTCTGAATATGATTGGCAGTCCCTTTTTAATTAAATTGCACCCTGACCTAGAGCTTTTGTTAAAGATGTCAAATTAGTCTCCGTCTTTCTCTTTTTGGCTAGTTTATGTTAACTACTGAAATACAGAAAAGTACTAGGAATACATCTGGGGAAGTACTAATTAAATAGAGGGGAAAGGTTTCTCGCTATGTTATTTTACTATCTTGAGAGATTGTCAGCACATAATCACACTTCTAAATCAAATACTTCAGGTTTTTTTAAATCACATGATCAAGTCAGTTCTGGATGAACAAATAATATACTCCCATTACTAGGCTGTTTCTTCCTCTTATCAGGCAGCTAAATACTTTAAAAAAACAAGGATATAATCAGTGTAATAGAAAATTGTTACTGGACTGACAATTCATCACCCTCACTCAGAATGTCTCAAAGTATATTTGGTTGACCAATAAAGTATTTTAATACTGGTCTTAATAAAGAGTGCTTGCTAGTACAGGTACAGTAGTTCTTGGTTAACAGCAGCAGATGGGACTGGAATTTCTGTCACTAAGTGATGTCATAAAGTATGATGTAATATGGTTGCCATTTGTGATCTCCTGCTGGCTTCCCCGTTGACTTTGCTTGTTGGGAGCCAGCAGTGAAGGTTGTAAATGGCAATCATGTAGCTGTGGGTTGCTGTGATGTAATTGTGAACCGGTTGCTGAGGACCTGGACCATGATCATGTGACCACAGGGATGCGACAGCCAGAATTTCAAGGACTGATTATAAGTACTACTTGTTCAACATCATTGTAAGTTTGAATGGACTCTGAACAGATGGTTGTTAAGCAAGGACCACCTGTACATTAATTTTTGCAGTTTGTTCCATGGATTACAAGATATTTGCAGATATTTTTATTTTATTGGTCTAGGTAGTTTGTATTTATCTCTTATGAGTCAACAATTTATTTCCATTTTAATTAATTTAAAATGGTGGGGGGCAGGGGTTGCAAGGATACAAAAGTGGTTTGCCATTGCTGATTTTTTAAAACCTTTCTATTCTATCCACATACCTGGTATTTCCCATCCAATTATTAATCAAATCAGACTTTGTTTAGCTTTTTGTCAGCCAAGTTCAGCTAGCTGCTGCCAACTGCTATAGGTAATGGTACTTCAATCTTCAACTATATTCTTGAACTATTTGATTACATGTTATATTTTCTGTTATTATTTATTTGTATATTCATTAGATTTATATCCTGGTGTTCATACAGGAATACCAGGTGGCCTACATAGTACGCTGTCCTCCTATTTAGTGACACTTTGATTCCCACTATTATCTCATGAAACTACAATTGCCACAGTTGTATCTGCAGCAGCTGTGTTGTGCACTCTTCTGTACTACCTTTTTCAAATTGATTCAATGTGATCGTCCAGTTGTTGCTAGATTCCAGTTTCCCTCAGACCTAGATAGTAAGGCCTGTGGTGAAATTCAGTGTAGTCCAAAAACTTATGGAGGGCCACAGGTTCACCACTCTGAAATATGCTCTTGCCAACAAAAGTGTATATGAAATTTTTTGTTTTGGATTTTTTGTCAATTAATCTTTTTAAGGGTGTTTTCCTATGATCCCCAACTAGTCATAGTTATGTAATCTGTTTTAACTAAGCAATGTGGTCACTAAGAGTCAACACTGATTTGATGGATAGTAATCAATCAATCTTAGCCATATGTTCCATATTGGTATAATTAATCAAAGGTTATAGAAAGCAATTATAACTGTAATCCATAAGAAAAAACAACAACAGCAAAAATCAATGTAAACTCATGGCTAGAGGATATCTTTATTAGAATGCTTAATGTTAGTTGAAAAGTATATGAAAACGTCTCAGTTTTCCCCAACCCTTTATCGGGTATGACAGTACAAAAAGAAGAAACAATTCAGAAAGTCCAGCAGGATGTTTTTAGAGCTGTGAGGTTTCAAGTTTGTGGTTTCAAGTCAGTATTGAGATAGAATTAGAGTACTCAATGCAATCAGTTCAGGTAATGTGAAAGTGACACAGAGTGCTGAATCTTTTGAACTTTTCCATGATCCAATAGTACTCTTCTTCTGTTCTTGATTTTATTATTCCTTGAGAAGGTAGAGGGCCATGCGCCATTCTAAACCTCGGAGACATTAACTACTTTATTACTATTCCAAAAGTTCATATAACTCTGGCCATCATACTGGTCTGAAGGCAGGATCATTCATTAACCTCTATAGATCTGAAGGATGCGTATTTCCAAATTTCAGTCAGACTGTGTCACCATTCAGTATCAGCTGGGTTAGATACCCTGGAACCTATTAATTTCCTGTTCTGCATTTTGAATTGGCTTCAGTTCTGAGAGTATTCACCAAGTATATGATAGTCTACACAGGGCTGTCAGTGAATTGCATTTTGTGAAAAAAGTGTTTAGGTGATTGGCTTTTATTTGTTCCCATCTGTGGAAACTGGGTCACCACAAAATTGTACTATGTGAGGTATTAGCAAAACGTAACTTGTGTCAACCTAAGGTCTCATATCCATTATGAAGCTATAATTCAAGATCCACTATGTCCAGAAGTTACTAGCTATCATGGTATCCATCCTACTCATAAAATGCTTATGTGCATGAGTACTCTCATCAATGTTCCCATTGGAGGAAGATCTGAAAACCTTCCATATCTATCAGCCAGGGGCAACTAAAAAAATAGCTGCTTAAAAGTCATATCTAGCAGACAGTCCAGAATAGTTTCTTTTTATTCAAGCCAAGGCATTGCATTTTACAGATTTGATGTTCACTGAAGTTTATTGGTGTATTTAGCAGTTTTTCTTGTAGCTTTTTTTCCTATTTAGTTTTTCTGTTCACTGTGAATAAGATAAGGTACTTATGAAACTTTGGGCGTTAATTGTTGGATAAACAGCAAGATGGTGTTTTAATAGCTCCGGGATCTTAATGATAAACATTTTTAAAGCTCCTAGAAACCTGTGAACCTGTGCTTTGCCCCAGTGTAAGTTAGTTCTTTGACCTGTAATATTTATCTCTGCATAGGGTAAATTAAATGCTTTGACTAGATCCTTCCTTAAGATACTATTATTCTGCATCAATCAAGATGGTGTCTTCACTTAAGTGTCCCAAAACCATCTGCTCTTCTGGACTTTCACAGGGCTGTTGCTTTTCACTTGAACTTAGCAGCATTTTTGTATAAGAACCAGCAGCTTTTTGTCTACTATGAATAATCAGGAAATAGAGATCAGTATCTCTTCTCATAGTTTTTCACAATAGGCAACTTTGCTTCTTAGGCTGACCCTGAGATTGCTAATTTAGCAATGCAAATTATAGTACAGGGTGATTGCAATTCCAGTAGCGTTGCTCTTAAGTATCTCAATTTGAGAATTGTGCTTAGCTGCTGTATGTCTTAGTCCTTCATCTTTGATTTAGGATTATGAGTTGCTACCCTGATATTCCTGTCATACTTTCAGATAACACAGCTTACAAACTACAGCACTTGAATGTGATGTAGGGAAATCATAGACAATAAGGACAGGTTGCTTACCTATAAGTAATTGTGTTTCTTCTGTTAGCTGTGCAATTACACAACCCATCACTACCACCGTTTCTTGTCTTCTGTATGCTTTGGTTATATAAGGGTGAACGTCATGCTTGTGCAGTTAAGATGGGGGTGGTCTTCCAATCAAAAGCTCTTTCAGCTTTAGAGAGCAAAAATGAAGCTCTGTGCATGTGTGTGAAAGCACAAAAGACTATTTGAGGGATCACAGCTCTTTCCTATATAGGAAAATTCATTTTAGAAAAATGCGTTGCCTTTATCTTCATTCACTTCAACATGTTTTTTGATTGCTACGTTTGATTACCCTATATTGGAAAAAATGTCTTCATGCAAATTTAACTGGAGCTTATAATGTCTCCCTGAATTTTGAAGTTTTGAAGTCACAAAGCTGTGCAAACTCTGTGAGAAAATTATTGGTGCCACCAGAGGAAAACGTTTTACAAATAATTAAGATGTCCTCCATATTCCTATGCCTTAAGGGTTACATATCTAACGGTTAGCTGAATGCCTTCTTTTATACATTGCTATGGCAGAATATTAGAAGCTCCCCCCTTTTTTAATGAATTAAAAAACAGTTTTTGTGAGGTTATATGTTTCCAGTAGAAAATGCGAAAACAAGATTTTTAGTAAGAGAAAAAGTTAGAAAGTTACTCTACAGTATAATTTGTCATTTTATAATTGTGTTATTTATGGCAAGGCATGCTGAATATTATATACTTTCATTATACCAGATGAATAATAGCTTATTCTTTCAGCTTTGTAAAAACTTTAAACAGCATTTCATTAAATGTAGAGGAATTTAAAGGTGTACATGTCTTTCTGAGCTTTGCTCAGTGTAAGAATTTGTATTACTGCTAAATGCTAAACATTAACATAAATGCCAGTTTTTAAACACTATTTGCTTATTGATTTCTCTTGAATCAAACAATCTTTACTGCTTGTTCATGCATCAATTTAAATCACGCTCCCATGGTACTTTTTTAAAACTTAGAAAATGATATAATCCTTGACTATTCAAACTTAGCTTCTTATCAACATTCATGCTACAGGTGCCATGAATAACAAGTAATAGTGCAGTAAAAATGATTTACTAGGTGCTGTTCATTATTTGCTCTTTTGTCCTCAGAATTCTTTTGCGTGTGAAGATAATATTTAGAAATATTTGTTTAAGTGGTAGCACTATTTGCTTTTGATTACAAGTAAAAGCAAATGTAAAGTAGGTTTGAAATTCTTGATCCATAGTAAAAAGCAAGTATAACTCATTTTGACTCTTAGTGATCCTGCCTTGACATTTAGACATATATGTAGGATGTAATTTTCTTTAAAGCATAAATGTAATTGGATTTGGGGGGGGGGCACAAATCTCCTCATCCATTTGTGAAGCCTTATCTCTTTTCTACACTCTCTGTAGATCTCTTTGACAACAGCTGCCCCTAATTGGCAGTCCAGTAAAAACTAGTGTAATCTGTACACAGTTTTTAGCATGTTTTTATAAAGAAAGAAAATTTTAGAATTCCCCCTACCCATTCTGACTGGGAAAGAAACCAGGAGATCCTGGTATTGTCCATGTGCAATATCACATGCAAAGTGATCCCAATCACTTTGTGTTATCTCCCAAGGCTTTTGCTTCCCAAAAATGTTTAGTGCACCATTAAGTGTATTAGTGGGCAATTTTTTTTCATGAGCTTATAAGGAAAACGAATTCTCTAGGCAGATATATCAAATCCTGATCTGGGATTTTTTTCAAAAAAATCCTACTACCTTTAAATCATGGAATACGTTTTAACTGATAGAGGCATTGCTAGTAAGGTGTTACCAAAATGTTTTGAAGGCTGTGTAAACTGCAAATTAGTCTTATAAAGCCTACAAATATGTTAGACGCCCAAGGCCAAAAGAAACAACAACTAATATTCAAATCCATAACCTTCATAATGAAGAGCATTCAGAACTCCATAGTCACACTAGATAAGGTAAAACTAAAGCATCACTTTGACCATGAAGAAGGGTCTTAGGGAGGATCTTGTCTATTTGACTAAGTTTAAACTGCCTGAATGCTATGTAAGACAGGTAGCTCCCAGTATGGAAAGCAAAAGGAATTATGATGGATACTACAACCAAACATTCTTGCAAAGGAGTAAAAAAAGATTTCAAGATTGGGCCAGTTTTCCCACCAGTGCCTTGAATTGACCAATGTAAAGGAATGCTTATGATTGTACTGGCAGGATGGTCATTTAACAGTTAGATAAAAATTGTGTGTATTACATTTCCATTAGTGCAGATTCCTTTAATTTGATCTGGGAAAGAAGGAATTGGACAATGAGGCTCTGATTCCTCTGTCACCATAAGGAATTCTTTTAATTTTTGGTGATGTTCCTGGCAGCATTCTTAATCTGTGGCTTTATTATTCTTTTCAGGAACAGGGGTTTTTTTTCAGCCAAGCAGTAGTATGTGTGGAAAGCTTACATGTCTGAGCTGTTTTATAGAAGCAGGGCTTTTTTAACAATTATGTGTGGTTTAGATTTTCCTAATGGTCAAAAATTGTACTGATGAAATCATCACATTTCTCAGATTTATATGTGTTTATTCATACATACCAGTATTTACAGGTTACTGCATACTGCATTAGTTTTAAAACTGTACATTAGCTTGTTTAAATGTTTTTATTTATAACTAAATTAATATGTATTTCAATTGATAGTCTCATTCAGCTGACTATAAATTATAATTAAATGTAACTGAATTAAAAATACAGCAATTTTTATAATCCACTTATAATTTATATTTTACATTCATTATAAATGGATTTTAAAAATTTCTATCTTTGATATTCAGTTATAGTTAATCCCAGCTGAAATTGATGGGACTATCATGTGAGTAATCATGCTTAGAGCAATATAACTGCCCAAGTTACAGAGTTAAGAAAAAGTGGTGGATGGACTTTTTACTTAACTCTGTAGCTAAGTTGGATATAGCAAACCACTTTTTAAATTTAAAAGATTTCTAAAATCTTCAGACATGAAGAAGTCAGAGGTTTGGATTAGTAAACACTTTTGATTTAATATTGTTCATTTTAGAAGAATATAGATAGTAGATGAAGTTCTCACATTTTACCTATACAATTTTGAAATTAAATTTTCCTCTGTTAATAGCCTACATGAGATGTTAATAAATATTTATTAAATGTATAACCCTGACGCGGATTTCCCCCCCTTTGTTTGTGCTTCCTTTGATTTTATCTTTTTAATATAGGCCTCACCAAAAATATTAAATACTGGCATCTGTTTTTCTGTACATATATTTATATGAACAAGCTGAGCATTTGGCCAGACAGAAACATTTACAGAAATATATGTAATTGACGGTTAAAGTTTAAGTGACTTAAGATGGTTAAATTGTTTGCTGTTTAGCCTATATCCATGTCTCTTTGATCTTTGTAATGCTGACTGTATTCCTCTCTATGTTACTGTATCAAAACTGTAAGTTTAGAAGAGTTTTCAGACTTTCATTTGAAAGAATTTGTTCTTTTAAAACCAGATGAAACAAAGGAAATATACTGGAGGAAAGAAATAAAAATAGTGTTTGGGTTGATTTACTCTAGCTTGACATTTTTTAAGCAACAACTATTGCAGCTTAAGTGGAGTCAGCGCTATTCAGTGTTCACCCTCTTGTTGAAGCTTCCTTATGATTGCAGTAGTAAATGGTAAATAAATTTCAAGTTGTAGTTTTACATTGTAAAAGAGAGGAGCAAAAGGCCATTTGTAGCAAGAAATTGCTAATACCAAATTGTGAATTTAGAATACATACATATTTTTGCATATTTAACTTTTAAATGTTGGAAGAGAAGCTATTCATGCAATGTTTAATGTGTGTGTGTGTTATACACATACACAGACATACACATATATTTCCCAGAAGAGAAGTTTATTTTCAGTTACTCTTTGCCTTCCTTCTTTCCTTCTGGATTGTTGTAATCATTTTTTTCTTGTAAGCTCTTTTGGCATAAAGGCCATATGAAAATTTTCATGCAAGTCAGCTTTAAATTAACTTGTCATTTTTTAACAGTAGAAAAGGGCTGAGACAATTGGCTATTGTTAGTTTGTGCCTATTTCATGTTGCCAATCATTTGTCAGTAAAGGCATTACTGAATTGGCTCCAAATAATAGTGTGGTGACTGACAGATGTTTCAGTGACACTGACTTAGCAACTCTACACATTAACAAACAATGTTTTCTTTTTCTTCTATGCGTATATTTGACACTGAACAATGTACAGTCCCACATTCAGATGGCAGGAAAGGAGTCCCTGTCCCATTTCAGATCCCTTTCCTGATATCAGAGTCTGAATGAAATAATTAATTTCAAACTGACATCTCAAAGATCTAAAAAGTACTGGGCCTTGTCAGATGTTAGACTTCATTATGTACCCAATAATTTCACTGAAAGTATGTTAAGATCTTAGGGTATTTCAGATTGCTATTTTCTTTTCTGGTATAGGTTAAACTTTCCTACTGCCTTGCCCCTGTATCTCATATGAACTTGTGCTAGGAATGTGTGAATTAGTAAAGATCCTGTTTGTTTTGTTGTCTACATTAATAGGATACAATTCCAATATATTTTCCCTCTGGTTTATTTTATTAGAAAATTGTGCAATGTTTATTTAATTAGTTTATGCAGATTTTATATGGATCTTCCTTCAGATCGCTTATTATTATTGTAATAAGTAATTATAAAAATTAGTTTGTTGTCTAAACTGCCTAAAAACTCACCATATTTCAGACAGGGAGAACTGAAGGTAGCCAGTTTAGTGTTTAGATTTCAAGAGAATACACTTCAACAAGCTAAAGGAAAAAGTAAGAAGGATTGCATGGATGGAAATTCAGATAGGAAAAAACAGTTCAGGAGAGTTGGGAAATTTTGAATAATGAAATAATTAAGGTCCAAACGCTAACAATACCAAAGAGGGAAGAAAGGGAGACCCCTGATGAAACTGGCATGGTTGCACCAAGATCTCTCCAACAAACTCTATATACAAAGGGAGAATATCAGGAAATAGTCCGAAACAGCAAGGATGGAGTCAGGAAGGCTAAGGCTCAGGATGAGCTAAGGCTTGCTAGGAATGCCAAGAATAACATTCTTCAGGTACAGTATGTGTGGAACAAGAGGAAAGTCAAGGAAACAGTTGACCCGCTGGTTGGAGAAGATGGCAAGATGGTGATAGGCAACAGGGAAAAGGCTAAACTGCTTAATTTCTACCTTGCATCTGTGTTTTCACAAAAGGAAAAAGCAGTCTGACTAATCAGAAGCTGCACCGTGGGAAGCAGAAGAAAAATGCAGATGAAAATAGGAAGGAATTATTGAGAGATCCCTTAATTGCTTTGAATTAATTCAAGTCTCCTGGACTAGATGGATTAAATCCCAGTGTGTTAAAGAAACTGGCAAATGTCATCTCAGAGCCAATGACTGAAATTTTTGAGAAATCAAAACATTGGAAGTGCCAGAAGACTAGAAAAGGGCCAGTGTTATTCCATTATTTTAAAAAGGGAAAAAGGTGGACCTAGAAAGCTACACCAATCAATTTGATGACAATACCTGGGAAAATCCTAAGAAAGATAATCAAGCAGTGGGCTTGCAAGCACTTATAAACTAACATAGTAATTACCAGAAGCTAGCATGGATTTGTTAAAAACAGGTTGTGCCAGACAAATCTTACTGCTTTCTTTGATAATGTGACTAAATGAGTGTATTAAGGGAATGTTGTGGATGTGATGTACCTAGATTTTAGTAAGGCATTTGATCAGTTAGATGAGTAGTTGGAAAACATTTTCTGTAAAGGGCCAGATCCTGCCCCTCCTCTGCCTCCATGGGCACGGCTACCAAGTCTGCAGACCAAGGAGTGTGGCAGCAAGGAGGCCACTGATAGGCTGCTGTCTCCAGTACACCCCAGCCCTGGCTATCACCCTGGGAGCTTAGCTAAGTCTTGATCCTGGCGATCTGGCTCCTGCCCACCTATCCATCCTTAGCTAACAGGCCATTAAAAAAAAGAAAGAAAAACAGGTCCTGGGCTGGATTTGGCCCACAGACTGTAATTTGCCAACTTCTGAATTACTGTCAGTCTTTCGAGGTAATCCAGACCAGGAAACCAAAATCATGAATACTAATACTACTATTATAAGGTTACAATAACCAAATCTTCCAAATCTGAATGTACCTTTCCCTACCCTGCCTTTATGTTCCAGAGAACTAGGATGAGTCAATTCTGAGACACTTACTCAAATTACATTCTTGCTTTGGGCTTATATTTCGTTTATCACACTGTTGCCTAGGCTGTGCCTCTTCTTCCTGTCTCTCAAGGTTATTCTCATAGGCCATTACAATTAGACCATAGCCTCTTTCTTGATAAACTGGAACAATACTTGATGGATGATCCCACTCCTAGATGAACCATAGCCAACACATGGTCTTTAATGGGTCTGGGTCCACATGGAGGGAGGTATGCAATGGGGGTATCTCAGGGTTCTATCCTGGGTCCAGTACTCTTTGACATCTTCATAAAGGACTTAGATGAGGATCTATGAACATCTTAGAAGAGACATTCATAAAATTTGTGAACAGCACAAAGCACTGGGTGGGGGGATTGCTAACACTCCAGAAGACAACTTAAGATTCAGAAACATCTTGATAGGCTTGACCACTGGACCTTTCCAACAAAATGTTGTTCAGTGGTGAGAAATGTAAAGTTCTGAACTTATGTAGGAAAAGCCATATCCACAAATACAAAACAGGTAATATCTGGCTTAGCAGTAGTACTTGCAAGAAAGATCTGAGAGTTTTGGTAGACCAAAGATTAAACATGAGCCAGCAATATGCTACAACTGCCAAAAGAGCCAATGCAGTTTTGGGCTGAATCAACAGAGATATAGAGTTATGTCCATTCGTTCAGTGACCATTCAAAGTTATAACAGCGCTGAACAAGGGGGACCAGTCCTCAAAGTTGTGGCTGTCACAGCATCCTGTGGTCACATGATCACCATTTGCAATCTTTCCTGTCAGCTTCCCACAAGCAAAATCAATGGGGAAGCTGGCAGGAGGTCGTAAATTACTCCTGCTCCTGCCGCTTTTTCTCCCAAGGAGCCCCTGGGCAGCGGGGGATCTCATACTCTGTAGTGTCAGCCCACCCATACTCATGCCCACATGCCCGCACTCTGTAGCACCTGCCCACACGCCAACCCCCAGCACTCACCTCCATTGCACTTGCACCCACCTGTAGCAGCCACCCGCATACCCCCCCCCCCATACTCACTATTAAGTCATGCGTGTTTCATCACTGGAGGTTTTCAATAAAAGATTGGACAGCTGTTTGTCCAGGATGGTATGAGGATTTGTGCACTAAATGCCCTCCAAAATCCCTTCCAACTCTATTTTATTAACTTTGCTTTTAATGGAGATCAACCTACTTTTATATTTTCCCTGTTGCAATGTTTAAAAAGAAAAATTAGACCAATATAATTACTAACATTACTACAAAATTTTTCATTAGATTTCACAGGCAGTTGTTTTGTCAATTCTTTTATGAGAGATAAGCAAAGAGTAATTCATGCTATTTGCTGTTCTGCTGTAACATCTGTTCATGCAGAATCCCTAAATTCACTGACAGAATCCATGGAAGTATTCTTTTATACCCTTGATTTGTGAAGTTGAGCAAGTTGGCTGTTTGGAGAGTCTCTTGTCTGGATTTAAATGAGAAATGAATAATAATGTGTTTACGAAAAGAAAGTATTTTTGATTTTTAAAAATCCCATTTATTTAGGATGTTTCTATGTTTTTCCACTGATATTCTGAATATATGAATAGGACAAAATATTCTGCCAATTTATTAAAAAAAAATTCTAGCATTTCCACTCAGTACACCTTCAATTTCCTTCCAAAGCCTTTGTGTGCCAGTAGTTATACTTGTGCTATAAACATAGGTGAATTAAACATATGCCAAGTAATGTACTGATCACATAAACTAATAATATGTTTGTGAGGATGTGTCTTTGTAAAATCTTTTGATAACAGGCTTTATGTAGAAGGAACAGATGTTTTTTCATTTAAAAATAAATGATGTACTTAGGAAATTACTGAGTTAATGGAGTTAAGGAAATTATGGAGTTAATATTCACTCTCAGAATAGTATCACAAGTGGCATTTAAATGGATGTTTATAGTTTATTAAGGCCTATTGTATTGTGTACTGAGGATCAGCTTGAAGAATTCCCCATACAGTGTACATATAGACTACAGATTCCATTCTGTTGATTGCAATGACATGTTAATTACACTGCCATGTGGATTTTAATAAGATGGCAAACACAAGAAGGTTTATATTTTTGACAACGAAAGTTCATTAGGTTCTTCTAAAGAAAACTAGAGTTAGCCAAATGTAATGTTAGTGTTCAGTATTCAGGAATGCTAAAATATACCTAACAGAAGTTTATAATTTTTGTAGGTAATAGCTCTAGCAGATGCAGCTGAAGAAAACCAAGCCATTATGTTCCAGGCATTCACAAAGTTAAAAAGTGCCACCCAGCTGGTAATCCTGCTGATTAGCCTGTGGCAGAAACTGAGTGCTGACCAAGTTGCTATTCTGGAAGCTACATTTCTGCCATTAACACAGAATACTCAAGAGCTGGTAAGAATGTGCTAAGTTTATCTTTAAACCTAGAAAAGTATTAAATTCATAAGGGATGATTTTTAATGCAGTTTTCTTTCCCTTTTTTTGTAAGCATGGAAATTTGAATTAATGTTTGGGTTAACTCTACTTGAATCAGAGTGGCTTTTTGTTACTGAAGGGCAGTGAGCTGCTTCAGGCAGCACATTTGGAGTGCGTTATTAAGGGGCAACAGAAACAAATGCAGAACATACTGTTTCCTCCTTCATTGTGCTCACTTTCATTTATACAGAAGGCTTTCATATCTTTACGGTGTGCAAGGCAGAAATGTATAACTTTCTGCCTCGTGGACATAAGTTGTGGGTTTATACTTAGTGGAGCAAGCTCTTGTTTTTCAGGGAACAAGTCTGTTTTAGGAAGCCAAAGTCACAGAGATGGAGAAGCTTAAAGAGCCAGAGAAGCACATAGACGAGACCTTTCATTATATAATATCTTCATCCCACTTTCGAGTTAATAGAGAGTTTTTGTTAACCTACAAAAGCTTTATTAATTAGCTTAAGCATTACACATACATTCACTCACATCACTACTAAATTGGCCAGGTGCGGCATTGTGTACATTAATTGGGGGTCTTCCAACCAATTCCCTGTCCAGGCTTTTTATCTCATGTCAGCAGCTTTCTATCACATGTCACCTCAGCTGCCATTTTCTTCAGGATCACTGGCTGTTGCTGTACAGGTAGACCTCACAGTTACAACAGTGTTGAAAAAATAACTTTGCAACCAAGGTGCACATTTACGACCTTTGCAGCTTCTCTCTCTGTCATGTGTTCACCATTACAGTCAGTTAGTATGCATTGTCCCGTGCCTGACCCTTCCCTCCCCCCCACCCCCAGAGTGGAGTGATTGCTTAAATGAGCAATCTCTTCCTCAGCTGCTTTTCTCTGCAGTGCAGCACTTCTCCAAAAGGTGCTAACTGCAAGTTAACAAGCTCAGCTCTGTGATCTTAATTAGTGGGTTTGCAGCTGCTGCCTGTAACTAACAAGACTTTAATCACTTTCACACATTTTGCTTTTGTTTGCCTCCTAAGTGGCTTGAGGCTTGGAGACGTGAGCGCACTAGGCAGACAGCCAGCACCAGCACATTCCTTACAATGTGTATTCCCCATTGTTTGCCTGTTTACACACAATATCCATTAAAATAAAGCTGAAAACAAAAGTACTCTCCCCCCCCAACCAGATGCCAGACCAAACATCCTTGCAGCTCAACCTCCCTCCTAATCAAATGCTTGGGGGAAGATCCAGGTCTTCATGGTCCTCCAGAAGGCTAAGGGTAGGGATCCCTCAGATCTCAAATTGAAAGGCTGTTCCAAAGGGCTGGGGTGGCCAACAAGAAGGCGAGTGATATGGGATAGCTGGGCCAGCCACCAAAAAGGTGAATATGAGAAATACTTTGAACAGTAGAATTGAAACAAATGCTATACATAAATCTTTATAACCAAGAAAAAGAAAATGACAAAAAAAAAAGTCATACATCTGGAAAAATGATAAGATTGTAGGTATTGATGATGTAACTGTTGAAATTTTAAAATAGCGATGTGGTTTGCTTAAGGAGTTTTATGACTTTTTAAAATGTATGAAGATTGTATCTGAATCTGAAAATTGGAAGAATGACATTATTATTCCCCTATTACAAAGGGAAAGTTAACAAGAATGAGTTCCAAAAGTGCAAAGGATTCATTTATTAAGTTTCCTGGAAAGGTGTTTGGCAGAAGTCTGATTGAAAGAGTATGAGAGGTAACGATGAACAAAATTTAGGAAGAGCAATAGGACTTTTTGCTAGGAAAAATGCACAAACATGAGAAGAAAGTGTATTGTACATTTTTTGATTTTGAGAAGGCATTTTATAATGTTAATAGGCTTGAATTATGGAATGTTTTGTGTGAATATGGAGTGAAGATTAGTTGCTGAATACAGTCACAGCAGTGTATGATTGAAGTAATACAGTGATAATAAATGGAATAGTTCGTTAGTGAATGGTTCAACATTGAGAAGGGCGTAAGATAAACATGTATAAGGAATGCTTATAATGAAGTTAAAAGTATGCTGATTGGGGTTATGACTGTGTATTCAGACATGCTGTGCTATTGTCTGAGAACCTGAATGATTTGCAGCAAATATTAGCTAGATTGTTTGATGCAACAAGAAGTAGAGATCTGAATATTAATGTATAGAAAACCAAGATAGTTGTGTTTGATAAGCAAAATAGATAAACAACATATACATAAATGGTGAAAAGCTAGAACAAATATATGAATTTGTGTACCTTATTAGAAAGTTCATTAAAGATGGAGTAATAATTGGAATAATTTTAAGATATACAATACTGGTAGAAAAGGAATGGGTGGTATTTCATCTGTTGTGAGAAATGAATGTCCAAAGAAACAGAAATAGCTTGTATAAAACTAAGTTTCTGCCCATTTTGTTAGATGAAAATGAGAGTTGTCAGAAGACACGTAACAGCTAAGTTAAATGCAATGGGAATAGTGTTTTGATGTATATATAGTAAAACAAGGAGAGATAGGGTCAAGAATGGATGCGTGCTGAGTGAATCTATATTTGCTTTAATGCAAAGATACTAACAAAAATGTATACCAAAACAAAAACAAAAAGAGAGAAAAAGGACAAATATAATATATGTAGAAAACACCTCAGTTTTTTAATAGAGCATTAAACCTTGACCACATGGAGTAATATTGATTAGTCTTTCCACTATATTGATAGAGAGCCAGCTGAAAACCAGAGAGTGAACACACATCAATCCAAGTTTGTATATCTGGCTTTCAATTAAAAAAGTAGCCTTTTTTGCTGTAATCCATGTCTGATAAATCCAGAATTCATCAAATAATATTGCAAATTTTGGTGTATAATTCAAATCACATTCACATCTTTAAGTTATACAGTGGGGCAAAAAAGTATTTAGTCAGCCACCAATTGTGCAAGTTCTCCCACTTAAAAAGATGAGAGAGGCCTGTAATTTTCATCATAGGTATACCTCAACTATGAAAGAGAAAATGAGAAAAAAAATCCAGAAAATCACATTGTCTGATTTTTAAAGAATTTATTTGCAAATCATGGTGGAAAATAAGTATTTGGTCACCTACAAACAAACAAGATATCTGGCTCTCACGAACCTGTAACTACTTCTTTAAGAGGCTCCTCTGTCCTCCACTTGTTACCTGTAGTAATGGCACCTGTTTGACCTTGTTATCAGTATAAAAGACACCTGTCCACAACCTCAAACAGTCACACTCCAAACTCCACTATGGCCAAGACCAAAGAGCTGTTGAAGGACACCAGAAACAAAATTGTAGACCAGGCTGGGAAGACTGAATCTGCAATAGGCAAGCAGCTTGGTGGGAAGAAATCAACTGTGGGAGTAATAATTAGAAAATGGAAGACATACAAGACCACTGATAATCTCCCTTCTGGGGCTCCACGCATAATCTGGGGCTCCATGCAAGATCTCACCCTGTGGGGTCAAAATGATCACAAGAATGGTGAGCAAAAATCCCAGAACCACATGGGGGGACCTAGTGAATGACCTGCAGAGAGCTGGGACCAAAGTAACAAAGGCTACCATCAGTAACACACTACACTGCCAGGGACTCAAATCCTGCAGTGTCAGACGTGTCCCCCTGCTTAAGCCAGTACATGTCTGGGCCCGTCTGAAGTTTGCTAGAGAGCATTTGGATGATCCAGAAGAGGATTGGGAGAATGTCATATGGTCAGATGAAACCAAAGTAGAACGTTTTGGTCTAAACTCAACTCATCGTGTTTGGAGGAGAGAGAATGCTGAGTTGCATCCAAAGAACACCATACCTACTGTGAAGCATGGGGGTGGAAACATCATGCTTTGGGGCTGTTTTTCTGCAAAGGGACCAGGACGACTGATCCATGTAAAGGAAAGAATGAATGGGGCCATGTATCGTGAGATTTTGAGTGAACACCTCCTTCCATCAGCAAGGGCACTGAAGATGAAATGTGGCTGGGTCTTTCAGCATGACAATCATGACACAATCAGCATGACACACCGCCCGGGCAACGAAGGAGTGGCTTCGTAAGAAGCATTTCAAGGTCCTGGAGTGGCCTAGCCAGTCTCCAGATCTCAACCCCATGGAAAACCTTTGGAGGGAGTTGAAAGTCCTGTTGCCCAGCGACAGCCCCAAAACATCACTGCTCTAGAGGAGATCTGCATGGAGGAATGGGCCAAAATACCAGCAACAGTGTGTGAAAACCTTGTGAAGACTTACAGAAAACGTTTGACCTCTGTCATTGCCAACAAAGGATATATAACAAAGTATTGAGATGAACTTTTGATATTGACCAAATACTTATTTTCCACCATGATTTGCAAATAAATTCTTTAAAAATCAGACAATGTGATTTTCTGGATTTTTTTCCCCATTTTGTCTCTCATAGTTGAGGTATACCTATGATGAAAATTACAGGCCTCTCTCATCTTTTTAAGTGGGAGAACTTGCACAATTGGTGGCTGACTAAATACTTTTTTGCCCCACTGTATTAGTCTTCCCAATACTATACCAATATAGTTAAGGATTTTAAGACAATAGCGAGACAAGGACATACCATATGTATAAGTGTACCCTCCATCATTTTGTAGTTCCAACATAAGAAAGTTGATAGCCAACCCTTTGTAAGCATTCTCTCAGGTATACATTAAACATGAAATAAAAGTATTATTAATCTCATCTTAAGATACTAAGAAATATACTATTCTTTCCACAAAAAAGTAGTAGTCAGAATGAAGAAGAATGATAAAGATGAAAATCAGGAAAATTAAAATCTCTGTCGTATGCTAACCACAATTTAGAAAAACTGGGGGTTTGTCCTTCCTATAAAAATCTTAATAATTTACCAATCTGCTTGAAATACCTAAAGTTGTTAACATGGGAATCCCTTCTGAGTACATTTATCAATCTTGAAGTAATACTCATTTTTACAATGCTTTTCTTTACCCATAACTGATGTTTTATTTTTAATCATATATTAATATTAAAATGAGGTAAATAGTTTGAAATAATTAACTCTTCAGAAATAATTGTTTTCCCTTGGGGTAAATATTCTAATATATTTCAAATATAAATCAAAACACCGTTTTTTACAGATTTACACAGATACATTATAGCCTATAGGAAGTATGTGAGACATATCCCAATTAATTGAATAAACTCACATTTTACCAAATGGTTGAACTATATCAATACATTTTTGTGTGAAATGTTAGTAATTATCAATAAGACAGCATCAGATTTAACAACAATTTGTATTAAACTCCAGCTGCTTTTATGTCCAGAATATCTTTTGGTAGTCTGATAAGACAGTCCAGTGGCTCCAATATCAGTGTAAATATAATAAAGAATATTCTTGATGAGTTCCACAAAGTATCTTGATAAGTAACAAAATCCATTTGTAATGACCCTGGCCAAAGAATTAGAATATCACCTTTTAATCAGATTAATAATTTTAAAAATGTATTTGACCCAAACTTGTTCCAAATACAAATAATATACACATACACATATAAACTATATGCACATAATAAACTTCTTCTTTCTTGATCCAGTTCTTATTGCTACATGTATCTGGAAGCCACAATTATCTCTGGGTTGTTTTGCCTTAGGTATATACAGCAGTAAACAACCTTAAATTGTTTGACATTTCTTTTGTTTACTTTTGGGCAAAATCCAAGTGAACTATATTAGAAAGAGGCCAAGATTTCTCAGATGAATGGAATGATTCAGAAAGGTTGAAACCATACTTTAAAAAACCTTTACATTTGTTTGCCTTTGGAGCAGACTGTTCAATGCCATATACATATACATGTATGTGTGTATACATATTTACACTATATATTATCAAATTCCAAAGGATCAGACATAAATGATATGCACTAAATTGAAAACCTGAACTAAATGACATTTTGGAGAAAAGAAATTCTCCCCAGGATACTATAATAATTTCATACTGAATTTTAGACTGTCACAGAAATCTGAATATAATTTAAAGAGAATATAGTTTCTAGTGCGTATATAGTGTGTTCTTAACATTCCATTGGTATTTTCAAAACAATGTTTGTAAATTGTATTCATGTTCCCCACAAAAACCTGAGTGGCTCTATGATGGGAAACATTCTGGCATCTTTTTTAGACAGACCTGTAAGGTCTCATTTTTATTATTGAATAAAATAAGTTCCAGGTCACTTACTTTAAAGTAATCCTGAAGTGACATCTGTCATAAGTTGTACCTTGGTTGTAAATCTTTTTAAAATAACTATGATTATTTACACAGGCTTCATTTATTTATAGTAAAAAAAAAAAAAAGATAGGGTGGTAAATGTTTTTCTTGTTTTTTTATCAGATTTTAAGCGGGTAAACTTAGGAAAATAATCTTGAACATGGTAAAAATAGCATGCATATATATATACACACACACAAACACAGACACAAACATATATATACTTAAAATGTTAGCCATTTTGTCTGAGTTACTAAACTAACAAATGGTTATGCATTTGTATTATCTTTTGAGAGAGGGTTTCAAGGTATATTGAAGTTCAACAGGAAAAAGGTCTTTAATCTCAGGATAACTGGCAATTGCTTTGGAGGTGCTAAGTAGTGAAAAAAAGACCTATTTGTTATTCCGTGGACAAATCCCAAATTGGGGTTGAACCTAAGTGAAAAATGATACAGGAAGAAATATTTTAAAACTACTCTTTTAAGATGATTGTTCAAATCACATTTGAAACTTCTCTGACTATATTTACTTAAAAGAACAACAACCCAGAGAGATCCATAGAGAGACATGCAGTTTAGTTCTAAAAAAATATAACCATGTTGGTCAATTACATGCAAGATTCTGGTTTAATTTTCTTATTCTCAATTTTTCTCAAGTATAATGTTTGTGTATATTTGCATGCATTCCATTTCCAATCTACTTTTTATTTGTATTTCTCACATAAAAGATTTCAACATGTTAGAGGGCTAGGTTGCTTGGAAAACAGATAAACTCAAGCATTTGTTTCTTTGTTACAGCAAGTTAGTGTGGAAATTCTTCAGTGATAGAGAAACTCTTGTTTGTTACATGGAACAGTTTGGATTTACCAGATATTTGATTTGATCTTTGAGGAAGTTCATCTAATAAGAACACTTCATTTTAAAGTTTGAAACTAAACATAAAGACTTGTCCTGAATAATATTCTGTTTTTATTATTCGCAAATTTTATCCCGTTAAAAATAGACCTATAATTTTATTTTTGTATTACATTTATTGTCTTAAAGTCATTTCCTTATCCTAAAACTTAAGAACAAATCTTGTCCTGGAATTGACTTTTCTACTTGTTGCATTTCACTGAGTTGTTAGAATTTTGATGTACTCTTTGAAACATGATGTCTTGGCATTTAAACTTTGTACATTGTTGCCCAAAACAAAAAGTGTAAGAAAGAAAATATTTTTAACCATTTAAAGGAAAATCCTAATAATAATCTTCTGTCAGAGGAAACTAGCATTACCCAAAGGATAATTATTGGAAAGTTTATAATATATTTAACTATTTTATTGTCCAAAATTATTATTTACACATCAGTTATGACTGAAAATCTTTTTTCATCTGTTTTGTGGTGATCTTTCTTTCAGACATCATGCAGACCACAAAGAAAAATACATTCGACTTTAAATTCTATTTTTATTATGTCTATTTAACTTTTTATCTTATATAATATTGTGTGTGCGTGTGTATATGTATAAAACAGACCTGTTCCAGAGCTGTTCTAGAGCTTTTAATCCAAATTGTTTGCTAGAGGCATCCATCTTGGAGATGGGGTTTAGAGTTTATATATTGATTTATATTGTATTTTTTTACTGTTCTACCCCACCCAGAACAGTTTTTAGTGAGTTTAATGGAATTTACTTCCCAAGAATTGAATACAGAATTGCAATTCTATTGATCAGAATGAATGTGGTAATATGCTGTTAAAAATTTTCCTATAATGTGGTTTATCTTTCAGCATACATAGTTTTTAATGTGTATATAAACCAACTGAATTTTCAATCAACTTAATATTTCTACTTGCTTTCTGATTATGAAAGCTCATGCCAAGATAAGCCAGTCAGCCAACATCTGAGATATTCTTGTGCTTTTTATTTCCCGCTTCAGCTCTAAACATGAAGAACAAGGTCTGCACACTAAAAATAGAATATCGGAAAAGGAAAGTACTGTGTTATGGGGTTTGTGTATATCTTCCCCAACCTCTGAAAAAAAATTGTATTTTTGATAAAGAATAAATTATCCATGTAGTTTCCTCCCACTTATTCAGTTATAGAGAGTATTTAATCTAAATGTTATGCTTCTGGTCATATAGTGAAATGAGTGAACCAGTTACATAATGCCTTCCCCCCTTTTAAAACGTTTAAGTAATACAAATACATCTCAGCATTCTACCTTTATTCAGCTCTTTAGAGGGAACTGGTGAGATGGCACATCCTTTCCAATGGCCTGAGTAAGAACAGTTCTTCTATCCCTCTCTTTCTGAATTATCTCCTGTAGTATCTATGAATTTGTAGCTGTATTAAGAGGAAAAATAAAACACTGAAATCCAAAGAATAAACCTGCGAAACTGTTGAAACTCATGTAGTGTCACGCATCTCTCCATCACTATCATTGAACTTGTTTATCTCTTGGTAGTTGATTTACATATAGACAACAGATATAACCCAGAGAAAAGTCTTTGGCTAACATAGTTTGACAACTGATGAAAGAGATATAGACTCACATTTTGTCCACATCTTCTTAAGCTGTTTGGTCAGAATCAAAATATCTTAATGAATTATAATAATACATTTATACATTTTGTACATGTGCATATAGGTGATTAGTTTTCTTTTAAAATGTTTGTGACAAGTTGTTTTTATAGGCTTAATTTATATAAATTGGTTGGGCATAGAGCTTCTAATCCATACAATGCATTTTCATCACATAAAGTTTGCACAAAGTAATTAGTTTGAAACAGATATACAGAGTCTTTTTTAAATTTTCCTCATCTACATTATGTATTTTTTAGCCTTTATCTTTAAAGCTATCTTATAATAGTAAGACGCCTGCTTTCTTTAGGTGATTAATTTTTGTAGTAGTCTCTCTGTATATCAGCTATTGGTGACTCTGATTTGAGTTTGGCTGTTAAAACAGTCTTTAGGTACAAATTACAGTAATAGCTTGAGGCTATAAATAGTTCAGGTTAAAATCCAAAATATGACCAGCATGTGAGATGTTACTATTTTTCTCTTATTTATGGTCAAAACCTCCCTCCCAAAAGGGAATTCAATTACAGTACTGTACCGTTGTTAAATTATACAGGGAAAAAACAATAAAAGGAGACTCATGAAATGACCACAAGGGATAGTTCAACCTAAGGTCAAACTTAGCACTTCTTGACAGCAATTGAAATGGAATAGAATTTAGCTACTTTCATCAATGGACTGATTTTCCTAATAAAATAATACACAGCCTACTTTGCAGGTCACTTGTTAAGGAGGGGAATTATTAGATTGGAGTGCCAGATGGCATAAAAAGTACAACACATGAGTGACTATGGCATCATCCAAGCATGAACAGAAACACTCTAAAAAAGGACTATTAGTCTACCTTCCTTCCAATACTCTAGAGAGTAAAATGCTAAACTTTGCTAAGATAAAAGTTTTCCTACAAGGAACAGAAAGAATGTTAAAGAAGTATTTGGATTTAGAGAATGGTCTGCAGAATAGGTCTCTGTTGTAAAGGTTCAAGGCTTTAAGTCTCTTCTACTGGTCCAAATAAAGCACTTTTTGTTTGAGCTCTATAAGGGCTTTTTTGGGACCAGGAATGATCAAGGATTGAAATGAAATACCATGATATGCTGGAGCATTGGCTTCAACTGTTTTCCTACAAGAAAATAACTCTACTAAGAATGGATTGAACTAACGCTGAAAATTAGTTTTAGCCAGTGCTTGAGACGGTAAATTCTCCCACAGAGACAAAGGCAAATTCCAAACAAAGAAGTGTGAAGGAAACGTGAATCAGAGTTCTTATATAATATAATATATATTACTTTTAGGATGCTTGGGTCCATATAGAAACAGCTATGCCTTGTATTGCAGGAAGCACAGCACCTTTGCTCTAAATAGCTTAATAGTTACAGTATTTCATTTTGGAGAGAGGGGAGAAAACTAGCCAGATAGTATATATCTTAATGTTTGCTCATATGATAGAGTTATATGTTATTGTATGAATCAAGCATACCCTTTTCATATAGGGTGTTATTTGTGTCAAATAATTCCCACAGAAAGAATAGAAAAACTAGTTAACCAGGAAAAACAGCAAAACCAAGATTATTAAATGTGTTGATGTTAATCAGATTTTAATATTTAACAGTTCTATATATGTAAATCTTCTCCTTATTGCTTTTTTACATCATTATTATCAAAATATGTCTCATGAAAATATGTCTGCAAACATATGTTAAATGAGTTCTTTTATCCAATACAATAAATCAAATTCATTTTGTAAATCATATTTAATTTACAAATATTTTTTCTGATTCTTCTGCAGGGCTGGGAAGAATGTGTGGATGCTTCCATCTCTCATTTGTTAAAAACATGTCTGTCCAAGAGTTCTAAAGACCATGCCCTTACGCTTTTTAATCAATTATGTATCCCCAAGGATACCAGTAGATTGAAGAAGCACATAACTTTACTCTTCGATAGATTGGCCAAAGGTGGTCGTATGTCTCTAAACCCAGACCTAGACTGTCACCAAGCTATGCTTTTGTCAGGTAAGTTGTTTGTTATACATTTGTGTGTACCTAGTTCACAAAAAAAGGAATGTAGCTTTGGTGAGGTTCTCTGTTTAAATTTCCTGCTGAAATGGTTATAGTCAAGAGAAATGGCTTTTCTCTCTCCTTCAGAAATTCCAAAGTAACCACTGAATAAATATGCTAGTGGAATTTTGATGCCAAATATTTTTAGAATGGTATATATTTCTTTGCTGTAACATTAAACATGATCCATTATGTTTTCCTTCTAACCAATAAAAAGTGGATTAGCGAATAAAACCATTTTGAGCTAACATTTGCCTAAATGTGATCAGTGACTGCCATATTTCAGAAATAAAAATAGACTAATACAGAAGTTAATGTACCCCAGATGATAATTTTAAGCTGCCTTCAAGCTAACCAGTAAGTTCAGTTGAAAGTCACACAGATATACAATTCTACTTTGAGGATTTCTGAAAGAAATTCCTCTAAACTGCTTCTGCATGATTAGTGTAAATATGAGGATATTCATGAGATTCTTCTTTCCTACACTGAAGCTTTAGTAGTTTTTATATTTAATGTGTGGAGATATCTAATAGGGCAGAGGGAAGAGGGGTGGTTCAGATCTTTATGTATACACTTGGTGGAATTGCACAAAGCCAAGGTGTCTAGATGATCTCTTCTGAAGATAAACTGGCAAAGTTCTGGTTTGTTGATTCACACAACAGCAATTTTTGACATTGTGGTGGAGAACAAGTTATTGGTCTATCACAAGTACTGATTTTGTGTAACAGCGTTTGTCTTAATTTATTTCATCTTTCTTTGTCATAGCACATTCAAAAAATAGTCCTGTGGAAACAACTGTGCAAGTCCAATTAAAATATTGAATCAGTAGTATGTTTAGTACTGTTCAATATGTACTGTATATGATGCTATTGGGGAAAAATATTCAGGTATCTCTATAATTAAACAAATAGGAACTATTTGTGAATTAATAATAGATGGGAATCCTGATACTTATTCTTTATAAGTGAAGTTAATAGTTGCTTGTTTGGTTCATTACAGAACCTAGGGATTATATCTTGGACAGCTATGGCAAGGAGATACTGTACTTTTTATTGCAATTGATACTGCCACTATAACATTTACGGAGAGTAAAGTTCTTACCATCAACACTTAAATTGCTGCATTTAGCATTGGGCTAACTTTGAACTGTGTAATTGATACACAGTGTTCCTGCTTATCCCATAATAAGTATGATGGAGATAAGAAAAGCATATACAGCTAGTTCTTTTGTTATTTTACTGGTAATAATTTGGCATCTATGTTCAAATCCAGTTGCTGATGTAGACCTATAAATTTCTTAAAATATTAACCACTGCATGTTTTAGAATGTGTCTTTCACATTATATCCCATGAAGACCTCATGCAGTGATCCTGTTCCAGATATATGCTGTTAGAATAATATACCATTTGTAGCTGGACGCAAAGTCTCTACAATCACTGCCCTGCGAATTTTGACTGGATGAGTGGGAGATAATAGTTAAATATGTGCATTTTAAATGTAGACATAAAAGTGCTCTATATATGGCATTGTGCTACTGTGAAATTTGATCGATATTCACTTGCCATCATCTCTATTATTAGATTAGTTTGGAGTTGGTCAACTGGAAGGGACAACTGCTTGGCTTGTGTGAGGTTCTCAGCATTTCAAGATTGACTGGTGAGGACAAACACAGATTGACTTTACTCTGTTTTGGAGGATTTGGGAAGTGAAAAAAATGGTAGTGTGAAAATAATCTTTTCTGGTTTGGGGAAGAAAATAACACAGATGTAAAAATAAATCAATGTATAGACTGAAACGTTATGTACAGGCATGTGTACAATGCTCTAACGTTCGTCACAAACTATTTAACTTTGGAAACAATTTTAGAAGATACTGGAAACAAACTTTGATTGTGGTGCTATGTAGTCCATATAAGGTTTTAGAGGAGACAAAAGAAATACTGGATGGGGGGCTGAATATTGTTGGATTTATCCCTTCCTCTTTAGTGCAATCCCTTTTCCATAAAGATTGAAGCAGGGAATCGTGTTTTCCTACCTCTTTACAGGAACAGGGTCTAAGCAAAGAGCAGTCACTCCATGCCCCTCTCTGCAAGGCGGATAGAGTTCTTCCTGAATTCTTGAAATTAGCTGCTTCCCAATCAGAATGGAAGATGGAGGAATGGAGAGAGATCTTCAGAGAAGGGAAAAAACTAATATGCAATATGGGGTTCTTTCTGACTGTGCCTCTACTAGACATGTTCCACTCCTGCATTAATAACATGTTAGCAGTCACTCATTGTAGTGGTTTAATTCATTTTACTTTTTTCATGTTACTGCTATCTAATATATTATGCCTTCCTTGTATGTCGCTGTTATGCTTTTTAAAGGAGTAACAAAATATTCAGTTTTTCTGTTGATTGAAATGGTAAAATAAATTAATATTGGGTATAGATACTAGAGATTAAGGAAAAAGAATGTATAGCACCTCAATTAAACCTAAGGCAGGAGCCACTGAAGAAACAAGTTGTGATGTGGCTTTGCAGGGCAGGAGGGGGGAGGAGGAGGGATTTGGCCCTCTATTTAAAAAAAAAAATCACACTTGGCAAATACAGAGCCCTACATAATCCTTGGCAGCTATTTTGATCCTGTTTCTAGTCATCTAGAACTAAAATGTCTATTTATTGTGGGTGTGTTGTAGCTAAAGTCAATGCTGAAGTTTTAAGACTCTGCATATAAAAGCAGTATGAATTTAGCTTTGAAAAAGTATCAGTGTGGCTTTTAATGAGATATAGAGAGAGAGATTCAAGAGAAAGTTTTCATAAGAGTGTTCGCTCAATTTTATTCAGTTTTTTTATGCTGACAATAGCTTCTAGGCAATATTGTGAGAATTGCAGTTCATGAATTTTCAAGCATTTGAAATTTTCAAGCATTTTCAAGCATTTATATCATTATTGAAAAAAAGGTATGGGATGCTCAGAAGCCATCTTGTAAAAGTGACAATAAAAATCTGCAAATCACATTGGTCTATGGTTTATACTATATTGCCTTTGGCAGCATGTTAAAGAGCTGGCTGAGGAAGGAAGTAAAGGAGTTTGAGGAATTCCACCAATCGTTAGTAGTAGTTAAGGCTATAGAACTTCTACTGAAACATGGTTTAGACCACCCTAATGACTCCTAGTGGGTGGGCAAAACAGTGGTAAAGTTAAATATAGTGAATGTGTTTTGTAAGTTGTGTTTCTAGTATATTTTAGTTATTTTCTTTTAGAATTTGTATATGTATTTAATTTACATCAAGATTTGGCTATAAAGCTATAACCAGATTTAGTTATCTTTACATTTCACAATGTTTAATAAGATATGGACATCATATATACTCTTGAATAATATTTTCAAGCATGATTCAGATAAAAAACAAAGTATTTTTCTAATACATTTAATACATATATAAATAAAACAGCATAAAATGGTATTAATAGCAACAAAGTTTAAAATAAATTGGGAAGCGATTTTCCTCTAGCAAAAAAGTTTAAAAGTAGTGATAGCTGTAGTGACAATGGGCAGTTCTGAGGAATAAAGGATAATGGAGAATCTGTTTCGGTTCAGGGAAAAAAATGTATATAGGTTTGCAGGGAAGGTTTGAATGTATATAGGACTGAGTAGGTGTGGTATGTGTTTTAACTGTATGAGGGATGATGTGTGTGCATCCATGTATAAGAAGGGAGGTTGTAGGTACACACAAGTATTCAGAGAAAGGATTTTGTGCATTCTGTATCCATGCAAATTTATATCCTCATGTATATACTGGAAGGTGTACCACTGAAGATTTGTTCTAGAATTTGTTGTACCTCCAGGCCTCATAAGATTCTTATTCCTTGTTTAGAAGCTGACTACCTGTGTTAATTAACAAATCATTTATTTATTATGTCTTTTCTCTTGAGATCTCAAGGTGACAGTAACAGCACTATGTAGGGCTAAGAGAGTAACTGGCATGATTTCACCCAGTGATTTCTTGGTCTAGTGGCAATTTGAACCTGGGTTTTAAGCACTATATTTTATTAGCTTATTTTTCCCAGTAGTGTGGGGAAGGAGAGGAGAAAAGTGCATGAATGATGCAAGTTAGTTGAAATATACTGCAGTGGTATCTTGTTGAACAAACCAATAGTTCACTTAATTCTTTGGGCATTGACCTTTTCTTAGGAATTTTGTTTACTTTGTTGTTTTTGTATTTTATAGTGATTTTCCTTTACAGTGAAATGTTCTTTGTTGTGTTTATGTTTTATTGTCGTTAGTACAACTGTTTTTGTTAAGCATTAACATTATACATTTGTCATGGTATTTAAATACAGTAGAGTCTCGCTTATCCGACATAAACGGGCCGGCAGAACATCGGATAAGCGAAAATGTCGGATAACACACAGTAATGATTTGAGTGCGGTAAAAAAAACAAAAAAACAACCCTATCCGCTGCGCCTGTTGCAATCGATTTTTGCGTTGTGGCGCCACACCGTCAGGAGCAACAAGAAAGAGTACACTCACGCTCTCAAACAAACGGCACACTTTTCTCGTCGCCGATTTATGCGTGTTGTGTTTTTTTTAGGGGCGTCGGATAAGATGGAATGTCGGATAAGCAAAGGTCGGTTAAACGAGACTCTACTGTATATTCAGTTATCTCTCTGAAGCTAGGGTGCACAACTAGGTTTGTTCATTTTGGTTCACACATGAGCTTTGGGAGGCATGTTGAGGTCCATATGCTAGAAATGGAGAGGACCAGAGTCAATTTTGGGAGAGGGTTTTATGAGTCATTAACAGTAAAATTAAGTGTATCTGCAACCTTAAGGTACTCATTTTAGCCAAATACATACCTTACCCATTTAGAGGGCTCTGGGTGCTCCAAAAGAGATGCTAAGAAGCTACTTTTGATTTGCCAGCCCCACTTTTTGCACCCCACTATTTTTTATTGTGTCATGAATTTTACAATGCGGGACTCAGAATTAAATGCTGTTTAATGAGTTCATAATAGAGGTACTAGATTATCATTTTGTCATAGATCATACTGATTTTTCCTTATATTGCATTGTATGATATGCTGAATTGGCTCTGCATGCTAGCTAGATAACCATGTCATATATACATTTACTTTATACGGAAAGAACAAGAAATATATGGCTGAGACTATTTCTTTATCTGAGAAGACTCTGTAGCAATACGATTTTTCTATAATTAAGGTGAATCCGTTTAGTAATAAAGGGACTTTATTTTTTTCAACTTCAGTTTCTTAATCTCAGAATTTATTATTTTATTTTAGTTTTTAAGATTTCGGTCATTCTCAGAGTTTCAGTGGTATATTAAAAATGCTTAAATTTTATTTTTTTTATAAGATTTTTATTGAAACTTTAAAAAAAGATAAAAACTAATACAAAGTAATATAAAATAAGGAAGAAAAAAGAAAAGGAAAGAAGTCAAAGACAAAGCAGAAAGTGCAAGAAAAGAAAAAAGGTGAAGAAAAATAGAAAAGAAAGAAAAAAGATGCAAAGAATATTCCAATATTCTTCACAGCAGTTATAAGTACAATTATATTTTAACCTCTCTCTCTAAAGTTACATCATAATAGTCTTCTTTCTATAATCTATCCTGTCTAATCATCAAAGCCATAAACTACAAGTTCACCATAAAACACAAGTTCAAAAACGTTTGCTTAAATTTTTCTGAGGGCACTATCTCATGAAAACCTCCTCCAAACCTTAATGAAATGAAAGATAGCACTGCAAGAATTGGCGAGCTCAACTGGGTTTACAGAGTTTGCTTTAAAGAGTATAAAATATTAAGACACAGAAAGATAATGCAATTCCTGTCAATGTGCATGCTTGCAGCAATTATTAAACTTTACCACCTTTCTTTCCTACTCTACAGAGAACCAGTAATGTAGTGCTGAAAGTGCTAGACTAGGAGAAAGGAGACTCGCGTTCTAATTCACTGACTGCCATGGAAATTCACTAGATGACTTTGAGTCAGTTTCTCTCATCCCAACCCACCTCACAGGGTGGTGGTTGTAGGGAAAAATAGGTTACTGATCTTTAATGTTTCAGTACATGATAAAGTTATCTAATGCTCCTGAATAATAGTTGGAAAATGTTTGGGACAGAAACTTTAGAATATATTTTGCAAAACTGTTGGAGAAAGAATTTTTTTTTTGTTCAAGAAACTGCACAATTCAAACATTGTTTTGTAGATGATAGTGCCTCATTAGTAGAGGCCAGGGTAGTTTTTAATTTTGTCAACATTTCTTAGTTTGGGATTTTCCCTTTCAAACTTATATATGGGAGAGATATCAGATCACTGTTGGAACTGAATTGTTACCAGTGGGAGTGTAAGGAATATCCTGCAGTAGTAAGTACTGTATCTTGGGCTTTGTAGAACAGCTATAAAACACCCTGAGAGAGACTTGGTCCCTTGCCCAGAAAATCTCAGGAAAACCCATGGTGATCAGAAAGCCCAGGCAACCCACTGAGCTGGAAAATCATATATTCATCCTGAGACGCCAAAAAGACTCAAGTAGCCTATCTGTATCAAAGAGGTAGGGCAACTGAATTGTGCAGTAGAGCTTCCAGAAACTAGACCGAAACCTAGACTGTATGATATGAACACCTTCAAACCCTACCAGTTCAGTATTTAACTCCACTGGGGATTTGGTAGAGGGCATGATCTGTTTGAGACATTGGATGGGCCACGGTACTATATCACTTCTGGAAGCCAAGGTACATGCTAATCAAGGATGGCTTGATTATTAAGAAAAAACAAGGACAAGGAATTAGAAAAGAAATATGGGAAATTAATGTTGTACATGGTAACTGTGACAAGATTATTGTATGCAAAAAATTGGAAAAGCAATGAAATACCTCCAGTGGAAGACTGGATTGTTAAATTAACTGAATTTGCAAAAATGCTGAAACTGACCAGTTTGGTCAGAAAAAAAGCAAAGACTTTTTTAAAAGACTGGAAAACCTTATGTGGACTTTTTGCTGAAAGAAGAGAAAAACGAATTGATGATTTGGGGATTAAAAATGAGACAAAGAGGTTGGAGAAAAGTTTAAGATGATAATTACTCAATAGAAAGAAGGGTAGAAGGCACAATTATATGTTTTTGTTTGTTTTCTTTTTCAGTTTCTTTCTTGTATGTCTATTTCTTATTTTCTATTTTTGCTCTTGTTTGTTTTGTATATTGTACTATAGTGAAAAATTCTGATTTTTATATATATGCAGTATATATAAAACAGGTTCAGTAGTTCTTGGGGCTACCGAGAGTATTACCAGATGTCCAGCAATTAGCACAATAAAAACAACATTCATATGACTTATGTAGTGAAAACTAATATATAATACCTTAAACAGAGAAAAGTCAAATAAGTGGAGGGGGAAAAAATGGGCATGCTGGTCCAACCTCTGTATATTGGTAGGCCATACAAAGGGTGCTGCCAGATAGAAACCCTTTCACAGTTGGCCATTAAGGTTCTTCAGCAGGCAATGATTTCCTGATCAATTTGTTACAATTCAGTGTTAGAATTTCTGCTAAAACGATAATACTTTCATCAGTACCATACAGGTAGTTCTCAAGTTATGACCATTTGTTCAGCAACTGTTCAAAGTTACGACGATGCTGAATTAAGGGACTTATGACCAGTCCTCGAAGTTCCGGCTGTTGCAGCACTCCCACGGTCACATGAACAAAATTCGGGTGCCTGGAACCAGCTTGCAGTTATAACCAGTTGCAGCATCCTCCAGTCATGTGATTACCATTTGCACCCTTCCCTAATGGCTTCCCCAAGCAAAGTCAATGGGAAGCCAGCAAGGAAGGTCACAAGTTCCTGGGGTAAGTCTCCCCCCCAGCCTTTCTTTGCTCACACGTACCACGCCCTCTTTCCCCACTTCACTCGTATACCCTCTGCACCCTCTTTTCCTGCCTCCCTGCAATTGCACACACATATGCATGCACCCTGCGCCCTCTTTCCTTGGCCTCTCTGTAACACATACACACATGCATGTACCCAACATCCTCTTTCCACAGCCTCCCTTCGATCGCATCTACCTCATGCCCTCTTTCCACGGCTTCCCTGCAATCACACATACCCTGCGCCCTCTTTCCTTGGCCTCTCTGTAACACATACACACATGCATGTACCCAACACCCTCTTTCCACAGCCTCCCTTCGATCGCATCTACCCCATGCCCTCTTTCCACAGCTTCCTTGCAATCACACATACCCTGCGCCCTCTTTTCTTGGTCTCCCTGCAATCACATGCACCCCACACCCTCATTCCCCAGCCTTTCTGAACTTGTGCTACACTGAGCACCCCTCCCCAACTTGCACATGCCCTGTGCTGGGCCTCCCACTCTCCCCTGCAGCACCCCTGCACTCCTTATCTGGGACTCCCTCTGCTTTCCGCTTAATGACCTGCATGTCTGGGTTATGATGACAACCAGGACTGCCTGGATTGCCGTCGCTAAGTGATGTGATCATGTGACATCATGCTTTATGACTGCATTGCTTAATGACGGCAATCCCAGTCACAGTTGCAGTCGTAACTCGACTACCTGTAGTCTTGTAATATTTCTATTTAACTAATTTAGCCTCATCAGTAGTTTTGAATAACTCATTTAATTGCTTTCTTCCAATGACAACATAATAAAAGACCCAGGAAATTGACTTTGTGATGTTGCAAAATCTTTTTTTTTTCCATCAGTGATAAATATATCAAGGAATTGTATGTACAGTATGTTAAATTCTTCTGAAATCCATTTCAGCATGAATTTCATGATGGATACTTTTTTAAAAAAATATCCTTTTGTAAATGTAATTAAAGTACTCTACAAGATTATAACGTTCAAATGGGCAACCCAGCTGCATGTTGCCCCCAGAAGATCCTCCCGTGGAAACCTTTTTTGATACTGATTTTTTTCTGCCTGCCATCCTGTTGATCAGTTGTTTGGTATGCTGATAAAAATATTATTTGCCAGCATGACTATATTCTTGGCAGCCTACCAAAGGCTGGCCATACTATCATAACAGAAATTGAGTTCTTCACTCTGCTGGTGAGCCAACAATGAAATAGTATTCCCTATTGATTCTTAATAGCAGTTGAGTTGCGGCAATCCTTGCTGGAAAGGAGGGGTATCATACATGCCCTTCTAAAGACTTTATTCAGGCTCTTACAGCTGAGGACAGGAATGAAGATATAGATGCTTTATCTGATCTGGCACTTGATGCATTCCTCTGGGCCAAGAATATTGCATACCTTAAGATCTAGGCTGCATACTTCTGGTTGGCCACTAGGGGGCAGTAGCAGTCTAGAATTTTCTACATTCTTTTGTTGCCCTCTTGCAACTGTTGAGATTTTAGCAGCTATAATTCCCCATAAAATCCAAAACATACTTTGGAGTTGGATATTGCTAGCACTGTTTTGTTTATGGCCAACAGAACCTGTGCCTTTGTTTGCCTTATAGCATTCATTATGAAAGTTAATTAGATTTCACAAGTATTAGATATAGTATAACAGAAAAGTTCATACTAGGACTCAGGCCAAGTCCGTCGTCCTTGCTCTGGCTTTAGCCAATTCAATATAAAGGCTATAAATGTATATTCCAGTCTGTATATGCAGTTAGTGCAAATAAACCAATTTGTTACCTCCTTTACATAGTTATATTCCTCTAAACAAAATACTGAAAAGAATAGTAGGATGAATAAGTTTGTGGTATGCAAGAAAAAAATCAATTGGTATTGCATGTATCAAGCACTAAACAGTCAAATAATAGAAGCATTAAAAAGTAGATAGCAATAACATTTAAAAGAAATGAATAATTTAAAGAGGAAAAGTCATACATAATTAATTTTTTAAAAAATCCATTGGAGACTTGAGATTCATGGTTGTTTAGATTGTGAAAATTAGCTGGCAACCCTAAAAGTTCAGTTCTCCTTCTCTAAGTACAATTGGGATCAACACATTAGTGCCTTGATGCATTAAATCCAACTGCTGGCTCTTGATTCTGAAATCATTAAATTTTAATTTGTACAGCTAAAGTACAAGCATCCACAAAAGATTAATAATGTTGGTATCAACTGTTAGGGAAAATAATGGGCAAATAATATGACCATATTTGTCACTGTACTTCATTTCTGCCTAGTTTGTTTTCTTAGGGATATGTAGCCAAATGTAATCCTAGAGCACATGGTAAATGAACATTCTTAAAACCACAGGCAAACTGTATATACGGAAGGAAGTTCATAAATCTCCTCTGTTTTATAAAATGAGGCCACATAAACCTGAACTAGATGAGCCATTGAACTTATCCAGCAAGATTCTTATTTCTTAAAATATGTAGAATATGTGGAATAACTGAAATGTTATAAACAAAAGTTTTTTGTATATTTTTGCTTTTTAAACTGAACTTGATGGTTTTTTAAATTCCTGGAATTATATTTTTTTCAAATTAGTTTTCAATCTGTCGTATTTCAAAAATAGCAACTTAAAATGTTTAAATATTAAATATTAAAGAGAAAACACTTTGTACCATGTTGAGGTATGCCTGTCAGTGCTTGTTTAAATATATATATATATATATATTTCTGACCTAACAGTACATAGGCCTTTGCATGGCTTCATCTGATGTGCCAGTTGCACCCTTTACTAGATTGGGGGGCCCTTCAGGCAGTCAGTCACGCCTTGGTCGCATTGCGATTTGATTACTGCAACATGCTCTATGTGGGGCTGCCCTTGAAGGCCACTTGGAAGCTTCAGCTGGTCCAGAATGCAGCAGTGCAGTCAGTGATGGGCAGGCCTCAGTATGCCCATGTGACACCTCTGCTTCATGAGCTGCACTGATTGCCAGTTTGCTTCCAGGTGTGATTCAAGCCCTACATGGCATAGGGCCTGGTTATTTGAGTGACCATCTGTCTTCCACAATATCTGCCTGGCCAATTCAATCTGGTAGGGTTGGTGTGCTCCAGGTTCCTTTGATTAAACAATACCATATATTGGGACCCCAAAAATGGACCTTGTCTGTAGCAGCACCTACCCTCTGGCATGAGGTTCCCCCAAGATCCAGACAGCCCCCACCCTGCTGGTGTTTTAAAGGGCCTTGATGACCTATATCTTTGCCCAGGCTTTTGGCAAGGATGAGCAAAGCCCCCTTTGGATTGTGTGGATTTGTGTGATGGAATGGAATTATGAAGGCCAAGCTCAGGGAGATAAACATTTTCTTAGCTCGCCAGAACCGCGTGGGAGGAACAAGAGGATGAGACTGGCACCTCCCTGAGGAATTCACACTGTTGTGGCTGGAGGACTTTGGGAACTGGGGTTTTAGTCTGGGAAGATTCTTGCTAGAGGTTGTAGCTAATAAACATAGCTGGACTAAATTGGCATTGTCTCTTGGAGTTCCTTGGGGTAGGCCTGACATCAATCTTCCCAGATGCTGTCTTCTCATTCTGGCTTTATATGTATATGTTCTTAAGGCTTGGTCTTGTGCAGCCAGAATTACCTACTTCATGAAAACAAGCAATTTTTAAAATACTGAAATACATTCCATCAGATCAAACTCTTCATTCTGCATTCCCTCCCCCCAAATCTTCTCTGAAACGTTGGGGTCATGTAAGGGTACATTAAAGAAGGATTGTGTTTCCAGCAATATTTCCAATTCTACCTTCTCTAAAACCCTCGGATGGACAGGATTATAAGGCGATGTTCCTTTAGGTATCCCAGTTTCAGGCTCTTAAGTTGTTATAACTTTTATTTATATAGAATCAAATCTAGAAATGGACACAGTGGAACCGTACAGAAATGAAATTGTGGGCACCAATCCAAAAAAAGTAAAAGAAAAAAATGATCTCAGTCCAAATTCAGCTGGACTTTGTAATAATACAGTACTGTGCAAAGGTTTTAGGCAGGTGTGAAAAAATGCTGTAAAGTAAGAATGCTTTCAAAAATATATATTGTAATTGTTTGTTCATCAATTTACAAAATGCTAAGTGAGCAAACAGAAGAAAAACCCAAATCAAATCAATATTTGGTGTGACCACCCTTTGCCTTCAAAACAGTATCAATTCTTCTAGGTACACTTGCACACAGTTTTTGAAGGAACTCGGCAGGTAGGTTGTTCCAAACATCTTGGAGAACTAACCACAGATCTCCTGTGGATGTAGGTTGCCTCAGATCCTTCTGTCTCTTCATGCAATCCCAGACAGACTCGATGATGTTGAGATCAGGGCTCTGTGGGGGCCAAACCATCACTTCCAGGACTCCTTGTTCTTCTTTATGCTGAAGATAGTTCTTCATGACATTGGCTGTATGTTTGGGTTCATTGTCGAATAAATTTGGGGCTAATCACACACCTCCCTGATGGTATGGCATGATGGATAAGTATCTGCCTGTATTTCTCAGCATTGAGGACACCATTGATCCTGACCAAATCTCCAATTCCATTTGCAGAAATGCAGCCCCAAACTTGCAAGGAACTTCCACCATGCTTCACTGTTGCCTGCAGACACTCATTCTTGTACTGCTCTCCAGCCCTTCGGCAAACAATCTGCCCCCTGCTACAGCCCAATATTTCAAATTTGGACTCATCAGTCCAGAGCACCTGCTGCCATTTTTCTGCACCCCAGTTCCTATATTTTCATGCATAGTTGAGTCACTTAGCCTTGTTTCCACATCGGAGGGATGGCTTTTTGGCTACAATTCTTCAATGAAGACCACTTCTGGCCAGACTTCTCCAGACAGTAGATGGATGTACTGGAGTCCCACTAGTTTCCGTCAGTTCTGTGCTGATGGCACTGCTGGACATCTTCCGATGTCAAAGGGAAGTAAGCATGATGTGTCTTCCATCTGCTGCATTAAGTTTCCTTGGCCAACCACTGCATCTACAGTCCTCAACATTGCCCGTTTCTTTGTGCTTCTTCAAAAGAGCTTGAACAGCACATCTTGAAACCCCAGTCTGCTTTGAAATTTTTGCCTGGGAGAGACCTTGCTGATGCAGTAGAACTACCTTGTGTCTTGTTACTGTTCTCAGGCTTGCCATGGTGTATGACCTGTGACATAAAACTACCTTCCACAACCTCACCTTAGTAGCAGAGTTTGGCTGTTCCTCATCCAGTTTTAAACCTCCTACACAGCTGTTTCAGTTAATGATTGTGTTTCAACCTACATATGAAATTGATGATCACTAGCACCTGCTTGGTATAATTGGTTAATCATACACCTGACTCTAATCCTACAAGACTGACTGTGCAAGTGTACAAAGTATGCAAGTGTAAGCATTGATGCTGGGTTGAAACCAAAGGGTGGTCACACCAAATATTGATTTGATTTAGATTTTTCTTCTGTTTGCTCACTTTGCATTTTGTAAATTGATAAACATAAACAATTATATATTTTTGAAAGCATTCTTACTTTACAGCATTTTTTCACACTTGCCTAAAATTTTTGCACAATACTGTATATCTGGACATTTTCAAAGTCTAACATATAAAATCCTCCAATAATACCACATATAGAACCCTACAATAATCTGAACCTGATATAAGGCACAATTTAGCATTAGCATCCCCTGGGCCCATGCAAACCACTGGGTCCATATGTTTAAATTATTTACAAATACAATAACATTTGAAGTAACTATTAAAACCCAGTGATGAAACTGTAAACTTCTCTTAAAACTTCTAACATTAAGAACACTACAAAAGTCCTGAAAATTTAGTTCAATTAATTTAGGTTTGAGTCAAGGCAATGTTCACAAGTCAAAATCATACAAGCAGCATTATAGCAAGACAGTATATGAGCATACTCATGCTTCTGTAAATGGTAACTGTGTATTTATAATTCTACATAGAATTACTTCTTACGTTTCCTGGCCAATTAGACCTAAAAATTACAGTATTTTTTTTCTTGCACATGTGTGTAGCTGTAAATATATGTATCTGATGAAATGAACTTATATACTTATATACACTAAAGTTGCAACTCTGGTGAGTTAGTGATTACTTATTAGTGATTACTTAAAAAAAAAACATTCTAGCATATTTCTAAGCATGCTGTAGTGTTGGAGCTGGGTCCTGAATGTCTGAGTAGACATTATATTCTACTCCAGTCTTCTTGGAAAAAGAAAATACTAGTCAAATACTACAATTGTATAAAACTCCCATACCCTTATTTTTAAATAAAGCTTGCTCAATATTCTTTTACATGGTATCATCAACAATTAACAAGCTTTCTTTAAAAATTATAGTCTCAGCAAGTGGCAGCACCTAGGCATCCTTTTCCTAGCTGGGAAACTAACCAGGTTCATGCCTAGTTAATTCTTGGCTAGAAGGCCACTGAGAATACTTGGGCTGTAAGCTAGACTGAGAAGTCGAAAAAATATTCCATAAGAAGGTAGTGGCAAACCACTTCCATTTTTTTTACCAAGAAGACTGTAAGGACAAATCCATCAACTAACCAGGAGTCCAGAGTCAAGCTAGACTCAAAGCAGGCTTTACTTTTCATTATGGTATGATATTTCCTTTTTCTGACACCCACAGAGACACAGACACATATGTGTGCCTGTGTGTTTGTATGTATGTATATATTCAAAGAACAGTGCAGAGACTTTTAAAGATTCAGCTGAGGAAGGTTTGCTAATCTAAAAGTTGGAATTTCTCTTCCCTTTTAATTTGTATGCTAGATTCAATTTTTTCATAGCAGAGTAATTACTCTTGGCAAACAACATCTTTAATTATTGCTAATGAACATTTGCCAGGAAAATCTATCTCATATTTTATGTTTCTGATGTCTTGCTCTAGGGCAGTATACATTCAGAATGCACATTAGAGGACAAAGTGATAAAAAAAAAAGTGATAAAAGCTCATAGTTTTTATACTTTATCTTCTGTAGAATGTTCCAGAAACTGGACATCACACTTTAGTAACATTTTTGTGAAACTAATCATAAAAATATTAGGAGTTAAATTATCTGTGGAGAGTGGAAGCTGTTCTTCTGTGAATATCATTTTTAAAGCATTCAGGATGTAAAGAGGTCAGTAGGATATATAGTGTTTGTGGGGTTGGAAAGATATTTTTCAATGAGGGATCATCCATAGGAGATTCAGTGCATGTGGAGAGTGCTGTGAGGAAGAAAACAAAGCCCACTTATATGATGTTGCATGTAGTCCTGTGTGTGCATGCACTTTTCCCTTCCAGTTGCAGTCCCTGTCAAAATTTATGCAAAACTAAGGGGTTCTTGATCTCTGGGTGACTTTTTAAGAAGAAGGTATTGGAGAAGGCTAAAAGACCTGAGAATACATGACAGATTTTAGGTAATCTGTCATAATTGAGTAAACTTTTCTTTCTCATGAGAATGCAAAGGTATGGTAGCTTTGTATGTTTTTAATAAAATAATTCAAAACCATTCAAAATAATATTTTTATTTATTACAGTATTTAGAGGCTTTTTGGGGATATAGTAACTTCTAAAAATCAAACTTAAATTTACTCCATAATCAGGCTTTTTTTTTTTTTTTTGAGATACTACTTAATGTTTCTTTTACTAATATTGAGTATTTAAGAAAATAGCTGTCATTTCTATTATTCAATTCTCAATTCCGGTCCTCTGAGTTGCATACCGTATATGTTCAACCTCACCTGGGAAACAGATGAACCTGAAAGGACTTGAAAATTTTGTTCAATTGCTGTAGCATCTTGCATATTTGGGGATATTAAAAGCTTGTCAATTTTAATAAAAGGATTAAAACACACCAAACCTGTTAAACTTGGTTTCACTTTGAACATGTTGCTATACATTTATATGTATAATAGCTCAGGTATGCGTTTTCCAAAGAAAGAAGTAACTGATGCCCCAGCCCAAACTGAGCAAGAACATTCTTGGCTGCATGGTCAAAAGATTTGTTGTTAGTGCCTGCAAGATGATGGGTATATTTTCAGACTAAAGTTTATATATTTCTGCACAAGTAGAAACAAATTTCTCTCTAAGGAAACCTCTACCAAGAATGAGGTATGATTCAGGTAACATGCATTAAGGGACTTCTCGTGCCTTCTGTTGCTTTGCCTTAACATTTTCCTTTCCAAATAATCCATGCATGCAAATGATTGAGACTGTAATATTTATTTGCAGTGGTACATATTTGTAATGGAAACAAGCAAGGCCTATAGACTGGGATGGGAACGGAATACACATGTACGCCAAAAGACCTACACAGATTGATTCTGTGATATTCCCAGACAAAATTCACACTGAAAGGAGACACTGTGTAAGCAGAAACTAATAGTCTTTACAAAATTAATAAATCCAAAACAAAAAGAACTTTTTCTTGTAGGACAAGGAAAAGAAAATCCTCCAAACCACAAAAATCTGTCAGAAAATTATGAAGGAAGAATACTTGTTGTATTGGCCATACTTTACCAGCTGGGGCAGAATATAAGTCTTCTGTATTGTAAACTAGAAACTAAAGAAGGTTTCTACAAAACCCTATAATTACACAATGCAAAGTGATATCCTTTGCCTTAACCCAGTTAACAACCTTGTGGCTCCAGAATCCAAGCTCTCACTGTTGCTAATAGAATATAATATACCCAGAACATGTGTGTGTTTTCCAGTTTTCTTTCTTAGTACAATTTTAGTTTCTTGGTATTTCCTTTAAGCATAATCAATGCTTGCCCCATTTTTTCTTTCTCTGTCATTGTTATTGACAACTGTAAAGGAATAAGTCTGCCAGACCATTGCTAAATATGGTTATTCACAATTTCTTCTTTTTTTTCCCCTGTAAATATTTGGGGTAAAATAAACTGCATCCTTTCCATCATTAGCTTTGTCAGTATTGAGCTAGTTTTTCAATTGTGCCACATTTAACATGCAATCCATCATATTTATAACATAATACCACAGATTATCTTGATTTTCCAGGTTGTTTAATTGCATATCTCTATGTACACATGTGATCAACCTGCACAGTAATAAGTTGCTGTAAAGCTTAACAGAGTTTTCTTTCTTACTCACAAAAAAACTAATGATTACTGGAGCTTTGTCTCTCAAATACATTTTGTAAGATAATTCATGGGGCAAGGGGCTTCTAAAAATCGTGCCTGTGATGCTGTGGAGTATCCTCAAATCTAGCTTTTGCCTTTTACCCCACAAATAAACAACATTGTAAGCTTGCAAGATAGTGTCAGAGTTTTCATCCCCAAAACTATTAGTTCAGCCTGGGGAAAATCTGTTTTTCTCCAGTTTCAGTTTTTTAGAAAATTCAAAAGATGTGAAAAGGAAGAAAGGTTCTAATATAGTTATTGTCTGAGGTCTAAAAAATATTAATTCCATCTTGATATTTTAACTAGCCATAAGTAATCATCACAACTCCGTTATTTTTTGCACCAGAAGGTACTAAATGTCTATTTATTATCAGCCATATAATCAAAATATGGCAACTAGACTTCTAGATAAAGCCTTAAAATGCATGGTATTAATTTATGTTGTTTATTGCAAGTACTACATATTTTTGGAGAATTTTTTCCCAAATCCATTATTTTTAAACATTTTATTAGAAATAAAGTACATTTAATTTAAGCCAATCTGCTTAACCTAATATTCTATTATGATTAAAGCCACTAGTGGCATTGTAATACTGAAATATATTACTTTCAGTGCACAGAATACTGTCTGTGAACTTCAGACACAAAGTTTATAATCTGATTATAATATGTACTAGAATTTTGAGGAGTAGCTCTATTATTTGACTGACTTGTTAGTGATGAGATGTTCTTATACATACCTTACATTTTTGCATATTTCTGTCATTTGCAATATTGCTTATGATTCCTCTTCCCCATGTATGAACACGTGCTGAAGAATTTAATCTTTGAAAACAATTGAAGTGGAGAAATAATTCACAACAAAATGTACTTGAAAAGTACCAAATTTGTATTGATTGCATTGTGATAGTTCCAAATTTGTGTTTGTATAGTGTTTTCCAAAATCACATTTCAATGATGGATAAGTCCACAGGAAAAAGAGTGCTTAATAATTATTTTCAAGGTGCACTACAATTGTTCCTATCCCCTCATACGTTGTATTCTTTGCATGCATACTGAATTGCAACACTGATACTGTTCCATTGGTCTATTAAAATATACTCAATGCTGTAATAAGACAGTACTTTCAATTAGTGTATTATTTATATTGGCTTAAATGTTTATAATCTGCTTTCCTGTCTAATAACTGGATTCCAGGGCAGCTTTGACAAAGACAAAATTGGCATACACATAATAGGAATTTTAAAAATCCTGGCAGCACCTGGCTTATTAATCTGGCTGTCTAACTTTAAATTAGGCTAGTATAGGTAGTCCTCGCTTACCAACTGCCTTGTTTAATGACGACTTGAAGTTACAATGGTGTAAAAAAAGAGCTTTGCAGCCAATCCTCACACTTACAATTGTTGCAATGTCCCGTGGTCACAGGATTGCCCTTTGTGTGCTTCACAACTGGCTTGCGACAAGCAGAGTTAATAGAGAATGCGGAAGTAAAATCATAAATCACAGACATGTGATGTTTCACTTAACAGTCAAAGGGGAAGCGAGGTCGTAAGCCCGTTGCAGTCACGCAATTTTCCCTTTTAGCAACCGCAGCACTTGGTGATGGAGTTGCCAGTCTCAGTTGTGTTTGCTAAGTGAGGACTATCTATACTTGGATGAGAGATTATCAGGGAATACCAGAGTTTAGGTTAGACTGGGAAGTCAACACACCTCCTGAAAGAAGGCAATGGCAAATCGTTTCCATACCATTGCCAAGAAAACTACATGGATTTACTTCTGAAGTCACAAGGAAAGTAACCTTAATGTGAAGGAGACTTACTTTGTATTAGTGAATGATGAAGGGACCAGGGTAGAGATGGAAATCACACCTCCCAGCAACCCCAGCCAACATGGCTAACAGCAGGGAAAGCCATAGGTTTGCCTTCCCCTGCAGTAGATCTGCCAGTTCTTGCTTTTCCTCCCACTACTGCTTTTAATTATTATCAGTACAGCACTCAAAATGAGGCTCTGGTCCTGGGATACCTATTAATTCAGACAACTAAACAGCTTTAGGTTAATAGTGGACTGCAAAGACATGGGGGAGGGAGGTAGAATATATAAAATGGCAGTTCTGTAATCCTTATGTGTTAATTCTGCTAATGCAGGTGCTCCAACTCCGCTATTTCTATACGTTTTCTACATACCTTTCATGCCTCAAGCAGTTTTGTACAGAAAATAATTGCTTACTATTTAACAGTCAGGAAAAATATTTAAAAAATATTTCTGTGCCTGAACTCACCTGGTAAATAAATTAAACCCAAACTTGTGGTGGTGGTGGTGGTTTTACCTTAGCTGAATTTAGAGATTTTGCATTCTACGTATAGAAGGTGTTTTAAACATCAAATTTAAAAAATAGTCAATAAAACCTTATACTTGACCTTGTTTTTGTATAAAGATCAAATTAGGTATATATAGATAGCTTTATTAATGTATGTCATTATAGTTTAAACAATACTAAGCATAAAGAATGGTTGTTTATTTTTTTGAAAATGTGTCTTTGAATATTTTTTTCCAAGTTAAGCACAAAATATGGTGTTGAGGCATAGTAAATGAAAATAAACATTAGAAGTTCTGTTTCCTTCTATGAATAACATTCACAATTGATTGGCTGTAGTGCTATGAATCTTATAAGTTATCAAAAAATTTTGCTGACCGCAGATTGGTGCTTCATTTATCATAACTGATAAAAGATCTGTGGTGTCAAACAAGAATTTTTCTATATAGAAGGAGGGAAAAGAATGGGTCATAATACAAAAACATGCTTAAAATTGTCTTTCCTTGCCAGCAGTTAATGAGGAAATTTATTTTATGAATCACTGTTTACAAACTTACATCTGGATAACTTTTCAAATTGAATCTTTTTCAAAGTGCCAGATTTGTGTTACCAGTCTTCCTGCTCCCCAACTAAAGTATTCTTAATACAATTCGCTGAAGTAGTTCTCAACTGATATGAATGTTTATACTTTATATTATGGTTCTTTGGATAGAAAATTGTTCTCTGTAATGGCCTACTCAATTCTTAATAAGTAAATATACATCAAAAGAACACATCACAGATGTCAGTCTGGTCTGAGATTGATGGCTGAAACTCTAATGGAACCTTTACCATTGCCCTCGAAGGAAAACCCAATTTAAGTGTAATTCCCAGGTATAAAGGAAAAACTTTACAACTTCCTCACAATCTATTAAGCAAGTTACCTGAAATGAACTAATGTTAATGTGGCAAGATTTCTGGTAACTACATTGCTTTCCAGGTGCTCAGCAATTGATCTCTCTATGATCTGCCGTAGAATCTTTCCAAGTATCAGTATCTGCCTAACTGATCTACATTCCTTTTTAAATGGTCCTCTTTTTCTGTACATGTCTTTTTTTGGGCTTTCATTTCTTTCCTAATGTGGCTAATTCTTTCCATACCAATGTGGCTCTTTGTATAGCCATATTGGCTTCTTCTGCTGTCCTTTATCTTGCCTCTCCCCCCACCCCTTGAAATGTTTGTACTTGTCTTTAAGTGTCTCCTTTTTCAGGAACTCTAACCCACTTTAAGCTCCTTTCCCATTAGCATCTCCTGCCATGGGATTCTACTAATCATTATTCTGAGTTTATTAGAACCCACCTTTTTTGAAGTCCAGGATATACATTTGATCACACACACCTTTAAAATCAAGAACTCCAGCATTGTATTGTCACTTTTCCCCTAATATCTCTGCTTTTCTATTTTCCCAGCTGAGTTTCTCCTATTGTTTAATTTCAAGTTAAGGATAGCTGATCCTCACCCTCTGAAGGAGAAGGTTGTCAGCAAGACAAGTCAAGAATTTCTTAGAAGGACTGTGGTTGGTAGGGAGTTTGTCTCTTAATAAAGTCACTATGATTTTTTGCCTCTTTGAAAGATCTGCAGTTTGCTTTTGGAAAACATCTTCTGACGATAAGAGGGACTAGCAACAATAGTTCTTTTTTGTTCTTCTACTTCCCAGATGATAATGTCGCCAAGTTCACAGGGATTGATAGAACTTGTAACTTTTCCACCCTTTCTATGCTTCTAATCATTCTGAACACATTTTATACTTCAATTGTTACATTCAGATCATGGAAGTAATCTCACCAGGTCTACATTATACCTATTTTCATGAAGAGCTCAAGCTGTTTATTTCCTATATTCTGAGCATTAACAACCATGAAGGCCATTAACTTTATGAGCCAATGTTATCTCTGATTTTGGTTTAAGTGGTTTAAGATGCCCCAGTTCAGCAACACACTCTCACTTTCTATAGTGCATATGACTTTTTCTGAGGTTCTTAATTCAGGGTTTTTGTTTCTCCCTATACAGGATTCAGTTTAAAACCTTTCTAATCAAGCTCCCCATGCTTTGTCCAAATACGTTTTTATCAGGTGAAACTCATCTTATGACAACAGTGTGTCATCAGTCAAAATAAATTGATGATAAAACAGAAACCCAGAAACCAAATGTCTCTCATTTGTGTAACTTGTCATTGACTTGCTGCATCGTGGACTAGAAGGACAGATGAAAATATCGTTTAAGCTCTGTGGTCATGTTTATTTATTTACTTATTTGATTAATAGGTTGCCCCAATCTATCATGAGTTTGAGTAGCTTAGAAAATAAAATAATAAAAAGAATATACATAAAGTCTCGAAAAATCAAACACAGTCTAATGAACCAAAACATTGCATAAGGAGTCCACCATCCACTTTAGCCCAAGGGCTGGGGAAGACCAGATTTTAAGGTCTCATTTAAATAAGGTCAGGACAGGAACTGTACAAACTTCAATGGGAACATTATTCCAGAGGACAGGTATCATAACAGAAAACATTCACTCCCTATTGGCACTGTTTAATCAATGGGACTTGGAGCATGCTGATTCTGTCAGAGCTTATGGGATGGACAAAAATTACTGGAGACAAGTAGTCTCTCAGATAATCAGACTGTTATGCCATTTTATACTTCTCTGAATCTTGAATCAGAGAAATATTCTAGTTTGGAATATCTGAACAAGAAGCAAACTGAAATCATTGCTTTCAATACCCAAACTAGGTGACATCATGCATCACATAATACAAAAAAATCAAGTGATGTTCATATTTGTATGAATTAGCTTCTAAGTTACATATTATTTTAAGAATAAGGATTCTTTGTTTTTTCTTCAGTTCAAAGAAAAAGTTGATTTTGTTAAATCTTTAGGACCTTCTATTATGCAGATTGTGTTATGGGGAGATAACAAATTTGTAAAGTATAGACAGCCATTAAATAAAATGGTGATTAAGGATAACAAGGATAATAGTGGGTTAAATCACCTTTAACAATATGGTATGTATCCTCAGGGGGCAAAGTTTGCTAGCATATTGGGTTAAAAATGTAATGTAGAGAAATGTATTTGAGGTGTTACATTAAATAAACAGCGGCAGTGTATGTAATGTCCTATCTTTTTCAAGTTCTTAGCCTATAGATGCAAATCGTTATGTGTGTAAGTATAAATTTTAAATGAGGAAACAAGTTATTGCATGGAAAAAAAAAGGGTTTTGCTTTTAATTCTTCCACATTTGACAATTCAGTTGACAGGCAGATATTTATATAGCTTTGACATCAGAATCAAAATTAGGATGGCTTGCTTCCTTCCAGTCAATTGCATGAGGTGCCTTAGGGCAGAGTTATTTTTGAAAAAAACTCTTTAAGTTTCTTTCAATGGGAAGTTGTACTGATGCCTAATGAAATAACTTAGTATCAAAGGTATTAATTTTCAAAAGTATATAACCGTTCGGATTTCAGTTTTCAAAATAAGCTTTCAGAATTTTTATCTGTATGCAGAAACTATACGTATTAATGGATTAGGTGACATTTCACTCATAATTTTGGTATTATGAGATAGCATTTAAAGTATTAGTTTTACCAATCTTTCAAGGTTTTTTATGTTAATAAAGTTTTTATCTTGGATATTATCTGAGATGTAAGAGTCCCATGAATAAGAACTTTGGTGGAATGGTTTTCACACTTTTTTTTTTTTTATTCTTTCACACAACAAAAATAGGGTGTGGGTCCAACTGATGCTGTTGAAAATATATCATGTAGGAATGGATTATGTTCATGTAATTATCAGCTAAATGTAACAACATGTTGACTCTATGCTTTGTTCTGGCAATAAGCTTATGCCAAAATGTATGATTCAAACCCTCATCTGTCAAGGGAATTTTTCCTTTTCTTAGTAAGGTAAATGCCTGTGTCACTCATGAATCCTTTTGAGATAAAAGCTCCCATATGCAAACAGTTAGCAATAGTTTCTCACTGTTTTCCATTCTTTGTTCTGAAAGAAAATGCTTTGTACATATACAGAATTTTCTCTTAAGAATGTGTGTCTCCTTTATGTACAGTCCATATGTATAAGCTAATTTCAATTTATATTAGACTTGGCTTGTATATATTATATCTTCATCTTATCATGTGATTTTATGGCCTGCTCAGGTAAGCAGGAAAGGCCCTGTTCAAGAATTTTTCCCCTTCCGTGATAACAACTAGCAGCTATTAAATTCAGTGCTTTCTCCAACCTGGTTTGCAAGTAAGTGATAAACTTGTAACTGAATTGTTCTGCTTCTTGCTTGCTCAAAAATAGGGATATCCATAATTGGCTGCATTCCTATACAAAGATAGTTTCTACACATAGAAAACAAATCAGGAAAAAAAAGTACATCCTACTGTTTTACATGGCATACTACTTTTTAACATATAGCATTTGCGGGGATGGGAATGACCATTCCATAAAGTAAGACTGTATATCATTGTTCAAAATCTGGAAAGCTCTAGATTACAGACTGTTCTTGAGAACTTCTTCTGTTGTGGCCTGCTCTTGTAAAATTCCTGGCCTAAATAAACAACAGGACTCTTCTGGAAGCCTAGGTAACTGAAAAGTAGAGAACAAGTGCACAACAATTAAGTGTGCTCCAGGATCCTCAGTGTTAAAGATGATGCTACATATTTGCATGTGGCTGCTGGTAAAGAACTCTGCTGGGTCGGATCCAGTGTCCATCGAGCCCAACAGTGCATCCCCCAGTGGCCAACCAAATCTATGAAAAGAGAAGGAAGCCTGATCCTCAATCATACTGTTCAGTCATCTGCAGCAACAAATTATCTTAGACTACTCTACAATTTCTATAACTAAAGAATAACTAATATTTTCTAAAAGCTATATTGATTACAGTTTTTTGCTTTTTTATGTTTTTATGCCTGAATTTACCAATTATTTTATTTGTAACCTAGGTGGCTGTGATACTATCCCAGAGTCTGATTTTGAGGAAAGGCCACCTTCACAAAACTCTACAATGTTTACCAATCAGGGGCATCTGGATAAGCAGGATATCAAACCTGGTAAGATGAATGAATTTCCTTACTGCAATTATCATAAAAATGTTTTATTATGTATGCATGAAGGTTGACAGAGGTTATCCCCCCAAGAAAATATGCAGTTGATTTTCAAAGCGATATTTTTAGTGTTTCAATGGGCTATATGTTTAGGTTTTTCAGACCTTGTAGATTTTTTCAGAGTATAGGAAAGTAATATGTTTTGTTGATGCAGGTTCCATGCAAGTAATGATGGGTCTAGGTTTCTCAAGGCCTTTTATGTAAGATGCTTAGAATTAGCCTCACATCTGAAGTTGGTCCCCTCTTCCTCTTCTCTCTAGCACCTTCCTGTTTTAACTGCCCACTTCTTTTCAGCTCAGTTCACACTATCCAGAGGGATCATCCCTCATACAGAGCAGGTTCTCAGTCTGAGGGTCCTCTTGGATTCACAGCTTCTCTGGAGAGCAGATGGAGGCCATGGTCAATTGCAAGCATTCCTGAACTGGGAGGCTTTGTTGATGGTCATTCATGCCTTTCTTACCTCCTAGTTGGAATAAAACAACTTGTTTTATGTGGGGCTGTCTTTAAGCCCATTCAGAAGCTGCAACTGGTCCAGAATGCAATACTCTTGAGTGGTAATGGCATGTCAGAGTTTGTTTATGTAACATCACTTAATTTGGAGCTGCACTGGTTGCCAGTTGGCTTCCAGGTCCAATTCAAGGTGCTGGTTAGCACCTCTAAAGCCCTTCATGGCATAGGGCCTGGTTATTTGAGGCACTGCCTCTCTCCAATAATTTCTGCCTGCCTTATAATATTGGGCAGAGTAGATCCCTTCAATTAAACCGTGTTATGTATCAGGAAGAATGCCTTCTCTGTTGCAATGCCTGCTATTTGAAACAGCATCCCCCCCAAAGATCTGTACAGCTGCTATACAGCTGAGAATGTTTCATGAGTCCTTGAAAACTTAGTTTTGCTTGGGGTCAAATGATTTCTGAACATCTGCTGGTTTGGTGGTGGGGATTGTGTTGTATTATTCCATACATTCATTATCTTTTTCTTTTGTCTTTATTGATTGTGACTTTTGATGCATAAGCTACCCAGATCCATTTGAAGTTGGCTAGGCTCTAACTCTAACGGGAGGGAGGGAGGGAGGGAGGGAGGGAGGGAGGGAGGGAGGAAGGAAGGAAGGAAGGAAGGAAGGAAGGAAGGAAGGAAGGAAGGAAGGAAGGAAGGAAGGAAGGAAGGAAGGAAGGAAGGAAGGAAGGAAGGAAGGAAGGATCTCCTCACCATAAGGAGTGTTTCCACACAAATGAGCGCACAGGGAAATGACGTTCTTCACTCTGTGGATCACTTTATATGTTTGTTTGGAAGGGGAAAAAACCCCTCCAGGATTGCTTTCAGTGAGAGTTACTTCTGAATTTCAGCCAGTTACTGAGAGCAGGAACTAAGTGTTACAGATCTGATATGGGATCAGGACACACAAACACATTCACTAATCACTTGAGATTGTGATCAGTACTTTGGTGCTTACCATTGCAATATTACCCAGCATACTGAGGCAGAGATGGTGATTTGTAGAGTGATGGCTGTTTATCAGTCACAATTCTTCTATGCGCTAATATGGATTTTCTTTCTAATTTTTTAAAAATCTAAACCATAATGAACAACTATTATTTCTCAGAAAATAAGATTAACTTAATCTTAGATTTTGTACAGGATTCAGATAATAGGGCAAGAAATTCAATATGCACAAGAAGGTTTGAATTTTTTTTAAGTGGATCTGTTTAAATCATACTATACAGTTTGATTAGGGAGGGTATATTCAGATATATTGGTTGCACATTTTCATTCACTGAAAACTAAATGCAAAATATGGATATTTACACACTGTGAGGGTCTTCTGAGCTCTGTTCCAAAGATGCCAACTATGAGGTGGTCTGATATGCACTCCAGCAGTGATAAAACGAGATTTCCTGCATGAAATATTAGCTCTCTATATACATTTCCTCCTTACTATGTTCAATTATCTTAATGCTTGTTGTAAATGACACTGATTCATGAGATTAGTTTGGGCAGATGCTCAAAGACCTACATGAGGAAAATATCTGGGTACGAAACCCCCAATTGACTCCATAATTAATTAACTTCACTATACTACTTCATGGTTCTTGACAGAAATTAGGGATTTGGCTGAATAGATACATGTTCTTTCTCTTCCTGCTCTTCACTTGGGATCAGTTGGGTGATTATACATGTTAGGACATGCTAAAAGATTATTCAAAGTATTCGTGTATTAATGGAACTTCTGGTTTGAAAAAAAAGTAGAGTGTATTTATACTTGGAAGAGGGAGAGGTAATTTAATAACTTAAATCCTGAAAGTAAGAGATGTAAGCCTCAATTAGAGTTTCTCTTCAATCTGGTTTGTAGATTAATTTGGCTCAGATCTGCCATTATAAAATTATATTACCGTTAAAAGGATTTTAATCAAATAAATATACCAACCAAAGATTTCTACATATTGTTGCTTGTTTATTTCAAATTTCCTCCCAAGAGAAGTGCCCTGAAACAGCTATCTGTTCATACGGAAATTCAGATAAAGGTTTTGGAACTGCTTTTAAAGGCAATTTAGCCTATTTTGGCAGAAGCGATAAAGGAGGAAAGGAATATTTGTGTTTAAGTATTAGTCCACCTTTATTTTTGTATGGATGAAGATGCATTCACATGCTCATTCTAAAAATTGGGCAAGTAGTTCATGGGATTTATCTACAAGTGAATTGGGGATTCAGATGGCAAAATTACTGTATATCTTGATTGATTTAATTCTAGCATATTGACTTGATACACTTTGGGGTGGGTAAGCTAGGGACTGATTCAATCCTCGTATCTGCCATATTGTAAAGCAGCAGGCTAATGTCAGCCTTTGAGGTAGGCAAGGTCAAGAAACAGATGCAGCAGGAATTCCAGGAACATCTTTATTGTTGTAGGGTAGAATAACTGAATCTTGAAATCCTGTCAGAGTTAATCTCTTCTCCATTTTATACAAAGCAAAATCAAGGAAGGATTATTCTGAATCTCTTTGTTACACTTCTACTTTCTCAGAACCGAGTTGCTGTTTCTCCTCTCCTAATAGTTCATTGCTTTTTCCCCATTTTCAAGAACATATGTACATCCTTTCATAACTAGCTCAGTGAACTAGATGAGAGTAAAGCCCCTTTACTCCACTGTGATTCTGTCTTCCCATTAGATAATTCTGTTAAGCAACATACTGATTTCAAGTGTACATATCTAATTTTGGAGCAGTAAGATTCTGAAAAACATTCAATGTCTGGACTGTGTTCTTTGCTGAGGTGGTCTTAATTGTAGGGTATTGGAGACCCTAAGGCTATTTTCCTATATGACTTCAACAATTATTTCAAGGATTCTGTATTATGTTAGTCCTTCGTGCCCTCCAATTTTGGGTCTCCCAGGATTGGTACTCTCCTCCATTTTGTTTAGCATCTACATGAATCTTCTGGGTGAGATATCTATCCATTTGGGATAAGTTAACATCAATATCTCCCTCAAGTCCTGCTGTGCTACCTCATTGTGTGTGGGGTGGATGGGAGGGTTCCAGGGAGAGATGAGTGAAAATACCAGGAATGTATTCCAAGAATATAATGCCAGTGTGCTCATCCAAGTTGTGAAGGAAGGTCCTGGAGGCAGATGGTCACTTTAGTGACAATGACAAAGGCTGTGCAGGAGAAGGCAATGGTAAATCACTCCTGTACTTTACCAAGAAACCACATAGATTGACAGTGTGAAGTAATTGATGATATAGTGCCGGATGATGGGCCCCTCAGGTCACATGGCACTCAGGTCGTATGGCACTCAGTATGCTACTGAAGAAGAGCTGGAGTATTAATAGTGTTTATGACACAGCTAGATTAAAGTCTTTGAGACGTCTGGTTGCTGATCTCGCCATGCAGCAAAAAGAAAATTGAAGCTGCAAAGGTAGAATTACAGTGGGAACATGAGACATAGTAAAGCTCAGTTCAATGAAAGATGAAATAGCTTAACTGCACTTTGATTTCTTAGGCATCAGCAAATTAAAATGGATTTGAATTGCACACTGTTCCTCAGTATTAGTTATTACTAGACAACCCGTGACCAGGTGAGATATTTCCTTACCTAAACAGAGATACAGAATGACTAAGGGCAAAAAAGCAGTGGGAGTGTGAGCGACTTGCAACTTGCTTCTGGCTTCCCCATTGACTTTGCTTGTGGGAAGCTGGCAGGGAGCATCAGAAATCTTCCTTCCTTCCTTCTTTCCTTACTCCCTCCCTCCCTCCCTTTCCACATATAATATAGGTTGTGCCATTTGCCCTTCCCTCACAACCCTCAGGAGATCCCCTGTGAAGTCTCCTCATCCTCCTTCTCAGCTGACCAATGGAACTGCCTGCCACTTTGCTGTGGGGAGATGGAACGAAGGGAGCTGTGGACCATGAGGAAAAGTGCACTCCTGCTCCCCATTCTGGCATGTCCCCAAGGGACCCCTGCTTTGAGGGAGGAAGAGGACTCACCTGTTGACCACCAGCACCCCCTAGCCAGCCTTACTTCACAAGCAGGCATCCAATGGCTCCCTCCTCCTTCCATCAACACCAACCACTGTTAAGAGATTCCAAATGTTTGTCTCATTTCCAAAGCAGCCAATTGCTGCTTGCCCGTGAGGCCTTGCCACCAGCCAATTGGGTACATGGAACAGAGGGAGGCAGGAAAGAGGTCGGGGATACGCCCATGATGATCACGTGACCTGGGCTGACAGTGGCAGCACGGCAGCACAGCAATGCTGAAGTGGCCACAAATTTCCTGAATTTCAATCCCATGGGAGTAATGGGTCCCAGGTTTCGTACGCATTCTGTAAGTTAGCCCATTTGAGGTACCTTGGTTCAAAAATTGTTGCCTTATGACGCACTGTTTCACCATGTTGTTACAGACACAAGAGTTTTAGTAGTATGTAGATTACTCAGCAAGATTTGGAATATAACTGTCATTCCCAGTTTAAACATATAGTGGGAATGTGAAACTTTCAGAAAAATCACACCCCTATACTTATGCTAAGAAATACTTTAAAATTTTTCCTTCTTTAACCCTCCTCCTCTTTCAGTAATTTATGGCCTTTAAACCTGGGCTGCATGCCCACAAACATACCATAGTTGTTGATAAAGTTTCATGGCTTCAAAGAGAACATTCTTAATCACTATCTGTATATTGCATTAATTAAAAAGTAACTCCTAACTTATCTTTGATCTTCTACATCCACATAGAACACTTACAGGCTACCAATATAACTGTCTTCAATATCGTATAAATCAACTCATCTCTAGGTGTTTTATTTTTTTCAGCTCTTGAATAAATTATCAGATACTGTTCTAGATGAGAGAAGAATTTCCTGGCTATTCTCCATGAATGCTATCCATAAGAGACCTACAGCAGAACAAGATTTTAGTTTGTTTTTTTTAATTAAAAAAATTACTAGCTATATATCTCCAGTAATAATTTAAAACATGATATAATTTAAACCATGAAGCACTAAGGAAAATAACTTTAGCTATTTATTTATTTATTTATTTATTTATTTATTTATTTATTAAATTTTTTTCAACCGCTCATCTCCCCCCAATTCACAACAAACATTAAAAACATAAAATATATAAATACATAAACCCTTAATTAAAAACATTACTAAAAAGAAGAAGGAGAGACCAAGAGGATGAAAAATCTGAGGCTGAAGGCAGAAGGCCTCTATGGGGCTAGTCATCCCCATGCTTGAGGTATTCCCACCCCACTCCAGGCCAGGTGGCAGAACCAGGTCTTCAAAGCCTTACGGAAGGCCAGGAGTGTGGGGGCCAATCGCACCTCCGGGGGCAGAATGATCCAAAGAGCAGGGGCTACCACAGAGAAGGCCCGCCTTCTGGACCCCGCCAATCGAAGTTCTTTCACTGAGGGGGTCTGAAGCATGCCCTCTCTGTGTGATCGGGTGGGACGGGTTGAAGTCATAGGGGAGAGGCGGTCCCTTAGATAACCTGGTCCCATGCCATGTAGGGCTTTAAAGGTGATAACCAACACCTTGAATTGGACCCGGAAGCAAACTGGCACCCAATGCAGCTTGCAGATCAGAGGCGTTACATGGGCCCTCCTTGGGGCTCCAACAACAGCCCGCGTGGCTGCATTCTGGACCAGCTGTAGCTTCCGGATACTCTTCAAGGGTAGCCCCATGTAGAGCGCATTTCCAAAAAGCAGCAAACTAGGAGTGCTATTTTCTCTGTTATCACAAATATTTTGCTTGGTTTTATTAGATGAAAAATAAATAGCTGAAAAGAGAATACTTAATCCCATCATATATCTGGATATTACCTTCATATGTTGAAAATGAACATGTGGAAATCAGTGCTGTACCTAGTGAGTCTGCCCCAACCTCAATATTATCCATATCCTGGAATATGTAGATATATACTTTATTGTACTTTACATGCACCTAGATGTAAGCTTTAACCATATAGGATCTATTAATAAATGGAAGTGCTCTACCCAAAAATTATAATAACTGCATTTCAACCATCCATCTATCAATTTATTTATTTAATTTGTATGCTGCCCATCTCCCCTGGACATTGTATCATCATAAAACAATAGGGTACATAAGGTATTAGGTAGTAGATAAAAATGGACATATACTGGAAGACTTTTACACTCTGGCAGGATAAGCCCAAGCCTGTTCTAATTTCATCTTAAATTTTCGTTTTTGGCATATTCATGTGTTGTGATACAAATAAATAAACAACCGCTTAAGAACTTCTGAAGGCTATAGAAGAGAAAGTGTGTTAATAGAAATAGATACAACTAGAAGACTTATTCTTGTAGAGTAGGTAATTAGGCACAGGGATATTTATATTGCTTTTAAGTTTTAGACAGAAAGTGCTGAGGTAACTAATCAGTTTTCTCCATGGATTTAATGAGAAAGAAAAGAAGAGAGCATTAGGAAGATTCTGTAACATACACCTGCTATAATAAATAACAAAAATGATTGTACTTTTTTCCAAAGCTTAAAAGATTTATAAAGGTGATAGATAACACTGTAGTGATGGCAGACCTGAAATATAAATAAATTAATTCAAGATTACAGGTAAAGTCAACAGTAAACCATATTTCACTGATCAAAACTTACTTCATTTTACATAAAGAAAGATTAATTGTGTTTTAAAATCTCGCCAAAACCATTAGGAAATTGTAAAATGTACATAAAATAGCTATTTCTGATTAATTCAGTGTTTTGTATTTTATTTTTTACATGGGATTGAGAGTTATGTTTTCTTATATTTTATCTTGATCAGGTTATCAGTGTCTTTTGTTTATTTTATATTCGTAATATGAGCTTCTCTTAGGACTGATGTATGTTCTTCCAATCTTTTTGGAAGTGGATTTCAATTCCCAAACTATTCAGCAATGACCATACCACTATGGGAATTAGTCCTCATATCGGGAGAGCACCCTAGATTAGGGAAGATTGTATAGGCTGTATAGATGCACATAGGATATGTGAAATTGACTTTCTGTGCATCTAAAAACTGATCTAAACAATAGCCACATAATCATACTTTTTCCTCCATGGTGTCAGAGCAGGACACATATGAAAGTAGGTTCCTTGATATGAAAATGTTGAATGAAGTTAATTTATATAACTTTATTTTCTGATTGTGAATTGTTTTACTTTATTAGGGGAAAGTAAGATAGTTACTGGAGAAGTGGGTTTCATGGGGGAATTACTGCCCATCTTTTCCTATAATTTTTAATGTATCTTGTTATGACAATGTGGCTTAAGTTGATATTTGTATTTAAAATGTAACAGATATGAGATTTTCCAGCCTTTTTCTTCTTATCTGAATTTATATATACAATACCATAAATGCACAATGGTTCTTCTACATTTGTTTACATTAGTGTGGGGAAAGATGGAAAAAATCTATGCAAAGGCTATTAAGCAGTTGGTAAAAATTCATAATCAGAGCCAATTAATTGTTATCTGAATTTCTCTCATGTAAGGTTTTTCTTGCCGGGCTTCAGCAGTGAGATTATTTATCTTACATTGCTGTTCTGTATCATCCTGAGTCATTAATCAGCCAGGTTAAGATGCTGGACTATGAGTGGGGAAACCCAAGTTGTAGACCATGCTCAGCCGTACAAGCCAACTAGGGGACTTAGGGCCAGTCGCTCTTTCCAGCCCACAGGGTTGTTATTGGAAAACTGGAGGGAAGGAACTCTGCATGCTACATTGACCTCCTGAGTGAAAGGTCAAATATAGATCTAATAAAAGCATAAATCATGAAAGTAATCTGAATGTTCTTAAGTTAAAGCAGATGTGTACAACTTGTAAACTATTAAAACTCATAACAATCATTGTAATTGTTCAACCAAAAGCCTGTTAAAACTTTGATTTAGTTGCCTCACTGAGACAGTAAAACCAAGGAGAAGAGATTGTCAAATGTCTTGTAGGAAGCAATCTGTAACAGTGAACTGTTAGGCTCAACAGGTCACTAGTTGTACAGATCTGATATTAAAAGAAGTTACATCTGTACTTTAAAGCTCTCTTTTAAAAAAGATATGTTTTGAAGAGATTGCAATATATTAACAGAGTTTTTTTTTTAAAATCAGATTACTTGAATGTGTTTATAACATCGGAAACCTCCCTCCTCTTCCAGTTTTTTTCATAGGCATTTATAAAATTGGAATAAAGGTTCAGCAAACCTAATATTCAAAAATATTTTTTCTGGACTGTTTTATAATTTTCTTTACATTGGGTTAATAGTTAAATGTATTTTGTATTCTGATATTTAAGGTTAGCAGTGTTATTCTCCCTTTTGGCATTCTATAGGTGAATTGAATTTAACTAACAAAGACTGATCGGCAGAGTAAACCCTTGGCCTGCTGTGCAACCTTTCATACATATTAGGAACTGGCAATCTGCAGGTTGCATATACTTCTGGCTCCCTATTTTATTTCCCAGCCTTCAGGACTCCCAGAAATGGTACTGAGGTTGAATAGAAGAATGTGGGGAAATAAAGACACAATTTCTCACATTTTTGTAGAAAATAATAAATCCAGGTGTACAAACTTTTGTCTAGATTTAAACTTTTTCTCCTGCCACCTTCACCTTGGCAGAAACTTGAAGATGTGAGCCCTCTGATTTCAGTGATGTTACTGTGTTACAGTCATTCCCATTCTGAGCTTTGGCCACCCTTTTTTTTTAAAGGGACCCTAAAGAATTGCTGTCCCTATGATATACTGTAAAAAAACCTGCTAGTCCATAATTCATTACTCATTTGTGGTGTAATATAATGTATTTGAGAGCCAGTTTGGTGTAGTGGTTAAGGCATCAGGCTAGAAATTGGGAGACCGTGAGTTCTAGTCCCACCTAGGCACAAAGCCAGCTGGGTGACCTTGGGCCAATCACTTTCTTTCAGCCCTAGGAAGGAGGCAATGACAAACCACTTCTGAAAAACCTTGCCAAGAAAACTGCAGGGACTTCTCCAAGCAGTCTCTGAGAATCAGATATGATAGAATGGATTTTAAAAAAATGTATTTATATCAAAATATACTGAATGGTCCAATTCTTTTCCTGTTCCTACTTTTTGACTCTTCTCCATTTTACTTTATTTTATACTTCATCATTTTACTTTGCATTCTGGGATCTATAATAATTAGGGTCAGAACAGAGAAACTTTCAACCTCAAGTAATTTTTTGCCTTGATAAGTAACTTAAACCTATTTGGAAACAGACTGCACGATACCAGAACTGTGTTTGTCATGCAGCACCATATGGTACCCATGACTTTCCTAATTCTTTTTTATAACACTGTATTTTCAAAGACAAATGAAACTTTATTATAACTATAAAATTATTTCCATCAAAATGTTGAGTAATTAAAGTATCTTAATTATTATACTTCTAAAGAGTAAATAATTTTTTCAACATCTTTGAAGTTAAGACATAGGGCATAAACATTCCTTGCTTTCATAGGGTGCTGAAAGGAGATACAAAGGGTTTTTGGGGGGGGGTTAGTTGTTAAGATGGGTTTTCTTTGGAGATGACCCTGATTTTGTCACCCAGAGAAGGCCTGTTGTAAGTCCCCTTCTTCATTAGGTACATGAAGTAGCCTCTACTCTGTGGAATATCCTCCATCCAAAGTACATATGTTTCTCCACCTCCAATTTGCTGATGTTTTGGAAACAACTCAAATTAGTTCTGTCCCAATGAGATTTGGCTCCAAAGACTGCTTGTGGGCAGCCATCTTAAGTTGGTTTTTGCTTTCTGATGTTTATATTGGGTTGCTTTTGTTCATCCTGGTCCTACCTGATGAAGTCTGACTGAAGATTCTGGAGAAAGTTAAGGTTAATAGCCACTTCAGGAGCCAGTGTTAAGATGTTGGACTGGTTCTGGGGGCAACTCACTTCTAGTTACTATCAGCCATAAAAGGTCACTGGGTTATTTGGGGGCCAGTCATTCTCTCTTAGCTAAACCCACCTCATAGAGTTGTTGTGGGGAAAAAATAAAAGGAGGGAGTACTGTTTGTACCATTTTGAGCTTCTGTACAAAAGGGGGAATATAAATCTAGGAAGCAAACACATATTAACTGTGAAGAACAGCTGTATGTTATAGAATACTACTCACAATTAGTTTTAAATTACAATTGATTATATTGTGATATCCTAAATAATATAGAAACATGCCCATCAAATTATTTACTTTCACTTAAGCAATATTATAAAAGCATAGAAAATTAAAGGACATAGATAAAAGGAAATAAAATTTAACTAAGTATATTTTATAGCAACGTCATTCCCTATACCTCTCCATATCTTTTTATCCTTGCAAACCATCCAACCAAATTCCACCAACTATTCTCAGTTTCGTCAGTTCTGTGTAGTCCAGACCAAGATTTTCATTTTGTTGCCAAGTTAAAAAAAATACCCAGCTCTGGTTATTAATGGAATGTTTTGTTAGAACAATTGGTTATCTCCAATTCTTTTTTGGCGGGAGGGTAGTTAATTGTTTTATTGTATCATAAGATGGAAATAATACATTATAGAGCACAGATAGTAGCTGGGTACAACAGTATTTGTACAATATAAAATAGAAATTATTTACACTATAATAATTTAGAGAAAGTAAACCTTTAAAGATAAAGAAAAAAGTTTATATCAATGTTAAGTATAATTCTGAGATATTAATTAATATATAGTTGCTTGAATTGTACAATTAAAGCTAAGTATGGCTTTGATAGACCATTCAATACAGTGTTGAAAATAATTGTTAGTGACAGTGCTGCACCCCAGTAAAGAAAGTAGATTTGATTGACATGTTAAGTACCCAGGTATGGAAGATCAGTGCCTTCAAGGAAGAGTTCTCGTTAAGGATACAGCACTTCATTCTTGACAGATTAAACTATGAAGCCTGGCTTTTATACTGTCTTCTGTCCTTTTAGACTCCTGGATCTATCTGTATCTACCTATCTATCTTGTCAGCAAATCAGCTCATAGAAAGAATCTGTGCTTTTATAGGTTACATTACACCACCTGGAAATTTATTTATAGTTCAAGAAAATCATTCTGATGAATTATTTATAACAATCATACGTTTAATGCTTTGCACTTTACTCATTACTATTATAATGGAACAATGTTGAACTTTTAAAATAGCATTAGTAGAGAGGCTTAGATTTAAACAGATCACAGTGGAATTGAAAAAGATTGATTACAAGAAAAAGCTACCACAATACTGTAATGTGGAAAGGTCACTTTTGACTTCTTTTCACTGCAGCCCAAATTCTGTAATTTTGAACAGTCATCTGTTTTTTCCTTAGGTATGCATGATGTGTGTGTATATGTGCATTCTGTATGCACACAATAACTTCAGAAGCTGGCTTGGTGACTTTGGGCCACTCACTCTCTCCCAGCCCTAGACTGGGAAGCCAAAAAACATCTTATCTACTTCCAACCTTTCTTTATTGGAAGCTGCCCAGAGTAATGGTCTGTGAGATGGGTGGCTATATAAATATAATAAATAAATACTTGCATTGGACCGGAGGCTTTCATCCTGTTCATCCTGCAGTGGATTGATTTGGAATAATGATGATAATGATAATGCACACAGACATACACAGACATTTCCAATTTATCTAAATGTATACATTCTGATAAAATTACTAATTATACTGGTTTCTCTACAATTATGTGATAATATTGGTGAAAACTGAGACAAAACAGTCATTTTTCCAGGCATGTATAATTCACTAAAAATAACGAACTTTATGTGTGCCTAGTAGTACACAGGATTGCAAAACTTCTCCTTAAAATTAATCTACAAGGTGGAATCTATTATGTTGTTGACAGCTATTTTTGTACAGTCAGCACCAATGAATACCAGCTCTGTTATTATTGATGTGGGTTTTTTTGTTTTTGTTTTTGTTTTTTGGTGAGTGGGGTTATTGTTTATCTTGGGTGCCGGGGGGCGGGCAGAGTTATATGTGGTGGGTTTTCTTTGTTTTAATCATTGTAAGCTGCCTAGAATCACTTGTATGAGATTGGAAGCTGTAACAATCATATAAATAAATGCACAAGTATATAGCTATTTTTGATAACTAAAAGGAAAGCAATTGGCACTTCCTTCATATTTTTATTTTTAAAGAAATATAATGATTTTAAAGAAAATAAAGTTTTTGTTTATGTATGTGTGTGTCTATTTAAAAAAAATTAATCCCATCTCACCCCTGTGGGTGGTATGTGTCTTCCTCAATCTCGGGTCCCCTACCAGAGGCCTGGGAGTTTGAGGGTTCTGTGTAGTATCTTGGCTGTTCTTAGCACTGCACTCTTCTGGACAGAGGTCTGCTGTCATTCCTGGGATCTGTTAGAGCCACTCTCCCAGCTCAGGAGTCACTGCCCTGAGTGCTCCTACCACCACTGAGACCACTTTAGCCTTTACTTTCCACATCTTCTCTAGTTCCTCCTTCAGGCCCTGGTATTTCTCTAGCTTCTCATACTCCTTCTTCCTGATGTTGCTGTCACTTGGTACCACTACATCTACCACCACCTCTGTCTTCTGGTCCTTCTTTACTAGCACAATGTCTGGTTGATTGGCCAATATCTGCCTGTGTGTCTGGATCTAGAAGTCCCACAGGATCTTAGCCCTGTTATTCTTCACTGTGGAATCTCCCATCTGGACTTGGGATGGTCTAGCCCATACACTGTATAGATCTTCCTGTACACAATGCCAGCTACTTGGTTGTACCATTCAGTGTATGCTCTTCCTGCTAGCTTCTTACACCTGCCACTATGTGTTGGACTGTCTCTGAGGCCTCTGTGCACAGTCTTCACCTTGGGTCCTGTCTAGTGTGGTAGACCCCTTCTTCTATGGATCTGGTGCTTAGTGCCTGTTCTTGTGCTGCTATGATCAGTGCCTCAGTGCTGTCTTTTAGTCCAGCCACTGGTAGGATTTCCCAATGTCAGCCACCTCAGCTATCTGTCAGTGGTACATCCTATGCAGGGTCTTGTCTTGCCATGGCACTTCCTCTGCTTGAATTTCCTCCATGTCTGCTGCTGCCTCAGGCATTCTCTCAGCAGCTCATCTTTGGGTGCCATCATACTGATGTACTCCTGGATGCTCTGGGTTTCATCCAGGGCAGTAGCTTTGACACTCACCAGACCCCATCCATCCTCTCTTTCCAGCTGGTGTACAATCTCTGGGTGTTGGACTTGGGGTGGAAACCTCCATACATTGTGACAAGCTTCCAGGTCTTCACATCAGCAGCCTCCATGTCCCCTTTGGCCAGCTCACTATACCGGCAGGGTATCTGATGACTGGCAGGGCTTACATGTTGATGCAGAAAATGATCAGAAAAAGATTTTTAATCTTTATGCATTAAGAAAATGCAGAAAAAAGATTTTTAAAGAAAATAATGTGTGTGTCTATGTATGTGTGTGTGTGTGTGTGTGTACACACACACACACATGTGCTGAAGGAACCAATCTTGTAACTGGATTTTTCCCCCGGTTCTTACACCAAACATTCAGACAAATTATAACACAAAGAAGGGAGGGTAGATGAAAAGAGGTGAACAACTCTGGAGAAAACTACATGCATCCTTGTACCACTAAATACTGATTTTACTTTGGCACATTGCCAGGCAAAGCTCATCAACGGATTAGATTCAATGACAATATAGAAAATTAAAAGGTGGTAGATGGGTGAATGATTGACAGTCTGTTTTTCCAAAGAGAGCTAAATAATGAGTCTGTGCTAAAATGTTCTACTTGTTAATTATGCTCCTGAATTTGGACAAAGGAAGATTTAGTTCATAGCTTGAACCTTTACATGTTAAGAATAAAACATGTAGCCATTCAAGTACTTTAGCAATCTATAAAATATGACTCAGTATAAGATTTAATATTACCTTAAAAACCCTCTCATAAAATAGTTACTATATCAAGTGTTTTCCCTGTTTATGATAACATTTTGCTTGTTATAGAACTTTTTGCTGTACTGCGAGTTTTAAGAGTCAACATAATATATACCATATTTTGATATTTGATCTTGATTTCAGTGAAGGGTGATAATCCACTTTTCTGAAGGAAAAATGTTGAATGTCCTTGAGGGTTGTTGTGGAATACCTCTAAGTTGTTTGGAGAACACTGTTATATAGAACATAATTTCAAAAATGTTGTTCTAGCAGGTTGTGGCAATATTCCTTTCAATATTCATTTAATATTTTGGCCTGAAATGTAAAATACACAGTTTTCAATATGTTTGAGAATTTGTCAGTGTTATTTGCTTTTGAGTTTTGTTGTCTTTGAAAAATAATCAACACATTTCTAAGAATCAACATTTAAGCTTTTAATTACAAATATATGAGTGAAATACATGGTTGCATTTATTTATATACAGCTGTGAGTTATAATTATTAATACGAACTGAACCATTTAATGTGCTTAATCTATTCCAGATGTAATAGTCATTGAAGTATTTTTGTAAACCACTTCTCTTGGCATTCTCTGGACTTCCTTTTGTATTGATTCAATTTTAGCCAACTATTCCAGGATATGTTTATGCCAGGGTATGCATCTATGACATAAGTTTTCTCAAAAATCCCGTGTAATTTTAAATCTCTCCACTTTGTACCTAATTAGAATAGACATGGCACAAACAAAAAACCACAAATGCAGCATGGTGAACTGATAGACATTCATACAGGCCAGGATCTTAGCAAAATGAACAATTGCCCAAATAATGATTATGGACTTTTATACTTGCTTTGTTAAATTTTATTTTCTTTTATTGTGGACCATAGCAGCATCTCCTACTGGATCAGCAAAACGCTTCACCTTTTAGAAAACATATTAACTGGCTATCCATTTAAAGGGCTTTTATTCACTGTCAAGGTACAAGAGTTAAAACTTACAGAACAATTGTTAATATTACTAATATTGTCACACTATGCTAAATTGGTTTCACTTGGTCAAAATGCTGATCCACTACCACCACCTTCTCCCCACCACAATGTTCACTTTTGCTTGAATATGTAAGATACATTTGTTACGTGTAGTAACAAATAATTTAAACCTCACGTTAGAAGGGAAATGGGTTACAGAAATTATTCTGTTGAGAGGGTTTGAACATTTCATTGATAAGAGAGGAGATTTCCTCTCCCAGCATATAGTTTGCTATTATTAATGGGATTTTCCAGTATGTTAATTAAGTATGTAAGCAAGTAGCATATTCATCCTCATATAAAAAAAGTTAATGTAGATATCTAAAATGGTTAAAGTTAACAGTAAATGTTGCCAGATCACCAACCTTCTATTTTATATTGTCTGAATTATCCCAGAAAATGTTTTCTATGATAGTGCAGTTCCCAAACCGTGTGCCTTTGTGCACTGTCTGACAGATGTCAAGTATTGCTGTTTCCCTCAAAAATGTAAAATAATCTGTGGTGCCCCTGTAAATTCACTGTACTATTGAACAGTAGTGAAATTTGGTAACAATGGGGCACTGTGAAAAAATTGTGGGACACTAAGAGCACTGTGAATGGAGAAAGTTTGGGAACTCTGCCATAGAGCATGGAGTTTGTCAGAGAAAGTTGGGCATGGAACCCATCTTCAGAAGTGAGCAGTTTCTATTAAATATGGCATCTTATTTTTTATGGCAATAGTAGTGAATGTCTTTAGTTGCAGTCATCTAGTTTTTGTAGATCATAGTCATGATAACTTTTGTACATAATGTTTAAGTATTTAAGTAATTTTTAAGTATTAAGTATAATTTGTCTGGAATTTGCCATCATATTTTCCATGTTCATTATGAAGAGGGCACTGTACAGCTTCTCTCAAGTGATACTGATATGGCTGATGACTATAGACAGAGTTTTTACTAACTGTATTATGCTGCTGTTTGAGAAATGTGATGAATTGCTTACTCTGCTCTATAGTAAATATGCTTCCATTAGTAAATAGTCATAGTTTGAAATGTTTTTACATGTGATAAAGTAATGGGAGATTTTCATCCAACCCAAGTTTTATTTCAAGTTGTAATAGTACAGAAAAAAGGAAATGTCAAAACGAAAATAAATATAGTGCTTTTTTGAAATGTGTACAGCTACATTGAAAAATATAGCTCTGTTCATGGGGAATGAATTATATATAAATTTAAAATTGTCATAGACATCTGTGTTAAATTCCTTTTTTGAGATACTTTTGTGTGCTAGGATAAAGCAACAGGCTTTCATCTCTGCAGATAGTATTGCTGGATAGAAGAATGTTTTATGAGCAACAATAAAGAAAGTTAATTTATAATTACGTAGCCAAAAAAAAAATCAAGACTAGGCTCCCCAAAACTATTTCCAGTGATGTACATTTTGTTGAAAAAGCAACTGGGAACCTTTTCTATGATTTTAAAGGTCTTCTGAGGATGAAATAGACAAAAGTGAAAGCCTATATGAAAAATGTTGCCAATTGTATATGACTGATAATTTTCTAAACAAGTTGAAAGTGGCTTGTCAGACAAGTTTTCAAGATAAAATGCTGTATTTATTTTTTTAAAGACGTCAACAGTAAATCTTAATGGTTTCATCTTTCTAAATAATTGTCAATAATACAGAGTGCTAACAAGAATTTTGTGTGCAACTCTGAAACTTCCCATGTGGTAGATCCTGTATTCTCAAAAGACTTCTTCCATTTTACATAAAAATCACACTTGCCTTATGATTTAAATATAAGCATCATAAATAATGGTCTGCTTTTCCTAAAAATTGTCATCTAGTTCATTAAAGTTTCAGTTTCATCTCTATGATTTGGAGCTCTTTCTAATATAACAACATGAAGTATTTTTAAGGGAAAGTACTAAAAGGGGGGGATATTAAAGTAAACATGATTCCAATATTTTGCTTATGGAACTTTCTTTTAAAAAATCATACCAATTTTTAGTTCCATTATTGTGTATTTCTCGGAATGAATGAATCTGCCAGTTTTGTTTTCTCATTTTACCAACCTTAAGTTTGTTTCATTTTTTGTACAAGAATGTGATTTTTCACATGCACATTTTTGTATACATTTTTCTACGCATGTCTCCAATAGATGCAATTTATATGCTTTCTTTTACTGTATCATAAAATTTGCTATGTGTGCATATCAAGAATATGGTTCGCATAATGGTTTGGAAAGTGGGAGTCAGGTTTGCATTAAATGGTAAACTGAATCAATTTCTTCTTCTTTCTGAATACAGTAGATATGCCTCTTTCCCATTTCAGCCATGTAATTATTTCAATATCATTCTTATGGAAAAGAATTTCATATGAGGCCAAGTTCTCACCCCTCCTTCTCCCTTTCTAATTACTGTTATTCATGAAAAAAGATCCTAACAATAAATCTGAATATTCTGAAGGGTTCTAAGTATTATCATATAAAAACACAATTACAAAAAGTTTCATAAAGCTAGACACTATGACATATATTAACCCAGAAGACAAATTAAAATGAATTGCTTCCTTGTTCTTTGCAACTGAGTTAAAAAATAGTTAGGTAGCAAAAATATACATAAGTTTAGTTTCTACATTTAATTGGAGTTAATATTTCACATTTTAATGTCTTTAGTAATTATCCTCTCTCAAGGCATTTAAAGATCAATGCATGTTGGCCAGCAGTAGCTTGAAATGAATGTTGTACTGAACCAATGCATACCTCTTATACTGGAATCCCACTGGCATGTTTAATTTCAGCTAAACATGCCAGTGGGATTCCAGTACAAGAAGTATTACATTAGGGAGATACATCAATTGCACGCCCCCTCTGTACCAGTATTGTCTGTTTACATTTTCAAGAAAAAGGCTCTATCTTGGGATTGCTGCTCTTTTGGCTTTAGCAATTTATCTGGAAGTATGTCCAAGAGATTTTGGGCAGAATCTGACTTCACTCTTAAAATATACAAAATTTTGTATTTCCTTTCTAGATAACTTTTCTTTAAGCCTTTATTTTTTGTATTACCCTGTGACAATAATGACCTCATTATATTTTCCAATATTGCCCATTATCTTTTCAGTTGAGTGGTCATCTTCTCATAGTAGATAAGTTTGGGGCTTTAATTGTAGAAAGACTGGTCATCTTTGACTTGAATACAATGAAATTCTTTGTCCTTTTGAGAGAAGAAACAGAGGAATTCCCTACTATTTTGTGGGATAATAAGAAGCTGGAGCCAGCAGACTTTCCTTCCTAGGGAGAATTACTACTATCTGACCTTATTTTGAACTTGAATTTAGTCAATGCCACTCCCCTGCTACTTGCTGCTGCAGATTGTGAGAATTTGGCTGATGAATAAATTGCAGTTCCCCTGAGTGTTGAAGTAAGCTTTTGACAAATCACAAGAACATCAAAGTTAGGAAGAACAGTATGTCGCCATTTAATAAGCACTCTTATTATTACATCATTGTTAGATACTGGGCATAGTTCAGCTGACTTAACATGTTGCTTCTGAAAATTTCTTCCTTTGCAATCTGAAATACCTAGGGTCATAAAGGAAAATTCAGTAGATTGAAAATCCTCTCTGTAGAACATCTGCAGGTTTCACTAATCATGTGGAAACAATTATTTTTGACTAGTAAGATCACTAAGGAAAGACAAGCTTGCCATTTCCACAACAGGAAGCCAAAAGGATTTCCAAACTCATAATTTTGCTGTGTGAGGTGGAGTTGGGAACAGCCTCAAAGTGTATACTAAAACAGTGTTGTTCATTCTAGTTTTAGACAATTCACAGTTCTGAAGCTGATTTGACTTCTAAGATCAAAATAGCATTGAAACACTTACAGTAAAGACAGAACCATGTCAGATCACTTCTGATAAAGGTCAAAACAGGACATGTTGGATTAAAATGCTGCACCTCTGAGACATTTTGTACACTTTTTTTCCTCGTCTTTTCCACAAATGTTCCAAGAATATGATCATGTTCATATTTCATAGGACAGTTAACAACAATTAAAAAAACTGTTCTGGAAATAAATTATCCCTCTGTTGCCATGAATTCCAAAGTTCTATGTTGATTCAACAATTTAACATCTTCCTTGCTGCAATGAAAGCTGTTCTTTAAAAGTACAAAACAACATCAAATGGATGTTGTGTACTTTCAAATAATTTCAGTTAGATGTGCTGCCTTCATGTTTCCATTACAAAGTCGTATTTTGTAGTCGCAGGAATGTTGATGCCATTGCATATATATTCATGTTTTAGAACTGTAGGATTTGATGTGTCTGGTGCAGTGGGGAAATCACTGAACTAGGAACAGGTAACTGAAAACAATGTGTTTGGAAAGAAGATATCCCAAATGCATCTGTTTTGCATTTCATAAAAGTTGCATCTTCCCTATTTTTGATAAATGATTTAAAGAACTTCATAGTGCTAAGTTAAAACCTAGATTAATTGGATTTTTTTTCTTGTGCATTAGCAGGATCCATTAGTGTTACAACATCCATAAATGATATGAAGTTATAAAATGAGTGATGAGACATAGTAAGAATTACCTACAGTGGCCAATAACGAAGCAGTAGTTAAATATGAAAAAGATATTTTTACACTGAACAACTGGTTAATATTGTATATGTATTATCATAAGAAATGTTAATCCTTAATCCCTAAGAAATAGTGTTAAAACATCTTGTTCTGATGTCTGAATTGTGTCCATTTTTTTCCCTATTATATAGTAATTGACTAGTTTTTCCAATTGATTCCTTACACAGACACAAGAAGGCAGTGTTGGAGTGAAAATATAAACAGATCTTAGGGTTGTATTCCAGAAAGGACTGTATTCTGCACATTTGATTTGCTACTCAAGATTCCTTTCTTGAATCCCCATGCAGTCATGGTTTATATATTTTGTAATTTAGCAAAGTATATGGAAAGAATATATGTTAAAATAATTCCATATTAGCACCAAGCTGGCAGCCCTTGGGTAAAATATTATATCTTTGAAACAGTGTCAGGAGTGAGTATGGTGTTGACATGTTTTTGAGGCAATTCCAAGACTTGTAGACTTCCAAGAAGATAATTAGCAGTAATCGGCTTTGTGGACTGCTTTAAAGACATACTTTAAATCATTTGTTTCCTTGGGTCTTTTGACATACACATTTTTTCATTTTGTGTGCTCAGGCACAGTTAAATCCAATTCTGGGGGCTCTAATGCTGAATGGATCTCATTGAAACAAATTCAAAAGGAGGTGACTAATTATTGGGCTACATACTCAGGTTACATAGAATTTTAAGTGTATGAATGGTTTTCCTTTTCACTGTAGATCAGATGGCTGATTTATAGCTTTAGCACCATGCTCATTTTTTGAACTGGAAGTGTTGCTACCATTTCTTAATCTTTCTGGAATTGTATCTCTGTGTACAACAGAGCCCCTTCATGGACACTGCCTTGTCGTGGCGAAGGGGCTTGCGTAACTCAGTGAAGCCATGAGCTATGCCGTGCAGGGCCACCCAAGACGGACAGGTCATGACAGAGAGTTCTGACAAAATGTGGTCCACTGGAGAAGGAAATGGCAACCCACTCCAGTATTCTTGCCAAGAAAACCCCATGGACAATGTTAAAAGATTAAAAGATATGACGCCGGAAGATGAGCCCCTCAGGTCGGAAGGTGTCCAATATGCTACTGGGGAAGAGCGGAGGGCAATTCCAAGTAGCTCCAGAAAGAGTGAAGCGGCTGGGCCAAAGCCAAAAGGACGTTCAGCTGTGGATGTATCTGGAAGTGAAAAGAAGGTCTGATGCTGTAAAGAACAATATTGTATAGGTACCTGGAATGTAAGATCTATGAACCAAGGCAAGCTGGATGTGGTCAAACATGAAATGACAAGATTGTACATCGACATCTTGGGAATCAGTGAATTAAAATGGACGGGAATGGGAGAATTTAATTCAGGTGACCATTATATCTACTACTGTGGGCAAGAAACTCTTAGAAGAAATGGAATAGCACTCATAGTCAATGAGAGAATGGGAAAGGCAGTAATGGGGTACCACCTCAAAAATGGCAGAATGATCTCGGTGCAAATCCAAGGCAAACCATTCAACATCACAGTAATCCAAGTCTATGCCCCGACCACTGATGCCGAAGAAGCTGAAGTTGACCGATTCTATGAAGACCTATAATACCTTCTAGAACTAGCACCAAAAAAAGATGGTGCTTTTCATCATAGGGGATTGGAATGCTAAAGTAGGAAGTCAAGGAGTAATCGGAATAACAGGCAAGTTTGGCCTTGGAGTACAAAATGAAGCAGGGCAAGGGCTAATAGAGTTCTGTCAAGAGAACAAGCTAGTCATAGCAAACACTCTTTTCCAACAGCACAAGAGACGACTCTACACATGGACATCACCAGATGGTCAATACCAAAACCAGATTGATTATATACTTTGCAGCCAAAGATGGAGAAGCTCTATACAGATAGCAAAAACAAGACCAGGAGCTGACTGTGGCTCAGATCATGAGCTTCTTACTGCAAAATTTAGGCTTAAATTGAAGAACATAAGGGAAACCACTAGACCACTCAGGTATGACTTAGATCATATTCCTTGTGAGTACACAGTGAAGGTGATGAATAGATTTAGGGGATTAGATTTGGTAGACAGAGTGCCTGAAGAACTATGGATGGAGGTCCGTAACATTGTACAGGAGGCAGCAACTAAAAGCATCCCAAAGAAAAAAAAATGCAAGAAAGCAAAATGGCTGTCTGATGAGGCTTTACAAATAGTTGTGGAAAGAAGGAATGTGAAAAGCAAGGGTGAAAGGGAAAGATATAACCTACTGAATGCAGATTTCCAGAGAATAGCAAGGAGAGATAAGAAGGCCTTCTTAAACTAACAGTGCAAGGACATTGAGGAAAACAATAGAATGGGCAAGACTAGAGATCTCTTCAAGAAAATTGGAGATATCAAAGGAACGTTTAGTGCAAAGATGGGCATGATAAAAGACAAAAAAAGGCAGGAACCTAACAGAAGCAGAAGAGATTAAGAAGTGGCAAGAATACACAGAAGAACTCTACAAGAAAGATCTTAATGTCCCTGATGTCCATGCTAGTGCAGTCACTGACTTTGAGCCAGACATCCTAGAGAGTGAAGTCAAGTGGGCCTTAGGAAGCGTTACTAACAACAAAGCTAGCGGAGATGACAGTATTCCAGCTGAGTTATTTAAAATACTAAAAGATGATGCTGTTAAAGTGCTGCCCTCAATATGTCAGCAAGTTTGGAAAACGCAACAGTGGCCACAGGATTGGAAAAGGTCAGTTTACGTTCCAATTCCAAAGAAGGGCAATGCCAAAGAATGCTCAAACTATTGCACAATTGCGCTCATTTCACATGCTAGCAAGGTTATGCTCAAAATCCTACAAGCTAGGCTTCAGCAGTACATGAACCGAGAACTACCGGATGTACAAGCTGGGTTTCGAAGAGGCAGAGGAACTAGAGATCAAATTGCCAACATTTGCTGGATCATGAAGAAAGCACGAGAGTTCCAGAAAAACATCTACTTCTGCTTCATTGAGTAACTGACTGAAGATGGACTCAAACCTGGGCTTCCCACTCCTTATCCAACAGCTTAACCACTATGTCAAAGACATATAAATTTGTCTCAAAGATGGCATTCCATCTGGCTATCCAAGGATCCTTGGAGCAAAGGTCCAGAGTCAAAACAGCAATATTTCTTTGTTTCCTTCCTTCTGCACAAGATAAATGCAGTACCGTGATGTTTTTAGCCTTGTTTTTTAATAGTTTTATCCCATTAATTGTTCGTTTTAATTATGTTGTTTTACTGTTTGCTGTCCAGGGTCCCTTGAGAATGAAGTGGCTTAGAAATGCTGTAAAATCAATCAGTCTCTAGTGAGGTCAGGGCCCAAAGGCACTTTGGGAAAAGAAGAAAAGTAGGTCACAGCTTATTCCACTCTGTGTCTTGGCTTTGCCATTATTAAATGTTTTAAAGGAGGAAGGAAAAAAACAAACCAGAATCCTGCCCTTCCTGAAGCAGTCTAGTGAGGAGAGAGATCACACAACAAGAGGGGAATCAAGGAGCTCTCCTTCCTCCTTCTCTTCCTGTATATGAGAAAGAAGCCCAGTAAAACTTACCACAGGTATATTATCATTTCAATGTAGAACAGTCTTATTGCTCCATGCTATACCCAGAAGTGAGGTTGACAATTCCTGATAGAGGGGAACGAACAGTGATAAAAGGGAATAGATAATTTTGACTCTGCAGTTAGTCTAGTAGAGTCATAATAATACTGGCTTAGGCTGCCTGTTACAGCTATTTAGTATCATAACATTTGAGTTCTGACTAAGGTTTAGATTGCTAAATAGTGTATTAAAACATCCAGAGTCTTTAATAAGGTCCATATACTTTATATACAATCAGAATTGGAGTTGCACTCCCCACAACAAAGATATTCCACATTTTGGGAATGCACCTTGGTCTCTGCTGTCACTGAATTTGCAGGTAGCAGCTATGGTGAGGACTGGTACAAGGGATCACAGGATGCCTCCAGTGAAATATTGTCTGCCAGGTAAAATGTAAGGTGTTGGTATTGGTGTTGACTTTTAAAACCCTAATGTTTTAGGACTTTATTCGTTATGGGACTACCTCTCCTGCTAAGAATGTTCCTAGTTACTTTGATCAATAGGAAGAGCCCTTTTAAAGATGCCCCCACTGCCAGAAGCTTGGCTGTTTGGTACAGGGGATTTGGCTTTTAGCTCTGTGACTTCAACAGTATGGAATTATCTCCATACCAAAAATGGATGTTTTGTTGTAAAAGCAGTGATGGTTCCCTCAAGTAATAGTTCCTACAACAGAGCCAGTTTGGTGTAGTAGTTAAGATGCTGGCCTAGAAAGCAGGAGATTATGAGTTCTAGGCCTCCCTTAGGTATGAAAGCCAGCTGGGTGACTTTGGGTCAGTCACTCTGTCTCAGCCAAAATCACCTCACAGGATGGTTGTTCTGGGGAAAATAAGAGGCAGGAGTGTTAGGTACGTTCACTGCCTTGAGTTGACCAGTGTGTGTATGTGTGTGTGTATGTAGGCAGGATGATGATGATGATGATGATGATGATGATGATGATGATGATAATAATAATAGTTATGATTATTATGATTATTATTAATCCACCTATCAAGTCCTTCCCAAGGACCTGGGATAGGCAGATGTTGTTGTTTGATGGTGTTAAAGTTATCGTCGTAGGATATAAGCTGTTCCAAGTAAAGCTGCCTTTTGCAATTGACTGGTGGTGATTTTGTCAATGACGATGGTGTTCAAGTGGTGCTCCAGATGTTTTGGGATTGCATCTAAGGCACCTATAACTATTGGTACTATCTTTGCTTTCTTTTGCCATAGTCATTCTACTTCTATTTGCAGGTCTTCATATTTTGTGATTTTTCCCAGTTCTTTCCCTTCTATTCTATTGTCTCCAGGCATTGCAGTGTCCACTACCCAGACTTTTTTGTCTTTCTTATCAACAATTGTTAAGTCTGGGGTGTTGTGTGGCAGTGCTTGTCTGTTTGAATTCTGAAGTCCCAGAGCACTTTAGCTTCTTCATTTTCTATTCCTTTGTCTGTTTTGTGGTCCCACCAGTTCTTGCTTGCTTTTATTTAGTTAATAAAAAGGAGAGCCATAATAAAATATTACATGATATCTATAATCAGGTATACTTCTGTAGGTGATCCTGGCTGCCCACAGACTTCTAAAATTAAACTACTTTTTAAAAAAATTAAAAATGGCCCAAAATGCTGTGAGATACTCATATCTTACGAATGTTCAGGTTCTCACATGAAATCTTATTTGTGAGTTTGCTGAACTCATGAGATATGGGCAAGTATGAATGAGGTGCCCAAACTATTATTCAATGAAAAGATTTCTGATTCTGTTGTCAAGGTCTTTACACAATCTGTAATAGGAGCTTTGTAGCTAGCAGGAAAAGGAATATCCATTTTGTTTCAACTGTCTTGAAATCTTCCCCTGCGCTGAATATTGCACTGAAACTTGAACCTCAGTTTTCTATTGTTATATAGACACAAACATTTCAAAAAAGTGCAGAGTATGATTCTTCCAACTTTCAGGGATGCTTGGAGGATCACCTGCTCTTGTACCCTGTAGCCTGTGCTGTTAGATCTTCAAATATCTCACATGTCCTACCACAAATGTAGGACATTTAACTTCAAGAGCTAAATTTGCCTTTTTCATGGAGGCTGTGGAAGAACTTGTCACCGAAGTTGAGCCTTACTCCCTTACCTTTGTTACAGATTAGGAGAGGTCTTAAGATACATACTTTTACTCAGGTCATTTAGTTTAAAGTTTATATGTAAATCATATATGTATGATTTAGTTGTAACACTGAATTTCAAATTTAATTTTAGATGTTTGTAAACTGTCTAGAGCTACAAAATGTGTGTCATATAAAATAAATATAAAGTATACATGGTTAAGGAGACTAATTTATTCTCTCTCCCTTTTTTCTTTCAAATGATATGCTCAATAGTCTTCTGGCAAGCATTCCTGATTCCTCTTTCAGTGTCTTGATCTTGGTCTGGCATAGTGATATTCAAGCTGTTCTAGACCTTCCATTTTGTTCTCTTAGTATTGTGCAGTGCTCTTCACTGTCTCCCTCTTTGATCCAGAGCCCAGTTTAAGCAAGTGGTGTTTGGCTTCAGAGCCCTCTGGTCACAAACACCCCAGTGTCTGACTTTCCTGATTCCCCCCCCCCACACACACACACACAATAATGTTCTTACGGTGTTTCTCTGAGTAGAATCTTCTTTCAGTTTCTCACTCCAGGGTCTCCAGATTCCAGCCCTTTAGGGACCTGGCTCCATGACTCTGGAATCAACTCCCCCCCTCGTCTTATCTCAGTAAAAATGTGATGGCCTACAAAAGCGTTTAAAGATCTTTAGTAAGTAAGTAAGTGTAGGGTCTGTTTGTTCTACCTGTAATCTTATTTTGCTGACAGTTCTAGGTCAATGCTTGTTTTAAATTATTATATGTATAACTCAGTCCTATCCTAGGGTGTTGTTTTAGATATGCTGCTGTTGTGTTGGTTGTTTTGAATGTTAATATTTATTTACTGGGTTCTGAGCTAATTTTATTGGATTGATTTGTAATTTTGTTTTGTTTTGTACTGTGTTTCAGTAAAAAAGGATAATAAATTGGTATTACTGTTATTCTACTGTTTCTGAAAATTGCTGAGTATTCCATAAAATCATAGACTTGACAGAATTTATCAAGTTGTTTTGGTGTTTTTTAAATTATTATTTTTAATTTATAAACCAACATAATTTGATTTGTGTATCCAGCTTATCTCACAAGTGTTCAGTAAACATAGTTTTCTTTTGGAGTCCCTATTTTATTTCCAAAATGGATAGATACAGGGCTAAACAAGTTTAGTATTAGAAGGAAACAATATAGGTTGGGTGAAACAAGTAGGAAGAAGAGTTTTGGATGGGAGAAACTAAGGGATAATGGGAATGGCTTAACGCCTACTCCTTTTGGAGGTATTGGCAACCAGTATTTCTCTCTTTAAAGTTCCACTCCGCTCCTGATATAAACACTGAAAATGAAGAGTTTGCTGCATGGCAACTTGATCTTACCAATTCACAACTACTTATTCACAGTCAGGGAAGTTTGGTTGTGTGCAAAACTATGTATTATACCCAAATAGAAAGAACAACTCATCTCTTGCTGTTCATAAACCCTTCCCCTTCCCTTATGCAAAAAATAAAAGCGGAAGGGAAGAAAGCCAGGCGCCAGGCAGACACACACATAGAGAGAGTAGGCTTTCTTTGGTCAAAAAGATAAGTGGGCTGAATCGAGACAGGTGTTATTTCTCTATAAATTGTGTGCCAGCAGGTTTATCACCAAATGCTGTAGATTATGTTGAGTGCAGTAATCAGGAGGAAGAAAAGGAGTCTAAAACAACAGAGGGGTAGACCTATTTTGATTCCACAATCAGTCCCTTCTTGACTTTTGCCCTCTGGATGGAAAGTGTTTATGTTACAAAATAACATCAAGTCACTCCCCAGATATTACTGGTACTTTTACTTCTTGTAAAGTAACCTTGAGAGCTTAGCTAGCTGAGATGTTAACTAATCACCATGGCTGCTGCCATCACATTTAGTATGGAATGAAGGATGAGAATTAATGATTCGAGCCCAGTGTCACTGGAGAGGAGTACTAATTCAAGCAGAAATCCAGATGCATTGCCTCCCTTCAGAAAATAAGTGTATGGCAGGGATATCAAGACTTTAAATCAGTCAAGGCAATTCACTGAGACATCTACTATTTCCATAATATAGGTTGAGGGAAATATATATAGCTAGAGAGCATAAATTACGCCTTTGTAGTCCTTCAGAAGTCTTATCAGACCAGAATTAAAGTTGCTTGATTAGTGATCCAGTAGTAGATCAATGATGTGAAAAAGTGTGGGCAGCCAAGTATAATATGTTTTTCAAGGTTATGGAATAGTTGAATTAATGTTAAACAACAATCAGAAATGGTCACTGAGAATGCAGGCTACTTTTAAAAAATTAAAAAAAAAAAAGCATTCCCCAAGTAGGTGTACCTGCTTTGTTTTGTTGTGTGCTGCAAAGAGTTGAATTTCTAACTATCTACCCATCTCTGTTTAAATTTAGACTATGGCAGTCTTTCCCAACATGCGTACTCTCTAGATATGTGGACTTCAACTTCTAGATTTTCTTAGCCAGATTATCATTGGTGTACATACTGAGAGCCAAATCTGGAAGGACATTCAGTGGATCCTCAGGTTGAGAATAACTACACAAACATATATAGATGTCCAGATTCTTCATGAAGGCTTATTATTTCCTCACTTCCCACCATAGGTATTATTTTAACCTTGACTTCTCTAAAAACTAGCCTCCCTAGTCTTTGCTATGGAATTTACCCTTGTTTAACCACCATCTTGTTTTATTCAATATTGCAGACACTCCCCAACTTTTTTGCCCCTCCTTTCATGCTTGAAAATATTTATCTCCTTTGCTACATCTACATATTCCTTATACTCTATATTTCTTATCTTCAAAAAACAAATTTCTTTGTAGGGTTTTTGAAGGAATGTCTCTGGAGCTTTATGTCTGGAATATTTTGCTCTATCATATTTTGTTACAAAATCTTAACACAGCAATAGAATGCCAGTTTGTATGTCTCTTGTCTAAATGAATTTATATTTTGTTTGGTTTGTTTGTTAAGTTTCATTTAATAGTGCCTTCTTTTGCTCTATACAACATATGATTCTCAGTGCTCTGAAACATGTTATTTTATTTCAGAGTTCAGTATAAGGAAATATATCATATTTGAAAGAAGTTTCTTTCTGAATACCAAGAGCAAAATAAATTAATCTATTTAGAGGGATATTTTAAATGTTATAACTTTTAAGACAAAATAAATACACTTTCAACATTTTGCAGACCAGGTAGATTATTTTAGCTATTCTTAAACGGTACCATTCATTGCAGTCCTAAAATACTACTGGAAAAAAAATTATTTAATTTTTGTAAGGCAATGTTTGTGGGGAGTAAGGGATAAGAATCAGATTTACAGTGCTGTCTAATGAATGATCAGAAGTTAGTCTGGAATGTGGTGATATATAAGAATTATAAATAAATAAATGGGACTTTTGAAGAAAGAGCAAAATACATAGAGGCATGAACATTAGAAAAGGCCAATGGTATTTAACTTTTCCACTTAACTACCAGACCAGTTTCTCAAATTTTGGGTTGAATCACTGGCTGTTATCTAAATTAATTAGATGAGAAATTAGCTGATGGTCATTTTTTCTTATTTCAAAATTCAGCCTAGATTAGTCAAATAGTCTTGCATCCTAGTGCAAGAATATATAAGATATCAAGCATATCCTGGAAGAAGGTGTATGAACCCTAACCCTAACCGATGCCTTTGTATCAGTTAATATGATTGTATGCTTCAGAACCCAGATAAGGAGCCATGACTGAGTAATAGATTTATAGTGTTAAACATATTTTGTAAATAGGGCCATTGAGAATATAAATGGGTACAAAAAACCACAGTGATTAGGTCTTACTATTTTGATGTATAAACATTACATGGCTTCAGATTTAGCACTCTATATATCAGTTCTAGTTTTTAAAAATTTTAATTATTCATGTAAGCACTAGAATTACTGAAAGGTTCATTCAAGACTATAGGATTTAGAAAGTTGAAATAGTGGCATTACAAACTTGGCTTCAGTGCAGATAATAGGATTTGCTGATTTGCAGCTGAAAGACATACATTAAACACTAAGTTTGAAAAGAAAAATATACATATATAGTCTGGGTTTATCATTCATACTTGAATAAGGCAGTTTAATTCATTAATATTATGCTTTTAATACTAACATCTTTAACACTGCAACAGAGTGATGATATAGTTAGGATTTCTGCTAGTTGTACAGGAATAGCTGCAAAATAAATATCAAATGGGGAGAAGAGGAAGTGGTTTTTAAGCCCCGTTTAAAACAAATCCCTGTATTTATTACTATCAGTAATATTGCAGTGCAGTAATACTTTGTGACTATATTACAGTTCACATATAATATTTCGCAGAAGGTTTGCTACTGAAATCCTTATTTCTGCTTGGGTTTTTTTTTCTTGAAATATTGGTGTATATTATTCAGTGACCTTTTCTAGTCCAATCACATGTGCTTCCATAATGAGTAGTTTTAAACAATAATGATGTTGAATTTGTTAAAATAAACATCTAGGTACTAGATAATATAACAACAACAACATAATACTTAGGATCATCCAACACAGATTAGAGCCCTACATGGAAAAAGAGATGCCAGATGTTCAAGCTGGCTTCAGAAAAGGCCAAGGAACATGAGACATTCTTGTTGATGCATGCTGGATAATTGAGAAACCCAAAGAATACTAAAAAGAAGTCAATATGTGCTTCACTGATTATAGAAAGGCCTTTGATTGTGTTGGTCATGTCAGGCTAGGGAATGTGCTTAGAAAAATGGGACTCCCAGAATATCTCATTGTCCTTGTGGGAAACCTACAGTCAGGATCAGAAATATTGGAACAAGGATAACTGTTTTGGCATTTGGCCTCTGTACACCACCACATTGAAGTTGAAAGGAAATACCCAGATGGGAGCGAAGTCTGGACTTTCAGCTGTAATTCAAGGGGTTTGACAAAAGTGGGGCACGAACCATTCAGGAAGTACAGCCAGTGGCACACACACACACACATCGTTGGTGGCTCATAAGTAATAGAACAAACCAACATCATGATAAACATAAGGATCGCCTTTAATACCTGGATGCCATGTTTGACAGAAGATGTGGTATGCTTTGGATCATGAGCTGTTCCTTTCCTTCTCCATACTTTTCTCTTCCCATCATTCTGGTGCAAGTTAATCTTGGTTTCATCAGTCCAAAGAATCTTATTCCAGAACTGGGCAGGCTTTTTTAGGTGTTTGCTCACAAAGTCTAATCTGGCCTTTCTGTTCTTGAGCGTTACCAGTGGTTTGCACTTGTTGTGAAGCCTCTGTATTTACATTCATAAAGCTGTCTCTTGACTGCAGATGTTGACAATGACATGCCTACTTCCTCAAGAGTGTTCTTGACCTGCCTAGATGTTGTGAAAGGGTTCCTCTTCACCATGAGCAGAATTCTGCAGTCATCCACTTTTGTTGTCTTCCATTGTCTTCCAGGCCTTTTGCTGTTGCTGAGCTTGCCAGTTAATTCCTTCTTTTTCAGGATGTTCCAAACTGTTGTACTGGCTACTCCCAATGTTTTTGCTATCTCTCTGATGGGTTTATTTTGTTTTCTCAGCCTAATGATGGCCTCCTTCGCTCGCATGGACACCTCTTTGGACCTCATGTTGAGAGTTCCAGTGAACAGCTACCAAATGCAAATGTAACACTCAGAACCACTTCCAGGCCTTTTATCTGCTTGATTGGTCATGGGGTACCCAGGAAACAGGCCACACCTGGCCATGCAGCTGCTTGTCAGCCATTTGTTCCATTACTTATGAGCCACCAACGATGGGTGTGTGTGTATGCCACTGGCTGTACTTCCTGAATGGTTAGTGCCCCACTTTTGTCAAACCCCTTGAATTACAGCTGAAAGTCCTGACTTCGCTAACATCTGGGTGTGTTTCCTTTCAACTTCAGTGTGGTGGTATACAGAGGCCAAATGCCAAAACAGTTATCCTTGTTCCAATATTTCTGGTCCTGACTGTATAGACAGGTCAGGAAGCCATAGTCAAGATGGAACATGGAAAAACAGACTGGCTGCAGGTTGGCAAAGGAGTGAAACAAGGCTGCATACTCTCCCCTTATTTATTCAACATATATGTTGAATATATATGAAAGGAAGCTGGATTGGAAGAAGATGAGCATGGTTTTAAAATTGGAGGAAGAAAGATCAATAACCTGCACTATGCTGATGACTCTACTGTAATAGCCGAAAATGCAAAAGATCTGCAAGGTCTAGTAATAAAAGTCAAGGAGCATAGTGAAAAAAATGGGACTAGAGTTAAAATAAAGACCAAACTAATGACAACAGGTACAACAACCAGCCTTAAAATTGATAATGAAGATATCAAAGTGGTAGATAGCTGCTGCCTTTTAAGATCAACAATCAATAGTGAAGGAACAAACAGTTAAGAAATACACCATAGATCAGCACTTGGTAAAGCAGACATGAAGACCTTGGAAAAGATATTCAGATCCTGCGATGTGTCTATACCTATCAAGATCAGAATCATGCAACCCATATTATTCCCTGTGACACTGTATGGAAGCAAAAGTTGGGCTTTGAAGAAGCAGGATAGGAAGAATATTGACATCTTTGAACTTTGGTGTTGGAGAAGACTCCTGAGAATACCATAGACAGCCAAGAAAACAAACCGATGGATCATTGAACCCAAAGTTCTCACTCGAAGCCCAAATGACCACACTCAGATTATCCTACTTGAAACACGTTATTGCAAAGACCTAGCTCTCTGGAGAAGGCTCATATGCTGGGAAAAGTGGAAGGAAAGAAAGGAAGACGACAACCAGCCGCAATGGGTTCAGATGGACTCAGTTACAGTGGTAATGAGTGCACCGTTAGGAGTCCTGAAATAACAGGTTAGGGATAGATTGTCACAGAGAAAATCTATCTATGTGGTCGCTAGGAGTAAAAAAACGACTTGATGGCACATAATCAATCAATTATTCTTCACCAGTGGAGATTAGTTAGAGGATATATTGGTTACAATACTGAAAGTTTATCTGCAGTCAAAAATCTGTTATAAATGAAACAGAAAAAAGAAATTGTGTTCTAATAATTAAAGTTGTTTTTATATATAAAGAAGAGAAAAAGAATGAATATATCCATCAGTAAAATGAATGCCAGAAAATCAGTAAACCCTCTCTGTGAATGAAACACCTGTAAATGTAGTATGTAACACATTTTGCATAGCTGATCTGTTTTTCATTGATGTGGGATTGTTCCGTCTAAGTGGATTCCATTCTGTTTTTAACTTGATTTAAATGAAACAGACATCTAAAAAAGTGCCAAATATATTTGACTTGTGGGTGGAATTCTACAGAAAAATGACTGTGTACAACCATAGTTTTGTAATGTGTGCTTGGATCTCATTAGTGGAGGAAATAAAGAAATCTACAGAGTCTTTTCTGTTTTATGAAACAAGGGAAAAATCTGTAAGGGCTGGGAGTGTGTGTAAAACAAATAAATAAAATTCTACTGCAAAAATGCCAGACGTAATGAAAACATTGGCACTAGTCTAGGTTGTATATAAGTGATGCGTATAATGGTCTGGCTGTTCCACTCTGTGTGTTGCTAACGTACATGACTATAATCTAAGGGTGACTGGTAATCAGAAGCCATTGTTTTTGTAAGAAACAGGAAATATTAACTTGTGACATGTCAAGGAAACATGTCCATGCTGTAATAACAAATGTATGTCACCATTACTATAGAGGTGCAAGTCAAATGCTTAATTTGAAAGACCTTTACAACATGTGTGTAGGAGGAACACTAGAAGTTAGAATTTTTCATCAGTGGCAACAGACATTCCAAGCAAGCTGCTGAAATCTTAACAAGGAATTTCTGTTTAATTATTGGCTGCCTGAATTGTACCAATTATTATAGTATTTCCTTTGAGTTCAGTCAACCATTTCCATATCATTAGAGTCTTTATTGATTTATTGCATTTTTATCTGATCCATTTCCTTCAAGGAGATTGAAACAATCCTATTTGAGTGTCCTGCCCTTTAACTAGCATAACTATGAGGTAGGTAAGGCAGAGATACGACATGTAACTGGCTTGAGATCACTCAGTTTCATGCCTGCAGAATTGGAACCATATTCCTAGTCTAACACTACTTTTTTCTTTTACTGTTTGAGCTTCTCCTACTTCACATGCTTCGAGATTACAAAATGGATCAAATTCCAAATACTTGTAAACTACACTGTTGAAGTCTGAAAGGTATTATTGTGTAGGCCTTGAAAGATCAAGTATGTAATAAAATGCATTTGTCTCTCTTTTTCTAAATTTAGGGAGCTGTTTGTTTTTTACTCACTGCTTTCTAAAAACTATATATGATATTGGTATCACAGCTTTTTAAAAACTATATATGATGCCAGAAATAGGTCATAATGTATCCAGGCCAAATACTATTTTTTTTCCAAATTGTTCTGTGCAGATATTTTTAAGAGAAATGTCATATATACTGACTAGCATGAGAACAAAATTGATATGGAACAGAAGATTGAGTAACGTGCTACTGATAGAGATAAGTAAATTGACCTGCCAGCATTTGCAAAGACAATAGAAAATAGTATTGAATATCACTCAAAACTAAAAACAAAGGCTTTTGAATTGCCACAAGGCTGGATCTAGACTTTGTCACAAATCCATTGAAATTGGTGGGAGTTAAGGTTTAGTCATTAATAAATCAAGTCTCATTTGTCTAATCATGTTTAACACAGCTTGGAGAAACAATGTGAACAGAAGTACTGTAAACAATGCTTTAGAATAGCTTTCAATAAAGACAAAACCCATAGATCAGGAATAAATAGATAATGAATATTTTATATTTAATCTGAGCCTAGAATATGTTTTCTGTGTCTTTTCCAAAGTTCAGTACTGAATTTATGGATAACCCACCAAGTTTATTGATTTAAACCATCATCATGTTAAAAGTATAAATTTAAAATGGCACTTCAAGTCAATCTGATGGAAAACAAATTCCAAATGGTTTACTTGATTTTTTAATCCCAAACTTTTTAAATTTTTGCATTAATTACATTTCAGTTTTTATAATTGTTTGAAATAACCAGTTTAATCTGCTTTATTTTACTTTATTTTATTTTCCTGTATAAAGCTATCAGAAATAATTAGCAAGTATTGTAGATTTGAGGGATGATGCCTTAATAAAGGATAAGACAGAACCCATATGGGATATCCATATATGTACATTTCTGATAAATTATTAAGCTTATCTTTAGATAACTAATAATTATGGTGTTCTTGGACTATGGAAGTGAGCAGTACCCAGCTAAGTATACATCTGGTCTTGGCATCCAAGTAGGATATTGGATGCCAAGACAGCTTTCCCTGCTGTCATGGTCAGATCACGCCCTGGTGACCCTGAGTTTCTCCTATGCCACCCCCCTCTGCAGGGAGGCAGGACCCATGCGATTGGTCCGCCCCCGGCGCCTGATGGACCCGTCAGGGTTTCAGAGGGAGCTGGGGGATATTCCTGTGGACTTACTGCACGGTCCAGCGGAGGCCCTGGCTGCTGCCTGGAATGGAGAAGCGGCCGGGGCCTTGGACAGGATCGCGCCTTTGCGACCTCTCTTGCCATGCTGGCCCCGATACTCCCCGTGGTTTACGGAGGAGTTGAGGGTGCTGAAGAGGGTTAAGAGACGTCTAGAGCACCGCTGGAGGAAGACACGGACTGAATCCGACCGAACACATGTTAGAGCCACTATTAAGGCCTACATTGTGGCGATAAGGGCGGCGAAGCGCCAATACTTCTCCACCCTTATTGCATCTGCAGAGTGCCGCCCGGCGGTCCTGTTTGGGATCACCAGGTCCCTCCTTGGTAAGGGGGATGTGGTGGTTCATTTGCAGGGCCGCACGGAGGAATTTGCAGAGCACCTGCAGGAAATCACTCGGATTCATTCCAAGTTGGACTCCGAGCATGGTGCAGGGTCTGGGGAGATACCAGGGGATCGTTCTTGTCTAGTTAGCTGGGAACGGTTTGATCCTGTTGTTCCTGAGGAAGTGGACAGGATCCTCCGGACTATGAAGGCCACCACTTGTCATCCTGGCTGGTGAAAGCAGCTCGGGAGGGGACATGTGGTTGGATCCAGGCAATGGTTAAGGCATCCTTGCAGGAGGGAGTGTTTCCAGCGCCCTTTAAAGAGGCGTTGGTGCACCCCCTCCTCAAGAAGCCGTCCCTGGATCCTACTGTACTGGACAACTTTCGTCCAGTCTCCCACCTCCCCTTCTTGGGGAAGGTGGTTGAGAAAGTGGTGGCTTCGCAGCTCCAAAGGGTCCTGGAGGAAACAGATTATCTGGACCCTTATCAGTCAGGTTTCAGGCCCGGCTATGGAACGGAAACGGTATTGGTCGCACTTATGGATGATCTCTGGCGGGAGCGGGATGGTGGTAGTGCGACCATCCTTGCTCTCCTTGATCTCTCAGCAGCGTTTGATACCGTCGACCACGGTATCCTATTGGGACGGCTCAGGGATATGGGGGTGGGCGGCACAGTTTTGTGCTGGTTCACCTCCTTTCTCCGAGGCCGATCCCAATCGGTGGTGATAGGGAGCAAGAGGTCCCATCCTCAGCCCCTCCTTTGTGGGGTGCCACAGGGTTCGGTTCTCTCTCTGCTCCTTTTCAACATCTATATGAAGCCACTGGGTGAGATCATCCGTCACCATGGGATGAGGTATCATCAATATGCTGATGATACTCAACTATACATCTCCATCCCTGGTGAGGTAAGTGATGCCATGTCTGCCCTCTCGTGGTGCCTGGAGGCTGTGAGGGTCTGGATGGGGAACAACAGGCTCCAGCTGAACCCTGGCAAAACGGAGTGGCTGTGGGTTAATGGCTCCCCTGTATCCGGGATGTTGTCATCGTTGGTTCTGGATGGGGTAGCACTGCCCCAGACAGACCCAGTGCGTAATTTGGGGGTCCTCCTGGACTCACGACTCCTGCTCGAAGAGCAGGTGGCAGCCATGGCGAGGAGGGCTTTTGCACAGCTTCGGGTTGTCCACCAGTTACGCCCTTTCCTGGATCGGGATGCCCTACGAACAGTCACTCATGCCCTCGTTATCTCCCAGATAGACTACTGCAATGCACTCTACATGGGGCTACCCTTGAAGAATATCCGGAAGCTCCAGCTGGTCCAGAATGTGGCCACGCGAGCAATTTTTGGGGCCCGAAGAAGGACCCATATAACACCTTTGCTCCGTGAGCTGCATTGGGTACCGGTTTGCTTCTGGGTCCAATTCAAGGTGTTGGTTATCACCTTTGAAGCCCTACATGGCATGGGCCCAGGCTACCTGAAGGACCGCCTCGCCCCCACGATCTCAACCCGTCCCACCTGATCTCACAGAGAGGGCATGCTTCGGATCCCCGCGGTAAAAGAACGTTTAGCGGGATCCAGAAGGCGGGCCTTTTCTGCTGTGGCCCCTGCCCTCTGGAACATCTTGCCCCCGGAGATGAGACAGGCCCCCTCACTCCAGGCCTTTTGGAGGGATTTGAAGACCTGGCTCTGCCATCTGGCCTGGGGCGGGGAGGGAGGATATCAGAAATGGGGTTGGCTGGCCCCTTAGCGGCCTGGAGTGGCCCCCATCGGCCTCTTGGATTTTTTAGCTTTTTTATTTTTTAATGCTTGGTTTTTATAACTTTTAATTGTATTTATGTTTTTAGTGTGTTGTAAGCCACCCAGAGTCCCCCATTGTGGGGAGATGGGCGGGGACAAGTTAAATAAATAAATAAATTGAACTGGAATTCAAGTAAAATAACTTTGTATCATATAATTAAGACTTGGATTGAACTGTATGAACAGAGTTATTTAAGGAATTCAAGAATTGAAAGGAAGTCTACTTTAGTTTCAAAGTAGGAACTCATGGAGGTAACATTTAATGCATCAGGATAAACAGAGATATAAGAGGTAACATTTTTCATGCTCAGTTGTGTTTAATGGGATGCTTCAAATTTTTCCTTGTATAATGCAGTATTTTCAAAATATACAATACAGAAATTAATGGCAAGTCATTGAACTATGAGAAGCTACCCCCTAAAGGATTCAGCTTTCATTCTCTCCCTCTTTTTTCTGACAGTGAATTCTTTATTTCAGAGACTAAGTAAAGGAACAGTACTGGAGGATGTAGGCTGCACCTGTAATCATTATAAAATTGAATCTTTGCACATTTTGTGCATATCATTGAAGAGTAAAATTTTGGAGTCATTAAGTGCTTTCAACATCTGTGTGGTAACAATCCCTGGAAGTTCTATTATAATTAATTCTAATACACGATGTCCTGAACTACCCTTTTCTGATTAATACATACTTCCCAAATTTTGCAACACACTTCTCAAATTAAAACTTGTTTCTTAATGCATTTAAATGCCTACCTAATAAGATATGTTTAGATATACATTGTGAAATAAGTAAAGTATTAAAATGCAAATGTTTGTATGGATTTTTTAAAAAATGTAGATGTAGGAATTGTGAATGAATATGCGTAAAAGTGACATAGAACAGAAATAGATTATTTCCTCTGTGGATCTGTATAATGAAGAGATGTTATATCTATATAGAATTACAGTGGGGTCAACTATTGGAATTTCAGAAGAATGCAGCTTCTTTCTGCCAGATCCCTTTGTTTTATACATTTTTCATGGTGAAAAGGAGATGCCAGGACATCAGTGGCTGAGCTGGGAGGCTGTTTGGTTTGGTTTTTATATTTTTAATTTATTTTTTAATTACAAAAAAGAAAAAAAATACATAAAAGTATTTTAACATAAAATGAAAAAGTTCAACAAAAAAGTTAATATGTGGAATTTATACTTTTATGCATTATCTAATAATAAAAAATTAATTATGTCATTGTAAATTCATAAACTAATTCATAAACTAATTAATTTTAAGTATTTCAAATTAAAACAATTGGTATGTGCAGCCTAAACATTAATGACAGCAAAAATAGAGGAATTTTTTTTTCTCGCATCATCAGCATAATTTGCAGCTTTATATATTATATCCAGTCCTAAACATTTAATGAGGCAAGATCATGAAAAATTAGAGATTTGGTTTCATTGACATCAGTATATTTAGATTATGAATATGTAGCACCATCAAAGTACTGTATATCCAGAGTTCACAAAGATAGATCTCTGCTTCAAGGATTTCACAATTTAATGTGAAATTTATATGGAGTAAATGACAAAGAAAGGGAGGAAGAAGAAATTGAGACAGGAGCAAAAATAGAGAAATAATATCTACCTATTTTAAGTATCTACTTTAAATATCTATTTTGATTCTGTTGGGGCTTAAGAATAATCAGATGGCGTTGTTAGTTATAGTTGAGCATAGAAAGTGAGTGAAGTCCAGATACTCTGGAATAACCAGTTTGTGGATTGTATGATTAAAATGGTAAATGGACTGCTTACACTGGCATAGTCTCGCTAAAGTCAGTGGGGTTATGCCAATGTAAGCTGTCAAGGAATGGTTGTCTTAAATTAATAGTTTTGATTAACTAGTATGTGAGAAATCAAAGGCTAACTGTTAATCTGTGGACTGCACACTTGACTGGTCTCCTTCTCCATCAGTCTCAAAGAACAAGCAGTAAAATAGGGTGGCCTAGACATGACTCATCACTTATGCTACAATGCAGCCAAAGGACACATGAAAAATAAACAGACAAGATGTGTGGCTAAGAACAGCATGAAATAGCCCTGCTTAGTATATATAGGCTCATGATATCAAAAATACACCATAGGGACTTATTTTGTACATAATTATATTTACCCATATTTGAATGGATCTTGTAGAGGCTTTGATTTGCTCCAGAATGTTTTGCCAGTCTTTAAATGTGGAAATACTAATTCTTATAAAATTACTTTGGATTCCTGAATGTTCTGTAGGTTGGAATTGAATTGTATGGTTATAATATTCACCTAATTTTTAAATTTAAATATAGAATTTCCTCTCCTCAGAAATTCAATGAACTTCCAGTTTGTTTAGTAGCTTTCTGTAAGCTATCAAAAATGTAATTATTCCAGAGACTATTTGGGGTATGAACTATTGCCATTGACTTTATTGGTTCTCCAATTGTGTATATGTTTAGTGCTGGCTGATTATCTTCATTTTGCTTATCTGTGTATTCTGATATTTTATTCTGCTACTTATGTTGTCATTGTCATTGTCATTGTCATTGTCATTGTCATTGTCATTTTTATTTTTATTTATTCTATCATGGATATTTTATTGTATTATTTACTGAAGGATTAAAATCAATCTCACTGATTGTGGCAGACATAAATTGAATAAATAAATAAACAGCCCCATTGTATGTCTTATAAAAAAGTAAATATATAGTTATGAGCTATTTGTATATCCAGCTAATAAGAATATTTACCAGTTATGATTATTCTGTGATTGATCACAAAGTAGAATGATAGTAATTATTGAATGTGGCACTGTATTTATCTGAAAGAAACACAGTTCCCCCCCCCCAAGTTACCTTTAAAATGGATTTAGATTAACTTAGACTAATATAACTGAGACAGATAATGGGTGGTTTGTTTAATTTATCAGTTGTTTTGGTCCTAAATTTGCCTTTTGAGTAAATATGACAGTTGTCAACTAAGTGTTATAAAGTAACAATGAAAACTTTATCTACAGTTTTCATATGATAACACCACCATAGTGTGATTAGATTCCTACTACATGAAAAATTGTAACATAGCTGCTTTAATGAGTTGCAGGCACTTGCTGCATTCATGCACATATCTCTAACTCAATCAATCAATTAAATATGTTATGTTTTCTAAATTGCTCAATGTTGTCTAAAAGCATTACAAGATAGAGTTTATATTTTAACCCCCACCCAAAAGTTCAGTAAGACATAAGACTGATTGAGATGGTTGGTTGCCCCAAAGAATACAGGCTCTCCTTGTTTAGCAACCACAGTTGGTTCCAGTCCAACTGCAAATCACATGACAGAGGGAGAGAGAGAGAGAGAGACACGGTGAAGATCGTTGGTTGCTGCCATCTCGCTTAGATAAAGTTCTCTCATGCAGCAATGCCAACATTACCGTCACTCCAGCATACATTGTTGTCAGGTGCAGAAATTTGGGCATAAGTGCATGCATTGGTTGGAAAGTGATTTTTATAGTACTGTTTACTACCATTTATTACCACTGTGTGTGCAAATGGTTGCTTTCTGTGGTAGTCCCTAAACAAGAACTAGCTGTAGTTTAAACTTCAAAAGTAATATGTGATTTTAATCTAATGTCTTCTTAGTTCATATCCAGTACTTTCCCAGTCTTAAGTACACTGAATGGATATCATTAAGTTGTAATATTTTGTTGTTGAGCATCTTTCTTTAGAGTTGTGATTCTTTGAGGAAAGTCGTTTTTTTCTAATTAGCCTTTTTCTTATAACTAGATTTGGGCAAGTCTTTTTTTACTTGCACACTGTCCTGCTTACTTTTTAGACCATCAAGCAATTCCATTTTAAAGAACCCAAACCAAAGCAATGTTACATTCTGGAACCTATGGCTGTAGTATACTATTTTTTTCATAGTGGAGAGTGATCTGTTTAAGACATATAACTGCTTCCCTCATCAAAAGTTCAAAAGTTCTATAATCTAGTAACAGACTTTTTGATTTAAAAAAAAATGAAGCATTGTATTAAAATGACATTGCCTAACATAAAAATGACCAATGACCTTAGCAAATATAAATAGTTTGCTAAATACTATTTATTATTGTAGTACTAATGGTATGTTGTTATAAGCTTTCAACGAATACTATTTTTCTGTAAGTTATACCACACAACAAGGTGTGCATTATTATACAGAATATAAATGACTGCTTGACCTAAATGCTATGAAAGGTAGAATTCTCAATATTCTCACACTGTTTCCACATTTTTGAAATGTAAACAGTGCACATTATTTTTACTTGAAAGCATATAGATCAAGGTTAAATAAGTTTTTTTAACTTTTCACAATATAACCATGTGTAATGAGGTGAAACCTGGTTAGCAGACCTAATTTAAAAGAACAAGCCTATTCCAATTCCCCCCACGCTGTCCTTGAAAATATAAGTGAAAAGCCTTCTATTTGCCTAGTTCCATATGAGCCTCATTGTAAATATAATATATTTAAACTAAAATTAGGTAATTATTTGCCACAGGGGACCATGTCTTATACAAAACACAGTTTTTGTACAGATAGCATGGTAAAACATTGTACTCTTTCTTCTTTGTGCTGAGTTTCACATTGACAGAAAAACCTATGCCTACAAAGTAGTGTTTATGTTTTAATACTTTCTACAGCTGTATATTTCAGCAGGAGCTCTACCTCCACATCTTATCTCAGGAGAGCTCCCTCCCATTCTCCTTGGTGCTTCTTTCACTGTCACAGCGATAGCACTTCAGGAATGCTTTTCTGTCCATGCTGTCCCAGACATTGCATTTGTTGTTTTTACTTTTATTTTTTATTACCTCTCTTTCTACTGTTTCAAATCTCTTGTATCCAATTCTGTGCCCTCATTTTCTTCAGGAGAGTAGAGCTTGTCTGCTTTTCCTTCCCTGGGTTTATTACAGGAGTCCCCAAACTTTAGTTTCAGATTGTTCATCAATGCCCAAACATTTATTATATGAAAATAATTTAATAAATAGTACTTTAACTAATAGTAATATGAATAACAACAACAACAACCCCTTTGATAGTCCTGTTGACCCTTGGGGGTCAATATTGACCACTTTGGAAAACCCTGGTTTATGACATTAAAGAACCCATTTCAGAAATGCCTGGTGTCCAATAGTGAAATTTCTCCTATAGATGGGCATTCTTAATGTTTAGACTATTTGAAAGAGCAAGATGTAATAGATTCTTGTCCCCTTTGCCAAAAATTGAGAAACACACCATAATCATGTTTTCTTACGAGCTATATTATTAGGAGAAGGTACCTCAGGTGGCAAATATATTTAAATCTGTCTCCTCAGCCATGGATTCTTTTCTGAAAATGGCTTAGCCTATAGAGAATTGTCCGATCAAATTTTGATGCCAGACTTGTCCTGAGGCAATGACTGATTCTGTGACTGTAGCTGACCACAAGAATGCACACATTCACCAACTCCAAGCTGCTTTCCACTATTTCTGGACTACAAAAATAGCTGAATGTTTTGCAGATACACCATAAGCCAGAGGGGCGGGGGGGAGAGAGAAGGAGAAGGATATAGAGCAATGTTATCATGAACCCTCTGCTGTCTATTTGGCATCTTCACAATGGCTTCTGCCAGACTTCTCCACAGGCATAGTAATAAATATTAACTCTCTAGACATTTAACCTGATGTTCAAGAACTTCCTTACCATAGAAGCTCACAGGCATGTCATGGCTAGATAAGTTGCTTTATTGCAGACAAGAAACAAGACATGTATGCTGAAGATCCACCTACTGGAGAACACAGAAATCAAGTCCTCTCTGTATATATCAGCTCCACAATCATTTTCTTCTTGGCCTTGAAATTGGGCAGCATCTACTCAACTTTGATATAGCATTTCTGTCTAGCAGGATAACTGCTTTTCTGCCTTCTTAACTTAAGTCATTATATTACCTTCCTCCCTCCTTCATCTTTGAGTTTAGAATTGCCAGGTATGTTTTCCCTTTCTTTCCTTTGTTCATTGATAAATAAAGAATATTATACCTTTCTTTCTATTTCCATTCTTTCCCTGGTTGGAGCTGATACATTTTTCTACCCCTTCAGATCTCTCTACCCCTCTGTCCTTTTGACTGAGGCTGTCAGAAGGGAGATAGGGATTTCCATTTCTCCTCTGCTGAAGTCAGAGAGATTTTCCTACCTGCAGGCCTTTCTCTTTTACCCCTGTTCCCTTTCTGTAATTAGACAACAGGAAGGTGGACACTTCCATCTCTCTTCATTCTTCATGGAATCCCCCCCCCCCCACTTCCAGAATTCTCCCCTGTCTGTGGGCAGGGCAGTCTGCTTCTCTTTAGTAGTCGAAGTGTCTCCCTTCCCTTCCCCTCCTCAAAACAGTCCATTTCACACTCAAAATCAGAATTTCTGGCAGATAAAGCCTGCAATTGTGGTCTCTCAGGCACCTTGGGCTTATAAGAGTTTTGCAACTTTTGGAACTTCTGAAGGGGATTTGCTGCTTTTCATGAGCATTCTGTGTCCATATATCCCTTCAAATGAATAATACATTCCATTCTGCCCCTCCTGCACAAAGAGTCTAAAATATGTTCCACCTCACCTCAAATTCTTCTTCCTCACTATCATTGAGGTGGAAGGGTGGTGGGACAGAGATGTGCAAGAGAGGAATTTTAGTACCAGGAGTGAACAGAGAAAAACTGGGTGCATTTTCAGTGTGGCTTGAAGCTGAAGACAAAAGGCCACAGGATTGATTTGTGCAATTTCAGAAAATGGTCCAATAAACTTGGCATCCAGCTTTCTAGACAGTCTTTTGAAGGGAGAAATCTGGTAAAAAGCCAGATGAGGTTGCCAACAGCAACGGAGGGACCTTCCTGGTGATGACAGTCAGCAGAGCAATTGCAGGAGGCTTTGGCATGACCCACCTGATTCTTGAGGAGGCGCTGAGCAGCTTGAAGTTCCTGGAAAGACAGGAAACATTTGGCAGCAGGCACAGAAAATAACCATAGGAGGCCTGAAACAGTGACATCTGGATAAAGGCATGAGCTGAGGTATTAAGAATGAACTCCCCTATAGGTAAAAGATTTCTTGCTTGTAGTTGACATAACAACGGTTGCATTGCTTAAGGTGGCATTTGTCCTCCACTTCTCCATCTGACTATAAATTATGTGCAGAGGACAACTGAAGTAGAACTTTCCAAAAATGTGCCATGAATTGTGTATCTCTGTCAGAAGTAAGATGATTGGGCAAAAGTGGAAGAAGAAAGCCAAACTGTTTCTATGAAATGACCCTGACCATATACCCACCATTTTCAAGGAGAACATCAGGAATCACTTTGATGTTCTGACCCTCATTGATAGGGAGCCAAAGGGACTGTGGAATAAAATCAATGAAAGATGAAAGTGAAAAGAGATTGTCAAAGACCAAGAAACAGAAGAAAGCAAACTGGTTGTTAGAACAAATGGAGGAAATTGCCAAGAAGAGAAGAGAAGCCAAAGCCAAGAAAGACAAGGATCTCAGGAAGGAACTTAAGAATTTCAAAGAGCTATTAGAAAAGAACAAGAAGCAGTGTGACAATGACATCTGTAAAGACACTGAAGATAGAAATAGACATGAAAGAACAAGGAAAGATCTCCAAATGCAAAAGAAGGTTCCAGCCTTGAATTGTTATGGTAAAGGATGCCAACGGACAGATAATAACTTATTCCAAGAAAATCAAACAAACATGGCAGAAGGATAATGAAATATTGCATAATAGAGTTGTCAGCATCCAAGTTAACTTAGAAGATATTCCCTATTTGGAGGAACCTCTACTATTAGATATGATTATACAGTAGCACTTCGTTCATTACAAACTTGGAATGCTATAAGAACTGGTAGAGTAGCAACAGAAATATTGCAAGCAGCAGAAGCTTCTGTAAAGATTCTAATCAAATTGTGACAACAAATCTGGAGAATGATGGAGTGGTCAGCTGATTAGAAAAGACCGGTAGGTAGTCCTCAGTTAACAATGGTAAATGGGACTGGTAACTCAGTCGCTAAGTGACACAGTCATAAAGAGTGCTATCAAGTGCCCACGCCAATTTACAACAGCAGTTCTAGTTGTCATTAAGTGAATCCCGCATGGTTGTTAAGTGTGATGTCATGTGATCATCATTAGTGACCTGCCAGCTTCTCCATTGACTTTGCTTGTTGGAAGCTGGCAGTGAAGTTTGCAAATGGGGATCACGTAATCGCAGAATGCTGCAACCATCATAATTGTGAGCTGGTTGCTAAGTGCCTGAATTGCAACCATGACTGCAAGGACACTGCAACAGCTGCAACTTCAAGGACCGGAGTAAGTCTCCTCGTTCAGCACTGTCAAAACTTTGGTCACTAAATGATTGGTTGTTAACCGAGGACTACCTGTACCAAGAAAGGAAAATTGACAGAGTGTGCAAACTATCACACAATATTGTTAAATTCATTTGGTAGCAAAATAATGCTTAGAATCATCCAACACAGATTAGAGCCCCACATTATCTTTTTTTTTTTTTCCAACTTAGTTTGGTTCCCCAAGCATGGGGCCCCAAAAGTGTGATAGAGCCTGTCTCTTGGCTTTGTTGATGGTTATTTTATGAAGCTCAACTGCCATGTGTTTTTATTTTATATTACAGTATGTATTTTATTTGTTTTTATCTATTTCATTGTAAACCGCCCAGAGTCACATACTGTATGTGAGATGGGCAGCTATATTAAATAAATGAATCACTGAATGAGATTCCAGATGTTGGCTTTAGGAGCTTAGTGAAAAAGTAACCCTAAAATGAAAGCTAAAGAAGGGCCAGCTAATGACAACAGACATAATAACTGGTCTTAGAACTGATAGTGAAGATACTAAGACTGTAGTTTCCTTCTGGCTTTTATGATTGACTCTTAACAGAAAAAGAACCAGCAGTCTTTGAAATATGCTGCAGTCTAGCACTTAATAAAGTAGCAAAGAAGGCCTTTGAAAAAATATTTAGATACCATGATGTTCTATACTTAAAAAATTCAGAGATGTGCAGGCAGTAGTTTGTGAAAGTTGAAGTTTGAAGAAGCAGGATAGAAACGATATTGACGCTTTTGAATTTTGGCATTAGAGAAGACTCCTGAGAATACCATGGATAGCCAAGAAAACAATTGGATCATCAGACAAATCAACCCAGAGTTCTCACTTGAGGCACAAATAACCAGGCTCAATTTATTATACCTTGGACACATTACGCAAAGGCCTAGCTGCCTAGTGTATAATACCAGGAAAAGTGGAAGAAAGAAAAGAAGAGGATGACTATCAGCAAGGTGAATGGACTCAGTTACAGTGGCAATGAGTGCACCGTTGGAATATCTGAAGGACCAGGCTGGGAACAGATTGCCCTGGAGAAGATCTATGTGGTCACCAGGATCATAAAATTAGTTACCATCAGAAAGGCATTCACTGATTTGAAGTACGGCAAGTCAATAATAAAGTTTAAGAAACTATCTTAAGGCTACTAGGAGGGAATGCAACAGTTCAGCTAGCTAGGTAGAGTTTTGATACAGCAAGAGCTGTGGCAGAAAGTAACATAAGCATAAAAGTAATACATTTTCAGACAAGAGGCTACCAACTGCTGTGGTACAGTTCTCCACGTTTCCAACAAAAGGGCAAGGGGGAAGACAAGGGGTTCCATTAAGGTAATCAATCTAAGACTGCACATATGGTGCTGTTCTTGCTGAGTAAGCACAAAGTCAGGTAGAGATGGATTCTCCCTTTTGGTCCCAAAAATCTCACAGGACAGGGCAGTTATTTGGAGGGCAAAGATTTCCAAGAGAATTGTAGGTTAAGAAATAATATGGCGGAGGGCGGAGCTGGTGTCGCGGCGATACGGCGATACGGCGGGCGATCCTGGGCTCCCAGGATTGCAGTCGATATCTCCCCCCCCCCGGACGGTCCCGATGGACCTAAGCCGTCCCGTAGAGATGGTGATCGCAAAGGGCGCGTCCCGCGGATCTCAGGGACGCCGCAAGTCCCAGATTGATCCCGGGAGAAGCTCTTGAAGCCGGCGGAGGAGAGGCAGCCATTTAATGGCTGCGAAAGCCGGGACAGCTCCAAAGGAAGAAGAAAGAGAGGGGTGTCAACCGGGTGAGATCGACCTTTACTATTCAACTATTCTTAGAGAACACCTTAAGTAACTTAAAGAGATTTTTAAAAGTGAAGAAAAGTGGATCAAGCGGCGAGATTGAGCCTTATAAAAAAAAAAGGGGGGGGAAATCTTTTCTTTTTAACTTTCCCTTTTTAGTGGAATTGGCAAGATGTTTTTCTTTTAAAAAAATATATTCTTAACTGGACTGGCTTTTTCTTTTCAATACTCAATAATTCTTTATCTTAAGCTTCTTTTTTGACTAAGATTTCTCTATAGTTATAAGAAATTTATATTTTTTGATTTCGAAATGGGGAAAGTGGAGTTAAGAGAAAGTAAATGAAAGAAAGTTGCACTGCCATCTAGAGGCTCGACATAGTGCCTTTTTTTTCCATTGTGACGTATGCTCAAGGACCCTGGGCTTTCTAAAAAGATAGTGGGATGTGCATGTTTATACAGGTGCCATCCGAATAACTATAAACAAGAAAGCGGAGTTGAAAGCGACTTTGAAAATAATTCAAGATGGAAAGTTTGAGTTAGTCACAAGAGCCTTGATTAGTGGCAGTAGCTCTTCTTTCTGCTAGAAGCTCTGCTTTGCTCTCTATTCCCCCCCCCAGTTGGATTTTTAAAGAGACTTAGCCTTTCCCCTCCTCTTCTTTTTTTTTCTTTTGCTTTTTTTTCTTCTTTCTCGTGGCAAGAACAAAGATAAAGAATCCTTTGACTTAATGAAGGTTTATACAAGATAATAGACTATACGAGAAACACAATGCAGAAAAAGATTTTTAAACTATCGAGGATGACTATAAAAAACTGGAAGAAGAGCTGCAGAAATTCCCGCAAAAAAAAGAAAAAAAAGATATTAAAGCTAAAATGGACTTAATTAAACATAAAACGGGATCAATGGAAAAGGAAGAAATAGCACAAGAAATCAGAAACATTAATTATTTTGAGGCTTGTAAACTGAGAATTAAAAGGGTTAATCAACTGATAAATGAAGAGGGACAGACCTGTTCTTGGTACTGAGGGTGAGAAAAAGATTATACAAGATTATAATGGAAAATCGTACTAAGAGAATGCATAAAAAGAAGAAGTAAAACAATATTGAAAGAAACTACTCCAGATGCCTAAAGAAAAAACGAGGGGAATACAACAATGATGGAACTGACAGAAGCTTCAAAAAGCAGAATGTTTGAAAGGACATTTATTATTGCTTTCTCTTATCCAATAATATAGAAAAAGGAATAAACAGCTAGATGTTTTGGGATATTGAATGAAAAGGGTGAACTTAAAACTATGCAAGCGTTGGAATAAAGTATAAAACTGAGATATATAGTTAAAAATTGTATTTGATTGTAAATGTTTTAAGAAGATTAGACTAAAATTCATACATGGTTGGATATAGTAACATATAGATTTTAAACTAGAGACATTTTTGTTGAAACATGTAGTGAAGAATTAAGTATGTTTTGATAGTGGTTAGAACTGTAACTTTTAAGAATTGGAAGAATGAAAAAGTACCTATGCAGGAGGAAGTTATTGAAAATTATGGAATGTGCAGAGATGAGTTAAATTGAGATTTGAAATTAGAGTAAGAAGATAAGTAATTTTATATGACACGGGATTTGTTTTATTAATGATTGGATGAGAAAACATAGTAATGTAATGGATTAGGAAATTTTATAATAGAAATTTGATATTAATTATTATATATATATACATATAATCGATGGATAAAAATGTACTACTAATCCTATTGAAAGTTAAAATTTCTTGTAATAAATGATTCTATAGACTAGCTATGAATGATTAATAATTGTTAATTGATGTACACAAGTATATTTTGAATAGATGATATGAGAATTTAAGATTATGAAAGGGGCACCAACGAGTTGGTAACTGGTTGACACACGGTATAAAATGGAAGATGTTTTTTTTATGCTTTTGTATGTTTTTGTTTGTTTATGTATGTTTTGTGTTTGTTGTAAAGAATAAAAAATGTTATTAAAAAAAAAAAAGAAATAATATGGCTTATGTGATAAAGTATCAGCATAGTCTGCATACAGGCAGTCCCTGGCTTAAGAACAAGTTCTGTTCCTAAGTCTGTCTTTAACTCAAATTTGCATGTAAGTTGGAATTCGTACTCACAAACAGGCTGCCTATTATTAAAAATGGACGGCGTTCTCTTTCCTCAAGCCAACGAACTGCTGAAGCCATGCAATGTTTTCATGAACCACTGAAAACAGGCTGTATTATTAAAAATGTGTGGCTTCAGCGGGTTCATGAAAACATTGCGCAGCTTCAGCAGTTCATTGGCTTGAGGAAGGAGAATGCTGTCCTCCATTTTTAGTAATAGGCAGCCCATTCATAAGTATGAGTTGTCCATGAGTCTGTCATTCTTAACCCAGGGACTGCCTGTATGTATCAGGCAAGATAACAGGAAACTTCTATTACAGGGTAGAGAGTGATGAGAGTTTGAGGCCCCCCAGGCTGTGAGTTTTTCATGCCAGGGAATCAAAAGTTATGCTATCCTGGTCTTAATGAATACGTGGGTTGTGAGTCAGTTCATTCCGAAGACTACTAGAAAATTTAATGGGAAGGCTCAGTACATTTGCAGGGACTCATAATGATTTCTGGTGGTGAGTTGTGATGTTCAGTGTAACTTCAGTACTCTCAACCCCAAGAAGAGGTAGACCAGCTGAATTAGTAGAGAGTATTTGCTCATGATAGAGGTTTCAGTGAAGTTGTATGGGGCACCAGACCCTAGTAGAGCCTGCAGTTGCATTTTTGAGCCTGTCTTGTCTGTAATGTAAGCAGAATGACTGTTGCTGTGTAACTCAACACATCAACAAGTTTATAATCACTCTTCTTCAAGAGATCATCATTCTACTCTCAAAGGGAATAAGTCCAGTTCCACAAGATAGGCACATGATACAATTTTTTTCCTGAAGATACTTCATGGTCCTGGAAAGAAATACGGGCTAAGACCCATTCTAGATTGTCAAGATAGCAACCATTTTATTCATACCAGGCATTTCCAAATGATCACCTTGAGTTCCATCCTTCCATTACTATAGAACAAGACTGGAAATGATGGATCTTAGCCATGACTATTTCCACATTTTGGTTTTCAGGAGCATCATCAATTTCTCTCCAAGAGACTATTGCATCAAATTTCCAGTGCTCCAGAACTCTGGATTTATAGACCGCTTACTTCATTTGTCCTGTGCCCCCTTACACTCCGCTGAACAATCATTTGAATTTTTTTCTATAGGTTTAACAGTCTCTCGAGAATTGATAGTCCTACAAGAAAAAAAAATCCCAAGTATGTTCTTTCTCATATAGGAGGGCTGTGGGATGAATCAGGAAGGAGTTTTCTGGATTATTATTTAAAATCTGTCCCAAATAACAGGTTCTTGCTTTTTTTTGCTTTTTATGGTTTTGTGTTTACATAAGAATATCAGTCTCCTGATACAATGTCCAGTGTTCTTGCTGTTCCTCCCTTATTTCTACAGTGGCCACTAAGATGGGGGGGGTTATTTATTCATTTATATATCAAATTTGTCACCGCTCATCTCATTAAAAAGTGACTCTGGGTGGTTTACAGAGAAGATAAAATTAATTAAAAATACAATATAAAAGTAGTCCTAAATAAATAATAAATTTATTCCAAGAATTGGCATATTAGGCTCGGGGAATGTCATCAGGGTGCCAGCCACCCCCAGGGTTGATTAAAACTCTTATTGCCCCACGCAAGCTGGCAGAGCCAGGTCTTTAGTCCTCTCCAGAAAGCCAGGAGGGTAGGGGCCCACCACACCTCTGGGGGGAGAATGTTCCAAAGGGCAGGGGCAACGGCAGAGAAGGTTCTCCTCCTGGGCCCCACCAGCCAATATCCTCTCACTGAGGGGTCCATAACATGCCCTCTCTGTCTGACTGGATGGGATGGGTTGATGTGATAGGATGAGATGGTCCCTCAGGTAACCTGGACCCATGCCATGTAGGTACTTTAAAGGTACTAACCAATACCTTGAATTGGACCCGGAAGCAAACTGGGACCCAATGCAGCTCCCACAGTAAAGGTGTTAAATGTGCCATCCTTGGGCACCCAAAATTGTCTGCGCGGCCACATTTTGAACCAGCTGTAGCTTCCAGATGCTCTTCAAGGGTAGCCCTTTGTAGAGTGCATTGCAATAGTCGAACTGTGAGATGATCAGGGCGTGAGTGACTGACCGGAGAGCCTCCTGATCCAGGAAAGAGCATAACTGGTGCACCACATGAAGCTGGGGAAAAGGTCCTCCTGGGTCCAGCTGCCACCTGCTCCTTGAGCAGGAGTCGTGAGTCCAGGAGGACCCCCAGATTATGCGCCAGGTCTGTCTGGGGCAGTGCAACTCCATCCAAAACCAAAGATGATAAATCCTCAGATACAGAGGGGCCTCCAGTCTACAGCCACTCCATCTTACCAGGGTTCAGGTGAAGCCTGTTGCACCCCATCCAGACCCCCACAGCCTCCAGGCACCATGAAAGGGTGGTCATGGCATCACTCAAGTCACCCAGGATGGAGATATATAACTGGGTATCATCTGCATATTGATGATACCTCATCCCATGGTGGCAGATCTCACCAAGTGGTTTCATGTAGATGTTAAAAAGGAGTGGAGAGAGTACCGAACCCTGTGGCACCAAACAATGGAAGGGCTGTGGGCTGGACCTCTTGCTCCCAATCAACACCGATTGGGATTAACCTTGGAGGAAAGAAGAGAACCGGCACAAAACTCTGCTGCCCACTCCCAACCCCTTAAGTCGATCCAAAAGGATACCGTGATCGATGGTAACGAAAGCCACTGAGAGGTCAAGAAGAGCAAGGATGGATGCACTACTCCCATCCCACTCCTGCTAGAGATTATCCATGAGTGCGACCAGTGCTGTTTCCATCCCGTATCTGGGCCTGAAACCTAACTGAAAAGGGTCCAGATAATTCGTTTCCTCCAGGATCCTCTGGAGCTGCAATGCCATCACCTTCTCAACCACCTTTCCTAAAAGGGAAAGGTGGGAGACTGGATGAAAATTGCCCAATATGGTGGGATCCAGTGATGGTTTCTTGAGGAGGGGATGCACCAGCACCTCTTTAAAGGCAGCTGGGAACACTCCCTCAAGGATGAATTCACTATCGCCTGGACCTACCCACATGTTGCATCCCAAGTAGCCTTAACCAGCCAGGAGGGACATGGATGTAGTTGAAAAGTGGTGGCTTTGACCATCTGAAGGACCCTGTCCACTTGGATTTGTTGGATTTAAACAAGAGATCAATATAACGCCCCCCTCCCCCATTTATTAAAAAAACAGCACTCTGTTTAAAGTTTTAAAATGTTGCCTCTTCAGACTGATAGATCTGTGATTAAAAAAAAAAATCATAATATGTAGAGTTTGCAGAGAAATACAGATATGCATCAGTCCTCACCCATTCATTGAACATCCCCTCTTTTGCATCACCAACCAGTCAGCCAAAAAAATAAAAATAAAAAATAAGGGAGGGCTGACCAACCTACTCTGCATAAATCAATTTGTCTGGTCTTATTTTCAACCTAAGCCAAAATGGATATAAAGGGCAGTGGACATCAACTGAACGTGTGTGTATGTGTGTCCTGAAACAACCAATAGGAGCTAGGCAGATCCCCGCCCCTGACTGGGTCATCAACCACATTAACAGTGATTTTTATAGATTGTCCAAATGGCCAGATTTGTGATGGGAGAAGAGGGAAAACATGGCTTTTAACTATGGAAAGACTAAACTTGACTTTAGGCTGCCTACAGTGTGAACTGAGAATGAAATAGAGGGAACATCATGAGAATATGTCCCTTAAAAATGGCAGGCAAGGCATCTTTGTGCCTCAGTAAGCAGGACATGAGGATGAGCCCAAAGTCAGTGATAAACAATAGTTATTTACTCTAACTGTGGCTTTTCAAGCGGTCATTGGTAAATTGACATGGTCCACCTTCATCCCTTTCATGTCTCTGTTTTCATCAAGTATCCCTGTGTAACCTTTCAGAACAGAAAAAATGAAAAGGAGTCCTTGTGAAATAACTGGGGCTACTGCTGCATGTCGACTTGTATAAAGTTTTGACACAGGTTCTACATACGTGCAGAATCCCATCTATGTTAACTTCAGTGGTAAAGCTTTGCAATACAATTTAACTGAGTGACTCTTTCCTTGAATAGAAGCAGACTGAATGTTTTACTGAAAGAAAGATTTATAGGAGGAGTATTTGAATATGAACTGGATGAAAGAACTTCATCAGAGTAGATGGGTTGGTGGATGGATTTTGTTAATTATAACGACTGGCCTCCAGACTGCTGTACTGCCCAAACTTGTACAGCAGGAACAACTGTCCCCAATCTTTGATCCAGAATAAACTTGTTTAAAGCAGCCAGAAGTATAAGAACTAATTTATAGAATAATGGGGGAGAGGGGCCTGCTGCTAAAATAAAGCAAATACAGAGCTTACTGAACAGCCTTGTTCAGGAAGGTTAAGTCCTTGGGCATGCTGTAGTTTAAAAAGAAAAAAACTAATTTCTATTCTCACTAAAGATCAGGAGCTGGAATGTGATGTAAAAACTAGTACAGAAGATTTAAGGAGACAAGTGAAAAGAGTAGTGACCATCTTTAAATTGTTAGGGAAAAGAGTAGGAAACATGGAAGGAAAGAAATTTCAGCATATTAAATTAATGCTATTGGATGCCTTTTTTATGCTTACAAGTTTTTCATTATCAAATTAACTTGTATAAAAATCAATACTGTACAGTACTTAGTGATGAAAAATGTAAGCAGAGAATTCAACAACTCATATTTGAACAAATTCTACACCAGTGTGGAAATATGCATGATTAAATGGCATGGTTGTATAGAAAGGAGTGTCGCTTCCTTCTGCAGTATATAGTCAAAGATATACAATAGGTAGCCTGAGATTTGTTTTTTTTTTTCTCATTCTTAACTGGTAGAAAAGTAAATAAGTTACTTATTTGTATTTATTTTTTTAAACACTTACTAGTTACCTTCCCAATAAAAATGGCCCAAGGCAATATGGAAAGCTGATCTAAATCTGCTGGGTGTATCTTTTCTTTATACTGATGTAATCATTTATTTAGATACAATTGGTTCTACATAAGATGACTGTATTGTGTTTCATAAAAGTAGCACAGGGCCCCAGTATAAACATGCCTAAGTCATCAACTGGAAAAAAGACAAGGACAGAGCTTTGGAAGTCTGCAGTCACACTCAGTAATACAAGCTGAGGATCTTGTCTGAAGTCAAGCATGAAAGACCCTTCCTTTCACAAAATTTGCTTTCACTGAGGCTTAATAGAAGCATAGCCCTGGATATATTACATTTGCCTGCCAGTCAATTATTGAAGTTGGCATTCACTATAGTTGTCCATGGAATACCTAGAATGTTGGCAAATACTGGTAGTCCTTAACCCAAAACTTAACTGAACAGATCTATGGACATTTTTTGGCATCAAAATGCTAGTAGAAGATAAACATTTTAAACTTTACCATATATTTTAAATAAAATTTGACTGGTAATTTCAATATATACATAAAATGAATTGCTTCTCTGAACTACCAGTGTACAGCCAAGCTCTATTCTCCATTGAATGGAATTTATATTGGGGATTTAGAATACAGATGGTTGCGGGGGGGGGGCAAAGGGGAGCAAATGATGGCTCATGCAAATCTGTGACTTAGATACTGAAGCAAATATGTCATGGTGTGGTTATGTCACTGCATGTGTGTCATCATTGTGGTGTCATTACAGATGCTGCTTTCATATGTCTTCCCATATTTATAAAAAAAAAATTTCTATTGATAAGCCCACTGATTGTGTAACTCCTCTAAACTAAACTCCAGGCTGGTGTCACTATGGTCTGCTGAGTCTTGGATGCTGTACCAGGTCTTCACTCAATTCATATAGTTCTTATTTTTCTTACACAGGGAAAGAGTGTGTATCTACACATGATTTTTTATGGATCATTTCAAAATGAAACCATTTCTTAAATTGTATGGTTCCTTGTTTAAGTTTAGCAATGTGCCAACTATGTTTTTTTATCTTTTTTTAAAAATTTTTTTATCTTTGCCGTAATTTTACAGGCATATATTTTATTTAGGTCATCTGTTTGTATTAATAAAAGCTGATAATAAAGAAAAGAATATTTAGTGGTGGACAATGATACAATGCAACTTCTATCTTTTGTAACATGAACCATGACAGGCTCTTCTTAATATTGCCCATTTTTGATGTCACCCATTTCTCTGTGGAAGAGGAAATGGGGACCCAGTGCTCCCTGTATGTTCCTGTACAGAGAAGAATACATTATGCAGAAGTGCATCTGCCTTTTCAGATATAGTAGAATCTTGTAAAGTGGCTTTGATCATCTTGGCCATACTATATGTTTCCCTTTTGGAAAAGAGGCCAGTCAGTCAAATCAGAGCTGCTCTATTGAGTCTGCCAATATCAACAGCACTTACATCTCCCTCTTTGTCCCCCATTGAGAAAGTGTGATAATGGCTGAGATAGTTGCAGTTGCAGGTATTCCAGCTACAAGTGGATCTTAGAGGACAAAGTAACTTGAGGACTTACAGGTCATTATAGTTCCTCTTAGATTCAGTTCAAACACATCAGCAGTATAAAGAACATATGATTCTGTTATGAAGAACAGTGAATTTGTATCAAAACTGCAGCCTAGAAATTATATGGGGATTGACCCTTTCTGTGCCACTGGGGGGAAGTAAACTGAAGCTCAGGGCCAGATAAATTACATTCTAGGGTACTGAAGGAACTAGCACAGATAATTGCAGAAACACACTGTAATCTTTAAGAAGTCCTGGAGAACAGGTGAGGCCCTATTTGTTTCTGTTTTCAAAAATGAGAAGAAGCAGGACCCAGGAAACTACAGGCTTGTGAGCTTGACATTGGTACTGGGCAAGGTCCTTGAGCAGATTATCAAACAGCATGTCTGTAAGTACTTAGATAGGAATTCATTAATTAACAGGAGCCAACATGGATTTATGCCAAGCAAGTCATGCCAGACTAACTTGATCTTCTTTTACAATAGAATTACTAGCCTAGTTGATTGAGGAAATGGCATGGATGTAGTATATCTTGACTTCAGCAAGGCAAGGCTTTTGACAAAAACTCTCATAGAGCTCTTATTAACAAAATGGTCAAATATGGGTTCAACAACTCAACTGTTAAGTGGATCCACAATTGGCTCAGGGATTGTTCTCAAAGGGTAGTTATAAATGGTGTCAAATCTACCTGGAGAGACATCTTGAATGAGATGCCACAAGGCTCTGTGGTGCTGTTCAATGTTTTTATAAATGATATGGATCAGGAAGTCAAAGGAACGCTTACCAAATTTGCAGACAGTACAAAGTTAAGAGCATTGGCTAACAATTGAGAAGAGAGAGAAAACATTCAAGAAGATTCAGGAAGGCTAAACAGTGGACAGAAACAAACAGAATAAAATTTAACAGGGAGAAATGTAAAATCATGCATCTAGATAAGAAAAACAAAAACATCCATAGGACAGGGAAAATCTGATTCAAGGCCGGCACATGTGAGAAAGATTTGGGTGTACTAGTGGATCACAAGCTCAGCGTGTCCCAACAGTGTAATGCAGCTGCAAAGAAGGCCAAAAGAAGAGCATCAAGAGGAGGGTAGTTTCCAGATCATAGGAAGTGATTATCCCACTCCTTTCTGCCTTGGTCAGGCGTCACTTGGAGTATTGTATTCAGTTCTGCACCCCCCAGTTTGAAAAGGACATTGATAAACTGGAGCAAGTCCCGAGAAAGGCTACTAAGATAGTAAAAGGAATGAAAACCAAGTCCTACGAGGAACGGTTAAAAGACCGGTATGTTTAGCTTGCAAAAGAGAAGGTTAAGGGGGACATGATAGCTGTCTCCAAATATCTGAATGGCTGTCACATTGCAGAAGGTTTGGACCTATTCTCACTTGTTCTAAAGGGTAAGGTTAGAACTAATGGGATGAAACTTCAAGGATATAGATACAGATTAGATATTAGGAAGAACTTTTTGACAGTAAGAGTTGTTGATCAGTGGAGAAGGTTACCACATGGAGTGGTTTCTCCACTTCACTAGAGGGTTTCAAACAGAGGCTGGATAGTCATCTATCAGGGATAGTGTAGTGGATGCTACAGTCTGCAGGGGATTGGACTTGATGATCTCTTAGGTCATTTCCAATTCTATGATTCCATGTGTACCTATGTACTTTTTAATCAGCTCAAAATAGTCTTCATTCAAACTTTCTTTCATCCTTGATTTGTGGCCCAGATTTTCAAGTCTCCCCCTAGTTCTCTTAGTAGGTAGTACTGAGACATTTATAACACGTAAGATAGCCCCTAGGGAGATCATCCTGCCATCATTTAGGAGTAGTCTGTTACAGGCAGCTCACAGATGGAATACCAGTCAATGTGAAAAACCCTTTAGAAGTTATAAGAAAGGATAGAGAACCATTGTTCAATACAATCAGGTTATTGTGCATGGGATAAGAAACACTATAATAGTCTTTGGCTGTAGAACTGAAATTTTTGGTTAAATGTCAGCTAACAAACATTGGTTAAGTAGTGGAATGGATTTTTAATACTTTTACTGGAAATGTTAAACAGCGAGGGAAACATCTGCCAGTGGTGGTTGAAGCTTAATTCTGCCTCAGCAAAGTAGAAGGTGAAATTCATTGAAATCTTGTACAAGGAAGGGTGGGAGGGTGAGGTTCTCAGTGTCTTCTATTAAAATCTCTGGGATTAAGAACATAGGTTACAATTTATTTGGTGTCATTTTAATCACGTGATTGGTTTTAGTGTATGCTTTTTTATATTATTAAACAGCAGGCACACCAGTAGAGATAAAATTAAATCTATGATGTGTACAGATGGGACATTTTAACCCTTGCATTTTCCCTCCTCCCATGATTCTGATTCAGCCCCATTTTCCCTTTTCCTGAAGTTGCTGTTTATCCTTGCATTATTATAGTCCAGCCAGGACAATAACAATAAGGTCCCCAGTCTGGATCAGATCTGCAGCAGGATGAAGACTGTATTATATCTCTTTTTTTCCAACAGTACAGCCCTAATCAGGATCAGCAAACCCTGCACTGGTTACTTACTATATTTTTTTAAAGTATGCAAAAATCAATCATTATTGTGTCTTTCTTGTGCCTCAGAGATACAGAGGTTGGAAGAAACATGTTTATCAAGGGGCTGTGTAAGTTGTGTCCCAGAAAGATATCTTTTCCCCAGCCCTGCTATCCAGATCCTCACCCATTGATCTTGGTGATGGAGCTTTAATACTGTCATTAACTTTTTGTACTTTGGTTCTATCATTAATTCTGAAAAGGGATGTATTTGAATCCTAGAGATTATTTTCAGGAAACAATATCACATGCATTATTTATTCCCAAATAGAAAACTGGATTGATTCAAACTAACGTTAACAAAAAATACTAATAAAGAACTACAGCATATATATATTTTGGTAGAAAAATTTCTACAGTACAAATTACAAGACAGAGAATGTACCATATAGTGAAATATAATACCTGCTGAGGGTGATATTTGTATTTTGGTTCCTCTGCAGTTTCCTGAGTTATCAGTTAGAGGTTACATCAATTGGTGGCATCCTGCCTTACTGTTTTTTTCTTAGCTTTATGTTCATACTGGTACACCTCATTCCCCATTCCGTATTGTATCAAAATGGCAGTTCTATAAAATGATTTAAGCTGATACCAATTGGCCCAATTTTATCTTAAACTTTGGTCTTGATGATCGTGTTCTGAAACTATAACTCCTATACCATTCTGGCTTATAGCCTTTGGTTTAAAAAGTGTATATTTATTGTATTTTTCTTTCCAAATACTTGTTTTACAATTATTTTTGTTTAAACATCCATTTTTCAAATAATGAATTATCAATAAATGTAGTAGCTGAAAAAAAGCAGTTGGATCAGCTTCCTACTAAGTAGTAAATTTCATCTTATCTGAATTTTTGAAATGAACAAATGGCACTGTTGTTAGGTTTTAATTAATCTCAAGAGAAAATTGAAGGATGTTACTGGAAATTGGCCCTTTTGCATAAATAGTATTAAATTGTATTAAATTTTATTATACTGCTTTTACTGTAACATTCTCTTTAGATGAGAATTTCAATGTGTTGGATTGTTCGTTTGTAATGCTCTGTAAGACATATGTCATATGTTTTTCTTGAGACACATTAAGGACATTCTTGGTCTCATTTTTTTCTTTCTTCTTTTCTTCCAATTCTGTCTACATTTCCAACTTGCAGTAATACATGCAATCAGGATATAAGAGACTTTAAAGGATGGGTAGGAGATGCTCCAAGTCATACAGAAATATCCAAAGTAATGAGAAATGATGACCTTGAATTGCTCGGTGCAATTTCACAATTTTTAATAACAGCAGAATCTCTGTGAAACACAGTTTTATTAACAAAGAAATAGTTTGAAAAAAGCCCAGCTTATGTAGTGGTATAGTAGATGAAGCAATGGGGCAATCTTTTGAGTTGAACACAGGAGTAGCAAATGCTTGCAAAACCCCAGTGATAGAATACCAAACTCTCTTTAACTTCTTTCTCTTTTTGGGGAGGAAGGATGGAATAGGAGGAAATTGGTATCTCATCTGTCCTGAACCTTTCCTTTAGCATGGAAAGATCCCAGGCAGAAGCATGGAGAAGAAGCACAAATTCTTCTAAGTATTTGGCTTGGTCCAAAACCAGCAGATATCTGACTAAGACATGACTGAATTGCTTAACCTGTTTTTTTCCTAAAGCATTGCTACCAGTGGATCAGATCCAGCATATCATCTTTATAGAGATCTTCTGATAAAGACAAAAGTAAAAACAAAGTATTAAAGATAACAAGAGAAGGAAGGAAGGAAGGAAGGAAGGAAGGAAGGAAGGAAGGAAGGAAGGAAGGAAGGAAGGAAGGAAGGAAGGAAGGAAGGAAGGAAGGAAGGAAGGAAGACACCCAAATCTATGCAGTCCTTTTGCTTAAACCCACGTCTTCCACAATAAAATCTATCTAGCAATTTTAGCTCTATATGGAAGATTTTAAGGAATTCCAGTTATTCTGGAATGAAACAAAATATACTTTTCTGACCAAATTGAACTACACTTAATGCATTTTTGTATAGCAACAGAATGACTATGTACCTGGAAAGGGTAGTAAAATTAAGTATGGCATATATTTTGATTTTTCTGTCAATACTGCCCCCCCCAAAAAAATTCTGGTTATTTTCCTGTTTCTTCAATATTTCCAGAAATATTACATCTCTGCTCCTTTTGCTTTCCCACAGTGCCCCCCTCCCCTCAGTCTTCACCAAAATGCTAATGGTCTTAGAAGAATACTTCCGGAAGAGGATGGTATCTTGATTACATTATTTAATATTGTAATCCAGCAGCCATAAAAAGACTTCCGCTTCTCTACCAGAAATATTTGCAGTGAATGGAAAAAAGCATTCTGTCCCCTACACAGCAGCTAAAATATCTGGCAGTACCATAGGAACAGGTGGCTCAAAATGTTCCTTGATGATGAAAAGAATATGAAAATAATGTACTTTCCTGCTTAGTTTCAGTTGATGTCTTTAACCCAGCTTAATAGGTTTCATGATATACCAAGCTCTAATAGTTTTTCTGAGATTTCATGAAAGTATCAACTTCAAATAGCATGCACAGTACATGGCCAGTTAACAATCAGGGAAGTGGTCCATCAGGAAGTGAGGTGATGTGTTGCTCTTTCCAGAGTGCTAAAGGAAGAAAATTCAGTTAGCTTAACTATACCCATAAATACTAACCTTATAATTTAGGAGGCCAGTTAAGCCACAAAATGATTCTGAGTATCTGGAACTGAATAAAGTAGTAGTAGAACATCAAATGGCTGGAACTCAAGGCCATAAAAGTTATCATGAATATCAAACACAATGTAGAAAGAATCCATGTTATAAAAAAAAAACTAAACAATATATCAACAACAGAATTTTCCAACAAAAAATGAGCAAATTCTTGAATTTAGTGGGGATGAGTCAGTCCTAATTTAGGCTATGTTAAGAATGGGATTTGGGGAATGTGAAACCATCCATCCGTGATGCAGGACTCCCTTTGGCTGAATTTGCATATCATACTGGAAATTCAGGACAAACCTGCATGAATCATGCATGCACCTTTAAATAATATTTTGACTTTTCTTGCTTAATTTTGCTAAGTTAGTCTTGCAGCTTTTTAGTTTTTCTTAAGTCAGAAAACATATCTTCACAATTTGACTGTTGACTGTTGACAAATAGATGATCAATGATTGAAGAAAAAAAAACCCTTTTGACTGTACTTTAAAGGGACATGAAGAAAATTAAAACAAGCCTAGAAGATGAAAATACATTTTATTTAGTTTGTTATGATCTGATGATTATGTAGCCTTACTAATGTCTATAGGAGTAACCTTGGGATAACCCTTTTTTAGCATTTAAAATGCAGTACCACTGTAACACAGATCATTTCAAGCAATTTTTGAACTACAAAAATGACTGTTACAAGACTGGAGTTCAAATGTTCAGGAGCAGAACTTGCTGTAATGGTATCTCTGGAAAAAAAAAAAAAACCCAAAGTTTGTGGTGAAGTTGGATCCCCAGTGCCAAAGCACAACATATAATTGAGTCTAATTTTTTCCATATGTATCAACAAAAACAGCCCTTGCTGCCATGAGAGATGAAAGCTTCCCTTTCAGTCATATTTTATTTTGTATATAATTCCAAACTCTATAATTTTGTAGAATTTTTATCAAAACATGTCAGAATGTAGGAAAGATGAACTATCATTCTTGATCCAAATGTGCATTATTGAATTGAAGAATTCTGTATTGAGGATGAGTATAAAAAAGGAGGCTAATTCTTATTTGCCAATATGAACCATCCAGTCTGAAATAAAACAATCTCTTTGTTCATTGTTTAAGTGTAAGGTACTGGAACATTGCATTACAGAAGTAATGACACTGAGTAGATGAACAGATTATTTTAAGTGAAGTTGAGAATATTTAAATCCACTTTGGCTAAAGCATTTAAATTAGTATTGTTTTTGCTCACTATTGACACACTATGGAAACATAGGACATAGAACTTTGCAGACTCTGGTTCCATATGTATGCAGTGGCTCTCTCACCATCTTGCTGGTCCCTGTGGATGGTTGTAATGATGGATTCTTTGAACAACCTCCATGTGATAAGCAGTCAAAACTTTTACTTAAAGAATATCAGTTGTAGATGTCCAATAGCATGTACTGTCAACAAAAAAGAAAAAAAGACATGGGAAGAGAAAAATTCATGCAGAAGGTTTTAATGTATTAAGGTCTTGTAATGATCATGTTGAATGGAGTGAGTCTGATGAAGTTGGTCTTTGGTAGAGAAATCCTTCAGTCTCTTCTCTCTCTCCCTCTGCTGCAGCATATTACTTTGAGTGTCAGACATCATATATTTGACAAGTTATAAACTTGCAGTTAGAACTAATGCAACATGATAGAAATGTCATGTATTATACTGTAATCTAAAATAGGTTCCATCAAAGATAGCATGGAAATATTTTGAAGCACTATTATGATAAATAGTGTGTTAAATAGAATGAATAGTAGCAACAGAAAGTTTTCCCTGGGTGGCGGGCGGGGGGCAGAGATTAGTAAGGATTCATGCTCATACTTGGTACTTGTATTTATAACTGAATTTTTTTGTAGCTGTAACAGGAGAATTTTCAGAAGCTAGAAGGGAACAATAATTCCACTGGGTTCAATTTATTCCAGACATAGATGTCAGGTCTCCCTTTTATCACTCCCAGAGGTGTCCACAGGGTGTTAGCGGGGGGGGGGAGCAGCTCTTATGACACAAGCTTTGCTCCTTTTGTATGTGCATTGTGACACATCACAAACATATGAAAGGCTTGGAGCTTGCATCATGAAGTGCAATGCTGACAAAAGCATAGGGTCCTGCAGATTCCTCTGCTTGGCTGGTTAGCATTCTGCTAAATATCTGGTCCTGGGTCTTGCTAATAGAGGATTTTCTACCTGAGTGGAAATTCCCCACTCTTTATTTATGCTATATAAAGAAATCAAGTCCAAGAAGCTATTCTTTTGTCTGTTTCATACTCGGTATAACTATATGACTAATGTTGTGTCTGTTTAACCCAAACCTGGGTAAATTACCCAAAATTGGATAAAAGTGGTTTTTCTTTGGGTAACGGCACACAAGCTAATTACCCAATCACAACAGGGACATTTAAATTGATTTAAAGTGTTTTACCTACATTGGGCAAAAAGGACTTTCTGATAAGTGGTTTTGGGTAATGAAGGAAAAAGTTTGGGAAGCACTGATTTAACCTGATAGTAATTTTGTTGCATAGCTGGAACCTTACTTAAGGTTTGCTGCCTGTTGATGGAGTAAGAAAGGAATCTTGCTTTACTCACTGACTGACTAAACAAGATTAGGCTGTTAACTACCCAAGAAAACTTTTGCCCTTGTTTGCCCCTTTAATAGTTAAGTCAGTTAGCATTGCAAGAGGCACTTATAGCATTGGGCAGAGTTTGTATTTTGGGATTAGAGGATGATCATATCCACTACAGGGACTGATGATCAGATATGTCAGGTTTGCTCACACCTTCTGCAATTATGTGACTTTTTCCCAGGGTTAATCAGAGGTCAGGTTGGGCAGTATATTGAACCAGCAGTTTAGCCTGTCAGAATCATCTTCATGGCTCCCACTCTCTTTGCAGCAAATAATTAAAGCTCAATTAAGTTATTATCCATTCTCCATCAAGCCCTTCTTCAACTCCACCCAGTTCTTTCTCAGCTATGAGACTAGAAAACAAATTACACAGGCTTAATTATCCTTGGAGTAAACCCATGAAATCAGTGTTGTCACTAACTTAAGCCCAATCGATTTCAATCGTTTTATTTGAAGCATAGTTGGGTTCCAAGTCAGTGTCAAAGAGAACTTTGTGATTACAAAGAGGGTAGGTGGGGTGAAATGTAATGTATTCATGGAAGATGCTTCATATCAGTGAAGCAGACAGTTCTTTGAAGTGTGTATGTATGGGCAAGCACTCAAAGCGTCACTAGACTCTACTTTGTATTCCATTTGTAGGAGCATGCAAAATAGGGGTGTTCATTCTTTTAGAAATAGAGGGCAGCAGCAATAAATTGGATTGACAGCATAGATTATTATAACTTTATCTCTTTAGTTTGTGCCTTAATTTGTTTCATTTTTTTCCCTGGGTTTGAAAAATAAAATTTCAAAATATGCGTTAGTAATGCATTAGTGCCTTCCTTACTTACTAGCTATGATTTCCAGTTGCAAGGGAATTAGTCTGTTTGGTTCACAATGGTGCAATGTATAATATTTTGAGAAATTTGCCTTCCTCCCCCCCCCCCATTTGAATATGGTAATATTTCAAGTCTGTAATTGCTCTTGGTGAGGGTAATTATGCTTATCTGTCTGCCTGTCTCCTGAACTGCTCTATTCAGTGGTTGTGTTTGAACCATTTGGTAGAGAGACACACAGATCTGGAATGATTCAGAATACATTTTGTTTATCAGTGTTATGCTCACTCATGAACTTCTGGGGAAGAAATGGTGAACTGAAGAGGGCTCTGCTAAAAACAGAGCCAACAACCTCAGCAGAATGAAGAGTTGGCAAGTAGACTAGCTGTTTGTAATTCCTCTCTGGACAAGGAGAGGCCTAGAGGTCTCCCACGAGTGCTCCAGACAGTTGCTCCTTATGAAGAGACCACAAGATAGCGGTCTCTGATGGGTTTAGAGCTCTGGGAGATGAGAGAATAGCCATCTTGCCCAAGCCACAGTCGGTGCCTTTAAGGACACTGGATTCACAAACTTCCTTTTCTAATCACTTTCAGAAATTGCTTGTTAACTGCTTTTTAGCTATTAGGAACCTTTGGGTCAAGAAGTCTGAAAATACTGGGTGAGTTTCCTTCAATCCTTAGCAAAAGAATAGGACTAAGGACTATTTTAAGAGTGTCTGCCTCTATAGATAGATTGTGTTTAAAAGATATTATGGAAGAGGAACAAGTTTTACCTGACAAGATTGAGACAGATCTGAAAGTGGATTTAAAAATGACAGGCTACAAGAATGATATGGGAAAAGATGCTACACTGGACATACAAAAGAAACCGACTGATGTTTTAATAATTAAAAGGGATATACAAACAATAAACCAAGAGAGTGACTTGGATAATTTTCCTATATTGAATTTACAAAAGAGGCTTGTTAAAACTTTGAAGAATTTTGTGAGAAGGGACAAAGGAAAAATGAAAAGAAATCAAGTTCTAGGACATTATTTGAAGGGATTAAAGATCAAGATAAAAGGAAGGAATATAAAGTTGGTTTATTTGATCAAGGTTAAAACAGATATGTTGTTAACTCTGGTAACCCTTAATGGACTTTTGCTGACATCAGGGCTGAAATGACAAGGCTTTATGGATTTGTTTATAGATAAGAGATGGGATATGAGAAGAAGGGCTCATTTGTTGTATTTTAAGAGGAGGTGATAAGTTACTAAAATTGTTTATACTTGTGATGAAGAGGGAAGTCATTTCTTCATATATTTCTTTTCTGTTTCTTTACTATATTCTTTTTCTTTCTTTTCTATTTTTCTTTCTATTTTTTTCTGCATCTTCTATTTTTTTTTGCTTTGTTTTAGTTTGTATTAGTATTTATCATTGCAATTGTAATTTTTAATAAAATTACTACCAAAAAAAAGTTTTGTGCTCACTCATATCACCATTGCCCATATGATAACTAGACTTACAGCTAAAGACAGTTGGGGTTTTTTTTTCTAGAACAGTGACATCTGTCCTTCTAGTGGTATGGTGTCAAAAATGAATCTGAGTTATCTTTACTACAAAAAGGCAAAAATGATTGTGCTAAGACAAACTCAATTTGCTTTTTGCAGCTACATACATGGGAGCATTTTTCTTCCCAGCAGTGGCTAATAATAAATCTTTCAAAGAAGGTAATTGTGTAATTTATTATGTGTCAGAGGCCTTACTGGAGACCTACTATTGTGCAGGAAGCTTCTGCATATTTTGTTTACAAAAACTAATATAAATATAAGTTTAATTATTGCATCATTTTATATTACCCTATCACTCAATCTGCAAAAATAAAACCGCCATGGTTTAATTATCAAAAATCTACAAAAAATTGTAAAATCATAAGCAAATGCATATAATACATACTATCTTCCAAGAAAATGTTATTCATACTCTGCTTGTTCCTGCCCAAATCTGCTGATTTATCCTTAACTTCAAACAAATGTATATCCTTTTCTTTATTATAAATTGTATTGGGAACATCAATGAATTTTAAAAAGTACTTGCTGTAAAGACATCTTATTTTTCTGTATTCTAATAGAATTAAGCAGCTGCTTAAAATGAAGCACAAACCTATATTTTATTCCTAAAAGTACCACAAGGCAGACATGTATAATGCTATTTACATTTTAGGTAAAAACTGACTGAAGACCTTTAGAGTAGTATCTCTTCCATAGCTTTACTTTGATTTGTTGTTGTCACTTGCAGGAACATACTGATGAAGAACATTAAGGAAGCTTTGACATGAAATGTTAGATAAGAAAGATAAAACTCCAACAAAGGAAATACAATATACTAGTGTAGGTTTTCATGGCTAACATCAATCAAGAAGTGATGAGCTTTCAGGATGAGTGGCCATGGTCCAGTTTTCTGATGAGTGAACTGCTTTGTAGTGTACTTCTCAACAGCCAACAGCAACTGAACAGGGGCTGGCTGGTCTCTTGTATTTGAACCTGACAAGCTGATCTCTGATTGGTCCATATTACAGGAGTCCAAGAAAGCTGGTTCCTGATTGTACACTACAAAGCAGCTCACTCTGCCTCTGAAGATGTTAGGGCACCAGAAAACCAGACCACGGCCATTCAGTCTGAAAGCTCATAATTGCTTCAAGTTTGAAAGCCTGAAATTCATTTGATGAATCCATTTGCTTCAGCTATCCAACTATAACTGTTAAGTTACTCAGGTTTAAAGAAGTCTGAAACATTCCTGCGTTTATCTTTAAACCAAGCTTCTTTGAGCTACAATAGTGAAGTGCATCATTCGAATATCAGGTCAGAATCTAAAGAGCTACTTATACACATAAGAGGTTTGCAATAGTCTAATGGAATTTCTTAACCTTATTCAACTTTTTAAAAGAAAGAGATTCCCCTATAAGCTATTTCAAGACATGCATCTTGGTTTATATTTTGTGAAAATATGCAAATCACATAAGGTAATGAATTATAGATTGAAGAACTAGACATTCAGGAAGGCTAATCAAGTCGTATTGATCACAGAGAAAACAGTACTGTTTCCTGTTGTTTGCATTGTAAGTGGCGACTGTGTAGTTTCCTAATAAATCTGTCTATTTTGCAAATGTTCTCCAGCCACAAAAGCTCAAATCCATAAAAAAAATATTGTACTGTACATACCAAGGTGTAAACCCTAAGACAAAACAGTGTGTAACCACTGCATCAATAACATCTGTGTTCAATTCTTAGAATTGCAGCTAAACAGAACATTCTGTACAGTGTTCACAAATACCATTTATTTTTTGTTTTACATTTGTCTATTAGACTGATCAAACAATGAGTCTCTTGTTTCTTTTTAAAACTTCATAGCTTCATAACTGGACGTCTTTTTTCTTGATCTCATCACCACTGTGTTTGTAGACTTCTTCCCACCTCTTGGTTCACATGAACTTTAGTAGTGTTATTGGGAGTTCTTCAAAATGTGAAGGTTTGAGTTAAGTTTACATAGGGAATTCTTCAAAATGTGAAGGTTTGAGTTTGGGGTTGACCTGATCGCTGGATGCATTTACAACCTAAACTAGGATCTTTTGCTTTGGACAGTGCTACAGTATATCATCTGTCAGACTCATTAATAGTATAAAAACAATTGCATAACTCCATTATTTTTCTCCATTCATTTTTTATCCTATCACTGCTAAATTTACTAAGGAACATTTGAGTGAAGAACTTGATCAAAAGCTGTTTATGACCCCCAAATAAATAATGTTCACTGGCTAACTGTTGTCCATTTGCTTTTTTCTGAAAAAGTCAGGTTTGGGTATCTGCCCTAAATCTTCCACAGTGAAGACAGACAGAAATAATTCACTTTGTTTTTCTGCATATCCTCTTTGAATACAACTTTCAAATTCCTTACAATTGAATGATCTAACTTTGTTTCCAAAATGATGTCCTATTTATGCCATATCAAAATATGATTTTATTTTTGTGTAATTTGATATTTTGAACAACATATTTCTGTATTATTTTTGTTTAGAAGTAAAGTCTTTCTCAAGCTGAGCTTGACCATGATGACAATTTCATGTAGTTTTCTTGAAATAGTTTGCTATTGCTGCCTTCTGAGTTATTTTCTCTAATTCCCAGCCTAACATACAGCTCTGGGATCTCCTAGTGGCTTTCCATCCAAATGCTCATTCTATCTGACCCTGCTAAGCTTGTTTTGAGATTGCCCAAAGTTGGTTAGGTGCCACATGTTCCTACTTATCAGGAGCTTGTTTACATTTATTCTGATAGACCTTGTGCACGTTTTATTTTCATCACTCTACTTTTTTGGGGTGGTCTTGTTCTCTTTTATAATGTCATTAACTCTTTTTGTTAACCACAGAGACTTTAACTCTGTGGTCTGCATTCCAGCTGAATTTCTGTTATTGTGTTTTAAGTGATTTCTAAACATTTTAGAGATAGTTGAAAATCTTTTTCAACTTAATTTCAATCATTTCCTTCTTTTATTTTTTAAGGAGATTTCCCTTTAAAAACTTAATTGTTAGCAATATGGACATTTTCTGGACCTTTTCCAGAGGGTTTTTTTTTAATGATGCCTTTGTTACTTTGTTTCCAGAATTGTCATCCCTATATATGGTTTGGTTACACTTGTTTTTAAGACACAGCTATTTTGACACACCTGAATCTTTAGCTAGCCATTGAAGACCTGTCAGAGTCAGCCTGCAGGTAGGGGAAGAGCCACTTGTACATAATGTCCCATAGTAAGTGCAATCAAAGCTACTCACTCAAGTAGAGCACCTATGTGTCACAATAAAGACAGGGAGCAGTCACTCTCCAGTATGCATTATCATTGCCAAGTACTCCCTGTTGTACTCTATGGCGCCACTATGAACCACAGGAGCAGAAGATGCCTATCCCAAGTACTTGAGTTTCCTGCACATTGTTCTATATGGTGTATGATGCCAAAAACCTAATGGAGCCAATTGAACTGAAATCTGATTGACTTACTTGCTTTTTGGTTAACTGCCTAGCCAGGGAAACAAAGGGGAAAGCCAGCTATAGCATGAAAGGAAGAGCAGGCTGGCTATTTGCAGTGACAGATTTCTTCTGTGTTTCTTCTCTGAGCATCATCTTCAAGGACAAGAATATTCCACTTTGACCAAGGCAAGAGTCCTGGAAAATGGAGAGAAATTTAAGTACCCTAAAGCAGAACACGTCCAGGAAAACTTGGAACTAGAAAAAGCTTGTTAGATTGATTACAAAGGATTTCATTAAGTAAGCAAATAAAGTTTATGTTCTCCCCTTTTCTAAATTTATCCAGAATACTTTTTCTCCTATTGAGATTGTTATGGCTTTTTGTTTGGAGTTGAGAACTTCTAACATCTATATTCAAAGCCATGTAGCTTGAGGCAGATCCTCTTCCCAATGTGAAACTTAATATAAGACCATTAGATCACCTTTGAAAATATAGATCAGATTTCTTTATGAAAAATCATTGACTGTGTGCTAGGATACTTCTGAGCTGTTCTTTACTATGTACAGCCTTGAAAAAACAATGCATTCCTTTTTTACTAAGTTCATGGTTTTCACCTTTGAATTTTGTCAGATTCTTGACTTTTACAACGTCCTGTGATACTGAATTTCCTATTCCCATTAAGTGTTGTGTGAAAAATTGTTTCCTTTGATTAGTTCTGACTTTGCCACCTGGTACTTTTCTTGAAAAATTCCAGTCTTAAGCCAGTTGCATAACATAGGAATGCCTGTTCTCTGTATTTTGTGCTTTTTATACATTTTGTGTGTTTTTTTATTTTTTATTTTATATATATAAATTTATATATATATATAAAAAGAGTGCTGTAAGAGAAAGGGAACCTTTTCTATATTTAATAAGAGCTTTAAGTAGTAATATCTTGTTTTAGCCATTTGTATTTACATTTTTTCCACTTGAAGGTGAAACCAAGAAGGGAGGAATCTGCAAAATTTGAAAACACACAGAATAAGATAATTGAAGCATTGAAAGGTTAGACGGTGGGCAAAGACCAATGTAGATGTTTATCCAAATATGCTTCACCAAGCTGAAAATGTTAATAGTACTCTGAGTTTCTATAGCACCTTTCATCTGAAAACCCAAAGCACTTTAAAGAAATTAATTTAATTAAGTTTAGTAGCACTCCCATGAGTTAAGTAATGTTTAAACAAGGACCACTTCAACCAGCATTGAAATGTAGCCAGCCTTAGGGGAGAATGTGGTAACTATTCAGCAGCACATAGCAACCCTACACAACAATTTTAGAAGATAAAGGGAAGAATCATCTGTATCCAATTGAAACTCCAGGGGGAAACTAGGTGTGTAGCCTAAATTGCCATCTCTGGAATTTGCAAAGGACAATAAGGATAATGCTCTCCCCTTAATTATCAACTGCCATAGAACCTGCCACTTAAATGGACAGATTGAAGGACTTAGAACAGCACAAAAGAGATCTATCTCACTGTGGCAGTCTCCTGTGCTCACTTACATTAGTAGCAATATTGGGCTATTCTTTGGACATTCCTCTGCCTTGCTGAAAGTGACACCATATAGGTTTATTTCAAAGTTATAGTTTCAGGAATGACTCCTATACAATTTTAGGACAAACTCTTTGCAAGTGAGGCGAGATCAGTCAACAAAATCATTTTTTTGACATCTCTGAACACTAAATGAAGTCAAGTGTGTTAAAATATCTAAGTCAAATCAAACAAATACAATTTTAAAATCTCATTGAGTAAATCACCTACTGCTAAGTAAAATCTAATGTAAACTGAATAATGATTATCCACTCATTTTTGATTAATTATTAATAATTAACTACTATGGCTGCAATCTTAGACATATGAAATCTATGTCCTGAAGATGAGCTCCAATAGAAAAATCCCAATATATGTGCAATATATTTGTATAAATACTTGAATTGTGTGTCCATATTCATTCTTTGCAGAATTCTGTTCCAAGATATATGCCACATTTCTCTCCCCTGTCCATATCTGCAGCCTTTTTTCCTTCTATGTAAGTTAAGTGTAAAGTTCTGATTGACAGTTTGAGATGCTAGTAATACCTGGCCAAATTTTTATAAGAGATTTCCCGCTCTGTAATTGGAAATAGCTCTGCAGATCCCCATCTCATTTTTTTTTATCTGGTGCACTCTGGTCTGGGATCTGGAGAGATACTTCCAACTGTTTTGCCTTGCTTAGCTTTCTTTGATTAAATTTTACTTTCTTAGTTTTACAGTAATTGGCTGAAAGGGTCTCAGTGTAGCAAAAGTCCAAGGTTCCTATGTATCTATTTTTTTAAAAAAAGTTGCTCCAATGTGAGTTTCTGTAGAAACCTTATAAGTATTAGATGTATTCTTTGGCAAATTTAAATACTGTATGTATATTTCATTGCTGTCAATGAAAATAGATTGTTTTCTGGCTAATATTTTGTTAGCACTGAACACCGTTTCCATACAAGAGCAATTCCTTCCTGTAGTACATTCTAGTGATAGACTGAAAATCTGCATTTCTTTTAATTACTTTGTAGTCATTTTCTTTCTTCCAAATGCCCTTTTCTAATGTTTTCCACCATGGTGTATATGGTGAGATTTGTTATTTGGACAGAATTGGATAAAGCAAATGCCATATTCCTTTAAAAAAAAAGAAACTTCTTTTAATAATTGGCATCTGGAACAGTAGAATTATTAGCCACAGCTGTTTCTCTCTTATTCTTCAGTTAGGAGTCTCAGTCTGCTAATTCAGTATATTTATTGTGATTCCTGCAAATTGTTTTACTATTGAGATTCAGGAATCCTTTATACCAGTGGCAGAGTCATTTGTATTCTGCTCCTTAGGGTTTGATTAGGACAGAGGTCAGCCATGGAAGCTTATTGGATGACTTTGGGCCAGTCACTTTCTTTCACCCCAACCTACCTCTCAAAGTTGTTCTGGGGAAAAAAGGGAGAAGAGTGATACATATGGAGGAGAGAGTGATATGTATCCACCCTTCAAGTTGTAGAGGAAAGTTATTCATTTGTTAATATAATTAACAATATGTAGAACAATACGGACATATGAACAGGCTTGGAAGGAGATATCAACCCCACTGATCTATTAATAATTAAAACATGTTCAGTGGCTATGGAAGATGGGGAAAGGAACAGAATGGAGCTTCCTGAAACAAAAGTATTTCACAATATACTCTGTTTTGTTGCAAGCAAACATGGGTGCTTACTTCCTTATCTAGAACAATTCTTTGCTAGAGCAAGTTTTTTAAAAATAATTGTATAAACAAGATAATCTGAATGTATTCATTCATTACATTTGTATTCCCCTTTTCTAGAAAGGAATGTGGAGTTGATGTATTAGCCTCATATCCACCCAGCTAGGCTGATAGATTATTTCTTTCCTGAGACCACCCAGTGACATTTATAGCTGAACCTCTTCCACATTTTGGCTGCTGCTACACCATAATTTCTCCCTAAAAGCATAACCACTTAATGGCAAGAACTGTGACTTGAGAGCCCACAGTGGAAAGACATTTCAAAATTTACTATGGGAAGAAGGGAGTATAGTGACCCTCTAGCTGTGGTCCTTGTTCCAGATGGTCCCACTTCTTGTGTTTATTTAATGTTATGTGGCCACCCTAATATAAACTTACCAATAAATCTTAGACTTTTGCCATTTCAAAAGGTACTTAGAGAATTTCTCATTTCTCAGTGCCAGTGCACTTTTTTTTTGTAAATGGCTATGTATACCACACAACAGAACTATGACATTTTGCCTACTTTTGCTGGTCATTTGCCTTGTTCCCCCGTTGCTGATTTTAGCCTATCCAGTCATGGTTTACTGGTTCCTACTGAAATGTAATTTGGAACCAATTGTTCCTTCAAGTGATTTTTTTCTTTCTTTTTAATCATAGTAGAGCTGTACAGTTTCTTCATTTAGAATGAGAACTCTTACCTTGCCTGAAAACATTTTAAAAGAATCATATCATAGTTAAAAAAAGGTCTTTTTAATCTTGCAAATTCTGCCCCAATGTACTAACGGTTTTTGAAAATCCAAAATAAACACTGTATAGTGATATAGTCTTGTGTATCTGACTGGGCCCTGCCTAAAGGATCATAATTTCTTCAAGACTGAATGCGGTATTACATATTTTGACTGCAAATGAAATATTGGAATTTTTTCACTCCTAATTTTACCTACTTCTACCATAGTAATCTGTATTATAGTGCTCACCATATGTTAATTGTTCACTATTCATTTTTATATTCCAATAATACAGCTGGATGGGAAATCTGTGGCCCTCTGAATGTTGGGAAACTGTAACTCTCATTAACCTGAATCATTGCCAACACTGGCTCATGGGAATAGTTGGAGTCCAGTAACATTAGGGAGCTGGGGGTGGGGAGAGAGAGGGATCACAGAATATCCAATCCTGTAAAAAAATACTACTCTTACTTTAGAAACTATAGTCGAAAGGGCCTTTGAGAGGTTAAATGCCCTTTTGTTAATTAACTATTAATTATAATAAAATGCAACTGGGAAAGTTCATAAACAATCTAAACTGTAGATGGACTGTGAAAGGGAATCCTATTAATCTAGTCATAGAATTTAAATATTTGAGGGTAGGGAGCTTGCAACTTTTATGATCTTGAATTACAGTTTTCAGCATCTGACTACCTTTGGCCATCCTGGCTGAGACTATTGACAGCTATAATTCAAAGCAGTATAATAATTACACTATGGAACAAGTTTGGGGTAATTTGGATTTGTAAAGCACTTTATCTATTACATATTAATAAACAACTATTAAATAATAGTAAAGAGCTAAATCTATTAAAATATTCTGGATTTTTGAGATGAAAATTCAGGTACTATATGAGACATCATACGTCATCTCTTTGTCACAAGTTAAAACTAATTGCTGGTTTTAGTCAATAGTAATAAGATAGTTTTTGGGATTAATCTCTCATATAGAAATTGTAATTTTTTAAAAAAATCTGGCATTGATTAGCATGGTAGGTAATAACTGAATTAAGCAGATAAATGCTGTAGGATTTTCATATGCTTTTATTTATTTTCCAGTTGATTAATTCGGGAAGAAAAAAAAACCTTGGGATTTAGTGAGGCAATTTGAAATTTAGATGTTTATTATTTGTTATGTGGGATTAGCATTCAAAGAATGGTTTTCCACTGGATATCATTATTTCTCAACATTGGCCCTTTGAAACTACTAGAGGGCCACAGATTCTACACCCATATACTGCAATGTAAAATGCTTCTGTTCTTAATCTATGTAATTAGCCTTAGATCAAGAAAATTATAGCCAAAACATTGAAACAAACACAAACATATATATGCACACAGACAGAAAGTATTTTATTTATTTTTATTTTTGTGCAAAATTCATGAAACAGTATTATTTAAATATCATTTAGGATTATTAAAATGGTATATAAATTATCTAATTAATACTGGTTACACTAAATGAAATTTACGTTCATTTAGAGAAAGGCAATCTCTATTTGTTCCTAGACAATCTTCAAAATAGGACTCTTGATGTGTTTTGCAACCAAAATTCTAGGAAACTGTTTCATGAACACTCCCTGGCAAATAAGAAATTAAATTCATAGTGATCCATATTTTTTTCTTGATAGGCACTTGAGAGATGTAATCATTCTTTTTGAATGGAGCTCAGAACTAATAAAGATGGTAGTTATAGGTTAATTAATCATTAAAAATAAAGGTGGTATTACATAATCCTCATTGTAGAGTTTTAAAAATCTCCAATAATTATTCATTTCATAAAGGTCTGGATTTTAAATAAATAAAACAAAACAAATTGTTTTGAATCACATCACAATATTTGCTGGTTAAAATATTGCTAAATACATTCAGGATCAATGTATTTATTTCTTACATTTATGTCAAGCCTTTTCCTCTGGGTTGTGAGAAATTTGCAAAAATTTACATAGTAATTAATTGGTTCACCTTTAAGATATAGCGAGGGGGGGTTCTGTTTTTTGCTGCAAAATGTATCCTTTTGAAAAAAAAAAATTAACAAGGCTCCTGTTAGGGCAAAATATCATTTATATCTCTCCCTCCTCTGAAATCCTGCGCCCATCTCACTTTGATTTGGACTGTCCTCTGGATCATACTGGGGGACATAAGTCTTCTATACTGATGGTACTCTTCCACTGTAAACGAGCTATACTAAGGGAATCTGCATTCCTGTTCTCACAGTATTTGTTGTGTTAACAAGTCTTCACATCATTCTGATAATGGATCACATGATCTCACTAGGAACAATGCTTCAATAAGCGCGTTTTCCATTTCCGCTGGGTTTTTCAAGAACGTAACCCCTGCAGATAACGAGGATTAAGTGAATATCCAGCCCAAAAGAACATAGCAGTTACAATGGGAATGTATTCTCATCCCAGCCAAGTTTTATTTAATGTTTTTATTGTTTATATTTTAATTAATTTTGTAAACATTTTTAAATGTCCTGCCTATTATGCATGTCCACCACTCCATCTGTGTTGTGTTAAGTTTTGCAGTTGAGCATGGTTTTCGTAACCCTTGTAAAGTAGTCCATTGTTGTTATGTGTATATTGTTAGGAGAGAAAAGAAGTTACATATGATACCTCTGCCATGTCATCATCCAGCCTGCTAGTGAGTTTTTTAAAAAATTCAGAAGGGAAGGGTTGTGAAGTTAAGGACAATAAGTACTTTAAAAGAAATGGGAACACAAGTGAGATTAACATGGTAATTCTGTGCTCACTTAACTGAGAACAGGTTTTAGTGAATACACTAGGATTTCTTTTTTCTGACCAGACAGGAATTTTTACAGGTATAAGACAATCCTGTTTCTATAAGCCCTACTATACTCAACAAATAAATAGGATCCTGCTGCCAAGTTTTTTGGTTTTTTTAGATTATGTTTACATCAAAAAGGGAAACAAACAGATGGGGCAAATGAAAAGCAACAGAATGATTGTTTAAATTTTGAATCAGGATACATATGAGAAATCTGTGTCAGTCTTCCGAGTTCAGCCCGTTACCCAAAATTTCTAAAACGGTTTTCCAAGAGGAAAATTGGATTAATATTGTTTCACTGCACATGCAAGATAGATGAAAGTTAGAAAAACTTTTTTTCTTTCATTGTTATTTTATGATTTCTGTGTGTGTATGACCAATGTCATGCTGTGACTGCTGTACTACTGTATATCCTATGCTACTGAAGGGCATTATTTTGATACACAATTTTATATTTTATATATATATATATATATATATATATATATATATATATGCTTCACATAATGTATAACCATATCTGTAACAGTGCACTCTATTTTATTTCTAAAGGGTTAACTTGCTTTTGTTTTGTAAAGAGCACTGGTTTCTTCCCCCCCTTATCTCTTTGCTGAATGCCCGATTGTCTTAGAATAAGCAATTAGCCGAGTACAAGCTGTTTGTTGTACCAAGCTTTTTGCAACAGTTGTGAGGCCCTACATTCTAGAGAAAGATAAGAAGAATCTGGTATGCCATTCCCTTGGTAACCAGAAGAAAAAGTTACATTTAAGTTTACCTTCCTAAGAACCACCTTTCACTTGCTCAGACCATCCCAAAAATCCCTTGTATGGGTATGAGGGGATGTATTATTTGATTACAGATTTAAATGTCTATAAAGCCTCTGATGTTTGTTTTGTGAGGTGTGTTTCCATCAACATCTCTTGTTAATGTGTTGATTGGGGTCACCCAGCTGTGTCTTGATCAAAATACATCTGCTATTCATCAGAAGTCTCATCTCAAGTCGTCTTATTGGCATTTTTTTGAAACTTGGGAAATAAAAGTGCCATACACTACTATAGACATAGATTTGGAGACGAGGAGCAAAACTGTAATTTCCATAGTTGCTATACTAGTGAAATGCCTTTTGTGTTTTATTTCACTAATGTGGCATCACATTGCCATGGCAGATACAGTGGCTCTTTTTCTCCCTGTGGTGGATTCTATCTGCTTGTAATTGTAAGATGAAATTCATAAGGATATTTTTTTCTTTTGATGTAATAGCTTAAATATGTTTTAAAAATTGGTAGAATGCCAATGAAAAATTCACATATATTTATCTTTCCTTACATATATTGCCTGTTTTCAGTACTAAAATCGTATAAATCCAGCATAGATAAATATCCCAAAGACCTTAGTATTTCAGCTCACTTGAAATTGGGCAACACATACATCATCCTACTTTAGTAGCTTGATGTAAAAGAGACCATGAAAGCATAGAGACTTTATTATTTCTGAGAAAACTAAAGTTTACTGGTGAAACAGATCAGAAACATTTGGATTGATGCTCACCTTTCAATCTACTTCAATAAACACTATACTTATAGTGCAACCATCTCAAAAAACTACCTTGCATCATGTTACGTATCAGTGAAATTCTGAATTATGTTTGTCTTTTCACCTACTATATTGCCTATGTTGAGGATTTAATAAAATAAGGGAAATTAGTAAGTGATTATGATGAATCTATTCTTAACAGTGATATATTTTGGTTCTCATGTCTTTTGCTGTACTTCACATTGATTAAAGGGATAAATATTTATCCTAAATATTTCTCATCTCAGTGAATGGCTGTCAGTATTGTTTTTTTATTGCAGTTTCCTCAGACTCCAGCTAATGCAGCATTTGCAGTGACTGTAAGACATTCATGCAATGTATCAAAAGAGACTCATTTTCTGGTAGATATGTCTCACTCTGTAAGATGGCGTTAGATTCAATATGCCTTACCCACCTCATAGGCTTTTTATACTTAACTGCAGCAGATTCTGGCTATACACATTTAAGCATGAATTACTAAAGTGGAACCCACAGATGCTTATCGGTCGGGAGCAGAACTGTATTCAAAGGCTGCATTTCCTTATGAACCCATTTTTCTCTGGCAAGAGCAAGAGATTACTCATATCTCTCAAGATTTCAAGAACCATAAATGAACCCACCCTGCAAGAAGTCTTGAAAATCATTAACCAGATCCCAGGTTCTTCCTCCCCATATCACTCTTCAAACCTGGAGCCCAAGCCAACAAATTCTCACATTGCCCACTCCGGCCTGTTTTAATCTTCAGTCAATTATTTATTTGATTTATAACCTACCTTTCTGGTCAAACAAGGACTGGAAGTCTTCAAATAAGAGAAGTATATACATTTTTATTGTACTTTTGTAACTTCCATGAAAGCTAAATGTACAGTTTTTCAGTTCTTTGGTCCTCTGTACAAAGTACGTAGCCACAGGTTTGAAATGGGTGTCAGAAGACACAGTGAGATACATTTACAGGAAATCAAACACTTTCAAACTAGACTAATTTCAGAAAAATACTGAGGTTTTTTTTAAAAAAATAGTGTCATGGTCAGGGGTTTTTGCAGGATCTGATGTGTTTGTTGTGCCACAACTCCATCTCTTTTATATGCATGTGCAATATTTGCATTTACAGATTAACATGATGTTGGTTTCTTTATTTGACACTGCACCCCCACCCCCACAAATGCTTCTGCACGTGGAGATAACAGTTTAAGTCTAAAGAGTGGCCTTGTAACGAAGCTTGGCTTCTCCAGAAAAGAAAGAGAGTTGCTTTTTAGTTACAATGAAAAAAGCTAGCAAACCAAAAGCCAAGATTAATAAAAGCTTTGGAATTTTTGAGAACAGTTTAAGCCACAGTTGGAATTATTGTTATTGCTGCATTAAATCAGACTTCATGAAATGCCAGGCGTTACTTTGATTGATTAACTGAATTGGCCATGAATGAGAAAACTCTGATGATTTGTCAGAGCATTGGGTGATTCTGATCAGCATAGGCCAGTATTGCTTTAGATGCTGCTGTAGATAAAAAATAAGTGTGTGTGTGTGTGTGTGTTTGCATGTACACACACACACATATATATTCAGAATCTGGCAGATCTTAGTTTGGTTTGGATATCTCTTATGTGTCTTGGCAGGCTTGTGTGTTGCTTTATTCACAGAACAAATTTCATTAATGGTTGAACCTACACCTACTGGTAAGGCCTATTACATTTCATCAGGCAGCTATGGCCTCACAGCTTCAGTTGGCTCATATATTGCTGAACTTTGTGACCACTTTCTGCTCCCAATTTTAATAATATCAGCAATATCAGTTCATGTCAGAATTTGAACATGCAGTCTTTTAAAATTAGTCATGATAATAAGATGAAAAAGTTATATAGTGGGGCAAAAAAGTATTTGGTCACCCACCAGTTGTGCAGGTTCTCCCACTTAAAAAGATGAGAGAGGCCTGTAATTTTCATCATAGGTATACCTCAACTATGAGAGACAAAATGAGAAAAAAAATCCAGAAAATCACGTCTGATTTTTAAAGAATTTATTTGCAAATCATGGTGGAAAATAAGTATTTGGTCAATATCAAAAGTTCATCTCAATACTTCGTTATATACGTATCCTTTGTTGGCAATGCAGAGGTCAAACGTTTTCTGTAAGTCTTCACAAGGTTTTCACACACTGTTGCTGGTATTTTGGCCCATTCCTCCATGCAGATCTCCTCTAGAGCAGTGATGTTTTGGGGCTGTCGCTGCGCAACACGGACTTTCAACTCCCTCCAAAGGTTTTCCATGGGGTTGAGATCTGGAGACTGGCTAGGCCACTCCAGGACCTTGAAATGCTTCTTACGAAGCCACTCCTTCGTTGCCCGGGCGGTGTGTTTGGGATCATTGTCATGTTGAAAGACCCAGCCACGTTTCATCTTCAGTGCCCTTGCTGATGGAAGTAGGTGTTCACTCAAAATCTCACGATACATGACCCCATTCATTCTTTCCTTTACACGGATCAGTCATCCTGGTCTCTTTGCAGAAAAACAGCCCCAAAGCATGATGTTTCCACCCCCATGCTTCACAGTAAGTGTGTTCTTTGGATGCAACTCAGCATTCTCTCTCCTCCAAACACAACGAGTTGAGTTTAGACCAAAACGTTCTACTTTGGTTTCATCTGACCATATGACATTCTCCCAATCCTCTTCTGGATCATCCAAATGCTCTCTAGCAAACTTCAGACGGGCCCAGTCATGTACTGGCTTAAGCAGGGGGACACGTCTGGCACTGCAGGATTTGAGTCCCTGGCAGCGTAGTGTGTTACTGATGGTAGCCTTTGTTACTTTGGTCCCAGCTCTCTGCAGGTCATTCACTAGGTCCCCCCATGTGGTTCTGGGATTTTTGCTCACCATTCTTGTGATCATTTTGACCCCACAGGGTGAGATCTTGCGTGGAGCCCCAGATCAAGGGAGATTATCAGTGGTCTTGTATGTCTTCCATTTTCTAATTATTACTCCCACAGTTGATTTCTTCCCACCAAGCTGCTTGCCTATTGCAGATTCAGTCTTCCCAGCCTGGTCTACAATTTTGTTTCTGGTGTCCTTCAACAGCTCTTTGGTCTTGGCCATAGTGGAGTTTGGAGTGTGACTGTTTGAGGTTGTGGACAGGTGTCTTTTATACTGATAACAAGGTCAAACAGGTGCCATTACTACAGGTAACGAGTGGAGGACAGAGGAGCCTCTTAAAGAAGTAGTTACAGGTCTGTGAGAGCCAGACATCTTGCTTGTTTGTAGGTGACCAAATACTTATTTTCCACCATGATTTGCAAATAAATTCTTTAAAAATGAGATAATGTGATTTTCTGGATTTTTTTTCTCATTTTGTCTCTCATAGTTGAGGTATACCTATGATGAAAATTACAGGCCTCTCTCATCTTTTTAAGTGGGAGAACTTGCACAATTGGTGGCTGACTAAATACTTTTTTGCCCCACTGTACTTTTGGATCAAACTTGTAAAAGATTTCCATTCTGTATTGGCTGTGATAAAAATCAAACACTAAATCCCCATGATGTTGGGGCATCCTATAAGATGGGAGGGAACTGCACCAGGAACCCTTACCCAACAGTCTTTAAACTTTTTTCCTGCCCCTCCTTTACATTTATATATTTAGTTTGTCAGATTTATATTCTGCCTTTTATTTTGTACAATTTAAGATGGTACACATAATACCCCCTCCTCCTATTTCAACAACAACACTATGAGGTGGGTTGGGCTGAGGAAAGTGACTGGCCCAAGTACCCAGCCAGTTGCCATGCTTAAGGGAGGACCAGAACTTGTGTCAACGGCATTTCTTGTCCTGCATCTTAACCATTACAGCAAACTAGTCCTAAAATCTAGTCCTGCTTGAGGCACAAAAGCCGTCTGGGTGACTTTGAGCCAGTCACTCTCTCTCAGCCCAGCCTACCTCACAGGGTTGTTGTGGGGAAAAAAGGAGGAGGAAGGAGTATTAGGTATGTTTGCCACCTTGAGTTCTTTATAAAAATAATAAAGGGGGGATAAAAAATCTAAAAAAATCCGGTTCCGTTAATACAGTGGTACCTCGGTTCATGAACTTAATTTGTTCCACGACTCTGGTCGCAAACCGAATTGGTCGCAAACCGAATCAAATTTTCCCATAAGGTTCAATGTAAATATGGTTAATCTGTTCTGACTCCTAGGAATGTGGTCCCCAACCGATTTTGGTCGCCAACCGAATCAAATTTTCTCACAAGGTTCAATGTAAATACGGTTAATCTGTTCTGAACCATATGTATTTTTTTTAAAATCACAAAAATATGAAATGAAGTACAGTACAGTACAGTATGAAGAGAGAGAACCCTAACCTTGCTTGAGGCGACTTCTGGTGTGGAGGACAGGAAGGCGGGTGGGGAAGTGGTTATTGTTTGGAGGGAGAGTCCCCCTCACCTACAGGAAGCCACGACCACGTGTCACGGCAGGGAAAATGGCCGCGGGTCGTGTTCATCACCTGATGCGGAGTTCGCGAACGGAAGCAAAATTTTGTGAACGGTGCTGTTCGTGAACCGAATTGTTCATGAACAGAAGCGTTCGTGAACCAAGGTATTACTGTAGTATGTTGTGTTAATACAGAGCTTTAGAGTGTCAAAGTCTTGTTTAAATGCATTAACTATGATAGCTCTGTTCAAACTTGCTACAGGTGCTGAAGCTGAGAAGCAGTTAGTTGCTTTATCATATTCCAGTTGCTTTTGTAGCAGAGATGTCATTTAAGTCGGGCACTTTCTACTTCACAGCTCTGTCTTATAGCTGTAAGCTACTTAGGCCTTTAGTTTAAACAGAACCATGTTACAGCAATCTGCTAAAAATTGACTCCCACATCCTCCTCCTTAATTTATAAAATCAGAAGTTAGTATTATTTTGCTTTACACAAAACAGCAGTATATCAAGGAACTATCATTTCTAGCTGTGAAGGACAACCTGTGTAGCATGAGAATACCAGCAGGAGGGAGATTTGGGTCAAATGATTTGTGGGTTACTCCCTTTCCTAAGTTTTGATACCATATTTATCTTTGGGGTTGGACATCATCAAATCTGTCTCTATTTAATATAACCATATACCTTCCTTTCTAAAATGTCGCCTGGAAAGAGTCTAGCAGAGCTTTTGGTGTGTGAACTTTGCTGTAAAAAGTCTCCTGCAGAGACTGTCTTGAAACGACTTGTGTAAAACCAGAAGGTCCTCTGAGAACAGTTTGGCGAGCTCAGAAAAGCAGTTCCCAGGGAAAGAAACATTTTAAACAGCACAATAACTGTGCGCAGCCAATATGTGACATGGTTATTTATTGCTTAGTTTGAAGAATACCATCAAGGTTTATACAAAAGGTTTAAAATATTAAAACATTTCGATGTTTTAAGTAACTGAACATTTTTGTTGTTTTGTTATGTTTTTCTTTTTAGGAAGTTCCTTTGCTACAGTGGGAACTCTTTGCATTATCTTCCAACTGTGATTAAAACTAAATTAACCCAAAAAGTAACTTTGCTACTGTTAATAGCATGTTGGAACTGTAGTATGATAATCTTATATTTGTTCTTGGTATACTGGATATTTACTTATGGTGCAACCAAAATGCCACCGGCGCTTGTAACCATCCTTTATTGATATGAAAGTTGGCTCTGAGGGGAAAATAGTGCTTTTAGGGGACTTTTTTCCCCTCAGAGGAATTGCTTTTGTTTTGCTCCTGCTGCAACGAAGGTGTCCTCTACGATGTGATTCCTCCTCGTCAAAATTTACATAATGAAGATGATGATGCTATGTAGTCATCCTGATTTGGTTATCTTTTTCTGTTTACAGTAAGCAAATGAAGCAGATTTCAAGGAAATGTGGTGCTTGCTGCAGGGATTGAAATGAGTAAAAAAGGATTTTTGCTTGTGATGACTGACTGGCAACCAGTGTGAAGAAAACATGATACCAGGGAAATTAATTCATATTCCCGGTATAATTCTTAGTTGATTCGTTGTTTTGATTTGTTTTTGCTGAGAACTTTCAGCTCGTCCCAAATCTGTGATCAGCTCAGCTAACAAGGAAATTGGAGCTAAATGTAGTTTCTGTAGAACAGTGAGAGTCCGTTGGAGTTCAAATAACAAATTTGAATTAAATAAATAAATAAATATTTGGAGGACTGAGATGTACAGTATTTATTTTTATTCTTTTTGTCCATGCTCTTGTTTATTTAAAGCATTTTCCTAGCTTTTCAGCCAAAAGGGCTCCCAAATTTTCTGAAATGTTTTATGCTTATCTAAAACTTACATGTTTTTTAATGTCTGTGAGAAACTCCTGGCTGAAATTATGTAGATATTTGGTATCAAGCATGACCAGTCTACAGATGATTTTCAGCTTTGTCTATTGTTTCCATCATCTAATAATTCCTGATAGGTAATAGATCAGTATGAGTCTCTGGATATAATTCTGAGATGGATAGAAGTAAAGAAATGAGGATCCTCTGAAGTGGAAAATCTCCTGAGCTAGATGAAGGAGTGCAGTTTCCACTTCTTGTGAAGAATCAATTTGGAATTGCTCCTGGATACAACACTCATGCCGTCATCAGTGACTAAGACGGGTGATTTTAACCAGCTGAATTGCCAGCTGCAGTACTAAAGAGAAAGTGAATTTTGCCTCAGTGACGCGTTGTCTCGTTACATAGACATTAGGCATAACCTCTTAAGTATTTTCCCTGACATACTTGAAATTCCTTCTTTTACTTCTATTTAATTGAGAGCTTAAAGTGTTCTGCTTTTTGTTAGTTCGATTGGTTTGATAAATTATTGTTACTGCTCAGTTTCAGTGGGTTGTTATTAAGGCTGTGCAGCAGTAGCTGAGTAATCCTGGGATAAATACAGCTGCTTTAAAGAGTTGCAGATACTTGCTAAGTTTACACTTTTGTGTGCTCCAAAGTGCCTTTTTGGAATTAAATCTGTGGAGAACTGCAGGGGGTTTGTTGTTAAGTGTTCTGAATTTACTGGTATATGATGATGATGATGATGATGATGATGATGATGATGATGATGATGATGATGGTGGTGGTGGTGATGATGATGATGATGATGATGATGATAGAAATTTTGACACCATCTCAAGAGTGTAACTATTCTTTGGAAAATAGATTATAACTGGATATAAGTATTCAGAGCACTACATACTGAATATGTAAACTTTTTTTCCTGTTTTGGGGCTTATCCACACTACCAGGTTGCCACAATGCCAGTGCAGCATTCTGCACTCAACCCCTGTAGCTGTGTGTTTTCCTGCTTCATTTTTTTTTTACTTTTTTTTTTTTTTTTTTTACTGTCACCTAATGTGCTGCTATCCAGTTTGTATGCTGCACTTTATTTTCTTCTAGGTCAGCTCTGCACTTTGAATGGCTACTTTGCAGAGTCAGGAAAACTGCATTAGCTGAGTTAATGGTTGCTACCATATATGTCTCTAACAGCTTCTGGAGCTATTCCTAGCAATGCAGTATCATGATGGTTATTGCACTTGCCCACCATATAAAAGATGGCTGGTTCAAAAGCAGACAAAAAAATTCTAAATTTTTAATTATTGTTTTTCTTTCCCTGAGGTACCTACTTTTTCAGTCACTTCTCCTCAAGGTGACTGGAAAATAATGAAAGAGTGCTCTGAATACTTATATTCAGTGATTTTATTTAAAAAAAAAAAAAGAAGGAAGGAAGGAAAAAAAGTAGAAATATAGATAGATTAGGGGAAGAAAAGTATTAATTTTTAAAATGGTTTCTGTCAAGTAACTGGAAAAATTCCCCAAACAAAATTTCTGCTTAGAGGACATAGAAACCACACAGTTCCTAACTGTGCGCCTAGTAAGCCACCATAGTTTCCATACACTGAAAAGGTTCCAGTGTAACACTAGCATCCTGATTTTAAACAGTTCTGTATCTATATATTACTAAAACTCTCATGTCTGTAACCTTCAGCTGGGCAAAACAGTGCATCATAGAGCAACAATTATTGAACCAACGTACCTCAAATGGGCTAACTTACAGAATACATCCAAAATCTGGGACCTATTACTCTAGTGGGATGGAAATTTGTGGCTGCTTCAGCACTGCTGTGTTGCTGCGCTGCCATGGTCAGCCCAAGTCACGTGATTGCCAGTGGTTGATGGGTAAGCTCTCTTCCTCCCTTGAGGGAGGGGACCCTTGAGGACATGAAGGAATGGGGAGCAGGGGTGCAGATTTTCCTTATGGCCCATGGCTTTCTTCGTTCCACCTCCCCCCCCCCCCAGCGAAGTGGCAGGCAGTTCTGCAGGTCAGCTGAGAAGTTGTGAGGGGAGGGCAAATGGTGCAAGCCTATATTATATGTGGAGAGGGAGGGAGGGAGAATTTCTGACACTCCCTGCCAGCTTCCCACAAGCAAAGAATGGGAAAACCAACAGCAAGTCATAAGTCACTCATACTCCCATTGCTTTTTTGCCCTTGGCCATTCTATTTTTCTGTTTAGGTAAGGAAATATCTCTGAAACATTGACCCAATGGGTCATGGGTTGTCTAGTACTGTATATATCTTGTCACTGGGTGCAAATATTTGTGGATCTGACTGCTAATGATGGCATTAGAAAGATGTATGGAACATCTCTGACTCTACAAAGAAAATGCCATTAGCATAAAGCAGTAGCACTTTTAAAATCAGATTGGTTTGATCAGTCAAGGCTCTATAGCATCTTGTTAGATGATATTCAATCCACTTATGTTTCTCTGTGAGAGGAGGAAGATCTCAGAATTCAATTCCTCAACTAGAACCTAGCTCCCCATTTTCTGGGGCTTCATGTACCAAACCCTAGGAACCATGAATATATCATCATTGATGGTTAGGATTTGACTGCTAACTGGATATCCCAATATGATAAAATGAGAGGGAAAATGCATTAAAACATTTTTATTTTAGTTTAATACCATTTTTCGGTATACTTTTGTTCAGAAGCCAAGACTGAAACTTATCAAGAGATAACTTGCGGAATAAGGGTCATTTTTTTTTTTTTTTTACATACTGTAGGTTAAAAGCAATGTGTGAAATTCAAGAATGGAAACTATTATACCAAAATGACTTTCCTTTGCTATTGTTTTGGAGCACATTTTTCTTCTAGAGGAAAAATCACATCAAATGGTAAACGATTACTGTATGTTATTTCCAGAGGAATTTGTGGAAACCTTGAATATGATTTCATTATTCATGCCATAATAGTTCATTGTTAAAAGCAGAAACTTCATATTTAAGGGCATTTGTTCTCTGATGTTTCTGTGAATAATTTTTAACTCTAGGATGGATCTTATTAGGAGGGAGTTGCTAAGTTTCTTTGTGGTGGCAGCCTGTTGCACAATGGAAGAATGCTGTTTTGTAAGATCCACAGAGCTTCAGCAGTCACTTTTGGGTTATGCAGAAATGAGTGGAATTATCACCATGAAATGCATACAGGTAGTCCTCACTTAATAACAGTAATTGGGATTGGAATTTCTGTTGCTAAGTGATGCGGTTGTAAACCACGTCATATGACTGTGCCAGTTAGCGATGGAAATTCCAGCATTTCCAGTTCCTGTCATTAAGCAAATCACCATGGGTTGTTGTAAGGACATCATGTGGTCATCATTTGTGACCTCCTGCTGGCTTCTCCATTGACTTTGCTTGAAGGAAGCCAGCAAAAAAAGTTGCAAATGGCAATCAAGTGATTGCGGGACACTGTCATAATTGCGAGTTGGGTGCCAAGCATCTGGATCACAATCACATGACTGCGGGGATGCTGTAACCATCATAAGTACGAGGACTAATTGTAAGTACCACTGGTTCAGCACCGTGGAAGTGTGAATGGTTGCTGAACAAGTGGTCATTAAGCGAGGACCACCTGTATGCCACATTTGTCCCGTTGGATTCCATCTAAAGGTAGAAACCTCTAAGAAAGTCATTGCTGCCTTATAGCAGACCATTTTTTGTATCAGTCTGGATAATCAGTTTCCGTAATCCAATGTAGTCTCTTTAGAACATCTAACTTTAGAACATCTAACTAGTCCTTATCTGAATAGTCCTTAACTTCTTTTTTTAAAGTTGTTAAATTAAAAAATATATATACTATGCCCTTAATAGTCACATATTTGTATTTTCCAACTAAGGTCTTCAGTGCATGTATTCACACTCAATTTCTTTATGGAGGACCAGTTTTCTTTTACAAGGAAAATTTGGGATTGGACAGTAGAAGGGAATTAATTTGTAGGTAATCTCACATTAAATACATGCCTTCTGCAGTCCCAGTCAAAAGTTATAAAACAGGCATGGGCAGGAGAAAACTTACATAGAGCTGACACTGAAAAGGGAGAGCTAAAGCTTCTTGCCATTCCCATCCCCCCAATACACAGATCCTCCCTCCTTTTTTTAGATGTCATTTTCTGCCACCACATTTCTCCCCACAATGCATCTCTTAAATGGATGGTATGTCATGAAACAATATTCTTCTGGAAGTATTTTCAAATAAAAAGAGATCTTCTAGGGAAAAATAGTGGTAACAAGGCTGCTGGTAAGAGTGTTGGGGAGGCAGAAAAACTTAAGTTTAAGAGAAGGAGAGGAGGAGGAGGAGGAGGAGGAAGAAAAAAGAAGCAAGCTGGGCTCCTGATCTTCTGTTAAATGTGTGTTTGTGTTGCGAGTGTGTGGACAGTATTTCAGTGCATTCAGTTCTTCTCCATGATTGTACTAGTGGGATCAAGAGATTTTATCTGTGTAATAAGCGTCTTGACATCATCCATATTTTTCTGTCTTGCACATTAGCTGCTCTTAAATGGATTTGTTATAGGCTGATCCTCTAATACAGTTTTCTAGAATGGAACATGCCTACAATATTTTTAATCTTCGTTTTCCTAACAGTGAAAAAATTGGAGTCATACAAAGGAAAATGCTTTTATTGACTATAAGTCAGATTCTACTAAATAAATAAATAAATAAATAAACAAACAACTTGCTTTCTGTTGTTTTCAGTGGAAGAAGCTTACTGCAATGTATCCTCTCTGCAAGGCAACTTCATTCACTTCTGTTGAGCAAGAATGTCGTTGTGCATGCAGTCCTCCACTTCGTATTTGTGATGGAGCTCTTATAATTAGAATATGCTGCTTTGTTAAGCCTTCACATTTAACATTGTTCCAAATAATCATTTAGAGACAAGGACTAAAACATGAAGATCTATTGTGTATTTTGTGTTTGTGTTAAAACTCTAATTTGTCAATTTTGTTTTAATTTCACCTTGATAAATTTGGTAATAGTAATTGTTTCTAGTTGGTTTTCTTATTACCAGTTTAGGGACTATCATTCCATTTGTAGCTTCTATTTGGGGCAGATATTGCACAAGTAAAAGAAACAGAATTGTAATGAGTTGGTAGAATTATAAAAAGCAACCTCAGGTTGCCATAGAGTATTTAGAGAAGTGATTCTGCAGACCTTAACAAGAAGTCTGTGAATTTTAGCTCTGATGTGTGTATATAGTGCTATAATCAGACAACATGATTGGAAAGCTGTAGTAATTCACATTGCGCGGTCAGCTGTTTGGTGACTAGGTGCAAAGGGCAAGCATATAAAAATGTTGGAAAAATTTTCCCATAAGGTAATTCTTACTCTGTACGTTGTGAGAGTAGTTTGTTTCATAGAAGAAAATTGTATTAAGAGGCTAATCTGATATACTTCTTTGGTTGTGAATCAGCAAATAGTGCCAATTAATTTTATAAACGCATGGGGAAAATGTGATGATCATATAATGTAAATGATCCCATCTTTGCAGGGCTAGGAAAGTGGGGGCACAATAATTCATACAGCAGTCAGAAGCTTAGGGCTCATATACTCCATCCTCCACCTATCATGTGAACTTTCCACTCTTGGCTAGAGGCAAAATCAGAGCTTACCATTTTCTCTGACTCAGCAAGCAATTGTTTGCATGTTGCCATCAAACCCAGGATAATAATTTACAGTGAGTTTCATAACATACTTTAAGACTTTTTTCATTGTTGCTATTCATGTAGGCTTATTAAAAAGTAATGGATCAAGCCTTCCATTAGTGGGGGAGCTGGGATGAGGATGCTTGGGACAGTAGTTAAAAGCAGGAATATAATTAGTTGATATCTCATGCTTTAGTTGCTTTATTACTGCAGTTTCAGTTGTTACATTTGAAGATGAATGTTCCCAACCTGAAGATAATGGGAGGAAAAGCCTGAAGCAAGCTCTTAAGGAATTTTTGCTCAGGGAGCCATCCAGTAAAATGACTAATGAAGAGATACTATCACCTTATCAAAAAGGGTGCTTAAATATAGTGATATTTATATTATTTTATATTTTGCTTTTGAGGCTGAAAAAGCGTATTCCAGTTCTGAAGTGAAGCTTTACTTTCAGACATAGATTGGCTAAAAGCATTTTTAAAGAAGACGTTAACAAACATTTCAAATGTTTAATATGGTTATGATAAAGTAGAAAACTATTTAGAATAATTGTATTTCCAGTACTCAGAGCAGTTTATACAATTGCAAGGAACAAAATGTCCTAAAAAAAAAAAAACTTAACATGAAAATGGAAACAGATTTGAGAGATAAAATATTTTTTAAAAAGGATCCTTTAAGAGTCTCATTTCCTTCATTCTTGTAGCGCAGCCAAACCAGGTAACTTTTGTTTCTTTCTTACAAATTGAGAGAGGCATTCTTGGTTAAGTTGGGGTATGTGTTCTAGTCTCCCAGAATCATCTTCCGCTTGATTGCAATATCATTAACTGGAACAATTAATTTTAAATGATCACATTTTAACCACTGGTCAACATTGACATTGCAAATAAGTGTTTGTTTGTTTGTTAATTATTAAATTTGTATGCCACCCATCTCCCCCAGTGGGTGACTCTGGGCGGCTCACAATTAAAATCAAAAACCCATAAACAATTAAAAATACCCCATAAATAATTAAAATTAATTAATCCATTAAAAATCAACTATAGAAACAGTTTATGCTATATTCAGGTTTTTCTTCTTTTTAATTGAAATCATAGATGTGTGTTGCATATAATTATTGCTTAACATTCCCCACATATTTCTTTGTATGCTTTTTAAAAGTTTCTGAGAATATGTTTTTGGCATGTTTTCATGAGAGAAAGATTACATATAAAATAAAGTATCTTTCCTCTTAAAGTTTTCCTGTTGTTAAGTGATTTGGAAAGCTATGAACAATAGATGCATTCTTAGAAGATCATAATTATTTTATTATTACAATTCTAGCTTAAGAATGCCAGGAAAGCTGCTAATCAGCCAGTTAGATAGCTGAGATCTTTTACCACTGTGTACAATTTGTATTCTATAAATATGACCATCAAGGACTTGAATAGATTAATATGTGATATAGAAATTCATTTAATGACTAAAACATTGGGGAATGATGAAATATTTTATTATTGTTCTTTATGAAACTAGGAGGCAGACAGAATTAGTAAGCTTTTATAAGCATTCTTTGTTTAGTAATATTGAAACTTTATGTTAGTAAATTATTGCCATAGGACACTATTTCCATATGTCAATCTTCTTTGCCCCAACTCTGTTGTCTAATGCTGCTTGAGATGTGATGCTAGCAACATCCTAGCAACTTAGGAAATGGTGGAAGGGTGTGGTGTTTTTGTTTTTTTGCATGCTATCTGCATGCCAAGGTTTATTAACCCATTGGGTGCCTGCTGAGTAACTTTCAATAGACAGAACAAAAATAATAAATGTGAACTAGGAGAAATGGAAACATGTTAAATTGGAGTTGAGAAAGAGTCTGTTGATATCTCCTTATTCCTAGAGAACCACTAAGCAATCCATTTCAAATGTGGTATTAAACTCCACCAAATCCAAACAGTCAAAAAGCAGGAAAGAAGGATATGTGTGATTAGTAGAGAAGTGTTAAGCTCAAGAAAATGAGTCAAGCTTGTTTTCCATGTTGGATGGATGGTATTGAGCATGCAGCAGAAATTCCAGAAGGCATACAACTCATTCTGAAAAAAGGCACAAAGGGAGTCTGAGTCTGTGGGATAGAATGTAAATGCAAATTCAGACATCCTTTGTTTATCACTCTTACTCCCTTTTCAGCAGACATCTTTTTATAAATTCACAAAAAGATACACAGAATGCCTCATTCATATTCTCATTCACACACATATTTGTGACTGACGAGAGCAAGAAAAATAGTTTTCAAGACACTTTTATTCTTATTTTTGCTGCTCTAGGAAAATAATGTGATTCCCAAGGGTGTAGGAATAATAGTGCCCTGCCTCAAGAGTGTCAAGGTTGAATCCCCAACCAGTAGCAAGTTAGGTCAAGAGGGTGCAGAGTAGCCAGACACTCACAGTCAATTATAAGCCAGGTTATGTGTCAGGCCAGAGGTCAACACAAATTCCCAAGCGTAGGCAAAATATCATGCAGAGTCAGATTCCAAGCAAAGTTCCAGAAATAGTCCAGGGATCAAAGACAGATGTCCACCTTTGCTGAAAGAGTCCAGAAAAACTGAGCAAGGTCAGAGGTTGGTGAAGGATCTGAAGGCAGATGAAGCCAGTGCTATTGAAACCACAATCAGGCACTCCCACCTAGCTGTCAGGCCATCTATCTCCCAAGGGTATTCCAAATAATATTTTCCTGTGAGTAAAGCCTCACTTCTGATTAAGATTTTATGTGTGAGGATGTTTCTTTTTTCTGGAGGGCATTATAGTTAAAAGTCTGGACCACCTAATGTCTATGCTGTCTGGGGCTGGGTGATGCTTCAGGCATTTCTTATTCCAAGTAAGAATATGCTGCTGGTCAAGAAGGAAATGGAAGTAAACTTCCTCCTATCATGGTATTTTTATAAATTGTATTTATACTAAGGAGCACTGGCACGAGAATAAGAAGGGACAGAGAAGAAATAATTGCCCATCCATAATTCGTTTTGGACTCTAATGAATAGGTAGCAGTTGAAGATTGAATTCATAGCGTTCTTATTTAAAACACCAAGAACTTTTGCTGTGTGGGATTGGCTACTGTATAAATATTACAAAATGAAAATAAAGATTCCCTCATAATATAGCACTACATTAAGTGCCATAGGGGACTACCACTTCAAGTGCACATCCAGCATACTGGAGCACAGGAATACAAGCCTCAAACATCAGGCTTTGTTGGTTTGCCTTGATCTGTAGTTCTGATTTCTTTGTTCAATACTCCCAGTGGCCATTTTTACAGGAATTTCTCTGTATGGTGGTAATATTCACCACATTCTTCGGGATCTTTCAGAATGCAAAGCAGGAAGATAAATGTCCCCACCCCACCCCCATTTTTTCCAGTGCACCAGAAACAGAACTTTTCTTGTTTTTATCTGATTTTCTATGTGCCTTCCTAGCTATATAGATCTTTGAGATCCTTCTGTCATTAGCTAGTTTAATCAAAAAGTGTATATCTTTCTTTTGAGAAATCACGAATAGTCTATAACGCTTATATTTTATTTTATGCAATAAACTTCTATATAGTATTTCTCATTTTTAAAAATATTTGCTCATATTTATTTATCCAACTATGTTTTATGCTTCTATTTTACCATGCCATGGCCTTTTAATAAGGGGAGGAATACCTCAAATTAAGAGCTTCCTAATTCATTAAACATTTAAATCAGTTATATTTTTAAGTCTAGGATCTATGATTTTGTTGATACGCTTTACCTGTAACATTATATTGTTGCTTTATTACAGGCTGTTTTGGTGAGAGTAGCAAAGATACTAATGGATTAAATGAAACCATCACCAATAAAATATGTCTCAAATAACTAATACCTTGAGTTCCAACAGCCCTGATCAGTTCTCAAATTCTTTTTTTTTTAATTGCCTAAAGGGGGCATTTGTGATTCTTCTTCATTTATTTATTGCCTGCCATTTTAATTAATGTACGTCTTGACTCTATCTCTCTGCTCATTAATGAAGCTATTAAATGAGACAGGATCTTGAGGTAATCTTTACAGCACCTCAGCATGTGCTAACACCACAGAACAAAAGATGTTCCATGTCAAGCTGACCTTTGCCGCCCCCACCCAGTTCTTCACATCATCCTTTTAATGGTCTTTTGGAAAGCAGGCACTTTGGGAAAAGGACCCCCCCCCCCGACCCCCTCAGGGAATTAATGCTCTTGCTGAGACTTCATTGCTTTGGTCTTGTGTCCCCAGAGTGTTCTTTCTACTGAGCTGCTGCTCGCGATTAGCCCTGGGGTTGTGTTTTGCATCCCTGGTAGAGTTTGCTCAATTTCTTAACAGTGCTCCCAGACACATTTTCAGGTACCCAGAGTCTTTAGAAAAAAAAACTATAGCTAAATGGGGTGGGGGTGGGGGTTAAATCTCAGCTGAATTACGAAGGTTACAGCATCCAGCTCAACTTTCCAGTCAACGTTTTTCCCTTTTATTTACATTGTCAACACAGTTAAAAGATGGAGTTAATGAAGACATAATTGTTTAAAAAAAAAACTTTCCCTGATTCATGGTTTGCAATAGTTCCCTGAAAGCATCAGCTATAAAAGCGTAATGCATAGGTCTGAAACAAACCTCACTTTTCGTCATCTTGTAACTACCTGGTTAAAAATGGGGGCAAGAAACTGAAATGCGCATGCGAACTATCTCTTTAATTTGCAGAATAGACGAGGACCAGGAAACTAAATTGCACAGAAATTTTGGCTTTCGGGTTACACAGCACTGTGGCAAATGTTAGAATTGCAAGGTATTAACAACAAGGCTGCTTGGTATAACCACACTTACTTATAATCTTTCATTTTTTTTCTTTCTGTTTCTCTGCAGATTTGCCACAGGATGAATTACAGGAAGCAGAAACGCCATGAAAAGTGCAAAAAGACCCTCAGGAGGATTTTAAAAATCTGTGCATTTACAATCCAAAAGTAACATTTTATTTTCCCGCAGTGAATACAGTAAGCCTCAAGAAGCAGGCCCACCATTAGAACAAAATACTTCCAGTTACATCTAAGCACCTAGATTTCCCTTTTAGCTACTGATCTCAGAGATATTTTCTAAGGTGACATTGTAGAAGGAAGCATTCTGTAACTGATATGCAGTTATAAACCCTCAATAGAAATCCCAGTGATTGATCAAAGGCTTTTTATATACTGAAATATTGACATATTGAAAGTTGAAAGTATCCTTTGCTTTAAGGCCCCTTTTTGCCCTTTCTCACTTTTACTCTAATGGTACATTTTGATAAAAGATAACAATTTTGCCATCTGCTGATGATTAAATTTGCTATTTAAAATATACAATAATTCATTAGATTTCTTTAGATTTCACTTCACTCCTGATTTATAAATTAGATGTTGAGTGTTAGTATGTAAGTTTATAACAACTCCTTTGCTTTTGTGTAGAAGAGGTCTATGCAGTTTCAGTTCTTGACTTGTATAGACATTGGTCTGGTTGGATGTTTTATTCATTTTACCATCTTAATTTTAATCTACCTAATATCCAATTTCTTTAAAAGAACCAAACTTAGGGAGGTCTGGAAGTCTTATCTAAAAATAAAACTATTTTAGTGACAATTCATTTATGCTCAGCTCTGGGATCTTGTTGGATAAATTCAAAGGAGGACTTTATTTTAGCCATGCAACCTAGTCACACAACGTGACAAGCATAACTCTGAATTCTGAGATCAGTCCTAAAATTTGGATCTAAAATGGGAAGTTTTTCTAGTCTTGTTATAATTGCACTCCAAACCTGTCACATTTTGGCTCTAAAATGTAGAATTTGTATACAATAATGTACATCAGAAAAAAGCATGCAAAAAGACTAATGAAGTCAAGATGGAAATAGTGTTAATTCAGAAACATGTACCATTGCCTAAAAATAATTCAGGCCTGCCTGGCTCCAATACTACACGCTCCAATTAAAGTATATGCTTTTCTTTTTGTTTTGGTCTAGTTGTTGTACCACATCAATTTATAGAATTACTGCTTACTTAGCAATATATGCAACATGAATTCCAAGCAATTGTCTCAGCTTTTCCTAATGGTGTAAATAATTTTAAGAACTTACCAAATCTCTTAGCACCTTGCATAGGTTCTCTTGACAAGTGATCCAGATCACTTCAGCTGAAACAGGGAAATGAGCATGTAGTTCTACCATGTTAGAAGGCAACCAGAAGGTCAGAAATTTAATATTTTAATAATTTCATTAATCTATCATTTGTTTTGCATTGCTCCTAGTTGAGCCCAAAGTTATGCAGCAGAGATTTAGTATCTGTTGATTTGGTGAAAAGAAACGGGACCTGCAGTAGTCTTTCCACTATTAGGATATTGTTAATTTGTAAAAGAAGTACAGCTACATTTTTTGAACTTTAAAATATAGCTGGAGCAATCAGAAAAGACATTCTCCCCAAAATGACTAGAAATGCAAGGTTTCCAAAATAAGCAGGCTACTGAAAGTATCTGTCAAAGTTTTGATGCAGAGATGAGTACCATCTGACACACTTTTCAATGTATAGCTCTTATAAACAATTGTGTAAATGAATCTTGCCAAAATTAATCATTCACACTGATGCTATGGAAGAGAGCTAAGTACATACATAACTCTTTCACTAAAAGAAATTGGATGTAAATATTCATTATTTTGATTGGCTCATGCCCAGTGTTCATTACTTTCTATTTATGGGCCATGAAAGTTGCCATATGACTATAATTTCTCATTAATATATTTCCTTTCTGCAAAATTAGCTAATTCACATCCATTACATAATTACATAGTTCTCAACTGTCAGTTTCAGAGACTTATTAGAATGTTCAAGGAGCAAGTATTTCAGTCTCATCTCTATCACATAAGCTAGCTTTGAGTTTACTGCTGTTGTCCAAAAAAAATAACGTGTGAGGAACAATGGAGGTGCACACTCACGCCATCCTCCCTGAGAAGATACATAAAGTATGTAACTATATTTTGCTGATACATCTCCTTCTGCAGTTCCACCCTCCTCACCATCTTCTCTTTCAGTACAGAAGAATAGAGGGATAAAGGCACCTTTCTTTCAAACACATGAAACACTGTTCAGTCAGATCAGTGTTCAATATAGCTTCTTTGCTGCTATTACCACTATTCTACTGAAATAGCATGAAGAATTGTATGTGTTCAGCTTCTTGCTCACTTCTGGACTAGAAACTTAGTGCAGTTTTCCATTCTTGGTCAACTTCTGGTTGAGTTTACCATAGCTCTAATATGTGCACAAACACCATGTTTGATTTGTAGTCACAGCTTAAACTTCTAGATAACTCTGATATTGCTGCATTTAATTCCTTCTTGAGCTATTTCTTTAGAATATTAAGCATTTTCAGAAAAAAATTATATCAATAACTCATTGAAGTAATAGTAAAAACTTGAATCATAGTTAGTCCCCTCAAATTCTCCCCTATACTGTTCCAGCTGTTGAAAAAGATGGGTCAGTTGACAAAAAAAAGGAAGGGCTCGCTTAAACTGATGCTCCCCACTGACATAAATTTGGGTTTGGACTCCATGGATGCCTTAAGTACTTTACAGTTGAGTAAGCCTGCTCAAATCTTCTGGTTCCTTCCTTTGAATATTGTTCTCAGGAAATAATTGCTCATGGCAAAAATTGTCCTATGAATACTTTTCAATTTGTTTACAGGAACACTGATTAGTTCTAGAAGTACTTTGTAGATAGCTTTTGGTAAGCTCAAAACTAATTGATAAGTACAGGTCGACACATTCAATGATAAGTGATATTTATCATGTTAACTGTTCAGAGTCGATCAGTTTAGGTCCTAGTTTGCACAATTGATTGGTGCAATCAAAAAACAAGTTCATCATTTTTACTAAAAACTATGCTGATTTTTCATAAGAGCAGACAAGGGAGTTAAGTTGGAATAAATTTAGCTTATTCAAGTCCACTCACATATTAGATTTTTAAAACATGAATCAGAATTACTAGGCTTTCAGACTAAATAAAGATTTTTTTTTAATTGTCTCAAAAGAAAAATTGCTATGTCCTAAGATGGAGTGGCAAGACAAAGTACATATCTGCATACGTAATTAAAAGAGTCTAAGAGTTTATATAGCACCTTAAAGCCAAGCCATCAGACTTCATTATGTCCAAGCACATATTCCCAAGAAAATGCATGAAACATTTACCAGATTCCATGTTTTAAGTACACAGCAAAATTTACTATAGTAGCCCAAGTATCAGATGCTCAACAAGGACCCATATTTTACATGTTCCTACTTTTATGAATAAGCATAATGCAAGAACTCCACCATAGTGCTGTACAATTCTCATATTCATCACTAGGATAATCCAGCTGATATGGTGCTTGACACTATTTATTTAAAAAGAGAGAGAGAGAGGACGTACTATTAATAGAAAAGAAAGAGCCGTAACCCATTATTTTAAGCAAACCATTTTCCTGAGTTATTTAACGGGCAGGTGTCTGTTAAAAGGAGATAAAAAATCCATTTTTGTTTTCAGCCACATGGACTAATAGCTCAAATGAATTCATCATTTACAATTCAGACAGTAATACCATTGAATATTCTTAAATAAAATAAAAGTTGCATTCTGATTACTTTGTGCTCTAAAAACAAAAGTTATCAAAGCCAAATGATTGAATATGTAAAAAGACAGAGGGAAAAAAGAAGCCAGTTCACTAATTTTGGAAAGCCAAATGTGCAGATGTCAATGTTCATGTTTTTAAGTCAGTGAATATAATAATTTGATTTAAGATAAAATCAAATGCAATACTCTGTGATAAAATTAAGTTGGCTATTAAGTTAAGGATATCACAAGCCGTAAATGTAAATACAAATTTCTTACATAAAATCTTATTTATATTTTTAGTAGGATATAAGTATGTAAACGTTTACATATGTTGAATGAATGTTACATCATTATTTTAAAAGTATGCTATAATTGTATGAGTTGCTTATACTGAAATAAACTTTGGCAAATTGATTATAGGCTTATACATATCAAAATTGTGACTCAGTCTCAGTTGGTTAATTTCAACATGACCCAAAGGGTTTAGTTTATTGCTTAGTCAAATGACCTTATCAAATAAAATAGGATAAAATAATACAAATTGAAATATATAAAAATATTCAATAAAATAAACAGGTAAGATCATCTCCCTGACAGTTAATCCCAAGGGGGCGTTCACTTATATTTTCTATGTAAGCCTTTTCATGCATTCCTCCAATTCTGCTCTAGTCCTACCTTCAACTGAACAAATTCATGGGACGGGAAGGGTATGTAATCCCATGAAGATGTCTCCATTCCTATGGAAGTAGAATACTGTTGGCTCTAATACAAGTTGTTTCAGTGGATCTACTTTAATAATAATTAAATCTGGATCTGACTCACTGTTTTTATTTCTTATAGTTACTCAAAGGTTTTTCTAACCTGATCCTTTAGAGAAAAATGTTTTATTTGATGTTCTTGAGTTGAAGATTTGATAAAACTGAATCTTCATCTACAGAGCAGTTAAGCATGTAAAAGCATATACTGGCTTAGCATCACTTGATGGCACAAACAGCCTATTCCAAAGCTAGTTAAATGTAATTACTTAGATGTTATCTAAGTGGGGTTAATTGACATTTAAATGTTATTAAATAGTGTTACATGATTTGTAAATTATTTAGACTGGTTGTTTATCTGTTTTAGAACAATGCATTTAAACAATGCATTTATTCATTATAAATAGAATACTGAATTGTTATATTGTCTACAATTTTGAATTATATTGAAATCTTCATTGTTTTTGTTATACACTCATGTTTGTTATCTCAATAATTACAGTCAATATATAATAAATATTTTCTGTTAAACTAGATTTTACTTCAGAAATATATGATTTCTTTTCACTAGCTTTCATTACTTTGTATATAAATGTATACTCAATGTTTCAATTATTAGGGCTGAAGTATAATTCATGGACCAAAGGATGCTTAGGGGAGATAGCTTTCATGTTAAAGTTTCAACAGATGCATACCAAAATTTATGAACTGTACTGAATAAAATGCCTTTATCAAAATGTTGTTGTTCTACATCTGAAGGTTTTAAAAACTATTTGAGGAGATATCTGAAATCTGTATGAGAGTGGTATGTTCTTCACTTTCACTAAAAGGTAATAGGATACAGGATCTTCAATTTGCATTATGATAGATCTGATTAAATATATACATTTGACCCCATCTTTCCAAGCTGAAATCATCACGTTTTAAATGGCTTAATTATTAAGGATTTGATTATAATATTTTGCAATGCAAATACATACATCAATTACATCAGATTCTTTGGTAAGAGGGGTGATTATTTTTGCTATTTTGTCTAAACATATGAGTATATTTCCTCCAGGTTCTGTTTCTATTTTGCTACTAAAGCCAGCATGATCTATAATAGGGCTTCTATTTCAGGTTACTCAACTGAAATATTTCCTTCAGAATCTGTTCTGTGATTTGCATCATGTATAACTTAATATTGATTAAGGTTGGTCAGCAAACAGATTGAAAATCCTAGACAAAGATGCTAGATACTAGATATTTAATTGTGTTTTTAATTTATCTATTGGACTTATTTCTTTATTCATTCATTTGATTTATACAGACACCCATCTCAAACACATAAGTCTGGGTGGCTAACAATACTTAAAACAAGATAAAAACAGTATAACAAAATTATAAATAACATATATAAAAGCTGAGAAAAAACCACCACCAATAATAATAATCAGCAATTGACTTATTGTACGCCACCCAGAGTCTTCTTGAGTTGAGCAGCCTTAACAAATCCAAATAAATAAATGCTAGTATTTTCTTGAATATTATAGCTAATATATCTATAATACTACAAATAGAATTGAAATGACTAAAGAAATATGCAAAATCAGAAGTAATATGCATTTATGTTTCTTAAAATTGATCGTCTTTATAATTCTTGTAAACGAAGTTGCATTCTCAGGAACAATCATACTCTTGAGCATGTAGTGGAGATCAGAGGAAGATTTTCCACTAAAAGCTTGGGGAAAAAATTACAATTTATGAGTTGATATAAATACAGGAAAACAGGAAACAGAAATCATATATAAATATATATGAGGGGAAATGTAGAAATGGCTGCCTGCTGTCCTTAGCTGTCACCTGAGAACATGATATCCTATTGGAAAATTGCCACGGAAACTATATGGATCAGAAACTTGCTGAATTCCACTGGCACTTCAAAAGGCTTCAGCAAGCACATTATCATCTTTTGAAATGCAGAGCCTATAATTCATTTGTGATGCTTATGACAACTGTGAATAGGAGTGCCTTCAATAAAATGTATACCTGCCTCTGTTGCTTTAGAACTTTGACCTCTCCTAGATGGATTTACCTAACCCAGTCAAGTGAACACAGAATGCCTGTTGAAGGTCCCCAACTACTGAGAAGTAAGACAGGAGGACCTTATTTGCATGGCCATCCAGAAGATTGTAAAAACTTGGCTGTTCTGGAAGGCTTTTATGATTTGATTGTCTATAGTTGCTATTATAATTACTATACGAGGTCAAGTTTTGGTTTTATCGTATTGTATTGCCATCTTTGCTCCTGTCTTTGAGACAATTTGTATATTAATTAAGCTTCAATTCCATATTGGAGAAGTATGGAAAGACTCCCCACCCTCACCCCCAATTGTCAATGCTGTTTCTCAGGGAGCTTGTTTTTAAGAGCTTTAGATTTAAATAATGCAACTTCACACTTAAAACACAACTGCCACTCTTTTTTAGTCATTTTGCTCCAATTATTTTAGAGTTTATAGAAGCTTCCTCAGTAGGGATTTCTGTTAGCCATATTAAGAAAGATGAAAGCCTCCACTATCTTAAAAATATATTTTTGATACATGTGGTATAAAATACTAATTTCAGGACTTTTTCTCTGCCTTGCTGATTTCCCTTATGGATGTTTTTCTAAGTGTGGCCAAGAGATCATAGCACAGCTAATCAGTAGTGTTTTATTAGGACTCAGTGTAAAAAGAAGTGGTTTAATTAGGTGTGGGACTGAAGCATATCTAAAATCTGCTCTAGATGAAAGAATAAAAGATATGCAAAACAGTAAACATTTTGGAAAGATGTGTCTTGTACCTCTATCACTCATTAAACAGCATATTATTTCCTAGATGATTATATAATGTGAGAATCTGAAAGAGAATTGCTATAATAAGTTGCTTGTATTCACTCATAGACTGGTAGATTCTAGAAAGCAGAACGTCTTTCCCTAACAAATGCTGCTCAGATTATGCTGTCAGTAAAAAAAAAAAAGTGTGAGAACAATTCTTACATAATTTTGAAATGAAAGAAAATGCAAAGTGCTTACGTGGATTACACACGTTTTAACGTAGAACAAAATAAAGCATGTAAAGTTTATTTAAAGTCTCACAATTTCCTCTCAGAGTTCCATCAAAAGAAGAAAGGTTTCTTTCATTCATTCATTCATTCATTCATTCATTCATTCATTCATTCATTATGATAGATAGATATCTTAGAATGTTCAGTCACTTAACACCAAATGGGTAAGGACGGCTGCCTTAATCACTGTTACCATTGTTTATCATACATGTTTACTTGCCTCATCTTATGGTCTAGTGTGCCATCTGAACCTGGACATGAAGGATTTGGTGTTGGTTTTACCTTTTGGTTTCTAAACAGACAGAAAGCCAGAATGGCTGCAAAAATGAGATACTCCCAAGTGTCATTTTTCCACCTTTCACAGGTACATAGGCTTCTATTATGAATACAAAGGAGGTGAAGGCGACTCAGCCTTCCCCTACTCCATCAATCCCTTGGAATCTTATTTTAAGAAAAACTATTTTAAAAAGGGAAGTTTTGCCCAAAAGATGTCTGGGATACTGACCAAAGTGGCAGATAGCTATCTGTGGTTTGCAGTGTAATCAGGCACCAGACTGATGACATAGTGGCTTACTCATGGTTATTGCCATGTCTTTATTTTTGGCTCGGTATATTATGTGAATATACTCTCTATAGTTCAAGCTATGTTATTCAAATTGTAGCTAGGAGCCACTAGTATTATTACCTTTTGGGGGAATTCTTTCACACGCACACACACCTTGGTCTTTCCTTCCCCTATTAAATTAGTATGGCTAGTAAGGATCCCAAGATCCTTCTCCTCCTGCTTCTGCTCCTTCTTCGCTTCTGCCTTAGACTGAGCTCTTGTGGTTACTCCCACTACTTTAGACTCCTTTCTGAAGCCCTTTCTTTGTATCCAACCCTCAGCATTTGGAAAATCTGTTCCAATCACTAGGTTATGTGGTAATGTAGGAATTACTTCTACCACCATTACCTGTTCATTTCCCTTTGCTGGTATCCTGGCTTTAACCAATGGGACCATCTCAATCTGCCCAAACACACTTGTAAGAGGCTCCTTTCTTATATATACTGTTTTTGTTTTTTTTAACTGAGGGAGGATATACTAAAGTCCTCCTACTCCCAGTATCTACCAGGCCTCTGAAAGTCACCCCATTAACTTTTGCTGGAACCATAATTTTGCTCCCCAGAGATGCTTGCACTACTGCAGACATTCCCTTCTTCCTCTGGTTTTTACAATCTTTTGATAAATGTCCACTTTTCCCAGAGTTGTAACAATGTCTTCCTTTCATTTGGGCAGGAGCCAAATGAAAGGCTTCTTTACGCCTTTCTCCTTCAATCCTACCTGTTCTTCAGGATTTCTGCTCTCTGAAACAGGCTTTCTTATTCTTTCTCCTTCTGTATCTCCCAGTCATCCTCTGCACTTTTTGCTGCCAGGTAATCCTCAGCCAATTCTACTGTCCTTTGGCCTATTTTAGGGTGATGTTCCTGCACCCAAAATCTCACTCTGGTAAGGAGTACATGTAAAAACGGTTCTAAAATTACTTCTTGTACCATTTTTTCTTTGCTCCTTTCATCTGGTCTCAACTATTTCCTACCTAGGTCTTCCAGTCTTGCCCACAATTCACAAAGTCCCTCATGTTTGTCTGTCTAAACCCCTGCCTATAAGTATAAGGAGTTACATCATACATGTATAGGATTACCTCTTTAACATGATAATAATCCCTTACTTCCCTGGCTGGAAGACTGCTATAAGCCCCTAGAGTTTTTCATGTTAGATTAGGAGCTAGCTTGGCCACCCATTCACTCTCAGGCCATTTACAAGAGGTAGCAACCTTTTCAAACACAGTGAAATGGGCTTCTGTATTTTCTTCCTCTGTTAATTTAGGGATTTTGATATCTTTGGGACCACTGCCCCTCTCTGTATGTTCAGGAAACCGTAGAGATGAATGTGTCCCTCTTGGAGACTGGACCCCTTCAGGTCTATCAGCCCCCTAAACTCTTTCTTCCTTGCCTTTCTCTCTCTTCCCATTCTAACCTATCCTTCCTCCCTCCAGAGTTGCTCTTGCTCCTCTTTAATTAATCAAAGCCTTTCCTTTTTCTCCAAAGGAGAATCAGCCCATTCTACTTTTTCCATCCCTCTTTGTTTGATGTAGGCTCTGGTAAGAGTCTGGTTTCTACAACCAGCATGTTGGCTATTGCCTGCAAAGTCTACAGTCTGTGAGGGCCAAATTCCCTTCCTTTAGCAACTAAAGTTTTTATTTTCATACCCAGTACTTAATGGGCCCTTTGAGTCTGAGCCAATCCCTCCTCTGCCACCAATTTGTCATGGGTTCTTTTTAAACTAGACCCAATTTGATTGACTCAGACTCAAAAGATCTACCAAAAGCACTGGACAGATGTATAAAAGTTGGGGAGATGTTTTATTTTGGAAAAAAGCAAGATACAAAAGCAAAATATGAAACTTACAAGTCTATATGTGAGTGTTTTCTATTGCCTCTTATATTCTATTACTATGCTATTACTATAACAATAATTACTATATTACTATTCAATATGCTATTACAGTATTTCTTCTATACTCTATTGTATAACGATTCTATAACAATGTTTTCTTCTTACAAACACTGTTCTGCTTTAATTCCTCTCTCTGGAATTTTTTCTGCTCTTTTCTTCTCTGCTACTGGCCAGCATATAGAATACTGGCCAATTTCCACATTGTGCTTTTATACTTGCATTTTTCCTTGCTCTGCCTCTATACTACTTTTCCTTTGGACCATCCAGTTTCTGTGAAGGAAAAATGCCTTCTTTTATTCAGCTGCTGCTCCCAAATACATGCACCTCCATCAGGTTGCAAGACAGCTTGTCTTGCAGCTTTTATAAGCAACCCTGCCGTGCTAACACTGGGGAGAAGGCTGAAACAGGAGGGGAGGGAGGCAGCACAGGTGCCTGCCATTTTGCTAAAAGGCCTGTTCTCTCTCTCTCTCTCTCTCTCTCTCTGTCTCACACACACACACACAGTTTCCTTCCACTGAAATCAACTGTAAGCTTTGTTATTTGTTTCTGCTGGGTGAGTGGTGTGACTGCAGATGCAAAAGAAAGAGGCAGGGGTATGGATGCTGTAAATCAGCTAGCTGAGGGTGATATAGGTCTTTTTCTGCTCTCAGTGAGGGCGATGTGAAGCATTTCATGGCCCCTAGGATGCTTTCCCAGGGACCAGAGGGCTACAACCTTGTTGTTTTCTACCACTGGGCACAAAGAGGTCTTGCAGCTGCTGCTACCAAAGGTGTTTTGGTCTTTCCCTATTATTATATTGTTTGGGATCATGGTTAGGCTGCTAGGTGTTTGCTGTGATAAAACATTTTTCAATTATTTCTTGTATAGTACTATTGTAAACAACAATACATTTATGTATTTCTGCCTTTGGTCATGTTATTTTGGTGCCCTACCCTGAAAATGGGCATCAAGTGATCATAAGTGTAATCAACCATTGTTGAAACCACACTTTTTCAGTCCTGCTATGTGCCTTCTAAGGAATCTTTCCTGCTTTCAGTTCATCAGTGCAAGAATTTTTGCTGTTGCCGAGTTCACATTTTTAGTACTGGTAATAGGCATAGTTTCCACTAAAAAATAAACTGGTAATTCTGGATGTCCATAACATTTGAAAATTTGGATCAGTAGCAGAGCAGTAAATGCAGTAGCTGCCAAAATAGCACCCTTCTACTTAGTTACATGTTGCAAGGAAATAACAGGCTGTGTCCAAACTCTGTTTTGCCTCTGTGTTCTGTGGGGAGAAGGGGAGTATTTCTTTTCTCTGAATATCAACAATTTTCCTATTGTCCTTTATGGGAAAATGTGTAAGTCTGGGCATTTGGTGCTCAGACCATACTACTACTATATGTACATTTTTTTTTGTCTAAAGTACTTTGTCTCTGAGCCCTCAATTCCTGTTGGAATGGAAACGGGGGTTAAAGAGAGTAATATTGAGCCCATCTCCTTCAGTTATTTACACCATTATGACTGCAGTCATAAGCCTAACTTGTTGGATTACTGCTTGCTCTTTGCTGCTTCATTCTTGCAGGCCTTGTGTAGGGCAACAGTATGCTACTTGTATAACTGATTGGGAATGTTGAGCCATCACAGCCCATGACTAGTGGCAAGTGCTCTTACGATTGGTGGTCTTCAGTGATAGCATCGGGGCCAGGATTGCCACAGGTGGTATACAATGTCTGGGAATGTTGTTAGTGATGGCCATGGAGGTGGTGGTGATGGTGGCAAGGTCAAAGCAAGCTGCAAGCAGGAGTCTGGAGTGAAAGACTGGCTAAACTGATGTCTTCCACTTGGACAGTCCATCTTAGGATCTCTGCTAGGGAGCAGCTTCCCCAGAATTGCTATCTTGAGCCATGCCTCCAACCTCCTTGTTCCACACAATACAGCCAGCTATAGAATGCCAGTTGTGGAACACTTCGCATTGACTATGAAAATGGACTTTTATTGATTATATGCTTATGTATGATATTTCTTTGGTACCGGTCACTGAAATTTGGTTCTGCAAAACTGAGTCAGTTTGCTCACTGCCTTGGGAACTAGCCATGGGTCTGTGAGGATCATTCATGTAGGAAAGGAGGGAAGGCTGACTGATTTTTTTGTCCTGTCTTGGGTTCTTGGAAGTCCCCACCCCACCCCACCCCACCCCAATATCTTTGAATTTAGAAGTAATAACTGGCTGCTTTACTAACAGTTCTTACTGGGTGGCCTCTATTTATTGTCCTCTCGGGCCAGTTTCACATTTATTTTTGGAAGAGTTTTCAACAAAGCTTTGTGAATTTCTTTTACCATGCTGTCCTGCTTTGCTTTGTCAGGACTTTAATATCCATATTAATTCCCCACCAGCTGCGCAGGATTTTTGTTCTGTCCAGTCAATGTATGGTCTATCTATTCTGTTCTCCCATTTGTATTAATGGGGGCAGTTAAGGCACAGTATTGTTTTAAATTCATATACTTTGTCTGGACTTAGTTTTGCTCCCAGGTATTAGATCATTCCATGGTCATCTTTTCTTTACTGTTGACATCAATTCAACTTCCATCTACTTTAATAGGTACTGCCTGTGATATGATTGTTCGTGTTCTTTCATGTTGTTCTTGTAAGCTCTTTTTTTTTTTTTATCTGCGCTCAGTCGTTACCGACTCTGCAGTGACTGCTTGGACAAGTCCTTGCAGTTTTCAAGGCAATTGTTTCGGAAGTGGTTTGCCAGAGCCTCCTTCCTAGGGCAGAGCCCAGCTGGCGAGCGCAGGAGGTGGGGTTTTCCGTTGCTTCGCGCCCTTTTTGGGCGGGCGCGGTTTTTCGCGGTTACCGGCAACTGCTCCCGACTCCTTTTTGCAAGGCGCCGCCAGCATTTTTCCTCCCACCGGAGTGAGAGTACCCATTTATCTACTCACGTGAGTTTTCGAACTGTTGGGTTGACAGGAACTGGGGAGGAAACAGGAGCTCACCCTGTTAACGCGAAGGCTGGACTCGAACCGCTGAAGTGTCGACCATTTCTGGCCGGCAACTTTCAGCGTCATTAAGCCGCTGCGCCACCGTGTCCCCCTGTAAGCTCTTAGAGACACCATAGTTTTGGGCTTTGGCAAATTGTTCTTCTGTCTCTTTTCTTCCTGTCCTGTAATGTCTGCTGATTCTTTAGTTGATTGTTTATTAATGCCACCAACTTTGCTCTGGATCAGGTTGCTCCTAGCCATGAATGTGCACTAAGAGCCTGGTCCCCACCATCATGAATGTCCTGCAACTCTGAGGAGGGAGACAGCTAGAAAAGCATCCAAGGAGGGCTTCAGGCTGCGAACACACATAGAATAGCTTTCACCCCCATGAAAGACAAAACAGGCCTTCTTTCAGATTACCATTCAATCTCAAGCCAGGATTCCTCACTGGATTTCCTCCACCATTCTTTCGCTATGACTGAACCAAGGAATATGCTGCCTCCTGGCTCCTCTCTTTCAGATGAGGGTTTGGGAGAATTTTTCTCTAATAAAGTATCTTACTCTACTCCCTCTGTCTTTGAGTTTATTCTTGCTTGGAGGAAGCAGTTTGAGAAACTACAGAGGGCTGTCCTTATACTACTTTCTGTCCTGTTCCCTTCCTGGTTTCCCTTATCCTACCCTCCTTGAATCCCTCTTCGTTCATTACTAGCCCTTGTCTCTGATTTCTTTTTAATCTTAGATTTTGGGATAGGATGATGCTCTTCCTCATTACTATTTAGCATGATCAGTTTGTTTCTTGGGAAACCAGAATTCTGCAATCTACATGGCAGAAATTTTGTAACAACATGTATGCCATACTCTCAAAATTCCAAATGAGCCCAATAACCCCCAAATACTGGGACATTCTGTTATTAATAGAATTTAGAATCTTAACTTTTCTTGATAAATTAAAATCATAATGGTAGAAAGTTACATTTGATAGTAAGATCAGGAAGTCAGTGTTGAGTCATATGGCAACAGTGACATTGATAGGTTTATATGACTTTTGAGGAATGTACAGCACTGATCTTAATGAAATATGTTCCATTTTATATGATGACATATATTTTTATGGCCATCTTACTATTTTTATTTAGCACTAAACACTTTTTCTTTAGTCTGAGCAACCAGAAGACTTGCTCTTTGTGACTACAGGCCTATTTCCCCTTATTCTGCCTATCCCCTTTCTCCTCTGCAGAAGAGTGCTTCTCTTACCATTACAGCCAACACAGTAAGTGGTCGTCAGTCTTCAGTCAAGGTGCCTCAAGGATAAAGAGGGATGATGCAAGTATTTAATATACCGGAATTATTTATTATGCAACTTCTAGATGCTTTCCAATCAATAATGGCTTTACAATAGTGTTGGTACTCTTACTATTTTACTGTCTTCATCAGAATAGCTAGGCTCATTTCAGATCTTAGTTCTGTGCATTGCAGTATGTGAGTTTTTTTTTTTTAATGTTTTTTGGCAATAGTGTTATAAACATCTGGCCTAAATACTGTATATGTGCATATATGTATGTAATGAATTAAGTTGGGATGATCTTAATGAAGCAGCTCATCCAGCACCAAGTGAATAATGTTCCTAAAAGCTCCATTAAAAATTGAAATGGGAAGGATCAGGATAATGGCTTAGCATCTGCTAAGTACTTTCTGCAAGTACTTTAACATTTCATCTGAAATCAAACAAGGCTGATGGTACTTGCCAACTTTGCATGTGGTCTTCAGCTGTCAGGAAGACTGATTTATATAGTTACATATGCTTACTGAAGCTTGGCATAGCCTAGATATATGAATATGAATTGGTTTGAAATAATTTGTGTGTCTCCATATGCATATTCAGTCTCTGCTGTTATAACATCTGCCTCATTCCAGGGGTTTTGAAAACACATGAACACACGAGATGATTCCCATGAATTGCTGCTTTATTCCAATTACTACTTCATTCACTGTCTTCTTCTGAAATAGGTGATTGGGAATTCTGGGAAATACAGATCTGGTTGGGCACTAGGTTGGGAAAATCTTTAAACTGCATCCCATCCCTTGCCGTGGCTCATTTTCACTAGTATAGTACACTAGAACAAGTATTATTGGTGTTTTGTAGAGTGGGATATCCTTGGAAGAATGTGCATCTCATTGATTAGGAAAGATTGTGACTTGGAACTCATCTGTTGAATGGCTGTCTGAAAATATTAGGATGATTTCAACCTAGATTAACAGTAAATGTCAGGGTCTGCAGCTTCCAATTCCCGCCAAAATTTTGAGGTGAACTGGACCCCACGATCACTGATTATTCGTTCGGGGATACCATGGAGACGATAGATGTGTTGTATAAACAGCTGAATTCTTGTGATACACTGTCTCAAAGTCTCTAGTTCTTTGGAAGTCATGGAATATGTTTTAATTTTGGGAAATTTGGCCCCGGCCTCAATTTCTATAGCACAGTCTGTATCCCTATGAGGGGGTAGCTGGTCCAACTGCAGCATCTTCCTGTGACTGTTCCCCACTTCTAAATCCTGGTATTGCTCCGGGATCCTGGGTTTGGGAGCTGGCTGTGAACTCTCATTTCCCACTGCCACTACTTCCCCGCCTTTCTCCATCTCCACCAGCCCCGGGTAGATCCCATCTTCGAACACTATTCTGCCAGTTCCCCAGTCCACTTGTGGGCTCCACCACCTGAGCCAAGACGCTCCCAAAATTAAGGGATGAGCGGCTATGGGGGCTATCAAACATCTCAATTTCTCTTGATGGGTGCCCAACCTCAGTTCAAATTCCTCAGTGCAGTATTGCACGGCACCCCTCCTGCCGGGGACCCATCTAGTTGATTGAACACCGCGGGAGTCTTTAGTTTCCATACCCGCAATCCAAATCTATTCACCAGCACCAGGCTGATCAAGCAGCAGGTACACCCCAAGTCTATTAAAGCAGTCAAATGGGCTGTGCGAGGTCTTCTTAGGGCCCTTATTTTCACCCTCACAGTCACTAGACTCACCCCATCCTCCTCCTCGTCTGTTTTGGACTCCTCCTCCTCACGCCACTGCTCACCCACCTGCCCTCCAGCGTGCCTTAGGACAGGTGGCTGGTGTTTCCCGCCAGCTGAGCTTCCCCCTCAGAAGACCCTTCCTTGAAGATCACCTGGTCTTGAATCCCATTATACACTCCAGCAGCCACGGTTCCCCTTTTTCCCACCCCTGGACCTTTCACCGACTTCCCAGATGGCTTATTCTGGATGACAGGTCATGGGGTACTAGATTTAGGGCAGCTCATTGCAGAATGCCCCATTGCCCCACACTTGAAGCAGGTACAATCTTTTGGATGCTTTTTGGGGACCTCCTCTCTTGGCTTACCAGCTAGTTTTCAGTAGGTGGGTAACGGGGTGCTCAGCGGTTTCTGGAGCCCAGGGTCCATGGCCATCCAGTCAGCTTCCACCTTTGCCATCAGCGCGATCCACCCCTCGAGGGTTGCCAGGTCCCTCTCCGAATACTGCCAGAGGTCCGGTCTCAAGCCCTTCTGGAAACAGGACACCTTGAACTGTCCAGCCAGTCATGGAGTTTCCCCGCCAGGCTTCGGAACTCCAGAGCATAATCCACAACCATACAATTCCCTTGCTGCAGGACAGTTCTGGCTCTCATCACTGCACCAGGATCTTCAAATCTTCTTTGCAATGCCCTCATAAATCTCAGGAGATGGTTCAGTTCGGGTGCTAAAGCTTTGTGCATCTCTATCAGCCATTCCGCTGCTTGTCCCACTAACGCTTGGGATATGTATGCTACACGCAGCGTATTGTTTGGGAACAAATGATCACAATTCTCCATGCAGACAGTCACATGGGCTAGAAAGCTTGCCAGTTCCTTCAGGTCCCCACCATATTTCATCATCAGTCCCCACTCTTTCAGCGCCTCCACTCTATTCGCGGCCAGCTGCGTGGGCTGGGCTGAGCCAGCTGTGCTACCAGTGCCGGTGGGGCTGGTTGAGCTGGCAGCCCTGCTGGGATCGGAAAACCTCCGGCTCCGGCACCTCCCATAATCTCCTCTCCTTCAGGCACGCCCGCTGGCCTTATGTCTGGGTATCGGGGTCCCAACGATCCCCAGAGCAGCTGTCCCATCCATCTCAATTCTCTTATAGTTGTGACGTCTGCCTGTAGCATGCCTGTGGACCCCTCCAGAGCGGCCACCTGCATAGACTCTCCTCAACACACAGCTAGGGACCACCGGTCCTCAGGCTCCATGCCCAGAATAGATGCCTCTCTGTATTCCTCGGACATCCTCCACACCTGAGCTTTCCACCTCTCCTTGTCCGATATCAGGGTTAGGCAGGATACCGGTCTCGAGAGCCCTTCCAGCTCTTCCTCCATTCCACCAATGGCTCCACATTCCGCGATCTCCTCCTCCATCCCAGACAGCATTCACCAGCATGGGACTCTCCTGGTTCAGGTTTTCCATGATAGGCAGAACCCTCGGTGGAAACTCCAAAGGTTTTTGGGAGTTCCAGCAAAATGTCAGGGTCTGTAGCTTCCAATCCCAATAAAAAGAAATCTTCTCTGGAACTCAACAAGTCCAAAAGAAAATCAGTTTATTGAGAGTTAACATACAGCCATGGTAGAGATTGCTGGAACTGAAAAGCCCACGTGCACCAATGTTTTCTTAACCCCTCGTTCCTTGCCCCCCTTTCCCCCCTTTGGTCCTTCTGGTGCCTTCTCCTGCTCTCACGCCAGCACGACCTTGGCATTCTTGAGCACTTGATAACAGGCCATCTGCTCTAACTGCTATTCACCTAGCCCCCCCCCCACTACTCCTATGGCAGAACTGAGCAAGCTAGCTATAATGCTGGTTAACTGATTGTGAGGTTCTGACAGTACTCATCTTACATTTATAATGGCTTTAGCAGTAGAGCTGCTTCATAAAATGTTGTTCATAAAAAGCTATTTCCAAATAAGAATGATAGGAAGGCATACAATGAGTTTAAAATAAAATAAAACAATACAGGAACAATAGAAGAGAATATATGTAGCTCAGAGTTGAACTGTTGAGTTCTTGGTGCGCTCTCAGCTTGGTGGTTTCCTTGCAGATGCAGCCTGGTAATGAAATGGCTGCAAGAAAACCACCAAGCTCAGAGACCACTAAGAACCCAACAATTCAGGAACAGATACAATAATGGCAGTACATTGAGGAACACAAATGCAAAATCAGATCATCATTCAGGTGGATTCATAAATTGTCCGGGCCTATACCTCCTGCTGGTGAAGCCAAGTTTTTAATATTTTCCTGAAGCCAGCAGGGTCAGAACCAAATGGATCCATCATAAGGTGTGATAATCTTGTAAACAGATTTTTATTTTGTATACTGTATCCAGAGTAAAAATCTGCATGTTGGATCATCATGGATTATTTTCATGCCAGCAATTTATGTAATACCAGTTCCCACATGGAAGTAATTCCTGTGTAGGAACTGCATAACATGAAGAAATCTTAAATGTAGAATGAATGTTTTCAGGCAACAAACTTTGTCTGAAGGTTGGCTAAAAGGAATTTACATGATATTGTTCTGCTACAACTGGAACTAGGGTTTTTAAATTAAAAAGTCTTTGAAGAAATGGCTGGATAGAAATAGGTGATCTCAGTTCTGTTAAAGGCTTTTCTTGGTCCACCAGTTCAAATGTTCTAAGTCTGATAATGTTGTATATCTATAGAGGGATCAATATATTTGTGTATCATGCCAGCGCTTTGGTAAATTACCTTTTTTTTGGACATTTTGACCAGTTGTTTGCAAGCTTGGCCCTTTCCTTTCCTGTCATATAGTGGGGAACAGTCACAGGAAGATGCTGCAGGCCCATAATTTCTAGAAAGATAGTCCTTGAAGACATACTGGAACAAAATGTGTATCCTTATTATGAATACAGACTCTGAGAGGCTTTCCTGCTTCTGGCAACACAAGGCTCTTGGCTTGAAAAGAAGTTGAAATCATGGCACGATGCACACACAAAGAACTTTCCATTCTAAATACATGGTACAAGGGATTAGTCTATTTTGTGACTTTCTCCATTCGCTCTTGAGGTCTGCTGGTAGATTTGCTTGGATGGTAGGTAATCAGATTGACTAAACCAAAAGTCAACTTCAAATCAATATACTCAGACATCTTAGAAGGGACCGGCCCTGGTTTCTTGGACTGTAAAGGTGAGGGTGGAAATGATATACTTTCAGACTTGCAAGAATAAGTTAATGTAACCTTACAATAAAGATAGAACTAATACTCCTGAGTGTGCTTCTTGTCTGGACTACCTCACAAGGCTGACACATACCTCTGAATACCTGATACTGGTATTTTCTGGTACTCATCTTCATTTCCTGCTGAGAACTTCCATAGACATCTGTTTAGCTCCTTATTAGATATAATATGCTACTAAACAGGTAAGCAATCTGAGGTTTTGGATTCAAAGACCCGTCAAACCCAGGATCTACAGCCAATAGTCAAGGATGACAGGAATGATAATCTAGAATATTCAGTGAGTCTTGTTGATTTCTGTGCAATGTGGACTTCGATCTGACTGGACAAGTTGATGTTTATGATCCAGCAGGAAGTCACACTTTTTTCCTTGTGCACTTTAGTACAAAAATGAGGTGGGGACTATTGCTAGATCATCTGATTTGTAAGTGTGTAGGAAAACTGGACTAAATTATGTATGCATGTATGTTTCTAGTTGACATATATTAAACTTTTATCTCAAATTTGTATTTTAATAATAGCAACGACAAAAACTTCCCTTTTTCTTCTAATTAGCCTGTTAGAATCTAGAAACACAAGCATTATAACTTGATCAACTTGACCTTGGTGCAGAGTTTATAAACTGGAGTTGGGTAACTGACTCGCCTCCAAGTAGCCATTCTGCAACCTGCCGTATTTGTTATTTCACTCAGATCTGAAGCCTGCCCATAACTACAAGACTTGAAGATGACCCTTAAAAGATGCTTTTTGTTCTAGGCCCTCTGCACTCATTTCAAAACCCTGGCTACCTGATGATTCCTGACTGCCCTGTCATTAACAGCCAGGTATCAAAATATGTTCCATTCGCCCGTGGAAGGCACCATCTTGTACTGTCTTAGGCTAATGGTTCTCTTGATGTTTTTTATGGTCAGCATAAAAAAATGAGAGAATATTTTCTTTGAATAAGATACTACCAAGGTGCAAGTTGTAGTTGGCCATGCAAGTGGGGTGGACTGAGGGGAAAAAAATCATTTTACAATAATACTAAATTTGTATCTGGAAACTGATGGCAGAAATATCATCTCCATTATGCAGCTTTTATTTGTTTTCTTCAAGTTTACATGCAAGATAAAAATAAATGCATCTAGCATACAGAAAAAATGAGTCTGGAAAGTAAATCAAGATGGAAATTTTACTCAGCTAAGAAGAAGCCATTAACACATTTAAAATAGTAGACTGAGCCAGATATATACCCTTTACTGTATCTTCTCTGTCATAAGGTGGTGAGTTCCCAACACTGCCATCTATAGGCAAGATCAAAGCACTTTTCTCTTGCTAAACTGGAAGATTTTGGGGTGTGCAAGCATTTTCCTTGTATTACCAAGCTTGTTTTCCAACTTTATTTTGTCAGCAAGGATGTATCATACTTTGTGATGAATAGTGGGAATATGAAATTTGTGTTAGAGGCAAAAGGGTTCCTTCTGTTGCCTTTTACTTTTGACAGAAGAAAGTTTCTTCAGATTAAGTGCTTTTTATTAACATTTCACAAAAGTGTTTAAATATATTTACAAGTAGAACTAAACAGATAATTAATTTCTGCCTAAAATTTTTTAAAAATGACCCATTACTTCTGATCATATTCTTACAATGCTTATACAATTGGGACCAGAATTTTTGTCACTAAGCTGTGTGGTCGTAAAGCGTGACATCACATGTTGGCACCATTTAGCAATGGCAATTCCAGCATTTCTGGTTGCCATTATTAAGCAAATCCCGTGCTGTCATTAAGCGTGGCTCATGTGGTCGCCATTTGCAACCTCCTGCCAGCTTCCCTATTGACTCTGTTTGTTGGAAGCCAGCAATGAAGGTCACAAATGGTAATCGTGACTGTGGGACACTGCAACATTGTAATTGCGAGCTGGTTGCCAAGCACCCAGATGCCAATCACGTGATTGCAGGGACACTGCAACAGCCAGAACTTTGGGGACCGGCCATCAGTACCACTCGTTCAGTGCTGTCATAGCTTTGAATGGTCGCTGAATGAGTGATAATTAAGCAAGGACCACCTGTATTCGTATTTGTTCAGTTCCGTACTGCATTGTCAGCTGAAGCAGAAATATACCACAAATGAGTTCTACCTTCTTTAACAGATATTCTTCACTCATTGTCCCCATCCATCAAGTAATCCAAGTGGCAGCACTTGCTGGATACCTTGGAAGGTAAACAAGTTCAGACCTGGTTAGTACTCACAGGAGGTTCCATCAGAGAATCCCAGGGCAGAAGGCTGCTAGAAGAAGGCGGCCACAGGAAAAAACCTCTGGGCCGTTGCCAAGAAAACTATCTGGATACTTCCAGGAGTCAAGCCCAGAGCCTTCAGTTTACATTTGTTGCCTTTAACAACATGAAATTGTCCTGCTGAAATTTTAGCTCTACAATGTGGAAGCCTTGGACTAACTATATGTTGGTATTTTTTTAAAGCTTCCTTTAATATTTTTCTGCCCTCAAATAAACGTTTCTATTGGATTATAAAGTAACATTGATACAGCATCCAAAGGAATTATTTCAGCACATACTGACAGAGCACATACTGCCTTCTGCCTCAACCTTAAAGTCATCTGGAAGCTTAAATCTAGACTTCAGCTTCAATTTGTACTTCTGGTATTTTGATTTTCGTTGAATAGGATAAATTCTTTTAATACTAAAAAATATCTGGCCAGTGAAACAAATGAGAAGGGGCAAATTCTCTCTGAAATTACCTCATCAGAATTTGGTGGGTAATATCTAAAGTGAGGAGAAAAAACAGATTTCTCCCATTCTGTGCTGAAATATATTCTTGAAAAGTAAAAACATATTTATTCTGAAAAAATCTTTTACCACAGATATTTCCACCTAGTAAATAATGTTTCCTATTAACTGTATCTATTGCTGATAAATCACAGATCCTATTTTGTCTTTTGGAGGGTTTTCTTAAAGATCCTCGAACCCTAAAATAATATTACAGATATACAACAGAATTTTGCAGATTTCAGTCCCTGTGAGCAGTGGCATTCTAACCAGAAAAGCTTCCTTCTGTGTCCAAAAAATGATTCATTGTCATTCCTTCTCAGCTACAGGCAGTCCCTCATTTAAGGACGAGATCCGTTCCAAAGGTCTGTCCTTAAGTCAAATTTGTATGTAAGCTGGAACAGTATTATTGTATAATACCGTATAAGTAGTATTGTGTAATGAACTTGAATCATTGTGTATTTAACTCAAACTATTGTGTATTTAACTCAGATTTTGCTACAATAGGCTCTATTCTTAACTATGGGTTGTCCTTAAACTGGCCATTCTTAACCCATGGACTACCTGAATTTATGTTCTGATGATGTCATAGAGGGAGGAAGAGCATTTTTTTCTTATTTCCCTAATATGTGCCACAATGCACCCTTTTTCACACTCTACCACCATCAGACCATTAACATAGAAATGTGAAAGGAATTGATTTTTTCCATGGCCATCCAAAAAACCTTCAAAGGTCCCAGCAGGAAGATATAACAACAACCGCCGCTAGTAAGAAGGGACAAAAGGAAAACAAAAATTCCTGTATCATACCATTGGCCAGAGCAAGGAAGAGGTAATTCATCCACCACAGGTTCTCCTGGCCATGTACCTGCAGATTGCTCTGTTGATACAATGAAGATCCATACAGCTAGACTGCTCTTTCAGATACTGGTTGAATGTGTTTATAGTTTATAGCCACAGCTATTCTGTAGTAAGTTCAAGCTGATCCACTGTGAGTTTCAGCACACATTGTTATGCATTGCTCACTTGGCAGTAAGTTCCCTTGAACTAAATGAGCTGACTTCTGAGGAAACATGCTCAGGATCAGACTGCAATATATTGGGCCAATCAGAGCTCAAGCAATGATGCTGCGCCACCTGACCCCAATATTAATAAAACGTGGGACAGGATGGAATGGTTTGTTTATGACAAGTGAATACTCATATGGATGTCCAGATGAAGCCAGCTCGTTATATGGATCTGTATTATTTTTCAAAAAAATGATTTTATGGAAAGGAGTTATTTGTCTGTATTTGCCAGAGTATAGTTACAAAAAGCAAGTCGTGCCTTTCGGTATTGTATTTGTCAAAGAGACTGCATAAAATCCAGTTGTGGGTCTGTAATCTTATATTAATTTTTCAAATCCAGGATAGGCAAAGAAGAAAATAACGACAACACCTCCCCCCTGCTGCCACGTATATGTATTTTTAATAATTATGAAAGTTTCCTCTAAAGAAGCATTAAAATAATCAGTATCACTAATTTGACTTCCTTGATACCTTCGGCCTTCATTAGCTTATTTAATGAATAGGGAAACATTGACTCTGTCTAGGAATTTTCCAGACAAATAATTGCACTTAACTCTGCTGTTCAGCATGTGACTGTATGAATTCTTGTCCCTTATCAGTTCCACCAGCTGTACAAGGGCAGCCCCAAACATCTTTTACAAAACACTTTTTATGACTGTGAGAAGATGGTTTGTTTATAGCTGGAAAACAAAATACTAATGCACCCAGATATTTGTGGTTGTTTTGTCTGTGACCAATTTAATGGCATCCGCTATCACTTCACAAGTTAATCCTGCCAACATTTCCTATTTGTCTAGGGGATATATATATATATATATATATATATATATATATATATATATATATATATTCTGTAGGATGTGAAAAATGCAAGCATCCATTGTCTTCATATGGGAGTGATTTCTATTTTCTTTAAATTTAAAAAAAAAAGCTTGTTCAGGTTTCAGATTTTACAAATGAGGATGTACAGGGAGAGGAAGGGGTTCTTTTCTTTTTTCATAAATAATTTCAGATTTCAGAAAGTAAATGCAATGAGCAACCCATTTCTTATACGGAACAATTGCCTCTTTTGTTCCCAAATGACATAAGCTAGTTTACTCATGTGCTATTAAATTTCTACATTGATAAACATCCTTTCAAAATGGAAATGTTAGGAATATTTCTAAATCTTGCATTGTTGCTTTACTAGATGTATTCTTTTCAACAAATTACTGGAATGCTCCAATTATATATTCAAAACAACGCAGGGCTGTCAATCTTCTTTGGGTTGAGGGCTCCAATACAATTCTTTGACCAATAGGAAGATTGTGTTTGCCATCAGTGGAAAGGGTAGGCCTCAATTTTTTTTTTAGCAATGTTTGTAGAGTTTCTAAAAGTATGGAGATCTTAGTGGCAAGCTGCCCCCCTCCCCCATAGCTGATCCTTACCATTGAAAATTGATAGCAAAATAGTTGAAGTGTGATTTTCGGCTACTATGTGAGTTGGGAGAAGTGTTTAAGGATGGGAAATGGGAGCAGTTTGTCTTGTTGGGGCTTTCCCAGTCCTTACTGGGGGAGCGGAGAGGAGAAAAAAAAGTACCACTGAAAATAGCAATTTTTCCACTAAATTTCAGTAATGCTGTAATTGAAAAGGGTGCTAAATCACTATTATTGCAGTCCTGTATTTCACTGGGGAATGAGCTTCACATTAGGACTACTTCTGAGTAGAAATGCATAGGGTTGAGCCATAAATACTCCTGAGTGGTTGTCACTATTGTTATTATGGTTGGTCACACAGTCAGCCAGATGTCGACTGGATTTGACATTTTGACCCACCTATCGAGTCCTTCCCAAGGACCTGGGGTAGGCAGATGTTGTAGTGTTAAAGGTATTGTCGCAGGATGTAAGCTGTTCTAAGTAAAGCTGCCTTTTGCAATTGACTGATGGTGATTTTGTCAATGCCGATGGTCTTCAAGTGGTGCTCCAGATGTTTTGGGATTGCACCCAAGGAGCCTATAACTATTGGTACTATCTTTGCTTTCTTTTGCCGTAGTTGTTCTACTTCTATTTGCAGGTCTTTGTATTTTGTGATTTTCTCCAGTTCTTTCCCTTCTACTCTTGTTGTTGTTGTTATTATTATTATTATTATGCCATTTGCATACCATCCAACTCCCTTTCTGTCCTAAAGTTTAATACTGGTTAGGAAAACATTATTATAATTTGTACTGATGAATAACATTTGGAAGATACAAGAGTGAGCCAAATGTATATTTAATTAGGTTTGATATTTAAAATACTTAATCCTGAATACATTTATAATACTTAGTGGTATGTTTGCTAATTTATCATAATAGTAATAGATCCCTGGTAAGTCTTATTACATTAAAATTTGTAAGCTTTGTGTTTATTTTCAGACTAATGTATTTGCAGCAGGCTTTCTTCTGGGTATTTATGCAATGCAGTAACACAGCTTTTTCAATGCTTGAAATTAAATGGTCTTAGAATGTTTCTTTCTCACAGAAAACAAGTGGGAAGACTGAGTACCTTTTAAACCTGAAATTTTGAATTATATCCCCAGAGTGCATGGCTTGTTCTATTTTAGCACTCAGTAATGACTGCACTCTGGTTTCTCTTCAGATTGTATAAATCTTTCACCTTTACACTTCAAGGCAAACATATTTTTACACTATTCAGTAACTCATGATTGAGGCAACTCAGTATTATCAAGAGAGACAGAGAGATAAACCCCGTTTAGAAGATACAATCAAAAGGCTAGGAGGGAAACAAAAAGCACATCTCCTTGTCGCCAACAGCCAGATAAGGAAGAATCAGCACCAGATAAATAACCAGCTCTAGTTCTGCCTTAGGCATGAAATCAGCTGGGTGACTTTGAGCCAGTCGCTCTTTCTCAGCCCAACCCACCTCACAGGGTTGTTGTTATGGGGAAAATAGGAAGAGGAAGGAGCATTAGGTATGTCCGCCTTTTATTATTTATTATTTATAAAAATAATAAAGGGATAAAAAAAAATCTAAGAAAAAAAATCTAAAACACAATCTGTTCTTCACACAAGTCCAAAAATTAGATAGAGAACCCAATTAAACAAATGAGTCAAAAACATTATACTTGTTCAATGATGTATTGAGGAAGATGATCCAAAGCTATATATTACAAGGTGTTACATTTGGCCTTGCTTTTCAAGGCTACCTAGCTATAGTTATTTGATTTCAGCAGTCTTAAGATAATTTTCTTGATTTAATTGAAATGTTTTAAATGTTATTTTTGACATGTTAGAAAAGCCCAGAAGCGGCAATAGCATAATATCAATTAAAAGAAAAAGATACAAATAAAATCATTTTATCTGATTACAAATATTACAAAGCAAATTGCCTGAGATAACAATTAACAGTATAAACTCCATATTGGGTTTAATTAATTTTAAAAGCCCTGGACATTTTAGACAAAATAACTCAGGACAATTTGAAGAGATTGCTTGAAATTTCCTTCTCCTGCTTTACTGATATTGATGTCCTGTTTGTCAACATATTGATTTACATTGACAAAAAGCACATATTGGCAGTCAGTTATTGCAGATTAGATGTAGATATTTTCCAAAGTTGTGTGGTAATTTTATGGTTAGCTTCCATGCACAAACAATTCACAAATAATTTCTAAACCATGAGTTATATCCAAGAATGATGTTTGCATCTTTGCCATGCAATGCTTACTCTGAAATCATGTTGACAATTTTATGAATTTCAGACCAAAATATGGCAATAGTGGGACAAGCCAAAACCACGAGTTAGATTTTCAACTCTTGAACTGAATCTCCAACAGCAGCCTTTAATAAACTTAATCTGAAGTGTCCAATTTACATACTGTAAAATAAAACTTACTATTGTGTGAGCTGCATTTTAATACTAAAATAAACTAATTACTATATTCAGCTACCTAAATAATCATTTTAACTTTTCTGAGATTTTGTTTAGTCCAGTTATCAGTTGCAATATGATGCAGTTTTGAAAAAAGATATTAAAAAGTGAAATAAAATTCTTGTCCCTTGCTTTGCTACAGGAGGAAAAGAATAACATTTTAGTTCTCCATTTGTTAAGAGAAGGAAAAGTTGAAAAGGTTGTTTTTTTTTTAAGAGGAATCCTATCACATATTCAAATTTACAGTATGTGAATTTATATCAAAGGAAAAGATGTTTGTCATTGCAATTATTTACATCTTGCTCCAGTATGAGCATAAAGCATCTAGTAAAAATGTCTAGAGAAGAAAAGCTGACTTGCCTATAGAATGTTTGTTATCAGTGTAACACTGCCTATCAACAGAATTCAAAAAGCTTTTCAGCCTGAAAGGTATCCTGCTGATTAGAAAGATAAAGAAGATATCTTTATTGAGAGAGAATGATACAGAATATTGGTTCGGAGAAAAATACTTCACTTTTATGTATGCTTATGTATTCAGCCCTAACATGCGATGTATCAGTCTCATTTTGAAGCATATTCTTGGGCTCAAATCTTTCCCTATAATAGTAAATCTGCATAAGCAAACTCTATTTTTAAGGTAAATGGATGTACAGATGTTTATAAATTAAAAGAAAGTGTATATAACAGCCTCCTCTTCCAGATAATCCAAGACATATCGGGTAGGAGAACAGGACAACTGGCCAAGACTGTACATAACCGAAAAAGCAAAGCCTTCTTTGCATTGATCTTGACTCCTGTCACTTACTCAGTATGTCGGACATTGTGTTTGGATGACACTACAGAAATAGTTTGCTGCTGCTTTTTTCAGGATGGTTACAGATACTCATTTAATTATTTTTATTTTGTCTTTAAAATATCATTTTGTATGACCAGCCAGTACCTGAAGATGTGTTTTACATTAGGAAAGCCAGAACGTATTTGATGTTATTGCTAATTATGTAAATATATCATATAGGTTTAGATTTTCACTGCTCTCTGGATCTTACGGGTTGTTGTTTTTGATTGCAAGAGTTGTACTGTTAAGCTGTAAGAGAAGAATCAGAATCAATTCAATTTAAAAACACAATTCATATTATAAATGGCATTAAAGATGACCATTTTTATTGATGGTTCCATTCTGACATTTTGTATATCCAAGGTTACTAAAGCTTCAGGGTTTGGGACAAAAGTTTTTGGTTATCTGCAGTTATTAGCTTGCTTTTTGTAAGATGCATGTGCAAAAAGGCTGGATGAAGTTTTTCCCATGTGTAGAGGTTTTTTTCAAGGTAATGGAATCCATGGTTTCTTCCTCTACAGTTGGGAGGGATGGGACAGAACCCCATAAATAATGAGGGTCACCTGTATTTTGAACAAAAATGTCCTAGGCAACAATTCAAAAAATATATTTATAGCTTTGTAGTGTGAGATGGATGAATCTGGAGGAATTTGGGAGATTCATGAGGAACTTAGTCCTAATAAAGAGGTTTAGCCTTAGGCAAAGAGACTTCATTATTAGGGTGCAAAGTTAGCTGAAACAGCACAAAATAAATAAGCAAGTGGTCGCTATGCTTACGCGGGTGCAGGGATAAAGTTTGGGTGTGGTGGAACTGCACACCACCTGGAAGACAGCCACTATAGGTAATGGGACAGATGCTATAGTAGGTTGCTATGAAAATGCCACTATTATTATATGCATGTGCAAAGGTAAACTTTTGGGGGATCTTCCACTGGCTTAGAAATGTGTAGGTGACCAAATGTGGATTAGCCAATGGAGTTGCACTGTTTGAAATGCCTTGTGTGAAACTGACAACAGCTTGCCGGTATGTGTACTTGGGGTCTTTCACTTGGGAATGTGAAAGTGAAAAGGTGGTTCTTCCATCAACCCTGGGGGTCCCATGGTGAGCCTACAAAGTGGTTGAATGAGGCTAAATGATGGTTGTCCTCCCACTATCTTGGGGTTCTTTTATGTTTTTATTCCTTTACGTTTTTATTTTTGTTGTTACTTATGTCTGATTTTTTAGATATTGTGATATGTTCTTAATTGCTATTCCGCTTATAAGCCATCCCAAGTCACTTTTTGGGAGATGGGCAGCTATATAAATTTGCTAAATAAGTAAGTAAGTAAGTAAGTTACTTATTTAAGGTGTCCTTACATGTCTGTCCAAGACTCTACAGACTCTTCATAAAGTGTTGGAGACTTTTAATCTGTGTCCTGAGAGTAGAGGAATGGACCTGAACCTTGCCACCCAGATGGCAGAGGAGGGTGCTGGGTTTTTCCCCTCAGGCATTTCTCCAACGGTAGCTAGTCTAAACTAGGTACCAACGGATGGTTGCAACAGTGTCTAAGTTCTCCTAATGCAAATGAAGTGCTCTGAAAGCCAGCAGGGAATATATTAAGTAGGTTTTCTTACAAGACTTAATGACCATTTCCTTTTTTATTTCATTCCTTCTCCTGGTGATTTTGCTATATCACCCAGAGAGTGAAGCAGCACAGAACAGAAACTTAAACTGTTCCATAGAGATGCCTCTAATAATCAGTTATTGTTTGTGTTTGTTAAAATAAAAGCTGCCAGTAAACCTGAATGGTAAGATATGGAACTAGCCCAACATTAGAAAGTGATAAAATGTAATAAATATAATGGAAATATTAGTGGTATAACTGCATTTGCATGATATCATGGGAGACAAAGCTGGTCTGTTTTTGCTTCACTGCGTTTATCAACCATTATCTGTTTAGATGTTTTAGATATCATGTGCATGATTCATAAGATTATATCATGTTCGTAAGATTCACTCTATTCAAGAATTAAACATATATGTTCAAGTCAATATCCAAATGTGAAAACCATGAAAAAAAACCCCACATCCCACTTATCTATCTACAAAACAAGTTACAGATACTATAATGTAAGTATCACCCAGTGCAGAAAAGGATATAGCTAGAATGCAGTTCAGGTAAGTGCAGTATAAAGGAATATTAACTAAGAGAAAATGTATTTGAGAAGAATGAGACACATATGTGGAGAAACATAAGAAATAAACCCAATGAGCTGAATCACAGGAGAACAAGATAATTCTGAAATGAGTAGTATATCCCATCTCTGAATTTTATTATGTCTTCAAGAGAGCCAAAACTCTTCTCATGCTTGAAGGAGCCATTTATTAATTATTAATTGCTTATTTTAAATCCTCTTGCTTGTTCTAAAGCTGAATTTGACCAAAACCAGTTCATTGCAGTCCAGTCTTAATGAGATTCTGTTCTCCAATACTGAAAATACATTAGAGGAAAAGGAAGTGGGAACATCCAAATAAATCTGTGCAGAAGATTTAAGTATTTGTGAGTCTAAATAGAGGAATTCTTGATTGCCAGGAGACACAGGTATGGGCAAATCACCATTTTCAGACTCAATACTTCATCAATAGGAATGAGAATGATGGTACTCCAGGATAGTTTTATAACTATCCCAATCTGCAAAAAGAGGTGAAAAAATGAATCCAGACAGTTAGTATCCAATTGGCCTGCTGATTATGGCCAATAAACCATATGCTTACCAACTATATTCAAAGCTGCTAGACTGGCCAGCATAGAGTAACATTCTGGTTGCCGTGCAAGTCAGGTTTAAACCAGGAAGTCAACCAGTATATAATTCTTCACCAATACTCCATCATCAGCAACAGACTATTGCATCTAATCAGAATGCTTAGTAAGACCATAAGAAAAGGAATTATGGTGGCCACAATTTGACCCATTTACCTGAATCCTCACTCAGAACAGAGTGGAACAAGGGTGTATTCTAGCCTTATGTTCAACATATATGTGAACAGATGGATGAAACTACTAAGCAAGAATTCTATCCTTCAGAATGGACAGATAAGCCATTAGCTGTACTTCAATATGCACTGATGCTGCAATTTTATGTATCACAGAGACTGGTATGAGGATGAGCCTTAGGGGCCTTGCCATTTATTGCAAGGAGGTCAAACTATAAACTATAATTAAATAAAAATATGTTTCCCAATGCCCTAAGTTTTATCAGCATACTAGGTATAGATAGGACAAACATAGGCCATGTTTGATCTTTCAGATTCAGAGACATTATTTTCCAAGCCTCAAGTGACTGGGGAGAATAAGCATCATCACAGATAACGCTCTTAGCTGCTCAAGAACTAGAGTTCTGCATCTAGAGAAGCAACTATACACTGGCCATCTTTAAGATTTTGGAGGCTTAAAACATTATGTATGGTTTACGTACCTCTATTAATGGGAATGGCAGAAGACCTAAACTGTGGAGTCAAAATTCCTTAGAGAACATTTTCATGTTCCTTATGTTGCTGCAAATGTACTACTGTAACACAGTTGGAATATCTTTGTACTATACTATACACTATACTACTTTGTACAGATTGGATTTGTTGTTTGAATTTTTTATTTAAATTAGTTTTTAAAGTTTGATCCCTAGTTGCTATTACTCCTGGACAGGTTTGTCTCATCCTGGGAAAAAGAAATTGAACAAGATATGAAATATTACTTTATTATTATTAGATTTTTATCCCATTTTAATGTGTACTTCAAGGCGACATACATACCTAATATTCCTGCCTATTTTCCTCACAACAACCACCTTGTGGAGAGACAGTGACCAGCCCAAAGTTACCCAGACACCTTTCATGCCTAAGAGGGGCCTAGAATTCACAGTCTCTTGGTTTCTAGTCCAGCACTTTCACCACAACACCAAACTGGCAAGTACTTTTGGTTTTCATCACCATTAGTGATTACTTTGGGTCCAGAAGCAGCAAAAACTGAAGTCAGGCAATATTGTTGTTTTTTTAAAATATTTGATTGGTGAAATATAACAACCAGAAAGTATGATGAAGTACAACCAAACTGTAACAGTGCTAATATAATCAGAAAAGAATATACAGAATAGTAATTGAGAGACATTTGAAGAAACTAAAGATATATCCATAAAGGTTTAATATAGCATTAGAAGAGAATATGTGTAGCTCAGGGTTGAACTGTGGAGTCCCTGGGGTTCTCTGAGCTTGGTTGTTTTCCTGCAAATGTTTTGTTACCCGGCTAGGTAACACCTGCAGTGCTAGAATGGGATGGGGTTTGCTCCCTGTTTATATACTGTGGTATGTCAGTGGCTCAGTCCTTTAACATATTATTACATCTAGCCATATAGATGACCTATTGCTCCATCTCAGTTTCAATACAATGTTATTTCAATACAATACTTATATCATATACTTAGATTCTTAATGTTCTAGCTTTTTTTCCAAAAACTAATAAAATGTGAAGAACGGTAAATACTTGTTTGGGGAGATATGGAGTTATGGATTTGAACTTAGACAAAGCAACACACACAAAAAAAGGTGGGAAACTTCCAAAAAGGTATTTTAGTATATGGAAGAATTGGCATTAACAGATGTTTGGGGACTATGGAATGCAGAAGAAGGCAATTTGTATATTGACCATCAGAAGGACATGAGCTCTGTCCCCTTTTCCCCATGGGAGATTAATAAGACACCCTTTGTCCCCACAAATCATGTGATAAAGATAATTTATTATAGGAACTTGAGGGTTTTCCCTAACCTGAGTAAACACATTGCTCTCTGTCCTATTGGAGGGTAAATATAAAATCCCAAGAGCAATGCAAGCTAAAGGAAGCAGAAACAGAAGACCACATACTACAGTACTTTATTGCCCATTCTATTACAGGACTTCAGAATTCCTTAATATAACAACTGAATGCTGTATACCAAGGTAGGTCAGAAACAGAATAGGTTAATCTATTACTGAATGATCAGTCTCCACATGCATCAAAGGAGAATGCAAAATGTTGCTCAATTGCCATTTATACATGCAAAGAATTGTTGTAGAGTCTGAAAAATCCAGTCTTGTATGATTTATTGCATTTAGTATTTTTTTCCTTGAAATCACTACTCAGTTTTGTTCTCTGTACATTTAAAAAATATTTGAAAGTTGATCATAGAATCACCATGTTGGAAGCCACCTTAGAAATCGTATTTCTTCTTAAATCAAAGTGAACAAACACATGAATGAACAGAAAATATATAGTGACATGTTCCCAACCTGGTAGCACGTGACATTATAACATGTGCTTATGATAATTAACTTACCACAGATATGATTGCAGTGAGAAGCGGGAATGAATGACTCCTCAGAGCAGTTGGGTGAGGTGGCCCAACAGCTGAAATTTCCTGAAGATTATCAGGTAATGCACACTCAGCTGCATTTTCAGATTGCTGCACTATTATGTGAATTGGCATCTCCTATAATATGGCATGCAAGATCTAAAACAACAGAGAAGCATGGAGGGAGCAAGATTATGGAAAGACGGTCTTCTGCCAGAACTTTTATTTGCTATATAATTATATTCTACACTTCAATGTAAATTCGTAGGGTGTTTGTGTGCTAATGGTAATACAAAACAAACTACATTAACATAATACTTTAAACGCTCTCTTTGAGATACAGTATCCACTTTTGAATTAATCTCTTTAGTTATTTGATCTGGTATCTATCTTGTTCAACAGTTTGGAAACGCCTTTTTCTGGGAATGGAAGTCTCCCCCCTGCCTTGCACTGGGACTCCCTGTAGTTTTCACTGGTGCAACAATACAGATGCTTCAGCCTGTAACTAGGCCAAAGATCTGACTTAAGAAACTTTAGTTGGACAATGAATTTCAGTCGGCTGATTAAATCTGCATGTATTTGCGTACATCTACATGCCCTGCATTTGGAAACGAACAGCGTATTTCCTATGCTGTAATTACCTTTTTCGGACGGCATTTGCATCTTAACAGACACCTTAGAAGTGCTCATCTTTCCAAGGTGAAAAATGCCACTCGCCATCAGGAGCTTTATGGATGTATGTATTAAACATTCATAATGCCCTTAACCATAGATCTGGTTAATCGATGATATGCTACTACCCCCCCCTTTTTTTTTTTTTTGCTTCATCTACTCCAGGGTTCAGCCCAGGATGCCGCTGAAAGCAACACGTCCAGAGACTGCCACCCGTCGCAACGCTGCGAGAGCTTCCTCGGCACATCTCCCCCACCGCCGCCCCTTCTGCTGCTAGAGCGCGCGGAAAGCTTGGCTGCGGTGCGATTTCAAAATGATACGGCAATGATAACGAGGCGGCTTCTTGGCAAGCGAAAGGATGCCTTCCTGCAGCTCCCCGGTTTTTCCATCCAACGCCTCTCCGCCCGAATGGATCATGATCCGGATGGATCTCAGACCCCATAGGAAAAACCAACAACCAACACAAGGGCAGTCGGGCGAGCCTGACGCCGCGAGCTTTGGCCCTTCCTCCAGACAAGACAACAACAATTCATGGCTAACAGCCCCGGCTGCCGGCGCCTTTCCACCATTCTCCTGCTCTCGCCCTCAAAGGGGCGGACGGGTCCCGGCTCACCGATGTCTGGGCAGGAGGCAGAGGGCGCCGGGCAGGGCAGGGCCGGGCCGGGCCGGGCCGGGCCGGGCCGGCGCTGGCTGCAGTCGGGGCAGAAAAGGGTCGGCGGCGGTAGCAGCGAGCAGCTCCTGTCAGCGCACGAGGCAGGGGTCCCTCCCGCGGCGGGCGGGCAGGCAGGCGGCCGGCCCCGCCCAGCCTGGCGTCTCCCCCCTCCCCGCCCACCCATATCCCGCTCAGGAGGGGTCGGTGGGCAGAAGAGCGCTTCAAAGCTCGGCCCGGAGACGGCGGCAGGAGCAGCGGCGCGAGAAGCCCTCCCACCGCCGCCGCCTCCCGCTCCGTCCCCCCCTCCTCTGCATCCCCGGCAGCAACTTCCCTGCCGGCTCGCCGCCTCCGCCGCGCTCCAGCCAGCCTGCGCGCTCTCCCGGGCTCTCGGTCGCGCAAGAGCCGCAGCGGGTGTCTCAGGGGACGATGCTCTGGCTCTCGTGCAGCTCCTGGGCGGCGGCTCCCTTGCTCAGCTCCTCAGGGCTGGTCTTCGCCGGCTGGCTGTGGCTCCACCACCTCGGACTGCCCGTGACGCTGGCGTCTTCCTTCCTGACAGGTAAGGGCAACGGCGGGGTCCCGGGGGAAGCGGGGAGCCGCACGCGCTCTCCACCCACGCCTGCAGAAGTTGTGCGCGAAGAAATTACGCGAGGCGCTGGTTTCCAGTCCGTGGGGCAGCGAGGATGTATGCACGCGTGGAGACGGGCATGTGTAATAATAGCCCGGTTGGTGATTCGTAGCGCAGAACTTCTCTGCTAAGGATCGCCTCGTCAACTAATTTTCCAAAAAGGCCACACAACGTTTACTAAGGTTCTCTCTGGATTTCTCGAAACCCAGTTATGAAGCAGGTACGATCATAGGCAGCCAACCCGGTTTGGATGCAGTCCCCTTTTAAATGTCAAATGCGCTTTTGGTGCCAAGCGCCGCGTGAGAGGCCCTGGCGTCTCTCGGTGCGTGCCGCCACATGTGCTCGGAGCCTGAAGTGCTCTCCCGTGTGAAGACAGCTTTATCTTGATGATCCAGCTACCTGGCTAAAATTGCTCTGGGAGACACGCGGTGCTTTCCCACCCGGCATCCTTGCAAGTATTGCCCCTGAAGAGTTGTGTGGATTTAAAGATTACGCATTGCATGTCAGAAACAAACTGCACGCTGTGCTAAGTAGCATTCTTTTCAAGCAGGTGAAGGAGCTACGATGCACCCTGCCCCCACCCCGAAGCTTGCCTGATACCTGGTGCAAAACCAGCCAAGTTCTAGACATTGTGAGAAGTATAACATTTCCCAAAATAGCAGTTGGCATATTTTTTAAAAAAAGATTTCAGAGTGATATCATCTCTCTGTGTGTGTACATCTTACTAATCAAATTCATTTAATAAAGAGTCTGAAGAGTCTTGCTCTTTACATTTCAAGTATGTCGGCAGACAGAAAGACTAGTATTTCATACCCCTGATCTGATCCGAATTAGGTAACAATAGATGTTCCCCTGTTTGTGTCCATAGAAAGATCAGATCTACAGTCTTCCTAAATTGCGTTTAAAAACGTTTGACTTCTAAAATGCCATGCTAGCAAAGCATTTGTGGGAATAAAAAACTTATCTCATTAGATCCGTTTTTATCACGTCGATTAAATTTAAAAGATGCTTGTTAGTTACGGAAAATAATTATCTCTGTTGTGCTTTGGGTAGCTTTTAACTTTTTAGGGGAGGTATTCATCTTGAGATAACATTAAGAGTGTTGTTGAAACTGAACCAAATGCAGATACCCAGATACCTTTGATGTAAGCAAAGGGAAAAGATAACGATTGAAAAGTAACTCCTGCTAATTTCAGTAGGGCCTATTTCTGTATTTTTATGACAGCAGCATTTGTTGCAGTCTAGTGCACTGCTGGTTTTTAGGCAAAGTGCAGATGGATGCTGGACAGGCAAAGTGAGGAAGTAATATTAATTTTTAAAATTTTCCATACAGGTTCTGTTGCAAAATGTGAGAACGAGGGAGAAGTTCTACAGATCCCATTTATCACAGACAACCCTTGCATAATGTGCATTTGCTTGGTAAGTGTGAATTCTTCTGATAAGATCAAACAAAAATGTCTGGTGTAATCATATATGGCTTATCATTTTTCTTTGTGCAGCCAGAGGTTATCTCACCTTCTGTACTGGCTGGAAAAACTTTCCAGCACCATAATCTTGGAATCATATCCTTGACTTCAGCACAGACACACATCTTTCAGCTGACTTTGCCCGTGACATTGTGAGGGTGCCTGAATGTTTTGTTTGCAGGATATATTTGTGTTTGACGCTGTTTCCTCCACACAGCCCTCCACCCTGTGTCTATAATATTGGGGCATGTTGTTAGCGTACAGTGAATCTGTGCTGCTAGCCAAGGAGAATGAAGATACTGGTATTTAATCTGAAGCTGTGCTTATTTCAGCCCAAATTCTTAAAGAAAAAAAAAAAAGGTCAAGAAGGCAATATGGTCCAGGTGGTTTGGACATCCAGATCTGCTTTCAAAATCCTCATGATGTGCCTTGGTGCTACTTTCTTGGCTAGACATATTGTCATAAAAAGACAATGTCGTACATGTGATACTTCTGTCAAAACTTTTCCACTCTGAGGATGACACTGACTGTTGTTTGTTCAGGAAGTTTAGATTCCTTATTATTTAACAATGACCCCAGTTTGTATTCAGGAACAAAGGAAATAACCCTTTCCTTCGCAGCCAATCTCAGTTTCATAGCAGAAACACAGATTGTGTAGACCAGACTGTATGAATAATAGAAAAATTATTACTGGTAGTTAGAAAAATCTTTTTCAAAGTAATGTTTAAACAACGATCGTATAGGAATTACAGTAGAAAGTTGCATTTATAGACTTTGGAAAGTGATTTGATAGACTTTGGATTTTCTGATATGTATTTATTTATGGCAATCAAATGATGGTTTTCTACCTATCAGGTCAGAAAGGGAAACAGGTGTTTCAGATTACTGCAACTCTAAAAGTTGCTCTTAAAGTTTTGTTATTAAGATACATAGCTCTGTAATTTGTCACTCAACAAAGGAAGAAAATGACGTAGCTGGGGAAACTAGAATATAATAAATTATCTGTGGTTTTATTTACAGTTATAGATGTCTGCAACCAGCTGTTTAATATGTATCTGTGTGCTTTACATATTACAGTTAACTTACGTGGTTCATATCAAATCCTGCTTAGCATCTTATTTAGTTTTCCAGCTTTCATTTGCATAAAACGAGGAAGTATGATATTAAAGATATTTCTCTTAACATTTATACTACGTTTACCGCAGAAGTCTCACAGTAGCCCTGTTTTCCCCAATCAAGGTTCTGTTGCTTCTTCAATATTATGAGATGTTTCTTCCCCTTTTAATTTTTTAAAAACATCTTCATCCCAGTAAATTAATCTAATTGACTTCCACCAATTAATACACTATTATGCATTGTAGACATTTATATATTTCCAACACTGGATTGCTTCAGTTGCCTTCACTTGCACTCTTAATGCATATTAAGATCTCTTTTCCTGATTTTGGTGGAATCCCTGAAAAGTATGCTGCATCCTTACATCCATAAGGTTGTGAAAGAAAGGCAAGAAGAACTCCTTTTCTGATTGGAGCCCCCACAACAAGGGTTGAAGTACTCATGAGATGTCCTTGCACAATCCTTTGTCAACCCAGGCCTCTGCCCTTCCCTTTCCTCTAGCCTCTGGTTTGGGATCTGATAGAGACCCATCATGACAACCTTTTTGCATACTTTACTGTGAAGTTTTCCCATCCAACATCCCATGCTTACAAAATCAACAGTATGAAGTAAGTTCACCATCAGACTAGGAGAAAGCATGTACGAACACACTTTCCAAAGAAGTCACTGTATAAGGAAAAAGAGAACAGTCATGCTGCACCTTGTGTTCCATGAAATCAGACTTTAAGGTGCTGCCAAAGATGCTATAGCTAATAACTCTCTCAATTGTATATCAACTGTGATGTCAACAGTTAACTAAAAATAGATGCACAAAAGCAAAAACAATTCCCACTATTTCTGGTTTTGGTTTTCTGTCTAAAAATGAACTACTTTTTCCTTGTGCTACAGGGAAGAAATAGAACAAATTTGATTCATCTCCATCACCTTGTTTTAAATTAACATAGTCACATCTGTTCACCCATAAACAAAAGATTAGTGCTTTATCTTTTAAAACAAATCATAAACCTTTATAAATTCCTAGTCTAGAAATCCGCATTTTAATTTTGGTGTTACACCATCTGGAATTGCTTTACAGTCATACTAAAGGGATAAATCAGACAATAAATAATTGCGCTTTGGCAGACTTAATGCTAAAGTCATTTTCATCTATAAAGCTTAAGTCACCTTTGAGTTTTGTGCACTCTGTGTATTAACATCTTACTATGTTAATGCAGAAGAGAAGCTGGAGGAGAGACATTTTGCAATGCGAATGAATCTTCCAGCTAATGTAGGCTTTATATTTACATTACAAAGAAACTGAAGAAAGCCTTGCTTTATGGGTGAGAATATCTTAGAAGACAGGAGAACGACCTTTAAAGATATTTACCATTTCTCTGATTGTGTCCAGTGGAATATACATATGTACACCTGTTTCTTCTTACAGTGTGACACCCATTATAGGCTGAAATTCTTTATTCATTACAGGTTGTCCATCTGCCAAAATAGCTCTGAAATGAATAAAATTAAAAGAGGCAAAATGTTGTGAGTCATATTTTTCACCCAAAGTTACTTAAAACAATGGGTTAAATTAACTTCTTTCTCTGAAAAAAATGGATGTGTGTATTGTCACATACTATGCTAGACTATGCTGAAATGAGATTGGGTGAAGTTCAGAGCATTGAGGGAATACCCAACCCTTTTTAATGCTATTAATTGGACAGTACCATCTCTATAAAATTTTCTAGGAACAGTGATTCATACTTCAGTAGAAACTTTCACTAAGCACTTCAGATTACTATATGAACATAATTGCATGGAGCCTCTTTATGAATTTTGGGTCAAATTAGATGTTTTTGGTACAGGATGATGGGATTTTTCTAATTGCCTCACAAAAATGCAAATCAGGGAATAGAAATTTAATCTGTTATCCTCTTAGCTCACTTATTTTGATAGAGAAAGCTGGATCCGGAGCTATTTATATATCCTATATCCACACTGAAATCAGTGGACAAATTAACTGAAACTCTGTCAGTTTCAAACTTCATATAGCTAAGATAGGAATGAACCCAAAGCATTTAATCTTAGTAGAATTACTTAGAAATAAATATTTGGAATGCCAGAATGACAATTCTCAGTTCCTCCTCTGTTTCTTGTTTGTTTTCCATAATACTGCATAGCAATCCATATTTGCTTTCTAATCATTACTACGTGAGTAAGTCAGAGGACAGCAGTACTTTATCCCAAACACTCATGACATATTTTTATTTTGTTGTGCTTGTACAAGGTAGATGATAGGTCTACTGTGTTCATATGTTATATTTGCAGAGGTGATCTGCAACTTCTACCTTTACAGTGGATCATATTTATTGTGCCCATAGTTCTCACTATGCAAATGGGCTTATAGATGCCAAACACACAAGGAGGTGGGATTTGCTATTACAATTGTGATCTACCCCTCTGCATGTAGAGAAATATTGACACAAGCCTTATGTTTCTATTCAGGCAAATTCTATTCAGGAACATCTGTAAATTACCTTCATTTATTTATTATATGGGATACTGCTGCTACTCCAAGAAATTATAGATCAGTCTTCCCTAATCAGGTGTCTTCAGTGTATTATACTACAGTTTCCATAATTTCCAGCTGAAAAAGGCTAGCAGCAACCTAACACATGGAGGGCATTTTAGTTCAGTCTGACATATTCTGAGTCTTCAGAACTAGGTGCTTGTAAAAGCAGCAGTTTTCTCTAGAAGCATCTTCCTGTTCTTCCTAGTGATGTATTATTGGCCAGAGATTGCTTTGCCCGTGACTTCTGCCATGAGATCTGCAAATCTTCCCCTGTCCCACACAGTTGTCATGGTATAGCAATGTTACTGAGGACAAATAAATATGGCTTGCTGCCAAAACACAGTAGCCGTGCCAAAATTGTGACAGGCTGGCAGTTCAGTCAGTTATACAGGGAAGATAATGCAATATTGCTTGACAGATGCTATTAACTCAGTCATCCAAAAAAATAAGGAAGAGGTGGAACCTTTCAAATCCTGGCCTTTCTTTCTCTTCTTTCTCTGGTCTTCGTTGCTCTCAGGCAAGAACTGGTTTGGCCAGGATGCTAATATAGTCCATTTCAGTCAGCTCTACCCAGCTTGGCTTGGTTCCACTTTCTCAATCTGTAGCTTCCATCTTCCTCCCACATTTAACTTACAGAATCTTTTTCTGTACACTAACCACAACACATGCCTTAACTGACCACCATAACAATCTTGCATCTTAAATTGATCAGAGTGACCTTTCTGTTGGCTAGATTTTCTCGATGCCCTCACATATAGTGTTGGTGGCATGGCTACTGCTTCCTTTAACTTTTGATATAATTCCACCCAGCTGTGTTGTACTAAAACCCCATTGATATAGCTGATTCCATGAGGCTTCCCCATAACTTCATTGCCTACCCTCCCAACAAGAGGTCATGGCATGAGAAGCACGCACACAACTTGCTTCACTACATGTCTCTTGTGCATATATTGTATACTGTAACCTTTGTACATTGTGCATATATTGTATATTGTAGCAGAGAGCCAGCTTGGTCTAGTGGTTAAGGCACCAGGCTAGAAACCATGAGACTGTGAGTTCTGCTCCTGCCTTAGGCATGAAAGCTGGCTGGGTGACTTTGGGCCAGTCACTCTCGCTCAGCTCATGGTGTCACACTTGGGCGACAAGCTGGCTGGTATATTTCTGTCGCAACCGATGGATCAACATTCAGTTGACCCAAAAAAGCGGATCCTGCACCTGCGGGAAAATGCTAGGAAGAAGAAAAAAATTGTATATTGTAGCCATCAAGGGAAAGCATTGGTCATGCTACTGTGGATGGATGTGAAGTGAACCTGACATTGAATTCCAAGGACTGAGTCCATCGCATTCTAGAATAATTAAGTACAAGACAATGTAATATAAAATCATTATGCTGTTCTCTATTAGAGAACAGAGATCTGAAATATCAGATTATAGATATAGATATAGATATAGATATATGCATGCCTTCAAGTCAGTCTGTCTCCTGGTGGCTGCCTGGACAAGTCCCTGCAATTTTCCTGGTTTTTCGGAAATGGTTTTCCATAGCTGCCTTCCTAGGGTGGAGAAACAGTGACTGGCCCAAGGTCACCTGTCTGGCTTCGTGCCTAAGGCAGGACTAGAACTCACAGTCTGCTGCTTTCTAGCTTGGCGCCTTAACCGCTACACTGTACTGGCTCTCCCATGTTTTTTAAGCATATGGAATTAATATTTCTTCCATATACCCACACAGAATTCAGAACTTTGTCTCATACGCAGATACATTAGTTGATAATTGAAATTCAGGATTTAATACCCATTAGACTTTTCCTTACTGAACTTTAAGTGAAGCACTACATAACTATGAGCTGCTTTTCATAGGGGACCCGAGTTTGGATCTGAGTTTGTACATCAATTTATGAAGTTTGACTTAAGCAAAACTGGCATGAATGAATGGGCCATTACATAGGTAACTCTAGAGACATGGACATTCATGGCAAGTCTAACTGTGTCCAACAGAATCAATTCGTACATTCAACTGTCAGCCATCAGCCATCCAGAGTCTAATAGAGTAGGTGGCTATAACAAATTTAATGAATTAATTAAATTAAAAATGAAGAACAATCAAAATAAGGTCATGCAAGTAAGCAGGCCTTAGATTTGGGAGGCTAGGAATGAAATGTTTGAAAAGTCTGATCTTACACGATATTGCTAAACATAATAAGAAAAGTGGATTAGGGACACATTTTGTATGGAAGCTCTAATATAACAGGAAAGGCCTATATAGCAAAAGAAGTATTTTAATGTAAACGCTGGTCTAAGCACAATAAACTACCATATTTAGTTGAGTTTGACTAAGTCTGGAAATAGATCACATTGCATATTGTAGCATTTCATGTAAAATATGCCATGCTTCAGTGTTATCTTTAAAAGCATAAACTTACCGCAGTGTAGAGGAAAGAAGTGAAATGAGATCCTATCCATAATTATAGGATTAAAAACACTTGAGAACCCTCCGCAAAATCAACCTAGGCTGGATTATTATTATTACTATTATATATTTTTGAGTTTTCAATGCTGGGGTATGATTATGGCCATGAGGGCTACAGCTTGGGTGGTGGTGGGAGGAACCATGTAATTTCATTCCATGTGTCACTGTCTACATAAATCTGGAGCATCTTACCAGATAGCCACTAGGATCCAAGAATAACCTTGCCATAAGCTGTTTTTGGATTTTACTTTTTAAAATAAAACCAGACAGGGAAAATTAAGCATGCAATTCAGTGCAATGGAAGATAAGAAATGTTTGAATTCATTTGTACAAGATGAGAGTCAGACTCTTTCACAAAAGGTGTGTGTGTGCACATACAAGTATTTGTTGTTGCACAGTGAGCATGAACAACTGTTTACTGATCTGGTCCAATCCATTGGAATGTTCTAATAGCATGTTTTCATCAAATTTCAGTCCAGGTTCCTGCCAGAAGGGTTGGCATAGGGCTTGGAGAGGTGGAGGATCATGGAAAAAGTGAGCAATGTGCCTGAACCACAGCTGCTTTTGATGGTTAAGTAAATACATAAAGCTGGGGGGGGGGGACCAAAGGACACGTGCATTTCAAGGTTAAAAGGAACCCCTGCCTTTCGTTTCTTAGGTTCCTCATCCTTTTCACTAGAGTGATAAACCTGTGTTGGATTTGACACTCTAGCTGGTGCTCAGTCAGTTGATATCAAATTCCTCACAGATGTCAAGGAAAGTTTTAGCTTGGATTATACGAATCAAAGTGGTTGCTGTTCAATGGCGGGGCATTCAGTCATTTGAACTCTACCAGCAGCCAGGAATGCTGTAGCCTAGGCACAGATTTATTATCTCTATGAGAACTAGGATTTAGTTAACTTTCAAAAAGAAGGCAGCATATACTGCTATGATACACCCTTGCCATGTCTTGGAACTGTAGCCATAAATCAAAGAAAAGTTATAACAAAGTTATAACAAAGAGCTAATTTCTCATTTCCTAATTCTCCTGCTAAACAGTTTATTCAGTGAAGCAGGTCTTCCACACATGAAGATGAGTTGCTTTACTTCTGATCTGTTGGTTGGTTGGTTTGCTACAAAAAATGTTGTTGTAGTGCGTAAGAAAAATGGGTGTGAAGTAACCATTGATCCAAGCCAGAACACCTTGACAGAGGACATCTATCTCAATTTCCACCCCAGCAATTTAAAGCTTGCCAAGTATATCTGAGCAACAATCATTGTCTTGTCACTCCCAGTCTTTTATCATCCCAACCTAGATGATAACAAAATGAAAACAGTGTGAGCCAAGAACTATAACCTGGTACTGGAAGCATGAGAGAATTTGGGAGACAGGTACCTAGGAGGTTGCTCTTACTTTAACGAGAAATTGGCAGTATGCTTGGCATTAGTTTTATTCAGAATGAAAGATCATTCTGTAGTTTAAATTTCCATTTCTATATCCAAATGTACCATATAGAATTTGATCTTGCAGTTATAAAACTAATATGAGACTCAGTGTTACAAGAGCATATATTGCCCCTAGCTCTACACTTCTAATTGATGTAAGGTAGAAAATCTATTACTTTTCAAAGTTGACATTAGATTCCCCCCACCCACCCCCAAAACCCACAATGTAACATTACCTCCCTATCCCAAATGCTTTATATTCTTAAATTCTCTAAATACCCTGAACACACTAATAAATCCAGTTATTTTCTTTTGCACAGACCTGTGGTAATGCCCAGTCTTGTCTGAAGTAACTGTTTGGCATATGTCATCAGTGAAAACAGCAGTGTCTTAGTACATCAGGATCCAATTTTTATTGTGTCAAGGTATAATGGGGCCCAGATAAAATAGTACATATTAAAAGAAATTCATCAAGCAATATTTTCATGCCCATTTTATTCAATATAAATTCAAGAGCTGATGTATTCATCCAAAAAAGTTTTTATGAATTCAATCTATACTCGCTTTAAATGCCTTTCTTGCTATAAAAAGGTATAAATTTTATTCTGCTCAGATCTATCCAGTAGTTACCAATAGCTTTTACTGGCCTCATATTGAAGATTTTGATCAGGCTTCAGCAGAAACATCGCAGAATAAAAACATGTCTATGTGTGACGTTAACATGTTGATTAAACATGTTCAAGACCACATGAGATACACCTGAAACAAAACCCCTCGTTAAGTCAGGAGAGAATCTAGAGATGTTTTAGAGATGTCACATTGATTGATGCATAAATTACTAACTTAGCAATAACGCTGGAAAGGGGGCATATATTAATAAATGAAAAAGTTAATGTGAAAGCAAGATAAACTTCATCTCTGTGCCATGGTTTCAGCTGTGTAGCTGCAGTCGTGTTAGTGATCAGGCCTTAAATATTTCTTCTATTATTACGGAAGTTTGGGGTTGGAAATACCACTTGGTTGTAGTAATATAGCAGGAACTAGTGTCCTTTGGTTAAAAAAAATAAATAAATAAAATTCCACCAAATATTTTGTTTCAATTAGGTGAAGCTGGTTGCATCTTCCATTAGTGTACTATCGCTGCTTGAGGCATAATTACTGAACAGTATTTTGTGTGCAGATGTGGAAAGGGTTGCTTCAGTAAAGTTGCTTATTCTGCAAGTTGAACCCTCAACCTTAAAACAAAAATGATAAAAATTAAGGTCTGAAGACTGCATTGGGAAAGCAGTGTCTCTAGACTAGTTGTAACAGAACAGCAAATCCTGCTCATGTACTGTAATATTAATTAACATATGGAAGAAATCACTGGAAATTGAGGTTGAGCAGCTAATGGTTACATGTATAAAAATAGACGTAATGACTGGACTGGTTAGCTTGGTTGAGGAACAACCTTTTTTTGGTAATTATTAACAAATTGTGACGAGAAACATAGGAAGAAGAGTTATCTATTACTTTGTCCAAATGGATTTTAAAAAATAGATGATTGAACTCCATAGGGTGTGATACTTTTTATTCTTTCCAGTTTGACGCAATGTTGGAAATAAGTTATGTAAAAGGCCCAGGACTTTGGGTCCATCTGTCTGTTTGCCAGAAACATAGCTCTCCAAAACCAAAATAGATTGGGGCAAACTTGGTGTGGAGGAGGAAAAGCTAACAAAAGAAGGATTGAGTTGACAAATGGCCCAGATCAGAGTGGGGCCTGCAGAAAAACATTCCAGAAAAAAATCCCCCAATGTATCTCTATGGAAGAGGTAGTAAGTTCCTTCTAACCTTTTCCTGGTCACGCGCCCCAGAGTGGAGCATATGCGGCCTGTCCTGTGCTTCCTTGGATGACATAGACGTAGATGAATCTTGAGAGGAAAGGAAAAACACATAGCACGTTATGTTGTTACACAGAATGCAGACACTTCATTTGGATGCTACAGGTAATTCCAGAAGCCAACTTCTACAGGCTTTCCCTACCTTGTATCTGTAATGCCAAACTGCTGCAGGTGGCTTCAAGGTCAGACTCCATACTGGCAGAGGGCTGTGGTGTTTAACCTTTTCTGCTATGGCTTCACTCAGTACTTTTCTCTGTCCAAGGGAAAAATATTGGAGGCGTTGTTTCTGTGAATCGGAAAGAAGCTGGGGATGCTCTTGAATGAGCAAATGACTCAATGAAAAACAGATCAAATGACTCCTCCTACCCTCAGTCTTCTACTCCGTTTTCTACTTGCTGAGAAAGGGTTTGGGGGAAAGTTGAAAAGGTGAAGACATACAGAAGCAAACCTTAATATTTTTGTGGGAGCTTTGTAATGAACTTGTGTAGTTTCTACCTGCTGCTAGCCGCATATCAGTTTCCATAAATATCTGCTGCTGTGGAAAGTGTAGATAGACTGTTTAATGGTCCTAATTTTTATTGCCATTAAATACACAGTGCTTGCACATGTGGGTGTGTTGCTTCCTATATTACTTCCTGCAGCTGGTAGTAGTAAGAGAAGATTAAAAAGAGACCTTCCTCCAATCTTTGAACCTCGAAAATGCACACGGATCCATAGCAGTTTCTCCCTCAGAATTCCAAGTCCCATCCACTGTTGCCCATTTGCTCTCATACGGACTTGGCCTCACACTGTTAACTGTGGCCACCAGACATCTGCTCCTGTTTCATGTAGAAAAGAGGGAGATCTATCCAAACTTGCTGACGTTACCTCACAGCATATGTTCAGCATATATTCAGTAAGCTGGGCAGTGGCAGCACCCGTTAGAATTCTGGATAGTTCCAATGGTAAGAAACAGCAGCTTTTTCCTCCAAATTACTTTTTGGGATCATCACATCTGGTGGGGGATGAACCACTTGCAAAATCACAGTGGACAAAGATCTCTTTTGACCACAAAGTTTCCCCAAGTAGCTCCAAATGACACTTTTAAGTGGATGCAAACTGGTGTTTATTGGACTCTTATTTTGTAGGGAATACTTCTACTGCTACCTCTATGTTTATATTATAGCACAGTGTTTTTCAAACTTGGCAATTTTAAGGTGTGGACTTCAACTCCCAGAATTCCCCAGCCAGCATGCAAACACTGTTATAGCACATGCAGATTTGGAATAATGCAGATATGAAGAAATATTCCTAGTAATATCATAGGATTTTACTTTGCCATAAATCCAAACACTTTGACTGATCTGCTCTTTTAATGTATAATACATTGAATCTTTCATAGTATGGGTAACACAGAGATTTTGGCATGTTTCTGACACAGAAGAACCAACAGTTAGGTTTGGAGTTGACTGATGCTAAATTTCAGGTAAATATTCTGGAAAGAGCTGAGGATTTTGGCATAACCAAAAAATTCCAGAAATTTTAATTTTTAAAAGCCTATACAGTTAAAATGAATAAATGATTAAAATGGCAAAGCTTGTGCCACTAAATAATATAAAGAGGAAAATATAATACAGGTTGTAAATATATTTGGTATGTTTCTACTTTGTATCAAAACAGGCTTCTTTAACAGGAATGCTGTAAAAGAGAAGGTTTAATATCAAAATTCTGGTTTAAAGGCATACTATTACTTGTGCATACTTTTATATAATCTGTTCTTCTATTGAAGTGCTAATAGATTTTTTAAAAATTAGGATCTTGTAATTCTGTTGCAAATATCTAGTTTTGATGTTGCTATATAAAAATAGCATTTTTCATGAAAGGAAAAAGAACACCTATTTTTAATTCTCCATAGTGTTTTATTATTTAATTTTTACATAGTTACTGTAACAAATGTATGGTTAAACTTAAAAAGAAAACGGCATAATAAAGATAAAAAATAGCTTTGTGTAACCAAAGACTTCAAATAGCCGCTGTTCTAGTGATTTTATCATAATACTATTAAAATACTGACTTTTCCTTTTAACTGTGAATAGTTTCATTTACATAGCAATTCCTTTATTATCTTTAGAACATAAGAAGAGCCATGCTGAATGAATAGATGATTATCAACAGTGTCCTCTTCCATTTTTATGGCTGTTTTGGAAGCAGACAGCTCTGCCCTGTGCACATTCCTCCTATGAAAAGCCTAGAAATTTAACCAGCATTCAGGGGTACTCAGGCGGACTTAAGGAGAAGGCTCAGACAGATAAGTTGTTTTCTACTGTAGGTGAAAAAGTAACTCGTATACAGAAGAGCATCAGCTGCTGTAGAAACGAGTCCTATCTCCTGCTGTTATGTGAGATTCCTCCCTGCTCATTTCTTTGCCCTGAATGTGGAGGGTACCTGCACCTAGTTTTGATAATGGTCTTGCCCAGTCTCATGTCACCTCGTCTGGCTTTCACAGCTTCAACCCTTATGGGGGTTCTTCTGAATACTCACTACAAAAATGCAAAAAAATCACTGCCCCAAATCAATAACTTGCCACCAATTTTTGGTAAAAGGAGTTCTAGGAGCTTGGGGGGCTGCAAATGTGTAGCTAGTAGAACAAATGTGTGCGCTGGGTTGCCTATCCTGGATCTAGAGAGGCCTTCAATATTCTGGAGTTCAGAGCATGTGGTCTGTTAAATATGCAGCAGTCACATTGTGCCACTCATCCCTGGGTGGATACCTGTTGGCAATCTCATCTTCGCTGCCACGAACTGAGAGGGCTATTTGAAGTTGCCTTTAAAAAAAATGTTCTTAAATGCATTTTTTTGAGCTTTATCAAGCATTTTGAACTTCATCAGTCATGAAGAACAGAATATGCAAACATTGCCCTCCTGGCAAGGGGCCTCCATCCATGGAATACAGAAAGCAATATTATACTTCATCTGCATATTATTTCATCTATCTAGCATCGTCCATGTCAACTGGCTGTCAGGTTTTATAGACAGTTGTTTTTTATCTGTTCTGACCATTAGATGCCTTGAACCTTGGGCTTTTCGAATGTAAATTATACACTCTACCACTTAACTATGTTCCCTCCCCATTTTGATCTTCAGCCGGCCACTTGTTTACAGTAGTGTACGTGATTCTAGATGGCACCACCATCTGTTCCCATGATGAAACCAACATAAAATTCCACTATTCTTACAGCTAGGCAATTTGGGAAAGTCTCAGAATTGTGATCTTCTTTCATTCTTGGAATTTATTTATTATTAAGATTGTTTTTATATTGTATTTTAATTGATTTTATCTCTGCTGTAAATTGCCCAGAGTCGTTTCAAAGAGATGAGCAGTGACAAATTGGATAAATAAATAAATAAATAAATAAATAAATCGCATGTATATTCTTCTATTCCTCTGAAAACTTCCTCCAAGTGTCTTGCTTTTATTCATTCTGTTTAAATGCAGACCTAGAAGCGTATCTTTTCTTGAAATGTATGTGGCATTTTAAACAGAAAAAACATCTGTAGCTGGCTTTCTTCCTGTGTGGATTTTTTTCAGCCACGTGTAATCCTGTTTCCTGGCATTTGAGGAAGATGAGCAGGATTAACAAGCTGCTATCTGCTGTCACTACGTATGGAAAAGTAACCTCTCACAAAGATTGTAATGGCAGTTGATATCTCACACAGCTTTAACAACCATCACGGGGTATAGCTGCAAGAGCCAATTCTAAAGCAGGGTGTGTTTCAGATCGCACAGGGCCTCTCTTCGGTTTGCCAGCGGTCGAGAGTAAACCTGCCGGTGCCTTTACCAAGCCCCGCTGGTGACCAGGAGTCATTTTGTCAGAATAACAGATGAGTTAGGCACTTTCAGCCTGTCACTTCATGTGCGGTGTCAATGCTTGTTAAAACCAGACATTTTTGTTCCATTCGGCAGAGACAGCAGGAAAGAAAAGGAAGCAAAAAAAGCAAAATCTGGTTGAATTGATTCTAGTCATAATTTATTAATGAACTCTCTGTGTTGCTTAATCTGTTTTGTGTGCTTCACTGCAGTGGGAGAAATGGAACTTTCTGAGAGAGTCTGATGGATTAAGAGTTTTCAAAAATATTTTTTATGCTTTCAGACATAAGGCTAGACATTTATTCCCATAAACCAGTGTTGTCCAAACTTGGCCACTTTAAGATGAGTGGACTTCAACTCCCAGAATTCCCCAGCCAGCATGGGAATTCTGGGAGTTGAAGTCCACTCATCTTAAAGTGGCCAAGTTTGGACAACACTGCCATAAACAAATCTAAAATCCAAAACCTTATTTTCAGTGAATTATTTACACACTAACAAAATGAATGTATGGCTTTATTAAAGAATCCATTTTGCATGTTCTGGTTCTATTCAGTCTTGCAAAATTAAACTTTCCAAAAATTTTATATGACCAGTAATTATAACCATTCTGGAACCATTGTGAACTGGCAATCAGTCTAGGATGGTGGTCAATCCTGTTGGAGCTTCACTAGGAGACAAACTAGGCATCGGGGAGCCAGGCCCATCTCCTGACTACTTGGGATAGGCATTTGTATAAAAGTTATCTATGACAGCTAGCTGGGAATGAGCGTTGTAAGCTATAGCTCAGATTCCTCTGGAATAAATATTGGTAGCAATTACTCTTTCTCAGCTTTCATTAACTTATTATTTTGTCCCTTAACGGCGTAAAACCAATTGAGCTGAAAACACAATTTTAGGGATAAGAATGTTAATTTAAATTAATTAAATTAAATTAAATTAAATTAAATTAAATTGAAATATATTATTAATCCTTACAGTTATTCGGTTTGCTAGTGAATCTGTGCCTACTCAGGACTTGGAACATTGTCTGTCTTTTTTTTTCTTTTTTCTTTTTTAAATGTACAACATGGGAAGCATTCTGCAGCTAGAAATTCCAAAGAAGTGAATAAAATATTGTGGTGGTGTTATTATTGTTGTTGACTTATATGACAGGCGAAGTTGGAAAGACTCAAGGTAGCTTATTGTACTGCCATCAGAGGTGTTATCTAAATTAAGCAACAACCAGTTCAGTTATAATAGTCTGTGCAGGTTTTCTCAGCAGAAGGGAGATAACACTGAGATTTATTCCCAGGAAAATACAGATAGGATTGCAGGTTGACATCTCTTGCTCCAGTTTTGAGGGAGGATGGTGTCCAGACGTCTTGGCATCCAGACCACTTTGCTCTTCTGTATGATTCCTGTAGGCCTGAACTATACCTCCCCCGCTCCCAATAGTTGCACCTACAATTCTGATTGCCTCTCTGCCCAAGAAACTCAGTGGAATACCAGTTCTGACAGGGGTCTGCTCCATGGAGCATAGAAGCAAGGCAAGGGAACTGTGAGCCACCTAGACTTCTGATTCCCATTTGAATGCCAAACAGAGCCCCATCTCCAAGTGAAAAAGTCAATCTGTTGCTGTAACTCTAGGGGGCTTCACAACATCAAGTGCTTACCATGATATCATGGTTGACTGGGAACCAGAAATGTTGCATTTCCTTCTTGAGTCAGTGAATTCTTGGGCCCATCTTTCCCTGCTAACGTTCCTCACATGCACTGTTAAGTTTTATAAAAAAAACTTTATTAAACAATGGATTTGATTGAACTAGACCAACAGACAACCAGACCAACTAACACTCATTTTTTCCATTATTGATTTGCTCATTAATTATTTCATTATTGTAACAGTAGTAAATTGCAATTGTAATTTACTTAATTACGGGGGTTAATTAAAGTTAAAACAGCCTGATTGGAAGGTAGCATAATACATATGAAGTGCTGTTGCCAGCATTTAAGTTCATAGACAAAACTGCTTACGGGAGAAAATTGGTACGTGTGGAATTTCTGCATACAGATTGTAGCTCTGAATGGGGATGACCATTTAACCCTCAGCTACTTGATGAAGGTACTGGATTTTAACACAGTGTTGTTGCAGAAGAACAGCTTCTAGAGATTAGTCCACGGAGGAAGTCATGTGAGTTGAATATAGTAGGTTTAAGCTTGTAATGCATCTATGAAATGACTGATGGGCTGCTCTTCAAAAAGCTGTGGAAGAATGAAAATTAACGCATGGACTTGTTGACATTTGAAATTGTGTGGATGAGGGAGAGTTTAACTCTCCAACCCATTCTAGAAATAAAAGTAATTTAAATATGTATGTAAAAATTAGTTTATTATGCTACATTGTTTAGCCATTTTTTCATGAAAAATACTCTTCCTCCTTTTCCTAATCTTCCTCCTTCCTCCTCTTAAGCCAGTGTTTCTCAACCTTGGCAATTTTAAGATGTGCAGACTTCACACATTCCCCAGTACTGGCTAGGGAATTCTGGGAGTTGAAGTCCACACATCTTAAAATTGCCAAGGTTGAGAAACACTGGGTTAAGCTGTACAGATGATCAGATTTTACCTGGCACAGTTTTAATAGGTTTGCAAAGCTTATCATCCAAAGATTCTTGCTTTATTGATAGCCCAGCACTTGAAAATTTCATTGACCTTGTCATATTTGTCATTGCATTGGGACATTTTAGCAAAGAAATGGATGCTATATGTGATAATACAGTAATCACAACTGACATGTGAGATTGAAGTGATCAATTTGACCCAATGGGTTTAGGAAACCAAGTCAGTCCTAAAAGCTGGAGTACGCTGCCTAAAAATGCAACTCTGGCAAGCCTGTGTGTATCTTGGGTTTTTCAGGAAAACTACATACCACATTTACAACTTTGTTTACACAGGTCTCCCAGAGTTATTTTCTCCCTTATGTAGTGCTTGCTACTACACAGCACAGGCAAGATCACAGAAGAAAACAAAATCAAGCTCAGCTCTTCTTCTGGTTACAAGTACATTCAAATAACAGTGACTGTAGGCCTCTTGTTTAGATAATTTTGTAATAGAAAACAGATTGCTGCTACTTTCTTTGGGCAACTATTTTTTATTTTTTCAACCTCTTTTGACAGATTTTTCACAATTTATATAGAGGCAACAAAGGACATCCCTGATATGGGCTTTATACCTATGTTATTATTTCTTTCTCATGGAAGCTTTTCAATATTTTAAGGTCAGAATGGACAAAAAGTATATAGATGTACAAGAAGAATAATGCCCTGGACAACAAGGAGACCGTGTTTCTAAATGTCCTGCCCCCTTCCAATGTAAAACTTCAAGTAGCATGAAAGAAAAGGGAGTAAAGTATTCCCTGTTGTTTCCCCTGATGTCTGTCCTATCCTTAAGAATACAGTATCATGAAAACACTGTAGATTAGTGATATAGTGGGGTCATGTATCTCTAGAAGATCATTTCGTTCAAGAATATAAGCAGTAAAAGACATTCCAGCCAGACAGATCAGCAGGGGATTTTGCTTTCTTTCTTTCCCTTTAATCTGACTCTGTTTTTGTGTTACATGGAACTGGATTTCTTCATGGGATATGACTTGTTGCAAAATAATCTGGGAGGCCCAGTGGGCTTTGTAACCCCTCTTGAAAATGAACAGTTTCAAGGGCCGCTTTGTTCAGAATTTTGAGTGCAGGCTCTGGCCACGAGGAAGCCCAACAAGGTAATATTGTCATAGACCAATTCTCCAGTGTAAAGACTGTCTAGGCAGACCTTTGATATGTAGGAGAGATGAAGAGAGAGAGAAAGAGAAATCGCAGTCAAAGCAGCAGCAGTGAACACAATGTTGGGATGAATAATGCCATCGTTCAGGTGAAATACAAGGCTCATAATGTAATATTGCTGCAAAATATCCAAAATAAAACCTTGATCTTGTTTGACAGATAATACACGGGCATCCTAGAGAAATTCTGTTCTGTGGTTGAGGAGAATATCTGCATGACTGTTTAAGTGCAGGAACTAGCAACTCTTGGCTACTTCAGCCATCTTGGCCCTCTTTGTTACTCTACCTGATGGCACAGTTGTCATCCTATAGGTGTTGTGGGACTAGACATAAGAGCAACTGTTTTATTTTTATGAAGCTGGCATTGTATATTTTAATATAGTTGGGACATACAGTACAAGCATCTGCTTATGAGAATTTTGTATGCCTATTGGGGCTCGTAAGGTTCTCTTACTTTGAAAAGGACCTGCTTTTTATTTCCACACTAGATTTAAGCTACTTCAACAGTTGTTCTCTCTTTCAGGGCAACTTGGGGCTTTACTTCTGCGGAGGGTATCTTGGATCACAGAATTCTTAGTTCACTTCAGTTTCAATCATCTTTGGATGAGGACATCTCATCCAGAACGATACCAAATCAATGTGTTTTTGCAATGTTAGTTTAATTTCAAAACATCTTGGTCTGTGGCCAAGCTAGTTTTACAGGTTTCTTGTACAATTTTTGAAGCTGTACCTTGAAAATGTCCAAAGTAGCCACCAGAAATGTAGCTCACATAGAGACTTGTCTTAAACTGCTGAAAGAGAGGGCTCACATAGATGGCTGTAATAGTAATAGATGGCTGACAAAACAGTGCAGTTGCTATAGAGGAAATGGAAGGTTAATTTGCTTGGCTGAAACTTGACACAGTTAGAGGGGGGTGAACACTCTTGGCAAGTTTCAAGTGGAGAGGGGAAGAATAGCAAGAGTATTGGGTGTTGTTGAAAACCTGAGTGACTCAGAAACCCAGCAAGCTGGGCAACTAATTAGATAGCAAGAGATATGTACACATTTCAGTGACTGTCCTGGGTCCCTTCAGGACCTTGCCAATGACTGTTGTGGATTTCTTTTGGGTGTTGCCAATTGCACCATAAGGAAATGAGTGTAATAAGGTGGAGAAAGGCTCTTAAGGTTTTGTTTTGTTTTTAGTAAAGTAAATAAACCCTGAAGTTTCCATAGGAGTGAAACTAGGAAATCAGTTTATTCCATTGATGGAATAACATTAGGGGAATGCCACTGCAATTAAGAAAAAAACGAAAAGCAGATTATTCTTCCCTTTAAAGATGCTTCTAAGTGCAGTTGTTATAAATCCCTGGATTTGAAAAGCTCAATATTTTAAAATGTTCCATGTGGTGACTTTGGGCCAATGTATCTCACAGGGCTGTTTCTGTGGGAAAAATAAGAGGAGGGAACATTCCATACACTGCCTTGACTTCCTGAATTAAAGGCAGGGTAGTCATCTGATAGATAAAAAATAAATAATCAGTCGCTAAGATGTTGTTATAGTGGGTGGCACACCAACCCTTAGTCAAAAATGTCCTGCTAGTCATTTCATTTCAAAATTACAAGGCCTTAAGAAAATGTTAGCAAAATCCTTGGTGGATTGTTTCTTTCCTCAGATATTGGTCTTTTTTCTGCAACTACACTTAACTAGGAGAGTCAGGCCCTTTAATTGATCAGCCTCAATTGTCACTGAAGACCATGCTGATTTGATTTCATGAAAGACAGAACTTTTTCAGGAAACTGAAAACTGCTGGAATGACACTGATACAAATTTTTTTTTTTCATTCAATTCTTAGGATCAGTTAGACCAGTACTACTCGATGTCTTTTTCTAACCTTCCATTTAAAATAGTTTTTAACATGAACTTTATTTAATTGGAACTGAATTCAGGTAACACTCAAGAGTCATACAGTGCTTTATCCATCTCATATAAACCAGGCGTTAAGCTGGTCTTGTTGCTTGATTGGCAGAGACTGGAAGCTTAGCTGGTTTATTACCCTATTCACAGTTAATAACAGTAAGCCTAGTTTGTTCCATCTAGGGTTAATCACAATCCAGGTGGCAGCAAGGGTTTACCCTGGAACAGTAGTGTAAATATTGTACCTGGATTTACGCTATGTTTAATTTTAGTTTAATTAAAAGCTTCTCTGTATAAATCTGTGTGCACTTGTATACAGTTAAGATTGACTGTTTAAAGCAAATTCAGCCTAATGTTATAGATTCTAGTCCATTAACATAACTCTGTTCTAACGGGGAAATGGATCCATATATCTATGTACATACATATGCTTCTGTTGCCCACCCAGTGTATGCACACACAAATTCAAGCACACACCACCTTTGCTTAATTCGACAGTACCAGGGCAGTTCCCTGCTGACAGGAAAACTCAGATGTGCAACTGAGCACAAGAGAAAATTTGTTTAAGCATCAGTCACACTGCAGGAAGTGATTGTTTGGCCTTTAGGGAGTGGTGTGAACTGCTTATACAACTTGGTGGCAGGATGAAAATTTGCAGTGAAATGGAAGGTCTTTGTGCAGACACAAACCTTTGCTTTTATTAATGTCTCCTTTGGGTCAAAGTGGAATGCCGAAGGGAATAATTGATGTTGGCAGAGATCTCTTGTAGACGGATCTGTAATACCAACCACTGTTACCTAGGATCAACAGTGTCCTGCTGGTTTGGGTATTGTGGTCCTTTCGACCTGCAAGATTCAGGGCTTATTTTCAAATTCTTACAGGAGGGCTTTTGGAACTACTCCAGCTGAGGTGTAAAAATGGAAAATGTCATGTTGGAATAGAAAAATCACCAAGTGTGGCTAAGTGTATTTAATATACCTTCCATATACACACAGAAAGAAATAACATCTGAAGCTGGGTCTAATTGGGTCAAATTTTCATCTGAGCAGGTCTTGATGGGGAAAGAACACGTTTAATGTAGTGCTATGGCAAATGCTTTTGCATGTTTAGGATTCTAGTTCACTCTGAATAAAAAGAAATTGCTCTTGAGGTGTTTTTCAAAAGAAAAGCAATTTTGGGAAAATAAATCATGGATGGGCATGGAGTTTTTTCAGCACTTGGCTTAGTTATGAGAGAGCTAAAAGGAGCGACTGCATTTTTCCTTATGCAGTTATCTTAACAGAAGCCTGGAGTCTTTCTGACTTCATATGCTTAGTTACATCTCAAGAGAAAAATTGGGGGACTCTTGCTGTGAAACATGTTCAGATCAGAATGTATGGGCAGCCAAAGAGGCTGCAGAACAATGGAGAAAGAAGTAATAGAAAACAATAGCCTCAAAGTAAGAGTTTAAAAATCTGCTAAAATCTTCTTTAGAATGGAGTAGGAAAACAAAAACCCTTTTTCTAAGAACATTTGTGAGAAATTCAAATACTAAATTCAGCACAGTATGACTTTTACAGGACCAGAGACTTATGTATGCACATATTCATAGCTTCCACGCATAAGTGGAAGCTCCCCATTGGGGGAGATGGGCGGCATACAAATTTGAAAAATAAATAAATAAAATAAAATAAATAAGGTCTATGCGTATTTGAAGACATAATATATATGAACACACAGACAAGCCCAGGTTCATATCAAATGTTTTATGTTTAATATGTATGGGGTTGGAGGTTGGGACATGTGGTAAGCCTTACTATTATTTTTGTATCCTGTGGGAATTGACCCAGCATGCTCTTTGTTACTCTACAAAGTTTGAGGATATATAACATAGGATAGGCTATGTTTTCAGATTTATTAAGGGAATGCAGAATAAATTATTTGAAAAGCATTACAAATACATTACAAAACTTTACAAATACAATGCACAGCTGTTGCATAGATAACCAGAATGGGTTATTGGAAGTGAAGAATGAATTTTTGGGATTAGTCTCTTCAGGATTCGCAGTTTGTTTCCCGTCTATACTTGATAATCAAACTTTAGGTTATGAAGACAGTAACAGGCTATTCCATAGTGCTTCCCATATGCCCAAAGAAACTACAGCTCCTGTCCCAAGACATGTGTATATTGAAGAAAGCAGGTTTTGAAGAAAGCAAATGATTGAGTCTTTCTCTTGTTCTCTCTTTTTCTTTGCTGAATTGCAATAGGGAATCCTGTAGGAATGTTGGCAGGAGACCTTAAACTGTGGTTTGGAACAGATCCCATTCTAGGTCTCTGTCAAACATTTTAAATATATATTTTTTTTTAAAAAACTTTTCTTTTTATGTTGGCATTTTATTTTACCGTACCATATGAGTTAAGGATTTTTAATCTTGATATGATTTGTCATTTATAATGGGGGTTTTATATACAGAGCTGTTTGATGGTAGGTAAAAAAAGGGCCCTAGTTTGAGAATGAATATGAGTTATTGGTAAAGTGGGACTCCAGAATAGGCAACCATAAAGTCAAGTCTCTGTTTGGATTGTCTTTCTTGTGAATCAACTGACTTAAATTTTCCCAGAAAAGGGAATTTAAGTTCAGTAGTTTGCAGTAAATGAAAGACATGCTGTTGTAACAAAGTGATCAGAGACCTCTTGATCATTGTAGACAGCAAAGTCAGTTTCCAGTTTCCATCATTTTGTCACATTCTAGGGTCACACTTTAGCATAATCATGATCTCAAATAAAAGGGTGAAAATGTGTAGATACACCTGAGCTTAGTTTTCAGGGACTCGTGCAGCTTCTGTGGAATGCACTGAATTGGCAGCAATTGGTAAGATTGCTAAGAGGAGGGCATATAAAATCTCTTTTTCTTAAAGACGCTAACAGGACTATGAAGCTTGTTTAATATTTATGCCACCAGTACTCCTAAGGACACTTCTTTTTAAAACTAATAATAATCATGTATAAAAACTAATCCCGTTTGTTCCAATAGGAAAAGGAAAGTCCTGGTTTAGACATGAGGGCAAAGCTTGCTTCTACTAAACAGTGAAATCAGGTTGCACTGATTTTGTCTTTAAACACACAAAGCACAGATTATGTATTATGCTGCTGTGACAGAATCTGTTTTACAGTTTATCAAAAGGCCTTTCTTCCCCTCTGAAAGAGGCTTCTATTTTTCTACCTTTTTCTCGGTGTGCTTTAGAATTTCTCTGAGTGATATATTTGAGCTTACTTTATTATAGAAGGAAAAGGAAGTTGCTGTTACGAATAATGATTTATATTAAAGAATTACAGGTTTCCATTACTCTTTAGCCTCCCTGGCTGCCCGTACCTCCACTCTAAAACAAGAAACAGCTCATGAGCTTCTTTTGGTATACAGGCAGTCCCCGGATTATGAACGAGATCTGTTCCTAAGTCTGTCTTTAAGTCGAATTTGTAGGTAAGTTGGAATAGTTATTTAGTGTCAGTCAACACAGTGTTAAAAGCAATGTGATCTGACTTAAGATGATGGAAGGCGTTCTCCCTCCTTGAGCTGACGAATCGTTGAAGCTGCACAATGTTTTCATGAGCATCACAATGTTTTCATGAGCATGTGTTCATTATTTATTGAGTATTTGACTCAAATTTTTAATATAATAGGCTTTATGGTAGTCTATTTGTAAGTACAAGTTGTCCATAAGACATTCTTTAACCTGGGGACTGCCTGTATCACTGAAAAGTGGGAGGGCAAAGAGACCAGGTTACCTGAGGGACCCTCTCTCCCCAGGTATTTCTACCTGTCCAATCTGGTCTGGCAGGGTGGGTATGCTATGGGTCCTGTCGACCAAGGAATGCCAATTGGTATGGCCCAGCAGGCATGCCTTTTCCACCATAGCACCCATCCTATGGAACATTCTCCTTCCGGAGATTAGCTTGGCCCTGACCCTGATAGTCTTTCATAAGGCCCTAAAGACCTGGTTCTGTGCCCAGAGCTGTGGCCCCAAGTGTGTGAAGGGTCCTGTCTCCTGGCTGTGGCAGCGACTGTTGATTCTGATATCTTCCTCAGCTGCTGTGTACAGTGGTACCTCGGGTCATGAACGCTTCTGTTCACGACCAATTCGGGTCACGAACAGCTCCGTTCGGAAAATTTTGCCTCCGCGAATGCCAGATCGAGTGACGAACAGGATCCGTGGCCATTTTCCCTCCCATGACACGTGGTCATGGCTTCCTGTAGGGAGGGGGACTCTCCCTCCAAGCAATAACCGCCTCCCCACCTGTCCTCCATGCCAGAAGTCGTGTCGAGCAAGGTTAGCGTTCTCTCTCTTCGTACTGTATTTTTTTCATATTTTTGTGGTTTAAAAAAACAACATACGGTTCAGAACGGATTAACCGTAATTACATTGAACCTTATGGAGAAATTTGATTCAGGACGCGACCAAAATTGGGTCGCGACCAAATTCGGAGGGGTCAGAATGGATTAACCATATTTACATTGAACCTTATGGGAAAATTTGATTCGGGTCACGACCAATTCGGGTCGCGACCAGAGTCATGGAATGAATTAAGTTCGTGAATGGAGGTACCACTGTATTTTAATTGTTGTATTTTTGATGGGAATTGTTTTTAATGTATTTAAAGATTGTTTGCTGCCCAGAGTCACTTGTTGTGATGGGTGGCCATATAAATGGAATGAATGAATGAATGAATGAATGAATGAATGAATGAATGAATGAATAAATAAATAAATAAAAGAACTGTAGCCTGCTAGAGAAATAGTTATATACTGAAAAATAGAAGTGTCACATATACCTCTTCTAACAACAAAAACAAAAACAAAAACAAAAACCAAGCAATCAAACAAAAAAATCCAGGAATTAGCCTGAGAGGAGCTTTGCCAGGACAAGGTCCTGGAAGCTTGTTTGTTTATTTTAAGACAATCCCATCAACCATCTTATATTTATAATTGTCCCCTTTGTTTACACATCATTTAAACAAACAAAAAACCAGATATGAATGTATAAGCCATCTATTAAAGTAACTGTGGTGCATGGCCATAATTACATTTATTATGAATTTGGGGAACCTGTTATGGATTTTGCCTGGCTCCTGTTGATGGTTTATAAAATAGTTTATGACCAATACGTCCTTTCTTATTCATTTATGCCAAAAGTACATGCTCATCTTTTTTTTTTAATAAAGAGGAAGAAAATCCTCTGCTCCGATCTCAGAAATGGTTTCTGAATGTTGCAGTTAGATCCCCCTGCTTCTCCCCACACCTTTCTTGATTTCTTTGGAGCAGTATCGTCAATGTATCTGAGCTTTCAGTGACTACTTACTTGACAATGTATATGGAGATTTGGCAATATAGATTTGCCTTTATTCTGATAATTCTTGCTTCTAGTTAATGGCTCTGTTTAATGGCTGGGAGAAGTGAAGATTCAGACTTTCTGGTTAAAGCTGATTTTGCCTAATTTCTCCCCCTGCCTTTTCTACCGACTGCCAAGTGAAAAAGAAGACCAATGTAACTAGATTTGGGCCACTAGTTAAGAATGGCATTGGGGTAGATGTGGGGATGATTAAAAAAAATCAAAATAATTTTTCCTTGTTTGAGAAGGCTTTTTTTCTTCTTCATATCCTTACAATCCATATGGGGCCTTGGAAACCTGCCTTTTATAACACCAGGCTATAATGGATGAAACATGATTTAATTTGAGAAAGCAACAGAAAAAATGGGGTGGATAAAATGATATACAAAGAAAAATTTTCTCCCTCCACATCACATTTTACAATTCCTGACATTTCTGAAGATACTGCCTACATGGTATGAATCATGTTAGACCATAACTTTTTTCAAAGGATATTCTGGAACGGTTTAAGGATCATATCTAGCTGGAGCAGAAAATGGGCATTCTTCCAAGGGTTTCTATGGAATTACACATGCTTGTTTTAAGGGATGAATATTCAGCAGCTCTTTTGAAATAGTAGAATAGGTAATACAATATCTTTTTTGAGCCAGTTCTATGTTGGCAGAAAGTCGTGCAAGTTTGCAACCTGTGTAGACCTCTTCATGAGGCAGACAGGGAAGATAGAGAGAGTTTTTGTTTGTTCACTGTATTAATGCTCAATTAAATTTGGAACATTGGCAAGTCATTTTGGCTAGATAGAATAGGACCATAACATTGCATGCCCACACTTAGGATAATACAGCACTTCTCCTTATGTATGAGGTTCAGCAGTGGGGGGTTTAATTGGAAGCAATGAAATTTAGCATCAATAATTTGGTGAAGAGAGTGTGGACTGGCCTTAATGAATTCATCCCTTGGGGGTGGTAATATATAGGTAATTACAGTCAGCTTTGGGCAGGTTCAAGAATACATTTATAAAAGAAATGTAGACCAGAAGAGCTACAAAGGAAAGGGGGAAAAATGGTGGAACCAAACAAAGGAGGCAGTTCTAAAGGGTTTGTTTTTTCACACATTAAGTCTAGAAGCATAGCTGTAGGGAATCTTCAAACTAGAGATCTCCTGCCACTCAAACCATCATTAAGTGTACAGTGGGAGAATTTAATTCATAACCGAGGCCTGACTTTCAATTGTAGTGCAGAATATGGTTGCATAAACATCATGACCATCTGTTGGCTACAGACAGTGACATCAGTGGTGCTGAAATATATAACAAACATACAACTGTCTTTACACAGATGGATTTAAAGCAGTGTGGCAACTTGCAGGCTGCAGGCCCAGGTAGCCCTCCATCTTTTTTTGGTGGGGGTGGGAAGGATACCCAGAATCTCCCAAAGATGGTTCAGTTTCCTCCTAATTCTTAGGAGATGTATAATGTGCTAACCCTCTGGTAGACATATGGTCATATAAAACTCCCCTAACGAAAAATGAGTAGAAATCAGGCCAAAAATACCATCCTTGCCCCCTTGGGTGATAATATAATTTTAAAAGTGGAGGGAACATAGATTAGGAGATTGCTAATTAATAGAATTATATATTGATCAATTCTGGAGGAAACCTCTATTTTAATTCTGATTCCAGCTATTTATGGAAAGTCAGGATTTCAGCAGTGCCACAAGGCTCTAGTAAAGAAGAACCCCAACTCTACCTTCTGAAGAAATGGTGGTAATGAACAATTTAAATCAGTTTATCAACAAACTGTGCATGCCAAAGACACAAACTACTCTGCATAGCAAAAAGGCAGAATTCTCAAGTTGCTCAAGCACTTTTAACCATTGTGTTGTCCTGAAAGTGCTGAATAGGGGATATTTCTAAAGTTCCTTGGATTTTTGAATTCTAGTATTTATAGCAGGGATAAGGAGATTGAAGCAAGGCTAAATATTTATACATGGCTGAGACCTCTGCTAAGAGCCTGCCTTTCCTAAATGTTCTAAATCTCCCATTTGGCACCATTACTATTTGTATGACTAGCAACTGGTGCTTAGGGTGCGGATTCCTGCAAGGCAGCAATAGTGAAAGTTGGGAAGCCACAGGTATCACCCCATTACATGTGGAAACAAGTTTTCAGCAGGAAACAGTGTTTTTTTCAATGGTTACATGCAAAGTGACATGGATCTCCCTGGTCAAATGAGGCAATGAGATTTTAGAGTTGAAAATGTGATATAAGCGCCAAAATGGAATAGTTGCGTTGGTAGGAAATAATTATGAAGAATGGAGTGGAGATTATGTGACCCTGTATTAATCATCTATACCTACAAACATTCTGGGTACCATGGCAAAAAATTACTGGTTGTCAAATTACTGGTTGTTTATAGGCTTCAGAACAATTTAAAAAATGTCTCTGAAGCTAAATCCAGAATGGGCCAGGACAGAACAATTAATAGATTATGGAAAATGAAAGAAAACTTGAAGGAAGGTTCCCGGCTATTTGAACAAAACAAAGTTAATGTATTGTGTCAAAACAGGTGGTAGCACCTAGCTTAGCTTGGTTGAACTAAAAAAAGCCTAAAGAGAGTCAGATCTGGTTAAGTTTAGATAGGGAACTCTTAGTAAATCCTGGGGCTGTAGGCTGGACTGGGAAGTTCAAAAAGCATGCTGGAAGAAGGTCCTGGGAAGCCACTTCCATACTGCTATCAAGAAAACAACATGGAGAACCCACACAGTCATCAAAAGTTGAACTCAACTTGAAAAAGACTTTACTCAAGAGTTACAACATAGAGACTGTTATTAGAATGCAATTCCTAAAATATATTGGAGTCTGATCTCTGTTGGGATGTGAATGCTTCAGGATTGAGTTGTCTCACTAAGGATCTGGCTTGCATAATTTACTGAGCCCCTACTACACTAGCCATCTAAGTGGTGGAGAGATAATCAGCCTGATATTTACATCAATGAAAGAAGAACTTAAACTACCCTGAGACATGAGAAGTTAGGATGGTGTAGAAGTGTAAAAAATAATAAAGTCCTCTTAAGCCATCAGGAATTCCTTTCTGTTCCTGGCTGATTTTCAGGTCTCTGACATTGCTCCCATTTTTGGAAAAAATAGATTCTTGACCTCAGGTGTCAGAATAATATCGATACAAATATAAAACCACCATCATAGATGAAGAGACTCGCAGCATATCCAGAAGAACACATGTGCGAATCAGAGCAGACACTATTCTGATAGCAGCACGCTGTTTGAAAACTCACATTCTTCATGTTCATCCTTTATGTTCATTGCTGTTGAAATAATTGCAGATTTGGCCTGCTTAGTGGGTAGTGAATCATATTTTATAATTAAGAGACACAGAAGGAATAAGACATAGTGCGATAGTTGGGAAGTGGGATTTATTTTCTCTTTAAAAAAACCCAGGAGGTTCACATGCGCTAAAAATGTTGAGTTATCTTTCAGAAGTACCTTGGCCCAAGCTATAGGAAACAAAGAAAAGTAGCTTAGAGCCTCTTCATTTAGTTTTATGATTTGACATTCTTCTTTCTCCTTTGATTCCTCTTCCCCCACCCTATTTTTGAGGTCTCTAATTATGACACAAGATCGATTAAAGTGGCCAATGGCATCTGGCATATGGGCTTGTGTGTGATGTAACAGACCAAACCCATAATTATAGCTGGGGCTTGCTGCAAAAAGGGGCCCTGCGTGCAAGCTTGAGGAAGGAATTTCCAGTAGTAAAATTTTATTTCTAAAAAGAAATGACACAGGGCAAGGTTGGGAAATGAATACCAAAGAAGACTTAAAGATCTGAAGAAGGTATTCACTGCTTTTGTTATTTTATTATTAGGGTTCCTATTATCACCTGCCTTGGCCATTGGATTTTTCTTTATTAGAAACAAGCTAAGTCACACAGATATACAGCTGTCATGCCACTGCATTAATGGGGTCTGGTTTAGGTCTTAGTTGACAGAACATACACAGGACACTTCATTTTAAGGATAATCATTCTGATCAAGTTTAATGTGGCTGCTTTTTGGTGCAAAAGCTGAAGTGCATGTAGAATATTATTAAGTGGGAGGATAAATAGGGTCATGTAGCCCTGATCCTGAATGGAGTACACTGACTATAACCACCAGGTCTAAATCAGGTTATTGATAATAAGGCATAAATGTCTTAAGACCCAAATGCTTAAAAAAGTATCTCTGTCAGCAGTACAGGCTGCTCTGGGTTTTGAGAATTGTCAGGGACGGTTTGCTCAAGACCTTACCTGTGATATATGACTTCTCGTGCAATGACTTGAGAATTCCTTGGTGACGTTGACTACAAGAATAGAGGGCCTGCCTTCTTTAGTTATGCTGATTCTTGCTAGTTCTTAGTTGCTTGGCCATGGCTTTACAGGAGTAGCATACGTGACTTTTGGGTGGAAGGGATGCATGGAATGGCTGGAGTATCATGAAGGTCTACTACTTTATCAAGTTTTGTGGCTTCACCTTGGGATCCTTTGAGGAAAACCAAATAGCAAATTTTATGTATAAAAATAGAACCACTTATATTGGTTTAGGCAGAATACTAAAATATGAAAACAAACCACAGTGAGCCTCTAAAATGCCAGCTTAATACTACAGTTTCTGAATGTGGCTTGTTTTAAACAACCATGGTTAAGATTAAACACAGCTTAGAATGTAGATGAAAATGTTACATTGAAATATATTTCCAAAGCAGAAACAGAAACTCTTGTCCTTCCGTTTGGAGAAGGAAGGGGGAAGTCCATGTGCCCATGACATTCTGAGGATCGTTTTTCGCCTTACAATGCCAAAACATCATGTTTAATTTTTACCTTTGAAATCAATAGTGCTTCTTGTTCCTTGTGTTGCCTGGATTGTCTTCTTGAATTGCAGTGCACTTGTTTTAATTTTTGTTTCCTTTTAGTAGAATGGAGTTCACAGAAACCATCGTTCTCTTTATTTTGGTTATTTATTTTATAATACATAGACCTGTTGAATAGCCATGGCTAAATATTTTTGTTCACACAAGGAAGTCCTGGACCAGGTAGCTTAAAAGTTCCTTCTATAGTTTACACAAATATTATCATTTCTACAGTATACTGAAAAGTAGCATTAACATGAAACAATTCACATGTTTCCATTGGCATAACTATACTTCTCTTTCTGATTTTCCAGCTCTCCTCTGCTGCATGTCTGATTCAAAAAAAGAGCAGTACCTGTTGTTTTCATGAAGGGAGTAATCATGTCTTCTCTGTGTCTCAAATATTACTTGCTGAGAGAGGAGAAAATCCCCAAATATGACTTTATTGACAGAAAACAGAGAGTAACATTAGATTTTTATTTATATATATTTTACTTTCTATTTTTGCACCTGACAGAACAAGGAAGTGACATGCAAACGCGAGAAGTGTCCTGTACTTTCGAAGACGTGTGCTCTGGTTATTAAGCAGAGAGGAACATGCTGTGAGAGATGTAAAGGTGTAGTGTTTTCTTGTTTTTTAATTAACACTAATTTTATAATATAACGTTTTATAATTGCTAGTAAAAATTGTTTATGTGTGAATGGTTGACCAAACATTTAATATTTTGTTTGTGATTGTAGTCAAGAGAATCAGGATGGGTCTATGATGACAGTTGTAAAATAGGATTAAAAATAAAAACTCCTTGGTTTTTATAGCAGTTGTGTTAAGTGGACAGCCAGCCTCTACTGGAAGGGAGTGCTGTATTCTTCTAATGAAAAAGATGGTGTTCTGGGCATTGACTGTTGCCCTTTGAGCTGATTGCCTTCCTGCCATTATACCAGATAGCCAGTAGATGTTTCTCCAGATCTATCACTGACTGCAAAAAGATTGATAGCAAGCTGTCTTTGTCCTCATCACTGTTAACATACTGTATAGCCCCATAATATGGAGAGAATGTACACTATCACCTGTCACAGTATTTGTTAGATGTTACGGTATCCGCTTAGGAACATTTGCCTGATCACTTCATCAACAAGCTAATCTGGTTCTCTTCCAGATGAATTTTTTCTTCTGTGTTCTGCAGAACTCCAAATCGCATTTAATTCTAAAATAATATGTTCAGTGAACAGTGGAAGTTTTATACTGTTCATGTAAAAGGTGAAAGAAGATATTTTTGAGAAGGAAAAAAGTGCAGGAGTAAGGTGTTACATGTCAAATAACTGCTTAATAACTAGACATTGTTTGAAAGTAAATATACAAAAATATGTATTTGCAGTAATATATTAATGATAAATATCTGGGAACTTCAAATAACATCATATTCCATTTTCACAGTCAGTATTCCAGCCAGGGGCCAGCAAAGATATTTTCCTTTCTCATAAGGCTAAACTTTCAATGCCCTTCTGTCTCCTAATCTGATACACTTATTAATAGCATTTGTAGCCAAATATGTAAACTCTTTGCAAAATTCTTCAAACTGCTGAAATGTACTCTAGATATGAATAAATCTGGAAAAATGAAGAGCAGAGGATATAAATGGATTTCTGAACTCCAAATCTAATGCAAAAATAACCACAACATAGTGGGGGGAAAAGACAGCAGAACTCTCAGTATTTCTGAAAAAATCATTGCATGATGTCATTTCATCTTTATACTCTTTTCTGACATGGAGCCTTCAGTTTTATGAAAGCATGCTGCAAAATCGGCTGGAATCCACCAGCTCATATTAAATGCTGGCTTTAAAACAAAGGAGAAAATACCTTTCTAGATGGGTGTGAACAGCGTGTGTTGAAAAATTGTTCTCTCACTTCTGCCCGTAGGGTCCCTGTCACCTCTCACTGGGTCCCTGTGCTCACTCAGTGGGACACATCTGTGGCTTTTGCTGCTCCCAGATCATCCACTGAGCTCCGAGTGCACTTTAAAGAGTCTCACTGTACAGACAAATACAGAGGGCCTTTTTCATTTCAGCTTACCATGTTAAATTATTTCTTACATAGATCTGTGGTTATTTTTGTGCTCCAAAGGAGGATGGTGTGATCTTTAGAAAGTTGTTTTCTTTGGCTGGGCTGGGCTGGGCTGGGCTGGGCAGTTCTGGGAGTTGAAGTCCACACATCTTAAGGTTTCCAAAGTTGAGAAATACTGCTCTAGAACATGAAGCACCCACTCCTCTGAAGAGCATACGTCAGGAAATGCTGGTGTAGGCTTTGGGTCTGCTCCTAACTTTGGGAAGATTGTTGAAAATGGTGAAAGACATATCAGATGTATGTGCGCATATCAGGACTACTGGAAAAGACAGAAGAAGTGGCTGTGATACTGGGAAGTGCAGCTGCTGGATTTAGAACATCTCGTGTAACAGGAATAACTACAGTCATGCATGCTTTGTTCAAGCCGTCATGCATCTGTTAGTTATTGCGGCAGACAGCCATGCTTATTAGATAAGCCATACGTATTCAGGATTTGGGATGTCTTTCAAATAGAGGTGCACAACTTGATGCCTTATGATTCCCAAAAGCTTTGGGTGTGGCCCATAGAATTCCTCCCCAGACTGCTGAATCCACCAAATATTTCATTGTATAGAAAGGAGGAAATTATTAAAGCACAGGGGGTAATCTATTACCTCCATTTATTTTATAAATAGAAAATCATCATAATTTTGTTCAATTGTAAATGAAATCAAACTTAGTTTTTGTGCCAGTCCCACCCATCGTTTTGGCCAGTCCCTGGCTGCTTTTTGGAGTGTAGCCCCTGGTGTGTTATTCAAAGAGCAAGTATGGCCTTCAGCATAAAGAAAGTTGTATACCCCTACATTTGATCCTTCCATCATGGCTTGTGAAAACAATGCTACTGTAGATCAAATGGGCTTGTCTTCATTTTTAGCTCCATTTTTGAATGCAAGAATAGAACCACTGCCTCGTAACAGGGAGTGAATTTTAACAAGGGTTAACACTTTAACAAAGGTTAAAAGGGAAATTTAACTGTATTGCAATAAGAGTTCTTTTAAATAAGATTAGATCTATAACCTGCTTTCAATGCAAGGAATCAGATCTGATGCCAGAGAAGGTGAAGTAATGACTTTGAACAAAGTTGCTTAAGCATGTGGAGAATGAAATATTTTTTGTAATGGAGCAACTACACCAGCCCAGACGCATCCGAGATGTCAGGGAATGATTTCCAATCACAGTCACCACTTATAAAAAGGTGTAAGTTCATCAGGTCTGATCTTTAGAAGTTAGAGGCTGAAGAAGTGTAGATCTCAGATGTTACATTTGGATCCCTTTAAAATTAGTGTGAGAAGGTAGACCTTATGATCTAACTTTTGGCTTCCAGTGAGAACAATATCTGGATCCAACCTAGAGTATTGACATTAATACTATTTAATCAACTTCTTTGTAATGGAGGAGTTAAACCATGAATTTTTAAAGCTATTTTCAGTTGTAGTATTAAGACAAAAATGCTTCCCCCCCCCTTCTCATTTATTCAGTATATTTAATCAAAACATATGAGATCACAGATTGTTATAGGAATGAATTTGGCAGCCTTTCATTATTTAGTTGGATGGAGATATGTCATTTTAATCTGGGTCTGACTCCATCTACAATAATGTATATTTGCTTTCTGAATAAGTGTTGTTATTAGTATGCATACAGGGCACATATCATTACAATCAGAGATACGGTACATAGTTTTAAGAGTGGATCCAGTTATTTAATACAGGTTGTAGAGCAGGATTTGTAAAGCTTCAGTTCCCAACTTTTCTCTAAGAACCTACCATAGTGTCTCACAACAGTTTAAGAACGTGTCTTTTCCTGCCTTTCCTACACAATTTAATTTGCAGTTGCATAGAAAACTCGGGTCAGATCTATATGCAGACTTAAAGTGCTTTGTTACCCATTCCTGGTGCTCAGAGTAGAGCTTGGAAATTAGTATCATAGTCTGAGGTACCTTTGTGGTAATTTGTTGCAGCCTCACAGCAAATGTACAAAATCTGGTACTACAATATCCTTGATGGTTGACCTTCCAGGACTCACTTAAATTTCTCTGATGAAACAGAGCCTTTTCTGTGGAATCCTTGGTGCTCTCTGAGCTTGGCTCTTTGCTTGCAGATGTTTCATGATGTTCAGGTAACATCATCAGTGCAAGTGAGTGTGGGGTTTGCTGACTGTCTGTGTATAGTAGCACGTATACATACTATTTTTGATTTCCAAAAAATTCAAAATCCAAATCCAAAATGCTAGGGAATTCCTGGAAGCTTGGCATTCAGACAAATCAGCCATCAATAGACACATAGAGATGAACCACATTTATACTGTACGTCATTCAAAAGAGACAATAAAAAACCTAGGACAGAAGCAAAAAGACTAGAACACATCCCCTCCAGCAACCAACGCTTAGGTAAGTAGGGATCAGCACCAGAAAAACAATCAGGCAGAAAACAATATTCTAATTAAGGAACCACCAAGGAGGAAACTACACCCTCACCAAAACTGGCAGGCTACTACATATGAACAGGCAGCAAACCCTACAGTCACTTGCACTGATGATGTTACCTAGCTGGGTAATTAAACATCTCCACAGTTCAGCCCTGAGCTACATATATTCTCTTCTGTGAGAGCCTTTTCTACTGGGTTGTCCTTTATAATGTTTAGTCAGGTTCCCTTTTTCTCATAATTTGAACCAATTGGTCTAGCTTGGATTAAAGTAGCACCCATTTCATCTTATTTGGTATGCTTTAGAATTGTCCCTGATGTTTGTAAGTGAGAATCCCTCTTATGCATAATCTGTGATTTGTAGTTTAAATGCCAGTTGTTACAATATAAAGTTTTCAAAGCATACAGGTAGTAGTCCTTGCTTAATGACCACAATTGGGATCGGAATTTAAGTAGCTAAGCAATGCTGTCATTAAATGAATCACCATGTGACTGGACCTGATTTTACAACCTTTTTTGCGGTGGTCATTAAGGGAGTCACCATGGTTGTTAAGTGAATCACATGGTTGTTAAGCAGCTGTTAAGTGAATCACGCGGTTCCCCATTGATTTTGCTTGCCAGAAGCTGGCTGGGAAGGTCGCAAATGGCGATCACAAGACCCCGGGATGCTGTAACTGTTCTAAGTGAGAACTGGTTGCCAAGTGCCTGGATTGCGATCATATGACCGCAGGGGTGCTGCGCCAGTCATAACTTCAAGCATCGGTCATAAGTCACTTTTTTAGCACCATTGTAACTTCAAACAGTCACTAAACAAATGATTGTTAAGCGAGGAATACCTGTTTGAACTTTTGTAACTGGAGATAGGCATAGCTGTATCCCCAATCCAAAAATCCAAGGGAATTTTCCAATTACAGCTGGATTCTCAGAAAGTCAGTCTGGACTTTAGATTGTATCCATGAAAGCTGATAAGAGATTACTTTGCCACATAAATATACAATAGTAGTTGCTTTTAAGGTTCCCAGTCAAAATTTATTTTCATGTGGGTTATCAAAAATTGTTTATATAGGAAGCTCTCCAAATCTGAGAAATCCCAACTTTATTAATGTCATGATTGTTTTCAGACTCAGTGTTCTCAGAATGCAGATCCCAAGGATCACCTTTAGCAGCCATCATCCTTTGCAGCTTATGTACCTTGTTTTCCCACATGTCTTGGGACAAAAAAAATCCCTTACCCTGATGTACTATGACCATAGAATTATCAAAGTCTCCCTTGAATTAAAAGTACCGAAATGATTGGCTATGGTCATCTTTTGGGATGTTTACCAACTTCTGAATCTGGCTTACAGCCCTGCTATTTCTTGGTGATCTCCTCTCCAGGTACTAAGCAAGTCTGATTCTGCTTATCTTTTTTGAGATCAGTGGAGGTCAACTAGATACTACCTCCCAGATTCCATAACTTGCATCTGATAATCTTTAGAGTGTTCTTTCATTTGTCTCTTAGTCACAATCTGACAGTCTGGTTTGATGGATTTAACGTTTTTTGGGAAGTTGACACATAACATTAAAAATCAGTTTGAACCACCCGGTATAAATGAATCCTAAATTCTACAATAACTGCAAAGAAAAATTACTGCAGAGGATTCCCTTTCATCTTTGGGAAATGGACTCTGTTCTACCCACATAGTGAGTTATTCCATAACAACTTTTTAAAGAACAGCCTCCATATGGTTGATTTCAAATGGCTGTCATGCCATAGTTTATATATGTGAATTGAGTCTTCGTGTCATAAGAGCAAAGAGTTTTAGATAGACAATTTGTTTACTTGTGTATTTCCCATGTCTCTTAGGAGTAGCTGTTCTTGCCTGCCTCAATTGGAGCATTTTTTTGAATAACTTTTGTTCTGTTACAGGCTCCTATTTGTGGTATTCATTTGTACCCTCTTGAATTTGTTTGTGATGCTCTTACTATTTGGTGAGAGTTGGTATAGTAAGTATAGTTGGTATAGTTACTCTTTGGTAAGACTTGATATAGGACCATGGGTGAAATATAACCAGTGCTTCTGTGAATGCCTCCCTAAGGAGCATTTTCTGCTCTGCAGCAATGCCATATCAGTGACTCATATTGAAACTCTGATTCACTGTATCTGGTAAAGCCATTTCAGCATCACTGGATGCAAGCTCACTTCATCATGTTTTGGGAGTATGCAAGAATAACACATTACATATACCTTCTTGTTGCTATTCAGTACCCCAGTTTTTCAGCATAATTGAAAAACGTTCTTTAGCTTTCAGTAGTGCTAAAATCATTCTGATTTTGCATTATTCCCCTAATCCCCCCCCCTTTTTATGACCAAGGTTCAGGAATATTAAACACTAGTAAAGATACTAAAATATAACAGAACATTGGAGGATATCAAGGTGGTTAACAAAGAAAGTGAGCTGTAACTATGAGAGGCCTTGCATTAGTTGGTGCCTCATCTTTATGCCACTGCACAGTATTTTGCTACCATCTGGGTTATAGAGGACTTGAAATTTGAAGCAAAGTAAAATCATATAAAAGTTATCTGTTTTTTCACAGTACTGTTGAATCAGAACTAAGATATCGGCCCTGTAGTTACCCCTATAGATGATACAATAAAATAACACATGTTGAGCTGTTTCAAATCCATAATTGATATGGATATTCTTTACTATTCAAGTCATTAATAAAAAGTGACTTTGGTAAACTTGTTCTTTCATCCTCATGCTCAGATCCTAATTTCTGCTGTTTGAATCTGAACCCTTTTCTAACCCTCGTGCTTTCAGTTTAAATTAGGAATATTGTAGGTAATTATTTTGGAATGCTTTGCAAAAATCAAGATATTAAATTATTTATTTGTTCCATTTTTCTACCCTTTATTTCAAGTAGCCTTTACTATTTAGCAGCCATCATTATGAAAGTAAACTCACATTTAGAGATGGAACTTTATTAATATGTCAGAAGATATTATGATCTAGTTGGCAAACAGTTCATTCTAGTGTGGTGCACCAATAGGGGTTGGTTCTTGAACATGGGAATATGCAGGTTCACTTCCCTATCAGCCAGAAGGCTTAGTCAGTGACATTATGATAGTTTCTTTCTCAACTGTTCCCTTGCCGATTGTGAAGATTAAAAAAAGGCAGAGAGAGGAGACCGTGTAGCTTTTGCTGCACAGGACCAGTGTGTAACATTTTGCTGCCTCTGGTGAAGGACTACATGTGACACTCAGAAAATAAGCGGACTGGCAGTTAAATCTTAATTTACCATTGATGGCAGAATAGCATCTTCCATTGCGTGGAAGAATATGAAGATTCCTTTGTGGAATGCAGGACAGATTAGCATATAATGCTCTGTTCTCCAGCAAAAGAAAACACCCGGAAGACTCAGAAGGAAGGTCGTTATAAGGCTACGGGTGAATGATGGCATATCCGGCAGTGTCTGGCAGTAAAGCTGTGGATTCTTTATAAAACTAATCAGCACAGCAAGATTCCTAGTCGAGGCTGTTTTATTGTGATAATCATTTGTAGCCCAGGTTTTAGTTGAAGCACATATTTTTCATCATCACGTGTTCTAGTATAAGGGGAACTTTATGCCAAGATTTCCTTAATTGAAAATGCTTTTTATAAGGGCTTGAAGGCTAGTAGCTACACTGACTATGGAATAATGTGAAATTAAATAAGTTTGGTCTTTCTATTTATGGCACATCCAAGGAAGTGTGTGCTGTCTCTTTCATGCACATATGTAACTGTATTGAGGAGGCCTGTGGTAAACCGGTGATCTGCACAAGTGTGTGATGTCTTTGTCAAAGTTAACCAGGAAGACCTGACAACTGGGAATTTGTAACCTATTTCAGATTTTGATTTCAAGTCCTTGGTTCTTGGGGAGCATGGTAGACCGAAAGGATGAAATCAGTGTGGTTGACAGAAGAAGTCTGCTTCCAGTCCATTAACTGTGCTTAAAGGTTATGCCTACTTGCCCTTTAACTGATAAATGGAGAATGTTTTTATGATTAGTGTTAATAACACTGTCCCTGAATAAAACTTGGGATTTACTTAGACAATGCCACTAATAATGTTACTTTGTTATAAAAATATGTGAACATGGATCAAATATCCTCCATATAAAGAACATACAGTTCGTTAAGTTGGTCAACATATTAATGTTTATGAAATACAGATTTTTAGGGCATTTTTGGCCTTTAAAATATTCTAGTATGATGTCTCCCCAAGGAATAATTTATCATGAATTAAATACAACATGTCCTTGATTTTTTCCTCCTGTTGTTTATTTTTCATGCCAACAGAAACAAAAGGAGAAGTAGTAAGAGAAAACAAATGAGAGAAATCCATCATTGGAAATGAGGGTTATGGGCCAATTTACAATTCTTTACCATGAACGTTTCCTCTTGGGGGAATAGGAAATTTATTTATAAAATTCCTTCTAACCTAAAATAAACAGAACTCCCTGAAGAATTTTTAGCTTCAGAACGAAATTAAAAGGATAGGCAATATGTGACAGACAGTTTGGTGATGGAGTTGGAAGAAAATACAACATGAGAGAAGAGTTTGTGTCCTGATGGGCTATTTAGGACTGAAAGGTCATTTCTTGAGAAGCTGTTGATTGCAACTTTTCCAGGGAATAAAATCACTGGGTGAGTGAAAAGGGAGTTTGTCAGCAGCACGCAAGGTGGAATTTCCTCTGAGGGGATAGTGCAAAGAACAGAAGAAAAAAATGGATAAAAGTAACTGCAACTGTGAACTGCAGTGCTTGTGATATGCTTATGTTCTTATCTGAAAACAAGAATATGTAATTGTGTAGCAAAAGCAAATTTATTGCAGTGCTTGCAGAGAAACTGAGATGAGTTGAACAAGTGACCACATTTCAGCTCATAAGAAGGTGAAGATTTCTTAGACTAATCAGTGAAGGTGCTATGGCAAGAGCTGAAAAAGGAAGTGACTTTCCAGAAGGAGAAATTGAAGGGAGGATTGTACTTAGTGGAAGATGGTTTCAACCAGAAGTAAGAGGACAGGAAGGTATTTTGAAGCATTAGAATTGAGAAACAGCTTTTAGGCTGCTGCAGAAGAAATTGAAGAAACAAGAAAAGGGATGCTGGATTGCTGAAGAGCAAAGGCAGTGCGCCTTCCACCTGCAAGAAGACATATAGAAGAATTGAAGATGATGATTCTTACTACTAGGAAAAAAAACTAGTATGTGCTTTACTAGTTTAAGAAATGTGCTGTCGCTTGGAAGTACGGATCAGAGTTGTTTTGTAGAAGCTTCCAAAGTTCATCATATCCACTGACAGGTGTCTCTTTCTGTTCATATGGGAACAAATGATAATGCCAAGATTAGTTACAGCTATATTATGTCAGATCTCAGAGCTCTAGAATGGGAAGTGAAAAGGGGGTATTATTATATGACTGGCTATGGAAATGATCTCGTGGGAAGGATCTGATTACTAGGACTGAGGTCTGTATTACCTGATCAACTACTAGCATAAAAGGAGATGTACTGTATTTTTCCGACTATAAGACGCCCCCATGTACAAGACGACCCCCACTTTTCCAGCCCAAAATTAAAAAATCAATATTTTAAAGATAGTGCAGAACACATTTTTATTTAGTAATTAGTTAACATTTACCTGATACACTCGGTGGGAGGAGGTCCAAACCGTCTCTCTGCAGCTCTATTTCCATGCTCTTTTGCATAACTGATTACATTCAATCACAAGTGAAACTGCCGATAGCTTGTCTCTGCAAACAGCCTTCCTCTAATTGGTTTGTTCAGCATCAGCTGATGTCAGTTACATCAGGCTCGTGATTGGAGGAAGTCTGTTTGGGAGACAAGCTATTTCACTCGTGATTGGAGGCTAGCAATAGGAGGAAGCCTCTCTGCAGAAACAAAGTATGGGCAGATTTGCAACTGTGCAATTCTCGGCTGACTTCCTTGAATAAGACGCCCTTCAGTTTTTAGGGTAAGGATTTTAGAAAAAAGTATCGTCTTATAGTCGGAAAAATACGGTATATCATAAGGATAGAAAAGATGATGTTTGGTCAAAACTTCACACTTGCCCGGGAGACCTTTAAACTGAATCCTTTGGGGTATGGAAATTTAGAAATAAGAACTTTTTTATACAGTATACTTGTACACTACATAAATCAGTGAGAATAGCCATGCTGAGGCCCATTAAGCCACAGTGAACAAAATCAGAAAGAAGGTTGATTCATAAAGTTATTGACATCCATTGACTATATACTAATATGACTATGAGAAATACATGTATTTATTTATTTATCAAATTTGTCACTGCCCATCTCATTAAAAAACAACTCTGGGCAGTTTACAAAGAAGTTAAAATCAATTAAAAATACAATATAAAATGGTCCTGAATAAACAGAAGATAAATATAATCCAAGAAGAGATGTAAAATTGGCAAACAGCTATTAAATACTTTGTATGGACTGACAGTCTTAAAAATAATGAGTGGATAAGCATGTTACAAAGGTCTCTATAGAACATACAATAGAGAGCATCATGTTCAATAATTTTAACTTGTCCATTATCTCATGGATACAGGCAATCCATAGAGGAGATCCTCCTGTATCTTCCCTCAGTACAGTTGAAGGGAGAATACTGCAACAGGGAAAAATAAAGTCCCTCCTATGTTTAGGGACCTCTGTGTGCATAAAGTATCCTCAGGTGCTACTATATATCTTCATTTTCACTAATAGGGAAATTTTGAATTGTGGCAAGGTTTGATTACTGCTCCCTTCATATGTATTTTAGCCTTGAGAGTAGGTGACATGAAGATAACACAGATGATAATAATTTCTTTAATACGTTTCTTCTCCATAGAGTTTGATATTCATCAGCTAATGTTGGTGAAACTAGTTCAGCTGGAGAGGGGGGTAACCCTAACCAGTAACTTAACCATGAACAACCAAACTCTGGCATCCATTTTCACCATGCTTGTCTTCAATTATAGTCCAGCATTTGAAACACAAGATAGCTGAAAAATAGCTCTTCAGAACTTAACTATGCACCCTCCAGAGGGGCAAAATCAGAAAAAGGGCTCATCTGAGCTCCGTGAAGAAATTGACTTAGATTCAAAGAGCTTATGGGTCCCAGATACATAATAACCTCCTTTAGTCCTGAAAACTTCAAAATGGCACTGGCATCTTTCAGACAGTCTGGGTTACATAAACGTTATGGGCCATTTCAAACAAGAATTATGAAAGACCAAAACCAAATTATTTAAATAATTCATCATGTCATTTATATAAAACTTGAAATGGGAAAGGATCCGGTCTTGTCTCAGACCTTTATAAGTTTGGACTGTATTTGGTGAGTGCTCTAGAAGATTGCATCTGATTTTCAGAGATGAATCAGCCTTTATTGTATGAATAAGTAGTATTCAGTGTCAATCAACTATGGTACCTTCTGTCACAGTTTTACTCAGAGGTAAAGTCAAATGCTGATTTTAAAACCATAAAAGCTGCGTATAAGGATACCATTGTTCTTTTACAATGCTTCTGGATCAAGTGTTGGAGTACGAGGCACTGGTCAATAGTGGATTGATCAAGCCTGAAATCAACTTGTTCTTACTTAAAATACATTTTTTGCTCCAGTCAGTCCCTCAATTTCCAGTGTTAGTGCCCAACACAGAACTTACTGACTGTAACTTACCAAGCTGCTGGGCCTGTCATTTACAGGATTTTCCCTTTTATTTGGGGATTATAGCAATACTTAGCTATATAGATGGAGGCTAAGATTGGAGGCCACCATGTAATGTTATTTTTTTAATCAGCTCAGGTAGGATTAGATCATTTCCAGAATCTCCCCAGGTCTCAGTTGGGAAATCAAATTCTTGATCTCTGCTGTCAAAACAGGCAGCCAGCGAGGCAAGTTGCTTAAATCCTGCCCAGGGCGTTCATGAGTCACTACCTCATCCCTGCAAAGCTTTTCCCAGGCCTCTGATGGTCATTGTCAGGATGGTCCATAGTCATATGGTAAAGTAGAGTTTATTTTCTTCTGTGTGGACAAGGCATGCTCAGCTGTCTTTCATAGCTTTGTACTGTATGTTGAAGCAGTTGGCTGAAAAAGTGTTTTTCCTTTAAAAGGTCCTGTGGAAACATTAGTCTTCTGTTCATTTTTAATGCATTATCACTGGCAATAAGATTTTTGTTGATGCTTTAACACATTTGAGATCAGTCCATGCTATAGAGGGATGCTGACACATGGATGGATGAGTAGTGTGCATGTGTATGTAATATATTTATAATATTTTTTACTTTATTTAATGAAGCATAATAGAAAGGGGAAAAGAAAAACAAGCAGTTGAAAAAGAAGAAAAAGGAAAATGAAAGGAAAAATTAAAAACAACAAGAAAAAGTGTTTGAAGCCATATTTATTTATTTATTTATTTATTTATTATTGGCCACCCAACTCCAGTGGAATCTGTATATGTATGCATGTATATGAAGTTCATACATGATTGTCCATGCATAATCTGCCTCTGTGAATGACTGTAAATGTAACATCAAGTCTTCAATCCCCTGAATAATTGGGGCTCATAAAACAAGGACAGTTTGAAATCTCTGCAAAACCCCTGATTCTAGGAATCCTTGATGGCAAAATGGAACATTAAAAAAATTATTGGAGCTCTCTTGTGTCCAGTGCCCTTGTTTATTTCACTGTCAGCAATCTGTAAGATAACACTATGTGTATACTCAACACGGGGAATTAGCACTCTATTCAGGTACTTGTGTACTTATTTCTGGAATTGGAAATGTCCATTTTAAGGTAGAGAGGAGCTGAGGGGCAGAACTTTTGCAATACGGTATCTTACTACAGATTTACTATGCTTTCCCTTTCACCCTTCTTATCAATTAAATTTCCCCAGCATGGGTCATTGTGCTTGTTATTGTTCTTATTCTGATTCTCCTTTAGTTTATCTTCCTTTAATTTATTCTCAACTACTGCTTCTTGTAAACTCATCACATATTTCTCAAGGACTTTCAGCTCATCTACTTTTTCATTAGCATCCATTAATTGATCAAATACTGAAATTATTGCTTGAGTTCTTAGTAACCATCAGATTTAGCTCTGATTCCAGGCAGAGGATATTGTCTGTATAACAAAGATAAACAGGTATTGCCATCAAAAAGTTGCTTGATTGAAACATGAATTGAGCTTAATCTAACAAGGCTTGTTTTACATCAGTCCATGATAATTGCATTGTTTTCAAGATGCTTTCAACTTGATTGTGGTGGTTGTGGTTGTGACTGACATACCTGTCTGATTTTAGGACATTTTTATGGCAATACCTATTTTTATTACTGATACTTAGGAAAGAATCAGTGTATCAGAATGAAGATAGGGAATACAAATAATGACATGAGAATTACAACGAAGTAAAGACTAAGAGCAAGAATAAGTCAAAGAAGTGTGCTGAAAGAGTTCTGAGCCACAGACACAATGCACTATATAAAAGATATGCTGTTTCATAAAGAATTGACAAATGAGTTACATACCTTCTTATGTCCTAGTAAGTATGCTCTGCTAGACTGGGAAAATGAAGAATTATCCTCCTTGGGAAACAGAAAACAATTAGAGGAAATAAGGGCTGGAGAAGACAATATCCTCTGCCTGGACTCAGATCTGGATCTGATTGATAAACATTGTTTACTAATAACTCAGTAATTTCAATTTTTCATCAATTAATGGCTGCTAATAACAATATAGATGAGCTGAAAAATCTCATTATCTAATATCCAGAAAACAGGCATTATCAGGAAGATTTGCAGGAAATTTATGTTTGCTCACTTTAATAGTGTTCCTTCAGTGGTATTAGAAGGCAGATTCATGAACATCTGCTACAGTGAGACAACTTGCTCTTGTGGCTCAGATGCTACTAAAATGCTGCAGCACATCCTGCTTCAGTTTACTTTTATATGGATAACCCTAACAGCCTAGTGTTGCTTCTGATTTGGAATATTCCTGGGTGTCCTGATGTTATGAATCTTCTAGACAACAGGAACTTAATCAACATGTTCCAAGTTTCTAAGATTTGCCACTTCTTCTATAAGAGTAGGTGTCAACTTCTGACCAAATAGAATATGATTGTCTTTATGCCAGAAATTAAAGTTGCCTGCACATAATAGGTCTTACTGAAAATTTCATGATTGCCATTTAGTTTCTGTCTTGTATGTTAGCATGTGACTGTAATAAAGGTTAATCTATGGGTCTGGGTGTCTGTAGAGGGGGTCAGAAGCCAAGATAGTGACCATAACTGCACAATTGAATCCCCACCTCTTGTTGATGTGAAACACACATAAAAAAGAAGTGGGGCTTCTATGTTGCAGTTGCCATTTTGACTTTTTTTTAACCCCCTGCCAATTCCCTTGTCTGTCAATCCTTCTGTCCGTCTGCCTATGTTGGACATCAGTCAATCATTCTTTCTGTGTAAGTTTATCCTAAGTGCATAATCTCTATTTATTTCAGTGATCCCTGCCTTTTGTGTTGCATTACAGATAGATGATTGCCTGTTGGCATATTTTCAAATATATCGTCTGACCTGTGAGAATTAGCAGCTTTCTCTGGTTTTTTTTTTTTTAAGAATGCAGATCATGCCTTTAATAACTGATGCTTCATAAATAGCTTTGCAATTAGATCTTTAGAAACTGAACAGCTCCTGAAGGAATGTTTTTAGTAGATGTGTAGATTGCTAACTGTTCTATTTATTTGTGTTTTACCCTTAGGTTGCAGTTTTGAAGGAAGTTCATATAACAGCTCAGTGTCATGGCAGACTCCAAATAAACCCTGTCTCACACAACAGTGTCAAGTAAGGACAAGAATTAATTGGTGTCAGGAACATTGAATTTCTGATATTCAGAAAGCATAAGAAAGAAAGCAAAAGCTATCTCCTATCAATTCATATAGTGAAACTGATCTTCAGTTGGGATTTGCATGAAGAATACAGAAGTTAGTGAAGAATGGAAGGCCCTGTTGGCATAAGAGAATTGCTGTATATATTCTTTTGCTCGGAGATTTGCCTATGAAAATAGCAAGAAAATAAAGATTTCCCCAAGGAAAGATTCAGGACATTCTGTGAAAGCACTTTTAGACAGAGCAATGGATTCAAGATGTTAACAGAGCGAGGTTATGAATATCTGAAATGTTTATATTAAATCTGACACCAAGCTTAGGTTTCTCATCCCCCAAACATTTTAGGGTGCATCTAAACATCTATCTATCTATCTATCTATCTATCTATCTATCTGTCTGTCTGTCTGTCTGTCTGTCTGTCTGTCTGTCTGTCTGTCTGTCTGTCCGTCCGTCCGTCCGTCCATCCATCCATCCATCCATCCATCCATCCAATTTATATGGCCACCCACCTCAGATTCATGAATCTGGGTGGCTGACAGTAGTTAAAAACACCATAAAAACAGAACGATTAAAACACACACACACACACACACACACACAATCGGTAGCCAAGGTAAAACCAAAACTGCCACCAACAAATTAAAATAAAACATTGTATGGGCTCTGCTACACATCTGGATCCCCAAGTTTGGTGACCAAACCATGTCTTTAAGGCCTTGCAAAAGACCAGCAAACTTGGGGCCAATCTAATCTCTAGGCAGATGATATTCCAAAGGGTAGGATGATGTCCTGGATGATGTGCCAGGACAGAAAAGGTTCTCTTCCTGGACCCACCAGATGACATTCACTAATAGATGGGACCTGGTCTCTGCCTCTCCTGCTGGATCTGATAGGATAGGTAGACATAACGAGGGAGAGACAATCCCTCAAATAACTGGGCCCCATGTTTGCCCCAAATTCTTATAGATAATGGAAGCCAAATAATAGATTATGACCTGATTCTTGCCTGTGGAGGTCCAAGTGGCTTCTACTGCTTGCCAGTGTATCTTTGGTTGGGCAGGAGTCCAGTCCTAGTTACCTGTGATTTGGTAATAACCCTTTAGGATTATTGTTTTTTGTAATACCGAGGACAGCTTTGTAGACTATACAAAACAGAGCTAGATCAGTGGCTGGGACTAGAAAAATTATATTCATTTTGAAAATGCTGTATTTTTCCATCTATAAGATGATACTTTTTTCTAAAATTGTTACACTAAAAATTGAAGGGCGTCTTATGCAAGGAAATAAGCCAAGGAGAGAACTGCGCGGTTACAAAACTGCCTATACTTTGTCTCTGCAAACAGGCCTCCTCCAATCACGAGCCTCCAATCACGAGTGAAACTGTCCATATTTTGTGTCTGCAAAGAGGCTTCCTCCAGTCATGAGCCTTCTGTAACTGACATCAGCTGATGTTGAACAAACCAATTGGAGGAAGTCTGTTTGCAGAGACAAGCTATCGGCAGTTTCACTTGTGATTGAATGTAATCAGTTATGCAAAAGAGCATGGAAATAGAGCTGCAGAGAGACAGTTTGGACCTCCTCCCACTGAGTGTATCAGGTAAATGTTACCTAATTACTAAACAAAAATGTGTTCTGCTTTATCTTTAAAATATTGATTTCTTAATTTTGGGTTGGAAAAGTGGGGGTTGTCTTATACATTGGGGTGTCTTGTTAATGGAAAAATACGGTAACTATTGTTTGCATATCATTTCTGGGAACCTTTCAGAATGATGGCTGACCTATAGTGTCCACTCATGTACCTCTGGCACCACCTTCTCTCACATGAGAATTTTGCTACACATCTGAGGCCCAATGCTGCATCTTTTATATTTTAATGCCAGTTTATACTCTTCATTATTGGCTCAGCTCATTAAACCCTTGTTTATCTAGAGCTGCTGTGACCTGAACAGGTTGTTTTTCTGTTTTGTCAGAATATATTCAACTTTGCCATTTTATATTTAAAGTCCCACACAGGATATGTTTATACTGAAGAGCCAGATATTAAATAAACATTGAAAAAGAAGAAGAGGCAAAATTACATGTAGTTTTGAGTACATGGTGACTGCCATAAAGGATCTCTGTGTATTTAATACAGTATCTGAGGCAACATACACAAATCCTGATATTGCCATCTTATGCCTTTTCCATGCCCCAGCCAATATGATCAGATGATACTATTTGTGGGCAAAAATTCCTCAGTGACATTAGAATATCACTGAATTGCCTCGGTTGTGATGGAGGGAGGAAGAGACTGACATGAGCATTTGCTCTTTACACATTGCAGTGGAATTCTGCAGTTTCATCATTTATATCCTGGAGCCTTTCTGCTCTTATCACAAAGCAGAAATAGGGAATTGTACTTCCATTTAGAGCTGGAATCTGGACCTTTTGAAAAGTCCCTGCTTCTTCCTCATTTAGGAAGCCAAATCTGCTCATTAGAGAATGGCAACTAGTGCACAGAGATCCTGTCATCCCCTTCATGTTGATCAAGATGTTGACTTCTGGAGTAAGGACTGCAGGAAGTGATCATTTACTAGAGTCCTATCAACAGGAGCATCAGAGATAAGAGGCTTCTGTTCTGCAGGCCTTATCTCTCTTTTCATAAGCCTTTCTTTCTCCAAAGAATTGGAGTGGAAGGAATGTTTTTATCAGGTCTGTTAGCATCAAAGCAGAGTGGCTGATTCTTTTCACGTTTCCTGTACGCTACACATTTTTGATAAGACTGAAACCTTTTTTACTTCAAGAAGCTTTCTTAGTTTCCTGCTGCTTAGCTAAATCTAGCAGGTGCAGGCTAGAAGGTTCATGTACTTTTTTGGGGGGGGGGTGGATTAATTTTTGATACCATGGTACGCTGTTACAAAAATAGCCTCATCATATTTGACATCCTTAAGCAGATGTTGAATAGCTAAGGAAGTCCAGAGTTAGGCATGTCCTGATTCTCATCAATGATCTGCTGTTTCTTGAAATGGCTTTTCATTAAATTAGCACAATGGATTGAACATATAACAAGAATTAGCTGCTTGAAAACAGAATATGACTTGGAGAGGGGTACAAACTCAAGTTTCCTGACTATTCAGGTATAGCCATATGGGGATTTATAGGCTCCATATGTTTTGTTTTCTAAAACCATCAAACCTTACATATCTTCTGTCAAATGTCTATCTGCATGATGTTGGTAAAAGGGAGATCAGAAGAGTGTGTGAGGTGGGCATGTGTAACCTGTCTTCTTTGTACATAGTGATATACTTTTGGTTTTTGGTGGATGATAATTGTGGCTTTCTTGTGCTGTTTGGCAGGAAGGAGTGATAACAGAATCTGAGGTTCAGTGTATTGTTCATTGTCAAAACCCTTACAAGCAACCAGGGATGTGTTGCCCCACATGTCCAGGTAAGAGCTGAGAGAGATTGATTTATATAAGCCTAAAGAATAGGAAAGCTGACTTTTTTGCTTTTAATATTTAAGACGTATAGATACACTTGTTTGACCAAGAGTCAGATCCAGCCAGCCTTGAGTGAATGGTGAAGGGACTAGATGGCTGTATTTCTTCTAGTACTTCAGACTTTTTAAGCTACCATTTAGTTTCTCACCCCCATAACCATTGTCCTTATGCTGTTCTGATACCATGGCGTCTATATTATTTAGCCTTTTTTGTGTGTGTGGATGACCAAACAATAAAAAGACTCATGCTGAAGAAAAGTTGATTTCTTGGGGACTTACTCCATGTCCCTCTCTTCATTTCTACTGTTCTTTCATGCTGCACCTGTATTACTGTGTTTTACTTCCACCAGTCTGAATGTCATTTTCTTGCTACATTGGTTTTGCTGCTGCTCCTTGCGCTGTTGCAGTGTGATGCTTTCACATTTTTCATATCTTTTGCCTACGTTCACTCCACAAGCCCTTTCCTGTCTTTGTAGTTCTCTGATGGTTGACAGCCCTCTTGAGATGGAGTGACAAAGATAGCCGCAACTACAGATGTTGCATTAATTGATTTCTGAGGGAGAATAATAGCTCTTCTGCTGTAGGAAATTACCCAAACCCTTATCCAGTTGTTTTCTTTGGAGAGCAAAAGGAGTATTGTGGCTGAATGTATTTCTTGCACAAGCTTTGATTTCAAGAATTCACATTACGCATCATCTCAGTGCTCAGCCTCTTAAAAGCAGCAGGCATGCTACCCTCCTCATACTTTATATGGAAAAAATATTTTGTATGATTGCCACCAAGCACATGATGCTGCATTAAATTTAGAATATCAATCCATCTATCCCGGTATTGCTTACTTTAAGTAGCTGATAAAATTTTCCAGTGTGTCAGGCAGGAGTCTTTCCTAAGCCTGCATCTCAAGATGATTTGAGAGAATGATTTCAGGACTGTACATGTGCAAAGTTCCCCATTTGGAAATATGTACCTTTTCTTCTCTTCCAGGTGATAAATAAAAGAAAGTGTTGGCTCTAATTTTTTTCTAGGTACAGAAAATGAATGAAACAAGTCTGGACTGATTTACTTTTCCCTCTTTTTTCTTTTCTTTCCCTTTCTCTACTGCTCTTATTCCCGCCCCCCACTTGTTTCTGTTGGAGCAGAAGCACAATTCTCTTATTACATTAGTAGCAAAGGTATCATCGGAGGCTTAATTCCTTATCATTTAGGGTCCCACTGTTTTTTTTTCCTTCTGTGTTCACAGTGGCTCTGTTTAGTTTCACCCCAGTGCCATTGTTTATAGCTCTGGTATTTAGGAATTATATAACCGTGATTTTTCCGCATTTCTTTAAACCCAAATTCCTGGGGTTCACAGTATGTTAATGGAAGCTCTGCTTAATGCATTTTAATTAAGTTCCTAGATCTTTGTGGTTATGAAGATAAGATCTAAAATCTTAATGTGGTGCAGCCCAAAGGCTTGGAAATGAAAAGGTAATTTAACATGAATTCCTGTACATGCTTCTGTTATTTTAGACAATTTTTTTTTTTACTGAACTTGTGATTTGGGAATAATTAGAATCAGTAATCATTTTTCCCATGCTTTTTGTATTGCAGCTATACTACCAGAGAATGTTTATGTGTGTGAAAAGATTTGTGTGTGTATGTGTGTATATGTGTGTAATATACAGTATATATTACACACACAGATATTACATATGTACATATATACTTATGTAATACTTGTGATTTTATATAAACATATAAAATACTTGTTTTTCCCCAGGGTGCACACTTGAAGGTAGACATTTCTCTGAAGGTGAGGAATTTCAGCCTGACGGGAACAAATGCATCACATGTACTTGTATTGTAAGTCTTTAGTATTGAATCAATCCATGTGATTTTAAAAAGCATGATGATGGTGATGATGATGATGATGATGATGATGATGATGATGATGATGATGATGATACACTTGGAAAATCAATAAATGAACACTGAGAGGACAAATTGGGTTTTCTTTTTAGGATGCATACATCTTAGAAGAGAGCACCATGGTTTAGATGTTCCAAATGACTGGTCAGTTTAGAAATGTGTTGTATTTCATGGATGGGAATTGAAACCCAATATGTGTAGAGAGCACTGCGTTAAGGGAAAATAGTTTAAGAATTTGATTTTGATTTAAGAAAATTTAATTTTCTTACTGGCGCAGAGATAGTAACTATCTATATATCTACCAGTAAATCTGTTAATATGTGTCTCTTCTCATTGCTTTCCACGGATTATTTATTTATTTATCTATTTATTTATTTATTTAATTAATATAATTTTATGGCTCTGGGAAGCTAACAGTTAAAAACAGAATAAAAACAGTATCCAAAATTATGAATAGCATAAAATAGCAGCCAAGATCATTAGCAAGCCTGCCTCCCCAATCAATACAACCAGGAAATGGGCTTACCCATGCTTTCAGGGCCCCAGGCTTGATGTCAAAACCACATCTTTAAGATCTTGTGAAAGGCCAGCAGGGTTGGGGTGAGCCTGATCTCCGTGGGGATGATGTTCCAGAGGCAGGCACAACAACAGAAAAAGTTCTCTTCTGGGTCCCATGAGATGGCGCTCCCTCGCAGATGGGACCCGGAGCATCTAACCCTAACCCTCTCCTGCTGATCTAACTGGATGGTTAAACACCACAGAGCAGAGATGGTCCCATAAGTAACTTGGCCCCAAGCCAATGAAGAGTTTTAAAGGTATTATAACTACCAGCAACTTGAATTATTCCTGAAAGCATACCAGTAGCCAATGCAGCTCCCAGAGCAGAGGTGTCGCATGTGATGAATGACCAGTACCCATAACTGCCTACGCTGCTGCATTTTGTACCAGCTGAAGTTTCCAAGCATTCTTCAAGGGCAGCCCCACATAGAGTGCATGGCAGTAATCCAATGCTGCAGGCATTGATAAAATAGTGAAAGTATATGACATTATTCATCCATTGGAAACCACGGGCAGAAGGTATCACAGTGATATACATCAGTTATCCACTGAAATGGAAGCACTGAGATTCAGAGCCTATAAAACAAAGTGCATATTTTTATAGTACATAGCTGAGCCATTTTGAAAAGGAGAAGAGGACAGCAGAGGATGAGATGGTTAGATAGCATCACTGAAGCAATGAGCATGAAACTGAGCAAACTCAGGGAGGCAGTGAAGGACAGGAAGGCCTGGCGCAATATGGTTCATGGGGTCACGAAGAGTCGGACACAACTTAACGACTAAACAACAACAAGCTGAGCCATGGCATTCAATACCATCGGATGTGACAACAGTCACCAATTTAGATGACTTCAGATTCGTAAAAGATGGAGCTATCAGTGACTCCTATTGGTGATGGCTATATGCTATCTTTTTTTGAAACCCAAGCAGCATACCAAAGAGCAGTACTGACCTCCTTGTCCTCTTTGGAGTTTGCCACTGTATGACACAGAAATCTGGATTAGACGGGCCTTCTGCTGGTCCATTAGTTCTTATATTTAATATAAGATCTTAAAATTTAATAAATAATGTTTAATTATTTGCAAACAGTCCATTTTGAAATAATATTTTAATATAAATAACATTTGATAACTTTTTTCTTTAACTCTTCAGTTATTATAATGGCCTAAGGTTGTTGAACTTGATGACAGACCTAAATAATTTAATAAAAATGCTTTAAGAAGCTTATGCTTAGTTGCCAAAATACATTTTGTACCATACTGTTCCTACCTTTAACCATGACAAGCAATATCTTTTCTGCTCTTCTGTTATTAGTTGTGTGCATAATTCCGTCTTTTGCATTTAGAAAGTCACAGATTATCCCAACAGCCCCAGAGATGGATGTGAAGTTGATAGGATTAAGAATACTCAATGACTAGGGCCCTAGTGATCTGGTTAATGATCTGCTTTAACTATTTGTTTCAGTGGAATTCACTGAAATTCAGTGGGATTCACCTCATGCTAAACCATCATATTTGTTTTTAACTTAGTATGATGTGGGAATTGAGACATGATGGCTTAGAATTTTGTGTGGCCCAGGCCAATACTACTAGTTTAACAACCATTATCTTTTATATATCCTAGCTTAATATTTTATATGAATGCATTTTAATATAAGGTAGTTCTACCTTACTATCTTCAATCTTTCCTTGGAGTGCTAAGATCTTAAGTTCCCATCCTCCTTAAATCTCATTTCTTTCATGAGATCAAATGCTGTAACAAGTATCATCAGGAGGATTATCCCTAATGAATAATTAACAGAAGTTACAGGAGAACCCCAGTAGAAGGCATTCCTATTGGCAGTTCTGCACATGGAACAGACGTGTTGTGTAACTGAAAGGATCTGTCCCCTGATGGCTTCAATTAATCATTCAGTGCAAACTTAATATAGTTCAAGTTGGAGCAGTAGATATACCTTTGCTGTTGCCTGGGGTAAATTTGGCTGTATCTCATCTGCACCACAACCGTAGCTTCATCAAACAGGAATTGTGTGTTGATTACAATGATTAATAAGTTGCCAGTTTGTCAGCATTTCCTTCCCCACCCTTCCATTCCTTCTTAAATAAAACTGGCAGACTAAAGCAGGGAATTTGTCAGTGAAAAATTTTTAATTGAACTGAAAAAGAGGGCCCTCCCCCTTGTTTTCCTTGCTGTTTTCTTCACTGGGCTCACCCTCACTTGCTTATTTGTCCCTGGATTAAGATCACACTTCTGCTTCCGAACTTAGGTTAAACATGGACTTGGAGCAATTGTAAAAAATCATAGGATAATTTGCTGTCTGGTGGCTCAGTTGTTTTTCAGAGAGAGAGAAAGATTGGGAGAGAGAGAGACCACGACAGCAAATCTCTTATCAGAGAAGGAGGGCAGATGTCTTCTTTCAGATAGAAGGTCATGAGGTAGTATAGGAACTGGCTTGCGAGGGATATGCTGCAACATGTGAAGACTTCAGTAGATGAAAGGTATTTTCCCCACTGCTAATTAGATTTCCTCTGTGTTTTGAGACTGTAGTCATTCACTGTGGAGTCCTTGGGGTTCTCTGAGCTTGGTTCTTTTCTTGCAAATGTTTCATTACCTGGCTAAGTCATTCAGGAGCATTCCTGTAAAGGAGGAAGACACACACCGGTAGAGGAGGAGGATGACTACTGAAGAACCATATTTTTAAGATGCCCTAATACAAGCAATAGGATGCTAAATGGAAAACTAAAGCTGTTTCAGTCCAATTAAAAATGGAATATCTTCTCTTAAACCCTGAATCTCATAGTAGTTTGTTTTAATGCAGCTTTGCAGTTTGCCACCTTCCTGCCTGGACAGGATTTCAATTCTTTAGGAATACCAAAGGAAATATTGCCCCTGCTGTCTGTCTTTTTGTGCTGTCTCTGCACTATTGAATTTCTAAATGCAATAAAGGGAGTGTTTTATGGGGAGAAATAGATATAAACTGACACGTAAATACATGCATAGTACTTAGATGCACACATTCATATCTTTCATTCTGGGATTGACAGTCAGTCCAAACTTCTGCTGTTGTTCCAATCCAGAGCAGAAAATATGAAAATGCCTTTTTCAGAAGTCAGTCTATTTCAGCTGTTTTGACTGGCAGGAGCTGTCTAAGTTTTTAAACTTAAGCTTTTTCCAGCCATTCTTGGAAGCATTAAAGTTTGAATCTAGGGCTTACTGTATGCAAAGGATTTTTTTCTATAAGGATGATCTCTCTTTTTTTCTTTTTGGGTTCTGACTTTAAAGAGGTCCATGGTGTTTGGTGAAAGTGGGTTACGATTTCTGTAAATATGTCATCAAGGGCAAAATCACTAGTTGGACTTACTGCATTCAGTTTTGAGCATTGCCTTAATACGGATGTAGCTAAATCAGAACAGGTTCCAAAGAGGGCAATGAAGATGGTGAGGGAAGTACAAACATATTAAAATATCAAGTAGGCTATTATGTTAGTGCTTAGTGAATCCAGCTGATTTCTCAGTAGCTTACTTGACTTTCCTTGGATATAAAGTGGCCTGTTCTAAGGTTATTATAATACATATGCACACACACATTTTTGCAGATGCACTTTTTACTTTGTATTTGATATAGCTTCCTGCTATATTTTAATGCTTTTATGGTGTATCTTCATTATTTGATTTTAATAGGAGGGAGGAGGACTATACACAATACTTAAAAAATGGTTTTGTTCCTGCTTGTCACCAGAAGTATCCAGAAGTAACCCCAAATTATTTTTAGAGAGAATAGGCTTCTGGGACAGCACTGCTTCTCTCACAATAATCGCTTTATTTAATCTGTATTGTTTATGTTTTTTCATCCTTATTTAACCCTTTAGCAATACCAGACTTGACAATATTTGCCTTGGTTTGATCAGTTGAAAATAAACCATGCCCCTAAGTGTTACCTGCAGAATGATGACTTCACCATCCTGGGTGCCTCCAGATATTTTGGCTGGAGCTGATAGAGAGATGTAAGTCAGGCCACTGAGCACAGGATAAATGTAAACGCTGGCAGTTGTACAGTTGCATCCGATGCTCCATCCATTACCAAGCTGTACGAAAGGCAGATTGCTTAGTCAAAAACAGGTCTTTATAGCATGATTTTTATTAACTTCATTTCCTGGTCTTGTTCTTGCACTCATTATCCTGGTGGACATATATTTTTCAATCTGGTTTCCTTAATTTGAGACACTGTCTTGCAGATGGGACTTAGAGCCTGTTCCAGATTTTCCTTTTTGCTTATTTATTTGTAGGAAATGTTTGAGCAAGAAGAGAGCTTTGCAGTCCTTTGATGACAGCAATTGACTTCTAATGCAACATCGTTGCACTTAATAATTTATCCATGAACTTCATCTCTCTACTAACTACTTGAATCACCTTGAGTGGATGAGAATCCTGGCAAATAAAGCTGTGTGTTTTGTTAATTGGGGAGGCAATGGTTCTTCTTTCATTCTTCTGCTTTCACACACATTATTATTTTTATTAATTTTAAAAAATTCTACTTTCTATATTTCTTACTTATTACACTTTCATTGATCCTCTGTTGCTCAGTAAAGCTGAAGTAAAACAACTGGGCTTTACTGTAACCAGTTTCATATCTGTGAGTTGGGTGCAAATTATTGACTGTTAGTTCTTTAGATGGCATCCATTCATACTCAAAACACTCTATGCCATTAACACTTCCCTGAACAGTCTAGTCCTTTGGGTGACTTAAGCCTTTCCTGGTGAATATGAAGAGGTATAGTAACCGCCTTCTTTCACATATTGCCTTTCAGTCCGTAGGCTTTAAGTGGCTGGATTTCTCAGGGGAAGTACATTTATGTGTGAAAGAAAGGCAGGGTTATGGGGATCACTTACTGTAACCAGCTGTCCTGCAGTAATTGAGGCATCTTGCACTAATGTTAATAGCTCTTGGTCTGATGGAATTAATGGATGTTTGGAAGAAACTTTGACTTTTCTTCCCTCCCCCTTTCGGTCTTTATGCATCCCCTTAAAAGATGGACTGGTGACATTAATCAGGTGTATTTTTTCAGAAATTACATTTTCAAGAGCTAGAGAGAGAGCCTGCCTAACTGGGTAGGGAGGAGGGGCATTGAAACCTGCAGCCCTCTATCAGTCAGATTCCAGGTTTATAATTATTTTTTCCTTTTGTGGTACCTTTTTAAAAAAATAATAATAAAAAGGGCAGCCGTGGCAAGCAAGTTGCTCTTGTGGGAGGTGGTAACCATGGCAAAGTTTACTGTTAAGTACAAGTATTCTAAACCCATAACTGGGCCTTTTTAATTGCAGTCTCCCGCATGTGCACGTTACCGAGACTATAATCTTCATGAGTACTGGCATTTGAGTTATGTGGACATATAAGGTGCGACCGTGCTGTGAGAGGTGGCTGGGCTATTGAGTGTCTTCAGAAGAGGACTGTTCTAGTCTTAGTCTCCAGCTGGGAGTAGGTAGCAAGGCAAGCAAATAGATTTATCTATTAAGTGGTGAGATTTGTACCTTGATGGGATGTTGTAACAAAACAGACTGAGTAAGGAGAGGTATGAAGCTATCACATAGTTAAACATGGATTGAAAGATATTACTTAAATCTCTTTTATTATGTCCCATACTTCCCCCATGGAGCTCTGAATTGCATAAAGTTAGACTGAAAAGGATGAGAGGTAGTTGGGAGCTCTGTCAATGTTGATAACTAAATTGTTTGTAGAACTTGTACCCATCTCCATGAGAAGAAAACAAAAAGTGAGCCAGATGCATTAAAATCTTTGCAAAATTATCCAGTGAGCATAATGCTTTTAAACATTGGCTATATATCTGAAAAAATTAATGACTTAAAATAATTTCTAGATCTTTTCTATTATGTTGTCTTTTAGTTAATACTGTTAAATCCTATTAAACTGCATTTTTCTTAATGTTATCAGTGTGGTCTACACAACGGTATGATCTACACAAAACTGAGAAATATACTCGCTTGCAACATATAACCCTAAGGCAGCCTTCCTCAACCTGATGTGCTCAGGTATTTGAGGATTATAACCCCCAAATTCCTGGAAACTGTAAATCCCAAAATTCCCAGCCAGCATGGGTTTGTTTCTGAGCTTTAACACTTTCAAAAATCAATGTTGTCAGCTGTGCACTGCCTAAAGAAAAGGAAGCCTCAGTCCTTCTTTGTGGGAGAAGGTTGATACTTGTACTCTTCTCTTTCGACCAGCTCCCATTTGATGGGGGAACAAATCAGATATCCTTCACTTCCTTTGCTAAGCTAAAGCTATATGTAATTGATTTTTTTCATTATGCATTCTGGAAAAGTTGGATTCTTGTGGTTGGAGGTGGAGGCTAAAGCTTGAGCGTGTGCAGAAAAGATAATCCAAACTGGGTGTTTAAGCAAGAATAGGGCATTTTAAATAGTTAACCATGCCAAAAAAAAACCAGGGAAAAAAAAGTTTTTCTGAACTATCACAATAGTAAAGCAGCCAATATTGTTGTAGAGGAATAAAGAGTGGGCTTAGTAATTATAAAATGTATTATTATTCTCTAACAGTGAACCTAGTTCATGAATTTGATAGAAATTAGGCTAAATGGGTCCACTGAAGAATAAGAGGGAAAATCAATATAATCAAGAAGAACCCTGAGATTTTCAAAAGTACAACAACACAACTTTAAAGCTGGGGCAGGGGGGTGAGGAGGATCATGAACATCCAGAATAGTCCCCTGAGATAGCCACAGATTGCTGATTAGAGAACTGGGAATTAAAACGGATGATCTGGGGACAGGGAATGGAATGGAGTGGGCTGGAAGACAGCATAGCTGCTCGTGGGATTGGAATTCTGAACTCATGGTTAGACTTTTGTCTCTCTAGTATCAAATAGGTGATCAAGGGTATATAAATGTAGAAATTATATGGGGCTTCCAAAAATACAGGACCTTGTAGGTACGCAGCTTTGTTTTTAATAAATAAATAATTTGATTGGGCACGTCGGAGTCTCCAGATTCAGACTGTGTAAAAAGGAAGGCGATTGAGACTAAGTGAAACTCAACTAGGCAGACTGTGTGAGGGTTAAATGTGTGACTGAGAGCAGCTGAAACATCAGCTATTGGGGGATGTATGCTGTCTGATAAAAGGTGTCATTTCCTCCCTTGCTTTTTCTAGGAAACTTTCCTGTCTAAATCGCTCTACCTCTCCTTTTCATTTATATTAGGGAAGAATTGGACATTATGGATTGTTGTGGGATAGTAGCGAGGGACTAGATGCTGTGTACCAAACTTGCTTAAATAAGGTAGAATGATTGTTTGGAGGTTTGGTTGATCTCATTTGGTAGATTATATATTTTGAGTGGAGAATATAGATTTGAGGTGCTCATTAAAGATGGGATAAGATTTGTTCACTACTTTTTTACATTACGAAAGACAGATACAGTACCCACAAGTTTCATAGTTCTACAGTGTGGTTCATACCTAAGTAATGCATATCAAATGTGGTCTGTCTTTTAAAAATATTTAGAATTGTTCATTTATTCAAATAGTGCTGCCAGATTTTTGCAAGAGTAGAATTTTATTCTGGAGTAGTAGAGAGGAAACCAGAGAAGCTGCGGACTTTAAAATATATAATACTGTTCATGGAGCCATTTGTGCAAAAATATCTATCTTCACTGAGAATCATTTACTAAGATGTTCGATAAACAATCATTATTTGTTATTTTGTGGGGAGAAAAAAAGAGAATCGAGTGGCATTTTTAAAATGGCTGTATTTATACATCATGCCAAACCAGATACAAGCCAGAGTTAGTCTTGTGAGTGAGCACGATAATCATAGCTTGTTTGGCTGATACCTGATTTGCTTTTCCTATTTGTTTACCTGTTCTTGCTTGGATTGGAGTATAATCTGAAACAAATGGAAAAAATCAAGAAATCCACAAACTATGTTTCCCTTTGTCACTTAATGTTATTTTAAACTTGTACTTAGTAAGCCAAGCACAAATCTAGTATTGTGATCTAAGCTTTAGAGGATCTGGGAAATGGCTTTTGGTCCTTAATAATCTGGTTAGGTTTTAAGAGGCCTGAAAAATATTTGCAATCTTTGCTTTGGAGACCGGTTTCAGGAAGATTTCTGTTTCCCCAACATTTTATTTTGATTTAAATTAATCTTTTTGGGTTGGATGAACCAATTTTTCCACATCTTAAAATGCTAATTTATTCACTTGTTATATTATTTTCAGTGCAAGGAAAATTCCTTACTCTATGAAATGAACCTTTAGAAGAAGATAAGGGATTTTCCTTTTTATGTACTGTACCTTACATTAAATCGGCAATCAAAATGGAATTGTAGGCAATGTTAAAACAATGATATGATCACTCGATCGCTATATTAAAAATGGGATTTTTTCCCTATGTCCTGTGTGTGTCACAAGAGTTTTTATAATTTTACAATATGTTAAAAAAATAGAACAGTAATTTTTTTAAAAAACATTGCCCAAACCAAATACATTTATTTTCGTTACTAGTTATTAGGCAGAAAAGCATTTATTAATGTTTCATCTTGGCGCAGTCAGTCAGCATGTAGGGTACTGAACAGAGATCTGGAAGAACAGCAATAATATCATGTGAGGAAGATCACAGTAGTATAACTGATGGCTGTTTCAGGATTGTTCTCACCACAGAATGATTTCCATTATAGAGTGAGCCATCACGAATCATCCATTCTTACTCATATCCCAATACTTTCATGCATGTATCCAGCCAAATGTGCTCTAGATTAAAGCAAAGTGCTTTTTACTTTGTCATTAAACAACAAAAATGGAATGTCAGTGTCACAGAAAACAACAATGACAGATTGAGCGTTTGACTTGTGCCCTAACTCATGCAGAATTTCTAAACGAGTATCAACTGCTAATGTACCTATTCGTATGTGTTAGGCTTGATGGAGACAGATGAGCAAAGTAGATGGGCCATTAGTATGACAGAATTGTGGCTGTGTACAACATTTGCTGGACAGGCCCCATTTGTATTCCCCACCCTCCAGCATATACACACTGGAGGATATTTACTGAAAACGTGTACTTATGTTAAATGTTGAGAATTCCCAGTTCATAAAGCCTCCCTAATTACAAGCAAGAATTGACTGCTTCCACTGACAAGGAAGGACTTAGATTTACAAAGTTCAAGCCATAAATGCGGGCCATTAATAGGCTGCTCTTGAGGAAAACCTTCCTTTTGTTGGTTTGAGGCTTCACTGGAGTTCATAAATTTGTTGTCTGAATGAACACCTCAGAAAATGTGAAATGTTTCCCATGGAAGAGGGGCAAAAGACTGAGGAGAAAAACAAAGCCTCTTGAAAATAAATGAATAATAACCCCTGATAACCATGAGGGAATGAGACCACTGCACATTACTGCAGACATGTCCACAGAACACAGTGAATTTATGTTCAGCTGCTGAAGCACTTTTTATAAATTGCTTTCACATGGACTTTGTGTAGCATCTCATGGGGCCACTTCTATGAAGAATTGATTTAGGTCTAGAAGATTCCCACAACTTGTAGTAGGAAGCAGTAAAAGCAACAGTTAGTCAATGATTAGAGCCTTTGTTTGCAAAATATTTTCTGAAGGGTCATGAAAATGTATGGCTTGCTGATCGCAGTTTTGGAGACACTATCTAAGGACAGGTCACATGAAAATTTGGTCTTTACTGTGGTGTGGTTTGCCATACAATAGAGGCCATCGTATTTATCATATTTACTCCATTTACCACATTGAGAGATAAAACACATTTTGAATGTAAACTTCACTGCCTGGAAAGACACAGGGGAAGTCATATCTCCAGATGATGAATTCCCAGTCTGAGGAGCAAGTGCAGAGTTGGCTTGGAAATGTGCCATACAGTGTATGCTGCAGCTGCATGATTTGCTATTACATATAATAGCCACTCAGGCAAATTCTGTGCGTTATTTTTACTTCCTACAGCCTCTCAAATTCTCCTTCCTTCTGACAAGGTATCTGCCACACAGAGATTGTGGTGGCTGAATAACTGTATTTTGAAAAAAAAAGTCTGGAGGCAGCTTTTTTGGAATGGGATTATTCATTGTTGTGTAAACACAACATTCACGTCTAATTTAACAGTAACTTAAAGAAGAGACTGAGGCAAGGAAGGTACAAGGCCCTAAGCCAAAACTATAGAAGTCAGAAATGTGAAGATGATTGCTAAGGGCCAAAGTTCCACATGCAGCAGATATTCAGGGCCCCCAAGTATTTCTTTGGGGTGTGTGTGTAAAAATGTCAAGTGTTGAATTCAATTACCACCATTCAGATTTGTTTTGCCATACGCTATTCCAATTCCTTATGTCTGACATGTTTTATGACAGTATGTTATTTAGAAGCAATGGAGAAGAAATAGGCTGATCATTTTGTTCCTTGGCCTAAAGACACTTCAGCAATTTGTGTGGAGTGAAAAAGGGGCACTATGGCCAGAACTGGACCTCTAATAGGGCTAGGGTCTTCTGTTTGATTATACAGATAGCCCCCAATTTAAGAACAACTTCTGTTCCCAAGGTCTGTCCTTAAGTTGAATTTATATGTAAGCTGGAACAGTATTATTTTATAATACTTATAAGTAGTACTATATAATTAACTCAAACCCTTGTATATTTAACTCACATTTTGCTACAGTAGGCTCTATTCTTAACTATGGGTCATCTTTAAACCAGGCATTCTTAACCTGGGGACTACCTGTATAGCGGTTTTGACATCTGTGTGTCATACAATGTTTTACATTTTGTCACTGCTGTGTAAACATTTAAATGCACTGGTAGTTGCAGTATATTCAATTCACCTTGTCAAGAGCTGTGTTATTTTGAGATGATGTTACTTAAGATTTAGGTACATTGATGAAGGTCAAAAATCTCTCTTGTTACCATGGTGACACTTGACCTAATCCTTCTTCAGTAACTTAATGCCATGATAACAAAAGGAGAACATATTTAGTTGATACATGGGGAAATTGCTTTTAGGGAAGGAATGAGGGAAGATAGAACAGGATGCCATTTTCCCTCAGCTAATTTAGGACATCATAGTATGCATATATAATTCATAACTATTGACCTGCTGTGTTAATAGAATTTGTCAGGGGCAGGGATGGCCCTTTTGATTTCTCTGTTATCAAGTGACCGTTCTTTTTATCTTGTAGTTAGTGTGTGCAGTTATGTTCCAACAGTGCAGTGCCATTCCCTTGTACATAATTCATATTGTGCATAACCAGCTGGAAACACAGCTGGAAAAACAAGCATTACACTGTGTGTGCTCATTAAGTCCCTCATATTTATTTTCTTTTTTTTAAAGAAAAGCAACTTGGGTAAGGGAGATTTTGGAGTGGAGAACTATCAGAGATGTACATCTAATCCTCTTCTTGTTTTCAGCTTCATCATTCCAGATCACATCCCCGAATACAATTTCAAATCTTTGCTTTACCTTGATTCCTCCTAGTATAAAAGTGGATTGGATGGGGAAATTGGAATGAAGAAATGCATACGAGGAAAGAGTTGACCCTCATTCCATTAATACTCTGTACTCCACGTTTCATCCTCTTGAAGTTATTTTCTCCTGTGTTTACTTGTGTTGATAGAGTAGATAGTGCCTGGTAATGTTACTTGAGGATCAACTTTTCTGATAGTATATATAGGTTCAGTGTTTGTCACAATATTCTCATATACAAGTACTTCCCATCCACTTCTGGTCTTTTTGAAAATTTGACTGTGCTTCATTTTACTAACACCAAAGTATTGGTGAGACTTTGAAAATATATTTTGCGATGTAATAGTACCATTACTCCCCATAGTCAAAGCACACTGGTATTCATATGTTAAAAAAATAACTTTCAAAGTACAATGTGATCCAGACCAGAACATCACATAATGTTTAGTATCTCATTGTTAGTTAAAGAAATTAAGAATCCTTGAGTAAAAGCTGCTTCAAAGCTAAGAATCTGAAAACACCCAGCTTAGAAGTCCTTGATGATAGACAGTGTTTTTCATCAAGGTTACTTCAGCATGATCAAATTCTACTAGCAAAAATATTTCTGAAGCAGCTACTTGCCAGGATTTATATTTAGAAGGCTTTTTAAAGAAAAGTTTTACATAATAAAACATTTTTTAGAACATTTGACGTTCATTTTAGTCAATATTATATACCTGGAAAATTACAATATCAACTGTATTAAGCCACCATACACCATCAAAACATAGATTTCATCTTGAGTGGAAAATTATTGTTTTATTATATAATAAATACATTTTATTCATCATTAAATCATTCCTATTACAACACTTTGTGCTGTTGAAACAATTATTAGAACTTATTTGAAGTTTTGGTAAAACAAGGAAACAGATCAAAATTAATCAGTTGGAGATGTTGATATTTATGGAATGAAATAAGCATCTCTCATTTGGGATTCTAGTATAGGAATTTTAATTCAGCTTCAACAAGGCATTTGTACACTAGGGAAATTCTTTCAAGTCTAGCTGGAGACTTTGTGGCCAGAAAATGGCACGGCAGTGAAAATGTAGATTGAAAATCAGAAACACTGGTACAGAAACTAAAGTGGACAGTTCAAATCCATGTAAGAGTGATTTCTAATCAGTGTCTCATTATACAGTGGGACAAATATTTACCGCTACTGGAATGGGTCATACAAAGGAGTCAAATGTATGATTAGAAAGTTTCTGAATCCATGGCAGACTGCAGACTGGATTAAACATTAGAACCCTTAATGGGATATTTCTTCGTAGATCGTTCCATATTGTACTTGCAAAAAATTCCACATGTCTGAAAATTAAAAGGATTACCCATCATTAAATGCACAATTGAAACCAGCCATATATGCAAGTGCCTAATGAAAATAGTATGCTACACATATCTTGAAACAGAACAGGTTGAATATAGTATAATCCTAAGGATCTGGTTTTATTCCAAAGCTTCAAATCTTCAGAAGATGTGCAAAAGCTGGCAAAAAGTATTCCTAGGTTGCTATGTGAACTCTTCTCGGCTATGCTTGCATTTCCACAGGATTTACAGTTGACTCTCAGTAACTTGGTGTTAAATGACTGCTGGAAAACATAGCAGCAATTTACTAATGGTTCCCCTGAGATGCTTGGGGGAAAAAAAACAACAACATTGCAAATGATTCTTGAGTGCAGTTATCTTCCAGGGCAGAAATATTCTGTTCTCAGTGCCTTTTCTAAAGGCAACACTCGTTATTCTTTGCTTGCAAAGAAATATTTGCTGGGTGGGTTTTGCTTTCAAAGTCATCCTTTTTTCTTTTGTTTTATGTTCTCAGTTCCTTTTTGCTCCATATGCTCTCAGTTCTTAGATATGCTGTGGGTGGATCCAACCATTCTTTTTCACAGCTTACCAAAAAAGAGACATTGGGTTTCATTAAACCCTACATCTCAACTAGCTATGTGATTCTACTTCTTCTTAAAAGTATTCAAATTGCCAAGATCATTCAGAAGAGATGCATTGAGTTTATAGAGTGGGTACTAGTTAAAGCAACTTCATACCTTGAAGTCTTCTCAGTATGTCAGCCAGTGGTGGCACAAGCTGGAGATGATAGCAGTGTTTGTCTTAACCATCTAGAGAAGTGATCTGGAGAAGGCTGATTTGTAATCATATAAATATTATTTACCCTACAATGAAAGGTTATCAGGGCAGTTGAATATGACAGCCTCCTTCACCAATGTTTGTCAGCTGAAAAAGAGCATACTTGATTGTTCATGAAGCATATACTTGATTGCACGGATCTGGTGCTCTGCTGTGCATTGGCAGCATAACATAAATCAAGCAAAGTGCCTGGGCCAGGTGTTAGAAAGATTGTCCTTTTTCATTTTATGAATAGAACATAGTTGGTTCCACCAAGAGCAAAGCTGCCAGTGATCCTGCTCTACTGAATCTTTCCCAAAGTCTTTCTTATGATGGAGAAATTTCTCTCTGTCAGTGATGAAGCAAGATGGGAGAGAGGTGAACATCTTCTGCAACTACCCTTTGTTGCAAACTTGAACTATAGAAAAGCAGCATCTACCGTCGCTGTGAGAGGCACAGCTGTTGGAACTGTTGATATGATAATAATTGTCACAAATTTGGATTGCAGAAAACACAAAAACACATCTTTAAAACCATCTCAATTTTTATAGCATATAGATGTCACTTAAATAATTTCAGAAATCAGCACATATTAACAGTGCTGACTGCATAAACTGAGATATGAGAGAACATATCTGAGATGAGAAGAAATGTGATATTCTGTTAATCACATCATCATGTTGAACAGACAGGCTGTTGAGCTGCATTGGAGTTTTGCTATATTGTTGTATTTTATTTTTGGAATGTGATTTAGCAACAACACCTGTATGAAGTCTGTTTTAGAGTAGTGGTTAATAAACGGATCTGGTCTGTAACCTTGTTGTTTTCTTGCACCACCTAGTGGATTCCATGGGAAACTACTTGGTTCTCAAGGGAATGGGTGGGGGGGGGGGGGTGTGCCAAAGTGAAATGTTAAAAGTTACCAGGGAATGGCTAATAACTAAAAATAAATTAAATAATTTAACAACAATAATAAAGCTACTTTTCTGCAGTACTAAAAAATCAGTGTCCAGTTCTCTCAAAATTCAATTTGAATCTTGTTTGATTAATAGTAGGACATAGAAAAGAGATCCCAAAGTGGGATCTTTGGACCATCTCGACTGAAATCCATGCAACCATCTAAAACAAACATATTTCATGTTGTATGAACAATATGAAGCAATAAGGCATCCTTGTTCTTTTTCTAGTTTGGGGAACAAAGTGATCAAATTGCAGGTACAGGATATGAACCTTGAGTCCTTCATTTTTCCTTGCTTAAATCTAAAGTGAGTTGAGAAGAAATCAGAAGAGGGAGGGACAATACCCTATGTGTTTGTTCTGAAGAATTCCCGCTCCACTGTACTAGGTAGCCTGCCACTTTTTCATATTGCAGTATTGTTTCATAATAATCATGCATGAGATCAAAATCTAATGCTTCTTTTCTGGGGGGGAGGTTGTTGCCACGCATACTTAATGATTTTAATATTTATTTTTTAAAAAATTGGTAAGGATGTTACGGGATTTGTCCTTACTCCTTTCCAGGGCTTTATGAAAAGCAACAAGAAAAGGAACTTAGGCCCCCTTGGGATGCAGTGAGCTGCTGACCATGAATCACACACGTGGCTGTGTGTTTTAGTGCTGCTGTGTTTCACAAAAGCTCATAAGCTTAAAGAGGGAGTGAATCTTGTTTTGCCGTTTAAATGTTCAAAGGCTGGGAAAGAAGACCGAACCTAGACTACTGTCTGATGTCACTTGTAATGATGCATTTCCAGTGCTCTTGGGAAAACTGGAGATGCTTAATTGTTACATCACTTCCAGCATGATCTCCATGTATCTACAGGTCTTCCAAATCTGACCTGCAGCTTTTCCTTTGTATGTTGTTCACACTTGGCTCTGTTTCTTGTCAGGTGCAGTTCATTCTTTCTTGGAAAATCTGTCTGCCACTTTCTTTCTTGTCTATTTTCCAAAGAACTCACCAAGACCTAAGTAGGATTGCCCTTGTCACCATTTTCTGTTTGCAGAACTCTATGAGGTAGGTTAGGCTGGGAGGTAGTGATTTATGACCCTCCTCACAAGCATTACAGCTGAGCAGAGATTGCAATCTCATCTCCTCCATCCAGAGTTGGATCAGCTGTATCATACTAGCTCTCAAAAGCTTTAGAGAAGGGAAAGGCAACCTTACTGGGACTGGGAGAAACATTGGAATGTTGAGAGCATGTTGTGAAATCTGTCATAAAATGGTAGCCATTTATTAAAATGAAATAGGACATAACTGAAGACTGGCTTGAATCAACACCTGCAGGTTATTTTGTACTATACACATCCTAGACAATTCTGTAAGATATTTTTGGGATACCAGTTTGCTATATTATAATGATGATGATAACAGACCCCAGAATTTTGCCTGCCTCAAGGAATTTAGAGGGTCTGGCTTCATTCTTTTAAGCTTTTAAGTGTCTAACATTGTATGGATGAGAAAAATACACAAAGAGAAGTGGTAGGAAGATAAACTGTGGAGCCCAATGCAATCAGTTCTGATGGCTGGTCTGCGAGAAGCAAACAGATTAAAATATTTTTTTCATTATTTTAAATATTTATATCTCAGTTTCCAAATGATTGTCACAATGTGATTTACTTGAAAGCTCTGAAGCAACAAGAGCACTAAAAGAATATAGTAAGAATAGCAAGAGCACAGGAGGAAAAAGTATTTTTGAAAGCTGAATCTCCTCACCTCGAAGCAAGTTGACTCTTAAATAACTGTTGTGACAGCTAATGAAGGGAAAGAACTAGATGGCCTTTTAAAAAGAATACCAGATGTTTATAATATTCAATTTTATTTGGAGTATTTGCACAGAAGTCCTCCTTGGATTATATGTTTGTTTTCTAAAAGAAAAAAATAAATAGTTTTGAGCAGAAACGTGGAGTTAAGAATTACCTTTCTTTGGCTACGTGTAGTTCAGCCTTACATGAAAAATGTCCTGACAGACTTAAGTTAATTTGGTTAAACAATAGTTGAAGTGTTGTACTTGGACTGGGGAGCTCACTGGATAACATGTGGCCAGTCACTTTCTCTCTGTCCAGCCTAACTCAGCTTTACTGTGGAGAAAAAATGAAGGCAGTCCACCAGATAAGCTATCTTGAACTGCTGGAGAAAAGTTGGGATATGAATTTAACCACCCCAACAACAAGAACATCAAGAAGAACATATATGACATGTTTAAAAAAATAATTGGAGTTTCTGATATTGAATAGAATAGTTAACAGTATAGTCATAATTTTGCAAAGTTTTCAAACTGTCTTTCTTCATATAACATTTTACAAGATTTTCTGCTTGAGAATATCTGCACACTGTAGAAGTACGTTCTGAAATGTATATTCCATCCACATGATCAGATTAGCCTGATCGGTTTTGTTCTCCCCATTGTCCAGCATGACCTCAACATATCTGGGTCATACTCAACATTTTCATACAACTCCGTTGCACAGCTCATCCGCCTTTACTAATCTCACTGTAGACTCCAAGATTTGGATTATTTCAGTGCCAGGAAAACAATATTTCTGAAGATTGCCTTGGCATATTTGCTACTTAAATTCTTGTACAAAGTACTTGGAAGTTGCTGATCTGGCAGGAAGAATATTTAATTGATGCCTGATATTCATAGTCTATGATATAAATACTAGCCAAAGTGAAGAATAGTTCTGATATGTGCGCTAATTAAAATATTTTATTTAAAAAAGATACTCCAGCTAGAAACATGAAGCAGTCACAAGAAATCTTGAAAATGGAAAGGAAGGTGGGGGGGAATATACGTATATTCACTGATTATAGCTGTAATGAAGAGGATCCATACAGCTTGTTCTACTCTTGGCTAGATGACATTACAGGTAGTTCCCACTTAATGATGGTAATTGGGACTGGAATTTCTGTCACTAAGCAATGCAGTCATAAAACACGATGCCATGTGACCATGTCACTTAGTGATGGAAATTCCAGCACTCCTGATGGCAGTTGTTAAGTGTATCACTGCAGGTTGTTAAGTGAGGATGTCACAAGGTTGCCATTTCAACCTTCTGCTGACTTTCCCATTGACTTTGCTTGTCAGAAGCCGGCAAAGAAGGTTGCAGATGGTGATCACGTGACCGTGGGGTTGCTGTGACCGACATAAATAAGAGGACCAATCATAACTACCACTCATTCACCACAGTCATAAGTTTGAATGGTTACTGAATGAGTGATCTTTAAATGAGGACCACTTGTACTTTTGATCACTTGAGCATCTAGTCGGTTGTGTTTAGACATGAAGCCACCTGCTGTGGGAGTTCTTTTTCATTTCTTTTTCCAAAAGTATCCTCCTGCAACATCCATTCCATGATTCCCTTTTCTTAGTTGTTACTTTCCTGGTTACAGAAAAAAGAGTTTCCCCCATCGTTCGCATGTTAGCCTTTTATTCTTTTGAAGACCTTTTGAAATCAAGCGAAGAGCCAGTTTGAGAACTGAAGGCTACCTGATAAAGAAATGGCTAATACCTACTCATATAACATAATTTCTTATGCTATCCTACATTATTATAATCTAAAACATTTCATATGACACATGCAAAATTGTGGATCTGCATCCAATAGGTTCGTATAATGGCTTATTATTATTCCATGCAGAAGAAAAACTATAATTTAACACGTAATTTTGTGTATTAAGTTGAAATAAATGTACTTTTGTTTCAGTTCCAAAAGATTTTGCATATTCTCATTCAAAGAAAACTTTGAGGAGAATGATTAGAGTCAGATTTTGCCATATTCATTCCCTTGCATCTTAAGTTAAAAAGGAATGTAATGTGAAAGCTCTTGAAAAGCCACTGGCAATCAAAGTGAGATGGTCAGAAATCTGACCTGGCCTAAGTTGATGTTTTTGTATTAATAATTAGTGTTGTCTAATTCTGATAGAAGCCTTTGTCCTCTTAGAGATACTGTGATCCAATGAGAGAAGGCAGGCTCTACAATTGAAGAAGAAACTGCTCAGAGATTTGAAGTAATGGTTCACTTTCATCTGTTCCTCATGAGATGACTGTAGCTCCAAGTTGTTTAGGAAGTGCTATGCTCTATGGACTTTGTCGAGGCATGGCGAAATCTCAGTGGATGTTCTTCCTTTTGCACAATCCCTCACAGGCCCTTACTGGGTACCTATTGAAACCTTTAATACCCCGTGAATCTTGTGGCAGGTGTTTTAGTAATTCCTTACTATATGATGAACTCCAATTTCTTAAATGCTTCTTTGGGCTCAAGCATAGCTAGACAACTGCTACACGATGTATAATTTAAGAGATTTGTTTTCAGGAAAAGACTTATTTCTAAGAATTGGAATCCTAATGCATGCAGGATATAATTTGTAGAGAATGAGAAGGGTGAACATTTTATTGGTAACTTAATATATGAGAACAATTTCTCTCCACCCTCCCCTTTTCACTTGTATCATCTAATTTGGCAACATCAGTGGTTGGGAGAAATTGATGAAGGGAAGTAGCTGTAGTTTCATTTCATTAGAGAGGCACCTGTTAAGCAAAGCCTAAACAGGCCTGTGGAATACATTGGAAACATCTCGAGAGTCTTTATGAGAATTCCTTGCATTACAACATTTTCTATTAGAGGATATATTTTAACAAGGTTTCATTGTGCTGATCTAGTGGTTTTTTTGCAGTTAGTTTTCTTTTTTCTTTTTTAAAAAATAGACTTTATGAGCTTTCATTACAGCTTGGAAGAAGGAAGAAAAACCACCTACCAGCAAAAATGCTTAAGAGCTTTCTTGATTTAATGAGAATATTATGGGGTGGAACAATTTCTATAAGGTGTGCCAGAATAAAAATGAACCCTGTAGAAACCATTATGCAAGGCAAGGAGGGATATGCAGAATCTCACAAGGAAATGTTACTTGCCTGATTGGAACTCTCAAGATCACTTAGGTGTTTGGTGACTGAAGATAGTTGCTCAAATTTTGTGGTAGGCAAGTCTGGTGACAATTTAAGTATGTGAAGGCCATTTGAGTCTTTGGGCTTCTTTTGGAATTCCTCATATGTCTCACCATGAAAGGAAAACTCATATTCACTTAAAATGTCACTTTGCAGTGTTGTTCTTTGATGTACATCAAGAAATGGATCAACCCAAAGTGATAAAACCATCTTCCCGCCAATATCCCTTTGACTGAAATAGTATGTCTGTGATGAAGTTAATGCTTATGTTTAATCCATTGGTCTAGAAATGGAGGAAGGAGAAGTAAATATTTAAAGGCAAAATAAGCAAGAAGTTCAAAGGGACAAACAAAGTGAATTGAAAAACTTTAATTGTGTAGCCTTATCCCTCTTCATCTACAGAGTTTCACAGAAGGCACTGTGGCTTAATAGAAAGTCCATTTAATGACCTGAAAAAAATATGATTAATTAAAAAGTTTTGGTTGAATTAAAATGTTTTCCATGCTGTCTTATGAGTATGAAAACACAGGTGGAAACTTTGTAGAAGAAAAACAAAAACTTGACTCTGTAGGCCATGTGAAGACACAGCTGCCTTGCAGTAATCCACCCACATTTGTATATAGACCTGCAATATCAAGCACAGTGACTCAGTGGCATTATAATAAAACTGTCAGGCATCCGTATTGGTAATTTACACCAGCATTTTTAGATTTTCTGTAGGAAAAATGCAGCTCTTTAGAGTTGAAAAATGAGGTGTGATTTTGTAAGGCTTGGCTGAAAAAGAACAGATGCTGACATCCCTAGAGTTAATATTTTTTCCTTAAAAACACATCTGTCATCAGCCTCCACTTAGAAGAGCAGTGAAGCACATATCTAAATAAACATGGCACTTGGCTCCAACACTGAACCTGCCTTTTGCATAGCAGCAGCTATTATTTTGTCATTGTGAGTGGAAGGTATTTCAGCAGTTAACCAGTGGCTTATAGTTACAATTTGGCCATGCAGCTATGCTGCACTTCTAAAACAATTTCGGATGACATCTTTGCATATTGTTAAAAGATGGGCTGACATTGCCAGATTAGAATTAGTGTAAAGCTGGTTGATAAAGTCTGCCCGTTTATACAGCTGAAAATACTGTGCTCTGGAACATATGCTTGGAGAAGAAGAGGGAAATTGGTTTCTTTTGGGTGAGTGTTCATTGATTTGAGGAAATGGGTGTTTCCTCCTTCCCAACTTTCTAGCCTTTCTCTAAGGGATGAATTCACAACACTTTTTTTCTATCCTAAGAAAATAAAAAGAAGGTAGATTTTGCTATTTATGTTCCCTTTAAGTTCTCAGGTTATCACTTGCTGAAAAACAAGAGACAGGGGGAGGAATCCTCTAGAGCAGTGTTTCTCAACCTTAGCAACTTTAAGATATGTGGACTTCAACTCCCAAAATTCTGGGAATTGAAGTCCACATATCCTAAAGTTGCCAAGGTTGAGAAACACTGCTCTAGAATACTTAGTATTTCCCAGCCTAAACCAATGGTAAATGTGCTCTCTGATCCTAGGAGTTTATTAACTTTGGTTTTGACTGAAAGAAAAGGGTGAGGAGAACCAAGCAACAAAGCAACAGAATGCAGGCAGTGGGAATTGCAAGGAGTAAATAAAAGCAAATACAGTAAAGCTTACCTATTCTGGGTTACAGCCAAACTAAGTAAGGTGCACTTAAGAATGGCTAGCTTAGGGTGCTGTCAGTGGGAATGAAGTGCAGCTAAACTTGCCTGGATCAGTCTTGTTCACTTTTGGATATGGAACCTAATATTCATTTGGGGACTTTAAAGTTAAAGCAGGAAATGGAGAAGAATTGATAGAAAATAATCAGCTTTACTTTTGGGACAATTTTGTTATATACTATGTTGATATCAATTTCTTTACAATTGAGAACAAATCTCATGAGGCTGCTTAATCTTACAAGTTTATGGCATTGTTGGGTGAGAATGCTAAAATCTCTTGTGACTTTGTGTGGGAGCTTGAACATCTCATGAGAGGTTTACTCTTTCACAAGAGATCTCATAAGAACTTTGGATGAGGTTCTTAAAACTTGGCAATATTATATGAAACCATCTGCATGCTGAAAAAGTTGCGAATCCCAGCTGTAGATATATTACCTAGACTATCTGCTCTAGATGTACGGGCAAGGTGAGATATGGTGGAAGACGGGATGGACAGCTCTAACACCAATGCCATATTCCACCCCACTGTGCTTTATCCCAATGCCTGGTCTTCAGAGCTTCAGTGCACTTGGCATCTGGTTGCTGCTGCAGGGTTGGTTTGTAATAAGGCCTGCCTCATCCATGATTTCATTAGGTATGAAGGGCTGACCTGGTAAGTATTACTGCAACCTGGTTGGGCACAGAAGGTGGGTTCCCTATTTGGAAATGTGCCCATCTGGGTTTTGTGCATGGTGGTGGAATTGGCTGTTATTATCTAACAACTCTAGTGGCTACCAAGGATGCTCTCCACAGAGGCAGTTCAATTGTTCATGGCCATCATGGCAGCCATGGATGGAATCCAGGTTATCAAGGGTCCAGCTCACAATGGAGTTCACACATTAGATCTGGTTTTGTTTCAAGGCAGTTGCAACATGACCTGGAGTTGGGGGACATTACCATCAGTCCCGTCTCATAACTGGATCACTGCCTGTTAGCCTTGGATTTCTCTGTGACTTCCAGATGCAACAGCATGGAAAGACCTGTTTGACTGGCCCAACCCAGAAACCTGATGGTCCTTGTTGAGTTTCAAAAAAAAACTTGCAGTTGTCCTTAGGTCCATTGCATGGTTTGACTGAGACTTTAGTCACTGCCTGAAATGCGGGGGACAATGATGGCCTGGGATCAGATTGTGCCCATTTTGGACTCTGTGTGTTCAGATCCCGGAGGGCACTCTAGTTTTCAGAGGAACTTTGGGAGATGAAAGAGAAGCTGTCTTCAGAAGATAAAATCAAACTCACTCAAGATTCCTTGGAGGAGGGTTGGGTAGGGAACTTGGACACCAGCTGATCACAGGTTAACTGACTTCCTTTTAGAGCTACCTTGTGCTGCAGCTTACACCAAACTCTGTCCTACAGGTTGATGGGAGGCAGTTAAAAGTGGCAGGCTGACAGTTCTTCATGTACAAGCCTGTGATTTCCAGGACAACCCATATACTTTACTACAGATAAATTATATTTATTTGTAGTAAAGTATAAAATGAAGACATTTAGTCTTCAGCTTTTCAAAGTACTGCCTTAGCCAACAATGTATTAATTCTGCGTAAAAACCTTGACTCCCATCCAGCCTCCACACCAACACACAATGCTAGCCAGTATGAAAGAGTATTGGATTGCTTTTACTGTAATTCTCTGGAACAAGGAGGAGAGGAAGCAGAGGAGGAAATATAATCAAGCACTGCCGAGGAGCACTATCTGCCAAAATACATGATCTTTAACTCAACCTTGGCTGTGAAAGCCTCTTTAAAGATTGGCAGTGAGTTGTTCCCAGTCTCTATTTGGAGTTGTTCCGCTCCCCATCTCTCCAGTATAGATTGGCTTTTGTTAATGGAGTGTTATGATCCATGTAGACACCTTTATTACTATAAAAAGAACTTAGAGTCCCCATGGAACAATAAAAGCTAACAAATTGTGGCAGAAGCGGAGGTCCATGATCTTATAAGAAGACTTCAAACCCACATACATTACATAACAAGTGCTTACTGACTCCAGAAGCCAGTGGTTTAGGGTAACTGGTTTTATAATCCTGTATGGGATTTGGATCTTAAAGACACAGATTATGCACACGGATTATAATAGTGGATGCAGAACCGATACTGCACTTAGGTTACTGTTTGAATGTTGATTGGTTAAAAAAAGGTGTGAAGATTCTGATTTTGCAGATATGCACTGGTTTGCACAAAGTTCCCATGCTTGTTCTCAAACTTCTACTGAGAGTTTGTTGCTGAGATAGTTATAATATTTCCAGACTCCTGTGTCTCTATATTTCAAAAAACAAATAGGATTTATGGCCAAGGCAGCCTTTAATAACTGTGCTGATGGAAGTGGAAGGTGTGAAATCCTGTATTTCTGAAGATAACATCCGTGATAAGAATGGATTGCAAAACTTCTTTAAGAGGAAAGTGTCTGTTGCACGTACTTGTGTGTACATGAACAGCCTAGTAGAGTTAGTAGTAGTTCATTAAGAGAATATTTCCACAGCAGTGAGAACAACCCTACAATGGAAGCATTTGCTAATGGGGGAAATGCCTGGGGTTTCTATCCAGTAGTTCAGTATGGTGCCCCTGCAGATGTGTTGGACTACAACTTCTGTAATTCCCAATCTCCATGACCAATCATGCATTAATCTATGGCCATAAAACTACATACTTTGGGTAGTATGATGACTACATCTGGAGATTTGTTTTTCTGCAGCTACTTAGGCAGCTCAGCAGTATTTCCAAGTCCTGTTTAAAATCAGTCATCTGAACAACTGCAGTCAAAAGATCCAGCCTCCGTCTGTCCCACCAACCCACCCACCCACCCACCTTGCCTTTCCCAGAAAGACATTTATGGCATATTGGAATATTAGATTAAATACCCATTCTCAGGAATGCCTGCCAGCATGCAAATTCCCTGGTTTCCTTGATTAGACAGCAGACAAATTGGCAGCCTAGTTCTTACAACTGTGGATTAGAAAGTGAGACCTGAAACCAAATTTGCAGTAGGGAGCCAGCCAGCCTCCACTCATCCTAGTCTCCCTCCCTGATTAAAAAAGATTAACCTGTCTATCAAGGGTTTACAACATGCAGTGAAATGATTTGCTCTCTAACTGGAGGAAAAAAAAAATAAAGCCACCCAGCTGCCTTTTCTACCCCAACCCTTTGGCTGTGGTCAGAGTAAGCAGGCAGAGCTATGGAAATGGTACATTGGTTGATTCATTATGTGCCATCAAATTGGTGTTGACACTTAGCGACTACATAGATCAATTTTCTCCAGGATGATCTGTCCTAACCTGGTCTTTCAGGTCTTCCATTGGTGCACCTATTGCCATTGTAACTTAGTCCATTCACCTTGCTGCTGGTCATCCTTTTCTCAGCATCAGAGCCTTGTCCAGAGAGCTAGGTCTTCACCTAATGTGTCCAGAGTAGGATAATTTGAGCCTGGTAATTTATACCTCAAGTGAGAATTCTGGGTTGATTTGTTCAATGATCTATTTATTTGTTTTCTTGGCTGTCCATGGGATTCTCAGAAGTCTTCTCTAACACCAACGTTCAAAAGTGTCAATATTCTTTTTATCCTGAAATGGTGGATTATTCAACATGTATTCTTCCTCATTTAGGATTGCTCTGTAACACAGGGGTGTGTAGCTGGTCGTCTAGTTCAACTTCTGGAGACTAAGGCTGGTAGGCTTTTTTGCAAGGCTGCTGCTCACAGTAAAATTTCCAGGCTGGTTTAGAAAGATCTCTATTATAGTAGCTAATTACGAATGTATGAAATCATCTGTTCAGTATTCCTCACACATGCTACTCCAAATAATAAGAATGATCCTTCCTGTTATTATTCTCCTATTTTTATGTTCTGGTTACTTTGTTCTACATACTGAATTGTAATATTTGTGCTGTATTGCATATTGGTTACAAAAGCTACAAGATCACATCTGGTTTGCTTTCTTCCCCCTTCTTATTTTCCTTTCCATTATTCATGTCCTCAACTTCAGTGTGCTATGATGAAACTTCAGTCAATGTCTCTGTTTCCTTTCTTAAATTGTTCCCATCAAAATGCGGTTTGGTTGCTCCTTATATTTGGATATAATACAAACATTATGCAAGACTCAGTTTCCCTGGCTCCCCTCTCCTTTTCCCTCTTGCATGCCTGTGAAGAGGAAAGTGGAAGTTACTTCAGTTTTCAATTAGCCATTAGTGATTATGTCCAAATCCAGGTATAGTATGATTAGTCTTTCTTAGGAAACATGGCAGGACTAATCACAGTTGGTCTGGCTTTGGACTCTTTGTGGCTACATAGGAGTGGGGAGGGTGGCACACCTGAATTTGTTGCTTATTCATGTAACACTGAGAGCACAGGCATCTCTCAGAAACATTTTTGCACTGCCCCATGAATATCGTTACTGTTGTTGACTTCACAACAGTACTCCCAATCAGCATTCCCTCTGGCTGGCCAAAAGGACAATACAGAGATAGGTTTCTAGCCAGCATTCTGACCTCCGTCTTTCTCACTGCTTCATTGGGTGTGCGTGATGGGGTGGGGTTTGCAGGAACAAAAGGGAAAACCTACTCATTGTAAAAAAGCATTGGAAATGATGGCTAGGCATTTTGATACCTTGACATAGGATCTGGTGCAAACTGTGATGATGAAAAAGGACAACGTGTGCATCACAGCATAAATTTCAGGCTTTTGTAATTGTTTCTTGACATTGACTGCAAGTACACCAGATAATAGTTTGTGGTGAGGCATACATTCCATCATTTGCCTCTGCCCTCCCTTATAGATACTGTTGGAGAGGGAAAGTTGTTCGGTTTTAACAAGTGCAGTGATGTGGTGAAGTGCCATGGCATGTTGACTTCATTGGTGGGATGGAAGAGAGCCAAGGAGCCAGGATGTGGGAAGAGGGCTTTCCTCAAGAAGAGACTGTCTACCTTGCAGCTCCAGCTATCATGAATGTTCACATAATCATGTTGCTCCACTTTAACTGATCAGGACTCTTATTATCAAGCATGAGTCCCAGTGTTAAACCCTGTCTCATGTAAGTATAGGGTGAAACCTTAAATTCCTGATTTTCTTTGTAAGGGAAAGACTTGATTCACATAACCCACCAAGAAAAATTGGAGCACCACAAGCTCAAATAGTTTCTGACCAGCCAGCAAACAGAAGCCATAACCATGACTGAAAGTGGGTTTATATTCCATGGTTTATGTTAACCATGGCTTGGTGTGTGGGATAAGAAACCACAATTATGGTTGATGCAACCAATGGGGCTGCTATGGCATATATTTATAAGGCAGAGAAAACACATATGCAGCTGCCATCATGGTTTGCCTGATATACATGCGTTTAGTTTGTTTCTAAATCTAAAACTCAGGAAGCCCAATTCATGGGAAGCCCAATTCAGTGTAATTTGTGGATTAAAACATTCCCCTTACTGAGTTAAAATAAATAAAAGTTTATTCATTGAATAAAATCAGATTGCCGTGTTACAGGTTTAACACAGTTGCTTTACTAAGAAGACATCCTCTGATATCATTAAAATGCACTCAGCTGAAATTTATTCTTGTGTTCTCTGGCAGCACAACTCTTGGAAACTAGAATAGATGACAAACAGCCGTATTGCTTTAACCTGTGGCATCACATGTTTCAACATGTTTGCCATTTGTGGAGAAGAATGGTTGTAATTCAGTGGCTTCCTTTTGATCTAAATTACTAGCTGATGGACAGCACACACAAAAATTGCTGCAGCTGGATGCAACCACAAAAAAAATTGTTATTCCAAAAGAGGACCAGTGCCGTAATTACATGGGATTTTAATATCCCAAGAATTTCATGCTATGGAAATAAGGAGCTTCCAACAGCTAACCAAACTGATCAGCCTTTTCCACAATTTGGTAATATATTTTGCCACTGTGTTATTAAATGTTATCTGTCTGTGTTATTAAATATTATCTTCAAGATGTGAAAAACTTGTAAAGGATATTTTAACATTTAGAAACTGTTACTACTTAGTACAGAATTTGGATTACCTGAATTTGGTTTCTATATAACCCTGGAAACCTGTGCATCATGCAACTGAATTCTATGTTATTTTCTTAACTATTAATGTGTATATGGAGAAATATTGAATCAGTCTACTGACACCGTAGCATGTGACTGTTCTCTAAATATCCTTGGTTTTTGTTTTTTTTTAGGGTGGAAGGAAACACTGTATACAGGAAGTGTGCCCCATTCTTTCATGTCCCCAACATCTCAGTCACACTCCTTCTGGACAGTGTTGCCCAAAATGTGTAGGTGAGTGGTTACTTTCATAGGAATATTGCATTTGCAATGTATATTTCCCACAATTCATAATATCTTGGGAAACATGTCGCTAATTCACCAGATTGTACTGTGTTGTTATATTTCCCACAATTCATAATATCTTGGGAAACATGTCGCTAATTCACCAGATTGTACTGTGTTGTTAAAGCAAAAAGGTGAACAGGTTAATTCTGTGAAATGTGGATTACAATTATTCAAAATAATATATTGCATAATTGTTATAATAATGAAGAATAATTTATATTAACACAGCTGTGCTCTGTTTCAAATGAATCTCTAAAAATGCTTTCTGCTTTTATAGCTATGTTCATACTCCCACATGCTCTGAACCACTTTTTAGAGATTGAATCTGGATCACTATACAGTCCTAATTTATTTTCCATTTTTATTTATAAGAAATAAGCTTAGATCCTGATTATGTTTTGTATAAGGGACACACTGTAACTTTTAGAGAAATTTTGATTCCATCTGTGTACTATTTTTTGTCCAAAATGAGAAGAGTGTTTTTGCCATTAAACTTTTTTTGTGGTATGGACACGATTCTGAAATGGATTTATATATATTTTAAAAACATGGTAATGTTTTCCCAAAATCGGACTATTAATATCTTTATAGATGTTTTTTCAGAGCACTGGAGGTAAATAATCAACACTTCCAGTGGTTCTACCTCATCTAACAGGCTAGGTTATCAGACCACCTTTGCTCCAACCCAGTTTGTGGCATGAAATATTTAGTGCTATGAATTCAAATTCATAGCACTAAATACCTTCCAAATACCTTAACTTTCAGACAACTGCTAAGCCCAGAATGCATTTTGTTTGGTTTTGCCTTAATGCAGTGTGTGAATTCAGCCATAGTAATTTTAAAAGCATGATTTATGGCTTAGTATTACTTATGAACCAGGCCACTGTATCCCACCTCAAGAACTTGCAACATGCATATATAAACACAAATGCACACACCCCTCTACACATATGTGCTTACTGCAATGCAAACTCTTGTGGAAAAATATGGTGGTTTTTGTTCTGTATGGTGGGATTTTGTTTAGGGGCATATGCAGAGAGGGGGGGATCAAAGTAAAAATGGCAGCTGCAATTACACAATCACGGCTCTGCTTTTTTTTATGTGGGTTGCATGCATGTTGCATGTAAAAAAAGTTCAGGGCTTTGATCACATGGTTGTAGCCACCATCTTGACTTTATTGACACACGCACACACACAAGCATCCCTGTCTTTGTTGATGATACGGTGTCCCATCAGCAGTCTGACAGCATCCCTTGCCATTATGCAAGGAATATCTCATGAATTCTGCAACACAAAAGTTTGGGGTGGTACCTAGGTTCTTTCTAGATATTCGGCTAGTCTAAATGGGAAATGGAACTATATAACTGGTTTGGGGGAAGATATGGGATAGGAAGAACCTTTGGTAGCAAATAAACTAGGTAACATGTTTTTTTGTTCATAGCCTTACCGTATGAGCCTTCACACAATGTACAGCACTTCTAAAGATGTGTTACCCCATATGGGATTTCTGAACATCTTGAACTAATTTTGATAGGACAGTCTTGGTGTTGACTGGGATTTTTCATATCCCACTAGACTTGGCTGGGAGGCCATAAAAGTTGCACTGAATTATCTTCTGGGCTGGAGCACATCATCACTTGGTGATTACTACTTTATAACACCAAACTTTACATCAAGGATATTATTTTGCAGGATGTCCTGAATCATTTTAAAGTTGTGTGCTTTTCTAAGAATCAACTTTATAAATGCAGGGGGAAACCCCAGAGCTTGTTCACCAGCAGAAGAGATTTGATAAAGACACACTGTTCAGTATACATTATACTCCAGCTCTGGGAAGTCACTATTCTAATATTGGCCTATGAGAATATGCTTGTTTGCTCATGGAAGTAACTAGCATGTAAGGAATTATCTTGTGTCACCTGCTAAATTTGGCACAAGCAAGCTTGGTCTCATTCTCTTTAGTATTGGGAATGTGCAGTCCTTTGCTCTTTTACTCCTGATGAGCTCTGAGATGTCAGTGAACACACTTCAAATATGTTATTAATTCTAAATATATAGTCTAATCTGTTTGGCTCCTTAATTGTTTAGAGTCTGCCTGCATTCATGGAAGCCACAGATTCTGAAACCTTCCCCCTCAATCTTTCATGCATTTACACGTTGCCTTCTCAAGAATCCTCCAGCATCATCCTCCCCACCACTCAAATTCTGCTACTTTCTTCCCTTTTCTCTTTCTTTTTCTCCTTGTAAGAAACCAGAGAGCTAAATGCATGCCCTTTCCTTAGAAATGGCTTTTATTAGAAGTTGGCTCAGATAATTGGGTCCACCATAAAAACATGGATGTGTTTCTCCACAGAATACGCAATTAATATACAGATTCATTGTTACAGATGTAATGACAGTTGCCAATTTAGCACTTTTTCAGATGGGATTAAATCACTTTACCGAGAAGAAGGCTACCATGTTCATATACCTCCTTCATATACCCTTTCATCTATTGTGGAAGATACTTATATTCTTCCTCAAACTAGGAACGTAGAATTATGCCTTGAATTTCTCTGGGAGCAGATTTAGAGGTTTCACCCTGAGTGGAAATTCATGTGGAACAAACACTAGCCACAAGTAATGTTTGGTAAATATTTGTTCTTCTATTTAAGAAACAATCTGCAGCAGGACTGGAAGATAGGCCTTTCTTTTCATTAAACATGCAAGATGGTTGAAGAACCTCTTCTAGCTTTGGTTAAATGTTAACAAGCTCAGTCTGCTTTCAGGAGATCTGGCTCTTTACAAATTGGCTTTGTGTGGCTTTCTGCACTTTCTGAATGATCATATTACCATACGATCATATTCAAAGGTTAAATGAAGCTGGAAGATATTCCTTGGCTACTTGGTGCATTTTTCTATGCATTTTGGAATTAGGAAAAATACTGAAAACCTGCCTTGCCAAACAGGCTGCAAAACAAAGTTGGAGGATTCATATATCACTACCTCAGACTATGCTTTCCTTCAGAATCTGAGGATGGTGGCCTGCGCTTCCTGAGAAACTTATTCAGATAATAGTCCATTTTATTTCCCATTACGATAGAACAGCAAATGCAGACCGTGGCTTTGTAAGGCAGTGGGAAGAGGGTGAAATCTGGAAATCATCTTTGGAGAGCAGGTTCTGAGCTGACAAGTAAATGTAGCCCCTCTCAGTGGCTTCCTGATTTACCACACTTGCACTACCACAGTAGTACTTCTGCTAGAAGACAACCCGTGGCTGGCTGGCTGGCTGGCTGTGCCATGTCTTATAACAATACTAGAACAAAACACCTACCACAAAGATTATGATTAAAATAACCACTCATGTTGGAATTATATGACTCCACTGACAGACTATGCATAGTGTCCATTTACATAAGTGTATATTAGACAGTGCAGTTGCATAATCCACAGAAGTATCAGCCACTTAAGTTTGCTTAGTACTGTATGTGATTACTTGACATATTACTTGACATCTAGCTGAAGCAATACTGTCCCTTCGGACAGGTCACCAATTCACATTAACTTCTCCAAGATGCATAATGAAAGTAACATTGCTTTCAAGAAGCCTCCCTAATCCAGTGCCTCCCCCCACCACCGATGTGCTGCGACAATGACTTTGAGAATAACTGGAAGGGCGTCAAGTTGAAGATGGCTGCTGTTTCAATACTAAATGTCAATGATTGTCAGAAATAGTGATGAAACTAAATGAATATGGAGAGTAAACAATTTAAAGCAGGCTTTTCCATTTTGGTGCCTTCCAAATTTTGGTGGGTGTGCAACTTCTTGAATGCCCAATTAAAAAAAACCAAAAACTTACTTTTCACTCTGCTAAGGCTACTGTATCTGGGCTGTAAAAATCTGGACAACCACTTGATGGTAAACAAAGAATTTAGTCTTTGCTGTCCTCTGGGGGTCAGAATTTTGCAGTTGAGATATAGTAACTTTACCTTCCGCAGCCTGAGACTTCTTAACCCTAAAGTACCAACACACCTGAAAGGTGCCACATAGAAGGAAACTAGCATAGAAATAGGTTTTAAATCTATGTCTTGCCTGTTTAATGAGCTCAAGTAGAAGGATTAGGAAAATATCTTTACGTAATACCATGGAATGCCATTGGTAGCAGGTAAAAGGTAGTTTAAAATAAAAGGTAGTAGGCTCAGTGGATATGTGATTTGAATCAATAATTGTTATTAATAATCTGCTTTAGAATTCTGCTAAGCATGCATTGTGTAACAGATCCATAGATGTTATTGATAGTTCCCTCCTTTTCTATAAGACATTGCGGTTGCTACTTTTATTTTTATTTTTTTTACACCCTGTTTAGAAATAGAATAAAACTGACTTACACAGGTTTAATAGGTTGCAGTTGAGTGTTGATTTTGCTACAGTGCAGTTTCCTTTTAACTACATTCTCTTTCTCTTATTTATATCTAGGGCAGAGGAAAGTGTTTGATCTCCCATTCGGAAGTTGCCTATTTCATAGTGATGTTTATGACAATGGAGCTTCCTTTATGTATGACAACTGTACTAAGTGTACATGCAGGGTGAGTCATTAATAATCCATTTTCCATGATACCTTTTTTATGGTGCAACACTGATATAGTTTGAGGCTACTGAACTTGCTGCCGTTGACTTTTGTAACATGACAGTTACTTTTCATAAGTCGGTGCGGATAGGTAAGTTTAAGAATTGAATCCTTGGAAACATGCGTTATTTCTGAATGGATCTTTGTATCCTGTTTAAAAGTGCTGTGTGTATTGGAGCCAAAAGTTCTAGAACTTGCCTGTACCTGTTCCTGTCTTCAGAGGCAGGCCAACAACCACTCTGGGCAGTTGTGGAAGCCTGTGCAGCCTGAATGTGCCCTGCCTGCAGAGATAGACAGTTGTCCCATTTTGCAGAGATGGGGCCAGCCCCTTGTTTGGCAGTCAGCAGAAACAGCTGTGTTGGCAGAAGCCAAATTGCTCTTAGTCTGGTTCTCTGTCAATCATAAATGCTCCAGAAGAAAGTCTGCATAACTTCCAAGCTAAAGAGCCAACTAAGTAACTATTGGTGTGCCAGATTAGTGAAGTGCCATTTGGTAGTTCTGGAGTCCTGAGTAGTTAAAAAAAAATGTTGTGTGTGTGTGTGTCTTTGAGTCATTGTTGACTCCTGGTGACTGTCTGGACTAGGCCCTGCAGTTTTCTTGGCAAGATTTCGGAAGTGGTTTGCCGTTGCCTTCTTCCTAGGGCTGAGAGAGAGTGACTGGCCCAAGATTATCCAGCTGGCTTTGTGTGTAAGGCAGGACTAGAACTCATGGTCTTCTGGTTTCTAGCCCAGTGCCTTAACCACTAAACCAAACTGGCTCTCTAGTTAGGAAAAATATAAGTGTTTTTTTTTTTAGCTTGGTAGATTAGAAATTGTGGACCTGCCCTAAAGTTTAACCTAGACAGCCAAGGGATCTGTGCATGTGTGCAAGGGCATATATTTATATTTATATTTATACTTCTATTTATATTTATTATAAACAAACATTTATATAGCTCTTGACAGGAAGAATTTAAAAATAAAGTTCAATTACCTATTTTGGTACTTGGCTAACCTATTCTCCATCTAAAACATTAGCGGCAAATATCGTGCAGACGTTTTGTCTGGTTTTGAGATATACTGTGATGGAATGGAATTATGAAGGTCAGACTCAGGGAGAAAAACATTTTCTTTCATCTCCTGAGGCGAGAAGGAGAGATAAGAGGATGAGACTGGCACCTCCCTGAGGAATTCACAATGTTGTGGCTGGCATTACTTGGGAACTGGGGTTTCAGTCTGGGAAGATTCTTGCTAGAGGTTGTAGCTAATAAACATTGCTGGACTGAATTTACATGGTCTCTTGGAGTTCCTTGGGCTAGACCTGACATCAATTTTCCCAGACTGAAACCCCAGTTCCCAAGTAATGCCAGCCACAACATTGTGAATTCCTCAGGGAGGTGCCAGTCTCATCCTCTTATCTCTCCTTCTCACCTCAGGAGATGAAAGAAAACGTTTTTCTCCCTGAGTCTGGCCTTCATAATTCCATTCCATCACATATACCTAGAAAATGCAGATAAGTTTACAAGGTGTTATCCATTGCCAGGTTTCTTCCAGGCTAACATTGGAACTAAAAGGCTCACAGGCAGGGATTCAAGGACACAGATTTTGATAAGGTAGTTTTTATTTCAGCTACTAGAAGCACCATTAGTACGAAGAAAATCAAAACTGCAAACTCGAAGACTCAAGCCATACAGAGAGAGCAGACCCAAGATTAAAACCTTCTGTGTCTTTCTCTGAACCATGCGTCGTAACAGGCCAAGAACCATTTGCTTTTCAGCAGGAGAACTGTTTACATTGTTATTGTGATGGATCCCTCTACTCTCAGGCCCTTTGCTTTTGACCTTGCCCGACCTAGCCCTTGCCCTCATGTATAAGTCAGCCCTCAGAAAGATGATTATGGACCTTTCAAATCAACTGCAAGATCCACACTAGAGATTGTTGTTGGTTGAAAGAGAGCCACTAAAGTCAATTCCCAGAGGGTAGCATTTCAGGCATTTGCTGGTCCCAAGAGTAGCCAAGAAGCTTTGCTCTGGTGGTGAAGTTGTCCTCATTTTGTAAGAAGCAACTGCAAATGTTAGTGGTATCCTCCAGCTTCAGGCTGGCTGAGAATGCCCCTGGGCCTCTAAAATCCTGAAGCCAGCCCTGGGAAGCATTAATGCCACTGAAGGGCCCTGAGAAATACAAAAGATGATTTTGAAAAGGAAGTCCTGCAGTGACTCCATTCATTTCAGGACACCCATCTAGCGCTGAGGGTTTGGACAAGTACAAGGCATAGTGAGCATACAAACAATAGTGTAAGAATCTGACTGTGGATATGAATTAAAGGAGGTCAGATCTGTGCAGGTAAGATAGTAGGAAAATATTCCAAACAGTGTTGTTTCATTTAAGGTGCCTGTGTAATGTGCTGGCTAAGCCATTATGTGGTAATATAAACTGGCAATCACTAAATATATTCAGTTTTAACTAACGGAATCCTAACTGAGGGAATAACTTTGTCACTTGTCTGCAGTCTCGTTTGTCTTTCTTTCCATGCAGGATTCCACTGTGGTGTGTAAGAAAAAATGTTCCCCTCCTGGAGGCTGCATCAAAGCCAGAGAAGAGTGCTGCAAGGAGTGCATCTCATATGTGTCGCCCGAGGAAACAAAAGCGTGCAAGTTTGGAAATAAAGTCTTCCAGGTACATGTGAAATTGTGCCTCACGGTCACTTCACTGGACTATTTGATTTCTTAACAAGTTGTAGTACATTCAAAACCATGCTTCTATTATTTTTTTAATTGATGTTTTTAGCCAAATGGACACAGTGTAAAAATGCCCTGAGGACGTGGTCAAATTAGCCAGTCCTTGGTAGAGCATGCTGACTCATGTTCCCTGGGTAGATGACCGACCAGCTGCCTCTTTGAATGGAATGTTATGAATTTGCATAGAATGCTATGAATTATTTTCTTCAGCATAATTCTGATAGTCCTGGAAGGAGAATTTCTCTACATTCTGCAGGCAGCAATCTAGCAAAAAAGAACTCCTTCTCCCACTCCCATCTTCAAGTGAGCCAATAAGAGTTTAGCTAGCTTTTTGTGTATTATTCAGGACATAGCTGCAGTACTTCATGGATTGGGATATCACTGGGGTATCAGATTATTCCAATATATCATTGGGTTGTACTGGAATAATCTGTTCCTACCCTTCTTCCACCCAAGGTCATTGGAGATTCCTGCCAAACACTTCCAATAGTATTGGGTGCCTGTTTGTCTTTTCAAGATGTACAGGACTTTTTCTCCACCCCCACCCCCACTCCCACTCCTTATTCTTTATTGAACCTGTATCATTGTGAAGACCTTCTGTATGTTGAGAGGTTCTGAGATCGAATAAAAAGTGTAGTTCCTTACGAACAGAATAGTTACTTAACTAATGCCACTTTTAATTAATATGCATTTTTTCTTTTGTACAAAGCCACCATGTAGAAAGCTTGTTTGCAGTAAATTGAAAGGGACTCTATTTAGTTTGCAGTCTTAGACAGAAGACCCAATCAGTTGTGTTTTTATTCTTTCTTTTTGATGGGGATATGTGGGGGGTCGATAGAAATAGAAAGGTATACAGACATAGGTTGATGTATAAAATAATAGAAAAGAGAAGAGATATATCTCATAGTTATCATAATGACTGTGACCTCACAATTATTTTAGGTGTATCTGCAGACTTTGAGTTTTCTGTTTGAAATACCTAACTCTCACCTATCAGTTTCAAGGGAAGTGAAGCTTAAGATGGGGGTCATGAAACAAAAGGGTAAAGCAACAGGTGCCTAAAACAAATTTAACAGAGCTTTAGATCAGGGTTATTTTTCCACAGAGCAGAAATCAAACTAATATGTTTTGGAGACACTGGCTTTTTACACCAATCACATTTAGCCCAACCTGTTAGAGCGGCTGACTTAAGGAAGTGGATAATAATGAGGACGTGAGTGAGATTATCCACTGCAATAAATTTGGAAGCTCCAACAAGGTTATTTCTTTGTCATCAATATGCATAGCATGATAATACTGTATTTGCATTCTCACATTACTCACAAAGGTCTTTAAGATCTGCAGTTGTCTGTTCAGGTCTTTTTTAAAAAGATTCTTAGGTTATGGAACCAATTTCAAACCTGCAATTCCAACCAGCATAATCTGAGATGGGTAAGAGAGACAAGGGCCAATTTGGAGTTCATGTGCCAGTTGCTCTTACATTCTCTTGTGCCTCCTTTTTATCCTGCACCTCATCCTAACTATATGAAGGATGTTTACATTAGGAAAATGCTGTTTTGTTTTCTTAATAGAATTGTTGGTGGTTAAGAGGAATAAGTAGGCGTATTTTTCTATTGTTGGTAAGAACAGCAGCGCTTGTACTGAATCTCTTTCTTGTTGCTTTGCTAATCCTATCATTTAAGTTCCTCTTCTGCTGCTTCACATCATCCATTCATTTCTATCTACCTGGAATGTACTTTCCCAAACTTCGTGGTGTTCTTCTTGTCTTTTCACATCTTATCTAAGTGATGTTAGTCCTAATTCAACTTTTTCATGTTCTGAAAACACTCTGAGGAGGCAGAAGCTGATACTCTGATACCATTTAAAGTGTGTGAAGACAACTCTCTGTCTCAGGAGACACAGGCCAGTAATGGGGGTCCATAGCAAACCACATTGACATTGATATTATTGTATAAACAATGTGATTATGGACTTGAGTTATTGTATCTGACACAAGTACATAAAACACATCATTGGTGTGATGATGACCAGTCAAAAGTCCCTCTTGTTCAGCACCGTTGTAAGTTTGAATGGTCGCTGAATGAGTGGTTGTTAAACGAGGACTACCTGTAATAAGGAAAGTAATAGTAGTAGAAAAATGTTATCATATACACCATGAAGGATTTTGCAAAGGAAAAAAAATGAAAAATTAAAACAATAAAAAATTGATACAAAAATAATTAAATTAGAATATTTTAGTAGATCTTTTAAATCATTCCCTCTTTCCCCAGATCATGATACCACCTGTTTTGTCTCTATTTTGTTAGTATCTGCCCCACTTTAATTTCATTGCAGTAAATCAAAAGCTTCCATATGGTGGCCATTAAAGGACTAGTTCTGCACCATCAATGGATGAAGGAATACCTTAGGAACTTCATTTGGCACATGTAAACCATAAGGAATTGAGCCAGAGCATTATTTTAGCAGCACATTGGAATCATAGTGTCTTTAGAGAGGAGGAATGAGGGGGTTCAAGTCAAATGTATCTGTACCTGCTAGAATTTAGGTAATCTCTCTTTTGTATTTTCTAAACATTTTCAGATGTTTAGTAGATCAGATGTCTGCCTTAGCCTTGTAAGTAATCTAAATTTTAATTCAGTATTAGCTGTGTTTCTGGGTTAAAGCAGAATGATGCTACATCTGGGAATAAATTTTCTATGTCCTGACAGAACAATCAAATATTTTCATGTGCAGTAACTTAAACATGCCAATCACAGTGGCTATATTGAATCAGACTTTTCTAATTATGTCATCCCAAATGAGACAACCAGGATATAGGCTAATCACAAATTCAATAGGTTTTTTTTTTCCTAAGAAGGAAACACAACTAATCAGGTGGTTGATGGGAAATTCTATTGTATCTTCATTAAGTGTGGAGTTATACTTGTCTATCTGGAAAGACCAGAGTGAAAAATTATCCCTGATGGCTTACCAATCCAACCAGTTAGAAGTGGACACCTCGTAATTGATTTAGACTAAACAATGACATAACTCCAACAGGGAGATTGTTGCTTTTTCTTTGTATAACAGGACGATAAATCACTGGAACAGCTTCCTTCTGCCATCACAGCTGATGGATGTATCGTGTTTTCCCTCCTGCAGGATGGAGAGATGTGGTCCTCTATTAACTGTACCATCTGTGCTTGTGTGAAAGGCAAGACGGAGTGTCGCAAGAAGCAGTGTATTCCAGTCAGCAGCTGCCCTCATGTGAGTGTAACAATGAAATTTTTTCCCCCCTGTTTATAAATGGCAGGGATTTTTGGTAGAACTCTTGACAGGCTTGATACATGCAGACTTTGGAAAACAGAGTGCTATTTTCAGTTTCTGTGATAAGGCTAAAATATCTTGAGCAGAATCTTTTTCTTCGCTATATATCTATCTAACCCTTCTGTTTCCTCCAAGTATTTCTTTCTAATCTAGTGATTTTTTTTTTTAGTCCTCTGTATTTATCTCACTCTCATCTTTTCCCATTAGAGATGCTGCATCGTAGGCTAAACAGGTTTAAGAGGCAATCCCGTTATTGGTTTATTTCAGGTGTAAGTCCCATTGAACTCTGTGGGATTGAGTCTTGGGCATATATAAGGTTGTACTCTGAGGCTGCCTCTAAACAAGGCTCATTGTCAACGTGCAAGGAACTCTGAATGAGGGCATAGTCCACTTGTAGGTTGCCCGTTGCTGCTGCTCTTTATTCCTGAACATTTATTATATAGGAAAAGATGCAGGACCTACAGAACTATCTTTTGACTGCTAGTGCTAGGATCTGTCAGTCTGCAAATATGCAGAATTCAGTGGAATGGAAGTATATACTAAGAGTTACAGTGTAAGCTATCAATTTTTAGTTTTTGGTGAAGGGAGAAATAAATGTATGCTTCCTTGATGCAACCGCTTCACACAACTCACAACATACATAAACCTATGCAACAATTATGTTTGCCGCAACAGAATTAAGCAGCATTTTTTTCCATTTTAGAAATAAACAACTGAAGAAAAGATGAATGGATTTTGGTATCTGAATTACTTATTTGTTTCAAATATTTTATCCATTGTTCAACCAGAAAAGGTTCTCTGGATTTCTAAATAAATTCTAAATTTATAGACCTATAGGCCCTGATGCACTGTGGGGAGGAGCTTTTAAGAAAGAGCGCATGTTCCATATGCAGAAGGCTCCTAGTGAGGCCTGGTAAACCTTGCAGCCTGAAATCCTGGACAGCTGCTGCCAATCAGTGTTAACAATACTGAACTAAATGAGCCAGTGTACTGAGATGGTATAAGGAGGCTTCCTCTGTTACTGTCACTAAGCTAAATAGGGTCTAGAGATCTTGGAATGTATTGCCTGTGAATAAGACCTCCCCGTAATTCAGTCACACTTGGCTGCTTATCGGAGGCAAAGTTCCCGTAAGAAACCTGATTCATGCTAGGAAAGCAGCAGATCATAAGAAGCCTTTGCAAACATCCTCACATATGCATGGGTCAAGGTGGCTGAACATTATGAGCATCCTATCTGGCATACATAGAAGCATTTAAGTAAAGTAACCATTGACAGAGTTCCAAAAGAAGAAATGTGCTACCAAAGAAGATAATACAGAAGGACTCAAATGAGCAGAAAAACCCATATGCTGATTTATGCATGTGGCCTAGATGCACTCAGTCCGTTGTCAAATTGATTATTCTGAGTGTGCAACTTCAAAGTCTTTTTTTTTTTTTGTCCTTAAACTGGACAAAAACTAAAGAGTCCTTCAGACAGAGGACAGCTTCATATAGAGAATAACCCCCCGACAACCTTTCAAACAGAATTGAGGAGTCCAAGAATGTTCTCATTCTTACTTGGCTGAGGCCCAGATCCATGTTAGAAAAACGGCAGGAGATACTGAGATCCAGGATCTCATTCATGCCTGGGGATTATTTGATTCTTAAGAGGATATAGAAATCTCAGAAAAAAGTAAATTGCTTCAATCTTCTCTGGGCCCATTTTCAATATTCAGGCTATTTATCAAAATGTCTTGTAGTAGTAGACTTAAAATTTTTTTTACCAAGACCCCACATATAGGCCTCTGTACATTCTATATTTTGTTTGTTTGGAATAACCCTCCTTTGGGACATACATTGCACAAATACATTTTGAACCTATGAACTTGAGGTGAGCTTCAGATTTATTCAGGGCATGCTGTCCCATGTCTAGCATATGTTTTTATACACATCTGCTATTTTAACAAATAAACAAAAAAGAAACGTGGCTGGTCATATACCTGTGCCAAATGAGGGAAAAAACAAAAGCAGCTGCTTTGATTGCATAAAAATCTTAACTAGTTTTGCCTTTTTAAATCCCACACAGAGGAGACAAACTATAGATACAAACCTAGCCTGTTATTAAAAGAAGCAAAGGAGAAGATCCTACAGAATTCAGATTCCCAAATAGGAACTGCTTATAAATATTCATGGAGAAAAGTGGCCCATTCCTAAGGAACCCCTCAACTGATCAACAACAGTCACAGCACATGTTAGCAATAATAAATGGCTTTCTTTTACAAGTCAGAACCAGAATCCTGTGCCAGCAGGGTGGCTCAAGTAACTAGACTTATCAAAACATAGTTTTGCTTGAATTCCGACCATTTTCAGCTGGGAGGATGACTACACCCTTTTTATATAAACCCGGAAATAAGGCTATCCTATGTAATTAAAAAGTATTCAGAGATATTTCTCCCCTCCCTTCTAGAGTAGCTTGTCCACTTAAGAACCTTCCTGTTGGATCTGATGTTTGGGGAATTATGGGAGAAGGTGGGTGGTTGTGCCATGATTAAAAGCATCAGAAAGTGCTTTATGGCACCAGGTGAGCCATTTTTTAATCTTCCCCTAAATTCAGAGCAAAAAATATAGCGATATATTTAGGCTTCGTTCCACGTACTGTAGATAGATGTTATAGCATTTGTATTTGTACCCCATTTTGCTGCTAGGCATTACATATATACTACATTTTTCTGTCCTATTTTCCTTCTAGAAAACTTAAGGTAGAACATTTGCTTTTCTCTTGTGAAGTAGGTTACTTAACTGGCTAGTCTGTCAAGGTCCAGGATAAAATGGATGTTTGTGTGCTGCTCTGACTCATAGGCAACTTAAACATGGTTTGCTCAGTTAACCTCATTTTCTGCATTCACACAACATTTCTGATTGGAAAATCAGGGTGGAGGTTTGTTCATATTATTTTTTTCCTGTGACACTTAGGAGGGCAGTGCAGCTGACCAGCTTATCCAATGGCACCTGCCTTATCAAGTTGTACAAGAAAACTGGCATTATCTTTTCATGTTGTAAATGACCAGCTGCAAATTACCTGTAATGAGTGGCCATAGAATATACTGGAACAAAGCTGCTGTCCTTACCACTTTTTAATATTGCAATCATGGACATATTGACTGACATTGTTTCCAACAATGAAGTAAGTGTTGTCAAACGCTCTTTAAAATTATCTGCTAAAATAATGCAGTTTACTTTACGTACAACTAGCAAACCCAGTGCTCTACACGTGACTGTTGATGAAGCCTTTGTTTCAAGGCAGAGATTAACAGTCTCAGAAATAGTCTAAGTCAGTGTTGTCCAAACTTGGCCACTTTAAGATGAGTGGACTTCAACTCCCAGAATTCCCCAGCCAGCCATGCTGGCTGGGGAATTCTGGGAGTTGAAGTCCACTCATCTTAAAGTGGCCAAGTTTGGACAACACTGGTCTAAGTCCTTCATGGGTTGGGAAACTGTAGCTGAAATGTCTGCTTCTCCCTTGTGTCCCCCTCTCTACCTTCCAAGAGAAACAACTGAGACCTTCCTTGAAGTGCCCCACCAGGAAGGTCAAGATAGTGGCATGTGCCACTAGTAGGTAGTAAACTATCCCTGTTCATCCTCTTTATTGCGTATTTTGTTCTTGTTTTAGTACAGCGCAAATGTATTAAGCTGGTGATTTCTTTTTGTTTCACTTAGGAGACATTGTAGTGCATCAAAAATATTGTATCAGATGCTTTTCCCATCCCATCCCCTTCCAATACAATATTCTTCATGCTTGTTTCATTTAGGGAAAGATCCTCAACCGAAAAGGATGCTGTCCCATTTGCACTGAAAGTGAGTAAGTTCATTTATTTACTTTTTTTCTCAACACACTTCTTGTCAGCAAAATAAGGATAAATTAGTATGCGTTATTTCTCACTTTGTGTAATAAAGTTGCAGTAGGATTGAGTTTATGAAAAATGCTGAAGAGCAAATTTTATATTTGTCAACATAAATCTCGATAATTTTGCCATTTATTGCTTGCATCCAAACCATTTCCTTGTTAATAAAAAAGTGGATCCTACAATGAGAAGCTTAAAATGTTCAGTGTCATTACAGAGCGTTCATGACATAATCTACAGTTATGTCAATATGTCTTGAAATAATACTCAATGTCTTGAGAATTTTTAAAAATGCATACAGATTTGCAATGAAAATAATAATAGCATAATATTTGCTAACTAGGATGACGATTGGGAATTTCTAGTCCTGCTACTGTTTGTATAAAAGAATAAAAATTATTACTAATAATATCCTTAATGCAAGATAGGGTAGCCCAAATTTATTATTGCAAATATTATCCATTAAAATGTATTAGCTGTTTAATTTTTAAAGAATGAGCCATGAGTCTGAAGTTTTAACTATAGAACAATTCACTGATTAGCCTTAAGCAAGTCTCTACTTTTTCATTCTCACCTTTCAGTTTGCAGTCTGGATAGTAGCTACCTTACAAAACATTTTACTGATTTTTTTCTACTGTGTTTTATCAAGGTGAGAGAATAGATTTAAGAATTACATTATTCTTCTGCTTGCCAAAGAATAATATTTGTAGCTCAGTGTCAGAAGTCATGTCTGTCATCTGGAAAACTCCTGCCCTGAATATTGTGACAGATGAACTGACTCAGTATAATGCAGCTTCCAGAAACATTCATTCATTCATTCATTCATTCATTCATTCATTCATTCATTCATTCATCTTTCACTGATATAAAGATTCCTCCTGCAGATCACAGTGATGTAACAGTTAATTTTAATGCATAAATCTGACTTAAATTTAATGGAAGCCATGAGCAAGGATAAAACAAGGTATCTGGGTGCTAATTCTCACTTCTCTGGGGCATTTTTTGTAAACATACTGGTATAAAATATAAGCAGTTAGGCAATTAAGAATTAATAACTACTTTCTATAATTCATGGACAAACATTTTAAAATAATGAACAAATTGCCTTCCAGAATCAATTCATATGTGCATATGTATTACTTAATTATTTACAGATGCATTTATAAAGCAACCTGGCTGAAAACTGTTTAATGTTAATTGAAGTTCTGTGTGAGACTTTGATATGCAGTGGTTACCACACAGTGATAACACCCATGTTCATACTTTTTCATGAATAGCTGCAAATTTCTCTTCCCATTCCATCTGAATTTTATGGAGAGGTTCAGCATAGAAAGGAACATGTATTTTGGAGTTATGTAGCTATCTTAGGTAGATTATTAGTAAGCAGTCTTCTTTCTCACAAAAGATGACTTTTGACAACTAATACAGGCACTGAAGAAGTAGTCTGGAGCTTGGAATCAATCACTCTTGTCTTCTTGGACTGGATTTTGATGCTTCAAAATATTCCTAGGGAACTTTGTGAGATCTCAGTTCATTTCCAGAGGTGTGAATATACATTTTTGGAAAGGCCAATAATTTACTACAGTATCTCTAAAGAAAACTAGTGTGAAATATTAAGTCTCTCCATCATTGATTTATAAGGCAGCTCCGAGGTAGAATATAAAACCTATTGGAAACAAAATAAGGTATAAGAAAAAGCTACTTGAGTACAGAAGTTATACAACAGAAAAAGTCATAAGGAAACACCCATATACATTCAAACTAGAAGAATTCTTTGGACATGATTCTAGGGATAGCTTATGATTGACAGTTGCTTGAGTTATAGTGAATGAGTATTACTAAATCTATTTACCATGACTATTCATTCGGTTGCAGTTAATCCATTAAGTACCTTAGATTTAAACATTTTAAAATGTGATTAATAATTACAAAATGCCAACATGGTAATGAAAGAAACTTCATTGTGTGATTTTTCCACATAATTTAACACAGTTTGTCATTTCCTTGAGCTATAATGAAAATATTTATGGATGGAAATATGGTGGGATTAAGTCAAGAGGGTGCTGGAGTTTCTAAAATATTTGAACTCAATTGCAGAAATGCTGTGTTTTAAATTTTGGTTATACTAAAAATAATTGACTTAAAGTGATTCCTCAGTGCTTGTACATTACATAAACAGAAACCTTTATCAAGTGAAAAGGGATGTTTTTTTCCACAGCATTTCGTTTTAATAAAGATTAGTAAATATATTTTAGTGACAGTACAACACTAATGTACCGTGTAGTGCAGTGGCTTCATTAGGAACAAACCCATCTTGTAGCTGTGGGAAAGGTTTCTCTGCCGAAGAACACTGACAGTAAGAGGAACTCTTCTAAAGAGAGTAGAATGGTTTAGAAGACACTGGTAACCTTTCCCACTGTTAATGTTGAAAAGAATGATAAAACTGTCCAGTTCCTTACTGTCACAGGTCAGCAAGACTGAAGGGCCATAGAAGAAAACATGCCTTAAATTAAAAAGCATTTCCAAAATGATGACTTAGTAACCTGTGGTAGAAATTTCCAGGGCTGGGCAGAAGTATGCAGAGGAGTGTATATCAAGCATCTCTTTCTGAAGCATAAAAACAACCATGTGCAGGTTTGCATGGCTGCTCAAAAACTAATTTCAGGAACCTCTGCATGTGTGCACATCAGTAGCCAGTTTGCCTCATTTTTTTCCCAGCAAAGCAAAGTGGCTGTTCACATACATACCGGCAGAAAAAACCAGGAGAAAACTGTTTATGGAGCAGCACGCAAATCCTGAAAAGCACACTGCTGCTTTAAGGATCTGAAGAGAGGTAGTGTGCTGCAAAGCCTGTCTTTTGAAGGATTTTCATAACCCTGGAAGTTGTACTTATTAATTTGTAAGTTTTTGGTAAGAGATACTGGAAGTGAAAAATGCAAAAAAGCATGATGTATTCATGCAGTTAAGCTGTTGGGCATGGTGTTTTAAAATCAATTTAATAAATAACCATGTAAATAAATTGTGCTGATGTATGCTTTTCCTTCTTTACAAACTGAAATGTAGAGTTCAGTTCTGCTCTGTGTATGATATAACTAGCTTTGAATGTCACTTTTTAGGATCAGTTATTGCTGGCTTGGATGTTGAAGCCTAATTCAGATTTTGGCTAACTGATTTGATTTTTAAAGCCAAACCCTGTTGAGTTATGAATGTGTGAACAAACTACTCTCTTTTCCACTTGTAATGTCATATTTTGACTCATAAAATATCCAAATCCCCCTTATTTATGGGTTGTACAATATTTGGCTTGGCTGCTATAAGTTAACTTGCAAGCTCTGCCTCAAGAGCATATTACATCTGGACACTTTGGAATTCACTTGGACTGCCCAGGTGTTTTGCCCTTCCTTTCCCAGCTGTTTTTTGTACAGACAGCAGCATTGAATTCCAGGGCTTCCCACCTGAGAGATGATCATCATTGGAAGACAGTTATTTTGTTCTTCTTTGTTATGGTGTGTGGGTTACTAGATACTACAAAAACAGTCCAAAAATCCTTCAGAATTCCTTCCAAAGGCTAAGTCATTTAACGTATCCGTTCACCAAACCTGGTCTGCCAGGTCTGGAGACAACCAACTATATGATCTGCTTAACATTTTTGATGGAGGATGCTGTCATTCGGCAAGGAGACAGAATGCCTTCAGGCCTGAGGAACCTGTTTTATTCTGGAAAATGATTTCTGTTTAGTAGAATTATAGGAAATCCATGCTCCGAAGATGTTCTGACAGCAAAGCAGGATAGAAACATTTAAAGGTGTATTTCATTTCAGCGAGTGATTAACTCCCATTTAAATCAACAAGGCTTGAAAAAGGTTAACTTTGGTGGAAATGTTCTGTTGCCTTTGCAGTTGAGTTCTGTTGAGTTTAGGCTTCTCAGGTTCTCTGCTTGCCTAAGTCCTTTCCAGTCTGGAATAATTTAAAATGTAGTGGTGCAGGAAATGATGTGCTTCTGCAGCTAAACAGTGATCCCGATGGCTTGCCAAGATAAGTCTAGATTCAGCTGCCAAGATTTGCCATGGCATATTTGATGGACCAGAGAGATATAGATAGACTTCAAGCCTTTCACATTTTCTCCTATAAAATAAACACTTTCCCTCATTCCTAAATTTCTGTGGGCCAAATAGATCTGTAGCAGCCCTCTCCCATCACTATTCTCCAGATGTGTTAGTTAAACTGTAGGCAAAGTCGCTGGGAATTCTAGGAGTTGCTTGATGTGGGCCTCAAGAAGCAGGCCACTGTGATCTGGCTGGAGATTAGTATCCACCCCATGGACCTGGCAGGATAGGGGAATGTTATAACACAGGAAGGTCTGATCTACCACCTGACTTCTTGGTGAGGTTGACTCTGGCATTTTAATAAAGGCTAATTTGTGGAGAAAGGTAGGGAAAAGGGAAGGCTCCAGCAAGAGGCCCTGTGGTTGTGGTCTCCAAGTCTGAAGGGACAGCAAAAACCATCACCTTCTCAAATTATAGTTAGGGGACTCCCACATTACAAACATTTCCTGCAACTGTTCTTAAAAAATAAGCAATGATTTGCTCATTTAAATGCTTAGGACTTGTACTTTGGCATTCTGATGGGGTCATGGCCAACATCTTATAACTGCTTCTGTGTTGTGTTGCAGTACACAGTAGCATCAGAACGGAGATAGGGAAGCTTTAGCTTCGCTCTCCATTTAGCCAGGGAGGATAACCGTCATGGGATAATATTCCAACAACCGTTATCTCCTACCTTGACTCACCACATAGGATGATTGTGAGCGCAGTCTGGTGGGAAAAGCTTTATATGTTCCCTTTTGCTTCTTGCAGGAAGGATGAGTATACAGTATATAAAGAATACATTATTACTAGGAGTGATGATGTTATTGTCCTTAGATACTCCTGCCAAAATCAGGGCATATATCTATAGCCTTTAAGAGGAATAATAAATCAACAAGAATAGAAAATATTTTTTCAGAACAACTAAATCCTCTATATGTTTACTTGACAGTAAATCCCACTATGCTCAGCAAACTTACTGCCAGGTTAAATTGTATGGAGTTATGACATTTAAACTAAAAAACAGTTGCCCTTACACACACACACACACACACACACACACACACACGACAGTTCCCTCTGCCCTTCCACACTGTAGGGCTTTGGAGTGGGATCAGCTCTTATGCATTGGTGAGAGGAGAAGAGAAAAATCTAGTAGAGCCCTTTAATATATTAAAAGGTATCTCAGGATCATGTCTTGGTTCTCCAATAAACCAGTTGCTTGAGTCTTTGAGATAAGTTCTATGGAGTTCATTAGGGCATACTCTTGTGTATAGAAATTGCACATTAAAATAAAATATGCACCTTATGGATTGTACTTATAATTTATCTGTCCCCAACGCAGAGATTATACATACTTGTTACCTACAGAAGCCAGTCTGGTTCTATAGTTATGCCAAATGAGGACCATTCCAGATGTTTCATGGCAGTAAATCCATGTTTCTCACTGAGTGTACTCTTGAAAAAGAGCTGCAGCTAATATGGCTTTTCAGATGAATGTACCAATATGGCTTTGATGTTTCCAGGTAGGTATTTGTGCCCTTCACACATTGTTTGTTTTAGGTATCTACTGTCCTTCGAAATATAAGATACGAAGTATCCCTTCATGTTGGAAGATCCTTTACCTGCATCTAATCCCTACCTTTCCAAACTTTGAAATTGGTCTTGATGCTGCTTTTGTTTCTCACTTCCCTGCAGAGCCTGGAGTTTGCACTGTATTTGGAGACCCCCACTACAACACTTTTGATGGACGGACATTTAACTTTCAGGGAACATGTCAGTACGTTTTGACAAAAGACTGCTCCTCCTCTACCTCGCCCTTCCAGGTGCTGGTTAAGAATGATGCCCGAAGGACTCGTTCTTTTTCCTGGACAAAATCTGTTGACCTTGTGCTGGGTAGCAGCACTGTCAGCCTCCATCAGCATCTCACAGTGAAGTGGAATAGGACTCGCATTTCTCTACCCTATGAAACACCACATTTTCACATCGACTTGGAAGGATATCTGTTGAAAGTGACAACCAAAGCAGGTGGGGCTACAATACCTGCCCTTCTTCTAAATTCTCCATGATAGCACCACAATGATATAACAAATATAATTTGAGCTTCTACATTCTGCAATAAGGTTATTTGAGTTTATTTTTATTTATTAAAAAGACAGGGATTCTAGCTTTTCATTACTGCACTTTTCCGCAACCTGGGGCCCTACAGATGTGTGAGATTCCAGCTCCTAGAATTATCCTGTAATTTAGGAAGGTTCAATTCCAATACGTATATCTGGAGGGGCCAGGCTGAGGAAGGCAGCACAACCAAGTAGAACTCGGAGTAGCTAACATCAAAAAGTAATCCAACAGAAACAATCAGTAAAGAACCCAGTGAAATTAAAACGTCCAAGGCAGGCTAAAAAAAGCTAGAATGCTCCATTTTACTTTAAGCTCTTGATGAAACAAATCAGATGGACAAGATTCTTGGTATCTGACGGGTTTTTAAATATAATTAATTGGGACTTGTCTATTGTAAGCAGCTCTGAAAATGCAGATTATGAATTTGATAAATAATTAAACAAAAGTAATTAAGGGAGAGGTCAGTCTCTAAGATAATTCAGCATAATCTATTAAAATTGTTTTGTGCTGAGCACAAATAATTGAATTCATTTTGTTTTTCATTCTTGTCTTGGAATGTAAATACAGCAGAGTTGTAAAGCAGTTCCAGATTAGATACATGGCTGATTGACTAAATTTAGCTTAGCAAGTCACAAGCTCTAGAGATGAATCCTAGTATATGGATTATCCAAGTTATTTAGGCTGCCTAGGTCAAAAGCATATATAATGCTTCCTAATTGATTATTAAAACTTCTCACAAGTTATGAGTAGAATAACCCATGGCTGAGCAGAGTGGGTGAGATAATGACTGATTATGACCAAAACAATTGCACCCAGGGCCAAGCATCATTTTTTTATTAACTGCCTAAAGCCTTAGCTGGTTCTATATTTAATATTTTAAAAACGCATAGAAAAAATTACTTATCTACAACTGCTTCTACACCCAGTATTAGAATAAAGAATAACAAAATGTTTAAGCATAGGTACAAGTATTCCTTGTTTAGCGACTGCCTTGTTTAGCGACTGTTTGCAATTACAACAGTGATGAAAAAGTAACTTTGTGACCAATCCTCGTATTTACAACCTTTGCAGGTCTGCAAAGCAAAAGAAAGTGGAAGTAAGATCATAAGCACAGCCATGGTTTCACTTAGTGACCACCTCGCTTAATGACTAAGTTGCTGGTCCTAATTGTGGTTGCTAAACAAGGACTACCTGTATTTGCAAAACATATAAATACCTAGACATATTTATGCAAGAAATATAAGCAGTATATTATAAGAAAAATCAGTTCACTTGTAATTCAAAACATACAATTAGCAGAATATTAGATTAGCCAGATAAATGCCTTTCCTCACTGCTTGGCTAAGGTCCAGTGCCAAGCAGAGCTAAAAAAAAGAAAAGAAAGAAACTTCAAGTTCCAAAAGTATTTTGTTTCAAGATTTTATTACATTGATGTACACATCAGGAAGAATGAAGAGGTATTTTCCTGGGTTAACTTCTTTCTTTCTTTTAAAAAACTAAATCTGTTTGGATCAGACAAAAACTGTTCACCAAGCATCCCTGATAAAGTGGATCAGACCATATTTTAAAAGATTGCTAGAGGCAGGGCTTGTGTAAAACAGATCAAGGAAGCTTTTGCAAACATGAGGTTTCCATTTCATGTCAAATGAAACATGATTTGCATTAGAAGAAAGGATAGAATTTCTATTTGATGCTTCTCCACCTGGCAACAGGACTTAATACATTTAAATTGGGAATTTGAAGGCGGCTGGGTGTTTGATTACCCAGATAACAGACATGAAAAATACACACAGAATTTAGTGTCTTACAAGCTTTTCTGATCTGGCAAGTAGGAGTTTTGTCCTTATAACAAGGTTGTCATAACAGCCTTATGGCTCTCCAAAAAGCTTTTGAATGCTAGTTTTATAAGGTATCGGTATAGTGGAAGGAAAGACCAGGAATAAGTAAGCATCATTCTGCAGGTGCTTGTAGAACAAGGGAAAATTTAGTAAAACATGTCCAACCCAAATAAAGTTAGTAAAAAAAGTAAATCCAGGACACTTTAGCAGATTAATAAGGCAAAGAAATCTGCATGAATGTTCTTTGCTGAATCCAAAATGGGTGTGATCCTAGATCCTACATGTGAAAGAAGAGCTGTTTGCTGAACTCCCTGAAGTGTGCTAGTAGGTATGTAGCATCTCTGGGTTATTTTTTCTGCTGAAATAATTTAGTTCTGTGTTTGTATTTAGTCTATCTTACATCATGAAATATGTTTTAACAGGAAATTGATAACAGATTGTAGCTACATTCAAGGAATAGGGAAACGATGGTGCACAGGCATCTGAAATTGCTGAATCCTTAAAATTATATTGGTGATCAAGAGACTTGATGATAGAAGTTTCATTAGTTTTTTTAATAGTGTGGTCTATGGGTATCAATTTTAAATGAAATGAACTTTGTGGGTCCACCTCTCAACCATCAGATGCTCAGAAATCTCATTATAAAGAACAATTCTTTATTCATGAGGAAGGAGCTTGAACTAGAGGCTCTGTTCAGATGGTCCAGTTAGTCTTATTGCAGTCATTCTTGAAGTCATTCCCAACCAGCACAAACAAGCCTGAGAAACTGTCACTTCCTATCTTTATCTGTCTGTCCCCCTCTCTCTTTCTGGTGGGAAAAAAGACCCAGAAGGTCATCTCTTCTTACCTTCTTTCCCCGTCCCTCCCTAGTGTGGCCAAAGGAATTTGAAAAGTAAAAAAGACATGGAATGCCTAGAGTACTTTTACATGGTGTTCATTTTGCTTTTGTAAGCTGGAAGGTAGGATTAATGCTCCACAAACCCTTTCACTCTTGTTTTTACAATATGCTTGCAATTAATTGACTTGGTTTATGAAGTTTGCATGACGTGTCTTTCCTCAGCCCATTTATGCATGTTGTGAAAAAAAACCCCACAACCCTATGATTCTAAGTATCACAACATATTTTAAGGAGTAGTGGGCTGGTGGCTACCTGCCATACAGGTCCTTGGGAGCTAGTTCAGGAGGCTGAATTTATTGACTCAAGGAGATATTCTGCTTATGAACTGCAAAAATTCAAAGAACCCTTTTGTCCTACTTAAGGACATTGTGTTCCCAGCTCTAAAAATAACTGGATTGTGATAGGATATCGTAGAACTATTTGGAGAACTCAGTTACCATGATGAATTTCCTAAGACCCAAAGTTTGGTATTTCACTTTAGATTAATTTCATTTTCATCACCATTAAAACTGGCTGACTATGCAACCTTAAATGCGGGAAGCAAAGTTAATATTCTGTTCATACTAAGAACTAAAACATCTAAAAAACAACAGTAGGAAAATATGACTAAAATAGAAGGCAAGAAAATGATACATAATACAGTCTATCTTGATCTGCAGGATAGATTCTTATGATGAGTGTTGTATAGGGCTGTCCTTGCTGGTTAAAACCTCAAAACCTTGGGTACCTTAAAAACTCTTCCATGCATTCCATCATGCATTCAAAACGGTACTGGAAATCCTGTGTCCCTCATCAGATGAAGTGCATTGATTTGAAGTACATCAGATGAGAGTTAGGTCCTTGTCCACTGGCACTGAGGGAATATCCTTTCCTGAAAATCTCTCCTACTCCAGTCCTTACATGTGCTGTATCAACAATCATCAGTCATCCTTTTACAAAGATCTGTTAGAATGTTCATCTAAGTGCCCTATGGATTGAAAAGCAGGATATAAATTGAAATAACACACACACATGTCTCCTCCATTTAAGGAAGGCTGACTACTAGTTGTTCATTTTCCCTCTTGCTGTGATTGAAATAAACCTTCCTTTTCTGCTGATCTAATAAATACTCTTATTATTTTTAATTGATGCTTTGATTTTAATTTTTTAAAATAATTATTAGCAGCTTTAGGCTCCTGGAAGAGTATAAAAACGTGTGTGTGTGTTTTGAGAAAATTAAAAACACACACACATATACACACTCATACACACACACACACATGCACGCACACAAATACATAATGATAAATAAAAAGATAATCTCTCTCCCCCTTACCTGCAGTATTGTTCCACTGCTATTAGTTATAGAAAATGTCAATCTGGAATGCTTGGTAGAGAAACAGTTGGAAATCAACAGTGCAAGGAAAGAGTAAAGGGGCAGTGACCACTGCCTTGAATAAAGTTGCTTTTGCCCTCCAATTCTTCCCATGGTACTTTCTTGATGTAGGTCAGAGATCCTGATTCTCAAATGTAGGCTTCCTACTTTTGTCTACCCTTATCTCTGGTCTATCAAGTTTATCCTCTAAACAAGATATTGTGAAGGTCAGTCATTATCTCTCAGAAGCGTTGAAGAGCTAACAGCATCTCCTACTGAGCCAAGAAGATATACACCTGTTCTTTTGTCTTCTGCAAAATAAAGATTCAGTTCTGGGCTCGTTCATCAGAGTTACAAGACAAAACATTCTGTAGCTGTCTGTAGAATGCACACAAGAGAAACATTATTCATAGAGTCTAATTAAGAACATATTGAGTGTCTCTCTTTGTTGCCAACTGAATTATGAAATTCCGTTGAATTCTTGAGGACCATCATGGATGTTTCAATTGACAGTTTTGATTATTTATTTTTTGTATACTGCGTTTGCCTCTTCTCCCAGCTCATTAAACTACAGAAAAGCTAACAATTTTTGTTTAACAGAGAAGAGGCAAGCATAGCCTCTACTGGTGCACTCTATAAAGTATAACTGCAACATGTTATGTATTATATCCAGATCATTTCCCCATGAACTAAAAATTTTACTCCCCAAATTAATGCAACCTAACATAATGCTGAAGCAGGTTGTATAAGATGAATTGATTGGTTACCCGAACTACTCACAACTCTGAAATCTCTTAATGCTTATAATGGAATGGCAGCAGGTATGGCATCTCAAATTCATCATGAGATTATAGTACCATTGTAGAAGAATCTTCTGTGCAGACCTAACAGCATAAAAGCCCCGTTTATTAATACTTAAAATAAGAAGAAAATGCCATTCTGAATCAGCACTAGGCTATGTTTTGTCTACTCAGATTGGCCTTTTTCCTCAATTCTCCTGGCTTCATTTCAACTGGTGATACTAGGGTTCCCATAGTATTTTGTGCAAATGAAATGGGTTCTTTCTCGTGAACTTTTTCCAGTGAAAATGTGTATCATTAAAGTAGAGGTAGAATTGTAATGGCGGTAGAGGTTTCCTTATCTGTTGCTTAGAAAATCAGAGATCTTTATTATTATTTATTAAACTTATTTAAAATATATCCATTCAAAGTTGTCTGAATATTCAGCAGATCTGTCAAGTTCCGAGAGTATATCCAGCACATGATTTTCTACCTAGAATTGCTATCCAGGACTATTTACAGTACTAAATTTATTTTACAAATGTTTATGTCCTCCACTTCTAACTGGCTCTAAGTAGCTTTCAGAAGTACAGAAGTAATTGAATCCACCCCAGCATCATAAGAAATCTCTAAAAGATACCTTTTTAACTGTAATATGGAGGGAGGAGCCTCAAGTACAATAGCAGCTTATTCCACAAAAAGGTCCTTGCCATAGGGTGAATCTAGGATGTTCTGTCTATGCCATATAAATAATTTACATATTTAGCAAATTATATATTTATGAAAGGTTTCTGTATCTGTAATATACAGATACATAACAGAGTGCTAACACAATTAAGACAAATCTGAATCTCTGAGTCAAACCTGCAAATGCTACACCTTTGTTAATGTGAAGGAAGAGTGCGTTTAAAAAACAACAACAATCATTTGATATTTCTGATTTATGCTAGATATTATAGTATTTCCTGGAGAGAGAATATAATGAAAAAGTCTATGCTTTAAGGACTATCCTTGCCATATGCCTTCTCCTCATGCAGTAGATCTTTGGGGAAATATAATTTGGGGAGATTCTGCAGCTAAACTGATCTGGAAGTAAGTTGACAAGGCCATATTACAAGATACCTACATGTCAATAGAAGAGAATCTATGTAGTTTAGGGTTGAACTGTGGAGTCCTTGGGGTTCTCTGAGCTTGGTTGTTTTCTTGTGGACATTTCATTACCTGACTAGGTAACATCTTTAGTGCTAGAAGGGAATGGGGTTTGCTCTCTGTTTATGTACAGTAGCTTGCCCTGTCAGTGTTGGTGGGGGAGTTGTTTTTTCCTTGGTAGTTCCTAGATTAGGCTATCATTTACTGCTTGATTGTCTGAGTTTGTAGTTCCTTGATTAGGGTATTGTTTACTGCTTGATTGTTTGTCTGGTGTTAATCCTGGTGTTAATCCCTGCTTATCCAGGTGTTGATTGCTGGCGAGGAGGTGTTCTGGTCTTTTTATTTCCTTCTTATTGTTTCTTTTGAATAGTGTGTAAATCTGTTGATGGCTGACTTGTCTGAATATCAAGCTTCCAGGAATTCCCTTGTGTTTTTGGCTTTAGCTTGCTTACCTAATATTTACCTACATATCTCCAAACAGCTTTGTCCCTGTGCACACTAGCACACCCCTTGATATCCAACACAGCTTTGTCAAAGTTTGTAAAGTAAATTGGTGAAGCCCACTGTTCCAGCATAAGGAATAGTTAAGCATGTAGGGAGGGGGCAGAAGGATTAAGCCAGCATTGCATCAAGCTCACTACTTTTGGTGTAAGAGATAGGAACTAGCTGATTTGTAGTTACTTTCCTTTTTTGTGACATTGTTCTTTGCCAGTCATGAGTGTTAGTCAAGAAAACCAGGATCCTAAACCAGGATCCTCAACTTTTTTAAACATTACTTTTAACCACCTAACAGTCATCAAGCTATTCAACAGCAATCATGGGTTGCTATACATGCCTCCTTATATATGAAACATTACGTGTTATCTGTGTTAAGAGTTGCAAGAACAGAAGCCAGAAATAGCAGTTAATTCTGGAAAGGAGTGACTTATAAATGACTTGTCAGTCATGTCCCTCAGTTTTGCCCTGGCCTGGGATATTGTATTCTTGTGGCTACTGTACAATTACTGGTCCAATATCCACCAGTATTGTTATTTTTGTAAGAGGCTGGACTTTGATTCTCAGTATTTCTTGAAGTATTTGTATATGCCGTTTTTTTGGAAGGAAACTGCAGAAGAATTGGGAACTCCCAGTGCATAAATCTGGGCTGCATTCCAAATTCATTACATTGGATTTTGTGCCAAGTCAGAAGATAAGTCATGAATGATTTAGTATTGTCCAAAAAAGGAGGATACTGGGAAAACTGTACAAAGGAATGCTCTTGTTCTGCACATCTCCAGATGGGACAGATGTTGGACTCTGGCTTCTAATTTGATCAATTATTTATATCCTGATTTCTATCCAAGAGTATGGAGAACTCATTCATTCAGAAATGGAGGAAACCAAAGTTAGATCCAAATGATCTCCATCTGCTAAGGAGTGTTTTAAAATCCTCTTCCATGGAATAACTACTTTTATTGCAGCTCTGAATGGCAGACACTTGAATAAATTAATTTTCTAGACATGCACAGATAAAAATACATGGCTTATAGAGCAATTTGAAATAATGAAAACAAGGCTGTTATAACCCAGGGCAATAGTACCCTTATTCTAAATAGTTATAATCCTCATGCCAACCCACAGCATTTCAAAACATCCAAAAAACTATATTTAACTGGTTTTGAATTGTTCCCTTAATATGAGTTTTAGGTTTAGAAGAATTAATTGAGTTTTTCTTTAATAAATTAATAAACCCATACAAGTTGGTTCATATAGGTTTATTCTTCCTGAAAAGTCAAATTTAATACTCAGTGGTACAAAGCAAAGCTGGATTCCATATGAACATGATTTCTCTTACTGTATGTGGTAACATGGGAATGGTTGTTGGTTTGATAAAATATTATCCCAGTTTGAGATAAATGTTGCAGTGCATTTTTTCCATGAAAGCTCAATAAGTCAAAAGTGATGTTAGCTGAAGTTCTCACTTGATTACCTATTATGCCATGCTCTTTAGCTAATGTGTCTCTGAAGCTTAAGTTCCCCTACTAAAATGTAGATAGGAGTAATTTGAACTTTTTGATTGGTTTTTGTTTTTGCTTTTTTTGGCTTAGGGATGAGTTGGTGATACATAACTGATCTGGGATTTCCTTGGCCATAGTCTGATTATTAATAACTTAAGTAATGTGGTGTATCTGCTTGTGTTTTGATCCCTTCCTAAGGGTAGTTGTGATCAGCTCTGTTCTTTTTATCACTTCCTAATCAAGCTTTACCTTTGTATGGTATTTTATTAACTAAATTAACTAAATAAAATTGTATTTTATTAACTAAATTCATTAACTAAAACTAAACTAACTACATTTTATTAACTTTTGCCTTAAAGGTAGTGTTAAATTATTTTAAATAAATCAAAACCATCATTTTCACATCATTTCCCAAATCCTTTTGAAACACCTATAGGAGATAGTCCCCATTATTAACTCTTCATAATGAATCATTCCAATATTAAAAATAGTCTTTAAATGGGCAGCCAGCACCACAGGCAAATCCTAAATTAGAATATGTCATTCCAGTGTACATTTGTTTTAATCTGTTGAGAATGCTTTTAAGTAATAGCCCTTTTTTAATGTTTTAGTTTCAGAAATTCCAAGGTGATATCTTGTTATTTCTAGCTGGAAATAGGACAATCCATTCTACTATATCAGTTTGTTACAGCATGTAGTAGATTCAGTTTTAGGTGAAGACCTGCTTGCAACTCATTAGGTCAAGCAGATGAACACCATGGGAGGAGATGTGATGGAATGTGAGGGTGACCTTGGAAGACAGGGCAGGGGGGGAGAGATGCCACCTAGGGAATGATCAAATAAAAGAGAAAGGAGTCCACAACAGAGTAATGGCCAGAAAAAGAAACTTAGGAAGGACCCGCCCTAACTACTCAGGCAGTAAATAGGAAGGGGGGGAGATTTGTACTTTCAGACTTGCAAGATTCCCTTAATGTAGCCTTACAATGAAGTGGAATTAACTCATCTAGCTGTGTTTCCTATCTGGTTTATCTGGGAGGGCTGACAGGAGGGTAGTGTTTGATAACTTCCTGCCAGAAACAGCTTTCTTTGGGCAGCTGCTTTCCACTTTGTCATTTCATCTCAGATACTATATATCATGGGCCATAGCTCAGAAATGGAGTATCTGATAAATGGAGTATAATGCTAAATAGGCATTTCCAAAGGAGTCCAAGTATTAGGATCTCTGCTGAGAGGTCGGGAAAACTCCTACCAACTAACAGTAGACCAGATGGAGTAGTAATCAGGCTCAATATATAGGAGAACATCATGCAATGTGATATGCTATTAAACCCTTCCTTTCTTTGCCTTTTTCATTAGGACTGGAAATCTCTTGGGATGGAGACAGTTTTGTTGAAGTCATGGCTGCCCCTCATCTTAAGGGTCGGCTTTGTGGTCTGTGTGGCAACTACAATGGGCACAAGAGAGATGATCTGATTGGTGGTGATGGTCATTTTAAGTTTGACGTGGACGACTTTGCTGAGTCTTGGCGTGTGGAATCAAATGAATTTTGTACTCGTCCTCCAAGGAAACAGTTTCCTGAATTGTGCCAAGGAACTGTGAGAGTAAAACTCCGTGCTCATCGGGAATGCCAAAAGCTTAAAGCATGGGATTTTCAGATTTGCCACTCAACTGTGGACTACACTATGTTTTATCGGTAAGTGTTGCCCTTTGATGAACAAAATGGGAATAAAAGCTAACTATTGCAATAGACTTCTCAGAGTCTGGGAAAAAGCATGGTGGTTTGCCAAATATTATAGACCAGAACATCTGCACATTGCTCCTGAATCAACAAAGCAAGTAGCAACCTCTCCACTCCTTCAAGAGGCAGGCAGCAAGAAGATCAAAGAAACCCCACCCTAATGAACTTACTGATAAGTAAGGTGTTAAAGTCCACACATCCAGTTTCCATGATTCTATAACCTAATCCAGTTTTCCCTTTAATAAATCTGCTTAATAAGACCCTGTGCAAATTGAGCCTTGGTTGTGAGTGGCTGCTAGGGCTTGTCATTAATCTTGGAAACTGGATGTGTATACTTTAGCACCCATATATCAGTATGGTTGTTAGGCTGGGGATTCTTTGATTTTCTTGCTAATTGCTTCCTGAAGTAGTGGGGAGATTGCTATTTGCTTTGCTGATGTAGGAAGAATGTGCAGATGAACTAGCCCTGTAATATTTTGAAAACTGCCATTCTCTTACCCAGGCTTTGAGAAGTCTATTACAAACTGTTGAGCAGGAATAGGCTTAAAAATCCTCTGGAAATTGAGAAGAGAAATTGGCAGATTTATCTGTTGAAAACATTGGTGTCTCACTGTTCAGTCAACAAAGCTCCCAGATCACTTTACTGTATAGACAATTGTTAAAACAGTACCTGCCTGTAATGTACAATCTCAAAAATAAAACATAAAAGGAAAAAGGGATTGGGGGAGGAGGAGGGGGGAATGGGGAGGAGGTGGAGGAGGAAGGAGGAGGAGGAGGAGAAACAACAGAGCAGCACAGGTACTGTCTATGGCTAAAGTTAAGTAGTAGCTGGTCAGCTGGAATGGATCTCTGAGCAACAGTCAATTTGCCAAAAGCTGGCTCATATTAGATATTGTTTATGATAGCATATAATATGTAAGACAATCACTCGAAGGATGTCTAGTATTGCTAAGGAATTAATCAACATTCTACTAAAATGAAAGAAACACAACTCACAACTGAATAATGTATTGTAAAAGAAAGTTTAGTGATATGCTGAAACTCATAAGGCTCCCCCACACATATATTATGTGGTTTGTGAAGCCAGTTAAGCTAACTATTGTATCCTACCTGAGATCCCTTTAAAACACTGACAGTTTTTTTAAAAAGTGATTTCTGCATTCACAGTGAGAAAAAGCATCCTGCTGATAGTAAGAAAGATGTCCTTATCTGTGTTGAATATTTACAGTCTGAAATATTTTCAAATCAGTTCTTAATTTGTAGTAGGTTCTCTGGAACCTGCCTTAGATTGTTACTCAGTGGAGGTGAAGAGACAAGTTGCTATTCTTATCAGTGCTTTAAAATAGTTTAACTTTGTGTTATGTGTGTCCATACAGACTCCCTCCCTTCGTTAAGCATATGCGATGAAAACTCAAAAAAAAAAAAATCTGTGCTGGAGATTATTGTTCTAGAATGACAGTATGTCATTCCCAGAATTAGGCTGTCAAGGAGTTCTGGAATTTTTTTGTTCCAAAATCTCTGAAGACAATCAAGTTAGGGAAGGCTGAAATATAAAGATATAAGAAAATACAGACATATGTTGTAAGCCCAGATAATGATGCCATTCTGAACAGAAAGAAGACAGCTTTTTCTGTTCCTTGATTGGAATCAGAGGAATGCCACAATCTTACAAGACATATGAAATGTTGTTTTCCTTTGATTTTGGCTGACCCAAAAGAAAGACATTTATTACTTTTGGATTGCACAATGGTGAGTAGAAGTATCCCCCTTTTTTTTTATAACAGTCATCTTTGTCATGATTGCACTGCTGTTCCTGGGATGATTCTTGCAGTGTCTACTTTGACACCTAGATGAGCATTACTAAACAGTGGCAAACCAAGGGCACTTCTCCCAATCGTCACAACTATTTGTCATATTTAATGTTTGCTCCATTTTATTTTTTTTATAATAATTTTTATTAGAGTTTTCAAATACATGGATAAAAGACTAATACAAACTAAAGAAATTATCTCCCTCTCTCCTGGCCTTTCGGAGGGATCTGAAGACCTGGCTCTGCCATCTGGCCTGGGGTGAGGAGGGGGATCACCAACTGTGGGGCTGACTAGCCCCTTAGTGGCCTGGCATTGCTGCCTTGAACCATCGGCCTCCTAGATTTTTTCCCTTTTATTTTTGTGAATGTGTATTGTTATAGGTTTTAATTGTATATTTATTTATTGTTTAAATGTGTTGTGAGCCGCCCAGAGTCCCCCATTGGGGGGAGATGGGTGGGGGACAAATTTAAGAAAGAAAGAAAGAAAGAAAGAAAGAAAGAAAGAAAGAAAGAAAGAAAGAAAGAAAGAAAGAAAGAAAGAAAGAAAGAAAGAAAGAAAGAAAGAAAGAAATTATAAAGAGTAAAAAAAGAAAAAAGAGAAGTGCAAAGAGATAGAGACAAGAAAGAAAGAAAAAAGAAGATATAAAAAATGACTCCCCCCTCCCTCCAGACACGTATAAACAGCTTTAGTAATTTAAAAGCTTCTCTGATATTTCATAAAAGAATTTTCTTCTTCCCATATCTCATCTCTTATCAATAATCAAACTGTAAAAATCTTTCAATCCTAATCAGCAGAAGTCCATTGAGGGCTACCAGAAATAATAACAAAGGTGTTTTAATCTTAATCAAAGAAATCCATTTTATAGTCCAGTTTATCACTTTCTCTAAAACGTAAAGCAAAAGATATCTCTCGCCACTTATACACAATTCCTAAAAACTTCGTCCTTCAGTCCTGATCAAAAAGAAATCCCATTTATATCTACCAGAAAACACAACTTGTATTTTAACCATAGTCAGATAGATTCACTTTATAAACCTTCTTTTTAAAATGAATCTATTTGACTATGGTTAAAATACAAGTTGTGGTTTCTGGTAGATATAAATGGGATTTCTTTTTGATCAGGACTGAAGGATGACGTTTTTAGGAATTGTGTATAAATTTAATCTTTAATCCTGACAAATAATGTCCCACACGTTGATTCCTTATCATTTTCTCCAATGAAATCTGTTGTTCTGCTATGTGGTCTATTAAAGTGTCAGATGGTCTTTTCTGCATACATTACTCCCAAACCGCCTTAAACTTTTCTATAGTCATATAGTATTGCTCCATTGTATTAATGGGTCTCTTCCCCTTTAAATGTAATCAGTTGTTCTCTCTGTTCCTTCAGTCAAGTCCCCCTTATTGTCTGTTTATTTTCCAGACAAGAAAACTTTCCCATGGGAGGATTTCTTACAATTAATTTCCAAATATTCATTTTTTTGGTAGTTTTTAAACACCCCACAGGAAATATTCTTTCAACTCCATCTAGCCCCTTAACTTTTCAAAACCTTTTGCTGTTCAAAAAGTAAATATTTTCTTTTTAATCTTTAGACTTACACGTAGTTTTCTTTCATCCAAGGTAGAAGAAGATTCTCCCAGTGTAATAAAACTTGCCCTTCAGGAGGTTCTTAACTTCTGAGTAATCCATAAAAAGCAAATTCCTAAAGTTTTATAGGAATATAAAAAGTTTTATAGGAGGAAGAAGGCGGACCCAGTGTCCCTTTGAAAGGCGCTGAACTGAGGCTTGGTCAGGATGTTTTTCCCTCGGCTCCCAGAACTCTCAAACCTGCTGGAGATTGCTATTTTTCAATCTCTTCACAGGGAGATTCTGTGTGCGGCCTGTCGGCAATCTTTGTCCTCTCCTTTATCCGGAGAGGGATTCCCTTCACCGGCTCCTCTTTTTGCCACGGTGGTCAGCTCTGTGAAAGCAGAGCCATTTTCAGTCCACCGTTGCTGTCCCAGAAGCCAGTGTTTACTCCATTTTAGAATGGTGGAACCTGGTAAAATATGATTGCCATGTGAAATATAAGAATGTGAAAATATGCACGGTATCACATTTCTAGAAATTTACAGGAACTGTTTCCTAACTTATAGTGGATTTCTCCAGAGGAAGAATTATATAAGACTCCATCTGTATATATGATTACCAACACAGGCACTAGATTCATGTGTTGTGAACCCAATGTTTTATCATGATCATATTGGAGGGGCACCAACTGTCGTTCCTTTCTGTGCATTTGGATTTTTATGCATGGAGGTGTACCATTTGACTATATAAATGCAGCTCCCAAGCTTTTGGCTGCATAATGAAGGAATCTTAACAGGTGGACTATAGTGCTTCAGACAAAAAATAGCTAAGTAATGAAATACATGCATACATTAAAAAAAAAATCCCCTCTCACCCCTATGGGTGGTATGTGTCTACTCAATCTTGGGTCCTCTACCAGAGGCCTGGGAATTTGAGGGAATCTTAGCTGTTCCTAGCACTGTGCTCTTCTGGACAGAGAGCTCTGATGTTGTTCCTGGTATCTGTTGGAGCCATTCTCCCAGCTTAGGAGTCACAGCCCTAAGTGCTCCTACCACCACTGGGACCACTTTGGCCTTTACTTTCCACATCCTCTCTAGTTCCTCCTTCGGGCCCTGGTACTTCTCCAACTTCTCATACACCTTCTTCCTGATGTTGCTGTCACTTAGCACCACTAGTTCTAACACCATCACTGTCTTCTGGTCCTTATCTACTACCATGATGTTTGGTTGATTGCCCAGTACCTTCCAGCTGGATCTGGAAGTCCCAGAGGATCTTAGCTGTTATTCTCCATGACCTTCTGTGGAATCTCCCATCTGGACTTGGGAGGTTCTAGCCCATACACTGAGCAGATGTTTCTGAACACAGTGCCAGCTACTTGGTTGTGCCATTCAGTGTATGCTGTTCCTGCCTGCATCTTACACCCAGCCACTATGTGTTGGACTGTCTCTGAAGTCTCTCTGCACAGTCTGCATCTTGGGTCCTGTTTAGTGTGGTAGAGCCCTGCTTCTATGGATCTGATGCTTAGTGCCTGTTCTTGTACTGTCTTTTAGTCCAGCCCTTTCCAGCCACTGATAGGATTTCCCAGTGTCAGCTACCTCAGCTATTTGTCGATGGTACATCCCATGCATGGTCTTGTCTTGCCATGGTATTCCTCTGCTTGAACTTCCTCCTATGTCTGCCTCAGGCATTCTCTCAGCACCTCATCTTTGGGTGCCATCTTACTGATGTACTCCTGGATGCTCTGGGTTTTGTCCAGGACAGTGGCTTTGATGCTCACCAGACCCCGCCTGCCTTCTTTCCAGCTGGTGTAAAGTCTCTGGCTGTACATTGTAAGGAGCTTCCAGAACTTATATTGGCAGCCTCCATGTCCTCCTTTGGCCAGCTCACTATACCAGCAGGGTATCTGATGACTGGTAGGGCATATGTGTTGATGGCGTGGATCTCGTTCTTCCTATTGAGCTGGTCCTTCAGGACCTGTCTTATCCTTTGGTGGTACTTGGATGTTGCTGTCTTCCTTGTCTCCTCATCATGGTTCCCATGTGACTGTGGGATACCAAGGTACTTGTAGCTGGTCTGCTATGTGGCCCATTGGTAGTTCCACCCCATCAGTCTTAACTACCTTCCCTCTCTTTATTACCGTCTGGCCACACTTCTCCAGTCCAAATGACATCCCAGTGTCCTCACTGTAGATCCATGTCAGGTGGATCAGCAAGTTGATGTCTCATTCACTCTTAGCATATAGCTTGATGTTACCCATATAGAGCCAGTGGCTGATGGTAGTTCCACTCTTAAATTTGTATATGTATCCAGTCCTTGTTATCTTCTGGCTGAGGGGGTTCAAGGTTATGCAGAAGAGCAGTGGGGACAGTGCATCACCTTGGTATATGCCGCATTTGATGGCCACTTGTGTGAGCTGTCTTGAGTTGACTTCCAGTGTTGTCTTCCATGGTCCCATTAAGTTCTTGAGGAAGGTCCTGAGTGTCCTGTTGACTTCGTATAGTGGCAGGCATTCACAGATCCATGTGTGTGGCATTGAGTCATAAGCTTTCCTGTAGTCAATCCAGGCTGTGCTCAGATTGGTCTGACTAGATCTTGAGTCTTAGATGACTGCCCTATCTATGAGCAACTGGTATTTTGAGCCTCTGGTGTTGTTCCCAATGTCCTTCTGAGCTGTGCTTATGTACTGGCCCATATGGCCCTGTAGCTTGGTGGCTATTATGCCTGATAGGACTTTCCATGTTGTGGGGAGGCAGGTTATTGGCCAGTAGTTGGCCGGTGCTGTTCCCTTGTGGGGTTCTTTTATGATCTCTTTCATGGATGTCTGCTACTGTGATGGTGACTGGTTCCTGTTCTGGGAGATTGCTGTGATCTGCTCTCAGGTCCTGCAGCCACTTTGCACTGATGTTATGTGTCTTCTCTTTCTCCCATATGTTCTTCCAGTACTGTTCAATTTCTGCTATTGATGGCTCTGCTGTTACTGTGTTGTTGCACTGCAGTAGGGAGTATACCTTGGATGGTTCTTTGGAGAATAGGGCATTTATCTTCTTGGCCTCTTCTTCTCTAGTGTATCTCCTTAGCCTGTGAGCCTTTGTTTAGCAGTCTCTAGGGCTTCAGATGGAGTCAGGTCTTTGTATTTTTTCAGTAGCCGAATCTTATCCTTAATCTCCACACCCTTCTGTAGTTCCACCAGCTTCTCTCTGAGTTGCCTTGATCTTAACCTCCAACCTCATTTTCCCCGGGGGGGGGGTATGTACTGCTGTTCTGCTTGATCCAAGATTATAGCACCTGTAGCGTATACTAGTTCATTGGTTTGAGTTATGGTGGTAATAGGGATTGTCATGAGGGCTCTATTGGCATCTTTTAGCATACTATCCGATGGTACTTCTCCACTGAGCCTTGGTAATTGGTCTTGAGGGTTGACTGTAGAGGTAGTCCTCACTTAATGACTGTTCATTTAATGATGGTTTGGAGTTATGATGGCCTTGGAAAAAGTGCTTTACAACCTGTACTCGCATTTACGACCATTGCAAACTATTGCACCACTCCCGTGGTCACATGACTGTGATTTGTGACCTTTTTTACAATGCTTGTTAAGCAAATTATCATAGTCATTAAGCGAATCACATGGTCATTAAGCAAATTCCGGTAAAAGATGTTATTTGGGAAAGCTGGATTTGTTAACCACCATTGTGATTCACTTAATAGCCGTCGTAAAAAAGGTAGTAAAATCAGGTCTGGTCATGTGACAATTCACTTAATGACGAAATCACTTAGCAACCTAAATTCTGGTCCCTATTGTGATTGGATAGCAAGGATTACCTATAGCTAGTTTATCCATGATTTTAATGGAAAGTGTGGCAGTGATGTTCAGCTTCAGGTGTTGGCTGTACATCCAGTTGTTCTTCTGGGTCTTCTTGAGTCCAGGCTATACTGTGTAGTTGGTCTATCTCAAGTTGTGAGAGCAGCTTCCTCTTCACTATGTTGAATCATTGGGTAACTAGCTGTTTCTCGGTTAGTGTGGATGTAGGTCTTCTGTCCATCTATAGTTCCCTCATACATTTCATATATCCCTTCTCATTAGATCTACTGTTGTAGTAGTAGCATTCCATCAATTCCAGGGGCTTGTCTGTGCATGGTTTGTTCCAGTAGCCCACTTATTGTCAGATTGTTGTGATTCCCCAACATCTGGTGTGGATGTTGTTAATCTGGGCAACATCCAAGCTGGCATGATTCTCTTAGTTCATGTCACTCTCATATCCAAGGTAGGCAGGTGAAAGGGAGTCTTTGCCCAAGGACCCCTATTGGTAAGGTAGGTGCCAGCTTGGATTCAAACCCTGGTCTCCCGCATCAAAGGGTGGGACTCTAACCACTACCCTATCCAGCCGCTCACACACATGCACACACATATATATAGTACTATAGTATATGTGTATTAGTACTACAATATATATTAAATATTGGACCTGTATCTTTAATCCCAATAAGTACTGTCCTAAAAGAAAGTGTCACATAGAAGCAATTTCTTTATTTACATCATTTTTATACCGCCAATTTCCCAAGGGCATAGCCACCCTGCAATTTGCCCCATTGTGAATATAGACCATCAATTATTTCTGGAGGGCAGATATGGATGTTGTCATCCTCTGCTTGCCCCAGCCTGCTGTGACTATGACCTGTGCCCTGGTTTTTTGCTTCATATTTCAAGAATGTTTTCTGGCTTCTGGTGGCTCAAGAGTTGCTGTCTGGTTTGCCTGCTGTGCTCTACTTTCTTCTAGGCAACCACCTAGATTTTGCCTCCTGCATGAAAGGGCAGGAATACCCTCCCATGTGGGTCAGTTGTCACTGCCCTGCAACACCATTAGGGTTCTTGTGGGGGTTTTTTTTGAAAATCATTCTTGTGGGTTTTCTTTTTTTCCAGATTTAGTTTGCTACTCTCTGTTGCAGCTACTGAAGAAGTAATATTCTGGTAGGATAGTGGTTATAGTATTTGCCCCTCCTCTTCCTTCCTCCCTCCCTCCCTCCCTCCCTCCCTTCCATAAATGCAGTGCTAAGTCCTTTGATATCCTGGAGGTATTTAGAAATTATCCATAACAGTATAGAACATAGAGCCCTAAAAACTTTCATAAGAAAGCCCATCATCCAGTAATGACTTCCTTCTTCCCCATCCATTAAAAGCTTTGAGAAAGAGTTTTGTTTTTGGAGCTCTCTGAAAGATAGTTAGGGAGGACACCATTTGGATCTCAGGAGGCAAGGTGTTTCAAAGTACGGGGGGGGGGGATATCCAGAGAAACATCAGATTCTAGGCATCCTTTGGTTTCATTTGGACAGAACACCCAGAACACCCCCAGCATCCTTGACATGCTGGCCATTGTGAAGTGGACAGGTCAGTTCTACCTCAAGCAGGCAAATACTCAGGCCCTAAACCATAAAGAGCTTAATTTTAATTTCTGTTGTAGTTGAAATCAACACAGAGAGTAAGTAAGGAGTCCGAGTGAGATCAGTTGCCTGCATTTTACCCATGGCTCAATTTTACTTCCGCCATTTTTCACAGAAAGTGCTGAAAAACTGAAAATGCAGAGCAGGTACTGAAAAAGCGGACTATTTTATCATGTGTGGCATTCACACTTATATTCTGTATCTGGGGATAACTCTGATTTCCTCTATTTACAGTTTCTTATGATTAATTTAATGCAGTAATCCTCTGGACACCAGGAAGAAAGATGACTTCCACCTTGGCAAACACAGGAACAGACCCTGACAGCACAATGATACGGAAAGATTACCGTATCTAGATTAATCATTTCATGATACAAAATAACATTATATGTGACCTGGAAAATATGTTTTTTTTTTAAAAAAAATAGTTTTTGTCTTCTTAAAAATAAGTTCTTAGATTTCAAAGGATACAATTCTAAATGCATTTCTGAGACCCAAGAACACAAGAAAAGTGCTATGATTTGATCAGACCAAAGGGTTATCTATTCCAGCATCCTTTTTCCAGAAATCACCCACAGCATTTCTTGTTCCGCAATGAGCATTCAGCAACTGCATCCTTTGAATCTGGAGATTTTCATTAGCTATTATAGCTTACAGTCATTGGTATACATATTCTAAACTCTAAACTCCTTTTAAAGCCACCTAAGCTAGTAGTCACCAAGGTATCTTGATGTGTTAAAGTGAACGATGTGTGATGTTGAAAATTAATTTACTTTGTCCATCCTGAATCTATTCCAGATCAATTCCATTTGAGTGACCTTGAATTCTAGGGTTATATTGGAAGAAAAATTCTCCCTGAGCTTCATCTGTCACCCTCTCTTCATCTTCTCCTTTTGTATTTTTTCTTGTAATGAAGATCATTACAACCAATTGATCATTTTTATTTTCCTTTTTGCATTAGTTCCGATGCTGTTTTTAACATGGGATGACACAACTTTATGGAGGCCTGTTGATACGTCCCTTAGCAAATATAATACTGTGTCTTTGGCACTGGAGAAGTGGGTCTTCTCTAACTGGCTGGGGCTAAAAGGGATTTTTTGTTAATCTGTCATTCAGAAGAAAAAGTGAATTTTTTGAGAACATTTGGAGTTGTAGTGAATAGGTCATGTAATCTGTAGTTCCTTGATCTTGTGCAGAATGGCAGGAAAAAGTACCCTTGAATTGGAATTCAGAATGGCCACAATTGTACTGTTTCCTTCTGTCACAGAAATATAGCAGGACAAGTAAGAGTTACTTAAGTTAAAAAAAATCAAATTAAAATAATTATGTCCATCCCTCCTTGTAGTGCAAATTCTGATAAGCCCAGCTGATGTAGGCTTATTAATTGTCCACATAACACCTTGCATCGAGTGAAAAGGATGTCGAATGAGGCTCCCTTTCAGGGTTGTCAGGCCTAGTGAATAGCTTCGAACTTCTTAAGTCCTAAGTCCCAAACAGATTTTATTTACAGATTATGTAAATAAATTTACAGATTTTGGTTAAGGAAATCATTATTAGAATTGGATTTTGATTCTCCTACAAGAGTAGAATTTTTTTTAATTGGTTCCCAAACAATCAACCACAGAAGATGTTAGGTAGCTGTATTGTATGTTACATTAAAGTAACGTAATTATCATTTTCTCATTTTGTAGATACCTGAAAGGAAAGTTGTTCTACGAGTCCATATATTATATTTAAAAGGGCACATTCCACAGATATTAGCAACTCTGTGAGATCTGTGAAATGATAGATACCTTAGTCATTTTTGTCTAGGTTATCAACACTCATTTAATTTTCAAAAGAGTGTTATTTAAGGGATCTAACTGGAAAAGAATTCTGACAAATGTAATTGTGCAAGAATATAACTGTTCCAGTGAATATTTTTCAAATACCAAAAAAGGTAATCAGCCAAGCATTTTGATTATCTTATGATATTGGTCTAACGATGAAGTTTCAGTGATGGTAACTTAATTTCAGTGTTAAGATTCTTTTACTGAGTTATGATTTATTCCCAGTGTAGGAATGCAAACATACAGTAAAACTACTACTTTAATTAACTTTTTTGTATGGAAAGTTACAATTTAAGAGACAAGTTAACTGGTGGACCATTGAAAAATGTCCAAGGGATAACAGCATCATGTAAAAATGCTTCAGTTCCTTTTCAAGCTCTTATAAGTGATCGTGTGAAATCACCTATTAATTTGTAATTTACTTTTAACCACCACTGTGGTTAAAGATTTCTTTATTACTAGATTGTTACTAAACTTAAAGGCATGATCTGGTCACTTATTTCATCCTATTTACCTCCTGGGGGAGCTGATTTAAACAAATGCTACTTCCTTTGCAGATACATGAACCTACTAGCAGAGAACTATGCCACACAGAAAGTGAGTTGAACATATGCTCATCGTTATGCAAAACAACATTGATAACCTTTGGCCAGAGATCCAAATAAAGAATTCAGTGTTTCAATAGCATGTTTCTCCAATAACATCTTATGATATACCAGAAAAATCCTGAAGATTGGGAGATGTTCTAGTATGAGCACACGGAGTTGTAGGTGGAAGGGCAAAATATTCATTTTTTCCTTTCCTTCCATTTCGTCTCTCCATTGGAACACATTGAAAATTCCAAAGAGTTTATGACTGTAAACTCTGAAAAAAAACCTCTACCCAAATGAAGAGAGACATTACTAGTGTTTTAAACAAAGCTGTACCTGATTCTAAGATATTATGACATATTTAGAAACATGATTGACATGTTAATCCCTACTGATGCCAGCACCAGTTGTGCTTGAGTATGCCTGTAGCCATAAGCTTGTTTGTTACATGTTTGTTGCACATATAGATCAGAGTAGCCAAATAGGGTGTTCTCTTTTGCCCTCTACACACATATTCACTCCACATAGATGATAGTGACAATGATGATTATAGTATTCCACACTGTAATTGTTTTTAAGCAATCCACAGCAACTTATGGAGTAAATAGAATTCCCCATCGTACAATCCTGTGTGTGAATATCAGAGCAGTATAAATGAAGTCAGTTAATGTGCCTTTCCCATTTTTGAAATATCATGGAAGAAAGTTATTGTGCAGGATTGACCTCTAACTGGACCCACTCAGTGGTTGTGACGTGTGTTAATCATAGTTTTCATAGTTTTGTATGGACATACAATAGGAAAATGTATACAATGCTAGATTTGAAAGGGAGGATACTTTTTTAGCAACATTCAAGCGCATGCTGTTAACCATGGGGGAAAATAGCCAGTCCCTCAAGTAGCAGGTGGAGTGCCTGTGTGAAATAATCCTTCAAAATTATTATTTCATTATCAGATCAAACTATTATTAATTCATCAGTTATCTGGAAAGAGGAACATTCACTAGTTCCTGTCACACAGATCTGATTATTTCATGTTCAAATATTGAATATTTAGGCCTTTAACAACTTATTTATATAGCTAACTGTAATTTATCAGTAATGTGTCAATATCATCTGTATCCGAATTAAGAAAATGAATCCCAGCTCTGTATTAAAGTCTCACCAGGGAATTATTTTTTATCTGAAATCAGCCACAGCCCCTCCCCCCCCATACATTAATGTCAATGATTAAATTGTTTGTTCATTGGCATGGAAGAAAGTCGCACACGCAATTTAAAATGAACTTTTAAATATTCAAAAGGCATGGATGAAACACAAGCTTCCACTAATCTAAAAACATCCTGCCAAAATGAAGCCAGAACCTCAGCCCCCCTCCTCCCCCAGGAATATGTGATCCTGCTTGAGGGAAGAAAACCATTTTCCAGTCTATATTTCAGCTCTTCTCCAGCACCCCAGCACGGAGTGTCTGTTTTACTTTGTGACCCCCCTCTGCTCCCCCGCACTGTAATCTCCTCAAATCCCAGCCAATCCTAAATATGTTCATTCGGAAGTACATCTTACACTAGGCTTTCTTCCAACTGAACATGCATAGGATTGCAGCTTTAGACTGTTAATTCAGAAAAACAACAAATTCCCTCCCCATTATGAATATCGGTGTTCTTTATGTATGAATACTGTATTTAAGATATATTCTCTCAAGTGCCTAAGTATCCTCTTATCTTTTTTTCCCCCTAACAACTCAAGAAATAATAGCAGCATAGAACAGTAGCATTTTACGTGCTATTACACTGCCTTACCCATAACCCAGGAGTGAGGGCTATTACAATATTTGGTTCAAAAGCCCATGTTGATGTAGTGTAGTCTTTGTAGTCTCAATATTGCTACATATGACTTTAAGATTTAGAAGTCTGCCAGGGTGATGGAATAGACTGTATTGCAGATTCTTATTTATTTATTTATTTATTCATTCATTCATTCATTCATTCATTCATTCATTCATTCATTCATTCATTCCAGCACCTCCTGTTTGATTAGATAAATTGTGTATAGTACAGAAGACTTTAAGCTTCTGCTTATTCCTCCCCCCCCCCACCCAAAAAAATATCAAACCTCAGGAATCTTTTGCCTGGAGGAATATCATTCTCCTTACCCATCCCCAATCTTCATGTTTGTGGTTATTGCACAATAACCATTGCAGCTGTAAACCATTGAAATGATGCCAGAAGATTCACAGATGTCTTTTTTCCTGCAGAAGTACTAGGAGTGGGACTTTGAGAGGGTGAGTGTGGATCTGGGACATCAGATCCTGACAAGACTATAGTGCTGGATAGACATCACTCTCCTGGGATTCTGAGTAGCTTCAATCCAGTGTAAGAATGATGTGTTTCCCCTTTGACCCTACTTTATACTTCCCCTGAGTAGAAAGCTAATGATTTTTGTTGCTATAGGGAAACCAGATGAAGAAATACACTATTTGTTACCCTTTGTAATTAGAACCTAAAGTTCCTCTTGTTTTTAAAAGATGGCTTTCAGGATTTTTTTTTTTTTTTGGAAGCAGGAGTGATTTGAGTTCCCCTTAATTTTACCACAGTGCCATGCTTCTGGATTAAGTTGGCATAGTTTCCTAACAGGAAGGGGCGGGAGGAATGATTATTTTGTTTTATTAGTTACATATCTCTTTTGCACTCTGGATTATTTTTTTTTTATCCAGTAGAAATAACTAGCTTTTTAGTTCATTACAGGCACCAGTGTTATCTGAGCCAGATATTTCATCATGATCTACTGCTCCTCCCTGTCTGAGGAATGTGTCTGAGATTCATAAGGTCATTGGGGATAGGTCCTTATTGGAAATTGTTTTAAAAGTTTTGAATGTAGGGAAAAGGGCAGATGTTTCTTTAAACATCTTAAATAATCCCATCAGAAACCCAGCTATGCAGACAAACCTGCAGTAGACTGTGGCCTTATAGGCACAACAATTTTGGATCTCCTGCTTTCCTTGAGATTGCCTCTTGCAAAAATGCACTTTTAGGAAAAAGCCCAATGCAGATGTTTCTCTCCAGACAATCTCATTGTCACATGGAGAAGGACAGCAGGGCCATGTAAGTTCATCCTTCCCCCACTATTATGCTTTGCATCAGTCGTCCCCAGCTAATCAAGTACTGGGGGAAGGCCTGAGAGTTGGGTGCCTCCAAAACAGGTGTAGGTTGCTATTGGGAGCTGAACCCCTAAGATCATTGGCTCCCTCACAATTACGTTGGGTGGAGAGAAAAGTCAGAACAGAGAGGAAGATTCATGGTTACTGTGTCCCTATGTATTAGACCAAGAGTAAGGAATATAATAGTGTTCAACATGTAATTTATTTATTATATGTGTGCCTTTGGTCTGAGATGCTTGTGGTATGAAGATTTTGAATCTGGGAAGCTTCATTTTCAAGGCTAACACCATTGCTAGATGTACATTCTTCATTCAATTGGATACTATCATCAGCTTTTGCTTGAGTGAGGTTTTCTTTAAAACCTTTTAAAGTTTTGTGGATCATTTCTGCATGTGAATATATGTGAATATGTATTTCTGTCAATACAAGATATTTTGTCGAACATTCAGCAGCATATGTGGTAACAGAACCATATTGCACTAATAAATAGCAAATTCTATCTTTCTTGAGGTCAGTGTACTGTATGCTTGACAGCTGGGCCACTAGTTTTACTGGGATGAAGTGTTCCTGTTCGCACACCTGGAGAAAGATGGGTCAATAATTAGAAGATTTATTAAGAGACATTACACAAATATCAGTCAATCAGGCAGCACAGAACAAAGTCTGGTAACAATGTGCCATTTTCACTATTGAGTCTAACAACTGTTTTGTTGCTGATGTCCTGATGTGTGCAAAGTGAGATGCATTAGAACAACATTCCTATTGGATACGCTTCCAGCTTGCAAGACCAGATTTGGAAGGCAAAAAAGAAGATCTCTGCGTTCCTCAAAAACTATAATAGTCATTCAGGTTTGTCCTGCAGCAAAAGATTACATCTTATCTTGATTTTAGTCCACATCTGAGTGCTTTGCTCTGAGTTTTGGGCTTTATCATCTATCAAAAACACAGTAGAAATCAGAGTAGAATAAAAAGTTACAGGGTGCCATTCTGTATAACTCTTATTTTTAAATTTGAAATACGAGACTAGGGAAAACATTATCTTATCATTTGAACCTTCTTTCCTTCCCAGTATCTTACAAAACTCCAAATATATTTTATATAAAAGCAGGCCCACTATTTCAAAGACATACCAGAACATTGTTTTTTGGGGAGGAAAGGTGGTGGTGAGTGGAGAATCAGAATCGTAATGATGGAATTCTGTGCACCCCTAATCAGAATTTTGGAAGTAAACCATACTGAGTTCACACAAACTTATACCCAGATAAATATTCTGAAGAACCAATGAAATGATTTGGTAAAACAAAACTGATGCAATTTCCTGGGGTAAAGTTTGTAACTATTTGTCCTTTGCATTTCCAGTATGGTGTGCAGTAATTAATTTATGCAGCACTTCAGCCACAAAATCAAGGAAGGCTCTCTTGGGAATGGTATGTTTATCTAACAATTAAACAGAATGCCCAAATATTCTATGCAGATATAAGAATTAACCATAGGTTGCTTCTACATGGGTAGCTTGTAGCCCTAATCAGTTATTGTCTTATAAGCTGCAATCGGAAATGTAGTTGACTTTTTATATCTTTAGGAATAGTGTGCTTGTTTTTATATCTTCATCACACTATTTTCTGTTTCACTAGTGGTTGTGACAAAGCAATTGTGGATGAAGAAAGAGGGAAATCCAATTAATCTGAGCTGTGATTTAAAAGTTTTAAAAAATCAGAATGATTCTTAAAATAATTACTTATCTACCACTAAGTATTTATTTATGCATGTAACTTTCCATTAGTATACACAAAATGCCAGAAATCAAAGTGTATGCTTCTATATGTCTTAAAAAGAAGGTAGACATTCCAGTAGAAGGGAAATTTTGTTGTATGCCACCCAGAGTCACATTTGTGAGATGGGCAGCTGTATAAATTTGATAAATAAAGCAACAGTAGAAACAAGAGATAGTTACAAATGGATGGTGACATCACATAGAATCTCCTAAATGTGATTGGATGAAATATGGTAATTCTATATTATATATTTACTGTGGGTACAAACAGAGCTGCTCTGTTTCCCAAGCAAATCTAGTCTTCAAAAGTTCTGCAAACCTCACTTTTCATGCCATAACATCAGTGCTTTCCATCAAAATTTGGTCTGGGTATGGAGCTTTGACAGCTGGCTGATAAACAGGTACTTGTTTACCTAACTTTTTCAAATTCTTGTCCCAGTTGAATAATATGGCCAATATTTAAGAGGAGAAGTTACCGTGAACAAATGTTCTAGTCATTTTAATGTGTTTTCATATTGGTGTTTATTTAGACTTGCAGATTATTAAGGTGTACCTGGATATATACAAACCTGTGCATCAGAATATTATATAGTTATGGAAATGATAATCAGTGAAGAAAGTTGGAAGTCACCAACATAGCATCTAGATCAAGTGATATATAACTTTCTAAAAGTAGTATCTTAGAAGAGCTAAACATTTTCTCTCAAAAGTAGACAGTTTGCTTATTATTCTGTAGATGGCTTTCCTCTTCTTTAAGGATATTGTTTTCCTTCTGGATGCTTTAAGCAAAAAGTGTTTTACATTAAAAGCAGCAAACAAACCCAGTCTCACTTGTTCTGCAGCCACTGAGATTCCTCAGAAGACAGAAGTTTTTAAATAAATTTTCAGAACCACAAGCTATTCTTTGTATGCAGTTAATTTGACATGGGTCTTGTAAGATGCAAAGGCATTATGCTGTTGGCTGGCCACTTAAGGAGATAGTAACTGATATTCACACAACTAGTCCAGATACGACTGCTTTATCTTATGAAAATAATATTGTCCAGGTTCAAAACATTCAATCATCTGTCTAGATATGTTTACATGCCATTTGTCTTAATTTATTGAGTTTGAAAAAAATGATTTTTTCCCCCCAAGGCTTCCGACCTTCATGACACAGTAGTGAGCAGAATTGTAAACAGGGTCCATTGTTCAAAAATATCCTTCAATATGTCCAATGTTAAAATATTTTGCTTCATTCTATAATTGTAAGTTGAGTTTGAGTGTGCTTCTCCTTTAACTCCTTCCCTCTAGTTCCCTCTAGTGCCCAATTTTTAAAGTCTTATGTTTTTTTAAAAAAAGAATTCAAAACAAAAGCATTTTCCCATGGAAAGGATTCTTTGTAATTAATTCCAAAATCCTATGTCAAATTTATCTGGACCTTTAGTCTGTTTGTAACTTTCTAAAATCAACGTTTTAATCACCCTTTTGCTGTTTATTCCAGAAAAAAAAATTAAGTCCTTAAACTTGTAGTTAAAAATTCTTTTGCTAAGGATTGAAGGAAACTCACGCAGTGCTATAAAACTTGTTGATCCAAAGGTTCCTAATAGCTGAAAAGCAGTTAACAAGCAATTTCCAAAAGTGATTAGAAAAGGAAGTATGCAAACCCAGTGTCCTTCTAATACTTCTCTTACTTGTCCATTCTGATGTCAGCCTTAAATCCTATTCCATGAAGACAGATACTTTACTATAATGTATCCTATAGACCAAACTCCAAAAGGGACTGCAAGATGATTTGCCATAATTTATGTAACTATAGGTCTTTATGTTACGTGCTTTCCATTCAAGATGCAGATGACTCTTCTACCAGGTGCTCATCCAAGAAATCTTTAATCCATCATGTGAAACTCTTCCCATAAGTGCTGGATGGATGTCCGTCTCTCTTTCACCCTCACCCTGCACAGAAGCCGCTTTCTGAGTACTGACAAATAGCTCCCTCCCTTCCTATTCCCTTTCCTCTGGGATTGTTGTCAAGGTTTCCTTGCAAAGGAGTAACAGCCTTATACATTACAGGAGCTGACAGGCCTTCTTACATTCAAGGAGATGCCATTCAGTTTTTGCTGTTCTTTGTGTGTATCCTCACTGATACCGATTTCAAGTTAATTCCAAGGTAAAATCCCTTTGCATGTTGTATAGCTATTATAGATGGAACAGGAATAAGATCCATAACCAAGATGGGGCCTGAAGGCAAACAGATTACCACTGAATGCTTAAAAGTTTTTCCAGATGCAAAGGAAATTGGGAGATTGAAATCTTCCTTTATCCTTTATAATGAATGCCAAGATGGTATTAAACAATTACTGGTTTCTGTTTTGTGGTCTATATGAAGATTTATTGACTTGAGAGCAAATATTGACTGAGAGGGAAAAACCAAAGTTTGCTGTGACCCAAGGCACGCACTATACATTCAGATGCTAACTGAAAGCAGAAGGTTGTGTGTTAGAAACATTCTACTGCAATCTGTTTATAGTATGGTTAATGATTCTTCCAATAATCTAAACCGCTGTAAAGCTTCCTCTGCTTCAACTGCAATGGGCAAGTATCAAATGGGAAAAAGTAATCGTATCGAGTTTCCCATTCTTTTTGGTGCTAAAGAATCACATTACCAGTCATCAGTTTCTTCAGTGCAGTGATGCCAGGATTGTGTCATGTGAGGCTATATACAGAGACAGTTTTTGTTATCCAGAAATGCTGCAAATGAAAGGATGAGGGGAGGGGGAGGAATTAAGGTTATGCATTTTAATGCCACCCTAAAAAAAAAAAAAAATCATGCATTTGATGGTTGAATGGACATCCAGTGGCTGCAACTATGTAAGTACAGAATACTTTCCATGAAACCTAGAATCTGACTCTTTAAGCTCCTGGATCATATGTAAAACCAAGAGTCCTGTCACCATGAGTCTACCCGTCCTATATGTTCAATTATCAGGACTGAATAATTGACTTAATAAATCAATTATCTTTAGTGGAGAAGATCTGAATTCACTTTGCTAAAGGAAACATGAATCAGTATGTGTGTGTAACCATATAAAACGCAGTATCTATTTGTTTCTAAATTGAAAAATTAAACTATTTTAGGGAAGTATAAAGTATACCTAACTCTCCTCAAAATTAACATTATTAGAACACTTGCATTTGTAATATGGATTTCAGTGTAATTAAGTACAGTTTTCATTTTTTACTAACACCAGCCTTTCCTAACATGGCATTCCTCAGATACACTGGGATACTGTCCAAAATACCAAGCTTCCTATGTTACTTTCACTGTCACAGTTCCTGGCATCTTTTATTATTTCCCCTGTCTCTCCCCCCACCCCGCTGCCTTAATTTAAAATATATGGGATCTGTTAAAGGAAATCAAGATTAATAGCCTTCCAAGTTGGGAATTCTGGGAGTTCCAGGCTCAACACATCTGGCAAGCCCCAATTTGAGGAAAACTGCTCTGGAAATTATTTGTTCAACTGATATCAGTAAACTCTGTAACACTCCCCCACCCCAAAATTTATCTTGCAATACAGGAAGCACAATGGCAAAGTAATTGTGCTCTTTGGGAAAGAACAGATTTAAAGCCATGTCCATATTTCTAGACATAGTATCCCCTTTTCCCTTCAATGACATCTGGAAAAATATGACCCTCCAAATTAGATGTGTGGCTACAACTGAATAGTACGTCTTCAGATCAGATCAAACGTCTACATGTTTGATCATCAAAGATCTTATAGCAAGGATGGGCACTGGAAAGGTTATGTATCCCCAATTTGAATCTGCATCAGCCCCAGCTAGCGTGACAAATAGCAAGGAATTATGGGAGCTGTAGTTCACCATTTTCCTGCTATTCACCTGATTACCTGATTAGTTTTAGAGAACAAATCTCTAGGAATGGAAGAAGAGTTGTAAAAAGCAACACCTGAGATGAATCCATCTTAATAGTATTGGTAGGACAGCTATGAAAATCCCTGATTTAGTATAATGACATTCCTTAAAATGACCTTATGCAGCCAGCAGTCAAATGCTTGCTGTACCTGGAAATAAGATAAACAGAAAGCATCTGCATTTTTAGCAAAATGCATTTTAATATATGCTCCATCTGCATTCTGTAGTAGAATAACATACCAAGGCAAGGAAAGTTGTATTTATACATTATCAACTTGCCTTTCGTGAATACCTCTGCAAAATCTGTGCAATAAATTTCCTTGTATATACAGTATGAGGCACTTCAGCTTTAAGACTGCTTAGTGATCCCCTTGATAGCTTGTAAATTTTAATATAATACTGTTGTTTTTGCCAGAAATCTTGCAAAAACCATAAATTGAAAGAAAATAGCAAAGACACAATACATCTCTTTTAATTGCTTCCTTCTTTAATACAGGTGTGATAAGGATGAGATGGATTCAGAGACTTCCCAGACACTGAGACCTTTTCCCGAGCCCCATTCGCAAAGTGAATCGCTGGCCTGCCTACAGCCTTGTGTGTTAGCACCAAGTATTTATGTGCCTATTTTCAAAGATTTAAATATTGAGAAAGCTGTCTGGAAGTTGGACAGCTGCCCTCTTAGAGTTAAAACAGTCCTCCGTAATTTTGAACTCTACCAAACAGTAATTTAAATGATTGTTTTGGACTGCATCCTTATCCAGCTTGAATGCGGTTCTGTTTCATTGGCTTTTTTGGATCCTATCTTTGTAACCAATTTGCATGAGTAAACACGATCCTAGTTCAGAAAACAGTGGAATGTAACACTTTAATGCTAATTGGATAAGCCACTAGTGGTTGGGAATTTAATTTATGTTTAATATCCCAGTACAGATGAGTTTGTTTTCTAGAAATAGGTTACTCGTGCTAACTGGCAGAGCCATAAGAGAAAGATTTTCTTACCAAGTCTCAGATTTATATAAAATATGCAACAGTGCTATCAAATAAAAAGAGTAAAAACAGAGAAGTTTATTGTATGTTTTTAATTTTTTTACTTGTGAGCCACCCAGTGTCATTGGGAGTTGGACAACATTTAATTAATAAATAATAATGATAATAATAAACACTTGGAGTTGAAATGGAATAGAATTCTAATTTAATTTTAACTCAATAGTTAAGTTTCATTGGTTTCATAAAGTACCAGAAAGACTATAGTTGATGCAGTGCGTACTTTTCTGGCAGTGATTTAAAATATGTTTCCATAGATGAATGCCTATCAGGTCTTGCTCACTTCTCCAGAAGACTTCCACCCAGAATTGGTCTTTTAAAAGGAGCTGAGTTCACTGAATCTAGAATGTAAAAATGGCCTCCAAACATCATCTTTTCATTATATTGGAAGGTGATCTGTTGCTGGTGCATCTGTGGCTCTCTGTGAAGAAGTAATATTGAAGATAAAATCCATATAAAAACCTGGGATCAGATTGAATAATAGACTATGTACTATGCTTGCTTCAGTTCTGAAAAGAGCTTTAGAGTGCAAACACAGCACCTGCCCACAACTCATGAAGGCAACTGGGTCTACGTCCAGGATCTCACAGCTGCTGTGAAAACTTGCACCATCCTGGAAATAGATGCAGCTGCTTTTATAAATCACCAATAGAGTCGTTAAAGCACTTTTTTGGAATCCAATCCCAAACACTTCACAGCCGGAGTCACCTGTGGTGAGATGGGCGGCTATATAAATTGATTTAATAAATTTAATAAATAAATATTACAGACCATCAGTTCTGGATATTTCAGTATGGGATGTGCTATGTATTTGATTTTTGACAAAAATACAGTGTTTGCTTTTTCTAGATCTCCAAAATTAAAATCCAAATTACACATGGCTCGAATAATGTGGTTATTGTTTCTCCTGCACCGACCTGGATTTTCTTTTAAATCAACAGTGTAATTGCTAATCATATTCTTCAAGAATAGTTAGGCTTGGAAATCTTGGATTTGCTATCACCTACTTTGACATGAGAGTCTGAATGTTTTTACAGGTAGTCCTCATTTAGCAACCACAGTTGGGATCAGCAATTTAAATCATTAAATCAAATTTGAGTGGATTTTTCAGGGAACAGATATTTCTAAACATAGTTTCTCTCAGAGTGTGTACTCCTAATATATTTGCACGTGTAGATTTTTGAAATTCTTGGATTTTTTTGGTCACAAACTGCTTCTTTGTACATGCGTACACTGTTGGTACATGTAGAAAAGGAGTGGGACTTGGATTATATGTCACCACTGCCATTTTGTCTGTTTTAGCTCCTCCAGCCGCCAAATGCTGCTGTAGATGTCCCAGGAGTCCCAGAACTGCTGTCACTCCAGGGTTTTTTCCCCCCTTTTCTTCCTGGTACTCTCTAATTTTACCCAGTATGTTTGGTGACATTGCCAGGTTTCATGTTTCCATACAGTCCCTGGGTATCAGCAGTAGGGACAGAGAAATGTATGTCACATGTTGCTATACCTAAAATTAGTTGTTATTAGAAGAAAGAAAGAAATGTGTCAATTTCATGTCTTCTGTAGCATCAGTTCAAACCTAAACATTGAGTGCTCAGACACTGCATTAGCCCAGTGTGTAAAACCCTGACTTCAAATCAGGATTTGTAGGCATTCTGCACGCAGGTATTTACCACATATTTTTATCCAGGGTGTCAGGAACCACCCAATTAAGAAACATATCAGCTGTTGATTTTACATTTAGCTTTCTAATTCCCTTAAGTATTTTTTGCTCAGATCACCTGATCTCCATTTTTATTCACTCACGATAAAGCCGACATGACAAGGAGGCCTTGTTAGCCTAAGATCCTGAAGCAGTGCCCTGGAGCTGAACTTTACCTCATGTTTTCCATTGGCTGTCCTGCTTGTATCCATGTGGAATTATCCACTGGCTCAGCACACAGTCTTTCACTGAGTCTCTCTTGCCCATCTAGCAGTCAGTGGGCAAAAAGCAACATGTGTGGAGCAGTAACTTTGCTCTCTGCAGTGCTGGTTTCTGCCAAACTATTCACACTGATCTTCTGTTGGGTTTTCAGCCACTGGGAATTTTTGAGGGAGAGAGTTGGAGGGAAATGTTTACACAGGTTTTTTTTTTTTTTTTGCTTCCTCTTCAGTTTGATTACTGCTGTGCCGAGGTTAGCTCCAGGCTGCTGAGCCTTTGAGAGTAGTGAAAGGCATAGAAAGACAAGAGCAACAGCTGGATGGGTGATCTGGAAATCACAAATGGTAACTTGTTTGTCACTTTCCAGATCCCTCTTGGATGTCTTTTCTACTTGCTTGCTCTTTGTGATATCTGGACCAGTCAGTAAAATGGATTTGGAATGGAGAGAGCTTTGCTGAGTGGCTAATTTTACAGTATCCAGCTAATTTTCTGAGGAACATTTGGGGAAGAACTCCAGTACATAAAGCAACAGAAGGTGAATGCCTAAGCCAGCCATGTTGACTGTCTGTCTAAAGTATTTACAACATGGTCTAATTGTACTGCAGTAGATAGTCCCTTGGAGATGAGATTTAGAATTTGACTGACAAGCATTAAAATTCTAACTTAACATGATTACCATGTTTACATAAAGGCCTTTTGTTTCGGTCATTGCTAGTCCTTCTTCAAGCTATATTGTGCCTGTGTGTGTAGGCACACACAAAGTGAACATCTGACTTCTTGGTGAATGGAAGCATTATGTTTGAATCCTAATGACTCCATGTACATTTCATTAATGTTGGGTGCTTTCTTTTCCCATTTTTCAAATTTCAGTAAATGTTGAAATTCAAAATTAGGTTGATTCCTTACCACCAACAACTGATTTCCTACAACTTCAATAGTCACACAAAATGTAAATGGTTGCTCAGGTTTGGACATTTAATCTAATGTATATATTACCAGAGTCCAGAGATAACCTTCTTCAGTGCTGTTCAACCTATAATAAATCTAGGATTGTTAAAAATCTGCATATATCACACCACAATGGAAACTCTTATCTGCAACCCCTAAGTATTAGTTTTTAAAGAATATGAAACTTGAGGGTATCATCACAGGATGGCATAGAAGAATTTCACTTCCTTAATTTGGGTGGAGGATTCATTGGGGCTGTTTCACTTGCCACTTTTGACAGCTGTTCCCCATCCCATGTGTCAGACTTCAAGTATGTAGTTCTAAAAAACTTTGTATTTCATTATTTTCACAGATACCTTCCATTTCATTTTAGTGACATATGCTTCCCATTATTCTCCTGCAATTTGACAGGAGTATTTAGAGCAAAACAATATCCAAATACCTTCTGCCTTCTTGAACTTCATGATGTAGAGCAGTGCTTCTCAACCTCAGCAACTTTAAGATGTGTGAACTTTAACTCCCAGAATTCCCCAGACAGCATGTTCTCTTGGGTCAACTCATGAGGCACAATCTCTGCGGAGGAGGTTAGACCTGTTGGAACATGAAATGGGACTTTCTTTATGATGATACTTATGTTGGGGAAGTTGCCAATCATCATGCGACTTCATTTATCATCTTTTTTCTATTTAGTAAAGCTTGTGTGGCTTCTGTTTCTAGACCACACCATTTACGAGGATATTGATACAGTCTGTGTAGTACTTATTTTTAGCTTCCACTGCGTCACTGCTTTATTGTGTGAATTGCCTAGAGCAACACTGAAACATTGACAATAAGTAGGTTATCCAAGAGCTTTTTGAGTGGTGCTTGGATAAAACAAGATTGGTTTTCCTCTATGGGCTTTGAGTTAATTGCTGTTTTATGTAGGTGCTGTCTGTTACTTGTAATAGCAAAATGTATTTTGCTGTTACTTTAGCTAAATATCACTTGCTTTCCAGCAGTCTTCCTTTACTTTGATTCTTGATGTAGTCTTTTGTTTTTGAACTAAAGTCTTCTGTAGCGAGAACAGGTGCTGTGATTTAACCCAGAGGCAAATGACTCTGTGGGGCTTTTGGAAGCATTCCTCCCATGGTGCCTTTGCTCACGTAGATGTTATGTGGCTCAATTAATTTGGGACAAGATCTGTGACCTTCACATAAAAGCCATTATGAGTACTCCAGCACTGTAATTGCTGCATAGTCGGTGGTCTGGAGAGATTTTCTTCCTTTGTCTTTGCAGAGCTTCTTAGTAGCTTCCTACAGATGCTCCCCTGAGCGTGCATGTGTGTCCATTGATGACCCTCCAGACCTATTTTTTAAATTCTTTTTATTGTTGCAGGAAGTTGAAGCTCAAACAGCAGAAGCAACGAAAACATTCCCTGCACTAGCATTGTTGGTTTCCTCACCTTTTTATTTAGATTGTGGATGCCGCGTAGGCATCGACTTCCCCCCTCAATGGCAAACCCCTCACCACAAACAACTATGTTTGCAGATGGCTTCTGTGCCTCTCTCTGCTTCTGTGCTCCATTTCCTTTTGTGGTTTTCATTCCCACAGTAACTGATTCATGGGACTCTTCCTCTCCTGAGAATAGCATATGGCCCGTGTCATTTTCACAGTCCTGTTGTAAATGTGGGGATGGCCTGTCCAGATGGCATCCAGAGTTTCTGGAATTCTCTTGCTCCTGTGTCTGGGCTGATGTTTCAGGGCTGAAAGAGATTGCTAAACAGTAGGCTGTTCCTGCCTCACATCCTTTGCTCCATGCATTATGGACAGGGAATTAAGATTAAAATACAGTAAGTGAATTTCTAAAATTCCATCATGCCAGCTGTGCTCTTTGGTTAACCTACAGTGCCGGCAAAATACATATTTGTTTATTTTATTTATATTTATATCCTACTTCATCAACCAATGTTCCTGAAGTGAGCTTACAAAATGTAACAACTTTGTAATCCATAAAGATGTATTTACAATGTGGCATTTGAAAGAAAAACTAAAGTAGCAATAAGACAACTACAAAATGTCCAGATTGGGTTGAAGTGGCTAGAAAGACATATCTTAACCACATATTTGTTTAATCCAGCTATTTCCACAGTGTGGCCTTCATTAATTTTTACACAGACTCTTGTGATTTGTCCTATCCTGTGTTGCAATATATGGTACTTGCCCTGCCCTTCTCGTTTTTATGCAACACAGGCCCATTGAGAGTTGTTGACACTAATCAACTGTTTCCTTGTACTCTCTCTGTGTACCATTAAGCAAGAAAGTAAGGTCGGATGGTGAGGAAAAGGTACAGACAGTGAACTCAGCCAACCTTGTGACAGTGCTATTCATCAACAGTATTAGGCTCCAAATATAGGTAGGATATTCTGAGGTACCTAGTAGTCCAGCTTGTTTAAGGCAAAGCAGTTTGCAAATATATTGAATGGATTCAGGTTTACACTACAGTCTTTGACTTACAACCATTTGTTTAATGACCATTCAAATGGTGCTGAAAAAAGAGACTTATGACTGGTCCTTGCACTTAAAACGGTTGAAGCGTCCCCATGGTCACATGATCAAAATTCGGGTGTTTGGCAACTGGCATGTATTTACAACAGTTGCAGCATCCTGGGGTCATGTTATCACCATTTGCGACCTTCACAGCTGGCTTCTGACAAGCAAAATCAGTGGGGAACTGCGTGATTCACTTAATGACCATGTGATTCACTTAACTGTGATTTGCTTAATGCCACTGCAAAACATGTCATAAAATTGGATGCAGTCATGTGATGCCTCGCCTAATGACTACACCGCTTAACGATGAATTTTCCGGTCCCTATTGTGGTTGTAAGTCGAGGACTACCTCTAATGGATATTTCTGATTTGTATTACTCAAAATGCTCTCTTATAGAGAGACTTGTATTCTTGTTCTTGGGAGTGCAGCCAGCCTGCCTGCCTGCCTGCCTGCCTGCCTGCCTGCCTGCCTCCCTCTAATCGTTGGTGGAATTGATTTAGTACCTCTTGGAATTACTGTAAATGTGCTTTCTTAGGAAGAAATTAGAACACCTTGGTTCCCTTCCCATGAGCTTTCATTCTATACCTTTATCTTTTAATTTTTTTAAAGGGATATAATTTAATTTGAACTGAATTATTCATGTTCCTGTAATAGTAATAAAATATACATCATCTTTAGCATGCAAGCTGCTATTTCTGTAGCAAGTAACAAATACATAATAACAAATCTTGGAAAATATATTTTCATAGCCTATGTTTAATATTTGTTTAATTCTTTAACAGAGATGTATAAAATGTTCCATGCTAGAGCAATCTGGTTCCGGGATATTTTGGTTTGCTTCCCAAATATCCTATTTCTCTCCTGGAATGGGCCAATCTGTGTGTTCTGGAGTGATGAAATGTGTCCAGATCATCTTGAACTACTTCTGGAAATAGACAAACCACCTCCAGCATGCTTGGATTAGGCTGTTTCAAAGCGGGGTGGGGGGGGGAGGGGAGACATTCCAGGGTAAAAACAGAATGTTCTGGAGTATGATCATTCCAACATGGAACATTTTATATATTTCAATAGTTTGGATAGGCTTATTTTTAATGGATGTGTAAAATCAGTGTTGTTTTGCTTCCAGAAAACTAATCTACTCCTTCTTAGTCATTCACTTGAAAAAAGCTCTAGGAAATATATGCAAGAAGAAGACTGTATTTTTGTTCACTTCTGGTACCCTTCATATTTTCTGCACTTTACTATGAATGTTCCTCTGTGGTACATAAGTTTTTTTTACTGAATCAGACCATTCATCCATCTAACGTAATCCTGAGTAATCTGACAAGTAGCAGTTCTTACTGGTCCCAAGTAGCGGTGGTTCTTAGCTGTACTACTTTGAACACTTTTTATCCATAGTTGCCAGCAGATCCTGGAAACCTCTGTGTCTATAGATTGTGATTGTCTGCCATTGAGCAATGGCTGCTTGTCAGCTCTTGTCAAAATGCCTAGGAGAATTTCCTGGTAGATTTCCCCACTTTTGAAATCCCTCTGTTTTTTTGCCCATGCAGGATATTTTAAATGCTAAATAATGTGCCATGTATTCAGAAGCTACTGCGGGCAAAGGAAGTGTGTACATTCATAGCAAGACAAGTATTCTGAGTCAGTGTCAGGCCAAGTACACTTACAGTAGTGGTGGTATTGATATCTTGGGCCTGTGGCCATGCTGGAAACAGCTGGTCAGACAACAGCTACATATCCACAGGGTACTGTCGCAAACACTTCTTGAACTTGGCTTACATTTGCTGATAAGACTGTGCGGTATTCTATCTTTGACCTTGAAATAGGGGTGGCACTTCCCTATTCAGGGGGGTGCTCTTTCTTAAATTGAGGGGCCCTTCAGACAGTCACTCATGCCCTGGTCACCTCACGGCTTGACTACTACAATGTGCTCTACATGGGGCTGCCCTTGAAGACCAACCAGAAACTTTAACTGGTCCAAAATGCAGTGGCTCAGGCAATGATGGGCAAGCTTTGGTATGCCTGTGTAACACCTCTGCTTTGTGAGCTGCACTGGCTGCCAGTTTGCTTTTGGGTGCGATTCAAGGTGCTGGTTGTTATCTATAAAGCCCTACGTGGCTTAGGGTCTGGTTACTTGAGGAACTGCCGGTCTCCCATAGTATCTGCCCGACCATCTATCTGGACCCCACAAGTGTGCCTTCTCTGTAGCAGCACCTGCCCTTTGGAATGAGGTTACTCCTGATATTTGAATGGCCTGCACAGTCTGGTGTTTCAAAGGGCCCTGCAGACTTGGTTCTTTGCCTAGGCCTTTGGCAAGTGTGATTGAAGCCCCCTTTTCTTCTTTTTCCTTGTTCCCTTCTGGGTTTGTTATCTTTGCCATCTTTGCTCTGTTTTGCTTTCGGTTTTTCTCTTCTTTAAAATATTTTTAATAATTTGTAAACTGCCCAGGGTTGCTAGGAGTGAGGCGCCATATAATCATCATCATCATCATCATCATCATCATCATCATCATCATCATCATCCCACCTCTCTGCCCACCCAACTCATAGATTGCTATGATTGATTGATTGATTGATTGGTTGATTAACTATCAATTGTATTCTGCTCTGCTTTAAAGAATCCAAGTGGCTAACATGAATAATAATAATATTAATAATAACTAAAACATTACATAAGTAAGGGTTAAACTTCCATCCCAAGCATTATTATTAATCTTCAAAGAACAAAATGCAAAATGACAGAAATGTTGGTGCTTAACAAATCTTCATTATAACATATTCCAGAGGAGTGTGGCAGGTATGGGGGCTTCCAGGCCCATCTTCCCTTAACCTGAGAACGAAGGGGAACCCAGGGGATCCCCTCATAGGTTGAACAAAGATGAAAGATAGATTTTGTTTGGTGTAGACAATCCCACAGGTAACCTGGACGTAAGGCTTATTTCTAAGGCTACATAGATAGGAAACAGTATTTTGAACTGTACCTGGAAACAAACAATAGCCAATGTAGTATCAATGTTAGACTACTAAAGTGACTGTTCTGCCAGCATACAGGATGTTGCATTTTGCATCAGTTGAAATATCTGAGTAATCCAAAGGCAGCCCCAGGTAATCCAATTTCAAAGTAATAAGAGATTAAGTGATTATTGCTAAGGCCTCCCACTCTAGTAATAGCCAGAAGGGTGCAGAAAGCCCCTTCACCCCTCCAACATTGGATTCTACATACTGTTCTAGTAGGGAGCCAGGAGGACCCCCAAGTCATGGATCTACTTCTCGGTTCAGACAACACCATCCAGAGCTAGAGTAGGGGCCCCAAGGAGCTCATAAGCTTCTGAACAAGGAGACACTCAGTCTTACTGGGTTTGATTTCAGTCTGTTTCTTTCCACGTAGATCCTTAAAGTATCCAGAGTGTCTACTACAATATTTACTATTTGGCCCAGAATGTGGGTGTATAGTTGGGAGTCATATGTATGTTGATGGTGCCAGAATAAAAACCATGGAGTTTCTTGGGCTCTGGGAACAGGAAGAAGCCACTTCAAGGCAATCTTATCTAACACTTTTGTCATTGCTGATTTCCAGAGATCAATGATGTGACAGAGTTGTTTGCTATACTTTTGAGAGAAACCCCAAGTGCCCAGTGGAAACTGAGATGATCCATTAGGTTCCTGGGCAGGACCATTTTAACTGGTCCCCCATCCTTGTGGAGAATGGTAGTATTGGCCAGCTGTAGGCTGACCAGGCAGTGATCTGACTATGACTAAGGACTGATGCTAATGTCCACTACTTCCACATCACATCCCACCTATTCCAAGGTGAAAACAAGGCGAAGTGTGTATGTATCCTCTGATATGGATTGGGCCACTGACTTCAAATTTTTCTGAGAAACTTTCTTTTAGGCAGAATTCAGTGGCAACCAAAAGCTGGAAGCAAGCCAAGTGAGTTTAGCAGGAGTTCCTTTCTGGCAGGTTGTATGGGATGGCAACCTGAAGCTCTTTTAGCTTCTCTTGGGATTCTTCAGAGAAATTTTAACTCAGATTAACTCTTGGCTTGGCCTGTTCCAGAACATGAAACTATCTTGCATAATTTGCTTTAGCTGCGCTATACTTTTATAACATTTTCTACACATATTTATTCATGTATACTCTCTAGAGATGTGAAAAATGAAACACTATTTCAAAATGTGATATGGGTTAGCCTTTTTAGAGGCTTTTGATGCTCCTTGTTGTATTGAGTATGACTTTATATGAGTTTTAATGTTATATAGTGCTCAGAACTATTCAGCGGAGGTCCATGTATAACTTAGTAAAATAAAATAAAATGTGTACTGTCTGATAGGGCTATGCAGTGATTTGGATTCAAAGGCAAAAAGGTCCTTCAGAGCATGTGGATATGAGAACATAGCATCTGTCAGCAACTCATTAAAATGCATTTCTTGTTGCTACTGTGTAATTTGGGGAAAGGTGCAATTAAGAGCTCCAAAGCCCCTTTTTTGGTGTTCAATCTGAATACTGCACAGCCCTACTGTTTGATAGAAAGCCCCTACTTCTGTGATATTAATGATCAGCCTGCATGAGTTGGTTTCCTCCTCCCAACTAGAAAAACAAAGCAGCTTATAAATATTATTACTATTGATAAAAATGGAGAGGTGTGAAATATCTGTAATCCATCCTTCTCTTTCCACTGTATTCTTGTTAGTTCTCAAACTGTCTAGTTTCTGGTCTTCTCCATCTTGGAGGCTTTCAGTATGTTAGACCTGCTGGTTGGGGACTGTAGGAGTTTCACTCTATCATCACTAGACCACCAAATCTGAAAAGCAAGTTAGTGAATTAGCTGCCCCCCTTTCCCCATTAAGAGCTGAACAGCTTTTTTTTAATGTTCTTGAGCCTCCTGAAGGAATATTCCTTCTATTGTCTTTCCAAGGAGCGTGTTGCAGACAGTTTAGGAATGCAACACTTTCTCAGAAAGGGAGAGTGTTTATTTTTATATTGCAGGACCTCCCAGGAAATATATACAGTGATACATCAAACTGAAACATCCAACTTCAGAAACTGAAGATAGCTTCATTTGACTTTTCCAGGCTCCTATTTTCCAGTTTATTGGATGGGATACTTTTTCTCTGAGCAGTTCCATGTTGTCTACTGATACTTTGGTCTGTTCTAAACTAGAGTTATAGGATAAATCTATGTGTAAATGTAGGAAATATTGGTGCCTGCTATTATGGGTGATCCCATCTACTTTATTCTCTCCCTGTCTACTTTGCTCTCAGTTGTTCAGCTGATTATAGAGGTTAGGCTCCGGGTGTCAAGGAGTAAGTGATTTGTGCCTCTCCCAATGCAACTACAACACTGGAAAGGCTGGTGGCGGAGTAGGATACTTGGAAAGCATAGATAGAGTACATCTTTAAATACTTTAAACTAGGAAAGGGCAAATTACCAAGGGAGTGAGGTGTGAGCCTTTTCTTACTCATGAACAAATAGTATCTCAGGCTTCACACATGACTATTTCATAAGATTTGGCTAATGTACTGATTGACTGATTCTGATTTGGCTTTAGAAAAATGATTTTTATTATAAGCTAAGAGCAACCAACACTTAATAGGATCCCCTGATAGAAGTAGCTAATGGGAAAATGAGCTCAAGACGGGTGGGCATTTCTAAAAAGGAGATACTCAATTCCAATAAAGAAAGGAGGAGGACAGCAGAAGTAAATTGCTTAGATTTTAATTTCCAGAAGCACTGACAAAAATTGTGGATGATCTGGCCAAAATTTTATATTTATTCATTCATTCATTCATTCATTCATTCATTCATTCATTCATTCATTCATTCATTTATACATCACATTTAGATAGCTGCCCATCTCACATAGCGACTCTATATCATATGTTTGAGAAATCCTGGAGAACAGCTGAACTGCCAGATGACTGGAGGAATGCAAAGGTCTCTATTTTGTAAGGAAAAGTGGGGAGGATCAAAGGAATTGCAGATAGTCAGTCTCGAGCACATCATAAAACAATGCAATTGTAAGCATCTTGGAGCATCTTATCAGAATTACTCAAAGAGTAATCCATTAGTGGCTCCTAGTGGGAGGTATTGAGTAGGATACTATAAGGTTCAGTCCTGGGACCTTTGTTGTTGAACATTTTCATAAATAACTTGAATGATGAAGTGATTAGGGAATGATGATCACATTTGTAGACATCACAGAATTGGGATTAGGGAAGACCAAATTAGAATTCAAAAGGATCTTGATAGGTTAGAGAAATAGGCTGAAAATGATAGAATGAAATTTAACAGAAATAAATGCAGAGATCTTACAGAAATAAAATGCACTGATGTACAATGTGATTTCTGGTTTGGCAACAGTACTTTTGAAGAAGATCTTGGAATAATAATTGATCATAAGCTGCATGCTAATCAGCAGTGTTATGTGGCTGAAATAAAGGAAATGAAGTCAAGAGAAATCCTAAAAAGAATTAAAGGATCTAGGGAAGTTTAGCTGTGAGAAGAGAAAACTAAGACAGAATACAGCAATACTTTTTAGCTACCAGAATGAAAGTCATGCAAAAGAAGGTGAAGTTCTGCTTTCTATGACCCCAGATGCAGGACACAGAATAATGGCTTTAAGTTACAGGAAGGCAGATTATTTGGACTGAATGCTAAGGAAAAAATTCTTAACAGTAAGAGCAATTCAACAGTGGAAACAATTGCTCAGAGGGGTGGTGGGCTCCCTTACATTAGATACTGTATGTTCAAGTGGAGGCCAGACAGCCATCTGTTAGGGATGCTAATTCTAAACTGAACAGGGGGGTTGACTCAGTGGCCTAAGTGGTCCCTTCCAATTCAATAATTCTGTGACACCTTCTAAGTTATCTGAGGAGCTAGTATTCACTGGACCTAGAACAGGAGTAAAGATTCTGCATCTCTATCTCTCTACCTATACCTCTCTCACTCTCTTTTGATCTCAAGAACCTAACCCTAACCCTAACCCTAACCTGGTATCTTCTGAGAAAGGGAACTAAGACTGTATGCTGATAATGGCAAAGGCCAGAGTCAGGAGTAGCTGTCTCTTTTCCTTGATAGCTCTTCTCTCTTTCACCAAATTCCCCACCCCCTTTCTCTCAATGCTCATGCAAGGATGTTCTTTGAAAGTTTGGGCTGGGCCTGATCCATCCTTTTTCTGGGAAGAAATTAAGAAACATGCAAGAAATGTTTGCGTGCACATGAAGTCTATATAGGTTTTCCAGGCTGCTCTGAGGCTGCAGATATATGTACAGACAGGGTGCCTGCAGGCTAGGGGCAAAAAAATCAAGATGACGGCCACAATGGTGTGATCAAAGCTCCCCATCTTTTTTATGTGTGTCGTGCACACGACGCACATAAAAAAGAGGAGGAGTTTTGATCGTGTCATTGTGGCTGATCTCGACTTTTTTTACCATGTCCTTTGGACATCCCTGTGTATAGATCTTCTCTGAAACTTGTTGGTTTACAAACTAAACCAGAGCTGAAATTCAAAAGTTCATTACTTGATAAAATAATGTAACAACTGTGTTGCCCCAGTGAACTAGACGCAGCAGACAAGGAGAAACTTTCTTGATAAATAACATCAAATATATGTTTACTTTTCATCTGTAGTGTTAGCACAGTGAGAAGTTATGACTCAATCTTTTCCCCCTCACAATACACAGAAAAGGCAAAAGAATAGGAAAAAGTATGCATACAGTACACATCTGACTTTAAATCTCTACGTTTTCAGGGCATATGAATGACAAGTCATGTAAATGTTTAAGATTGCACTCCTAAACACACTTACAAGGGAGTAAGACTGAATGAAGATCATAGTATTTACTTCCAAGAAGACATTTATAGACTTGTGCTTATGGTTCCCCCCCCCCCCCGGTATATCTTTGTTTCATTTTTGTATGGTCACTCTTATTATTAGCAGTATTTTAGCTTAAAAATGCCTTACTGTGGTTTACCCTACTTTGGCTTGACTTGAAAGAAACTTAAGATGACAATTATGATAAAGCTGAAACAAGCTACCCTTAGTTAACAAAATAAGGCAGTCTACACAGAGGCATGGCCTAATTTAATCAAAATGCTTCATGTTTCCGTGCAGAAAAGGCTGTAATTTCCCCTCAGAATTTACATTATAGATCTTTCTGAAGCATCCAAAATAGCCTTCTAAAAATTAGTCTCAGGTGGAAAGAATAATTAAATTATGTGAAATATTTTATATTGTATTTGATACTGTGAAATAGTTTCAAATTACAGTGGAGAAGAGTAATGAAAACAGCATGAAAGAACTATACTGGTCTTTAGATAAATGTTCACAGCCACAGTGGCAAGCATGCAGTTACTGTTTAATAAAAATGTATGAGTAAAAGTACAGATACTAAATCTCACATTGTTTTGGTTTTACAGTTCTGATAGCCACCTTAATAATATCCCTCTGGAAAAACTATTTTAGAAGAATTTTGATTTGTTGAACAGTGTCTACTGAACGGATTAAATAAGTGCAGATGTTCTTAAGACATTTCCTGTTGCTTCTTCCATCTTCTCTATGTTTGTAATTGTTACATGAAGTACACATTTTGCACATTATTTAGTATAATATATCAAGATTATTTTATATCATGGTTAAGTGGAGTCTGCGTGTCTTTCTCTGTGTGTATGAAAAACAATTTGGCTTCTATAAAAGACTGAATGAATTATTCTCATGGGAAATAGTCTGGAAAAAGCAAGGTTCACATGCCTTTAGAATGAATGGAGAAAGTGTTTAACTATAAACGTGATTGCTGTTGGTTTCAATGGGACTGAATCACAACAAAGCACTCAGTTTGCTCTCAATTACATTTCATGACTGCAATGTTATTTTCTTTATCGTGTTAATTTAAAGCATGTTTTACTTGATTCCCCAGCCGAAAATATTCCAGAGCAGTTTAGATAAGATTAAAACCTCTTCTTATTTTTCCTAGATCCTGTGTTCTTGTACAAAACATTTATTTCTTCCACTGTTCAGCTAAAAAGATTCAGTGTAATTTGCATAATCTTTTTTTAAAAAACAGCAAACCATTTGCCTGTAGATTTATAATCCAAAAGACATGACAGAAAGAAAAATGAAGAAGGAGGAAAAGAACAAAGGCATCAATTATTAAATGTATATACTAGTTCTATTCTCATTAGGTACAGGAACCGATGGGAAGACTCTTCTTCCTGTCTCTCCCTCTGCTGTAGCGTGATGGAATTTCACAACAGTTTCCTGAAAGATTTTATATAAGCAAATATTATAGCCACTACATTATGTGTTAAATCTTTTTACAAATAATCACAAATAAGTTTGCAATTATATACACACAAAAATATCTGTGTGTGAGGATATATACAGACACCACACTGCTTTTTTTTCCTTGTGAAAACAGACCAAGTTCTCCTAGTCTTCAGACATATTTATCAGTGACTCAAAGACCAATTTCAGTAATTTGAGTTGTTGTTTTCCATTCATCTCTAATGATCAGATAGTCTGCTCATCCTTTTGGTCCTCTAAAGCTTGGCACGAGGTTCTCTCAGTTTAGATGTTAAAACCACTTCTGCTGCAGATTGTCAGGCCTGTTTGCCTTTAAGATTGAATCCTGGATAGCTGATTGTAGTATCTGCATTTTGCATACACCATATGTCCTGCATACAGGGTGGGGGTCATCATATCTGTTTTCATTTCTACATTTACCAGCCATTGCGTGTATAGAGATATATAAGGATGATGACATTTAAAGTACCATATGATTTGGGATCTCAGGGGTTGAAGCAGATCTTACTTTGTCTAAGAAATAAGTAATTACCTAAGTAATAAGGCATGCCATGTGAGTGGGTATGCTAGTTTGTGGATTTTTGTTTGCTTATTTAAGGCTTTTTTTTTTAATCATTCCTTGCTCTTTCTTGATTATGATCTATTCAAACAGGGCAAGTTAGAAATATTTCAGTGAATAAATAAGATGGTAAGAAAAATAATAAAGAAACAAAACCCTTTGTTATTCCAGGGTTTACAGTCAGGATCATTTAACAAATAGGGGAACAGGGAGGGCTGCAACAGACTTTGTACCTTTGTTACTGACCAAGCAAAGATAGTGCCCATTTGACATTAAATATATTTGTTGGTGATTGACATCATAAATGACAGATCAGTGGCATTCAACAGAACAAACCAAATGCTTTATATATCTAGTTATTATCTTCCATTCATCCTCCACATAGAAGCAACAAATTAGTAAACTCTCATGTTACACACTGAAGGCCTCAAATGCAATAATTAGGTATGGTAACCATAAAAGTAACAATTCCATCTGAGTAGCAAATTGTTCAGAGCTAAAGAAATTTCATTTTTACTCTATGATGTGCAATTTTGCCCTTATCAACTTATAAATCTTTAGAAGTAATTCAGTCTAGATTCATGAGGATTGTTTTATCCCTAATGAGTTAAAGAGACTTGATTTAGGATCTCATTCTGTTGTTGCTTGCCTGTAAATTGGCTGCCCGAGGCACAGATTGTTATTGAATTCTTTGGTTCAACTTAACTTGTAGGCAAATTCAACTCCTCCTGGGAAAAAACCACAGCAAATTTCTTGTTGCGTCCTCTCAGCCCAAGCACTAATATTAATCAATCTGGAATAAGAAATTTCCAAGGTGAAGTAGCATGTTTTAGATCTTGATTTACAAACTGACAGATAAAAAGTACAAAACTGAGTGCATTACTAGACGTGGAAGGAAATGGAGCCCCAACTGATCAGATGACAGTAATGTTGAGTGCTTGATATCCTGGCTTTCTCCTACTGTGAAAATCTTGATGTCACAGAAGAAAGGCAGGACTAGCACAACGAAAACTCACCAGTGCCATGGTTTACTGATCAGTGGGGGTAGAGGCTCAGTTTGCTTCCTGAGCTGAAATGAAGCTACATTTCATAATGCCCTGAGATCCTGAAATAAATAGTGCAAAAATAGTATTTCATATTTGGATGCTAACAAAACTTTCCCTGTCAAAACAGGGAAAGGAAAATGGACATGTACATTAAAGCAGAAAATGTTCAACTTTCAAGGCAGATGGAAACATCTATCATTTTTTGTTTGTTTGTTTGTTTGTTAGTTATACCTATATCTATATTTATTCTTGGAGCTTAAGATGGCTTATAGATGAAGCTCCCTTCCTATAATAGCTCTGTGAAGTAGGTTGGACCGAGGAGGGAATGGCTCCAAATCACTCCTCAAGTTTCCACAGCAACTTGAACCTGAATCTCCTCCATCTGACTGTGTAACCACAACACCACACTGTGCATGTAAAACATATGACCCATGCATTTCATTCAGAAAAACGTGTCAGGAAAAGGAATAGTACAATATCTAATGCAGTGTTTCTCAACCTTGGCAGCTTGAAGATGTGTGGACTTCAACTCCCAGAATTCCCCAGCCAGCATACTGGCTGGGGAATTCTGGGAGTAGAAGTCTACACATCTTCAAGCTGCCAAGGTTGAGAAACACTGATCTAATGCCTTAGGTATTTAAACACTGGAATGGCATTTATCTCTATTTTTCATTTGAACAGTTGCATACTGTCTGTTAAAACTCAAGCTCAGTATTATATGAGCAAGGGGCAATGAGATTTATTAAAACACTTTTAAAGGAAGATGCTAAACATTGTGGGGGAGGTGGTGTATGTGTACATGTATATGTGTATCAGCCCAAATTAATCTACTGCAGGAAGAAGGCCTCTTCCTTGAAGGTTATGGATCATAATCTATCACATGGGTCCTGTGCAGCTGAGATGTGGTGAAAAAACTACAGTGGAAGGTTAGTGCCTGCTTCTGCAGAAGTCTCCCCTGATCTAGAGGTTTTGGCAACTTCATACGGTCTCTAACCTCCCCTTTTGGAGAATGTTTTTGAGAGAGTGACATTCATTTGCAGAAGATCCTGGAAGAAAACAATTGTCTGGTTCCATTCCAGCTAGGTTTCAGAACTGGACATGAGTTGTAAACAACATTGGTGGCTCTTGTAGATAATCAGAGATAGGATATGGATGGAGAGAATGCAGCTCTTCTAATCTGGCTGGATCTGTCAGAGGCTTTCAGTACTATCAGTAATGGTATCATTCTAAACTGCCTGTAAGGGTTGGAGATTGGAACCACAGTGTTATGGTGGTCTGTTTCTTCCTGAGCAGGTGGGTCTGGTGGTTGATAGTGGGGGATGAAAGGTTGAGCCTTTGACCACTCTGGTGTGTGATGCCCAGGGCTTGTCTCTCTCTCTCTGCCCCCCTCCCCCAATTTACACAAAACTGCTGGGAGAGGAAATCCATCAGTTCAGAGTGAGATAAGATCAATAGCCTGATGAGACCCAGTTATATATCTCTACCTCAGGGCAAGTAGGAGATCCCATTGAGGTCCTAACTCAGTATGGTCTCAGATTCAGGATAACACTTGCATTCCTTTTTGTGCCTTCACTAGCCAATGTCAATTATTGCACCATTAGTGTAGGCCTCAAGTCCTGATTTATGATATTTGCAAGTAGCTGTTCTATGCTCTCTCTGCAGTGAGTATAACCATGCAGAATTCCAAATCACTTGTGCATGGAGTGTATATATGAGTTTGTAAGGGTAAGCCTTGTTTGCCAGAATTTTGTACTAAAATCAGTGGAACCACTTCCATGAGCAAGGCTAATATATGTCCAAAATAGACAACTATTGGTCTGTTTTCTGAGAGACATTAAGGCATGTGCTTTGCATTCTTAACTCCATTCCAAATATTCTTAATGAGTCCCTTCTGGTGTACACAGGGAGAATTTATTTCTAGCCTTATTTTCCAAGTATGCATGGTATGAATTTGAAACCCAAATATAAGCTGCACGAAAGCCCCACTGTCTGCAGATACTGCTTCAGTATTTACAGAAGAACCATAATTTCAAGTTCTTGAAGGAAAACAGTCATGGCAGTTCATAGAACAGTACCCAGCTAGGAGTCAATTCAAGACCAGCCCAAAGATTAGGCAATGCTTTGATTCATCAAAGCCTGAATGATCAGTGAGGCTGGCTGCTCATCCTACGTCTCACAGTGACTTTGTTCCAGTTCATACTGTTAAGGATGCTGACAGGCTAACCTTAGATGAATAGCTTGGCTCGTTCATTTAAGGCTGAGTCAAAATGTTCATCTTCCCTATGCCTGATTTCTGGGTAATAAAAGTTTGTGTGAGGGTTATTTCAACGCTTTTAAGACAGAGCAATGTAGAGGTCAAGAAAACAAAATATCCAATTGCTCCTCTTGGCTTTCCAGTGATGCACCCTGTCGTATTAAATTCATCATAATAGCTTTAGAACAGGTACTACTGCAATGTTCCAGGAAGCATCAGGGAAAGAAATTATGGCTATGGGGAAAGATTGCCATTTTCCACCCAGGATGCCTTTCCAAGGAATGCGCATCATAATGCAGTGTCATTCCATTGACAAAATAGAGAATTAAACATAATGGCCAACAGGTAGTGGTAATTGGGAAGAAAAGAGTGTCATATTCAACACCACTTGCTCATACCTCTAAAATAAGGTCTTCTGTTTTTGTCACTTCAAGTCAGTCTTGACTCCTAGCAACTACCTGGACAAGCCCCTGCAGTTTTTCTGGCAACATTTTTCAGAGGTGCTTTGCCCTTGCCTCCTTCTTAGGGCTGTGTCAGGCCTAGCCCAAGGAACTCCAAGAGACCATGCAAATTCAGTCCAGCTATGTTTATTAGCTACAACCTCTAGCAAGAATCTTCCCAGACTAAAACCCCAGCTCCCAAAGTCCTCCAGCCACAACAGTGTGAATTCCTCAGAGAGGTGTCAGTCTCATCCTTTTGTTCCTCCCACGCGGTTCCAGTGAGCTAAGAAAATGCTTATCTCCCTGAGCTTGGCCTTCATAATTCCATTCCATCACAGGCTGAGAGCTACCAGCCCAGCATCACCCAGCTGGCTTTGTCCCTAAGACAGGACTAAAACGGATGATCTCCCAGTTTCTAGCCAAATGCCTTGAAGTGCTACGTCAAGCTGGCTTTCAAAAGAAGAATAGCCAATACAAAGAGTGGCATCCATAGCCAATTGACTACTGTGAACTCTTACCTCGTCACGCAGCCCCCTAAATCTGGATCTTGAGCAGACTGTTGCTGGAGTTCACACCTCCAGACGTTCACCCAGCATTTGTTTCATCAGTGGAAATGAATGGCAGGAGATCTTCTTCTGAAAACAGATATGAATCGCTTTGGGGATAAAATAGTCATCAGAGCTTGGTGGTGGCATCATTCACACCAAAGGGAAGGGTGCAGAGGAGCAGCTTAGATATGATTGGTTGGAGGTGTAGCAGTTATCTTTAGGGATCCAGTAGCTTAGTGGATGTGCTCTCTTATACAAGCACATTTATTTTTGTTAGGGTTTACATAGGTCTTAGCAAAAAACCAAATACTACAAAACAGAGGGCACAAGTCTTCACAGCTCTCTCATCCAAAGGATAAAGGACTAAAGCCTACACCATTGTCCTGTGATGGCTGTGTATAACATGTAACACGTTGGCCAGTGTTCACATTTTCCAGGAACCCCACTCATATTTCTCTGTCTTATTCCTTCTCTCTTTCTCTCTCTCTCAAAAAAAAAAAAAAAAAGTTGGGGAGGGGGCATCCCAAAGGTTCATCAACACTGATTTTCTGGCACATCTTCTTTCAGCAAACAACTGGATTAAAGGGGCAGTTTGTAGGAGGGAGTTTTGAGTAGATGGGAACGTTAAGTAGCTAACTTCTGATGACAAGAATTCAAGCACTTGATGGGGCCCAGGAGCAAAGCCTGGTTTTCTGCCACGCAGGATGGATGGGTTATGTGGAGACATAAGTATAATAGCTACTCCACATCACCCCTTTTTCTTCTGACTTTTGGCTCTCTAGAGCCCGTGTGGGCAGCTGCAAAAGAACCACATGTGCTCTTGTTGCATAATGATCTACTAGCAGCAAGTTAGATCTGGTTCCCCAGTATACATGTATTGATTATACAGCTCTGATATGCTCATTAAGTGAAAATACTGCTGTTGACTTCTTAACACCAGAAAATCCCAGCCAGCTGCTTCTGTTTTTCACATACAAAACCTTGGCAATTGCCCAAAGGTTATCTCCTGCCATTAGAGGGGTGACCTGTTTATGTGGGATGCTGCAAGAAATAGTATCCTTGAGAAAACAAATGAGCCAAACAATACCACACCCCTGATAATGTGTGATAACTCTGCTGGCCAGTTGCACAGATTGTAAACTGATATCTTGGGTCTCGCACCTGCCAGAAAACAAATGGGGAAGAACTACGATTGTAGATGTGAAAAAATAAGCAGCGGTACCTGATGCATTAGGGAAACAGATTTAGGACATTCCCAGCAGCAATTGTTTGTTTCTCTAGCAGTGGGATAGGCAATGTCTAGCCCGAGCAACACATGCAGTATTTTGCTGAATTCAAATGGCCAATTCCGATACCTACTAAGCAGGCAGAGAAGCAGTAATGGCAGGCACAGTCAGTTTCAATATTGTGCTTGCTTCCTTCGCATACAGTGGATGATGGGAGGTGTAGTTAAATCAGATATCCCAACAGCAGGGTAGGGAGTGCATCTGCTTTTAAGATTTGAAGACAGCACGAGAGGAGGGAGTGCAGGACCAAATTGGCCTTTCTCACTGAAGAAAGAAATATTTCAAACTGGGCTGTCTAGGGAATTGTTTCTAATTTCTGGCCCTGGGAAGGGCTGAAGAAGATGGAAGAATGGGAAGGATGGGACTTAGCAGAGGGAAACAGGCCATCAAAAGCTCCAACCAAATATGAATGTTTCCCTTGAGGAGCTTCAGGATTTGAGGAGTGGTGCTTAGGAGGACGCCAGCCATTTTTTGATTGAACAGGCCCCAGTGCATGAATCCTTAAGAGAAGTAAATATGAGCTGTCCACGAGGACATTCTCTCATTCAGGTCTCATCAGTCCACAGAGATTTTCCTAGTTGGTTGTTGTGCAGAAGAGGAATGGGAAGAACCACGGTCTAAACTCTTTGACATTGGCTTGCTTTCTATCCAGAAACTGGATGGAGTGACAGTATGATTCTCTTAATATGTGTCTTTATAGCATAAGGGAAAGAGGGGAACTACTGTTAGTTTCATCAGGAGAATATTAGGAGGAAAATGATGAGGAAGTGAGTGGGATTTTTATTGTCTTCAGAACTATGGCTCCAGATTTAAGGAGGATCATGAGTGAAGCTCTTTGAGGTGGGTATTATGATCACAAAGTCCTGAAAAGTTTTGTTTTATGTGGTTTTAGAAAATATACAACTGTTCTGGAGTTTTCTTTTCAGCCTTTATATTTTTAACAAGATACTCTGAAAGATTTAACAGCCCAGTTCTGCACAACATTTTTATGGGTTTATTCTGACATACATTTATTGAAAGTAACTTGCAAAAGAGCATATTTATTTACAAGTTGGGTGGAAGATTTAGATATTGAAAGTGCAGCTGTTAGTCCCACTGTTAGGAACAGGATGGTCTGCATACTCATTGAAGATTTGATAATAAAAAGAAAAACAAAGTGGGAACGCTCATGGCATTTAGCCAGTTAGCTAGGTGTTCTTCCTTCCCCAATAGTCAGCTGTTTAATTCTTTTTCTCCAAGGTGTTTTCTTCCAGCAAGACATTTTGTATTTTTCTTGGCTTTGGAATGATCTGTAGGCTGCATAGACCTCTCTGTTACATTGCAGTTTTAATTACGTAAAAGTTGATACTCAGATCATTGTGATTAACATATAATAGTATTCCGATCCTGATGCTGTCCACATGCGTTGGTCCCATAATCACTGCACAACATACTGGGATTTAAAATCCAACACTTCTGGAGGTCATGAAGAAGAAGAAGTATAGTAAACTAAAAGATGACAGTACTTGTGATTGAGCTATTTTGGAATTAAAATGTCAAAGCCTCTGGGTAAAACTAGTACCAGGAACAAGATTCTAGATCACTTAGCCTCCTTCATAACTGTAATTTATCCATTAGCCTCTCTGTCTTTTGCTCACATCTCAGTACTCCCTTTTTATGTGACATTCTGTTCTTTACAGTAATTTTCAGCAGAATGTACAAGGAACATACCTATTAATTCATCATAAAATCACCAGAATTTTTCACCAAGAGCTAACATAATTTCAAAGTCTTTCTTCCTGCAGAATGAATATTCTTCCTTTGCTTTTGCATTTTTCTTCATTGCAGAGTTTATGGGTTCTCCACAGCTATTGTCCTCCAGATGATGGACCACTATCACCTACTACCAAGGTGATAGTGAAGTAGTGGAACCATCTAATTGAAATGACATAAATAGGACTATAGCTAATAATAATAGGACTAGTATTTGGAATACTAGGTTGTTTCCTTAAATGATTTAGCAACTGATATTTCCTTCCCCTCCTCTTGTGCACAAACCATTGTGGTTCCACAGAAATGGTACATGACCAAGTAGATGTTGACCTTATATCAGGTCATTGAGAGTTGGGGGCATACAAGTTTAGATGATGATGATGACGATGACTAGGTGTGCACAACTTCTGTTGACTTGAGGGTCTTATCAGGCTTTCTGTGACATATCAAGAGCCACATCCAAAAGATGGTGGGGCCAGGATTCAGTTGTGTGGAGAACTTTAAAGGGGTAAAACAGGTATCTTAATTGCCTCAGTTTTGCTCCTAAAAATCTAACTCCTCCACAAATGCAAAATAGGACCTGCAAGAGGGCTGCTGATGGGTTGAAATCTTATTTGCCCTCTCTAATAGCTGGGTTTTTCTGCCATGAGAGAAGAGATGTGCAGAAGAATTAGGAAGGGTAATTCTTTCAAGCAGAAGGGTACAGAGCAAACAGTGGTACCAGCTGGGGAGAGAGGGAAAGAATTTGCTGATATTGCCCTGATGGGCATAAAAAAGTGTTAAAAATTCATACGTTGTAACAGCATAAGAACATTTCATTCTAAACCAGCAATAAGTATCAGTACCAGTTAAATTTGCAACTTAAACATAGAAAATAATAGCAATGTTTAAAATAAACAGATTTGAGGACTTTGTTTTTAGAATCCAGTTAAAAGCAATCAATGCTGAAGCCAAACATTGGGAGGGGATTCCTCAGAAATGGGGCTATGCAAGAGAGAGTCCACCAGAGAGAAGTTTGTACAAAGCAATGTGGTTGAAGTTTGACTGCTCCTCAGAAAAGAATCCAACCTAGTCTGGAAAGTCTTCTTCCTAAATCAGGTCTAGGTGTCACAAGAAGAATGTTGCTGCAATTTAGGTGGCCTGTGCTCCCCTTTCCATCTCCACTATGCATCCTGAAATGAGACACCATGTTGTCAAGGAAGAGCAATGTACTGGCTCTTGCATGGCTTTGGGTTGCATGCTCTGAGGTTCTCAGACCTTAGCCTGGCCAACACTCAATCACATGTCACGATCACAGAGGAATAATTTGCTACAGTGAGCAAAAAAGAGAAAGATGATATATCTGTAATTCCTTTCCATCAATCTCCTGCTTGGATGTTGTAATATTTTTCACTGATCCTCAGTAAAAGAAAAAGCAGTTTGCTTTTATGTGAAGCAAAATAAAACTTCAGTTTGAGTTTTGGTATTAAAATATTGTGGCAGTTTGGATAAGCCATCAGACAGATTTTGCATATCTGTAGTGTTAAATTAGGAGATTTGAATGCAAACTTTTGGAACGTATTGCTCCAGTTAGTAGAATTTCTTCCCAGACATTCATTGCACAAGAGGGCCTAATGAACAAGTGTTATTTTTTAGGTCTACAACCCTCTTCCCCACTACCTTGCAGTTTTTGTATGGTAATGATGTAGATCATTGGAGCTAGCTACACCAGGCTGCTTAAATATTATATATATAGCATCAGAATGCCTGTGCCAATCACCAGTTTCAGTCTCTCTTAGCCTGAGTCTCTTCTTATCTATATAACATTATGGATTAGGAGAGTGCCTACATTTCAACACAGACTACATCATGTTGGATTTGTGAGACAAAAGGTAATCCCACTTAGGAAGATAGATCTGGAGCACTTATTTATCATATGCTAAAAAGAACTGCAGATGTTTGATGAAAGAGCCCAGATGTCTGCATTTTCAATACGCAATGTGCAAGGGAAGGAAGGCAGCAAAAATTTAATATATATAAAAACAAACCCCGATGTGTCCATGCACATAGGACTGCATATAAGGAAGCTCATTCTTTCTCTTAACTATCTCTCAGGAATTGGACCCTTTCTGTACTTTAATGCAAAAAAGGCCTATTGCTAAAGACGTGCTCACATGTTTTGATGATGTGGGAGCAATGGAGGGGGGGGGGAGATTTGCTTTCTGTAGGGGAGGGCCTCACAAATGGGGGGGTGACTCTGCCTTCAGTAGGTTTCTCCTTGCCAATGGTTGTTATCATATATATCAGATTATTACCATCTCCTGACAAATGAAACCTCCTTGCATCCACCTGGGACCATCAACATCTAGTGCAGCGTCAGGTGAGATTCAGCCAGATCTGTAAAGTGACTTGTAGGGAAAAGCTACTGAAAAGAAACAGGGTGCTTAAAGAAAAGAGTGGACAGTGCTAAAGCAACCTCTCTTCCCATCAGGTTTGAAATCCTATATTGTTCCTTCAAGGCTTAGTTCCAATTCTGGATCAAGCAATCTATCCTACCTGTTTGGTATTATCTATGCTCTAGCATGAAATCTTGAGGCTGCAAACCTTCAGAGAACTGAAGGTTAAGATTGTTTACACGTGTGTTTGTATTAGTGCACAGGGGGAAGGAAGTAACACACCAAAGAGTAAAAATACATTTTTCTTGATGAATAATCTGTGGGAGATGGGCAGCATATCAATTTAATAAATAATAATAATAATAATAATAATAATAATAATAATAATAATCTGCATGTATCAAATTAATATATTTTCATATTTACATAAAAGGCATTACACATGCCTTTATGAATAATTGTCTGCCCTCTGGAATGAAATTCCCCTTGCAATCCAGGTATTTCGGAGGACCTGGCCTTGGGCTAGGATTCATGGAGCCCCTTGTGAGCTTTGCTATTGGCCCAGTTTGCCATCTTGTATTTTTTATCTGCTTTCTTATCTTTTTGCTGGTTTCTTTTTAAATTGTATTTAATTTTTTTGTTCAATTGTGAGCCACCTAGAGTGGTTTGAGTTGGGCAATTCAACAAAAAATAACCTGGCTGGCTTTGTCCTTAGGAAGTCATCCCAGGCAGAAAAGAACTCCTTCAAGTGGAATTTGAAGACCTTTAACCTGGCCTTTCAGATATTCCAATAGTGCACTCGTTGCCACTGTAACTAAGTCCATCTACCTTCTTGCTGGTCATCCTCTTCTCTTTCCATCCACCTTTCCCAGCATTAGAACCTTCTCCAGAGAGCTAGGTCTTCACATAATGTGTCCGAAGTAGGATAATTTGAGCCTGGTTTTCTTGGCTGTCCACAGTATTCTCAGAAGTCTTGTCCTACACCAAAGTTCAAAAGTGTCAATTACTTTTCCTATCTTGCTTCTTCAAAGTCCAACTTTTGCTTCCATAGGGTGTCCCAGGGAATACCTTGGCTTGCGTGATTCTGATCTTTGTAGATGTAGAAACATTACAGCATTTGAATATCTTTCCCAAGGAAGTTATGCCTACATCAGCATTATTTTTCTGTACAAGATTTCCCATATAGTTTTGCTGTACAGCAAGTGTTAGTCCTGTGTGGTGATTTGCATACAACGTACTAGACTTTTTCCTTGTTTAAAGTATTCGACTCTGAAACACTTTTGGATACAACTGCAAGTACCTGTTCCTCGATACTTTGTCTATTCAGCACTAGAGGGAGCCAATGCCTTATGTTTTCTTTCTTGTAAATTCAGATCCCATTTTAGTTCTTTGAAAATGGTTCTTGAAACAATGCCAAAAAGTGTTTAGCGTATTCACAAGATGCTTGAAGAGGCAATCTGTTTGTATGTAACAATATCCCTGTGTGGAACTACTGCCAGCTGAAAAGAATGCTACTTCTAGTTTCAGGCAACATCAGCCTGAGCACGATGATGCAGCCCACTGCTATTACTGAATGGAAAGATTATGCCATATCAGCATGGTGCCATGCAGTTTGAAAAATGCAGAAATTGCCTTATCCATTGGACTTGGTTTTATAACGACATTCAAATCATTCAGCTGAGCAAAAGTTTGCTGCCAGCCTGTGAGATTGATGAATCACTTTATTAAAATTGCATCAATCTGCTATAGCCTTCCTCAACCTTCTGCCCTCCAGATATCTTGAATTGCTACCCTCTTCATTCCAACATAGCATAGTTCTCTCCCATGGTTCTGGGGTGTGTGTATGTGTGTGTGCATGTGTGTGTTAGTTACAAGGTCAAAATGGTATGTTCGATCAGGAAATTGAAGCCTTGTCCCTGTTTAACACACTTTGCATGCATCTCACACGCCTTTGATCAACCAGTTGTACACACCATTTTCATGCTGTTGACATCTCCATGGGTGCCCTTGTCCTTCACCATAATATTAGAGTTATAGATTATATTTATTTTAATGATAATATATAATAATATAATTCTATTTAGAATGGCTTTCAGTAAATTATTCTGTTTTTTAAAAAAATATTACGTTGAGCAGGTTTGTTGCCTGCCAAATCTTCAGGGAGCTGGACTTACAAGGTCAGTCTTAGGGATACCCTATCTGGGCTTCAAAAGCCCAGGCTATCACAAAACCCTTTGGTGCCCCCAGTGCCACCACACTCACAGCGCAGATTTAGTAGTCCTATTGTAATGATCCTTTAATTAAATCTGTTGCTTTTTATTGGTCTCCATGCTAAGCCCAATAAAGAGATTTGCTCACTATAAGAATTTGCAGAGTGGGAAGACTCAGTAGCTCTTCTTAATTCCAACCATACATTTACTGCACTCTTCCCCAATCTTGGGATTTAGATGCAATGGAGGGCAACTCCCAGAATTCCCAGTGATTTTTAAATTGCTGAAAATAATGTGTGTCAAGGGCCGGTGCTTTGGGAGAATATCTGCTTGGGGAAAGCTGATTTACGCCACTGCTGTGCAGGCCCTGTCTTGGTCCCTGAAGGCTGTGGGGGTTTGAGTGGGAAAAAGCAGGCTTCCGTTCAGCCCTAGCAAAACTGAGTGGCTGTGGATTTTAGGGCCCCCAGTTCCAGGGACTTTCCATCTCTAGTTCTGTATGGGGTTGCATCCAGACAGAACCAGTATGAAATTTGGGGGGGGGGGATCCTTTTGGCTCCTGTTTGAGGAACAGGTGGCAGCCATGGCTAAGCAAGCTTTTGCACAGCTTCGTGTTGTGCACCAATTGCACCCTTTCCTGGACCCCTTACAGTCCCTCATGCTGTAGCTACCTCATGGTGACTTGCTTTTCACCAGGCATGAAAAACTTGCCTCCGCCATCAAGCCTCGGGCCCTGATAATGTGGGTGAGCCCATTTCTTGGATATATTGATTGTGGGATATTGTGGTGGTTCTGGGCTGCTATTTTATGTTTTTTATGTGTTTAATTCTTGGTTGTGTTTTTACTCTGTTTTTATTTTTGTTTTAATCGTTAGCCACCCAGAGTCATGTATATGAGATGGGCGGCCATGTACATTTATTAAATAAATAAATGGTATTGCCATGCGCAATATCATCTCTTTGGGGCTGCCCTTTGAGAACATCCCAAAATTGCAGCTGGTTCAAAATGCAGCGGTGCAAGCAGTTATGGGCACCCCTTAATTACACATCTGCATTGGTTATCGATAGGCTTCTGGGTGCCATTCAAGATGCAATGGACTATTTGCAAAATGCAGGTGGGGTGAAGCTTACATGGGGATTTGAAGATTAGATTATAAACGTAATGGGATATGTTTTGACAAAGAATTATTCCTACTTAATGTATTAAAAACTAGCACCTATGATAGTCTTATTATTCCTAAGACCAGAGATAGATTGGAAGTTATCTATTTTTCATATCTTTTTTCTTTTTCTTTTACTTTATCTCACTTTTTCTTTTCCTTTTCTTTATCATTTGTATTTCCAATTTTCTTTTTCATTTCTAACTTTTAACTTTGTAACTTTAAAATTTCAATAAAATATTATTTTTTTTAAAAAAAGATGCTGGCAGTCACCTATAAAGCCCTTCATAGCAAAGGGCTGGCTGGGTTATTTTCAGGACTCCTCCTCTCCTGATTGTTTCTGCCTGTCTCATCAGACCCAGCAGAAGAGGCAAGTTATGGATTCTGTCAATCAAGGAGCAACATCTGGCAGGACCTGAGGAGCAAACCTTTTCTGTCATGGCACCTGCCCTTTGGAACATCATCCCCTGGAGATTAGATTGACCCCAGCCACGCTGGCCTTCTACAACCCCCATGCCTCCTTGCGTTCCTGGGCATGGGGGTTCGGTTGTCAGAACCTGTGAAATGGTTATTTTTTGTTTGATAAGTTTTTACCTTGACTGCCCATTATGTATTTATTTTATTTTATTTTATTTTATTTTATTTTATTTTATTTTATTTTATTTTATTTTATTTTATTTTATTTTATTTTATTTTATTTTATTTTACTGTTGCTTGTGTTTTTAACTGCTGTTAGCTGCCCAGAGTCATTGTGGTGCGAGGGGCAGCCATATAAATTGAATAAAATAAAAATAGTATTCGTTTTACCGTGAACATTTGAATGTAAAAGTTTGGACCCTAAATTTTTTCTCGGATCACACATACTGTCACACTATGTATCGTCTGGGTAGTTTAGATAAATAAAACAAGTTTACCGAGGTTTTAGTAAGGTTGCAGATGTAGATTTGCACGGGCAAGAGGGTTGTAGATGCAGAGAGGAATTGGAAAGTCCCATTCTGTTTGTAAACCATTTATAGAAACAACATTAATATCTATGAATGCAGGTCTTCATAGAAGAAACTTGATGTGACTGTTTTTACCTATTTCTAAAAATTGGGCTCTCAGGGATCCCATTCACTCCTTTCTCTCTTGCAGGTCCTGCGTGACAGATATGTGCGAGTGCCCAGTCCATAAAAACTGCTATTGTGAGTCATTTCTAGCCTATGCCAGAGCTTGTCAGAGGGAAGGTCTGAAGGTCCATTGGAAACCTGAAGAAAATTGTGCTGGTAAGGGATTCGCCATTTCATGCATTGCAGCCATGAGGGTTTAAGACATTTCACACGTGCAAAACCCTGCTTCTGTTCCCCAGTTTCTTTACTTCATATTGTACACACACCAAGTCTGCCTGTTGAATGGAGTAGCAGTTAGTGGAAGGACTGCCGAGTTCCAGGCTGGAATTATTCTGGCTGATTAATAACATTTCCTGCTCTGCTTCTAGCTCATATGGAAGTACAGCTGTAATAAATCTGCCTTCATCGGAAGGGGGAAAGGAGAGAGGAATAAATAAGTAAATCAACATTGCCTAGTATACTGATCCTGCTAATAATTTAAATTCAAGTGCTTGTAGTTGAGATGAGAGGTACAGCGTTGCTTTCAAAACCCTAGGTGAAAAGTGAAAAGCATTCATTCCACGCTGCCCAAATGCCAACATTAATTGTAGCATTCCCAGCATCCACAGAGAGGCTTAACTAATTCGGCTACTTGTTCATGGCTTTGCTTCTGCCTCTTGAGCTTACTAAAATAATTCACGTTCACATTTTTTTAACATGGCATTGAGAAAAACTCTCCTCCTTAACTTCTGATCTCAGGCTAATATTTAAAGCAAAGAAGGGGAAGCAATAAAGCAGATGACTATGTAATATTTGAAGTGGGAAGCAGAAGACAGATGTGCATATGGAAAAAAAAAGTCTGGCTTTAGTCTCAGATGGATTGCTAAATTCATCTTCTGCTCCCTTTGTTATTGGCCTTGATCTTAAGAAGCAACGAACTGGAAGGTGAACTAAACAGAATACAGGAACAGCAACGTGCAGAAGAATTGCACAAGCATTTATAGTCAGAAGGAAAGGCAGATGCAAAGGGCAATAGAGCTTCTGTGTTTATGATAACGAAGAGAATATTCTTTGGAAGACCTTGGAACTGACATACAAAATTGACATAAGAAATACAAGATGAATGAAAAGAAAGCTCCATAAACTTAAAATATGGAAACTAAACCTGATTTTTTTAAAGGAGTAGAGGGATAGTTGTATTATTAATCTGCTATAGCAAAAGGAAGTCAGTCTTAACACTTACTGTACCAGAAATGTTTGTGGCCCTGATATAGGCAAATACTTCCTGAATTCAGCTCAGTAGGAGTATATGAGTACCCACCAAGGGAAACTCAAATAAATACAGATCAGATCAAGTATAAATATAACCTTCAGGAAACAAGCATAACATGAGCAGTACCGTAGCAGGGTAGGGTGCCCTTCAGACGTGTTTAATCAGTTTCCACCTTTGCCATCCTGTACAATCGGTGTCTGAGCTGCTAAGAATTTGGACAGTCTTATATACTATCTCGTACCATGCATCTCTAAGTAGCATTCCACAGTTATTGAAATCAAAATCATGCAAAATCTTTTTGCATGAAGAAGAAAGACCTTGAGAGAGTGAAAATTAAGCTGGGAGGAAAAAGGGGATAGACTCTCTTTTGTTTGGCTCTACCCACTTTCAGCCCATGCCTGCCTCTGCCTTCTACCTCTTGAAACGTCACATTGAAAATAAGTGTCTCCTGGGCTGAAAAAGACTCTTCAGCCATGTGCCCAGCCGTAAAGCGTAAAGGAACAACAGCAATTCAGCTGCTGCTCTGCTTAGAGCCGGAGTAGTTTGTTTAACTCCAGTTGCTACGTTTTTAGAGAGAGAAAAATATTTAGACAGAAACAAGAAAATAATGAATGATTTAGAGAGTTGTGACATAAACAGATGTGGCCACTGTTGTAACACAGAAGCTATTCTTCTGGATTCAAGAAGCTGACCCCCCCCGAGATCTCCCAAGTGAATTTTCTTCAGCTCCTTTGCAAGTTACTTTAAACAAATCCTGGTGTGGTTTCCAAACAGCAATTTCCCTCCTCCCCTCCTTTTCAAATTCAAATAAAAATATCAAAACTTTTGTGAATATTTACAATGTTACAGACATACAAACTGTACCATCCTGGCATATAAAAATAACTCAACAGTGTTAAGCCATTGAATTTGATGAATATGGTGCCAAGAGGACTTGAGGAGAAATTAGCAATTCACCCTCTTTCTCTCACTAACCACCAAGTGACTGGGTAGTCTTCTCAAAGGTGCAGTCCATTTCAAAGCCACAGTACCTATTTAAACAATCCAACTCTCCTCCCAACCCCTTTATAAAAATACCAGAGGCAACAGCCTGGAAAGGTCTTTTGGAGGAGTTTTTCTCATTCTCCATTTCTTCCCGCTCATTTGATTCCTCTTCCTGGGTTGGATCCCCAGCTGGCTTTTCCCATCCAGTCTGCTTGTCCTTTCTGCTCTGCAGGTCTCAGTCTACCCCCAGCTGATTCACTGGGTGAGTCCCTTGCTGGTGAAGCTTCCAGCCATTCTTGTTCAAGTATTGCTGCCACACACACACACACACACACACCATATTCCTTTGCAACCCCCAGGCTGTTCCTTTCCAAACTCCAGAGAGTGGAACCTGGGGGGCGGGCAGAGTTCTGCAGGAAGAAAAGCCTAATGCTTTCTTTTGCCTTGTTCTTATTCATGAGTAGGCTTTTTCCTCTTGCACTTCTCTTGGGCTCAGTTCCCCAGCTTTTTATTTCTCTCCTAACTCCTCTGAATTTCACTTTTGTGTCTGTTCCTTAGGATAACCCCCTCCCTTGCCCAGAGGTCTTAATTCTAATTTCCTTACTGGTTCTGAGTTGTCTAACAACAGATACTTTTACCTCTCCCTTAGTTGCCACCCATTTGCTTTCTCCAGAGCTTGTTATCCCCCACTATTCAAACTTCTTGTTAGAGTCCCAAATTCTTGGCATCCAGGTTTTAAGTTCCTTCCTTCCTTAAGTTCGTTCTTCTGGCAACTCCTACCAGTTTGCACTAAACTGGTATCCCAGAACAACCATTCCAATTGCATAGCTATTAAAGGGATCAGATTTGTTTGGTGGGGAGGGGAAGGAATGAAAGAGAAAAACAGGAAAAGAAATGCCAAAACATTTCAACAAACTGTTGCCAATATCAATAGAAAGAGAGGCCTTTGGTGGTGAGGAGTACTGCTCACAATTGAGGAGGACTTCTTTTCCAAGCACTCTTATCCTGCATACCACTTTGCCCATTAAGTCACATGTGAACCCTTCTCTACTGCAGCATTGTGGAAATAGCAAATGAAAAGCTCGCTATGTATGCATTTCCAGCAATTCTTGAACAAGTCTTTGGACTCATTTGACTCGGCTAGAGAACTGCAGTATTGCTTCTGTGCAGGCTTTTAAGAGACACATGGAGATGATTCTAGGGGAGCATAATTTAGGAACTGCAGCTTGGTCAGAGAACTGAGAACTACATTAAATGATCTGGCAATGTCGTGATTATGTAACATAAAGCAGCATGTGTGGGTCAAGTCTTGTTCCCTAAGTGCAGTTTATTCCCTAGTTTTAGAAGCTGATCTTTAAATAATAGCCATTGATTCAGTGTATCCTTCATGTCCAACCCTCTTCAAAAGAGAGCAGAAAACATCTGCATGAAAGTACAATAGACAAAATCTTCTATGCATTTTGAATTGTGGGTTTTTTAAGCAAGGATACAGCTTATCATTCAGGTGAGATGAGATGAGAATTTATCTGTAACAAGTAAAACATGATTCCCTTTCAGAGATCAGAGAATTTATCTGTAACAAGTAAAACATTATTCCCTTTCAGAAATCATGTTTGAGAGAAGGAAAGCAATGACAATTTTATATATCCCAGCCCTATTCCAATGTGGTGGCTGTAAAATAAAATAAAAAACCACCCTATTGCTTATATGTTTCATTATTGCCTGCCTTGTTCTTGCTGCCAGTCTGTTTCTTGGGATGACTCCAGCTTCTAAAAGCTGCCATCTGGACTTTGCATTCAGTGGAGGATTTCTATTGACAGAATGGCAGAAGAGGCATTTTTATTCGTTCTTCCTCCCTGTGCAACCCCTTGTCCCCTTTCCCCCTCTGAATCTGTGCAGAGGAATAGGAGACCCTAAAGGACAGCTTGAGAGATGATGCTGTGGATTTTGCGGGTTGGATGAAGCTTCTGAGGCTTCTGTCTTCCTAGGAGAAACAGAATTTGGACTCAACGCAAAGTTTTGAGAGTGGAATACTTTCTCTCCTTATTCCACTGATAATTTTTAACTCTCCAGTAAAAAATACTCTGTAATGTTTCCAAGGAGAAAGTTGGGAGTTAATAGAAGGTGCTGTAATAATATTTGCCAGTATTTGTATGGTAATATAATCAGTACCGCAAATCCCTGGAAAATAAAGAAGGCGGTTGAGACTAAGGCACATTCAAATGTAACACTGTAAGTTATTGTCAAAGTTGTGAGGTTATCATATTCCATGACAAAATGCATTCAGCTAAGGCTTTTAATTTAAATTCATTACCTTTTCATTTATATTTACTATTCCACTAATAATTTGTAATGACTAGTTTGGTATCTTGACTATGATTTCCATGGATCTACTCTGATGATGACTAACTGTAGATCCAGCCAAGTGGACACTGTAAAACTCTATCTTTGACCTGTCTTCCAGGAACCCAGTGTAAACACGGTGCAGTTTATAACACATGCGGTCCTGGTTGTGTGAAGACTTGTGACAACTGGAATGAGATTGGTCCTTGCAATAAGCCATGTGTTGCGGGATGCCACTGCCCTGCCAACTTAGTCCACCACAAGGGAAGATGCATCAAACCCACTCTCTGTCCACAACGGTGACATTAGCTTTTACTCCAAGGACACTGAACCTGATATCTTGAGTCCCTTTTGAAGCTCATAGCCAATAAGGACTGCAGAGTTTGTTGGCAGATCTTGCAAAACCCTCTTCCAAAGAGAGAAGGAAATGTGTGTGCCTATGAATGTATATGTCTATATGGAAATGTACACCAATACAAACATATATGCAGCTGTATATATACTGTATGTGTGTGAGAGAGAAAGTGTGCAGAAAGAGCAGATGTAAAAATTAAATTGCCATATTCCTTAGCATCAGTGAACTAAAGGAAATGGTAGTGGTGTCTGCTACCCACCAGCATTGCGTGAAGGCCCATGTGATGAAGCCCCAAACCATTGGTAAATCTAACAGGCATAGCATGACCTTACCATGTGATGCTCAGTCCAGCAAGAGGCTGTCCCTCACTTCTGTGGGTTTTCTGCATCAGATTAAATGTATACAGGTTATTTTCCATCACAAACCATTTCCACAGTCAGGATGTGGAAAGGAGGTAACTCCAGGGTTGAAATATGTATCACCATATATACATAAATATACATGTGCACGTGCATATGAAAATATACATCATTTATATCGATCATAGAAGGACAAATTGTTATATGTATATATATTTTTTTGCTATTAAGTTTATGTATTAGTATTTATCTGCTCCTAGGCTGTAGACCATGTGAATCTTTCGTATAACTCAATCAGACATTCAGTGGCAAGAAAGTACCCATCGGAATACCAAATTGTTTTCAATTCTATTCATTTTCCAGTTCACGTTTTGGCTAAATTTTAGATTTATCCAGGACTTACTAATATTTTTCTCCTCAGAAGTCCTGGATAACACTTGAAGTATCTTAATAAAGAAAACTTGACAATGCACATTACGCTTCATCAGCTCATTTAAATGTTGCCCCAGGCTGGTGGGAGCCACTTAGAATATGATAAGGAGGGTAACATTTAAAGCTTAGAATCCTATCTAAAGCCATTGGCCTGTTAAGTTACACATATAGCACTGTGTTGTAAAAGTTAAAATGTTTTCCATATAAACAGTTTTAAGTCTCTTCAATCTTGTTGACGGGGAATGGGATTTGGGATGCTTAAGCGTATGAGCTCATTTAAATCAAGATCCAGAATTACATGCTTCCTTCTTAAGTGCTGTAATTTTTTTGTAATTTATTTTCAGGTTTTGGCAAACCATCGTTTGCCGTGTTATTTGATTTAAAACAAGGTCATCCAGGGTCACACCATGGTTTCGAATTGCATATGAATTGGCTCTACGTTGGAATGAAGCCAAAGATTCCATGTTTTCATTTTTTAAATAGCTAACTATGTTGTGTTGCGTGTGCTGCCCGAATTATCTTGATGACAACTGATCTTAAGCACTATGAAAACCCGTCTATGTGAGCACCACAACGTTTCAACAGTGCTTGAGCAGAGTGTCTAGCAGCCATGTTCATACTGCCTGATGGAGAGAAAGAAGAAAAGGTTAGGGGCCATCTTCCGTGATATGATACCTGGCATCCACATTACCTCAGTCCATCTTCTGGAATGTGAATCTGTTTTGCTATCCAGCTCGTTGCCTACGTAGCTTAGCTGCTGGCAGCACCTGGCCAATCTTATGAAGGTTCTCAAGCCAACCATGGTTGGGCCTGGTTAGTAGTTAGGCGGGAGACTACCAGGGTATTCTTGGGATGTCGGCTCATCTGGGAACATTATGGAGAAAGGTAAATCATTTCTAAATTGCTGCCATGAAAGTTGCATGGATGTATCCATATAGTTACAGGGAGTTGAGCTTGATTTGGAATCCTCTTTAGCTTTATGTTAACAAAAAGGAAGAAAATCTCAGCCTTAATCCCAACCTTCTTTGAAATCTGTTGACCTTTTGAACTTGAGACTTTATATCCAGAAAAGAACACACACTGGATAGACTTCTGCCAACAATGTCCATGAATGTGGATGGTGGTGGTGGGCGGGGGGTGATGATGGATGTGATCTCCTTTCCCTTGCCTGTTTTGACCCCCACCCCCCCGGTCATCTCTAGACACTGCTGTCCTGCACTGCTATTCCCATGAATTCATTTAACAGTGAACAGCTATCCATAAAAAAGAATGCATGGAGAGTGACAGAGAAATGTGTGGTGGTTATACCTCATCCATCAGAACTCCTGATATCAGTATGTTGGCTAGGAAAGTCTGCTAAAGTGACTGAAAGTGGTTACAAGCTTTCACAGGTTCAGGAACACTGATTTTGCAGTCATTCTTCATCATTTCAGGGAGATGATGAGAATATGTCCAGAAGCAAAGCTGGAGTAGCTTTTCTTCTTGCCTTTATTAAAAATGCTGAAAGAGTTGTTGGGTTTCAGACCTACATTTTTGTGCTGACCTGTTATTAGAGATGGGAGAATAAGCTTTGCACTTGAATGCTTGCCTCCCATAAAAACAAAAAGACAAATTATAGTCTTTTTATTTAATATCTAAATGCATCTACCTGTATATGTTATGTTTGATATCCATTGAAAATAAATACTAAAAATTTAAGGAAAATAATAACTTTGTTAAGTCCATTGACCTAATTGTGTTGTTTTTCAGTGGCTGTTCTCAGATTAGAAATAGATCAGTTTATCCCTTGAATATATCTGATCACTGGGAAAGAAAGGGTGGGATGTGAAAAACTATTAACTGCATTACAGTTACCATATAAAAGAAATATACTATGGCTTTTAAAGGGAACAGATTGGCTAAGAATTCTGGTATCTCAGCACATCAGGATAATACCAATTTGGGGAATTCTCCCTTTACACACTAGGCCTTATTTACACAGTGGGGAAAAAAAACTAGTGTTTTATTCTGGATCCTGGGGAAAGATGCACTTATCAACTGAAATAACACTGGACCTTAAAAAGCATTTCATGCTTTCAAACATGAAGTTTCACTTAATAAGCTGCCTCTTATTAACAGGATGCTAATTTACTTTGAATGCTGAAAAGCACATTATTCAAACACTGGCTCCCTTAGTGGAAAGTAAACCCACTGTAATGGCTTACAAAGCCATTCAGGCAAAGGTGAATTGCTTATATGCTATATTCACTGGTTGTAAAGAAGTCCTGGAAAAAAATTAATATCATGGTAAAGTTATATTTACCCGTGTGATCTGTTTAATTAAAAACAAGGTTTTTAAACAATATTTAGTAAGAGGTATCATCCAAAGATTGTTGGACACGCTTGATGAGAGCTGCTTCTTTTATCTCATGAATATTTCAAAGTTGAAATGGCTTCAGTACAAGTCAAATATACTTTCTGCTGCAGTTTTCCTCTGCCAACTATGACTGTTTTGAATTCTCTTTGAAAAACCTGAACTTAATCTAAGCTGATTTTTGAAAAAGTCAAATACACAGGTTAATCAAATATGCATAACTGGTCTATATCTTCATTTATTGATTTAAGTCTTGACTTTTTGAGATACTTGAACAAGTGTAACCCCCCCCCCCTCCATTTTAGGTGATGTAACATAAAAAAAGTTCATGTGTTGTGGTTCTTGTTCTTGTGTCCATGGTCAGAATCCAGTCAGATACAGGTAGTCCTTGACTTACACCATACGTTTAATGACCAAAGTTATGAGAGCACTGAACAAAGTGACTTATAACCGGTCCTCACACTTATGACTATTGAAGCATTCCTGTGGTCACATGATCAAAATTCAGGCACTTGGCAACTGGCATGTATTTATGACAGTTGCAGCTTCCCAGGGTCATCACCATTTGCAATGTTCCCAGAGGGCTTCCAACAAGCAAAGTCAATGGGGGAAGCTGGATTCACTTAATGACCATGGCAAAAAAATGTCATAAAATTGGGTGTGACTCACTTATTGACTGCATTGCTTAGGAACAGAAGTTCCAGTCTCAATCGTGGTTGTAACTCAAGGACTACCTGTATACAGTATATGAATATATTCTTGGGCAGAACTATGAGTCTTATTAATTCCTTTAAATTATTTTCTTAGTTCTGCTGTTAATGTGTTCCTCATTACAGCTAATAGAATTTCCATGTCAATCTTACCAGGCAGTGTTCACGATAAACAGTTCATATAGATCAGCTGTAAGGTGGTTTTATGCATTTGTTGCTGCATGGTGACTATTATAGCAATGTCTACCTTTCAGTTGAAAGATCAGTGAGAATCTTATTCTTCTAGCTTCTTTTTCAGAATGAAAATCATTCATGTAACAAAAAAGAACAGTGTAGTTCTATTCAGTAAATAACTGCACATAGGTTTTCCGTTCATTTGTTTACAACTGCTTTGCTCTGACAAGCCAGGCTGTTTTGTCTTTACATATTCTGCAGTCAGTCAGCAAAGGAAAGAAAAAAAAACAACCCAAACTTTAATTTACAAAGCCAACCAGCACTTACACAGTAGGTGGCATTGTTTTGCAATTGTTACTGTGTGTCTGTGTGTGTGTGTGTGTGCGTGCACACACACACACATGCCTACTGCTAAGTCATGCTGTTTATAGTACAGAAATAGTAATCCATAATCAATGAGTGGTGATCAACTTCAAATATGGGTGGCTGGTTTTCAGCTGTACTTTGCTGAAATAAAGTGGTTCTCTTAGGTTCTATCAATGCGTGACATGTCTCTGAATGGAAATGTGCCTCAACAAAAATTCATAATATAGAATTATGGATACTCTTCCATAAGGCAATGCTTTTTGGGGGTGGGGGTGGGGAAGGATCTCACAAATGGTGTGCATCGCTCACAATACTGAAAAACTTGTCCCTTCCAAATTGAAGTGGCAACATTGTGTTCGTTTTTGTCAAAACATGGCTGCTTATTAGCAAACAGAAAAATCACTATGTAGCATACTGAGAGCATATTGTTTGACAAGGAAGGGCAGGAGAGAGAAAACATTCCCTTCTGACTTTTGAGCTATAAATTTTTCATCCTTTTGACATAAACAAATAGACAGGATTTCACTCATTAATCACTAAGAGGAAGATAAAATGCCTTTGAAATATGATTTTGGCACTTCTTAATATACTGTAAATAGAATCCAGATTAAATTAGCCATGCTACAGCTCACTGAAATCAATAGAAAAATTGGTCAACATCATCACTAATTTAGCTATATTGGTTGCAAGAGGCTTAAATAATTGTTAAATAGTCTAAATCAAATCCATAGACTTCATTCATAAAATATAAATACAGTATATGGAAATTTTAAAAATAGGCTGACAAATTCATTGCATAAAAGAATTCATTTGTTCCATAAATGAATCAAAGCAACCGTTTTAATTCTGCAATGCAAGTCATATTTCTATAGATTTATTCTTAAATTCTTTGAATAGACTTAGATTGTTGTTTAGCTTTTTAAAAAACATTAGAGCAAAGCACCATAGTTGATATTTCAGTGCTCAACCTACTTTAATGTGATCAAAATAATTCCTTAGTAAATGATTTGGGGATTGCATGACTTTCAATGTTGCATTTCCAAATTTTTCAATGGTTATCTGAAAAACAGATTTTTTTGAGACAATGGCTTAGATTGCTTTACTTTCAGCTCACCAAGAGAAGAAAATGGGATCTATTGGTTTGGAAGTGAGAGGTTGTTTCTTTTTAAAGCCTGAAATTCATACAATAAACTTCTAGTGGGTGTAGGCTTTATCCTTGGGGAAAATGAATCATGATTATGTGATGTTGCTTCTGTTTTTAACACTTGTACCACAGAATGGTATTTTTGATGTCAAATATCAGCATTTGCATAGGAAAATCTTGGATATCACAAGATATAATTAATATTTCATTAGAAATTCCTCCAAACTTCCTTCATTTGGAAACCTACATATCTTTGCTGTTTTGAATTTTTGTTTGTTTCCCATTATTCATTCCTGGTTTAAGGGATGATTGATATAGTACACATTTCTTTTCCATTTTGTTCATGTAATAATGCTATCTTAAAGTTAAAAACATGCAATATCTTTACAAATTCTGTGTCCTTTACAATGTTTAAAATATGGTCAAACTTTTTATATAGGCAGCTACCTGGTATTTTATTGTTTGTGTTGAAATGATAGGTGGGTATTGGACAGCTTTTGGAAAATCATTTTTTTTTTCATTGAATGGCAGATAAATCTCAGTCTCTGAAGACCATCTCTCAGTGAAGATGGATTTAAACTTGTTTCATTTGAACATCAGTGTTTATTTGGTCCATTTAAGGCTTTCTTTTTATCATTGCCATCTATTTCTTTCATTCATGAGCCAGATGCTGTAAGGGAGGCTGTTCACAACACTTGTAAATGCCCCTTTATAACCCTTCCTTCACAAAAAGGGGATGGACAATAAGGTTGGCTTCTTCTGTTTGCAAACAATCTGAGTTTTGCATGCTCTTCTGGTTTTTTGCCAGATTGATACTGTTAAGTTAAATGCTTCATTTTGTTCCATGAAACTGTGTTGAGGAATAGGAAGGAAAAGTGGTTCTTCCGGGAAGTAGACTGATTTCTAAGAAACATAAGTGTGGGGAAAAAAAGCTGACAATTCCAGGAAATAAGTGGAAAACTGAATCCAAGGAGTTGATATTTCTGGAGTAGAAGGGGATGCAGGAGCGGGCATGAGAATACTTCTTGGGCAATCAAAGATCCTAGCTTGCCCCACTGTTGCTTCGGGCAGTTCTAGCGGGAATGTTGCAAGGCAAAGGCACATTTCTTGTAGGCAGCATAAAGCAGGAGAATGGCACGTAGCATTTGTCGGCACATGGCCATAGCCATATGCACTTGTGGTTCCCGGAGGCCATGGGGTCTGCGTTGCTGGGGACTTATCACTTGACAGAAGGCTGAACGCTCCGAAACCCTCAGCGAGCCAGTCCAGTGGGGAGGCTGTGCGGTCACGAGATGCCCGAAGACTGAGTCGAGCCCTATAAGTCTCACTGCCTGTGGTTTGTGCACAGCTCCACTGCATCCCCTGGTCTCTCCTGCCATTCTGGAGGCTAGTGGTTGCCTTGTTCCAGTCTTAGCACTAGACTCCAGCACCAGACTGAGCCCCTGGAAGCAAAGTTGCACTTCCAGGTCAGTGGCAGTGGCTGGGCTCTGCCCTCCCCGGAAAGGGTGCTTAGTGCTGCTGGGTCTGGGCACAGCACCCCGCAGCCATCGCAGGGATTCATCCAATGGGGACCAGGGTGCCCACAGCTGGTACCCACTGGCCATGGTCAGCGCTGTCCAGCTGCTGCTACCCTACTTTGCCCAGGATCCTGTGGCATGTTTCCTTTGCCTAGTGCCCTTGGCAACCTATTATGAGTAAGTGTACGCCTTGGAACACACACACTGAATCAGTGTTCCACTAGCTCCTCCTCCCGGCTCTCAAAGAATGGTGTGCCCTCTAGAGTGTCCACAACCATTGGTTTGGGTCAAGATGTTATTGCTCAGAAATAAAGTCTTCATCCTGCAAAAGTAGAGGGATCTTGCTGGTAGACTGGGGAAGAGGCAACTTTCATTGCTTCTGCTGTCCTCCAGTGGTCTCCTTTGCTAATCTGCCTAGGGGGATTATGGAACTGTCCATAAAATGCAGTGCTAGAACTGCAGATGAAAAGGGAAAAGTGATGAAAGTGTTTCTGCTTCCTCTGGCATTTTGTGCTTGTGGGAACATAGTCAGTAGAAACCCACTCTTCTTTCAGGGTCAGGAAAAAAAATCTTAACACTTCTGGAAGGCTACCTTAATCTCCAAATAATAGCACCTTCCTACTTCTGTATTCATTTTAAGGAAATTAGAAACCTGCAGATTGAAGGCATTTTCACCACATCTATTGACATCCAATAGTCTGGTTTTGCACATTCAGGTTCATTGCTTACATTCTTAACATTGGATTAATTATGTTGACTGTGCAAACGGATTCCTTTGGAAAACACTGTGGACAGCATGTTCATTTGAGCTAGTTCAACTCAACCTTTTACACAAACTCAGATTCAGTAAGGAGCATCCAGGAAGACCCCCTACATCAGTGGAAGGCTTCCTGGAACCCTTATCCTTGTGAAAAAGAAGAACAGACTAGGTTCACACTGCACAAAGCCATGGTTTGTTTAACCATGCTTACTGAATAAACCACAATTTGCTGGGTTTAAACATTGTGCTAAGTCAGAACCCATGGTTTACTGAACACTACAGTAAACTACAATCAGACTAACCATAATATGTAGCCCTGTAAAGTGTGTGTAGAGGCACAGAATCTTCGGTGGGAAAGAGAGGGCAAGAAAGTCCTATCACAGAAGTGGAAATTTGTTTATGTTTTATTGATCTGAAGCCAGTGCTAATTCATTGAAGTCAGTTCACTCATGTATTAGTGAATCATTAGCAGTTCAGTAGTCAATTCATATCTAAGGATTGAAGAAATGATTAATAGAAGTCCCCAGTTTAAGAACAAGTTCCATCCCTAAGGTCTTTGCATGTAATTACATACAAATTTGTATGTAAGCTGGAACAGTATTATTGTATAATACTGTATAAGTTGCATTGCGTAATTAACTTGAACCATTGTATATTTAACTCAAATCATTGGGTATTTAACTTGAATTTTGCTACAATAGGTTTCGCTCTTAACTATGGGTCATCCTTAAATTGGTGTTCTTAACCTGGTGACTACCTGTATTTCTTTTTTATTTAGAAAGCAGCATTTTTTTTTAATAAGGAAGAATACCCTCATCTGGTATTTTTAACATATTGTGATAAAAAATAAATACAGCCCTTTTGTATTTGGGATATAAACCCCAGTTGATGTACTTGTGTTGCATGTCAATACTCTTTCTAATTTAAATTTTAAAAGCTTGACACCTTCTTAAAAGCTTACTTTATTTAAAAAGTGTAAGCTTCCATAAACATCTTTTTTGTCAGATGGTAAAAGGAAGCAGATTATATAGCTTAGGCTCTAGAAGACCAAATATTTTCTTCTGAAACACAAAAGCTAATGCAGCTGTAGAATTTGTTCTATTACAAGATGATCTATCTATGAGCCATTCTCATTAGATTCTCTCAGATGTAGCACTTGAAAGAGTTTGGAAAAGGTACTTTAATGGTGAGGGTTAAGATACTAAGGTAAAGATCAAAATAAGAAGTAGCTATTGCTGAGTTTTAAAGGAAATACAGAGTGCAAGTCAGTGACATTCAATTTGCTTATGACAGGGGTTTTCAAACATTTTCAGTCCACAGAACCTATTTGTTTTTTTCTTTATTTTCCCAGAACCCTGATCAAAAGACAAAGTTTTAGTGACAGAAAATTGGCAATAATATGAAACTTGTGCATGTTCTAATTTATTTATGCAAATTTATATAATAAAGTTATTTGTTGTTTGAATTTCAGAAAAATGGATGCCCCAATTATTGTGTCAAAATATTCTCTGCTTATTATAAATATAAAAAATAAACATTTATTGTAAGTGCAAAATTAATAACGACTGCTTGTTCAGAATGCCACCAAAGTCTCATGGAACACTTGGGTTCTGTAGAACACAGTTTAAAAAACCCTGGCTTAAGAAATAACAAGAAAATTATATGACTCTGGGTGGAGTAGAGAAAGTTAAAAACCAAACTGCTATCAAACAATGATCAATATAGCCAAGATCCATGGTCAAGAAAAACACTCCCAATTTGCCAAAGCAACAATAAATTGGTCAACTAGTAGAGCCAGTGAGAATAGCCAGTTCAGTGTCTTACGAAAGGTGAACATGGTCAGGGCTGTCTGAATCTCTGGGGGGATGCTGTTCTACAGGGTAGGTAGTGTGAGAGAGAAGACCCAAATCCTGGTCCAACAGGATGACATTGCTTGATAGAAGGGATCTGCCACACGTCCTCCTTGTCAGATATAGTATGCCGGCAAAAATAAAACCACTAAATCAGAAATGTTATACAGCAATGACTATGCGCTTTATCATGATTAAGATCGATATTTGGCTTTATGTAAAATGCTTTTAGGAATATAACTTTGAAATAATAAGTTTTTAAAGTTTGTTTTGAGTGTAAAATAGGTAAGTTTCAGTGGGGAGGGAGAATCTGGTAAATATCTCTGTGCATGTCTCCTGTATTGGAGAACACATTTCAAAACTCCTTAGAGTTACATAATGTTTCTCTAAGGAGTTCTCTAAGGAAGGCCTGGCGCAATATGGTTCATGGGGTCACGAAGAGTCGGACACGACTTAACGACTAAACAACAACAACAACAATGTTTCTGAAAAAGTGTTTTCAGGATCTAAATCACCGTTAAAAACTAGCCTTTCTAAGAAGTATTATATACTTCTGGAGGGTATACAGACTCTGTATATAGTGTATCCAGTGGATTCACTATTTTTCAAGTGAGCATGAAACATTTCTATTACCCTCCTGGACAACATAATCCATCAGCAGTATGGAATAGTCAAGAAATCACATTCATCAGCAGGATGGAGTAGTCAAAAAATCATTTGGTACTCCCTCTGCAGGATGAAGTAGTCAAGAAATAATTCACCATACTTAGAAATTTCAGCAGGATTTAATGGAACATGGCCATGATGTGATGGACCAATTCTTCCCTTTCTAGGGGCAAGAGTTGTAATTACATTTTCTGAAATTATGCCAGGTATATGGTCGGTGTCATGACGGCCAAAATTACAATAAATAGTAGCAGCACTATTACTAAATGACAACAAACTGTAAATACTACAGTTTCTGAATTGGTTGACTAGTTTATTTTGCTGAATATGCTAAATAATAATGACTGATATTTGTACGCTACCCACATAATGTATCATAATTTTTTAACATCTGTCCAATGATAGTTTATTGACTATGACCTCCATACTAGAAAACCAGAATATAGAGATGGGTGTTTTGAGTATTTTAATCAGGTGGATGTTGTATTTTCTTAATCCTGTGTTTCTTTTTTTTAATCATAAAATCCCATGTTTGTTTGTTTTTTAATCTTACAGTATTTCCTAATGTAACATCATCCTGCAGAGTCTGAATTTAAATTAATGTTTCAGTGTAAATCCACTATGGTATTAAGTAGCAAAAATCAGGCACGGTTCAGATCACTTCTATAACATCTTCAGCAGTAGAATTCTATGGATGGAATTCAGTGTTATGTATGGTTAAAGTAGCTTTTTCCTTTCCCCAGCCACCACTGATGATCATGGCACAGCAGGAAGTTCTTTTCTTTTTGAGCTGCATTTTGTATTGTCACTATTAGGCAGAAGAGGCCAGCTGTGAAAGATGTACAGCACCTATTCAGTTTGTCTAAGGAGCAAGATGCCTCATGTGCAGTGGAAAACCTTGTCCCACTGCCAGTATCAGTGGAAGATTCAACTGCCAACCCATTCAGTTTCTGTACATGGAGAATGCATATGCTCCGTGGACAGCGAGAAGGCAGGCAGGCAGGCAGGCAGGCAGGCAGGCAGGCAGGCAGGCAGGAAGGAAGGAAGGAAGGAAGGAAGGAAGGAAGGAAGGAAGGAAGGAAGGAAGGAAGGAAGGGATTGTGAACAGCTATGAAGTAGCTGTTATTTGTAAAGAATCTTGGATTTTTTTCTATTCTGTAACAGTCTATCATTACATCAGTATTTTTCAAACTTGGCTCCTTTAAGATGTGTGGACCTCAACTCCCAGAATTCTCCAGCCACCATGCTGGCTGGAGAATTCTGGGAGTTGAGGTCCACACATCTTAAAGGTGCTATGTCTGAAAAAAACTTCATTACCTTATTTTTCAAAAACTGTTTCTAGTCATTTATTATTTCAACCTATAACTATATTTCTACTTAAAAACATACTACTGAGTAAAAATAATGGACTAATTGATAGCCCTATGCATTGTATATGCTTAGGTAACATGCCCTGTGAAAACACAGTTTACATTTCCTTCCAAGGTTTTGTCACCAACTGTTGTAGGAAGGAGACCGCATTTGAATTATTGGGGGGAGGGGCATGTAGTTTTGGCTTTTACTAAATTCACATAACTCTTCCAAATGATCCTCCCTTAGTTATCCTAAATGTTGGAGGTCCAAATTCATTGGCATCACATGGTAGACCACAAAAGGACAGTAGAGTGTAGATAGAAAGTTAGTCCCCTGTTTGTCTATTACTCTGCCTGCGAGATTACTAAGAGACCCTGTTTGGTCTAGTGGTGAAGGCACCAGGCTAGAAAGCAGGAGACTGTGAGTTCTAGTCCCACCTTGGGCATGAAAGCTGGCTGGGTGACTTTGGGCCAGTCACTCTCCCTCAGCCCAACTTACCTCACAGGCTTGTTGTGTGGAAAATAGGAGGAGGAGGAGGAAGGAGTATTAGGTATGTTTGCTGCCTGGAGTTATTTAAAAAAATTTAAAAGGCGGGATAAATAATCTGAAAAAAAAAAACCCCTAAGGTTACTTCCTTCTGCCCTTTTTCACAGGCACACATAGAAAACATGCTTTTGGATTCTCTTCCTGGCAAGATGTAGTTAGCTAGATGCTAGGCTTTGCTTATCCATTCAAAGTATTTCCTGTAAATAAATCTCCTTTCTGTTATAGTTATGCAGTCTGGTTAATGGATTCTTGTTCAGATTAGATTCCCACTCTCAGGAATGTTTAGGTGTATACTCAGAAAGCTTCAGCTTCTAGCCCTAAATGAAAGGGCTGGCTTAGAAATTAAAAGTTAACTTCTGGTCGTTTGAACAGTGGTGAGTGGGAGTGTTCTTGTTGCAAAGCCAAGGTGAGATGACTTTGAACCAGCATAGGTAGTGACATCTTTTGATTAAGCAGGCAGATCGAGGCCTCTTAGCATCAGCTCTTAGTTTGGCTTTCACCCTGAGCCTCTGCAGGATGGCAAACTCATAGTAGTTAATTGTGTGGACAGATTAAAGACCTACAGCTTTTGTTATTCTTTGTTAATCTTCCATTATATATATGTATGTATGTATGTATGTATGTAGGCTAAAATATGGTTGTGACAGCACTAAATAGTAACCCTCTTAGGAGCCTTTAAAGTGAAAACATCAATTATATTTATCTCTTAGAAGTTGGTGGCATTTTGGTATTAACTTTCACAGTGCCTGGTATGTTCTCTGAACCTGCTGACTGAAATCTTGAAGGTATTTTTTTTTTCCCCACAGTGTTTACTTCAAGTAAACAGTGGCCATGGCAGCAGCCTGATCTGTTTTTGTTGAGTTTCAGGTTTCAAAACCATTTATATGCATGCAAAATCATCACTATGATGATTAGGAATGGAGACTTCCGGTGAGGAATATATAATGGCTTAGGTATTTTTGAAATAGCAGAGATGGCATCATAGTCGATTGGTGGCTGGCAGCAAGAGCTGGCTGTGCAACTTGCTCCAGATCAAGGAGGAAGCGAGAAATCAACCCATTTGCTCTCCGGACAGCTGTTCCTCAAAAGCTAATCATGGAGGCAAAAGCCTCTGTGAATGGCTTTCGAGTTGAGCAGCTGGGAAGCGGGGGATCCATCTCCATTTTAAAGAGCAGCCCCATATAGCATGCATTATAGTAATACAGTCATGAGGTGACCAGAGTATGAGTGACTGTCTGAAGGGCCTATGCAAAGGCCCTCTTGGCCACAGCTGCCATTTGTTCTTCAAGCATGAGCTGAAAGTCCAAAAGGACCCCAAGATTGCACACAAGCCTTGAATGAGGAGGTGCAAATCCAATGAGAGCAATAGATTATTCCAGGAACTGAGGAGCCCAAAGAAATGGAGCCACTCAGTCTTGTCATAATTCAGCCTGAGTCTGTTCCTCTCCATCTAGGCATGCACAGCCTCCCAGCACTAGGTGAGGACTTTGACAATATCACTTGGTCAATCCAGGGTCAAGATGTATGACCGGGTATCCTCAGCATAGTGATGATAACTGAATCCAAACCCATGGGTGACCTCAACCAAGCAGTTTCATGTAGGTGTTAAACAGAAGGGGAGAAAGAACTTTGAACCTTATAGCACCCCACAGGTGTGATCTCTCCCCACCTGTCAATACAAAACTGGCTACAGAGAAAGGAGAACCACCATAAAATGACACCTTCCACCCAAAACTCCTGAAACTAGTCCAAAAGGATACCATGGTTGACAGTATTGAAAGCCACTGAGAGATCAAGAGCAGCAAAGTAGATGCACCAATCCCATCCTGGATCCACCACAGGTCATCAGCAAGCAGACCAATGCTGTCTCCATATTGAACCTGAAACCTGACTGAAATGGGTCCCAATAATTTGTTTCCTCCAGAGTCCTTTGAAGCTGAAGCCTGACCACCCTCTCCAAAATCTTCCCTGAGAAGGGAGGGTTGGAGGGCTGATCAATAATTCAAAGCCAAGGGCTCTATTCCCTCACTCAGGGAAGCCGACAGCACCCCATCGTGGTTTACCTCCTGGGCAGCTTTAACTATCCAGGAAAGACCTGGATCTAACAACAGGTGGCCAAGCTGACAGATTGGAGAACCCTGTCCAATTCCTTGAGAGTAACCTTAAACAGGACCACTAGGCAGCTATGGCCAGACATGATAAGAGTGGGGAAATAATGTTTCACTGCCCTTATTGCCATGATGTAATCGCCAACATGGGTTCTTATTTGTGCTTGGCGAGATTCACTCTTTTTCTTCTTCCAATGGCCTATCATGCCTCTTTTCTTGTGCTTCATCTCCCAAGCTCCGCAGGTATATGCGATCCCCCCTGTATATACTTACTTCACGAATAAACTCATTTTGTGCCATTACATTGCTGTCATCAGTACTGGTACAACAGAAACCATAGCTATAAGATAGCTTTAGGCAAAAGTTAACTAAGTCCAAAAATTGCTAGGTTGCTAATAAATGTAATGTTTTGCATCCATTTCTGGGTCGTGGTAACCCAAATGAGCATACCATGAAGGAATCAACTGACTCAGCATTCTGCTAGTTTCAGCTAATCTCTCTTGCTCAAGTCTTCATGCCGAGATCCTGTTTTATATTTTCACTAGCAGGTTTTTGATGGCTGTCAAGTTTCTTGTCTGCCTTTTTGTATAATATTCTGGAATAATGCATTTTCTTTCTAAATAAGGAAGTAATCTATTCCTAGGGTTCAGACTCGTGACAAATCTGACAGGTGAAAAAGACATACAAATACAATTTGTTGTAAGTTGACATCAGTATATGGCTCTGGGGTTTCTGCATTTTTGCTGATACTGAAAACCCTAATTGGTCATCTCTCCCAGTTTTGGAAAATAATTGCCCAATTCCTTTTACATTGTGCAAAGTATTAATTGCAACCCCAAAAGATTCTTATTCACAGAATGAGAGCCTTAGTCATTCACAAAAGCAATCTAATAGTATCTAAAAGCACAGCACTTCCACTTTCCAATTTTATCTGAGAAACTATAAATAAGATTAAATTGGAAAGTGGAAGTGTTATGCTTTTTCAACTATGCTGTGATGCCAGCATCTATTCCATCTTCCCTTTTCCATTTATGCTGTGATACCCAGGGTTTAATTAGTCGTTTACTGGTATAAATCAGCCCCTGTGCCTCTTATTTCAAGAGACTGTTTTTCCCAAATGGTTTATCTGCTAAGGAAGGGAACTTAGGTGTTTTGTTGAGGCTCTTGGGGCATTTCTCTGGGTTGTGTGTTCAGTTTAGAAAGGATATTGGCCAATTCTCATTGAGGTGGCAACCTTCATCCTGGCTATTCTACTGTAGTTGGCATATTTCTCTCCTCCCAGCAACATATGTGGATTTTCCTGAGGGGTGAAGATCCTGGCCTATACAGAACCAGTTAATCTGGCAATTGATACTAGTGACATGAAAGCAAAAATGCTGAATTGTTTTTGCACCAATCCTTTTTGGTGGTGGTGGTGGTGATGATGATGATGATTTTATCATTATGGTCAGCAGTCAGTTTCTAACTGGAGAAAAGCAGAATATAAATCTACATGAGAAAATTCTACAATAGCTCTTAGCTTCCCAGTGAGAGGTGAATGACACACACAGAAGCAAACTTTATAGGTGTTACTAGGCTAGAGATCAGCTCACAGATAACATATAGAGTAATCAGATTCCCAGCCTTGGATTTTCTGAAGATTAGGATAAATGAGCCAGGCCCATCACTCCCTATACATCATTTTAGGACTAAAGTTTCCCCAGTGCCTGACCTGCAAGGACAAAGGTGATATGAAACATGTATTTTGAAATCTACATCACAGAAAGTAGCATCTACATCATAGAGGGTAGAATGTCAAATCTTGTTAAAGTGACGCCCAGCAATGTTTTAGAACAATAAAGTGACATTAAGAGGTAGGAAGCTGGTTAGACCTGTTTTTTTTCTTTTTTAATTTTCCCTATTCAGGTGGCTTGGAACTAAACTATGCATTGTCTTATAAAACTTTTGCTATTGTTGAAATTAGAGGATGAATGCTTATTGGGAAGAAACCCAAGTAACTGAGTTACTGTCCCCATTTTGAAGCTTCCTTGACATGTTTACTAAATTTAGTTGTTTCATTATACATGACTTGCTCATATGGAGATAGTGGAGGGCCTTCACTTGTTACGATTTATTTCTACACCAGGATCTTGGTTTTCTGGAAGTTAACAGGAAAAGAGAGCCAGAACCATAGTGTCCTTCTCATGCCTACCTGTGAATCACACAAAACTGCTGCATTGTCAGCATAGAGTAACATTGGAAGCCCTCTGCCTACCAAAAAATGAAGAATTGGGTTAAAAAGGGACTGGATAATTGCACTGATATATAAAAGAAAAAGAGGAGCTAAAATAAGCCCTGTCATCCATCCATCCATCCAATATCTATCATTTATCTATCTATCTATCTATCTATCTATCTATCTATCTATCTATCTATCTATCTATCTATCCATCCATCCATCCATCCATCCATCCATCCATCCATCTTCTATCTATATCTATCATCCTGCCTATCATCTATCTCTATCTATCTCTATCTCTACCTATCATATCAATCTATCATCTATCATCCATCCATCCATCTTCTATCTATACCTATCATATCAATCTATCATCTCTCTCTCTCTCTCTCTCTCTCACACACACACACACACACATATACACACACACACACACACATTCTGGCAGGATTGCTGCCATGAAGACATGTCTACAGTGCCAGGGCTTTCTTCCGGAGAAAGCAAGCAGTTCTGAACAGAGTACTTTTCTCAGATTTCAACTTGGGTGACCTTAGAAGAATTCCATGGCTGAATTGGCCCAGGTACCCCAACTAGTTCTGGATGGCAGCAGTTGTATCCTGCCAGAAGTCTCTGAGAAGTCCCTGAGCACTGCATGCCAGTAGCCTTGGTATTTGCTCTCAAGCAACTGGCTACCAGCACTATCCTTCCTCTAGACCTGGAAGTTTGGATTTAAACAACAGGCTAGACTAGGCTTGGGTTGGGTTGAATAAATTGCCTTTCAGTGTGTTATCCTACCATTGTTTTAGCATATTGTTGAATAAGGGTGTCATCTTAAGACACAATATTGTTATGTGAACATAGATATTGAGTTTTTAAACCCAGATTTAGGGTGTCCTGTGAATCAAGCCAAATAATTCTAAGGAGTAGCTCTCACTCATTATTTGAAAATAAATTTTTGGGTCGGGAAAGGCTGTCAAACACTCCTGCCCAATACTCTTTTAGCCTCATTTCCTAGTTTCTTCTCCTGATGATTATAGGGTTTGAAAGACAGAATGAGTTCTAGGGTTGGGAAGAATAGCAAAAATAAACACTTTTTTTTTAAAAAAATTGCACATTGTGTTATGTGTAGCATGTTACATAGAACTTTCCTCTCCAATATGTTCTCTCCAATTCAAATGTGATAAACCTACTTTTACATACTAACATGGTACATGTATTTAGAGAATACTATGGCAGATTTTTAGCCAAAACATCTGCCATGGTTTGCTGAAATATTTTCATCTTTATTAGCTGTTTTACTTAGTCACAAAAGAAAGGCAAATTGGTGTATTGGCCTATTTATTCAGTACTGTCTTATGCATGGAATTAAGAGTTAATTAGGTTTAAGTTTTAGAAGTGGTCTTCCTGTGTATGTGGTTAAAAACAGGTTCTCCTGCTGAAGGGATATGTCTGTAAGTTGTCCATAATACATGAGGTGAGTCTGTACTTTCAAATGTTAAAGGCTATCTTCAGCTGTTTCCTATCCTTGGAAATTATTAATATAGTCACTTGAACTATTTCTTCAGGTTTTGCTCATATTCTACATTGTTTTCCATTCTTGATTGGGTTTCTGAAGAACAACTCTATAATTTGTTTTTACTGTTCTTACTTTAATACTTGCTTAAGAGGTTTTCTCTTCTTTTACAGAGCTTCCACCCTGCTACCATTTCCACTTTCCCAGCTTGAAGCTGACTCATTATTGTCCTCACTGCCACCTACCACTAAACTCTGAGAATAGCCATTTCTCCTTCTAACTGTCCAGAAGAGTACAAAAAACAGCATTCAGTCAATGCCCCATCCTTATCCATGTTTTAGTTTGTGCTGTGTGCATTTCTCTTGTGATTTCCCCCACCTTCTAAAAAAGTGGTTGTCTGGAGGGAAGAAGCAAAGTTGCCAAGGGACTATCTCACTGTTTTGCAGAATTTCAACACTACTCATAGAAATATCACCTTTTGTATGACTCTAGATACACCAACAGCCATTTTCAGCAGCCAAACACAGAAGGTGAGATCACACAGGTACATGACTGCTTTTTGAAATGCTTCAGAGACCCCATGTGGAAATGCCCTTTTAAAAATAACTTCATCTGAGAACTTTTGATTAATGCTAAATTAATTTATATTCATTAAAGTTTTCAGAGGAAAACTTTATGGATCATCTGTAATGGGGGCTGCCAGGGGAAGCAGTTATATTTTGCATTTAGGGCATTGAAATACTTCTTACACAGGTGGGTTGGATCCAGATTTAATCAGTTATGTCATACTGGATCCAATTCCTCATGTTTAGTGACATTTCAATAGGCATGAAAAAATAATCCTGTTCAAATAGAGCTGCTAGTGTTGCTACTGAGCAGTCAACATCTACTAACTCCTACCTCAAGACATATAACATAAAATAAAAATTAAATCAAGTAGATAGACTTTAGTTTTGCATGGTCTTTACTTATTTTTACTGGAACCTCAGTGGTTCACTCTCTGCATATTAAGAAAGATAAGAAGGGAAAGAACAGGAAAGACAACGGTATAGGGAAAGAAATATGTGATTCTTTCAACTGTACGCCAAGTGCAGCAGTTAAGTATTGTAGGGTATAGGAATGAAGTGGAGATAAGGAGGAAATGAGAAAGGTAATCTCATGCAAGTATTTTGAGAGGCAATTCAAGTATACAGAACAGCAAGAAACGATAGGTAGGAGTCTTTTAAAAGAACAGAAAAAATCTGGATGGCAAAGGGAATTCATCTTTGTACTTGTGTAGAGACTAAGGAAGATGATTTTGAAGATGGATTTGAATATGCAAGAACAGTCACCTAGGCAAAGAGGGCTGAAACATTTTTAAGCTTTGAGAAAGAAGATGCTATTCAGAAGCAGCTCAGGCAGACGACTCCCTGATTCACTGGGGTATAAGAAGGGAGGGAGATACAGCACAAACAGACTTGCAAGATTTTGTTGCTATAGCTGATCGCAATAAAGGTAGTTTTAGTCTTCCTGTGGCATTGATTTCCTGGTCTGGTCTATCTAAAGGGGCTGACAACTTGGCTTTTATGTTTGGAAGGACAAAGTAATGGGTCTTAACCATGCCTCTGATAGGATTTCTTGCCAATGTCTTTAGTAAGCTAGAAAAATGTTAAGCATGATGTAATTTATGGTTTTTTTTTAGTCCGTCCAATCATGTCTAATTCTTGGAGACTACCTGGATAAGTCCCTGGAGTTTTCTTGGCAAGGTTTTTCAGAAGTGGTTTGCCATTGCCTCCTTCCCAGGGCTGAGAGAAAGTGACTGGCCCAAGGTTACCCAGCTGGCTTTGTGCCTAGGCAGGACTAGAACTCACTGTCTCCCAGTTTCTAGCCTGATACCTTAAGCAAACTGGCTCTATATGTTAACTACTACAATATTATTCAGTGAACAACTAATGTCCCCTTCTTCCCCAGATATATACCTCTAAATCCCAAAGTGGATCTAATTAGGCTTGGGATTTTGTGACCATGGTGTAGATGCATTAGCCGTGCACACATTGACATCAGCACTGGCTATCTTCACAGGAAACTGCTACCACATGTAAATCCCTCATATTGCATTATTTCATTGGACTGAAGCCCAGGAGTATAAAGGTAACATTGTTTTAAATAAATAGAAGCAGTTCACCTCCAGGAAGCTTCATGTAATTTGTGCACTCTTAACAGGTCACAAACAGAAAGTAGGAATAGTGATCCCCCTTGGCAGGTTAAATTAGAGAGGGCACAAAATTTAAGAGTGATGTTGATTGCCTCCTGCTGCCATGGAAAACCAGTTGCGTTTGTTTATTTTTGATGCATCAGCCATGCAGGCAAAGTATTTAAATGATTCTGGATGTGAGAGGAAGGACCGGCGGATTTAATGGAACACTTGAGAAAAGCTGTCATTTTTATGTTGCTTTCTGAAGGGGCAAGTACTTTAAACGAATGGGCAGGATCTGGCAGGGGATATATATATAAATATATATATAAATATATATATTTATCTGCACTCAGTCGTTACCAACTCTGCAGTGACTGCTTTTTTTGGACGAGTCCTTTTTGCAGTTTTCAAGGCAAGGTGTTTCAGAAGTGGTTTGTCCCTCTGAATTTCAAGAGTCATCTGATTCTCTCAGAAGCATATCAGCTTGTTAGTTTGATATACTATAGTATACTATTTGGGCCATAATTTGTGGGTTCCTGGTAAAGCTTCATGGGCTATGGTATTTTCTGGATCTTCCCTTCCAACAATACAGAGATCCATGCTTGGAGGAGGAGATGACCTTACAATTGTTTCAATATCAGGCAGCACATTGATGTTCAATAGGTGCTTTGCGTGCAAGCGTGGAGAAGCAGTGGATCCACTGGATCCAAAGCTTCTCCTTTCCTTCAACAAATATCTGGAATGGGGAAGAGCTACATCAGCCTAGTAGCATCATTCATTTCCCTCCCACTAGAATTACTGATTCATAGAGTTGGAAGGAGTCATTTAGGCCCCTGAACTTAACACTCTGCTTAGAGAAGGAATCTAAATTAAAACACCACAGACACACAGCCATCTAGCCTCTATGATTCAATGAATGAAGAGGAGCCCACCACCTCTCCGGGAATTGGTTCCATGATCAAATTGCTCTTACTTCTAGAATGATATTTTTCTAACATTCTAACAGAATCTGCCTTCCTTCCTGCACTTTAATTCTATTATTCCATGGCCTGCACTTTGGAGTACCAGGGAACAAGTCTTGGCCTTCTCTCAAGGATGAACATATTCAGCTTCTTCACTGGACTTAAGCTTTTAGTTTCTTGTTCATATTCATTTCCCTACTCAGATTTTGCTGAATCCTTCTTAAAGTATGTGCCCAGAATTGGACACTGTACCTGAGGTGGGTCTGATCAAAGCAGCATAAAATGGAATGATTACTTCCTCTGATTTGAAAATAATACTTTTGTTGATGCAGCCCAACATTTAAAGAGCCCAGCATTTAAAAAAAGAGAGATAATGATACAAAAAAACATCTACCCTGAGTAATGATAATTCAGTGGAGAAAAACTATGGTGATAAAATGAACTAAACGTAACAAAAATTATAAGAAGAAAATCCATATAATGTATAAATAGCTATATAAAATTAATTCAACCAGTAAACGTATAATTAAATCTGAACCATTTTACAACATTTTCTGTTGTCTCATTTTTAAAGCATAAAACTTTTTAAAAAATAGATAACAAACTCATATCCTGGATCCATTCCTTAAAATCAGGACAGTGACTTTCTTTCCAGTTATCCTCTTTGCATGTGATTATCCTCTTTGCCTTATGCCAGGTTTGATGAGCCAAAGCTCTTCATAAAGTGACAAATTCCATATTTTAGGAATATAATTAATAAAGAAGTTAAAGCTTCAAATTTCTTAATTCCTAGTACAAAAATTATCTAATGCCTATTCCTTTTAAGATGTTTTTTCAGGGGTCAAATACACTTGCAACTGTATTTTCTGTTGAATTTGTTTCATTTTAAATCATAAGAAATAAATTTCATGGTTTTTTAGTACCTGGACCCAATGATTTTCTGAAATTGGATATTCCAATTCTTCCTTCCACAGATCAAATATATAGGTAATACTAACTTTTGTTTCACTTTTTAATACCTTATAGAAATGAATTGGTTTCTGTTCTGAAGCAACCCAACAATTTTAACTGCCTTTTTTGCAGCAACATCATGCTGTTTGCTATATTCACTTTGCAATCAACTACTGTTCCAAGATCTTTTTACACATATCATTACTAAATATCTTCTGGTGTGCACACTTGAGTTTTCTTCCCTAGTGGAATAATTGTGGATTTAATTTTCATGTCTAGATTTTCAATCCATTCCTCTAACCTATCATGATTGTTCTGAATTTTATTTCAGTCTTAGGGTATTAGCTATTCTGCTCAATTTTTATGATTTGCAAATCTGATGAGCATTACCTTCATTCAAGTCACAAATACAAGTATTGAAGTACAGGGTTACAGATGAATTAAACTTTCTGAAGAACAAAAAAACAGTGATGGATAGAAGATATAGAGATAGATAGATGACAGAGAAAGAGACAGACAGATGATAGAGAAACAGAAGCCAGATATGTGAAAAAGGAACTACTATGGAAAGTTGGAATTATTCTTTAAAGTGAAAGAATTGTTTTTGAATCTAATATTACTGAAATAAGCCCTGGCAAATAATATTCCGTAGAGAAAATAATAGCTTGATTAAAAACACACTTTCAGAGCCCAAGAAAACAAATTAATGAGTGTACAAGCAGTTTATAGAAAAGAATAGAAAGAAATGGCTAAATAAAGCAAAACTTGTATAAAAGCTTCAAAAAACCTACATTCTCACTCTAATGTACATTTTATAAATATGATTAAACGAAACAATTTAGGGTAATGTGGAAAGATTTCATAACAAGTTTTGTGATGGAGATGGACAATATGTGCTCTTGGTTCCTCTCTGGAAGAAATTAAGTTACATTGGAACATTTTTCTGGAATCTGGAACAACCATATGAACTTTTCCATCATAAATGTGGGGTAAATGCACTTCTGACCACATGTGATAACTATTTACTACCATCTTTAGGTCCTTGATCTCATGGAAAGAGGGAATGAGCTTTGCCAGCTAGTTACATCCGAAACCCATTTAGTAGAAGAATGTACTGAGAGGGTCTCATGTAACCTGGATCCCTGTGCAATCTTGAAGTCCTAGCAGATATATCTGATATAATCGGAGGGGTTATGGCTGGTGAGTTCTAGTTCTTCTCCCTTGCTCATGCAGTCAGGGCCATGTGGACTGTGTCAAATACCTTCAATATTAAGATGGTTCATTTATTACTAGAGAAGGGAAATGGGATTCTGACCAAGTGAGAGAAAAAGCAGACTTCACTGTAGTTTCTTTTGGTGATTATGATGGAAAATCTGTGCAAAAGGAGGAGAATTCTCTCAAATCAAGGGTACACACAGTGGAATCTTGTGGGGAAGAAATCTATAGTGGTTCTGGCTAGAGTTTGAATTGCTGAATTGCTGAAGCAAGACTTTTCCCTCTGTGGAGTTGTTGGTGCCCTCTGAGCTTGGTTGTTCACTTATAGACATTTCATTCCCAACTAGGTAACGTCATCAGTGCAAGTGGCTGTAGGGTTTGCTGCCTGTTTATATGCAGTAGCTTGCCTGCCAGTTTTGGTGAGGATGTAGTTTCCTCCTTGGCGGTTCCTGGTTTATTGCCTTTCTGGTGCTAATCCCTGCTTTCCTGAGTGTCAGTTGCTGGAAGGGATGTGTTCTAGTCTTTTTTGTTTGTTTTTTTCTTTCTTCCCCATGTTTTTTCTTTCTTTCCTATGTTTTTTATTGTCTCTTTGGAATGTTGTGTCTATTGATGGCTGATTTGTCTGAATGCCAAGCTTCCGCGAATTCCCTAGCATTTTCGATTTGGATTTTTTGGGAATCAAAAGTAGTCAGTGCTGCTATATAAAAACAGGCAGGAAACCCCACACTCCCTTGGGTAATGAAAGGCCTGCAAGCAAACCACCAAGCTGAGAGAGCACCATGAACTCCTTAGTTCAAACCTGAGCTACAGATATTTTCTTCTATTGGAACATCTCCCTCTCTCCTTTTATCATTGTCTAACTCCCATTCTTTTCCTTTTTTCTCCACTTTATCCTCACTGCCCAGCAGGTTCCTTGGAGTAGGTCACTCAGGTCAAAGCCGTGAACTGAATTTCTTCATGAGGGCTTTTGAAATTAGGCTGCAGGATGCTCAGCTCTACAATTGTGATGGAATGGAATTATGAAGGCCGGACTCAGGGAGAAAACGTTTGTCTCCCTGAGTCTGGCCTTCATAATTCCATTCCATCACAACAATATAGCTTTAGAAGAACGGTGAAGATGGTTTTGACCAAGATGTACTTTGGTTTGTTATTAGTCTGTTTTCATGGTAGTGAATTATACTGTATTATTAGCATTGTTTAACCTTACGTACTTACTTCATATTATAAAATGTCTGCTTCATCAGTGACAGAAGTCCGATATGGCTGATTTTCTGAAAGATGAGTCAAAGATTTTGAGGAAAATGTATACAGGGAACCTAACCCCACTTGCACTTTACCATGGGACAGTCACACAAAATTGCCCTCACAGTCACACATCCTTGTCACAAGTGCAACTCACATGCACAACTTGTAGAAAGATTTAACAGTCACACACCCTTGCTCTCACAAAATTGCCCTCATCTCATCCTGAACCCATAAGTAACACTGCTGTAAATCATCATTAGGCATGCCAGTTTTAAAGCAGTATTTCCTACCTGAAGCTTACCCTATCCCACCAAGCTTTGAGGTATATTAAATTTGTAATGGTTTCTTACCCATTATCTTGGAAGTAAGATCAGCTGACCTGACATGGATAAGTGCAGACATGAATTTTGGGAAGACAGGGGATCTGCCCCTTCTCTTTCAGTCACTACACAGTGTTTGCCCTCTCCATTAGCACTTTGTTTTCTATGTTCCTATCTTCCACTTCCACTTTTCCTATTTTTGTCCCCAGCTGTTTTCTAAGTTCCAATCACTTCAACCTACCCCCAAATAAACCAGTCAGCTCCATTTCTCCCACTGTACAAGAACCAGCTAGTTGCATAGTAATGGCAAGATCTGCCACTCTTCTCTGAGGCTCTCTTTCTGCCCTGGTGTCTTCCTAGATGTTTCTTGATTTCACATTATTTTAACTTCACCACATCCTGAAATGTAGTACAGAGGAGATGCAGACAAACCAGCCTAGAGAAGGCAAACAGACTCCTGAAACTAAACTCACCACATGCCTGCTTCGCTGTCTTGATTGGGGGGTGTTTTTCCTATTGCTTGGTGACATGTTGAAAAGGACTGAAACGAAGCCAGAGGAGATAACAAATAATTTTGGCTGTAACAAGTGGCACACTCACAGATCAGAACAACATAATTGTGAAATCTATGTAATTTGGCATAGGTGGAAGAAGTAGACACAATTTGGCAATAAGGACAAGAAATTTTATGACGTTATCTTGTGCCATCTCAAGAATAGTTAGGTAGCACTTTAACTCAGTAGTGCAGAAAAGCTCAGGATCATATTATTTAGAATTCTCAGCTACTGGAATAGATCAGGGATTAGAGTAGAGGGGGGGGGGGGGAAGACAGCAGCATACAGATCCAGATGTGGTTACATTTCACTGAATGTTGCATCTGTTCCACCATACATAGCTGTGTCTTAATGCCTAACAACTGTTTTTAAAATGGATATAATGGGGGTAGGAAATAACAGCTTTTCAAAAATTTGTCTAAAGATGTAGAAATCCTCAGAGGACTGAATGGAACTTTGGATTGAATGTTGTAGTTAATTTGTCTTATAAACTATAATATTCAATCCAAAGTAGCAGATGACTTCAAATGAACTTTTAGTATCATGCAACACACATAAAAAACAGACAGAGCTTTGATCACACTGTGGCCACCATTTTGACTTTTTTGACCATCCCTTTTAGACACCCCTGGAGCCAAGAGTTGTACAGCAATAGTAACAAAAGTACCAGATCTCTTAAAAATATTTCCCCAAAGCCAAATATAAAGTAACAGCCAGAATACTGAGTTCCACAAACAATGGTCGAACAAGTGAAGTACATTTGAACAAATTATGCTCCTATAAAGAGTAACTTATTTGACTGCTGTAATACCCGGGAAGGCCAGTTGGAGCAGAACTGTGATGGAGAATTTGTGGTCCTCCTAATGTTCCTAAAGTACTACTCCCAACATTAATTGTCATTTACCAGTCTGGTTGGGAATGCTGGAAGTTGTGGTTCAGCAACTTCTGCTGGATCAATGTTTTTCCTCTGATGCAGACAATACTAACCTTAGATAGACATATGATTTGACACAATATGAGAGTACTTGTATGATACTAGAATCATGATCCAATATTATGCAGTCTTTGATAATAAGTAGACTGTGAGTTAAACACTACCTGCTCTTGGTCTAATTGGCTGATCCCTTGTAGGGAATTCATTCTTCCAAAAAGGACTGTAGAAATAATGTCCTAAAACCAGATTGCCAGAAGTTACGTATGTATAGTGCGTGTGTATGCTTTTAATAGCATAGAAGTGGATTTTAAATTGCCTGTTAGATATTTAAAATGGAATCTAGCAATTATACATATCTTTCTGAGAAATATGATACACTGAAGAGCAACTATTGAAAGTTTCAACCTCAACAACATTTTAAGTTGTTTTGATTCCAAATAGCCAAGAACACCTCCCATCTTCTGTCCTTTTTCCTTCCATCCAGTCGTGATGCCACAAATTGACTTGCCCTTGGATCGATCAGGTAATGTTTTCTTCTGATTCCCAGGGGGTGTTAGTGGGCTTTTGCATCTATTTTATATGGATTTTAATAGAAAAGCAGAAGGCAAACCTTTCCTTCACTCTTGATTTCAACAAGCAAAAAAGTACCAACTATTGTTCTTTTATGACATATCAGGGGATGAGTTGGAAGCAGTTCAGTGAATTATTAAGCCTAATGTTTTTCTGAGCCAAGAAATATAGATTGAGATTTTGCACAGAAGGAAAAAATGTGAAAGCCAAAATCTTTTTCCAGTCTTGATACATTTACCATATGTTTTCTCTTTGTTTTTAACAGCTGTAATAGTAGTCATGCTTATGTCTTTAGGGAAGTGGGGCTGAGGAGTTATAAAACTAACAAAAAATAATCATCATGCTAGTAACATAATAACAGCACAACCAGTCCCAGCCAAAATACCAGATTCATCTAAGTATCAAATGAGGTGCCACAAGGATGAGTCCTAGGTCATCTGCTCTTTTTTTTTTCCAAATAATTTTATGAAAGATTGTAATTACAATAGTAAACACTAATACAGACTAAAAGAAAGAAAAATAGAAAGAAAGAGTAAAAGATTATAATTACAATAGTAAACACTAATACAGACTAAAAAAAAAGAAAAATAGAAAGAAAGAGTAAAAGGTGCAAAGGGAAAAGAAAAAAAAGACAAAGAATAGAAAGGAAAGAAAAGTAAGAATATAGTAAAGAAAAAGAAAAGAAATATATGAAGAAGTAATATATTTCTTTCCAACTTCACAATTATAAACCATTTTACTAACTTTTCACCTCCTCTTAAATTACTACAAATGATCTTTTCTTCTACTATCCCATCTCTTATCTATAAACAAATCCTAAAGCATTGTCATTTCAGTCCTGGTGTCAGCAAAAGTCCATTAAGGGTTACTAGAAATAACAACATATCTTATTTTAAAATTGATCAAATAAACCAACTTTATATCCCTTCCTTTTAATTTTAACAATCTTAATCTTTAGTCCATTTAAATAATGTCATAGAACTTGATTTCATTTCTTCTTTATCCCTTCTCATGAGATTCTTCAAAGCTTTAATAATCTCTTTTGTAAGTCCAATATGGAAAAATTATCCAGGTCACTCTTTTGGTTTATTGTTTGTATGTCCCTTTTAATTATTATAACATCAGGCAGTTTCTTCTGTATGTCCAGTATAACATCTTTTTCCAGGTCATTCTTGTAGCCTGTCATTTGCAAATCCACTTCCGACTCTGTTTTGTCAGGTAAAACTTGTTCCTCTTCCACAACATCTTGTAGACACAGTCTATCCATAGAGGCAGACATCATTGTTGACATTGTTAATATTAGCTTTTGACTCCATTTAGAGTGTTAAAATATTTTGCACCATTCTGTAACTGTTAGTTAAGTTTATGTGTTCTTCTCCTTTAACTGAAATCTTTAGTTCCCACTAGTGTCCAATTTTAAATTCTTATCTTATTATGCTTTTAAAAAAATTGAAAACAATTTGACTTTCCCACAGGAAGGATTCTTTATAATTAATTCCAAAATCTTATTTCAAATTTATCTGGATCCTTAATCCATTTATAACTTTCTAAAATCAAAGTCTTAATTACCCTTTTGCTATTTATTTCAATTTTTTTTTAAAGTTCTTAAGCTTGTAGTTAAAATTTTCTTTCATTAAGGATTGAAGGCAGACTCACCTGGTGTTTCCAAACTTGTCAATCCAAAGGTTTCTAATAGCTGAAAAGTAGTTAATAAGCAACTTCTGAATTAGAAAAGGAAGTATGTGAACTTAGTGTCTGTTTAAAGGTGCTGACTGTGTTTTGAGCAAGAAGGCTATTGCCTCATCTCCCAGTGCTCAAAATCTGCCAGAGACCACTGTCTTGCAGTCTCCTCATGAGGAGCAACTGTCTGGAGCACTTGTGGGTGATCTCAAGTCCTCTCTTTGTTTGGAGAGGAATTATGAAGAGCCGGTCTACTCACCAGTTATTAATTCTTTGCCACGGTTGTCGGCTCTACTTTTCTGCAGAGCTGTCTTCAGTCCACCATTTCTTCTTCTGGAGGTCCAGGTCATCTGCTCTTCACTATTTACATTAATGATTTGGATGAAGAGGTATAAGGAATGTTTATGAAATTTGTAAATGATAGATAGTTAATAGTCTAGAAGACAGAAATGAGATACAAATATCTAGATAGTTTGAGCGATATAAATTTGACATATAAATAGATAAAATAAATGAATAAATAAATGGGCTAAAAGTAATAGTGAAACCACAAAGACGATTGTAAGGTTTCACTCAGAAAACAAAGATGAAATATAAAGTATAAGGTAGGGGATAGCTGGCTTAATAAAAGTAGTCGATTGCCAGTTGAATATAAGCTAGCAGTGTGATGTGGCTGCAAAAATAAAATTCAATTTTAGACAGAAGTATAGAAATATAATTTCCAAATCACAGGAAATAATCATTCTACTCTGCACTAGTCATTTTAATATGGATTTGGAGAAATTAGAAGGCCACCAAGGATGTTTATTTTACTTTCTTGAATCTAATTTCTTCCATCGCACTTCTGAGGTGGAAGTCTCTCTATTTAGGTCACTAAAAGTTACATATGACTAAGGAGCTCCAAATAATGAGGATGCTACCAAATGTTTCTTCAGGGGAAAGATTTCTGTCCCCAGTGAAAAAATACTAAGCTATCCCTACCCCTTCATTGGTAAACAAATCCCACCAATTACCTAAATAATTTTTTAAAAACTTTTTAACGGTTACTGTGTTTTTCTAGCAGCACACATAGATAACGGCCATGAATACAGAGTAAGCTTAGCTTTAACAATGCGGCATTCTGTTTATGGCTATGCAATCATTTTCTAAACCCAACATTTGCCTTACTTGGCAATGACAGATGATTATTTCAGGAATCCCATTAATGTCCTGTGAAGCAATTATTGGACAGGACAGTTGGTCTTCAGAAAAGTGATGCAATCAGTTGTTTTTTTGAAAGAGCCCCTTTCTGTTCTTTGATAGCTTAAGAGTTGCCTTTCAGAAAACATTATTCATCTTGACAGGACTCGCGGGAATCAGGATAAATGCCTTTTTTCATCTTTAAACTCTGATTTATTAGGATGCTCAAGCCCTGATGAAAACGTAAGCATTTCCTCATGTATATGGGTCTTCGTGGTGGTGGTGGGGGGATGAGGTGAAAGACAAAGTGATCATAGCTTTGGGTAGTGCTCGAGCAGATGCTTGACTCCATTCCAATGATGGCTAGAAAATATTAAAGTTATATTTAATAATTTTAATAAAAGATTATGTTTTTTCATGGGGAATCTTTTCAGGGGGAAAGTAGACATGTGGAAAGGGAGCACACATTGAAGGTAAAGGTGTGTTTATTTATTTGATTTCTTCACTGCCCAATACTTTTTTTTTTCAAAATATGCAAGATAAGAAAAGGAAGCCTTGCGTTTATCAAATACAGTGTTTGGGGTCACACCTCAACTTAAGCCATAAACCAAATAAATCACATTTTGGCTTAACTTGATGGGTGAATCCAGGCTCTTTCTTTCCTTGACAATTAATACTTACTGAAGTTTTATACATTTCATCTCTTTCACCTTTAATGATTGGAATCATTGCCCTATCTTTTTTTTTTTTTTTGCTTTACATGATTAGCCAAGATCTTACTGGGTCTTTTACCATTCTCCCAGTATCTCTGTCATAAACATGTTAGCATAAATTCTGTCTGCTGTGATATTATAGTAGTTAATTCATATTTCTTTTTCTGTATTTCTCTGTACAAAACTGTAGATGGGCATCTAACCATCAGAGCCAGAGTGTGTGCCCATAAATGTTTCAATTCATCTTTCAAATTATTTTCCCTTTTATTTTTAATCTTATTTCTGTGTGATGCATAAGCAATAATTCTACCTTGAATGTACGCTTTATATGCTTCCCATTCAAAAATTCAGGCGCTTGATGTTTCTGAATTCAGATCAAAATATTGAAAGGTTTCTACCCACATTTGTTGTACAAATTCTTTATAATTCAACAGGGAAACATTAAGATACAAATTTCTCAATACCTTAACAGGTTTCTGACACACACATTTCAAGTAGTGTGTTTTCTCCTACTTTTCCACTATTTAGAGGAACTAGATAAGGATGTCCACTTTCACCCTTGCTTTTGAACATTTACGTGGAACCCTTGGCTTGTGCAATAGCCAAGGCGACACAGGAAGATCTACGGAGTAGTACACAACTCAGTTGAACACAAACTGGTTTTATTTGCAGACATTTTTTTATTTATTTCTAAACCTCACACTACTATTCCAGTGTTGATGCAAAGGATAGATGCCTTTAGTAAAATAGTAGGATACTCTATTAACTGGTCCAAATTGGAATTGATGCCAATAGGTGAAAATTTGGTTACCCATTCATTTAAGGAATATCAATTCCGTATTTGCACCAAATCTATTAAATATGAAGGTATGTATATACCAAAGGATATAACTCAGTTAGCAACAATATAAATGAAATATATAGAGAGGTTTCTTCAGATATTGATAGAGGTCATTAAACCTCACCCTTTGGGGAAAGGTGAATGCTCTCAAAATGAACATTATTCCCAGATTCATTTATATTCAGAGGAATTCCAATTTTTATATCTGGAAAATATTGTCAGTAACTAAATTCTTTGTTTAGAAAAATTTTATGGGATTCTTCAATTCTGAGAATATCTTTACAGAAAATGAAATTATCAATTAATGAGGGGATTCGGTCTTCCGAATCTGGAGCTATATCATCAAGCATTAAATACTGGAAGCCAACAAGTGGTGCTAATTTTCCAATTTGGGCAACTTTGGAATATACATATATAAAACCTTTGGTCAGATGGACAGTATTGGGATCTAATTATACTAAAACTCTAGTATCTCTGGAAACAATTTTGTCAGTTAGAAAGCTATGGAACATAATGTCTAATAAAAAAAGATTTGACCCTTTTTCTCATGCCAAATTGACTTTAAGGGGAAACCCAACTTTAAAAATTGGGAAAAAGATGGTGATATGGAAAAATTGGATGGAAGCAGGGATATTGACTTTGGACCAACTGATGGATGACAAAGATGAATTTTTAATGTATTCTGTCTTAAGAGATAAATATCATCTATCAGATGTAACCCAATGTCAATATTTACAGCTACATTTGTACTACATCCATTCTTTGGACCAGCAGCATTTTTAGCTTCTGAGACACCTGAGATATTAGAGCAACTTGTTAAATCCTTTAAAACTAAAAAGCCGGCTATTAGTTTTTATCGATATCTGTTATCAATAAATCAATTTGATATGCATAAACATTAAGATACCAATTTCTCAATACCTTAACCAGTTTCTGAAACACACATTTCAAGTACTGTGTTTTCTCCTACTTTCCCACTATTTAGAGGGGTGAATGGAATAAAGAATTAGAGGTCTGTATATTGCCTAGACAATGAGAGAGTATCTTAACTTCTATAGCAAGACTATCAATGGACCTTAAACTTATTGGACTCCACTGTGCCTGCATAGGAAAGGATTGTCAAAAACAGCATTTTGTTGGATATGTAATAAGGACAATGCCTCTTTAAAGCACATGTTTCTACAATGTCCTATACTTACCAAGTTTTGGGAGAAAGCAGTGGACTATATAGATATGATTGTGCAAAAAAAGCTAAAATTTTCAGAGGGTATTTTTTTGAACTATATACCTGGTACATGGAACTTGACAACTGGACAATGTAAATGGACTCTCTGTGCCCTTACTATGGCCAAAAGACTGATATTGCAGCATTGGAAAGGTAAATGTAAGGCCCCATTTATTCAATGGATTGAAGACCTGATTGCACTTGCCACTTATGAGTGGATTGCCTATAGACATAGACTTTGTATGGACAAGTATAATGAAATATGGGATTCATTTATACAAAATACAGTAGGTTAAAAAAAACATGATAGTCTTATAAATCTATTAGAAATATATATGTACTTGAATAATATTTGTATTAGATAAGTATATAGAATTGAATTGTTTATTGTTATAATGATATATTAACACTTTTTTCTCTTTGTTGTATTTTTTTCACTTTTTTGTTAAACCACTTTTATGTATTTAGCAGAGTATGCTAAAGGATGCTAGGTTCGCCCAAACTACACTTTCTAAAGCACGTTTGGATTACAAATAATTTAAAAACTATAGAGATCTTCTAAGCAGGAGAGCAACTAGACCATCTAGTGTGTATTCCTTCAATCTGGAGTGTGATTAAAGTGAAACACAAAGAAACAACTATAAGGATTTAAAATAATTAAAAGCAAATAACTTACCAAGATTTTGAACTACAAAAATTTAAAATGGATAAAGGGATCAGTTACATTTGGAATTGTTGACGTTTAAGTATTTTTGAATTCATTAAATAAATAATACATACCTCCATGGGAAAGAGGACTGTTTAAACTTTCCAAGAGAAATGAATGGTTGACTTTCTTAAATAAAGACAAAAGGAAAATTGCAAAAGATCATAGACTATAGAGCTATGGTGTGCTGAAGGGGATCAAAGAGTTAAGGATATAGAGAAAGTGGAGGGGGGAGAGAAAGGCTGTCTTGTTTGCTGCTTTTCCTTTCTGGTTTATAAATTAAAAGGGAGAAATGGCTGTCACTAGCAAAACAGTGGAAGAAGAGAGGAGAGGATCATTAACAGAGCAAATAATAGGGATTACAACACAGATTCTGCAAAGGATGTTTGAAGAATTGGGGGAGAGTGTTACAGTATCAATGACAGCTTCAGTTACTGAATCTTTTAAGAGAGCTGCTTACACTTGAAGGGAGAATGGAGGAAAGATTTGCAAACATAGAAGAAAAAAATGAATTAAAAAATTGGACAAATTAAGGGAAAAATAAAACTTTTGGAAACTAAGAGAGAAACAATAAATCAATAGATAGAAAAAGAACAACCTGGTGAGTATATTAAGGAGAGGTTTGTTGAAGTCTGAATAAATTTTTGGAATGGGATGAAAAAGACATGGATGCAGAAGTGGACAAGATGTACAGAATTAATACAAGATATGTAAAGTCAAGAAATGTACCAAGAGACATTGTACACCTTGTCAGGAAGAAGACAAGAGAGCAGGCTTTACAACAACTGTGTGAGAGAAAAAACACACTTTCCTGATGGATAAACTCAAACAGAAAAAGATACCATTCTGATGGGACAAATTGAAATGACTGATTAGATTTAAACAAAAAAAGATACTACTCTGTTGGGATGACCAGGGATAAAAAAAGAGGTACTTTCATAAAAGACTGGAAACTCTTTATGGACTTTTTGTTGAAATTGTATAAAAATGACTTGGTGATTTTTGGATTTGTTGATTAAAAAGTGTTCTGTAGTTGTTGGGCCCAGAAGAAGTAGAGTGAAGAGAATAAAGATGATGCCCTTGATGGAGCTATGCAGCTACTGTTGCCTAAGCAGAAAGGGCTAAAACATTTTTTAAAGTCCAGAACGTCCAGTCAACATTAAGAAGTAGCTTAGACAGACGCCTCCCTAATTCACTGAACTATAAGAAACAGGAGGAGGAACAGCACAATCAGACTTGCAAGATTCTGTTATTATAGCTAATCTCAATAAAAGTTACCCTGCCTGAGGAGTTGATTTCTTGGTCTGGTCTATCTAGTGGGGCTGACATAGAGCCTTCAATAAGTTAGCCTCTTCCTCTGGGGCTGGTAACCATGGAGCCTTCTCAGGACACCAAGAAGATACTTTAGTTGCTAGAACCTGATGAAACAGAACAGAAAATCAGTTTGTTTGCAGTACTGGTAAATCAGGCAAGAGCTGGCAAGTGAGGAATAGGCAGGGAAGATCAGATGTTCTTCCTTATCAATCTCAGCTGCATCAAGATGAACAGGGAATGGAGGGGTTTTGTATGTCCTTACCCAAGGTGTAGATACGACTACCTATATGGCCCCAGACCCAACACCTGCAACAATTATGGATTTCAGAACTGAAATATAAAACAATATTGCAGAAAAGGCAGAGGCAAACCACTTTTGTAATGTTGCCCAGAAAATGGCATGGATGGAATCATCAAAAATTGAGCAAGGTGGTCTTTATCTTAATTTGCAACATCCCATGGGTGGGTAGATGGAAGCAGACAGGGATGAATATATACTATGGTTTTGTTTCAAGTCTGCTTCTTTCATATAAATTACCTACTTGATTCAGAGTGTTTCTTATCTTAAACAGAATATCAAAGAGGTTCTATTTGCATTCGCCAAAAATGAGCCTTCTGTAAAAATATGAATGTCAAGTCTTTTGAGTGCCATTATTTATACAATATGGTGCAAATAGTGTGCTCATATGTGTGTGTCAGAGACAGAGAGAAAGCAAATATGATAGTGCCCCTCCCCCGTCCCATATGTTGGAATCCAGCTATAGTCCTTGGACGTGCTGGCTGAGGGTGATAGGATCTGTAATCTAAAATATATGTAAAGAGCTAGGTTGAGAAAGTCTGCCCTAAAAGGTCTTAAGGCTGTAATTTTTGTGGCATGAGAATTACATAATTAACCCTCTGAAATTTTCCCTCAATGTAATTGAAAAGCAAGTAATGATGGGAATATTTTGCTTCAGAAACCAAGTCTATTTTCTTAAATCTAAAAGTGCTTAATGGTTGGCCAGCATTAAATGTTGGCATAGCTTTGAAACCGGCATGCGTGACAGATATACTTTGAAGCGGATTCATATTTATAGCTAACACCATTTCATGCCTAGCAGTCCCACCTACTTTGAATCCTTTTCCACAACCCAGTAAATATTAAAACATGTGTATATTTTATGTAGACCAAACTTGGATTTACTTTTTCAGAGGTGGATACAAATTCCAGAAACCATGTTAGGTCATTGGCAACTGAGTCAACAATATTGCTACAGTATATCCATAAAAGTTCCTTTCCTCTCCAAATGTTCTTAAAATTGGGCCATTTAATTGAAGCACAGACAAAACTTCATTTTTTTCCCTTTTATTCTTGGACCTCAAAGGCTGCAGTGGACATGATAGTTGCTGGAGGGCTTTGGGGAGGGGGCACAGTAAAAACAGATACGTTAAATTTCCCAGAGTTTTCACAAGCCTACTTGGAGATCTTTTTTGGGAGAGAGGAGAGAAGAAACTCAAAAATGTTCTGCCAAAAATTGACATTGTACCACCAAATTTGGATGGCATATTTTTAAAGAAGAGGAGTGACCCTCTAAAACAGCTTTGCTCAACTTCAGCAACTTTAAGATGTATGGACTTCAACTCCCAGGATTCCCCAACCAGCATGCTGGGGAAGTCCACACATCTTAATGTTGCTGAGGTTGAGAAACACTGCTCTAAAGTTGCCTTGGATCTTCTTTGTGCCATCACATTAAATTCAAACCCCTACTGAATGCTGTAAAGAAATGAAAAGAAAAAGATGGCTCACTCAGATATTTAAATTTATTAAAATATATGCCCTAAAAAAGCCCTCAGAGATTTGAAGCGGAACCCACATTTCTACCTCCACACAATGCTTTAGGCCAACCATTTCCAAAGCCTTGTCATATCACTCACACTTGAATTCGTGCCTTCACCTCTTCCTCCCACACTTTGCGAAGCCAACTGCTTCACATTTCGGTGTTGCAAACCTAAATGCAGGTGTGACCATAACTCTCAAGTGCTCCATTTGAAACTGGCTGCCAGTGATTAATCAATTCACAGCCTAGATAATTAGATCATGAATTCAATATATTATAGTGTTGTAGTCCTAGCAACTTATGGTACACTTATTTGATCTTGCTTGTAAAAAATATTTCAAGATATTGTACATTACTCTATCAAAGCATTTAGCATCACATGGACAACCACTGACTACTATGGCTAAAACCATTGCAACCCACTGTTAATTTGTGGGTTTATAAAATGCAAGGTGTTATTGTTTTTCCTAAATGTCCTTTTATCACAAGTACTGTTTGGCTAAGAAATGTTCAAATGAGATAGAAGTAATACTCGCCTCACATTGCCATTTCACACCACCAGTGTCACCTTCTTCTCAGAAAAATAACTACCATATGTCTTCGCTTAAAAACAAACTGGCAAAGAATTATTTCCTACTTAAGTTTTGGACAGGAATAAAGTTAGGACTGTAGCTTCTCTAGAGATAAGAATAACTCTGTTGGATCAAGCCAAGCCCCTTCTTAGAGGAGCATGTTGTTTCTCACAATGTCCAGCCAGATATCTTTGTTGTGTTCAGAAGCAGGAAATAAAAATCTATTCCTCTCTCACCATTGCTCCCCTGCCAGTGGTATTTGGAGGCATGCTGTTCCCAATTTGGAGGTAACTCTGAATCATCAGAGCTAATATGCCTTAAGAGACCCGTCTATGAATTAGCCCCTCTCCTTTTAAAGCCATACAAAACAGTGGTTATCACCACATCTTGTGCTAATTCTCTGTGTGAAAAAATATTTTTTTTCTGTTCTAGATCTCATTCCAATCAGCTCATTGGATGATCCCTGGTTCTAGTGTTTTGAGAGAGGGAGAAAAATCTATTTCTATCCAATTATCCATGCCATGCATACATCTTGATCCTATTCCTTGCTCATTCACTTTTTTCCTAAGCTGACCCATGACTCTTAAATGTACTCAATAACTTTTTAATGAGGAACTTTGTCAAAGATTTTTTAAACGTCCAGATGTATCACCACTTTTTATGTGCCTTTTCTTAGGCACAGTCTTTTGGGTATAAAGGAACTGGGATTCATTAAGGTATCCTGGACATGAATATAAGAGTAACCAAAGTCCCACATTATATTACAATTAATTCTCTTTTGCATGTTTCCCTAATTTCTTTCACTATATTGAAGTCACCACCAGTACTTTGATAGGCAAAAGCATATGTCTGCTACTTATGGCCAGCTTTGTTAACTGTAATAATCTATGAAGGGATCCAATCTTCCAAAGTTTTCTAGTACATTAGATTTTATCTCCTTTTCTATATAAAGAGCAACACTTCCTCCATGATGTCTTTTTCTTTTTTATAGAGTTTGTATCCAGGGATGACTATATATATATCCCACTGATGGTTTGTTGTTTCATCCATTAAATTTGCATTCTTGTTTGCAACCACACACTAACTTTCCCATCTTGGCTTGGAGATCTAAAGCATTGGTATAGAAGTATCTGTACACCATGTCACTTTTCATATGTTGTTGTCTTGAGCATTTTTATGGCCTTTCCATTCCTTGATCTGCCTATTAAGGAATATTAGTCTGATCCTTCAAAATACCTCCAAATCAGATGCTGTCCAGCATTTGTCAACTTTCCCCCAAAGATCAGTTTAAATCTGGTCTGCCATCCTTTTAATAGTATGTGCCAGCAGTATGATTCCATTTTGGTTCATGTGGAGTCCATCTTGCTTGTACAGGTTCAGCTTGTCCCAAGATGTTCTCCAGTGCTGAATCTCCTCTCCTGGCATCATTGTCTCATCCACATGTTGAGATCCCTAAGCAGTGCTTGTGTAGCTGATTCTCCACATGGAACAGGTAGCATTTTTGAGAATGCTAATTTGGCAGTCCTGGACTTCAATGTGCTACTTGCAGCCAAATTCAGCTTCTAGGACTGGCACCATGATTGTTGTCTCCTTCCCAGCACTATCCAAGAGCTTACCTAGAGGACATGTGATATGTGTATTCTTTGCACCAAGCAGGCAAATCAACATACAAGCTAGATGCCCATCACAAATTCATCTCTCTGTGTTTCTCATGATAAAATTACTTACAACCAAAAGTGCTTAACCCTCCTGAGGAGTATTTCAGTAAGAGAGGATATGGTTTAATCACAAGGATTGGGTTTGTCCTACAGGAACCTCATTCTTGAAATGATGTTTTCCTTCCTTCCTTGCAGCAAAGGAGTTATCATCTTGAGGCTAAGATGAAACTGTGAGATAAGAGTGGTATTCCAAAATGGAATTCCCCTTGTGAGATGTTGCGTCCTCTTCAAAGAAATTAGAAGTCAGAATTCAAACATATAAAATTTTAGCAAGATGCAATAAATGTAATGTGTGTGATGAAAATAAATTGAGTCATTTAAAGGTGATCCACTGAAATCAGTGACTAACTTACTGAAAGTATGACTAATTTTGAATCTAACCCAATATCATTTCCCACTTCTCCAAAGGATTTTAATTAACTTTAATATTTTACCTTTCAAAACAGAAATTCATTTACAATTTTAACATTAGTTAGAACGTGGTGTGGGTTTGTGCAAGAGAAGACAGTAAAGGGAAAATTGGAAGAATAGAAAAATACGTGAATGTTTCAGTGAAGGTACTGATGCATTAACCTAAAGATAGTGATTGCTTCAGGCTTATGAAGCTAAATTATGAGACCAGTTACAAAGCTGCAGATCATGGGCCATGTTCAAACAGTGAAAAATGTGCTGTCCCTAAATGATGACTCATAGTGATGGGGTATGTTCACTGATTTCTCTTCTCTCAGACCTTTAATACTTTTGAAACTAGGTAAAACTTTTAATGTTTCGAGATCCCATTGTACTAAAACTCAGATGCCTAGGAAGAAAGAATCAGGATACTTTTAAACCTTATTATTACATAAAATGCTATATCCTCAGGATGAATTAAGAGCGATAATGCCTACAGCAGTGCTTATTATTTGGCTATAAAAATGGGTTTGTAGCTTTTAGAGATCCACTTCAGTCCGAACAGTGTGATTATCTATGTTGCTGCAGTACATAATTCATGCTTCTGTAATGCTGAATGCAAGAAGCTTTTGTGTGATAGTTTTGTGTAATCTTTGCACAGCTGGAATTCAGCAATTTAACAGGTCACTTCTGACCTCTGTTCAGTGTTGTCATAGGGTGCTGAAATCTGTGGAAATGTTAAGATTTCTTCTAGCCTAGATCCTGATTGCTACTTTTCACCTTGTAGCTGATATCTTTTGTTTAATATATTTACAGAAATATGCTTTCTTCCCTTGTGGTATGTTTTTCTCATAGCAAAAGAATCTGCAACAGCTTTTGCTCTTGTGATTATTTTTCCTGCTTTTTTTAGGGTGAAAACTTCTGTAGCACTTTATATGGGACAGATTGTTCTTTCCCCGGCGGAATACTCTTCATCCAGAATTACTGCAAACTGTGTTCATAGCATGCCCTCGTCCGATCCATGCTGTGGAACGTCTTTCTAAATAACCACATGCAGAATTATCTTCAACAATGGCTAGTTCAAATTACAGCCACACAGTGGGATGTTCAAACATGTTATGCTTCTAGGCACATATCTGAGATTATAATGCCATAATCCCTTTGTAGTTCTAGTTTTTGAACATCCAAATCAACATTTGCCAGCCTGGTTCTTTTCAGAAGTGCTGGAACTACACTTCCCAGAATTTTCACCAGCATAATCTGGAAGATCCAGATTGGAGAAAACTGATCTAGATTATAGCTCTTGAACTGATTTTGAATAGAACGTTTAAAGAAATATCTGTATGTCAGAAGTCATTGGCAAGGCATCAGTCAGCCAAGTACACCAGCAAGAGTGAGCTCTCCTTCCCATAGTAATTTCTTGGATGAGAAGGAATAGGAGGGGAGGAAAGCAAATGAAATAATAAAAAAAGAGTTAGCCCTCCTTCCCATATTTGCTTTAGTTTCATTCATTTGGCTTCAGCTCCACCAAATGCCAACCCTCAATACAAAAAACTCATTGATGATCAATGTGTTAGGTGCATGCTGGATACACGAGGTTGTACCTCATGCAGTGGTGAAAGCTGGCAAAAACAGTTTTAAGGAGTTCAGAGGTCCTAAACTGGGGTGTCTTGTAACCTTCTTTCTGCTTTAGCTCAGTAATCATATCATAATTTAAATTTAAAGATAATCAGATAATGGGATTACACTTTTTTAGGAGAAACAGACTTATTTTTTAATGGACAAAAAGAGAGAAATGTGTACATTGTATTGAAGTCTGGTTTTGCTTTATGGTATTTTATTGTAGATCAAGGAAAAGCTTTGATTTTCAATACTTTTGTATTTTCTGTAATTTTCTAACTTATTTTCATCTAAAATGTATACGTAGTAGGATCTCAGTGTTTAATTTAGCCTATATAGCTGCGCCTTTAAAAGTGGTGTATAAGAATCAGTGTTAAGAGCAAATGAAAAGTGATTTCTACTTATTTAAATTATCATTTGTCAAAAGATCCAGTTAGAAGTCCATCTGGTTCCCTATTCCAATGGTGAGCAATCAATTAAACAATCCTGATACAGTTGCGCAATAGTGTTGAATCTGATTTTTACAAGGAGTTCAGCTGACATCAATCATGATAGAGCATAGAGATACATGGACCTGGGATATGTATACGTGGGGTTTTTCAATCACCAAGACAAGGAAGGTGACACTATACAATCAATTTTATTAGAAGACCATACATTTAAACATTTATGGAGTATAAAGTATTTTTAAATGTGTAATGATGACCCAAAACATTCACAGCTTAATTCATACAATATAGTATATTGCACATTACATGTTTTGTTCATCAGATCTACACTGTTGGGCAAGTATATGTGTAATTTTTGGAATGTTGGCCAACTTGTATAACTTGTTCTCACAGCACAGTATGGTTTTGTCCAATGCAGCTCCTTTACACAAGGGCCCTGCATGACTGGTTATCTGAGAAAAATCCTACTGAACTCAGATTTATTACTGAGTGCAGTGGGCTAAAGATAACTTTAGGACTGATGGTGGACTTGAACTTGCTTTCTCTCCTTGGTCCTGTTCCAACGTCTTCAGCACTGCACTGTATCACACTGAGCAAATATGCTCAGATTGTTTTTCTCTAGGGTTTCTGGGTTACAACAGAACATTTCAAAATAATTATTTAATTGGAGAAACACAGATTTAGTACTTTTCTCATGTTCTGCCCATTTTAAAAATCAGTATCCTAGTTTCCTACATCAGGTTAAAGCAAATCCTGACATAAGCTTTCAGATCAAATCATGAAAACTTTCCCCCCTTTTTCTCATAATGTGACAGAATGAGGACAGGTGAAATTTGATTTGGCTATAAGTATTGGCTTCATAATGCAGGCAGTTTTCATTGCCTCATGTCACAGTTATAAAGCCAAATCAGACTGAGAGCTGGAAGCATTATCTGAAATCTGCCTTGCCATCATGATATAGCCAAAAATAATTGTCTATTCTGGTGGTATCTGAAGCCAAATCATAGTGAGATTAATGGTTCCTGTTTTTTATCCTGTTTATATATATAAACAGGATTCTAAAAAAAGATAAAAAATAATACAAACTAATATAAAGTAAAGGAGAAAAGAGAAAAAGAAAGAAAGCAAAGAGAAAGCAAAAAGTGCAAGCGAAGAAAAAAAGTTAAAGCAAAATAGAAAAGAAAGAAAAAAATACAAAGCAGCGGCTTCCGATATTCTTGACAGCAATTATAAGTACAGTTACATTTTAACCTCTATCTCTAAAGTTATGTCATAATGCTCTTCTTTCTATAATCTAGCCTGTCTAATCATCAAAACCATAAATCACAAGTTCATTTTTTAAAAATTTTTACACAAAAAGTCCATAAGAGGTTTCCAGTCACCAATAAATGTAGACAGTCTCCTTTCTCTAATCAAAGAAGTTAATTTATCCATTTCAGCAAGATCTGTCAATTTCACCAGCCATTCCTCCATAGTGGGCAGTGTCAAATCTTTCCATCTCTTGATTAAAGGGTGTTGTTCTTATGTTAGCATCTTGTGGGTAAAATTATAAGAAAAACAGTGTATACCTGCAAGGGGCAAATGCTGATGAAATTTTTTAATGTACAGTATATTTAATTGAGCCTGCCTGCCTGCCTGCCTGCCTGCCTGCCTGCCTGCCTGCCTGCCTGCCTGCCTGCCTGCCTCCCTCCCTCCCTCCCTCCCTCCCTCCCTTCCTTCCTTCCTTCCTTCCTTCCTTCCTTCCTTCCTTCCTTCCTTCCTTCCTTCCGACTTTCCGACTATACTTATTTAGTCTTGTCATAATTTGTGCTACAATCAAACTTTTAAAACTTTTTTTTAAATATGGATGTTGCTATTTTTTGGCCAGTTATTCTTCTCTGCTCGCAACTTTTCAAGTGGAAAAAATTAAATGATTTTCCTAAAGTACCACATATAGCCTGAACCAAGATAATAGACCCAATCTCCCTCTGTTCCTCCTGTTAAATATAGTTTTTCAAACTGTTTGAAAAGCCTGAATCCCTTGAAACTGATGAAAAATGTTGGCTTCACTTCAAGGCAGGATATACATGAGCTACTGTCAAATGTTTATGTACCTCATTATATGGTAATAAAAGAACGTTTCAGGTCAAAAGTCAGTTATCAGCCAAAGCTTCATTAACTGTAAAACCTAGCTGCAGAATCACTCAAGATTCCTTATTTTCTCTGCCAGCCTTTAAGTAGTTTGAATAAATCAATAGCTCCACCTACTGGCAGTTAAAGATGAAATATGGAAGTGCAATTTCAACACTTCCAATGGTCCTCAAACTTGATGTATGTGGCTGGATCAAGAGTGGCACCATGAAATGTTCCTTTGTATGTTTGTGCATAAATGTGCAGGAAAAAGTATGTATTAAGGAGATGTTTCTGAACAGCAACAACAAAAAAAAGAAATTAAAAAAACAGCATTCAGTTCTATGGACAAAATAACTGCAAAACAAATGGTTGTATTCATGAAGCAAACTAGACAGGACAGGTATTTCGAAGCAGGAATGATGCAAAAAACAAGATTTCAGTGCCTGAAGTATAAATAAAGGGAAGGCAATCAAGACATACCCTGATTTGTGATGGGTAAACTCTCTGCACTTGTATATGAATCAGAAATTGGGCACATCCTTGAAGAATGCTTGGGAAAATACTTGTTTATTTTCTAGCATTTATTATCAGCTTCCGATTCTTAGCATCTGCATTCTTTTTTAAGATATGCATTCCAGAAGAGACCTATCTTTTTCAAAGGAGCACTAAAGCCTACTTAAATTATCCCTACATTGAGACCCAGATTATACACTGCATTTTCCATTGTATTTGCCAGTAATAACCTATGCAGACTGGGAAGGATGGATATCATAATGCAATAGCACTTGGGACTCAAAGCTGGGTAAATTTGGTGTATGGAAATGAGAGACAATTACTACACAACATTTTAATAGTAGGGCCAAATAATTTAGGAATAAGTGAGGAAGCAGAATGCATTAAATTTAATTTATCAAACATGTATACTACAGGTTAAAATAGTACTACTGAAATCCATTGGATTAAAGTGTGACAATTAACCCCTTAATCAGTTGTAATTTATCTCAAAGAGCAAGAGTTATTTTAAAGAGTCATTTTGCACTGACTATAATTAACTGGCAAAGCTTATGGTGGATTATTGGTTCCATTTAATGATGAAGCTGAACAGATGCTTATTTTCCATGAAAAATAAAATATCAGAAAAAAGCATTCCAGAAGGAAATGCAGGGTGGCCTTTCTCTCTAACAGATGTAACCAGAAGGTTATAGTAGAAAAAGAAGTAAAGGGATTAAGGTCTGGTGCAAATGGGCAGGAGTTTTCCAGGGGAAGTAAAGTAAAGAAGCTAACTTAAGATCTGGCCACAGAGTTCTGTAACTGGAAGAATTTAAAAGCAGAAGTAATAGGATCTCCAGAGAGGTGAAGATCCTACCGAGAAGAAGAGATTAAGGACCATAAGTCAGAACTGGAGGCCTCGAAAAGGAAGTGTGTCTTTCCCAAAGAGTAGAGAGGCAAGAAATGAAGCTTAGTAGAGCCAGGGAAGACATAAGTCTACTGGAGTGGATGGGCATAACCAATTTAATAAATAATAATAATAATATAAACAAGCTATGGAATTGTGGGCACTGGAAACAGATGCACCAAGAAATGCAGAGGGAAGAAACAGAGGAGCAGAAGAGGCTTAGCCTGAAGGCCCAGTTAGGAAAAAGAGAAAATGGAAAAGGTTAGTCTAAGAAAACAAAGAAAATAAAAGCTTTTAAGTTAGGAGAGAGAGAAAGACTTCCTGTAAATAAGAGGTAAAAGGAAGAAAGGGGGAACGGTGTTCTCCCTGCAGCACTTTGTTCAGCTATACCTTACAGCTAAGAAGGAAAGAGGACAGCTAGGGTGAAAAAGAGTCAGGAGGTTGGTTGACAGTTTGACTGTAAAGAAATCACATATCAAAATATTTTTCTGTTGGATGCTCGAAGGGAAGGGTAGAGATTCCAAGTAGGCCAGGTCAGAAAAAAAGTCTACAAGTTTGACTGGATGTAGGCTATAGTAACAGAATCTTGAAAGCTTGACTGAGTTTTCCCTTTCCTTCCTCTTATATTCTAGTGACAAGGTGGAGCCAGTCTTTCTCACACTTTCTCTGTCCCCTAGGCATTGTTTCTGTATAGTTTTTCCAAGGTCATCTCCCTGGCACCCTACTGTAGCGGCTTGTTTCAAGTGAATTGGATAGGAGCTGGAGGGACCTTGCTTGGGTGAATTGTTGGAAAGCCAGTTCCCTGAACTCAATACAAGCTATTGTGTTATAGCAGAAGCTCCATTATATGCAAAAGATTTGCATTTATAAGCAACATTTGGGATTGTAATCCATGCCAGAAAACAAACAAACAACCCAGTGATGTATCAGCTGGCTTCAGGTATTGATCCTGTTGCCATATTGCACAGCAATTCCTGATTTTGGAAAGCAAAGTCTTACAGAAGAATATGCAGCACTGAGCAATGAGAAACAGGAACAAAGCCTTCCTCAACCTCTTCTGTTAAGCCCAGGGGCTTCAGCACCACAGAAGATGGTATGCTCTCCTCTTGGCCCAGTTTTCTTGATGATTTTTGCTGTTTATGTTTGACTAATATCTAACTGGCAAGTTTAACAATAAAAAGAAGTCTAAGAAAGGTAATCCCTGAAATGGCAGAGGAATTAAGGATTACATGGATGAGTCAAGGTCAGCTGATACCACATCCTGCCCTGGCAGTGAAGAAGAGATGGCAGAGGAGGAAAATGCCTCATGAGAAGGTACAAAAGCCGAGTGCCACCTGAGAAGAAGTCTTGAGGTTGACTTGCTAGGAAATCTGATTAGGCAACTCAAACAAGAACCAAAGGAAGAATGGGATAAATCAGCTACTTTGACTGGCAGGTATGTTTTGTACCAATCTGTCTTTTCAAGTTTCAGAGTCAAATTAGAGGAATTAGGAAAAATGCAGAAAAGGCTAATCTAATTAGGTATCTTACCTCAAGATTTAACAGCAAGCTACCAGGTTTAAAACTTTCAGATAATGATGTGGAATGCATCTTTTCTCCTAGGTTCAGTCAAATGCAAAAACCAAGAACTATACAAATAAGATTTGTAAATGAACAGGTGAAAGAAAAAATTTACAAACCGCTCATAGACTAAAAAAAGATCAGTTGGGATGGTGAAAAATTGTTATTTTTTTCAGGATATTAGTCCTGCCATGCTACAGAGAAGAAAAGCCTTCAAACCTCTGAGAGAAGAATATTAAAAAAAGGAACAAGATATAAATGGGGGCTCCCTTCAAGCTAATTGTATTTCAACCACAAGGAGCATACATTATTTCTCATGGGATGCAGTGAAGGCAGTAATAAAAAATGAATGTGTAAGTCAAATGAGCAGGATCAAAAAAAAAAAAAAATCTGCACGGACAAAGGATGTATTATCTTCAAAAATTAAGGATTTATGGATAAAATATAATAGGATATTATGGATAAAATATAACAGGTCCTGTTAATATATGTAATCAATTAGGAATGAAAAGAAAAAGTTCAATACTTTAGAAGCTGAAAAAATATCAACCCACATTTTATTTTTATGAAATTGAAAATAAAAACCCAAGATTATTGGCAAATGAGTTTTAAAAAACTAACCAAAAAAGAGATATATACAGGCAATAAAACTTATTAAAGGTCAATATATATACTAAAATACAGAAAAAAGTTTGTAGAATTTTTAAAATAATTATAGGCTTCTAAAAAGCCTGTAATAGAGAGAAGAAAAAAAACCCTAACAAATATTTGGATAAACTGAATTTTCCAGAATTACCTTTAACTGATACTCAATACTTGGACTTTCCTTTTTCTCAACTAGAAGGTGATAAGATTTTTAACAATATTAAAAATGAAAAACCTCCAGTCTTGATGGGTTAACATATGAATTCTATAAAGCATTTAAAAATACTCTTATTTAAGAATTTTTATTTTTATCATTAAGCAATGGACCATCAGGGAGGTCAGGGAGATCTTCCGTTATCATAGCACCATACTAAAATAATTTTAATTCCTAAACGAAGTAAAGAAGTAGAAGTATCTTCCTACAGAGCTATAACCCTACTTAATCTTGATTATAAATTATATTCCAAACTACTAGCCTGTCAGTCTTGTCAAATTAAGTATAAGAAAAATTATACATCCCAATCAATTAGGTTTCATTCCAAAAAGAAATATATCTAACCCCATCAGAAAATTGCTAAATACTATTCATTCTTGTAAAATTAAAAAGTCTTCTCTATCAGCAATCTCATTAGATATCTAAAACTTTTAATTGTGTGGAAGAATTATTTCTAAAACAGTCTTTTTAAAGATTTCAGCTTTTCAACATGATAGGTTACATTTATAATATGCCCAAAGAAGTTAGAGTAATAACTAAACCAAAAGGAGAATTTGTTCCAGAGCTGAGATTATTCCATATTTTTGAGGGAGATAATTCTAAACTACACAAAAAAAAGCTTATTGTATTCTTACACCTGGCTGCTAAATCAATAATTGCTTAAAACTGGAAATTTTTAGATAGCCTATCATTGAACAATTGGTGTACTTATGGAAAAAGTTACTGATACAATTTGAATCATATTTTTATCAGATCTAGAAAGGTTGCATAAATTAGATTAGCAATAATAATTCTTCTTTTGATAAATTTAGTAATATATGTAAAGTATGGTGGAATGTTAAAATATACTGTTCTGGATTATTATCGTGTATTCTTGTTTCTTTCTTCTTGCAGAATATTAAAAATGAAATATAAATATAAAAACCCACCAACTTCCCCCTCCCCCAAACTTTCATTAAACCCAGCCAACATGCATTGGGTCCTCTTTAGACACTAAAGGCTGGCTCAAGCAAAGCTGTTGATTTGGCTGTCACTAGTCCTAATAGATAGTTCTGCTCTGTGTCTGTCTCTCTCCTTCTCTACCAGGAGAGTCCCATTTGATACACTTTGATATGAGCAGGTGTTCTAAAAGTCTGGCACATGATTACAATTGGTAGTTAAATGCCACAATGTGTTACATGCCAGGGAGTTAAATGAGTGTACTTGAGAGGATTTGAGTACACAATATAATCATCCATCCATTCCTTTTTATTTTAAACAAGATAATATTTGTTAAGGAAAGCACTCGGGGAGTTTCCTGACGTGATGGGAAATTCTGTCAAGGCTCTAACCACCTACTGGAACCTAGAGGTGGCAGTGGCATTAGACAAAATTGCACCTGAATGTCCTCTCCTGGTTTGCTGACCCAGAACCTGACCAAACATAGGTAAGAACCTATATTCAGACCTACACAAAAGCAGTGAAATGTCGATATTTCTTTGCTCTTACTGCATCCACAGATTGCTGCCCAGCAATCTTTTTAAAAATGACCTGGGTAGGAGTACCATCAAAGGGGCATGAAGAAATTTCTAGGCATCTGGAGGACAAAGTCACTCAGATTTGCTTGAAGCTTGACCTTCCTTTCTCCCTCCCTCCCTCCCTCCCTCCCTCCCTCTTTCTCAGTACTCCCTGGTGCTCTGAATTTAGATTGAGCAGAGTTTTCAAGAATTTGGCAGGAGCCAAGCTTAAGTTTTTTTTAAAGAGAATGTTTTACTCACAAGTTGGAGGGCGAAAAAAGATGTATTGATTTAATTAGCAAAACAAAACTGCACTAAAGTGTTGCCTCATTCCCCCATGTTTCTTTGATGAGTAATTTCTTTTACATTCTTTTGTACAAGTATCTATAGTGATGTTAGTGATGCCTAATCACTGGAGATCTTCCTGAATCTGTCCTCATGTAGTGACCACCATTCCTTGCATCCATGCTTCTGGTAGGTCACCACATCATGTAGCATTCTAGGACAGGGAAATAATGGTGGCTATCTAGGACCTATCATATGGAGCTACCACATCAACCACCTGAGACAGTGGCAGGGAGAAGGAATGAAAACAGGCCACAACTAGTAAAGGGAAGGAAATATTTAGTACTTTCAATGAACTCTTACTACCCTAAGTCAGGGGTTCCCAACCTGGGGTGCCCACATGCCAGGGGGTGCGAGATGGAATTTCAGGGGGTGCAACAAAGAGTGGCTTGTGTCTCTTAGTAACAAGTCATGAGTCATCACTCAGCCAGCTGCCAATGTGCCTTGAGCAGTGGTGGTAGGTGGTTGTGTTGCATAGATATTAGTCTCGTTGTTTCTTTAATCAAAAGGAGAGAATAACAGAATTAACATATAAGTAAAGTAAATAACAGATTGTCAGAATATTGCTTTTAAAATCATTATAACACAACATCTGACACAATCATTGTATATTGTTTCACTCATAAATTCACAATTGCGAGAGTTCATTAAGTATTTCACCCCTCGGGGCCTCTCAGCTCGCCTGTTGCCTCTGCTCATACGCACTATGAGACAGGAGGTAATGTTTGTCCCAAGTACACTCCAGTCTCCCACTGCCGGAGTTGAGAGAGACATAAACTCCTTTGTGTATGTTCGTTTCTCCATATTCTGGTAGTCCAATCTATTCATTCACTCACACTAGCAAGGTATGAGTTTATTGGTAGTGAAATTGACCAACTAAACAGTGTCATTCACTTGTCCAGAAGTTACTCCCACATAAATTGTGGCATTGGTTGAGTGTGACACAGTGTTCATCACGAATCTTGACACTTGACCAGCACATTTATATAAGCCCATGAGCACATCTGTGTGAATAATTATTATTAGAGGAAGTACAGTTGTGATACAGGCTGACTTGGTGCATCATTCCTATCATACACTGATATACATACAGTACGAACTTATCTCATAATAATCATGAGCGTCGGGGAATAAAAGAGTAGCTTAATAAGTCGTGTCATGTCCCTGTAGCATTTCCATCTGATGATTTATCTTGATATAATGCAGATAATATTGTAATATAATATTTGAAAGCATATTTCTCACGATACTTTGCTATAGGTGTGTCTGATTGAGTAAAGAGCTCATCCCTGACTTAGTAGATAGTTTTTCTCATATTAGCTCATATTTTTCTTCTTCAGTTTTGCAGATTAACCATTCATCATGTCAAAAATAAGGAAATGGAATGATGATTATGTGTGCTTTGGTTTCACTTGCACAACAGGAAACAATGGCTTGCAAAAACTCCAGTGCATTTTTTTTAGCATTGTATTTTCCAGCTCAAATCTGAAGCCATCCAAGCTTCAAGTATAAGCATGGCAGAGCTGATGTTGAAGGACATGATGTTGGGTCATTGAAAATCAAAAGAGCTTGTTTTGATTCACAGGGAGCTCTTCCAACATTAGGTTTCATTTCTGTTGAAAAACTACTACTTCTTGCTTCATACCAAGTGGCATATAAAATGGCCAAATCCAAGAAGCTCCACACAATTGTGGAAGATCTCATCAAGCACTGAAAATAGCAACAATTATCCTGGGCAAAGATGCAAGAAAAAAATTTGAACAGGTGCCCCTATCAAATAATGTCATTCACAACCGAATCAGTGATTTCAGTGAAGATATTTTGGACCAAGTCATCTCAGAGGTCAGAGCTAGTCCTCTTAAAATCTCTATTCAGTTGGATGAGTCAGCTGATGTCTCTAGTTGTAGTCAACTCATAACATTAATGATGTATGTCAATGATGGTGCTGTGAAGGAAGATTTCCTGTTTTGTAAAGATCTGAAAGCAAGCACAATTGCAAAGGATATGATGCAGCTGGTGAAAGACTTCTTTGCCAAACATTTAGATATCAAAGTCTTTGGTTCTGTGTGCACTGATGGTGTACCTGCAATGCCTGGAAATAAATCTGGCTTTTCTGCATTGATGAAAAAGGAGATTCCAGACTTGCAAGTTACCCATTGTTTTCTTCATTGGCATGCTTCAGTCTCAAAACATTGCCTCCAAATTTAAAGAAAGTCCTTGATACTTGTGTGAAGATAATCAACTGGATCAGGGGGCATGCTTTGAACCATCGTATCTTCAAATCATTTTGTGAGGATCTGGGAAGTGAGCATTCAGTTTTGCTTTTCCACACAGAAGCCCATTGGTTGTCTTGAGGACAACCTGCTTTAACCTGCTTCTTTGAACTGTGGGAAGAAATCGAAGTTTTTCTGGAAAAGCATGAATGTGATCTGGTTGGAGCATTGGAATCACAGGGATTCACCCAAATGCTAGCTTATTTAGTTGACATTTTCACTCATATGAATGACCTGAGTGTTTCTCTTCAAGGAAAAGGGATAAACATATTGAAGGCTTGTGAAAAGTCGAATGCCTTCAAAGAAAAGTTATGTCTTTGGCATTGAAGGATGGAAAGAGGCACTCTCTCAAATTTTTCTTCAGTAGAGGAGATGGTTGGGATGCTGGATCCGTAACTCCTACTGTGTGTGAAGAAATTTTGGCTCATTTGGAAATGCTATCAGAATCATTTGATGGATATTTTGCTGCTGGAGACCTGAAGATTTCAGAAGAATGGATCATGAATCCATATTCCTACAATTTGGAGAAAATGTCAGATGATGAAGAGCTGAAGGAAGATCTTATTGATTTGCAGACAAATCAAACTCTTGAAATGCAGTTTGAAAGCAAGACTTCTGGTGTGCAGCACTGGATATGTTCCCAAGACTTGATGGAAAAGCACTTTGTGTCCTCATTCCATTTGCAACAACATGTTTGTGTGAATCTGGATTCAGTTCTGTTTTGTCATTCAAGACAAAATTTAGGAATTGCCTGAATCCAGACCTGCAGATCACAGTCAGCAAAAAAGTTCCATGTTTTGACAAAATCAGGAAGAAAAGCAGAAGCAAAGAAGTCATTGAATTTTATGTTCACAATTGGGACTGATTTTACCTTTTACAATTTTTTTCTGAATAAATTAGAATCTAATTGCTCAATTTATATTTGCATTTTATGCACTGAGTTAAAAGCTTATTTTTTTAAGTTCAATTTGTTCACCCTCAGTATTGTATGTGGTTCAATTTGTGGTTCAAAAATTAGAAATTAGACTTCTTTATCTTCAAATGTGATATTACTTTTGCAGGGGGTGCGAACATTAATCAAACATTTCCTAGGGGTGTGGGGCATAGAAAAGGTTAGAAATCACTGCCCTAAGTAGACAAATTGTCATCCTTCTTTATTTATTTGCAACCTGAATTTGGGTGGTGATCTGGGGGAGAGAAAGCATTATTGCCTCAGCATTATGGCTTTTTTTTTTTTTTTTGTCTGCGCTCAGTCATTACTGACCCTGCAGTGACTGCTTTGGACGAGTCCTTTGCAGTTTTCAAGGCAATTGTTTTTGGAAGTGGTTTGCCAGAGCCTCCTTCCTAGAGCAGATCCCAGCTGGCGAGCGCAGGAGGCGGGGTTTCCGTTGCTTCGCGCCCTTTTTGGGCGAGCGCGGTTTTGCGCTTACTGGCAGCTGCTCCCGACTCCCGTGCGAGGCGCCGCCAGCATTTTTCCTCCCACTGGAGTGAGAGTACCCATTTATCTACTCACGTGAGTTTTCGACCTGTTGGGTTGACAGAAGCTGGGGAGGAAACAGGAGCTCACCCTGTTTAGCGCGAAGGCTGGACTCGAACCACCGAAGCGTCAGCCATTTCTGGCCGGCAACTTTCAGCGTCATTAAGCCGCTGCGCCACCGCGTCCCCCTATTATGGCATTGCTCCACCAGTAAAATGTGAAAGCCACAAGAGTTCTCCTTCACTCTAAGCTGCGATGTGATAAATAAACCACAATTGGTAGGCTTTGCATAAATGTTAAACAAAGTATGTCATAGCTTAGCATGATGGGTGAACTCAGCCAAAAATAGTTCTAACATCTGTAATTAAAAAAACATGGAAGTGAGACTGAAAAAATGGGCTGCGAAATACCTAGCAAGTCACAATATATGATTGGGAATAAGAGGCAACACATTATATTGACCCATCCCTATTACGTGAGTTTCTGTAGTATCATATGACCTTTAAGATTTGGATAAGTAATGAACTTAATCAGCTCCTGACATTCATCAGAATGGAATTGTTTAATGGATTTACTATAATACTGTTTTCTTGTTTATAAAGAAACGTCACCTGTGAAATACAGGAGGAAATCCAGTCTTGTGAATCCTGAGAGAGGGTATAGTACTGCTCTTTTAAAAAATATTTTAGCTTTTATGGACTTGGACTTGGTTTTAGAAGGCCTTTTAAAAAGTATGCTTTACAACCTTTTCTGGAAGTATGAATGGCCAAGCTATTGAATTCATTTTCTTACAAGTGAAATCTTCCACAAAAAACGAAGTGGTCCTGTTATTTGCCACCTCACATTCTAGAAAACATGGCTGCTGGATGGTATGTTATGCTGTCTTGCTATTTCTATTTCAGTATCACAGCTAATAGCAGTATCACAGTATCACAGTATCACAGCTTGACTCAGTATCACAGCTTGACTGAAAAAATGGTGCTGCCATATATAGAGAGAGGAAATAGAGAGGTAATGAGCTTGCAACCAGAAGCATTCATCATGAAGCACCATTTCTGAGAACTGACATTTCCAGAAGTGACTCAGTCTGGCAAACACCATTGTTCCAATTATGGCACATACAGAAAGCAACATGCACTCAAAACATTCATCTGCTCTTCATCCAAATCAGGGCATAGAAGCAACACATTTTGAACCTATTTGTGTGAATGGGAATCAGGAATCAGAAAATGAGGGCCCAAACATTTCAAAAGTATGTCTGAAAAACCGTGCTGCATTCAACTTCGAGCACTCAACTGAAATTTAGAACTTATGATAGTGTCTTCATTTCAGCTGTTTGGACCAGGGCCTTTGGAGCCATAAGATGAGGCTGAAAGTATGGTGAAAGCGATGGAAGTAGTTCAATAACTGAATGAGGCCAACTTGAAAAATTTTCTCTGGATGGCGATGACTTTCCTTCCTGATATACAGTATACTTTACCTCTGGAGTGCTCACTTGGGGGAAATAAACTGGACCAAGGCAACCTATCGTAAAAGGTAGGAAATAGAAATTTTTGTTTCCCAGTTTTGACTTCTGGGACTGCCTGCAGTTTTCTGGGCAAGACCTTTGAAAGTGGCTGTTGTCTTCTTGCTAGGTTGAGAGAGAGTGACTGGTCCAAAGTCACCGAGCTGGCTTTGTGCCTAAGGTAGGACTAGAACTCACAGCCTCCTGGTTTCTAGCCTGATGCCTTAACCACCCCACCAAACAGCTTCCCTAAGGACCCCCTATAGCCAGCTGCTCCACTGCTCCACAGGATGTAAAACTATTTCATAAAGAAGATGCCACTTGACACCTTAAATATAAAAGTAGATAGATAATAGGTGTAATTGATGCTGTAAAGAAACAGCTGCCTGTTGGATCCTGTTGGCAAACTGGGTTTTTGTTGTGGTGGGTGGATGTCTGGGAGGGAGGATTCCAGGTTGGATATATTGCTCATCTGCTTTGATGTCTCTGGTAGCAGTGAAGGAGTAATAAAGCTGCCTGTTTCATTGCTCTCCTAGGAGGAGAGTGTGGCTGTATGAACTCTCTGTCACAAGGAGAACTGAAGCAGTTCAGGAAAGAGCATCAAGCTATGCGAATCAGTGTCACCGCAGCCAGCAATAGCTCAAATGGAAGCACAGAAAGCCTGGATTCCACTGTTGGAACTTGCACAGAAACAGTGACTTTCACTCCACAGTGGGAGGAAGAGGAAAGGGGATCTTTTTATTATTCCTTTAAGGTATGTTATGCTGTCTTGCTATTTCATGGTTTTGTATTTTCCAAGAGTTTGGCAAGCATTCAGTGCTTCAGGACTGAGAATATCTTGCTTTGAGTTGATATCCAACTTCCTTCCACTCTGACATTCATTTCAGAAGGGACTCCTAGATGTTTTTAGCTAAACTATTAGCTTTTAGTTGCCCTTCAGTGTCAATGAACAAGAGGAAATTTCAGCAGAAAGTAGGAAAGTTCTTTTGAATGTTCTGGGAATTATATACAAGCATTGGTGTATTTAATTTTTTTTTTTTTTTTAGTGAAGCCAATAGTTTTCTTTCTCCAGTTGATTTCTGTACTGCAATGGCACAAAAAATTCCACAGAATTGAACTTTGAAATTTAGATAGTAAATCTGGCTTATCTTTGACCTAATTGCCACTATCTGTTCTTGTATTTTGTTCTTTTTGTCCTTAATCAATATCACAGCATGCTTGCCAGTTCTCAAGCACCTGATGGTGGACTGATCTTTCAATGTTTATACAGTCTTTCAATCTGTCTTATTCTAGATGAGTTGGATTAAATTTCCACTTTCCAGAAAAATATAGAATATTGCTGTTAGCTCTACACAATGGAATTGGGTCAAATGAAAACAAGCATGAGCTCTTGGGTTGGGGTTTTTGCTTTTCTGCAGGTTGAATTTGCAGACATCTTCTGGAACTCTGATTCTAAGGTGCCATTGGAAGAGCAGATCGGTGAAGATGCCTTCCTATTTGTGAATGCTCCGGCACGCGAAGATGAGGCAGTAAAACTGTGCTGATATCAGGCCATGTCAATCTCTCGATTTTGAGCTTGGTGTACATCTGAATTTGTGGGAATGTAAACAAGAATCGGGCAGCTCCATTTAAATGCACTTTCTAAAATGTAGAAATGTCTGTCATCCCTGTATGGAAGCAGCACTCACTGATTTGCCTACCTAGAACATATCTGTACTGCTGCTGGCTCTTATAGCACCCACCAAAAAGACACCTTCTGAAAAGCAGCTTTTCTTCTTATAGCACATCTTATATAAAAAGTAATAAGAACAGTCCTGCTAGATGAGAAGAACAAACCCACCAAGTTCAGTATCCTACTTCTTCTAATAGCCAACCAGATACTTTGGGAAAATTCTATATATATTATGTATTTTATATATATTTATAGTTTTAATGTCTCTGTAAGCTGCCCAGAGTCCCCTATTGTGGGGGAGATGGGCGGTGGAGAAATCCAATAAATAAATAAATAAATAAATAAATAAATAAATAAATAAATAAATAAAGAAAGAAAGAAAGAAAGAAAGAAAGAAAAAGAGAAAAGCAGGAGGTGAATTTAGAAGCCTAGTCATTGACGCTGAAAAGCATAATGTCTGTCAATGCTGCAGGTTCTGCAGAATTCCTGTCCTATGCTGGGTTTACAATTGTTCCCTTTGAGATGTAATGATGGATCATATGTACATATTCAATAATCAATGGCCACTTCTGCTCACTGCAAACTATTTTAATCAAACAGTTCAAAGTAGAGTGTGCTTAGTCCTTTCCCTCCCATAACTCTCCTGTTGCAAACTCTGTAAAACTGTTTTCCCCCTCACTAAGTTCTAGATATAAGTTTACCTTTCCAAATATGTTTGAACATTAACAATACTTAAGTGAGTCATGCAGATCCCTATCCATCAATTTCAGTGGAACAGAATTAAGCATGTTCTGTGGGATGCTTATGTCTTATGAAATAAATGGGATTTCATGTCTTAATTTTACTTAGAATGTACCCATTATGTGGGAACATATACTTTTCAGATCAAAAGAACTTACTTCCACATTGCAAACACTATATGGACATATGCTTTAACTCTACTAATGGAATTTTTCATGAATGATTATGCATGGGGTTGGAGGACATCTGTCTGATTTAGAGACTGGAGCACCTACTCAACCCCTTTCCTCAATGAACTCAGAGGGAAGGTGTAAAACTTGTTTTCCTATCTGCAACAGTAAGGAGGAAATCCACTCTGTGGTGTGGATAGAAGAATCTAATTCATGCAGTTGAGTTACACATTCCTTTTTATGAATTCATTTGAAACTGTTCTATAACAGGGCAAAACATTAAACAATCAATTGTTCTTTACTGTTGGCAACAGTTGTTGGAACAGTAAACAGCAGCAGACTCCTATCAAAGAAAAGAAAAGAGAAAGGAAAGGAAAGGAAAAGAGATTAGGAACACATGTAGTGAATTACTAGTTAACTTTGTCAATTTTAAATCAATGTCCTAGCAGGCTGTGCTACTTAACAGTGGAGATCCCAGATCCAGTGAGAAAGAACTAGGACACCACATAAAAGAAAAATGAACTTGAATTTCTAAGGTAGCAGTATGTATTAGTGCCATAAAAAACATCAAGATGTCATCTTATTTTCTCTGCTGGTAAATATCTGATATGGACAAGCACTTGTGTTACCTACCTGCATAAAATATTCCATGTTTACAGACCACTCTAGTGGATTCTTGCAACATGTGAAACCAAAGCCAGACCACATTAAGCTATGGTGTGGCTTTGGTTTCACATGTTGTAAGAATCCATTATCATGGATGATGTGTGAACCAGTCCTGTTTACTAATACCAATATTAATTAATAATCATTATTCTGCCTCAGTGGTTTGGCTTTAACTTCATGAGAGTCCGCCATTTTTCTGAGTCAAACAATACATTGAACTATACATATATCAAATAGGATCACTAGACCAATCAGTGCTTGCTATAGTTTATTACTAAAGTAATATAGTATACTATAGTGAAAAAAAAAATCCCAGATTTTACCACAAAAGCAGCATGTGTTTTGATTCAGAAAACATAAGGCAGAAGCGAACAAGAAAGGAAGAAAAAGTCATATTAATAAAGCACCTAGTTACCTATATTTAAACATTACAATTTTACTTACCCCTTTTTCCTTTATTGCTAGTTGCCTAAATTTCACATGATTTAATTATTTGTCCTTATATGAACAGCTTGTTTTCGTGAGTTGCAATGCACAGAGCAAACCCTAGAAACACTACACAAGCTGTTTGATCTGAAAGCAAGAAAAAGGCATCGAACTGTGGACCTTTTTGGGTAATTCTTTAAAATAGATTAAACTCAGTTCTGACAAATACCATGATTTCAAGAGGGCGTTCAGAAGTACCAGAACTTCCCTCTCCTTTCTGCTGATTACAGAGGTTACCCTCATGTGGTGAAAGGGGAGCGCACCTCACTGAGCCTCTGTAAATGCCCTGCACTGCTTTGCTATCATTACATTAATTAAATAACAAGCTGGTTTCATTGTAACCAGCTCAGAAGCAGTTAACTAGAAACAGCTAGTTACAAAGTTAGCCTACAGTTCTGTCTCCTCCTTTTGTTAGGGGGCATTAACTTTAGTTGAACAACCCAACATGTAATTGCAGACATCTAAAGAAATTTTCATATAATTTCCTCCTGAGTAACCTCAAGTACTTATTCATTTTACTCCATGAGTACTGAGCCAAAAACAGCCTTACCTTAAAATCAATGACGGCTACATATAGCACTCTGAATTTATTCAAATATGTCTTCATCACCTGCTGTAGAATTAAGCCTTGCTTCAGGTCAAAATAACTCAGCCAAAAATCTTTCTGTTCATCTCCAGTATGTTGCTGTACTTCATCTTCCAACATAAGCATCTTGCACGTGTTTTACAATTAACATACTGCAAATTAATTGGGCTTTAGTTTGATGGATCTAATTTATTTCCCTTCTTATAAATTGGGATGATAATGGCTAATCCCCATTAAATCCTACATCAGTCTAGCCACTTTATACATCTGATCAAGTGAGCTGCAAATCATGAAAGCTTATGCCTTTTAATAAAATGTGTTAGTCTGAAAAGGTGCTATCAGATACTTCCTGATTTTTAGCTACCAGAGAATAAATAGCATGGTTCACCTTCTAAAATGTTTACATTGATAATGTAAGTAATTCTTCCAAATAGATACTAGGTTCTGACAATTTCAAAATGAATTTAATGGGTAAATTATTATTTTCTGATCTTTATTCTGTTTCCATTCATATAATAGACTCTAGTAAATTCCAGGAGACAAAAATATAATCAATCGGACCAGCACCTATGCACCCCAGAGTAGGACTTTTACCTTGAAGGTCTCCCTCAACTACTTCATGGAGTACAAAAAGATCTAAGCTATTTCGTACAACAAGCAAAGCTTAAAAAAAACAACAAAACTAATCAAGGTTAACACCAACAAAGCCTCACATATTATGTGAATGCATCTGCTAGGTCTTTATCTGACCTGGAGAAGCATGTTGTGTGGACTCAACCACTCTCCCTTTCTCCATGACATTTCTGGTTCTGCTACATAGATAGATTATAGATAGAATACTATCTACATAGATAGAACATAGATTAATGTAGTAATAAGTTCTCCATATTATTGCAGGTGAGAGGAGAATGTAGGAAACTATTAATCTAGTTCAGTACTGTCTACACTATCCCTAAGGGTTCTCTGTGGCTTGGCTGCTCTGCTTTGAGAAGCTGTGGATTGGACCTGGAACCTTGCACATGTTGGCTTTTCACTCTACTGAGAATGCCATTTTCTGTGACTTCCATAATAACCAGTTGCACTCTCTCATATGAGTGATGTAAAAAGAAACATATCACACTGAATTTAATGGTCACAGTATCATTAAATCTTGCAAATGTTGGAGGCCACACTAGGGACTTTAGTGAAATGTGATTCTAATCAATGGGTAGAGGAGCAGCCAATACTTTCTGTAGCAAGGAAGAACCCAGAAATAACAGAAGCAAGAATGAATAGAGAAGTGGGACTCTGTCTGCACATTGTTTTAAAGTTTAAGTTATTATGGTGTCTTCTAGAAGACGGGCTTTTTTATCTCATTCGATAACATCAGACTGAAAAAATTCCAAACTCTGGAGAAATGTAATCTGTTTCATTTCATGTCTTCTGTCATCTATTCATGATGTTAATGGCTACACTGTGGGATCAGAGATAAAAACCAAGAACTGACATTCATATTCATTACCCACTCTAAATGTCCCGATGGCCTCTCTTAGAAGTTTAATATAGATCTACAATTGCCCTGAAAATACAGGATTTCATAACACGGTTGTTATCATGCCAAATTACTATGCAGTAGCATCAAATGAACTAACCACCCTTTTTCTCCCAATAATGCCTCCAGAATGATGCTGTGTCATAATGTAACTATTGGGCTAATGAAGTGAAAGCTGCTAGGCTGCTCAGTGTTCCCCTGCCAGTCCTTGGAGTAATCACAAATCCTTTGTGAAGAAAACTAAGAAAAACTCTGGTGTTCTAACTTTAACTGCAGCCCCTCTCTCCAGTATCCTTAGAATTTATCTTCTGAAAGTTGCAAACAAACACTTCTGCTCTCATGGCAGACAAATTGCACTGTAAAGGTGATTGACTGTTTGATTGATTATTGATTATGTGCCATCAAGTCATTTTCGACTCCTAGCAACCACTTAGATAGATTCCTGTAAAAGTGGGGAAGATTTATTCAGCCTAGAACAAAATATAGGCTCCCCAATGTGCCAAGTGTACATTTCCAGCTCCGTGCCCCAAGTAATCCTTCTTCTCATGAATGGCCATGCTACCTTAGCAGCCACTGTGTGTATATTTTATTTTATTTTATTTTATTTTATTTTATTTTATTTTATTTTATTTTATTTTATTTTATTTTATTTTATTTTATTTTAAACACATTTATATAGTCACCCATCTCACTAAATGTGATTCTGGGCAGTGTACAACCAATAGTTAAAACAATATCATAACTATTAAAACACTTATGAAATAAATAAAAACAAGATAAATAAGATAATAAAAACAAGATTGTGGGAGAACGCCCATCTAAACACAATACAACCATTGTGCAGGGTCCCCATGGGATCCCCAAGGTTGCTGGAAGAACCCTGTTTTCAGAGCCTTCCAAAAGGCTAACAGGGATGGAGCTAACCTCACCTCAGGAGCGGGATGATGTTCCAGGGGGTGGGAGCCAGAGCAGAAAAGGCACATCATCTGAGTCCCATCAGATGAAGCTCTTTAGCAGATGGGACCTGCAACATATGCCTCCTGCTGGACCTCATGGGATGGATAGATGTGATTGGGAAGAGGTGGTCCCTCAGTTAACCTGGACCCATGCTCTATAAGGTTTTAAAGATCAAAACCAGCACCTTGAATTGCACCCAGAAACAAACTGGCAGCCAGTGCAGCTCATGGAAACAGAGGTGTAACATGTGCCATCCTAGAGGTACACATAACTGTCTATGTAGCCACATTCTGCACCAGCTGAAGCTTCTGGATACTCTTCAAGGGCAGCCCCATGCAGAGTGCATTACAGTAATCCACCCTGGAGGTGACCAGGGTGTGAGTGACTGTGAGTAGAGCATGAGTGAGTGTCTTCTCCCACAGTACCAGACAGTACCAAATGCCCCTGAAAGTTCCAGAAGAACCAAGAAGACATCCTCCTGTTCTGGTCTTTGATCAAGCTGATCAAAAAATAAGCAGCACTAAACTAAATGTTATACTCCTGAGTTAAACTTCTTCCTGAGTGCTGTGATTGCTTTTGCTATTGTGTCTTCCTTAATGCCAATCTGTTAGGTGAAGGGGGAGAGGGAGGTATATAATTTAGATTATACCATGGGCATTTCATGTCTGCTGGCTCGCTCCCAGTTCCATTACATTCCTGATAGTTCATCAAACAACTCTTTGACATCTCCTGTTCAGGAGGCATCTGTGCAGGAAGAGACAGCACCTAGAGAGGGACATTTTTCTTTGCCAAAAATGACAGTGGTATTGGCAGCACTGTGTGAGGACTATATGTGGCCTCTGGTCTGTGTGCTGAAGACGGCTCATTTGTGTGCTACAGACAGAGTGGTAAATCTCCATAAGATGTATCGTTTTAACTACTTTTTGATAAAACTCTTTTATTCCTTGGTATCAGTTCTGCAGCTAGTACCTACATCCCAAAGTATTGTCTTATGCAACAGCATTTAGATTATGTAAAACATAAATAAAGTGAGCCAAGAATACATTTTTAAAACTGGGTACTTCTGAAAGGGAACCGATGAATAATAATCATCAGCAAAAGCAGTAGTGTACACACGGAGAAAAAGTTACAGTCTTAGGAATCACTCACCATTCAAAGCAACACGTTCTTTTCTATTATTATTCACCATGCATTTATTCAAGACTACCATTTTCTGTATTATTAAAAATAAAGGCTGTGGCCACCTTTTTCCCCATAAGCCTCTTATCTTTTAATATAAAGGCATATGCAACCTCTTCCCCCATGAAATGGTCATGTAAATTTGATAGGATTTTGTTCTTCTTTTGAGGTCAATCTTATTCAACTGAAAAATGATTATATAATTAATATTCTTATTAAAGGGACCTTATCCACTTGATTGAATGCTGTTAAATTAATTGATTTATCAAGGAGAAAGAAAAATCTAAGTTTCTACCATCAATAGGTAGAATCTGAAAATCTTATTATCCTATAAATAATCATGCCTGCAATGCTTTGGATTAACTCTTTAAATGCTAATTGTTTTTAACTTTGTTATATTTATTGATTTATTTTATTGTTCTTATCTTTAATGCATACCAATAATATTAAAAAAATCAATCCTACTTATCTTTAGATACATGAAATGCATAAATTACTTACACATCCTTTCTAAATTTTATACATATATATTGAATGCATTCAAAATAAACAAGCTGGCTGAAATCATCACCTGGAATGGCTTACATTTAAATAGTTAAGGGAAAACATTTGATGTTGAATGAAACTTAAATTCATGTTACAGAAATAAATTGTGCTGGAAAAGTTGATTTATATACTTAATAGGATTTCCAATGGATAGTTAATTATTCAGCCTTCATGATTTTTCCTCCTGATAACACATAATTTCACAGAAACCGTAATCAGCTTATTTCATAAAAGAATGCTGCATGGAATGTAATTACTAGTTATGGCGATGCCCAGTAGCCTTGAAATCAAGGCCAGCCTCTAATACTCTGTCACATATTTCACCACCTCTCAAGTTTTCTTATTTCCTGGGCAAAAGAAATAACTTATTTCCTGTATGAAAAAATAACTCACCACATAACTTAAAAGTAGACATTGTTTACCGAACAATCTCAATGTAACATCCAGTGACATCAGAAGAATGAAAGCAGAATTTTAGCAGTGTATCTGCATCTGATGTGGCAACCTCTGTAGAAAAGAAGCAGGTAATGATACTCTAATGCTGTGTTCATTACCCTGAACCCCTTGCTCCCCTCCCCTCCGCCCCAGTAGATGCTACTGGCAATGCTTCTAATCTGATTGTAAGAAGCAAGACTCTCCCATGATATTCTGTTGAATATTCTGTAGTATAGTTTTCATTCTGTATCATACTTATTTTCCAACCTGTAGAGTCAGAGGAAATAATTGATGAGGAGAGAAAAATCCTCCAATAGTATGGCCATGTGGCCTTGGACATATGCTTAGGAACCAAGCATCTATCACCTGAGCATGTGTCATTTACCATTTACATTTCTATACATTTCCCTAATTTTCCAAATCCAAAACCCATACTTGGATCATCTCTTCATTAGGACCATCCAAAATAATACCAAGGCATGTGCAAATTTTGAACTGAATTCTCTAGGAATCTAACTAGGCAGAAGAAGCAAGAAAGTCTAAAAGTGGGTCCGGAAGTTACAACCATGTGATTATAACACAAAACTCATGATGGTGTTTTGAAACTGAACACATTTGCTTGTAGTAGGTACAATCAGTACTGCATCAATTTCATCTAACATTTAGGGGCTTCCCCTGACTTGAAAATACAAAAGTGATTGGTCCTTAATCTGTTCCTGACTGCAGGGTCCTGTCCTGAAAGAAAATGAGAATATGAGTTTTTAAAATGAGTTTTTAAAATTCCCTTTTCAGTCAAAATCTGGAAGTACAGACACAATCTCGACACTGAACACTAATGCACTTAGTTTGTGGCATGGACAGCATATTTGAAAATTAGAAAAAAAATATGCAATGTCTGGATCAAAAAGGACACAGAAACCAGAATGGGTAAATATTTCAAAACAACATGGATGAAAAGAAGACCGATCTATAATGAATACTGTCTGCTTAAATACTGTAAAAAAAGCTGCTGAAAGCTTTTGAAGGCTACTTCATCAGGATGTAAAAGCAACTCTTCTAGAGATTAGCATAGCAAAAAAGAAGATTGCTTTGTTACAGAATAATTACAGAATAATTATTTTATAATAGATCTATTTATCTATTTATAATAGATCTATTTATCTTTCACTTTATCATATATTTTAATTAATGAGTTAATTAAATAATACTTTAATCCTGGCTCCATGAGTCAGTATAGCTCTCCCTTCCATGAAAGCCTGACATCTTTTATATGTTTTAAATGTTATTCCTTTCAGAAAAGTTTGTTCTAAAAGTTTCTCAGTATTTTACTTCTTTGGATAAGATAACACTGCAGAACTAAAAGGCCCTGTTTGAAAGAAGGGAATCTTGGATCATGACGATTTGTTACAGTATTTGATCATAAACTAGAAAGAACTTGGAAAGCTAATGAAAAGAGACTTGCTTGGCTCTGCTTGTAGTTGGAAATTAAATACTTTTTTACCTGAAGTGTGAAAAATGCCATGCTATTTAGACTTTAGAAAACTTGGGGTTTTCCCCTGCCCCACTTTCTGTGTTTTCCTCTCCCATTCACAGCAATCTTTCCAGCCTGAATGTTGGAACGTACAAATAAATCACTGTCTCTATTTGAAGTAATGGTACTGTCAACGTTTTTCCTTCTCTGACAGGAGCATGAGCAAGATGAATGGTTAATTTCTGACTGGTGAGAAGCTGAATAGAGAGGCAGGCACTGGCCACTGAACTAAGTAAAAGGATTTGTGTTAGCCTGCTAGCTGACAACCTAATGGGTTGATGCCTTTTAAGTTGGCTTTTTCCCCTGTCGAGCAACTTCATCACAGGGTCAGATATGCTCACTGTCTACTGTAAGGAGAAGGGAAATGCTGTATGACCAGACATTCACTGCTATTTGCTTGCTTTCTTAGGTCCTTCCAACTACTCACAAGTTAATTAACTGCCCTCTTTCAAATACCTGCTAGATCAGGAAAGTTGTTCCCTCCTTAATAATGATTGTATGAAAGTAAGCCTATGGATTTCAAAGGAAAAACAGTCCGTAACACCGTTGGGGTAATCTGTCCTTCCTAGCTAATGGCAGTCCAATGGCTTTTCTGAAAGTAATTCAATCAGTCTCAAAACTGCAGCCCACCGGCTCATCTTTTCCAAACTGAATTTCCTTTTAAATATTTGGCAACTTTTTATTTCTGATTTCATTACAGCGTATAACACAACTGAAGGAAGGTTGTTTTTACTACCAGTCATTTAATGAAGGTATTTTAAAAAATGGTTTATTATCAAGAAATCAATTCATCTGATATTCAAAATATTTTATCTGTGCATTTGATTTTTTTTTTTCTAAGTAAAGAACTGTATAAAAGGCAATTTAGGATTAAATTATTGAGAGACAACTATTTGTCTCTACAGGCTTCTCTAATTTCTCAAGATACCGAATTTGTTTCTATTGTCTAGAGCAGTGTTTCTTAAACGTTTAGCTCTCAGGACCCCTTCCCACTTTTAAAAATTATGGAGGACCCCAAAAGAGCTTTTGTTTGTATGGGTTATATTTGTTGATATTTATTCTATCAAAAATTTAAAATTGATGCATTCATAGAATATTTATTTATTGAATCATGTAAAAATAACAATATTAAACTCATTAGATATTTATATAAATAAAATATTTTCATGAAAAAAAACCCACTTTTTAAAAACAAATAGTAAGAATAATGAGGTGGCGTTGTTTTAAATTTTTGCAAATATCTTCAATATCTGGCAAATAATTCTGATTTTGCACATCCCGGAAAGGATCTTGGGGAACCGGTGGATCCTTGGACCATAATTTAAGAAACACTGGTCTAGAGTATTAGGAATCCCACACAATTTTGTTTCATCTGGAAATTTATTAAGCATTCCCTCCACCTCTTCATTCGGGTCATTAATGAAAATGTTGAAGAATGCCAGGCCCGGATGAAACCTGAGCCTTATGGTACTTCTCTTGAGGCCTTGCTCCAGAGTTCATCAAGAGCTCCTCATCAGACTAAAATCCTTCACCATGCGACAGGGCTGATTACTAGCATGGGAGGAAAAGCCAGACTTTGTGGCATACAGATTGGCCCTAAGATGTGGTTTCTCTCAAAAAGGCATGCCAGCACATGATAGAGAAAGAGGGTTACATTACCTCTGGGCAGAATTTTGTGTTGGCCTATGCCAGTGTTGTGCAAACTTGGCCACTTTAAGATGAGCCAGCTGGGGAATTCTGGGAGTTGAAGTCCACTCTTCTTAAAGTGGCCAAGTTTGGACAACACTGTCCTATGCCTTGAACCTCCTGCTAGAGATACTTCCTTGGCTGAAGTTTCGTATCTTGGCTTCTTTATCGCAGAATATACTGAATTCAATAGTACAAAACTAAAAAAAAAAAAAGATGTATTGCCTGCAATGCACTCTTTATTAAAGCATTAAAATAAATAAAAGCATCAAACAAAACCGGCAAGTTAATACACTCAACCAAGATAATTAAGCTAATCACGCCTTTATAACCAAAGTAATACATTATCAAAAGCTGGAGCCTTTACAAAGAGTATTGAAAAGAAGTTCTCACAATTTAAAATACAGTCAGTTTATCTGTTTGCACACATAGGTTGCAAAAAGTGTTTTGTTAAGTACTTTATATTTCCAAATAGGGTTTGCCTATTGTTCTTACTTTGCCCCAATCTACCGATAGCTGGACACATTCTAACATGACAGTCCCATGACAATAACATCTTGAACAAAGGCTAATGTGTATTTTTATCAACAGGAAAAATATTTACATATGTAATTGTTCTTTTAAAAGGACAAGTTACATATACATGCAGCTGCAGAATATTTTAGATGAATATTTAAAATATTGTGCAGTGTGCCTCTGTGTGCCCCGTAACTCCCTGAATGACTTTTAACATAAATGGGAATACATTTCAAAATAAAGTATCACTTGAATTAAGCTGATCAAATTGCATGTATACTCCAAATACTACTAACATTACTACTAATAATAACAATAAATTACATGTAAAAGCTTTTAGATGTACTAGAGAAGTCGGCCTACGGAAGTGGCATATACAGTAACTAAGTTATGTCTGTGAGAGGAAACTATTGTCACCAAATAACTTGAGTATATATTCAGGGAAAAGGAAATGAAAATGGAAGTTTCCTTTGTATTAATAATGTAAGTTTTTCTTGCACAAGCAAAATCACATCTTTAATATTTTCATGGGTGTTACTCTGGTCTCCTTCACGTCTAAAGAAGTTCAGAGCATGATAATATGCTATAGATTTAAATAATGTAATCTGTTAATATAGAGGAGAAAGACCTAATTTCATGGATGAGCAAATCTTAGTAAGAATGTTCTATGGATGTGAATGTCGGTTATTTATTTATTCATTTATTTATATGTCACATTTATATAGCCGCCCATCTCACAAAAGCAACTCTGGCAGTGCTTTGGGAATGACAAAAATTGCAGGGATGCACGTGGGCTGTAATTTCCTTAGAATCTATTTGAATCTGTATTCATAATACCTCTGCAAGCTGGAACCTTGGAACAATGTGATTGACATTATAGGCTTGTAGAAAGCTCTGTAAATTCAGACTTCCTTCAGCTATGAGTCATAATAAATAACTATGCTTTTACTAACCTATTGGTATGGAGTTATTGTTGAACTGGAATGGAACTGGATTAGAGGTTGTCACACTGAATAATCTTCCAACAGAACTGGAACTCTTGTATGGGCATCCCCTACGTTTGACTTGGGTTTGTGGGTCCCCTCAACATGAAATGAAACAGAATGTAAGATTATTCACTGTCAGCAACAAAAAAGATTAATTTAGTCTATAACTTTCCTTCACACTGCTTTATATTCAACAGCCCCAAGGCTGGAATTCATCTGGAAGAACTGATTGTGCCACTGTGCCCATAGTCATCTTTCTACTGAAGGAGAAAATATGACAGACTGTCACACTATTTCACTTTGAGAACAGAACTTTTTTCAGGCTGAGGCTGGATTATCTTCTTCAAAGCAAGATTGTCAATGATCTCCCAAAATTTTGGCCTCTTCCACACTTCTTGTTTGCCCTAGAACAAGGACAAGCCACCAAGCCATTTCTCAAGAAGAATGCAAAACCTCATCTTCAATTCATCCCTGGCCTACTGCAAAGGGAACTGCCACCCATCTTTTCTTGCTCCATGTCAAATGCTGGGTTTTCCAATTCTGTGGGCACAAGCCATGCCGAGCAGTCCCCCTACTGAGTTTCATATAGTTGCATGCCAGGCCTCCACCTTGTTACCTAGTGTGCGCTGTGGTGGAAATGTCCCTTAATCCTAAATATTATTTAGTCTTGGGCCTCCAAGCTGTCTGCCTGCCTGTAGAAGGAATCCTCCCACAATAAAGCTATCCCCTTTTTTTCCATCAGGGGACTAATGAAATGCTGGAACCCCCCCCCCCTTTTTTTTTTAATATATTGTTTTTGCCTGTGAAGGAATATTCTGTGTAAATACAGTGAGGTAGTGCCATTTCCCCTGCTCTAGGGCAATTTTTTATATTCCATGGGATATTTGCTCTCAGCATTCCCTTACAACATGTATCAGTTATAGATATTTGGGGGCTGGGGTGAGTTTGCAAGTTCCCCCCTCTAGCTTAAGTGATAACCATGATGTGTTGTCTTTTATGGGGGGTGATACATTATTTCTTTTTTGGCCTTATGTAACTGGTCATTCTATAGTCTGTTGCAATGGTTCTCAACCTTGGAAGCTTTAAGATGTGTGGACTTCAACTCCCAGAATTCCCCAGCCAGCATGCTGGCTGGAGAATTTTGGGAGTTGAAGTCCACACATCTTAAAGCTTCCAAGGTTGAAAAACACTTGGTATATACAAAGTAATGTCTTGACTAACTAGGCTAGATATAATTAGTCAGTCCTTGGTCTCTGGTAGATCCATCCTCTGGCTAGGGATGATGGAAACTATGGTCAAAAAATCTGGAGAATACAGGTGAGAAGGGCTTTTGTAATTACAATTAAATGTCATTTTAAATGACCAGCTACAAACATCTTATGCACATTACCTTGATAGAAATCTCATTTCGCTCTTGGTGCTGCATAAACACACCACAAATTCCAATACCAATTTTTTGTAACCAACTCAGCATCAGTCACCATTATTACATTCATGATTTATAATTTGATGTTCAGCATTCAGTTCCATTCTGAAGAAGCTTTAGTACAATACAATTTAGTATATGTGTTTCATAATCAAAAGTGTTTGAGCTTCAAAACTTCACATAATGCAGACGTAATCCTTCCATTTACTATCCTATTTTCTTTTCCTACAGACAGAACAGCTTGCAACGTTGTGGGTTCTCTTTGTTGTAACAGTTGTTGGGAATGCAATTGTTTTGCTCTCCACCTGGAAAAGGAAGAGAAAATCCAGGATGACTTTTTTTGTTACTCAACTAGCCATAGCAGGTAATGCTGTGCCAGAAAGGTAACGTTCCTGCCATTTAATGAAGAATTTAGCTGACAGTGAAAATTGTGGGGCCAGCTGGTGGGATATTACACTGTATATGTGTGCAATTGCTTAATTGGTTTTGGTTCCAGTTTTGATATTTGGGAGGCTTTAAGTCACCCATTATACTTGTTATATTGACCCAAATCCAGACACTTTGGAGCCGATTTTTTGGGAAGAAGGATAGGGAAATCAATGGGCAAAATGGGTGTCTAGCTTGCAAAGACTTAAATGTTTTGTATTGTTGCTTAGGTTGGTCAAACCTGGAAAATTGTATCTGTTTCTGGGAGATTGGATTAAGGGGCACAGTTATGGGTGCTTTAGCTTCACAGAGATTTAACACCATCATTTAACTTCTTAATCGTCATGGAACTGTTAGATTGGAATTTTTCAGAGGTACAATCTGGGGTACTTAGGGAGTTTATATTATTATGTTACGTTACATTACATTATTTCTGATGCCACTGCCTTCACTGCCACCATGCAAGGCATCACCTATAAAGGCATGAACTTTCCCTCTATTGTCATTTGTCAGACTCCACCTTTTGCAGTCTGGTGACTTCTAGCTATGCTAATTGGAAATAAGTTGTAGTTCTAATATATTAGGAGTGTGCACATCTGTTGAACAGCATTTCCTCAGGCATGACTAAGCAGACTTGAGCATTCAAATCTTCTTGCACCTATTTGAAATATCATTTGTATCTTTATCTTTAAGGGCAGCAAGTATTCAAGTCTATTTATACACAAACATTTTGTAAACTGCATTATATATCTTGTAGTGAGAAATGTGGTGGTGACATATATCTGAAAAGCCTGGCTTTCTGTTTTGTTTTTCATTGTTAATCATTTTTGTTAGGATTATATGCTCATGACATATTTGTGAATGTTAACTCAACAAAGACAGAGTATTCTATCTTACTTGACACAGGGGTTAAAACCTCTAGCCAGTAATGTGTAAGCTTTTCATCTTCTTGTTCTTGATCACTTTTACAATTATATTTCAGATCTGTGAGCTGCTCTAGTCAAGCTGTCAGGAGTGCTAGGTGATTTGTCTTTTTTCATGAAGATTACACAATTGTGGAAAAATCCACAAAGCCTCATCTCTAGACTGGACAAAAAGTCCTTTCCCCCTGTCTTTAAGTAGAACAGTTGAGAACTCAATTTGCCTACAAAAAGTTGACTGTTGTTTTGGAATATAACATGACTGCATGAATGTTGCTTTTTTGTTTAGCCTGCCACGATATTGAATGCATAGCAAGCCTTGACTGATAAATCATTTTTGTCTTTTCTTTTCTACACTTTCCTGAGCAATGTTTTCCCTTTTCTCTGTTGTATATAGAATACAACAATAAAATTTCCTAAGCTTATGAGACAGACACAAATTGAGACTATCCTGGATATCTTTGTATAGCAAAAATTGTAAAGACTAGCTGCCTTCTGGCTGAATTTTTCCCCACAATATTACATTTTTTGCTCCAGACGAGTGATTTCATCTGACTGTGAAGGTATGAAGGAATGGTATCATGCTATTCAAATTGAATGAATGACATGGCCTTGAGCAGCCTTTCCAAACCTTCTAATCTTAAGAATACATTAACTACAGTAGATATTTACCCGCAGCTATTCAAACTTAGGAAAGCTACAGATACTCCTGCATTCTCTTGCTTCCTCCCTTTATAATACATAAATCATACCTTTCCAATTTATCCCATCCTCCCCTTTTCAGGGATGGCAGTCAGGCATTTTACATGAAAATTTAAATTAAAAATAGCTCTGCTTTAATTTATTATATCTCTATAGAACAGGAAAACAAGTTTGCGATCAATGGGCTACTGATAAGGCAATGACGCAGGACACACAGCATGGTCAGCAAATTCCAATAACAGCTCCTGACACATATTTATCAATTCCTTCTGATATAAAGAGATTATTTAAGGGTAGAATGGTTTCTTTCAAATGCAAAATGCTTTTATGGTCCACCTAATTTTACTTTTTGAGGTTCTTTAAATCTTAAAAAAATGCATGGGAACCTAGCATGCTGTAGAGCATCTTTCTCAAGCACAACTTCTACTCCTCTTAACAGCCTTAGGGACCCCAGGAACCCTCTTAGGAAATAAAATGCACCCAGGTTTTATTTACCAGGAGGCAAATAAAATGGGTGCTTTGTGAGTGGCTGCACTGGGGGCCTTTGCTGGTCCAGCACTGCTCCGTGGCTCTGCCTTAAATCTGTGGTCTATAGTTGAGTCACCTTGGATGGTAAACCACTCCTTTTATTCACAGGAAGACTGCCAAGCATCTACAGTGCCTGGTGTACATAAAACAACAGCAAGTATGCGATGAAAAGGGATAATTTGCAAAACATACTTCTTGTTCCTGGAGGCACTCAAAATTTGCATTTGAGACATTGAGGCTTTTTCTGCTCTGATTATATCCAGAGTCAAGTCACTCTCTCAACAGTCATTCTTTCAGGTGGCAGAATGTATGCGATACACAATCAGATCTTTTATAAGTAACTCAGAAAGTTCTCCAGATTCACATGTTTGAGGGAATTTTTTAAACTCTGCAACATACAAGCCAATCCCTCCTCTGCTCCTTGACTTGTGATAAAAACCAGTAATGTCTCTCCAGGAGCAAAATATGTAGTGAAATTTTCTATTATTATTTGTAGTTTTTGCTTATTGTCCTCCTGTCCAGACTGAAAGGTGTTGTAAATTTCCTGTGCCTCTTTGCCATCAAAAGGGGGGGGGGGGGAAGGACACTGAAGCTGTTCTTCTTTCTACTCAGATCCACTAACAATCAGATACAATTGAAACAGCTGAAGCTGATGCTATTCTGTGATATCTGCTGTTTCACATTAGAGGATTTGATTCATCTGGGTTATAAAGAAAAGACATGTTTGCTATACTTCTGCCAACTTGTCACTGTTACCAGTAATTTCATATTTTTAATTGGAGTCTTTTTATTATCCTAGCAATCTGGTAACAGTATGCATGAACATTTCTTTACTTGGAAAATTAATGTCTGCAGAAGGATAAGTCAATACCTTCTCAAATTGCTTTATTTCTGGGAGTATGTAATCACCTGTGAAAAGATCAAAGCCGTTCCTCCCTGCAAATGAGGTGGCCCGAGCCAGGCTGAATTCACAGTCTAGGATTACGATGTGAAAAGAAGTTGGAAAAAAAAATCAAAAGGTGGAGGAGAAGCTAATATTCAATCTGGCAGCTTCTACGTAATAACATTTGTCATGCTCACTTGTATTCCTTTCCCTGGATACAGTTTGTATCAAGATGAACAGTCAGAAAAAAATATTTCATTTAGAAAGATAGCTTTCTCCCATTATGTAGAATATTCCAAAATAAACTGTTGGTTAGGGAGAAACCGATTCAAAGACTCTGCAATCCACTATCTTTACATAATGCTATGGAAGTACTACAGCCATGAAATAAGAAATAAGATACTCTTGTTATACACAAACTATGACTGGCTGCTAGTTCATCACACTCAGTAGGGTCAAATAAGAGCATTTGATTTGGATTGAGAAAGGGGCATGGATGTAAATTCTTTCCTGATATCCATAGCAACCCTGATTGGCCTAAGAAATCATTCAAAACATTCACTGTGCATTGAGGCTCACCAGTTGGTCAGGACATCACTGAAAATAATTCTGAGTGTACACCAAAGAATGAAAACATGGCAGATAAAGGTAGTGGGGGATAAGAACACAGCAAGGAAATGGATTGTAACATAGATCAACCAATAAACTAGAGAGTTTCACTTTGCATTAAATTACTTTCAAAAGTCGGACTCTACCAAACTATTGTCAGTGGAGAGTTTTTTGCTTGTTTCTACATAGCAATAGTCCAGTATGAGATGGCAGACTGAGATATTTTGGACTAGTATCACATGAAAAGGCATATGAAAAACATGTGATTTGCAGCTTTGTTGTTACTATTTCATTTGTAAATACCACATTTATTTTTATCTGAGTTAAGGCAGAACTTTAGATAAAATCCTTTAAGTATGAAATCTTATTCATTTTTTAAAAGAATGTTGTCGCTTGCTTTATTCTAAAGAACATTCATCTAGCATAATTTGGTACCCTAACCCTAATATGCTTTCTTGGACCTTAGTCAGATTTCAACAGCTGTCTCTTCTCCTGCTCCTCCAGTCAAATAATTGTAGCTTGGATTGCTGTCTTCATTCAACTCCATAATTATAGTAAATGAGTCAAAGAAGACAAAACTGTTCCAGAGTGGCTGGTGTTTGTTCCACACCGCACTATATTTTATCGGGTTTTTTGCAACCACAAAGACTGTTACTCTTTTTTTAAAATGGTTAAATGGAACCATTTTGAGTAGCAAACACAGATGGTTTCAGGCAAACTTTGCCACAACTGTGCCAATTTTAATACAGTAATAGCTTTACTTCTGATTATTGATTTGTAGATTGAGATGACTGATCACTTTGCTCTATGACATATCAAACATGTCTGAGCCTCTTAAAATCTCTAAGCTGAAAGCTGAATGGCTATTCATGAAGAAAGAAAGATTGGATTACCTTTTCTTTTCTTTTGCTTTGAAAGCCAATGTTGTTCTTTGATTAATTTCTGAACGCTGAAGCAGTTTTTGTTTTATATGTTGAGGCAAGTGGAGAGAGATTAGGAAGAACATTGTTCTAATATAGTTTGCACTGTTGAGAGAAGGCAGTTTTTTAAAAAATAAATTGGATGAAAAATGTGCCAAGAAACTGGCAAATGATTCATGAGCCATGCTGTAGCTTAAGACAACTCTTCATGACCAAGACTGTTTGACCAGCATGATTCTGCTGGATATCAGCTAAGATGCTGAGAGAATGAATACCTTCCCTCATCCAGGACCAAAAATTAAATTCAGCCCTATCCTTAGGCAAAATGGGATAGCTACCTCAGGCTGATTGATTGATTTCTCATGGAAAGAGTAGCACATGATTAATTATTTAATTCATGTAATTATGATATTATTGTATTTTTCCTGCCAGGATGGAAGAGGGGTGCTTTAACGATTTGCTGCCTCTAGTGCCAAAATAACTAGATGACTATTGGATAAAATGTTTTGACATGAGGTGAGAGTGTATAATTTTGCCTGTCCCTAATTATTTCATCCTTCATTGCAGCAGTTAAACAAATATTTTATATACCACCATTCCCTGGCTTCAACCCACATTCAGATATAAATGTTGGAGCCATATGAATAAATTTACTTACATTTCTCCCAGCCAGGAGATGATAACATGTGAAGAACATATGTGAAGGGTTCCATCCACATGGTCCACAGTTTCTTATCACAACAACATGGGACACACTCCATGAAAAAAATTCTTGTGCCACTCAGTTAACAGTTGAGGGGTTACAATGTTTTGATTGGTTGGGCTGCAGCTTACCAGCACAACTGTCCCACTCCAGTCAAATCTTCTGAGTAAATCCTTTCAGAGAACTATTCACCAGTTAAGAAAATTGGTGGTTTATGATACATCTGGGCATTCCTTTCCTATGCCCATCAAGACATATTGTGAAAACTTGTATTCAGCTGTGTATGAGGCAATGCTTTTTTGGAGACGTGAGGGTAATAGGATAAGAATCATTATCACCCATTGGACAGAAAGTTGATTGATAGAGTGGTATCTAAAGGAGCTTCTCTCCAGATATGTTGTAGTCCAACAGGGAAATGTTTTTCTGCTGCTTTTGGGGTCTAGAAAAACAGAGAAGAGGTTGGCATTTTCCTTGCCCTCATATTAATAATATTAGGATGTGGCCAATAAGTTGTATTATTTTTGTCTGTTTGGAAGCTTTGTATTGGTGTCCAGCATCTCTCCATCTGCTTTTATTTCCTGCAATATATAGTTTCTAAAATATGTGTTATATCATGATGTCCTCTCTTGGGCATTCTGGGAAGTGACACTAGCTTGAGAAGAATGAGAACTTTTAAAAAGTTGTAAAGGAGAACATGATTTTGGGGAGGACAACTTCCCTTGAATGGTTGAAAAAATATCCCAAATAATCAATTTAGTCCTTATTTGAAGAAGAATCCTGGCGCCACCGCCCACTGCCCCCCCATCTTCTGTAACCTATTGAACAAGAGTCAGTGTAGGTAGTGGAGAGGGAGGGTGGATGAATGAACATGTATGTAGCATGGAACTTCCAAGACAATGGAAAACTATTGTCTATATCAAAACCATTTAGAAATTATACTGCCACTCCCATATGTAGAATGAGAAACAGAAGACAAACCTGGATTGAGGGTAGCTAATAATGTGTAGCCTTGTCACAGCCTCTAATAGCCTGTTTGGAAATACAGACTCAGGAACAGGCGCAGAGCCTCCTTGGATGGACTCAGCAAACTGGCTTCAGGGGATAGACAAGTATTATTTGGCATCTGAACAATGCATCCATTTGCCACATACATGCTGCTGGAGATAACCAAAATAGCTTAATGCCACTTGACATCACTGCACTTGTTCTTCCATTCTTACTTCAGTCATTCATTTAATCCTGGAATCTATACATGAGTCCCTTTCCAGTAGGTACCGCTGTATAAACTGATACCTCATGGTCCCAGCAGCATCATATGCCAGAAAGGACCTTAATATTCAGTATGCCTTCATTCTCAACACTATCGTTCAAAGTTGTCCAGCTCAATCATCTTGAAATAAGCCCCACTGAATTCAGTAGAATTCTGAGAAGACATTTATGGGGTAGTTCGGTTCAACACTTGGCAAAAATAAGAGTGTAAGCCTTGCTGCTCTGGGCACCAACTGGTGAAACAGAATTAGCTATGATTTAATGCATTTATTTAATCCTCAGTAATAATACTTCTTAACTGAATGTGATTGCATTTTTGTGTGTTTATCCTTACATCAACATCTGGAAGAGAAAGTATTTGATTCCTCAGTCAGAGTTGACCCTAGATAGATTATTTTATTTTGCTACTGGCCATACTAAATGGATTAGGAAATAAAGCCTAGTTAAGCTATGTGGAATAGATGATCTGCACAGCTTCACACAGATGTTGTATTATAATTGTTCCCTTGCGATGGTCATGCAAGCATTCTCTAAGACTAGAATTTATGCAGTCAATTCCTTTTCTTATGAAGGAAATTAAAAAATAATTACCTCAGTTACTGTTTGGTTTAATTACACAATGGCCCATGACAGTATGAAATATTCATGGAGAGTCTATTCATTTTGATATTTCATCTTTCATTACTAAAAAAATATGGTCCTAAAATGTTTCATAGTCCATAAGGACTTTTATTTTTAGGGGTATATATCTTGTTTTCTTAAAGTAAAAGGGGCATAACTGAAATTTAAGGTGGCATTCAACAGTGTTAATTCCAAATATATTATTGGTCATGTACTGTTGATAGAGTTCATCTGACAGGATGAACCTTATAAAAAAAGATAAGATTGCTGACATTTGCCAGATGTCCCTTTGTTAAGCTTCCCTTCCCCAATTCCCCAAAATGTAAGGTATATCTGATTATAGCAGCTATTTTCCAGCCAACAGGAAAAATAATATGGACTATGTATACTGTAGATAATAAGCAATGATATAATTTTATAGAAAGCTGCAGAACAGGCTACAGCTGATCACAGGTTTGCTGCAGCGATTGCTCTGATTCTATCCTACTTTTTCAGTTGTTGAAATTTTGGTACATCCAGAAGCATAAAGAGGGATTATGAGCTTTGTATTACTAAAATCATGTAACATGAGGGAGAACTACTGATATTATCTTCTTCTGAATCTCCCATTAGTTAGATCCTGCTACACAGATTTAATTAATCATCCTTTCAATCCTACATTACACAGCTAACCAATAATGAATCTAAAAATCTCCCAGATTAGTTGTACAAATGAGGCATATTATTAATCTTTGAATTTGCTCTCAGGTCACTATTTCTGCAATTGAAAAAGAGAGTTAAATCCTTGATTAGAAAAATTTACATTCTGTACAAGATGTTTTCTTGATAATTCCCAGTCACTCTTCAGTAGAGCAAATTTTTGAGAAATCTGCTTCATTATGCCGAATGAGAGACAAAGAGTTAACTCGGTGTTTCTCAGCCTCAGCAATATAAGATGTGTGGACTTCAACTCCCAGAATTCCCATGCTGGCTGGGGAATCCTGGGAATTGAAGTTGACACATCTTAAAGTTGCTGAGGTTGAGAAACACTGAGTTAAATGGTAACAAGATATTCTCACATTTAGAGTAAACAAACAAACAATCGAAACCTTTAAAATGTAAAATGTATGGCTGATGAATTGGTGTGTACATATTACTGATTATGACTGGCCTGATGGCTACTGTTTTAAATTAAATAATGCTGATGAAATTAAATTACCCCAGTATTGCTGTAATTTACACTTTATCATAAAGCTCTGAGCTGACTCAACTCAGGAGAGTCTGTTATGAATTCTTACTGTAAGACAAAGCCCTACCACTTTCACCTATGTAGAGCCTGAAGACAAGGGCATCTGTACGGAGATGGGTGTCAGAAAAGTCAGGATGTCATTGAGTCCATGTGATTAAAGACCTGCCCCCTTTTCACATAGTTTGCATAACTCATGTAAAAACAGACAGACCTTCAATTGTGTGGTCACAGCCACCTTCTTGACTTTTTTTGACTCCCCCATGAATGTCCCTGTCTGAGATTGCATGTCTCATTCATATCAGTTCTTACCTAGAATAAAAATCTAGAAAGCTAGAAGAAAGTAATGCAGCCAGCAGGCTTCATTAGCAAATTAATATAGTGGATCTACAAGTTTTCATTCAGAATCTATGGATCTTTCAAATAATCCATGCATTTAATTGTGTTCTTAAATGTCTAGAACTTTAATAAAAGCTAACATTTTCCAGTATTGTACCTCAAACTTGTTCCAGTACAATTGTGCTATGGATGGAGCAGAAATTGAGTTGCTAAATTCAAATTCAGACAGTGAGATGGGCGGCGTATAAATCTGATTTATAAATAAATAAACAAATAAATAAACTCCAGTGGAACTTAGTGGCATCCCTAATTTGAAAGAAAATAAAACTGAGTTTGTCTTCACATTATATGCCCATTAAAAATATCCTTCTAGAATTAGATTTAGTGGAATATAATATGAATTTACTGTAAGAAACCAAGTTCTTTGGAAGACACAGGGATTGTTTTCTCCTTGAGCTTTCCTCTGAATTCATTATGAATCCCAAATCCAATACAAAATGGAATCATTAGGATAGGTTTTTTTTTTAACTTATTCAAGGTGCTTAATTTGTTCTATCTCTGATTCAAAAACCTCTTCAGAATGCACAGTACCTCTGTGATATGTAGCACGTTGAAAAGGACAAGGGAGAATTTCAAAGTTATAATTTGGGGGGCATGGCCATATAAAATATTGGTGCTTTCCTTTCCTTTTTCCAACTCTGGACCTCCAACTTTGAAGAAAAACATCTCCTTTGTTTTCTGCCAAGACTGAAGTAGATTTTTAAGGACAGATTTCCCCCTCTGTATCTGATCTTCTCTACTTTAGGCTTACAAAACCAAAATATCCAGTACCTCTGAGATCCCTCTAAGGAATCATAAGACTGCAGCCTTAGTTACCAGTGTAAGTAGTTTAGATTAAATGGATACATGTAAGTAAATATGCTAAATGATCCAGCAATTATTTTATTTGTCACATATTATCTGGTAGTTATTTTCTTTTATTCAGTAATTAAGCAGTACATGTTCTTTCAAATTAATATTCATGCTGTTGGCACTGATAGTTTTTGGCAAATTTAATAGTAATCTGATTTCTTTTTTTTTTTTAATAAAATTTTTTATTCTTTACAACAAACACAAAACATACATAAACAAACAAAAAACATACAAAGGCATAAAAAAAAGCATCTTCCATTTTATACCGTGTGTCAACCAGTTACCAACTCGTTGGTGCCCCTTTCATAATCTTAAATTCTCATATCATCTATTCAAAATATACTTGTATACTTATCAATTATCAACTATTAATCATTCATAGCTAGTCTATAGAATCATTTATTACAAGAAATTTTAGCTTTCAATAGGATTAGTAATACATTTTTATCCATCGATTATATGTGTATATATATAATAATTAATATCAAATTTCTATTATAAAGTTTCCTAATCCATTACATTACTATATTTTCTCATCCAATCATTAATAAAACAAATCCCGTGTCATATAAAATTGCTTATCTTCTTACTCTAATTTCAAATATCAATTTAACTCATCTCTGCACATTCCATAATTTTCAATAACTTCCTCCTGCATAGGTACTTTTTCATTCTTCCAATTCTTAAAAGTTACAGTTCTAACCACTATCAAAACATACTTAATTCTTCACTACATGTTTCAACAAAAATATCTCTAGTTTAAAATCTATATGTTACTATATCCAACCATGTATGAATTTTAGTCTAATCTCTTAAAACATTTACAATCAAATACAATTCTTTACTATATATCTTAGTTTTATACCTTATTCAAACGCTTGCATAATTTTAAGTTCACCCTTTTCATTCAATATCCCAAAATATCTGGCTGTTTATTCCTTTTTCTATATTATTGGATAAGAGAAAGCAATAATAAATGTCCTTTCAAGCATTCTGCTTTTTGAAGCTTCTGTCAGTTCCATCGTTGTATTCCCCTCGTTTTTTCTTTAAGCATCTGGAGTAGTTTCTTTCAATATTGTTTTACTTCTTCTTTTTATGCATTCTCTTAGTACGATTTTCCATTATAATCTTGTATAATCTTTTTCTCATCCTCAGAACCAAGAACAAATCTGTCCCTCTTCATTTATCAGTTGATTAACCCTTTTGATTCTCAGTTTATAAGCCTCAAAATAATTCTGTTTAGTGTTTCTGATTTCTTGTGCTATTTCTTCCTTTTCCATTGATCCCGTTTTATGTTTAATTAAGTCCATTTTAGCTTTAATATCTTTTTTTTTTTTTTGCAGGAATTTCTGCAACTCTTCTTCCAGTTTTTTATAGTCATCCTCGATAGTTTAAAAATCTTTTTCTGCATTGTGTTTCTCGTATAGTCTATTATCTTGTATAAACCTTCATTAAGTCAAAGGATTCTTTATCTTTGTTCTTGCCAAGAGAAAGAAAAAAAAAGCAAAAGAAAAAAAAAGAAGAGGAGGGGAAAGGCTAGGTCTCTTTAAAAATCCAACTGGGGGGGGGGAATAGAGAACAAAGCAGAGCTTCTAGCAGAAAGAAGAGCTACTGCCACTAATCAAGGCTCTTGTGACTAACTCAAACTTTCCATCTTGAATATTTTCAAAGTCGCTTTCAACTCCGCTTTCTTGTTTATAGTTATTCGGATGGCACCTGTATAAACATGCACATCCCACTATCTTTTTAGAAAGCCCAGGGTCCTTGAGCATACGTCACAATGAGAAAAAAGACACTATATCGAGCCTCTAGATGGCAGTGCAACTTTCTTTCATTTACTTTCTCTTAACTCCACTTTCCCCATTTCCAAATCAAAAAATATAAGTTTCTTATAACAATAGAAAAATCTTAATCAAAAAAGAAGCTTGAGATAAAAGATTATTAAGTACTGAAAAGAAAAAGCCAGTCCAGTTAAAAATATATTTTTTTAAAAGAAAAACATCTTGCCAATTCCACTAAAAAGGGAAAGTTAAAAAGAAAAGATTTTTTTCCCCTTTTTTTTATAAGGCTCAATCTCGCCACTTAATCCACTTTTCTTCACTATTAAAAATCTCTTTAAGTTACTTAAGGTGTTCTCTAAGAATAGTTGAATAGAAAAGGTCCATCTCACCTGGTTGACACCCCTCTCTTTCTTCTTCCTTTGGAGCTGTCCCAGCTTTCGCAGTCATTAAATGGCTGCCTCTCCTCCGCCGGCTTCAAGAGCTTCTCCTGGGATCAGTCTGGGACTTGCGGTATCCCTGAGATCCGCAGGACGCGGCCTTTGCGGTCGCCATCTCTACGGGACGGCTTAGGTCCATCGGGACCATCCGGGGGGGGAGATATCAGCTGCGATCCTGGGAGCCCAGGATCGCCCGCTGTATCGCCGCGACGCCAGCTCCGCCCTCTCAATAGTAATCTGATTTCTTGAGTAACTTTCGATTTTCAATTTCTATTGAGCCACTGACAGCCTTTGCAATTTGCCCTTAAAATTAACATTTTCACTTTAGAGAAACTGCATTAAAATGATCCTTGTCACCTTCAGGATATCATTAAAGGATGACAAGAGATCTTCAGATTAATGTTTATTAATACAGTTGATCATTCAATGGGGTGATAAAGTGAAGTTAATACAATTTATTATACTAAACCTGAACAGAGCATCTTGCAGTTAAGAGCTCCATAAACTGTGAAACAGTGCTCAAACTACAAGAAGTTCATTGAGTCTTTCCTTATCTGCTTCTTTTCTTTTTGACATAAAGCAGCACAGTCAAGCTGCAAATAAGTATGGAAGCAGAGAATAGAGAAAATCTGCTTTATCATTTCCTACTAACTCCATGTCTGCCTCAAATGGCCATTTCATGCATGGGGGCAGAGCTGATGAGAAGGGCAGGCCTTCAGCCTTCTATTGAATGTGGTCCTCAAATTCAGGTAACTTTTAAATAATAAATTCTCATCTGACATTTAAAAAATTGAAATTATGTCTCATCCCATTTGTATATGTGCTTTTAAAGATGATGATGATGATGATGATGCCTCCAAGGATGCTGGGGAAGGGGGAAAAGAGTTACCTTGTCTGGTTAAAAGGAGGGAGAGGGTAGAAATACAGAAGGTAAAATTACAGAACTCTCTACAATACATTATTTGACCATTCAAATATGGGCAGCATGAAAAGAAAAGAAAAGAAAAGAAAAGAAAAGAAAAGAAAAGAAAAGAAAAGAAAAGAAAAGAAAAGAAAAGAGGAATGAATGAATGAATGAATGAATGAATGAATGAATGAATAAGAAATTATAAGTGAAATGGATGGTAAAGTCAGATCCTACCTGTTAAAAGATGCAGAACACCATTTTATACAGCAAATTTGGACTTCCACCAAAATACAGCATATTGTCAGAAATTTAATTACAGTATTAATATTCATCATTAATATATGTTATCATTGAAGGAAGGCATGTGGATTTTCTACCTTAAGTGTCATGGAGTTTTTGGCATCTCTATAGAAAAGAATTGTCCTCAAAAAAGAGTTTTTGATAGCATAAGCAAATATTTGATGGATAGAACTGTGTTTTCAGCCAGCTTTATTATACATGTCAGGATGGTCCAGATATTAAAGAGGTTTCATATTTTTGAAAGAAGTTCAGCAACTTCATATTTAAGTTCTTTAAGAACTCTTAGATGCCCTCTAGACCCAAGGGGTTGATTTATTTATAGTTTTATTAATCAGGCTTATAATGTCATCTCTCATTACCTATATTCTCTTAGTTCACCCAATCTTCTCCCTGAAAAAGCTGGCTGCAGTAAAGACATCTTTCTTGCATCTTTGATATTGAAGAGAGAAGCAAAAAATTATCTCGTTTCTTTGCTATTTCCCTATCCTCCTTTAGCAAATCTTTAATTCCTGTATCATCCAGGACCAACCATGTCCCTGTTGGTTTTCTCTTCTGAATATAACTGAATACATGTTGTTGATTTTAATATTCTTTTTCATGTGTTTACATGTGGTTTTGCATCTCCTTGCATACTGTTTGCCAGAGTTTATGTTAATTTTTGTTCTCTTCATTTTGGCATGACTTTCATTTGCTTTTAAAAGCATCTCTGACTCTGCTTTGTAGGCACCCTTGGTTGTGTGTGTGTGTGTGGTTTTTTTTTGCCACCTTTTCTGATCTGAAGTTTACATTTTAGCTTAGATTCTACTATTGTAGCTTTGAATAATCCCCATGTATAGAAAGTTTCAATGTTTACTTTTGGGAAGTCTGATGTGATTGTTGGACTTTTTCAGCAAGCATCACTTATTTCCAAGTTGAATGTTATACCACTATGATTGTTGTTCCTAACTGGCTTAATAGGTTTTCAGCCTTAACTTTTAAATATTTGTGTGCTACTTATGTGGCACAACTGTGGCACAATTATGACTGGATGACTCTAGAAAATGTCAGAAGTCAGGACTGGAGAAATGACTGAAGTGGGGATTTTTAACCAGCTAATCCAATTATTTAGCCATTATGGCATATAAGGATGTGAATTCAAGATGCTGATTCACCAGTAGATCACAGTACCTTATTACTGAGATAGCCAACCTGATGACCTCCAGGTAGCTGGGGCTATAATTCTCATAATGCCTTACACTGGCTTGGACAAATGAGAGTTGAATTTCAGGACTCTAAAGCATTGTGCAGAGACCCAGTTTGGTGTAGTGGTTAAGGCACCAGGCTAGAAACTGGGAGACTGTGAGTTCTAGTTCTGCCTTAGGCACGAAGCCAGCTGGGTAGACTTGGGCCAGTCACTCTGCTCAGCCCTAGGAAGAAGCAGGCAATGGCAAACTGCTTCTGAAAACTTGCCAAGAAAACTGCAGGAACTAGTCTAGGCAGTCGCCAGGAGTCAAAAACTAACATGAAGGCACGTGCATGCGCGTGCACACACACACCACAGTTACGATTAAGTCCGGGGTTACGTCTTTCCTTGTAGGCTTCTTGAAAATGGCATTAATTATAATTAATTTAGGGTATGTAAAAATGTAGCCTTTTTGTTATGACCAGTACATGCAGTGATCTATTACTATTACTTTAACATACTGCAACTGTTTTTGATTTAATTTTCCATCTGTAAGTCAGCATAAATTTCTCGGTCATGGGCAATAGCAAGTCCCTAACAGTAACTTGCTTTGGGGATGGATATGGACACCGTCCGTGATTCAGTGGAAGAGTTCTAATCAGAACCTTTTATTACAGTCAATGACCAGATGTAGGTACAATTCAGCAACAATATTATGGGGGAAAGGGGAATGGGATGCAGGTAAGTGTGCAATCTATACAAAACAAAGGCGAAAGAGGAAAACCAGAAAAAGCTGGTAAGAGCTGAAGTACCCTATTTAAATATGTAAGGCAGCAGGAATGGCACGAAGTGCTTAAGTGTTAAGTACAGTGCTATTTAACTGAATGGCAGTCTAGTAAAGCATTAAAACACTGACATATTAAAACATTTAGATAAATAAAAATGGTTATAAAAAACAGAAGTATACACTAAAATAATAACACTCTACCAAGAATTCTTTGAGTATAATTGATTATGCTTACTTGGTACCTACTTAGTTGTTATGATATAACATAAAGTTGCGTAAAAGGAGGAGGAGTGGAGGAGTTTGCTTCTTCTGTGAGTTCCATTTTATGAGACTCCATGCTTCTTCGACATGCAGGGCAACTCCATCCTCAGCGTGCTCTTCCCTCTCTTTTCTGTAGAACTTCTGTCCAAACAGAACATTTCCCACTGAAGGAAAAGGAAAGCAAAGGAAGCTCTTCAGTCCTGCTATAGAATCACAAACTCTCGTGTTTGATCATACTGCATGAAAATGAGGCAAGCGGTTTTTGAGATGTGAGCCATTCACACTGCGAAGATTAAAGAGACAGAATTCAAAAAGGCATGTTGTATGCATCAGGGAGTTGATATAGGGCTTTCATTCATACTTTATGGGTGCCTGTTGCAGATGCAGAATAATGAATTATGGGAGAGCTGTCTTGTTTACTTAGCACCGATACTGTATCCACAATCCATCTTGTCATGTATTGTATATGCAAGAATTGAAACCTAATGAAAGCTTCCTATTCCTATATCATCACACTCACTTGACCAACTCCTAATCTCCTCCTCCCTGCTCCCCTTAAGCTTCTTCATTTATCCTTCCCCAAACTTTTCTTTCTCAACCACAGCCACAGCTGACTCTGTCTCTTCCCTTCTTTTAATTGGCCTGCTTCAAGGATCCCTGTTTTTTTTAAAAGATTCATAGAATATTTCATTTCAATGAGCGGAAGCTTTCAAAACTAACATTCATGTAAGTTCCTCACAATTTTCTTGCTGTCTTCAACCTCCAGCCCTTCTAATTCTAGACATCATGTCAAGTATAGCCTAAAGTGGCTTATACTTTCCCTTATAGAAGCTAATTTAATTGTGTACATTTTATTGGCGATAGTTTGCTGTAAGGGATTAAAGTGTTCATAAACATTCCTTGACATCAGGACAGAGGACAAGTCCAGAGCATACTAGATTTGGAAAGGTAGGTCAATAGTTGACATTGTTTGTCTTAAACCACTTGACGAAACATATGTGGCATCTTCTGGTGAAAGCTTGTGGTGTATGTAGCCGTCATGCACTTAAAGGTTGCCTGTCATTCGATCTCAAGAGATACAGTATATTGTACTTTGTCTTAAACTTAATGTATTCCCAGAGATTTGTTCTTCACCCAATTTCCATTCTACAAAACTGCTGACACTTAGACCTGCACTGCTGCTATATGCCGATGACACTACCCTTCTTTCCCTAACAAAGTACAGTGGTACCTCGAGTTACGAACGCCCCTCCTTACGAATTTTTCAAGATACGACCAGCTCCGGACCCAAAAATTTACCTCTACTTGCAAACTCCACCTCGAGTTAAGAACCGGATCCACGGCCATTTTCCCTGCTGCCACGCGGTCGCGGCTTCCTGTGGGCAAGATCGCGGTAGCAAGGAGACGTTCGGTGAGGCCTGTGGTGTGTTTTGTGGCGTTTGGAAGGTTTTTGTGGTGTTTGGAAGGTTTTTGAGGTTTAAAAATAAAATGCATATGTTTCAGAACTGTTTAGCCATATTTACATTGAACCTTATGGGGGAAATTTACCTCGTCGTGCCACCAAATTCGGAGGGCAGAATGGATTAACCGTATTTACATTGAACCTTATGGGAAAATTTACCTCGAGTTGCAACCAACTCGAGTTGCAACCAGAGTCACGGAACGGATTAAGTTCGTAACTAGAGGTACCACTGTACGTCTGAATGATCTATCGTGTGCATTTATGGATTATTGTTCTGATAATTTTTTATTGTTAATTTAAGTAAATCTAATATTATGTTCTTTACTTTAAAAACATCTTTGTGCAATTGGTTCATTAAAGAGCAGCTCATAGAACAAATCTGGCAATTCAAATAATTGGAAATCCTTTTTCAATTTCTCTTCTCTGGACTGTCCATGGAATTTATGCAGTTCAGTCTCTCACTAACCATGCTATTAATTTTTTTCTTTACCAAGGGTAGACAGCTTGTTCCAACTACTGTGTAGTTGTTTAAAATCAAAGTGTTATTCCAGTTGCTATATGTCATCCTACTGTGGACTTTGGGTTTTGATCAGTCATTGAACAATTTCTCTCTCAATTTTTGCATCCTATTCTTAGCATGACTAAATGTGTACTTTATGTTGCCTTCCATTTAATGGTTGGGATTCCTTCCACTGAATATAGAACTTGGTCTATAACTTTTAGTTATTGGTTGAAGACTGGATAGATATATCCCTTCTCTGGTCTAGTCTATTATTTTAAAAGAAGACAACTACAGTGGCACTTGAGCTAGTTTCTTCACCTCAAAACTGCAAACATAAGGCCTTTCAGTTGACTTCTTCTCTCTCCAGAACAAAGCTAAGATGGAAGCTTAACATCTAAAGCAGGGATATTAATTTCCAGTATTCTTTTCAGTGTCTCAAGCCTATACGATCTGCACTCCAGTTTCCGTTCTTTCTATCAGAATCCTTAACAATATAAATAAAGGATAAATTATTCAGGTAACAATGTAACCATCTCCAAATTCTACTATGATACTGTTTCAATCCTCTTCCACCCAAATAACTAACTGGTGATAGTGATAGCCCCTGAAGATTGGAAGGTGCAAATTCACTAAATCTCTCTCTCTCTCTCTCTCTCTCATCTATCCATCCATCCATCCATCCATCCATCCATCCATCCATCCATTCATCCTAAAGGTACTATAGGGGTTGGGAGATAGACTTCAAGAATGTTACTTGAAAAAGCCATATTTAAACTTTAAGACAGCCCCTTTTGTGCAAAAATGGCTTTCTGTCTCATGCTAAACACCTAGGGTTAACTTTCTCCAGAACTTCTATATAAAGATCAAGCTTTTCTCTGGAACATTTTCATGCAGGGAATCACAGTTGAAGTTTCTGGTAGTATATGAAAGACATGTCAAGAGCAACTGATCCAGACACCTACAATTTGTTGCTCCCCAATTTGGAAAGAGAGCAAAGAAAACAAGCAATGCCGGTATGCAGAAGAGTATCTTATGTAGTGAGTTATCCCATGGAAAAAAGGGTGCCCCAAACTTGAGGCACATTATGTGAGAGATATCCAAAATGTTAGTCAATAGTAGCAATAGTTTCCCAGAAGTTCATTTTAGTGATACAGAAATAACCTCTGCCATTTCAGAATGAAGCACGACACACCAACAGCCTTTCTATAATTGCTTTCTGAGGCAAGAGCCCACATCACTGTGCTCTTGGTTTTTTTATTCTGTTTTATAGTTGACTACATTGATTGAAGTCACTGAGTTCTTCAGTACATGATGCTAAAATGATGGTGAATTATGCTCAGTTTGGAATTCCTTGAGATTTAATTTTAGATAATAGATTGCAGTTTAGTTCCTTTAAAATAGAAGAGTGCTATAGATTTCAGTACATTGCATATCCTCTTGCCCATGAAAGAAGAAAGCAAAAGGATTTAATAGACCTTATCTTCATTGTTGTCATATTGTTCAGCAGCCTTGGCAAATCATTATCAAGTTATTGTAAAGCTGATGACATGTGTATAGAAGCACAGAGATGACTTTGAAGAAAATATGCAGCAACTGTTAGTAAAATGTGAATTTAGCCAAGGAAAACAACAAAGTAGGAAAAGGAAACTAAAGATTCAATTCAGCATGGGGTAATATCAGGCCAGAATGCTTAGTAAACAAAACAAGCGATATAGTATGCCAGCTAGACCTAGCCAGGTTCCTGATCTTTCTTGCTGGTGAATCCAACAGGTACTCTGCCTCCCATATGGTATACTTAACTAAACTAGAAGTCCAGAAGTACAGAATGGGGTTTACTTTGGCACAATGTTATGCCCTCCCCTTAGCCATCCTTGAAGGCTGATACAAGAAGACTCCCTTCTTGGAGTGGCAATGCCCTTGACACACAGAGACACAAAGCATGTGCTTTCCAGTGCCTGTACTACAGAGACATGCACACCAGTCTCAACTTATCACTATTACATAAATACCCATGCTGCACAGGAAAGTTTTACACTACTCTGTTGCTTTCAGATGCTACATTCAATATGCATTTAGTTTGCCATATTAGCGTGCTCTATAACCTAAAGATAGATATAATCTTTCACATACTCCCCTACACCTTTCTGCTGCTCCCACACCTCCTTTTTAGATTCTCACTTTTTATATCTTTTATAACTTCTCTGTCTCATATACTGTATATATATTTTAGCTCCCTATGACCCCTTTTAGATTTTCACTTTTTATACCTTTTATGTTCCATACACACACGCATCCGCACACACGCACACATAGAATACAGAGAGAGAGAGAGAGAAAAGTTACACAATTTTTTACATTTTATATATTTATGTTTCTTTTTTAAAAACTACCCTCTCCCTCTTTATGCTGGTCTACGGCTGTTATTCATTTGATAATTTGAAGTATTACCCTGGTTTGACTTTCTTTGGTATAATGCTGTCAAGCTTTCAAGATTGTTATTATAGCCTTTATTAATAGAGTTCTAGTATTTCTCATGGTGCCTGTTTCCTGACCTAGCCTACTGACCTAGCTGACAACATGATACTACTTTTCTTATAAAATGTACAGCCAGGCACAAAATCTGCAATTTCAGCAACATGCAGTTACAAAAGCGTTATGTACTATAACATTCAAGTTGTGCAAAAGCTGCAAAATTTATGTTAGGTGATGAAAAAAGTGGCTGATCAATAGGGTGATGTAGGCTTCAAATCTTCAACAAGTATATCCATTTTTTATCCATCGTGCTCAAAAGGCATTTCTTACAGAGTCCACTGCTACCCCGTAGAATTGCAGAATGCTCATGAGTGTTTCCAAGACAAAAGGAAGAGCTGTAGTTCAGTGTGGAAGCCTCTGCTTGGCCATTTCAGAAGAGTTGCTGCTGTTTCCCCCCCCCACCCCCCACCATTTATTGTTGCTGCTGTATCAGCCTCCCTGCTGCACAGCAACATCCCTGCATAAGATGCTTGATTCTATTGCTGATTTGGCAGTGGAGTCTCTGAGATTTGAAGTACTGTACAGGTGGGTGAAATCGGAGGCAGCTCATGAGTTAATGGCCACCATGGCAACTATGGACCTGACCTAAGTTACGGAGGTTTGACACAACCTGAGGCCACAGATACTGTATGTCTCAGGGCAGTTGTGAGATGATCTGGGAGTGGAGGATATCACCATTAGTTCTTTACCATGGTCAGATCACTCTCTGAACACTTTTTGGATTGCTGTTGCTGCCGTTCCTGCAGGGAGGTAGGACATATTATCTGGTCTCCCCCAGATAATTAACAGATCCCATTTTTCCTGAGGATATGATTGGTGGTTCAGCTGAGGCCTTGGTCACTGCACGGAATGGGCATGTGTTGGTGGCTCAGTGAATCTGACTGAGCATGGGTAAGAACCCATATTAGGGGTTACATCATGGTGATAAGGATAGCAAATACAATTATTTTTCTGTTAGTATTTCTGTAGGATGTAGGTAGTCATCCAGAGGCTCTTTATAAAGAGACTAATTTCTTGCTTGGAAGGGATGAGCTACAGGATCACCTGGATGGCTGTTGTGAGGAATATTCTAGGTATTTGGGGATAAAATTGCTCTGTTGAGCTCCAGGTAGGTAGATGCTGTCAAGGTGATGGAAGCAAGGTGGGTTTGCTGGAGTGAGTTTGAGCCGGTAGCTCCTGAGGAAGTGGATAGGATCCTTGGTCTATTAACCCAGGCACATGTTTATTAGATCCATGCCCCTCCTGGCTGGTGGAGGCCTCTTGGGAGTGATGTGTGCTTGAGAGAGTGGTGGTACTACCTTCTCTGAAGGAGGTGGTGGTATGCCTCCTTTTCAATAAGCCTTCACTGTACCTGACAGTTTTGGACAATTCCCCAATTCTTGACATTATTCTTGACATTCTGCCAGATGTCATAATTAATCACTTGATGATGATATCTGACAAGGGTGGGACAGGGGTAGTGCAGTAGCTCTCAGTACAATCAACCATGGTATCTTTCTGGACCACCTACAGGTATTAAGAGTGGGAGGTACATTGTTCCAGTGTTTCTCCTCCTTTCTGTGTGGTGGGATCCAGTTAGTGTTGGTAGGAAGGGAGAGATTGAGTGAGAATCCCTTGATATGCAGTGTGCCTCAGGGTTCTATGCTGTCTACCCTCCTGTTTAATATCTATATGAGGTTGCAAGGCTGGTCATCTGTCAGTTTAAGTCAGGTATCAGCAGTGTCTGAACTGGTTCAAGCTCAACCTTGACAAGACCAAGTGGCTGAGGGTATTTGGACCATCTGGGATTGGAAAGGTTCCATCTTTAGTCCTCAAAAGGGTTGCACTTTCCCCTTTGGGACTGGTGCACAATTTGGGAGTCTTCTTGGACTCACAGCTGTTGTTCAAGAAGCTGGTAGCAGCTATGGTCAAGAAGATTTCCATAAATTTCCATAAATAAAACTACATAAAATACAAGTTCCATGCAAAACATAGAAAAAATAACTTCTTCTCATATATGTGGCATCCAAGACTTATCCAATACACAGGTTCAACAAAGTCTTTAGCCAAAAAACTCTCAGAGAAGAGGTACACTACTTAGTTATTAGTTACAACTACATAACCTATAAAACTGATTACATGATGACTAAAATCCTACTAGCAGTGAGGCATACAATCACCCACAATTTATTGACACTATGCACCTCCCCTTAGGTAACTAGCATAAAGACGCCAATAGGTGGCAGTAAATAGCAGTATACATGCAAACTAAAAGACCAAATGCAGGTGGCATGACTTCTGCAGCCATAACAATGTTTGGAGATAAGCGATTTGCTTTTCTTCCCATGAGAATATCCTAACAAAATTCATCTAGTGACCTAATTATTCCCATATCTAGACTGGGAAGCCTTTAATGCTTTAATGAATGCTAATAACCATTCATGCTTTGGTAAGCTCACATTCGGACTATTGCAATGTGTTCTACCTGCAGCTGTCCTTGAAGACCACTTGAAAGTTGCAGCTGGTCCAGAATGTAGTGTCATGGGCAGTTATGAGCATGCCACAGTATGCCCACATAACACCTCTGCTATGTGAGCTGGGCTGATTACCAGTAGGCTTCCAGGTGCAATTCAAAGTGCTGGTTATCACTTACAAAACATGGCATGGGGTCTGGTTATATGAGGAACCATCTGTCACCCATAGTTTCTCCCCATGCTATACAAGCTGGCAGAGTTAGCATGCTCAAGGTCCTATCAGTTAAACAGCGTGACATAATGGGACCCAGGAAGCAGGACTTCTCTATCGCAGCACCTGTCTTCTGGAATGATGTCTCCCCAGAGGTTCATATGGACCTCACCCTGATACTCTGCAAGCAAGCCATTAAAGCTTGGTTCCCAGGCCTGGCGCTACAGTGGATGGCAGACTCCTTATAGGGATTATTGAGAATTCTATATTATTTTTCCCAGACATCTGTTTTTTGTTTGCATTAAATTGTTTTAAATGTATACTGTACACACTACCCAGGGTCATGATAGAATCAGATGGTCCATAAATTAAATAAATAAACCCACACATATAAGGAAAATGGGCAGCTATATTGTGGTGGCTCTCTGCACAAATTACAACCACTTCTTACACAGAGTGTTGCCTCCTGCTGGAAAAAAAAAAAAACTCTCTGCAGATAACCTTGGTCTTTTGCACTGAGGAAGGGAAATAATTTGCTTTGACGGCCTGTCATTCAAATGTTAACTTACAATGAAGCCAGCATTTAGGAATGGAGCAATTTGGTCATTCTTATCTTTTTAATCCCAAAAGGCATAATTAATTAAACACTGCTTCATAAACCCTCAAACCTTCCAGTGGTGGCCCAGGTAACGAAAAATGATGTCTTAGTACTAGCCTTTGCACAAAACATTGTGCTTGTTATTTACAAGGTGCGCAAGTGATACTGAAAAACTGGACGGTGCTACTGCATTTTCTGGCTTCAGGCTGTGCCCATATATTGTGTATGGTATTCCTGATTAGAAGCATACGGAGGAAATGTTGGAAGCAGTTTCAGGAAGTTGTTCCCACCTGCGATTCACTGCACTTTCCATCAGCCTACTATTAAACAGCTGTCTGCATGAATTAGAATGAACAGTAGGCTGATTGCTTCTACTGATTCAAACCACTTAGCCCCAATTCAACAGAGTTCCTCAACAGACTAGACTCCAGAAGGGACAGCAAGCACATTAGCTAGTACACTGCAGGGCCAAAAGATCACTGATTTGTTAATGCTGTGGTTTAAATCTGCTTTGCAGTTTCCAAAAAGAGCAGCACCTCACTGCTGGGAAATTATTAAGGCAATGCTTTTAGAAAATTGATGGCGAGATCCTGCCCCTGAAATTTAACAGCCAACCACTGAACATTGGGGATGTGGTTTTTCTTTTGTTAAAAAAGTAGAATGAAAAAGTAAAATAAATATACTGCATCTAGAAAACAAGTACAATCATGTAGTATTCTTCTGCACGCCTAGAAAAAATCAATCCAGACTGTGGAGTGGGAGTATGCTCTCCAACTAACTCTGTCAAAAACTCATCAGCCATATTTTTAAAAATACTGTAATCTTAAGCTGCTTTTATTCATTAACAACGTCAAGGTGTGCTAATGCTGTTTTTTTTTTTTAAGAAACATTTAAATGTAACTCTCCTCACATACATATAACATCATTTAATACCTCGGCCCATCACAGAGAAAATCTACCTATTGGTTGCTAGGAGTTGAAACCAACTTGATGGCACATGATCAATCAAAATACCTTGGTTGTCCTTGGAGTTTGTGTCATCTAATGTCATCTGATATGCTGTTTAGTCTGACTCTCACTTCTTATTTCTGTTGTATATCTTACCAGCAGCTTGGCAAATAATAAAATAAAATAAAATAAAAATAAAGGAGGATATGAACAAGAGCTGTGAACAAGATCATACACTTGCCAGTCATCTTTTGTAAAAAGTAACATCAGAAATCTGTTCCTGGACTGAAGTAACTCAGAATGCACATTTATGCCATTTTGAAATATTTTAGATGAAATATGTTCACCTCCTCCTGTATGTCCTTGGACTTCTTATGCTCTACACAAATTGGTCACAATGCTCTCATTTTTTAAATTTATTTATTCAGTTTGCATGGCTGCCCATCTCACCAAGTGACTGTGGGCAGCAAACAAAATTTAAGAAATAAAAACAATTACAATAATACAAAAATCAAAATACATAGCAGCCCAGAATAAATCACACATCATAATCGGTAATAAATCACACAGCATAATTTGCTACTAATCAAGCAAATACCATATTTCTTTTGCTGCTAGTGTGGTGAACCTTTGGTTTGGCATAAATTGTTCATCCATTTAATATCTGTGAATGACAATGTCACACTGGAAGCCCGAAATTCTAGCTGTGCCGATTGGATGATCCTGCTCCTTCATAATGAGATTGGGGTTTGCACTCGTACGTGCAGAAAACATGTTTCTGTCTTTCAGTATACTTCAACTTTTACTTAAAACTAACTCGTTCAGCAAATATTTAATCTACTTAAGCTTCTTTTTCTATAGTGGTCACACAGGCTGATCCTTTTCAATGGTTTAATCAATAGTACTTTACTGAATCTCTTAATTTGCATGTTTAAATTGGAGAAATCATACAACATTTGACTTCTAGTATTTAAATCATTCCTCTGCATTGGCTTTTCTTTGTTCTAGAATATCTACTAAACATTTCAAAGCAAAACCTCCACGCTTTTTTTTACAGGGCTAGACTGCTAGAAAAATATGTTTATTTCTTTCAGTCTGATAATGGTATTGATTTTTATTAGTTGTGATAGGATAAAACCTAGTAAAAATTCAGATTTCAGAAGTGTTCAGTATTGATTACTACAACAGTTCAGAGATACCAGATGGTCACAGAAGTACTTAGCGCACAGTGCTTTTTGTGTGTGTGTGTGTGCATGTGTGTGTGTGCCTTCTGTCAGTGCTGACTCCTGGCAACTGTCTGAACTAGTCCCTGCAGTTTTCTTAGCAACAATTTTAGAAGTTTGGCCATCGCTGGCTTCTTCCTAGGGCTGAGAGAGAGTGCCTGGCCCAAGGACATCTAGCTGGCTTTGTACCTAAGACAGAATTAGAATTCACAGTTTTCCACTTTCTAGCCTGGTGACTTAACCACTATACCAAACTGGCTCTCTGCACAATGCTTTAGAGTTTTGAAATTCAACTCTCATTTGTCCAAACCAGTATGGCCACTGTAAGGCATTATGAGAATTATAGTCCCAACTACCTGGAGGGCATCAAGTTGACTATCTCTGTAATAAGTTACTGTGACCTACTGGTTAATCAGCATCTTGAATTCACATCCTTATATGCCATAGTGGCTAAATAATTGGATTAGCTGGTTAAAAATCCCCACTTCAGTTATTTCTCCAGTCCTGACTTCTGACATTTTCTAGAGTCATCCAGTCATAACTGTGTCATGGTAACAATAATACAGACTTTATATCACTTTAACAATGCCAGGATGATACTCTGAAGACTCTACAGTTAAGTCACTAGTGGAGAAATGGTGTCAACTATGAAGCTCATTGAGAGATTTTGTAACAATCACTATCCTCTGCCCCAAATAAATGGGGGGAAAGTTGGGATACAAATGTAATGATGTAATTATTTAATTGACATGCTTCATTTTCAATCCAGCAATTAATTCATTCGCATGCTTTGAAGTGGCACTTATCTCTCCCGTGATGGTCTGGAACATCTGACCATCTTTTTTCTGTTTTATGTAACTGCAGATGTGGGTGTCTCTGAATTTTCCAGAGAGAAATGTCTTCTCTTTTATTTTTAATATGTTCAAAAGAAGTCTAAGTTAAGTTCAGTTAGCTCTGCCATGGTAAACATGATGAAATAAAAGAACAAAAAACAAAAACAAAATTGAGGACTGTATCTTGTAGTAAAATAAGCAGATAAAGCAAACTTCACTGAGGTTCTCAGATTTATATTGACAAATACATTGCCAGGATCTCAAACCACTTGGTCTGTAAGCCTTTCTGCAATTGAAACACCTTTTGCCTTTTTGGAATTATAGCTAGTACTTTTCCATTTACTGTTTTCCCTTTCTGCTCACTTTGTTAAAATCAGGTTTTCTGGTAGCTAAGCAGTATCCTTGCTTTTAGTAAATATACAGATGCCATTTCCACTTAATAGCAGTCAAGCCATTTCTGCTATTTTGTTGTGATTCATGGTTGGAACTATACTGTATCCAGAGCTGTCACTCAAGGCAGAAATGACCAGGTTTAAATTATCCTACTTTGGACACATTATGTGAAGATCCATGGAAAAGGCTGTAATGCTGGGAAAGGTGGAAGGAAAGGGAAGAGGATGACCAGCAGCAAGGTGGATGGACTTAATTACAGTGACGATGAGAGCACCATTGGGAGACCTGAAAGAACAGGTTAGGGACAGATCATCATACAGAAAATCTATCTATGTGGTCTCTAAGAGTTGACAACAACTTCATGACATGTAATCAATCACTCGCTTTTAAAACAGTATATGGTTATGACATACTTCAATACATGCAGTGAAAAGGACAGAACTGAAAGTTTCCTGCTGCTGTTCTATCATCTATCTATCTATCTATCTATCTATCTATCTATCTATCTATCTATCTATCTATCTATCTATCTATGTAGAAACATGTTTCATTATTCTCTCTCTCTTTATTAAAAGAAAGCCAGGGGGGCGAACTACATTAAAAAATGTGATATGTCTTAGGGCCAATGGAATAAGTTACATTTCACTTATAGCTTGTGATAATTTAAGACAGGACTGGGCAAGCTTGTTGCAGTTGAGGACTGGACTATGTTTTGGCCATGGGGAGGTGGCTGTTGATATCACTGCAGTAGCCAATTTTTTTCAGTTTGAGAAGTGGGGTTGGGATTTTAAGGAGTGAAATGGGTCCAGAAAGCCTCACAGAGATTCAGTGCATGAATTTTTGCCCTCATCACCTTCCCTGGCATCTAATCACACCACTGAAAATCAATAGCACACTGTGAATAACAGCAGAATCCTAATTGGAAGATAGTGGGTTTTTTTTAGAGAGCAGCTACATTTTTACAGAGACTCATATAGATTTAATAGTTTATACATACAGTATATTTAACATCCAAAACATATATAATTCTTAGATATAATTAACAGGTTAGATTGTAGATACATCCAGGAACTGACTGGTTTGGAAGATTAATTTAGGTCCTTCTGCACAGAAGGTCCACCAAGTTCTACAGGTTGTTTAATTTTTTATTATTATTGTAAAGTCAAATAGATGTGACACTGGTCCACTGTTTTATGGAATTTTCATAAAACAAGAAAAAGTGCAATTAGTTATGAATATTAGAAATTACATAATCCCATGCCAATTAATATTAGAAAGGATTCTTTTGATGTCTCCAATGGTATTTTATTCCTGCTTTTCTGAACCATAATCGATGCTATATTTTTTAACCGGCCTCTGTAGATAATAATTGCTAATCTTTGTGCAAGTTATTACACATCTGAGTTCTTCATAGAGTCTTATTGCTGTATGTCCTATAACCTAATTATTGCTATTGCATTGACTTATGGTAACTTATACATATTTGAATTAACTATATATATTACATGTGTAACACCCCCAAAGCCATTCAAGGCTAAAAGAGGAGTAACCTGTTCTGGAAGAGATCTATGCGTATCTAGTCACTTGTCTAGTTCACAGCTGGGCATTAGATAAAATTACTTTACTTCATCAGGGAATCAGAGTTGCATAGTTTAATATAATAAGGGGTCCTCCTTAGGCAGCTATGATTTTGAAATGGCAAACAGGATAAAAAAGGAATGCGTGAAATCATCATGTGTGCACATATTATGTGCCTTTAATCCTGATAATAAACAAAAGTATTGAGGATGGAAATAGATAATCATTGTACTAGGTGAGATCATGAGAGGTGGATTAAATATCTTTGCAAGATTACAGCTAAGGAAAGGCTTGGTACAACTGGAAATAGTATAGATCTTGCTCTGCATGAGAAGAAATAAATTATTTTCAGGGGAGATGAAATACAGTGGGTAATGATGTATAGAGATAGGAAATGCATTTCTGAGATTCAGAGTGGGAGTAGAGGTGACATTAGCTAACGTGGTTGATAAACCTCTTGCCTTCACAAGCAAATGGAAAAATATTAAGGCACTATTTACGATGATTGAGAGAATGGAATTAAACAAGTGAAAAAAATAATCCAGCATAACCTGGATGTTTTGCCCCTTTCTTTGATGAGGTTCTTGCATCTAGCCTTTGAAATGGCAGGAACCTCTTTGCTAGATGTTTATGTCTTTAAATAGAAACAAAGTTGTTTTTCAGCTGGTAAATAGGACATGTGAACTCTCTACTTCAGTGAAAAATAAGAACCATTGAATTAAGCAGAGGATTGCAGTTGTGCTCTACAAATGTATTTATAAGATTTTACTAATTACTTAGTAGTTTGCTCCTCGGGATTTGAAGAAAGAGTTTCAACTACAGTATTAGCTGGTTTGAATATAAATAAGAGAAAATAACAGAGCATAAATAATAAAAAGGAAATTCTGTTGGTAGAAATATTAAGTAGTTCTAAAATGCCAGGCTCTACTATACTGTATTTTCTGCACTTGGTTATAAAAAGTCATTGTCTGACTATTGGAATATCCAGTCATATCCCTCTTATTATGCCTTTTCTCATACCTTTGGCATGATAAAATGTATTTGTTCCTATGATTTATATTGCACCACTCCTGCCCCAGAGAAGCTAGGACAACCATCTAAAATATGCACTGCTTTATATTTTAAAGCAGGTAGCATGCTTACCATCTTTATTTGTTTGGTGGATCTGCTGCCCTATTTATTTATTTATCCATCCATTCATATTTATCCATCCATCCATCCATCCATCCATCCATCCATCCATCCATCCAATTTATATAGCCGCCCATCTCACCCCAGGTGACTCTGGGCGGCATACAACAAAGCTAAAAACAGTCAAAATACATCAAAAATATAAAAATAAAAATAAAACAAAGAAATGCATCAGCATATCATCAAGCATTGGACTTCCCAGAGAGCAGGAAATGGAAGGCAGGCTTGTGGAATGGAGACAGGGGAATCTAGCTGGTGCCGGTGGGGTATACTTTTTGCTTGTCTCTCAGACTCATCTTTGTGCCTCCTCCACACCAAATTTTTCTGTTTCTGTAAAGCTATTATGGCCTGAGAAGGATTTTTAGCTAGTCTTTCTAGAATACTATTTTTCTTTGATAAAGTATCGATTCAAACTTGTAATTCTCCAGTGTGCCTACTGAAGAAGGACAGTCCTGGGATGATTTTTTTTAATGCACAGGCTGTTTTATACCCAATAAGATGAAGTTCTTTCCTCCTCCTCTTCTTCTTCCTCCTCCGTTACTATTACTACTGCTGACAGGCATTGGTATTACCAACAGCAGCCCTATGCCATTCAGCAGCAGTGCACATTACATATTAAATGCATTTAAGATATTTCGTATTATAAATTTAATGCTAGTCATGGCCCCATACTCTCTTTGAAGCGGCATGCCATGCATACGTATGAGAACGTCAACCCTGATTGCGATGCAACCAGAGGATGGGAATTTTGCTTTTACAGAAAAAAGCAAGACTCCTACCAGGAATATTTCAGCCCTTAAAAGGTAAACTTCTTTGAGTTGAACTTGACTCCTGAGGACTACATAGCCATACTGACATCAGTACAAAAGCAATTTGCCATTGCTTTCTTTCGGGATTTTTTTTTTTCAACTTCCCAGACCACTCTAGAGCCATTGGATTTCCTGGTATTCTTCCATTGCATTCTAACCAGATCTGAACCTGCATAACGTTTTCAAGAACTGGGCACACCAGGCCCTGGACATAAGTAAAATGCTGCCTAAGTGGAGTCTATTCCACTGATGGAAACGCTGAGGGTGCTACAGACCCAGAAATCTTAACAGTATCCATTTCAAAATGCCAATTTAAGCTGTGAAAGTAAAGGATAGGATCCCCCCTCCCCCCCCTCCTTTGTTCTTATAAGAGTTTCTATGGAAGATACATTCATCGCTAGACATCTGATTAATCCACCAAATACTTGAAGAAATTCAATCACCTTTAAAATAATCCTTATCATCCCTCTTAGTTCTTCATAGTTTCAAGACTTACAGACTAGTCTGATATTAATGGGCAGAGAAGTGTTTAAATCTGGAAGGCAGCGGGATTCAATAGAATATCTTTAATACTTTCTTCCTGTGGGTCTTGACTGAGTTTTATACACATTAGTAGTATTTCTTGCCAAGAAGTAGTAGTAGTCACCCTATATTTCCATGTTTTTTCCCCAGATTATAGCATGAATATGGACACTGTAAGAGTTGTCTTCCATACACTGTAGTATTTGCAGAGACTTTATAATGCAGATCTGCTAATTATTCTGTGCAGAAGAGAAGAAACTCAGACAATTGGGTATGTACTTACATAGACCTTTTTTATTTTCTTAAAAGATTAGCATTGCTAATCTCTGTATACTAAGGACGAAGCGAATCTGGCTCTGGGAATTTTGCCTGTTCCCTGTCATTTTCTCTTCCCATTTCTACTTGTAAGACTGTAAATTCGCTTTTAACAGCTCTCTACATCTTAACCCAAAATAAACCCACCATTTCAGTTTTGCTTGCTCTCAGGTATATGGAATTACAGTCTAAAAATAATCTTGGGGTTATGATATAAGCAGGATATATTCTACACAGTTTATATAATTCTGATTCCTCCATCCCAAATCTGTTATCTATTAAAATGGCTTCCTTCATATCTAAAGTTGTATTCTGATTTCAGAGGCAATGTTACGTTCAGCTAGAATACATATGCACAATCAGATTACGCTATTAAGAGACTAAACACCTATTCAGGCACCCTACTTTCAAGTAATTTCTCCATCAGCCAAAGAACCTCTACTAGCATCATTAGGGATGTCTATTAGCATATTTGTATGTGTACATAATTGCCTAGCAACTGAAGCGATATTCCAATTTTAACAGAATTATATGCAGTGCCAGGGAAGATAAGGTGCATATAAAAATATAAAACAGAAATATATTATTGGTATTGGTTTCAGAGGCAGCCTACAGAATAATATCATTTTCCTTTTTAAACGAATTCCTAATAATGTGTATTTGGATAACATGGAACCCAAAAGAGCAAAATAAATACAAAGAAAAACTTTTTAATGTATTCTGCACTAGCTTCCTGTCCAAAGGAGCTCACTGGGACTAATGTAAGTTCTACTGATATAATTCATACCTTAAATATTAAGTAGGTTTAATAATTAAATCTAAAATTTATAATAATATGAATATATAATTCATAATACCTTCTAGGTCTTTTGAAATCTATAGCTAGCCCTTTATCGCTTTTCTATTTCAAATGGCTTCAAGAAAAGAAGTCCTTCTTTCTAGTTCTTTTTTCAAAATTTAGATTGCAATCTCATGCCACCATATTTCTGGGGGCAACGGATAGGTTTGTGCTGCTAACTTCCTAAAGTGCAAATGCAACATGAGGCAAAATCATATATCTCAATATCTTCTCACCCCTCATTGCTCATGGTTCTAGCCAAACTTCTTCTGGGTTGTTATAAACCGGATTTCTCTAACCTGATGGTCTTCAGATGTATAAGATGGGAATGTAGAATCATATCAGGAGAATACCTGATTGGGGAGCAATAAAGAGGTCTAAGGTGGCACTATTTCTTCTCCCTCCATATTTCTTCTTTCTCCTCCTCTTCCTCAACACTGAGTGACTCATTGCATTTACTAAATATGTTTGGTCTTCATTGGCATATTCTTTTAAGGAGGGAGAGAAAGGGTTTTTTATTCCCATCAGAGTAAGCAGGAGGTATGCAAGAGCATCAGTACTCTTATGTAACTGACGCTGCTGCTACAGGAGTCTGTTGGTCAATTTGTTTCAACCTAAAATATGCAAAAAATTATTAACTTGTCAACTGCTGTCCTTTATGTATAACTTCTTGAATGACAGGACTGTCTTTAATGACTGACCTAGATATACAGTATAGCCTGAACTGATCATTTCAAGGTATTTTTATAATTTTCTGTTTTGGAAACAAATCAAACTAGAATTGTTCTTATTTTTTAAAAAAAACACTGAAAACATATCATAGCTAGTAGTATTTAAATTCATTAATTCTTTTTGCTTTTTTATTATTCATTTATTCAATTTATATTGCTACCCACTTGCCAGATAACTTCCTTTTAAATACAAAGGAAAATGATGAAATAATAAAATACAATGAAATAAAACATACTGTCCAGGGGCCATACACACAACCCATATAGTTACAGCAGGCACATATATCATCCTAGGCCAGTGCCTGGGGGAAGGAGATAAGTCTTCAGAGCCTTATTAAAGGCCAGCATGGTTGAAGTCAATCAAATGGGGTTGGGAGATTGCTCCATATGGCAGTTGTTGTAATAAAAATGGCGTGCCTTCTGTGTCCCATACTGTTTAAACAATGGGATCTAAACCCTATTGCATCTTATAGGATGGGCAGAGATAACTGGAGATAGATGGTCCCACCAGCACCTTGAATGGTACCTGGAAGTCCACTGCTAATCAGTGCAGCTCATGCAGTAGTTGTGATGGAATGGAATTATGAAGGCCAGGTTCAGGGAGATAAACATTTTCTTAGCTCGCCAGAAGAGCGTAGGAGGAACAAGAGGATGAGACTGGCACCTCCCTGAGGAATTCACATTGCTGTGGCTGCCTGAGTTTGGGAGATGGGGTTTCAGTCTGGGAAGATTCTTGCTAGAGGTTGTAGCTAATAAACATAGCTGGACTGAATTTGCATTGTCTCTTGGAGTTCCTTGGGCTAGGCCTGACAGTAGTGGTGTTACAGGAGTGTACCAAGGTGCACCCATAACTACACATGTTGCGCCATCTGGACCAGCTATAGCTTCTGAGTGTATGATATAAAATAGACAATGCTGAATTAATAACCAAATTTTCAGGTGTTTCTGTTACATAGTATTAAATGTAGAGTAATATGTACACATTTATAGTATTAAATCTTAATAACATAAGATTTACTAAAAAATACCTATAAGACTAAGATTCTACTAAGATAAGTAGAAGTGGGGATTGCTTGGCAGTATTTGTAGTCTGTGTGGAATTTGAATTCTATGGGATTGGCTGGTGATTGAAGGCTTCTTGGGAAGTATCAACTGATAGGTGATTGGGAATGGTACAAGTTTATTCTGATTGGTCCACCTCATCAATCTGCTATGTATGGTTTGAATCAGAGGCTTGACTGGGTGGTAGATCATCTCTAGTTCTACCAATCTGTGAGGGCTGTTTTATTTAAGTACCAGGTTTCCTGGAATTTTCTGCCCCTTATGCCGTTTGCATGGTTAATTATTTCCACATTTCCCCGACTGAACATATGGTTCATTCTGTAGGCACGGGTGGCTGTTGGATGCTTCCGATCTTGGTTCTTTGTTGCAAGAAATCCTTAAAATTCTTTTTTGGCAACCCCTGATTTCTTTCCATATTTTAATAAAGAACTATATTAATTTGTAAAACCCCTAAAAGGGGATAATTTAAAATCTCATCAGAAATCCTTTCATTCCAATAATCATCAGTGTCAGAGTAGAACATTACAAAGTAATGCTATTCCTGGGCATGGAGGTTGGCGTGGTTAGTTAGAACCTGTTATGCGGTTATTCCCCTTCATGGATCACTGCCTTGTCGTGGCGAAGGGGCTTGCGTAACTCAGTGAAGCCATGAGCTATACCGTGCAGGGCCACCCAAGACGGACAGGTCATGACAGAGAGTTCTGACAAAATGTGGTCCACTGGAGAAGGAAATGGCAACCCACTCCAGTATCCTTGCCAAGAAAACCCCATGGACAATGTTAAAAGGCTAAAAGATATGATGCCGGAAGATGAGCCCCTCAGGTCGGAAGGTGTCCAATATGCTACTGGGGAAGAGCGGAGGGCATTTCCAAGTAGCTCCAGAAAGAGTGAAGCGGCTGGGCCAAAGCCGAAAGGACGTTCAGCTGTGGATGTATCTGGAAGTGAAAAGAAGGTCCGATGCTGTAAAGAACAATATTGTATAGGTACCTGGAATGTAAGATCTATGAACCAAGGCAAGCTGGATGTGGTCAAACATGAGATGACAAGATTGAACGTCGACATCTTGGGAATCAGCGAACTGAAATGGACGGGAATGGGTGAATTTAATTCGGGTGACCATTATATCTACTACTGTGGGCAAGAAACCCTTAGAAGAAATGGAGTTGCACTCATAGTCAATAAGAGAGTGGGAAAGGCAGTAATGGGGTACAACCTCAAAAACGACAGAATGATCTCAGTGCGTATCCAAGGCAAACCATTCAATATCACAGTCATCCAAGTCTATGCCCCAACCACTGATGCTGAAGAAGCTGAAGTTGACCGCTTCTATGAAGACCTACAACACCTTCTAGAACTAGCACCAAAAAGATGTCCTTTTCATCATAGGGGATTGGAATGCTAAAGTAGGAAGTCAAGGAGTAATCGGAATAACAGGCAAGTTTGGCCTTGGAGTACAAAATGAAGCAGGGCAAAGGCTAATAGAGTTCTGTCAAGAGAACAAGCTAGTCATAGCAAACACTCTTTTCCAACAACACAAGAGACGACTCTACACATGGACATCACCAGATGGTCAATACCGAAACCAGATTGATTATATACTTTGCAGCCAAAGATGGAGAAGCTCTATACAGACAGCAAAAACAAGACCAGGAGCTGACTGTGGCTCAGATCATGAGCTTCTTACTGCAAAATTTAGGCTTAAATTGAAGAATGTAGGGAAAACCACTAGACCACTCAGGTATGACTTAGATCATATTCCTTGTGAATACACAGTGAAGGTGATGAATAGATTTAGAGGGTTAGATTTGGTAGACAGAGTGCCTGAAGAACTATGGACGGAGGTCCGTAACATTGTACAGGAGGCAGCAACTAAAACCATCCCAAAGAAAAAGAAATGCAAGAAAGCAAAATGGCTGTCTGATGAGGCTTTACAAATAGCTGTGGAAAGAAGGAATGCAAAAAGCAAGGGTGAAAGGGAAAGATATAAGCAACTGAATGCAGATTTCCAGAGAATAGCCAGGAGAGATAAGAAGGCCTTCTTAAATGAACAATGCAAAGAAATTGAGGAAAACAATAGAATGGGGAAGACTAGAGATCTCTTCAAGAAAATTGGAGATATGAAAGGAACGTTTAGTGCAAAGATGGGCATGATAAAGGACAAAAAAGGCAGGGACCTAACAGAAGCAGAAGAGATTAAGAAGAGGTGGCAAGAATACACAGAAGAACTATACAAGAAAGATCTTAATGTCCCTGATGTCCACGCTGGTGTGATCACTGACCTTGAGCCAGACATCCTAGAGAGTGAAGTCAAGTGGGCCTTAGGAAGCATTGCTAACAACAAAGCTAGTGGAGATGACAGGATTCCAGCTGAGTTATTTAAAATACTAAAAGATGATGGTGTTAAAGTGCTGCACTCAATATGCCAGCAAGTTTGGAAAACGCAACAGTGGCCACGGGATTGGAAAAGGTCAGTTTACGTTCCAATTCCAAAGAAGGGCAACGCCAAAGAATGCTCAAACTATCGCACAATTGCACTCATTTCACATGCTAGCAAGGTTATGCTCAAAATCCTACAAGCTAGGCTTCAGCAATATATGAACCGAGAACTACCGGATGTACAAGCTGGGTTTCGAAGAGGCAGAGGAACTAGAGATCAAATCGCCAACATTCGCTGGATCATGGAGAAAGCACGAGAGTTCCAGAAAAATATCTACTTCTGCTTCATTGACTATGCAAAAGCCTTTGATTGTGTGGATCACAACAAACTGTGGCAAATTCTTAAAGAGATGGGAATACCAGACCACCTTACCTGTCTCCTGAGAAATCTGTATGCGGGCCAAGAAGCAACAGTTAGAACCGGTCATGGAACAACCGATTGGTTCAAAATAGGGAAAGGTGTACGACAAGGCTGTATACTGTCACCCTGCTTATTTAACCTATATGCAGAGTACATCATGAGAAATGCCAGGCTGGAAGAATCACAAGCCGGAATTAAGATTGCAGGGAGAATCATCAACAACCTCAGATATGCGGACGATACCACCCTAATGGCAGAAAGTGAAGAAGAACTAAAGAGCCTCTTGATGAGGGTGAAAGAGGAGAGTGCAAAAGCTGGCTTGAAACTCAACATTAAAAAAACTAAGATCATGGCATCCGGACCCATCAATTCCTGGCAAATAGAAGGGGTAGAAATGGAAGCAGTAACAGACTTCATTTATTTGGGCTCCAAGATCACCGCAGACGGAGACTGCAGCCATGAAATTAAAAGACGCTTGCTCCTTGGGAGGAAAGCTATGGCAAGCCTAGATAGCATATTAAAAAGCAGAGACGTCACCTTGCCGACAAAGATCCGCATAGTCAAAGCTATGGTTTTTCCAGTAGTAATGTATGGCTGTGAGAGCTGGACCATAAAAAAGGCCGAGCGCCGAAGAATTGATGCCTTTGAACTGTGGTGCTGGAGAAGACTCTTAAGAGTTCCCTGGACTGCTAGGAGGTCAAACCAGTCAATCTTAAAGGAAATCAACCCTGATTGCTCATTGGAAGGATCGATAATGAAGCTCAAGCTCAGATATTTTGGTCACCTAATGCGAAGAGAGATCTCTTTGGAGAAGACCCTGATGCTGGGAAAGATTGAAGGCAAAAGGAGAAGAGGACGGCAGAGGATGAGATGGTTAGATAGCATCACTGAAGCAATGACCATGAAACTGAGCAAACTCAGGGAGGCAGTGAAGGACAGGAAGGCCTGGCACAATATGGTTCATGGGGTCACGAAGAGTCGGACACGACTTAACGACAACAACAACAATGCGGTTATTATTTGTCCAGATTGGACTGGCTCCTCAGCTGCTGTTTATGTTTGATATTATGTTACCGTATTGCTTTTAAACGTTGTAAGCGATCCAGAGTCGCTATTGTGAGATGGGTGGCCATATAAATCAAATTAATCTAATCTAATCTAATCTCCAAACATGCTAGCTAATTTCTTTCAGACAACATGAAATTTTGGTTAAAAAAAAAAAAGTGTGCTTACTCCTCTATTAAGCCATTTGCCTGTACTGATTTCATTTTCAGCAATCTGTAACTTACTATTGGCTTACAGGATACTATTAGGATACTTATACTATAAATACACTATAAGGCAGTGTTTCTCAACCTTGGCAACTTTAAGATGGGTGGATTTCAACTCCCAGAATTCCCTAGCCAGCCATGCTGCCTGGAGAATTCTGGGAGTTGAAGTCCACCCATCTTAAAGTTGCCAAGGTTGAGAAACACTGGTATAAAGCTTACAGGGTACTTCTGCATTCCTGTCAGGCATTTGAGGTCCTTGAGGCAGAAAGTAGCTGGGGCGGTGGGGGGGGGGGTCTATTATTTATTATAAGCAGCTTTACCTTCCCATCCTGAATTCCCTCAGCCCAGTTCATTTCTGTTTCAGTAACCATCAGGGTTGGTTCTCCTTTAACTTCTCCTGTAAATTCTCCCTAAATACTCCTTTTGAGCTCATCACAAATTTCTCAGGGAGGATTTTTAGTTCGTCTATCTTACTATTGGCAACAATGAATTGGTCAAAAATGGCAATCATGGTTTGAGCTGTTAATATTGTTTTCAGCCAGTAGCTCCAAGCAAGGGTTATCAAAGTCCATGCTGGGATTATTACCTTTCATTGCTCTTCTTTCCTCTCATTGCTTCTCATCTTCCAGACATGATAGGTCCTTATTTTCCCACTTTAACACAGCATCATTATTAGGAGATAAGACAGTATGAAATCCACTTGTTAAGCCTTTATGGAATAGCATGTCTTTTTTTTTTTTTTTTACTTAGAACATCTAATATTTGTCTGTGATTCGAAATCCTTACTGCATGGTGTTTTCAGCTAACTGGTTTAACATAAAGATATAAATTAGCATGTGTAGAGTTTTATTTTGTGTGTAGTTGTGTGTGTGTGTTTGGAGGGGAGTCAAATCCATTTCTTCTTTTTGGCTGCTGTTTCAGAACTTAACAGTGTAGTCCAGTGTATATCTACTCAGAAGTAAGTCCTATCTAGGTCAATAGGAACAGAGCATATATACAGTGCAGGTGAAATGATGTATCCAGATGTATCCTTCTAAAACAGAAGGTAAGAGAGATCAAGAAGCCTTAACAACCTCAGAATTTGAGCACTACTTGTAAAATGGGAAGAACAGAATTATTGATTATGATAGTACAGCACTCTCAAATATTTGTATCCCTCTCTAATTGTCCTTTTACTGTTTTGAACAGATTGTTTTACAGGTCTTATAAATATAATGACTGATATAATTTGGCGCTTCACTGGAGATTTCATGGCCCCTGATCTTGTTTGCCGAATTGTTCGGTATTTGCAGGTACAGTACAAGAATAGCTGAATACCTCTCTAAGTGTCATGATGTACTGCTTTATCTACTGTGAAAAATCTAAATCACTTTATAATTGCTATAGGCAACAGATGGGAAATAAAAGAAAATGCTGTACCCAGCAAAGCATGTACCATTATATAAAAAAATAATGTAACCTTTTAAAATAGAAACATAGAATTCAATTGTGCAGTGTAGCATAAGCTGATGTTCATTGATAGTTCCTCCGTGGTTACATTTGTTCAGAAACCTGAAGCAAGAAAAGAAATTCTGTAATGCCATTTCCTGTATTTTTATTAAACACAACCATTTATCATTTTAAAAAGAATTGTCTCCTAAAGTGGATTTGGAGTAATCCAAATAACTGAAAACAGAGCACATGGATTCTGAAAACTAAGTCAGTGAACATTAGGGTTGTCACGTTTTACTTCACAACGATTTTGAAAATATACATTTGTCTGAGAAATACAGGTACACACAATGGCACCAGTGAACTTCCATAGATTTTCAGAGATGTCAGCCCTAAATCACCTTGGTATAAATCTGACACTATCCACACTTGCACTCCTGTTCTCCTACCATAAATATTTCTATCTATGTATTGAACTGCAGTGCAGAATACTGTAGTATGTGCTGTTATATGGCAACAGATGAGAGATTTTCAATCTTAAACATGTCTTGTAGATACAATTTAGGGATAATCTGCTAATCCCCAGATGGTCACCATAATAATAGCTGATATCTAATATGTGAATAAACATATGTATGGCCTCTTCCCTAATATTATAGATTTGGCAGTGCAGCAACTTTAGGTTCATTTCTGATAACAAACTTTCCAAATGAGAACTTTGCTCAACTTGATTCAGTCCAAATATGTTGGTACTACAATTCCCAGAAATCCCAGCCAACTGTGTCTACTGGCAATCTTGGTGGGAAATTCTGGGAGTTAGAGCCTCAGCATATCTGGATGGCACCAGATTGGAAATTCCTAAAGCATATATTTATATTTATATAAATATTTATTGATTTATCTATCTACCTGAGAGAAAGATCTGTTGAGCATAATGGATCTGATGTCTAAATAGAGATGCATAAATTACTCTGCTGTGAAAGCACATTGAGATATATATATCGACAGATAGCTGAGGTGGCTGACATTGGGAAATCCTACCAGTGGCTGGAAAGGGCTGGACTAAAAGACAGCACTGAGGCACTGATCATAGCAGCACAGGAACAGGCAGTAAGCATCAGATCCATAGAAGCAGAGGTCTACCAAACTAGACAGGTCCCAAGGCGCAGATTGTGCAAAGAGGCCTCAGAGACAGTCCAACACATAGTGGCAGGGTATAAGATGCAGGCAGGAACAGCATACACTGAACGGCACAACCAAGTAGCTGGCATTGTGTACAGGAACATCTGCACAGTGTATAGGCTAGACCCCTCCCCAAGTCCAGATGGGAGATTCCACAGAAGGTCATGGAGAATAACAGGGCTAAGATCCTGTAGGACTTCCAGATCCAGATGGACAGACAGGTACTGCCCAATCAACCAGACATCATGGTAGTAGACAAAGACCAGAAGACAGCGGTAGTGATAGATGTAGCTGTGCCAAGTGACAGCAACATCAGGAAGAAGGAGCATGAGAAGCTGGAGAAGTACCAGGGCCTGAAGGAGGAACTAGAGAGGATGTGGAAAGTAAAGGCCAAAGTGGTCCCAGTGGTGGTAGGAGCACTCGGGGCCGTGACTCCTAAGCTGGGAGAGTGGCTTCAGCAGATCACAGGAACAACATGAGAGCTTTCTGTCCATAAGAGTGTAGTGCTTGGAACAGCTAAGATACTGCGCAGAACCCTCAAACTCCCAGGCCTCTGGTAGAGGACCTGAGATTGAGGAAGACACATACCACCCATAGGGGTGAGAGGGGAATTTATATATTTGTGAATAAGTGAGCACCCCCAGTGAATTCAGTTGGTTCTATTTCCAGTAAGAGGAAGTAGAATTATTCCCTTAGTTTCAAACATAAAAAACTTCCAGATATCCATGTGACCAATGATTTCTTCTTTTTCTCTCCTTTAGGTTGTACTTTTGTATGCCTCAACCTATGTTTTAGTATCACTAAGCATAGACAGATATCATGCCATTGTGTATCCAATGAAATTCTTTCAAGGAGGTAAGAGATTTCTGCTGTTATTCTCCCATTGTTCTCCCCTCTCCTTTAAGAAGCTTTGTTTGAACCCGGGGTGGTTTGCTTGAAGTCCCATTATTGCAATGGAAGTCAACCCCCCTTTTTGTGGTTTCTGTAATCTCCTTTTACCACATTTGTATGAAAATTAATGATGTGGTTTCCTGCTGATTTGAGGCAGAAATCATCTTTAGAAAACTATAGTGTATGGTCTAAAACAAAATTGTCATTTACAAAAAAAGCAAAGAAAACCCTCAAGTCCCTCCCCCCCCCCCAACAACAACAAGGAAAACTTCAAAGCATCCTGACCTGATGACTTTGAAACATCATCTTGTTCTCTGTGGCTCCTGGATGCTCAAAAGCCCTCGGGCATCCAAACTTTGCCCAAATGGGAGCAATTAATCTTTTTACTACAAATAATATACTAGTTTCCTTTATTAATTCCTACTCTTAGATACAGTGCCCAATTCCTTGTTATTTTTCTGATGGTAGGGGTGTCAGACTTTTGTTTTACTACCATTATTACAATAATGTATGATATTTTGCTTTAAATGAATGTTGAAGATCTTTCCTCTCTCATTAAGACTTCAAAAGTTAAGAAATTATAAAAAACGAATCCTGGCCATTCTACATCAGCAACAAATTCAAAGATTCAATTAAATTGAGACCTTGACATATATCTTGTTACTTTGAATGCATCAGGGTTCCCATTCACATTAATGGAAACATTCGTTGTACAAGTAGGATTTCCAGCTAAACCCTGCAGTGTGGAGCAGCCCACTTCAATCTTCTCATTAATTAGCTGTGCCCTCTTCTACAATGTTTCCTATGAATTTTCTTCCCTGTTTTCATTTTATGGCTACTAAACTCTTTTAGAGTGTTTCCAAATGAGATATTTAAGGGAAGTCTGGACGATACCAACTTCCTTTTCTAATCTTTCAGTGTATTCTATTTTATACATAAATGGACTTCTAGATATGTCTGTAAGCAATTGTTGCTTTACTACAGAAAGTCCATTAAGGAAGAGAAGTTAGAACAACATCCTAATGTATAGTAGCAATAAAAGCCATCCATTCTGAAGCACTCTAAATCTCACTGGCTACTTAGGTTGAGTTCCATGGATATGCTCAAACCTTCTTCTTGCAAAATGCTTTTGAAGTTCCTTCAGAAATAACACAGACAGTCTGACCATTGGATAGAAAAGAAATTATTTTAAAAAAATAAGGAAATAATAAATAGAATTGGAGAAATTATGTTGGCTTTTACAGACATAAATACTGCAGCCAGAAATACGTACAACAATGGGAGATTTGCTTGCAGGAAGTATCTTTAAATGTGGTGGGGGGGGAACTTTTACGAGGAAGGGTGTTCTAGATTAGGTTTTTATTGAACAATCCTGGAAAAAAGTATAGCTATTCTTAGGAAATAAATTGATTTAGTTCACAGAACTTCTCAGGTTCTTTTTCTTCAGTATATAATTTGAGGACTAAAAGAGGGTTCAAAAACAAAGTTCCTTGGAATAAAATTAGAGAGAGAGGGAGATAGATAATACATTGTTACTGCATTCTTAAATCTTGTGTTGTCTGAAAATAACCATGCCTTTTTGATATGCACATAATCAACCAAATGTATATAATCATTCCTGGGTTTTTACTACTTCAGACAGAATGAATGTTTAATGCTTTGTCACACTGAAAACGACTCTACCTATACATGGAAAATTACAGTATTGTGGTTATGCTAACCTATATTTTTTCCCAGTTTATTATTATTTAAAATTTCTGTTCTACTTGAGTTTTTGCAAGGTCACTGTTGTGGGAATCAAGTTTATTTCTCCTAATATGCTTGATGTCTTTGGAGTGATAGTATTATTCAAAGGAAAATATGAGATGCTCTGAGTCATTACAAATATCTATATCTATATCTATATCTATATCTATATCTATATCTATATCTATATCTATATCTATATCTGTATCTATATCTATATCTATATCTGTATCTGTATCTGTATCTGTATCTGTATCTATATCTATATCTATATCTATATCTATATCTATATCTATGATGGGCATCAGTGGTTGAACATTTGCTTTGGATATAAATGGTCTCAGATTCAGTCTTCAGGATCTCCAAGTAGACTGGAGAGTCTCTGCCAGTCTGTGTTGACAGCATTGGACCAGATGGACAAATTGGATGATTCAGCACAAGGTAGCAAACCTATAGGGGGCACTTTTTCATCTTCATGGGCATAAAAAAACCTTACACTGTGCTGAGCAGAGAAAGAAAATGGGTGTAGATGATGGAGAACTGCTGGAATATGCCCCTGATTGTGCAACCTGAAGGGGGAACCCATAAAAGGTATTCTGAATTATGTTAGCCCAGGTATGTTATGCATACCTGGGCTGCAACAATCCTGATGTCCATTGCCTGTTAATTTTTGGTATATCTTTGCTCTGTCAATTTACCTCATGTAGTACATCTAAAACATCCTAAGCCTCACCAAATGAATTATGCTGTACTAATGTGACAATTTTATTTACCTAGGAAGGATTGAGATTAGAAGAAGTAAGATTTGTCTCATATAATTATTACTGATATTAGATTCTATTATTTCAACTTTCTGTATATCACTGGGTGTTAATACAGAAGCAGTTCAGCATAATGTTATAAACCTGGTGGATTTGAGATGGACAGATATTTGCTGATGTCTATAATGTTATTTTTAAAAAAATCTTCATTCAATTCAGGAGACTGATTCGGAGAAGTCCAATTCCCCTACCCCAGACTGTAAAATATCTTTTACATACAACTTTAGTTCTCCATTGGGCAGAAAGATCGACTTGCTGTTTTATGCATAGCCTTTTGCTCAACTTCGATTTTGCTGAGCATATTTTTACTTTTAGCAACTTTTATTTTGAGCACTGTGATTTAAAAGAAAATGTAAAGGGCCAAAACATGTGAAATTATGAACAGCCTTCACCATCAGGCTGAATGCATCCTTTCTTACCGAACTGAAAAAGCTATTTTTAAGTACTTCCTGCACAGGGAGATGCTATTAACACTTTACAATTTTTTATTACCAACCTTGCTGTCTAGGTTAAGAAGTACAGAATAGCTGTACTAAACAAGTGAGCTTTCTTTTTATTTTCTTCCCAATGTCCCTGATGTTGAAGTATTCAGCAGGGAATAAAAAGGCATCTCATTCACTTGGGGCTAAAGTAGGATGTTGCTTTTATTGCCTACTTAGTAACCAGAGTTGTTTTCCATGAGATGTAGTAATGCAATGCACAGGGAAACCAAATTGACCTAACAAGCCTAAAAAAATTTCCCAGTGCCAATTTTCTTCCTTTTGATTTTAGTGGGGACGTTGGTTTGAAAAGGAAGGTTTAAATTTCCCCTCCCAACATTATCATGATCATAACTGGATAAGGGAGACACACTATTTTTTTTTTAAGGTCTAATATCTAACTATGATTGCTAACTATGCAATATAGATAGTCCTTGTTTAGCAACTACCTTGGACAGCGACCATTCACAGTTACAGTGGTGATGAAAAAGTAACTTTGTAACCAATATCTGCATTTACCACCTTTGCAGCATTTCTCTCTCTCAGTCATGTGCTCACCATTATAATCAGTTAGTACGCGTTTTCCTGTGCCTGACCTGTTTTTTTCTCCCCTGCTCCCCTTGCAGAGTAGAGAGATTGCCAAAACAAGCTATCTCTTCCTGAGCTGTTTTTCTCCCCATCCCATCCCTAAAAGTGCTAATCACAAATTAACAAGCTCAGCTCTGTGACCTTAACTGATTATAATCTTCCATCTGACTGGGCTGCTGCCTGACACTGACCAGACCCTAATCAGTTTCACACCAAAGGCTTTTTGCCTCCTAAATGGCTTGCAGCTCACAGCTGTGAGCACGCTAAGGAAACAGCCGGCACTAGTGCATTCCTTTCTATGTGCATTGCCCTTTGTGTGCCTGCTTATTCTCTTGTAACCCCTTCCTCTCCAAAGAATGCAAATATAAACATCAATTCTCTTCTTGCTAATTATCCCAGTACCTGGGTGAGCATTCCAAAGGGTGGGGGAGCTGAGAAAAAGGACTATAAGATACCCAGCTTCCTCGTGAGTTGAGTTCCAGAAATTTTCCCCACCATTTGGGCTTACCCAGCTATTTGGGGTCATATCAATGTAAGGCAAAGGAAAGCTGAAGTAAAATTGTAGGCAATCACAGTCACGTGATTTTCACTTAGCAACCACTTTGCTTAATAACCAAGTTGCCGGTCCCAAATGAGGTTGCTAAATGAGGACTACCAGTAAACAAGATCTAATTTGCTTTTCACTGACTTTGTGCAGTATCCCAGTTGCTGAGCCTCCTCCCAGGGCAGGGAATAAAAAATGACTCACCCATTTATTTGCTCTGTGCAGCTTTCCTGCATGGCTTTCAACAGTATGAAATTTGCTGCCCCCAGATGTGGAAGTAGTCACCAATAAACATAGTTTTAAAAAGAGACCAGACAAATTCATACAGGATTGAGTCATCAGTAGCTGCTACCTTCTGAATCATGGGCTTTGCAACACTGACAACTGGGTAAGAAAGGTAAAGGTAGATTGTCAACTCCTATCAGTGTTTCTGAGTTTCCTAAATGACCACAGTACAAAACAGAACAACACTGGACAAGAGAGACTTTAGGCCAGAACCAACACAGCTCTTATTTTTTATGAATGGCAAGACAAACAAGCTTCTAAGGCAGGGTTCCTCAACCTCAGCAACTTTAAGATGGGTGGACTTCAACTCCCAGAATTCCCCAGCCAGCCTGGCTGGGGAATTCTGGGAGTTGAAGTCCACCCATCTTAAAGTTGCTGAGGTTGAGGAACCCTGTTCTAAGGGACCCATAAAAATCTACATCCACGATCCTCCTTACACGTATTTATTTGGAGTGAAACCTTCGTGCAGTGTCCATTCCTCCAGAATGTCTGCTAAAACTGAATGTAGGTAATTTGCTTCTATTTATGTCGCTTTACATCATTTATTATGAAAATGACATAGCATGATGCAAATGACATAAGCTGCACCATTTGTATACTTGCATCAGTACATAAATTCCAAAACATTGGCAGAAATAATACAAATTTAAGTGAATTCTCCAGAGTGTTTGAAATACAATGGACTTAGCCTGTTATTTTGGAGGTCCGTTTGGACACAAATCGCATCCAAAGTCCGATAAATGGGAAGACATGACATTAAGCTTTACAGTATTTATTTGTTTAGCTTTTGTGTTTTTGACTATGTTGCACATTGTTGAAAGCCATCCTGAGCAGCTTCATTGAGTGAGCAGGTCCAATGCCATTTTAATTCCCCCTCAATATAATTTCTTTAACTCCTTCCCATGTAGCATTATTTCAGAGGGATGTTATGTTGGGGACACTGAAAAGGAATGTCAAGCACAGTGTTTTTACTCATTGAAGAATTTGGTATGCTTCTTGACAGCAGGTAGCCTGGATTGATGTTATTCTGCAAAGATGGCAGCAGTCCTGCTAGTTCCCAGCTTTTGCCTAAGAGAGCCTCCTGCTAAATCTAGACCTAATGGAAGACCTCCACCAGCACTTCTATCTGCACCATTTTAACTGAAGATCTTGTAGATGGAATCAGAGACCTCTTGGTTGCAAACCGTATTGAAATGCTGACAATGACTTAAGGATTCTCCTCTATAAAATCATAGGCATTTGGATGTGTTTTCTTTTGCTTTATTTCTTTGTGTATTAGCTAAGCCTCCTGTTCCTCTCAGCTGGACTGGAAAGAATCACAGCAATTTTGACTGACTTCTCAAATGAAAGAAAGACACCCGATTGAAATTGAAATGTGAAAGGGTATTAATTATCCTTTCTCTTTCACAGTAAGACACTTAGTAAACAAAAGTTATTAAAGTTATTGGTTTAATTAACTTAACAATTATATTAAGTTAAGCACAGCTAAACTGTGTTTGTTTCATAGCACTCAGCCAACTACATTTCTATGGAGAACTCTTCTAATCCCTACTGATACTTTGTTTACGCTGAGAATTAATGAGATTTTTTTCTCCCCCATAAACAGAAAGGCAGGCAAAAATTCTCATTGTCATTGCCTGGGGCCTCTCTTTCTTGTTTTCAATTCCCACTCTCATCATCTTTGGGAAACGCCAACTGTCTAATGGAGAAGTGCAGTGTTGGGCTGCCTGGCCAGACGACTCTTACTGGATCCCTTATATGACCACAGTTGCCTTCCTGGTGTATTTTATTCCTCTAATTATTATCAGGTAAGACTATTTGCAGATTACTCTCATACACCCTACTCCAGGCACAGCTTTCACCCATCCATGAGAGATCTGTATTTATCTTAATAGGGATCTTATCTTAATCTTGCCCATTTTTACTCCTTCTTATTGTAATGACAAAAATATATACAAATACAGTATTGGTACTCATGGATTTTTTTTTCTGATAAGTTTGTAAATACAAGTCTGAAGAAAACTTGAAGGAGATCAAAGGAGAATTTTGGCCAAAAGACATAATTGCCCATGTGAATGTTTGCATGGATCGGAAGATGCATGCAGAGAGTTTAATGCAAACAGAGAATGGATGAGGAAATTAATACTGTACATGCAAAGCAAATTCAGGCTGAAAGTAGATTGGGGTGTGATTTTATCTCAGTGCAGCTGTACTGGGAGAGACGGCACCAAAAACAACTTACAGTCTTACATTATTCTCCAAGCTGCAGCATTTTAAGAAAAGCTGATTTAAGGCAAGGAAATGAACTTTTCTTTTCTCCTACCTGGTGGATGAGAGTGACTATCTTCAAATAAAACTCCAGTTTCAGGAATTATGCCAAAGTTAATCCTTTCCATTAAAAATATGGTCTGTCTGTCTGTCTGTCTGTCTTTCTCTCTCTCTCTTTAATATTTTCTTTTAGAAACCTCTAAGACTCTACCATTGTTTTATATGGTAGAGTAAGCAAGTAGTATATTTCTTTCTTCCCTAACCCTAGTGAAAAAAAATAGTTTTATTCGGAGAGGAGAGATAGCAAAATTCAATTTATCATTTTGCCAGGTCACAATGCTACAAAGTTTGAGACTTCTAGCAGTAAGGCAAACAATTTCCTCTATTATTTTTTTTCTTCCTGGCTAGTTTCTGCCATGTCTCCTCCTTAAGAGCCACTCCTTAAAATCTTCACTGCATCATATTTCTAGGAGTCTGCTATATCTGTAGATTTAGTGCAGGCAATAATAATAGCTAACAATAGCCATCTTTCTATGGCTTTCATGTATTTATTTGGAAATTAGTACTTCATAAAAAAGATCTTAACCTTACCTTGAAATGCATTAGCTCTATGAATAATCATTTGAACAAGCATTGTGCAATTATGTACCACCTTCTAATCTAATTTCAACAGGGATTTAGAGGTTTATTAAAAGGAATTGTTATGTGCATATATCTCCTTGACTTTGTATTATCCTATCATTCATATCTTCCATTTACAAGCAGAATTTCATGCTGTTTAAAAAGCAAACAGCTATGAAATGACTAAGCCACAACTAGGGAGTCATTAGATTATGACAGATGGAACTGGACATAGGGCTTATAAAGACCCATTTTATCTGCTATTATTTCTAATTTCATGTTAATTTTGTTGAATTTTTCTAGAAGTACTGCATGTACAATCATGGTGTTAGATCCAGGCTTAATCATACTAAGAGTAGATGCTTGAAACCACTGAGAAATATTGGTCACAATTAACTTAACCCCATATATTTCATAGGATCTATTGTAAATCTGCATCCATCTCTTTGTCTGCTTTCATATTTCATATCTATTTACCATAGCATAACAATAATTATAGAGAAAAATAAAATTATTTAACAAAGTCCAGAACACAGTTAACATAATTGCATTAACTGCTTTTCAGAAAAAGAGTAGCAACTAGTAAAAAATAGTGAAAGCTCTGACTAGAAGATTATTAGCTTTTAAACAAACCACTAAGAATGTTGGTAATCAAATCCTAGGTCTAGATGTATCACTTTTCAATTTTATTTTTAATTTATTGTGTCCATCTTTCAGAATTTTTTGGCTAAAGGTTAGCATATATGTGAGGGAAAAAAAGCTGTGGAACTTCTAGAGTCTTTGCTAGGGCTGTGCAAATCCTTTGAAAAAGCTACTTGCAAGTGAACAGGGATGCGTAAAAAGTATTTGCTGTCATATAGTTAAAGCAGCCAGATCTTTCTCCAGGCTCATGCATCTCCTTCAGATGATGTTTCTGGATATCTCCGATATGGGTTTATACAGAGATATTTTATTTCATTTTTTGTTCCGTTAGTTTAAATGATTGTGTATTCATACACAAGCAAATACATCCAGAAGCAGCTTTTGAAGTAGGTGGAAAAAGATATGATGTATTAACAGTTCAAAAAATAAATACTTTATATGTGCCCCTGCATATTCCAAAGCATCTCTTTCAAAGGAATTGCACAACCCTGCTCACTGTTAACGATTGTGGCCCTACTGTCCACAAACAGCATATGATCAAAGTGCAAACCATTCACCTTCTTTAAGATATAAAGGGCAAATAAGCATGCTTAGGCCAAATGTCATGATAGGATTCCAGTGCTATGATATTCTGTCATACCTGAAAAGAAAGCAAAAGGCAAAGAAATGCAAATTATAATTATCTCTAGCTTTACAATGCAGAGAAAAACAATCCAAATAGTATCCTATTTTAGAAAAAGACAATGAGCTTATTATAAATTCTCAGAATTAAACTACATTCACAGTCATTCAGTAAGATAATTGGATTTAATAAAATGTTCAAGCAAGTGTATGTTTTCTTGAAGTAGGAAACAGAAAAATCTATTAAAGTATAAATGGATTCATTAATAAAGTTTTGCCTATTCTGTATGAAGGGCTGACCCTAGATGTACATTTGGAATAGACTAACTGAAATCAGTGGTTCTTAAATTAATCAAGAATATGTTCCCATTTATTTAATGGGTCTCTAACTACAATGGAACTTGTAATCAAACCTATAATACACACAGTACTGATAAAATTGCACAGTGATAGCTACAATTCTTGAATTTCACCCACACCAAACTAATAACTTGTTTGTTTGCTATTCCCATTCTAGTGTTATTTACTTCATTGTGATTCGGACAATATGGGTTAAGAGTAAAGCCCATGCTGTAATAATATCTAAGTGCTCCGGTAAGTAATTTAGGGAGGAATGGACACTTATGGCATTAAAACCAGACATTAATTCACCAGTCTCGAAGGAGGCAGTGATGTGCCCCCTCATCAAGAGATCATAACTGGACCCAAACATCCTGGACAATTTTCATCCAGTCTCAAACCTTCCCTTTTTTTAAGAAGGTTGTTGAGAAGGTGGTCAATTACAAAGGATCCTAGAGGAAACTGATTATCTGGGCAATTTTCAGATCTGGACATAGTATGGAGATGGCATTGAACTATGGGACAGCTAGGATGGGGATAATGCTACTATTGAGCCCCTCCTTGCTCTCAGTGGCTTTCAGTACTTTCAGCAATGGTATCCTCTTGGACCTGCTACAGGGAGTGGGAGGCCCAACGTTATGATAGTTCTGTTTCTTTCTCTGCAGCCAGTTCCAATCAGTGTTGCTTGGAGGAGAGAGGTCAAGCTCAAAGCCTCTGACCTGTGAGGTGCTTCAGGATGCAACATTCTCTCCCTTCCTGTTCAACTTCTCATGAGACCACTAGGGGAGGTTATTTGTTGGTTTGGGGTCAGGCATAATAGCCATCCTCAGTATGTTGCTGATACTTAATTGCTTAATCAGCCAAGGCCCGGGATGAGCAATGTTAAGGCTTGTCTCAGTGCCTGGAAGATGTTGGGTCTTCATAGGAGAAACAGGCTCAGGCTCAAACCTAGCAAAATTGAGTCGCTACAGTTCCTCCAAGTCCTGGGGACTTCCCATCCTTATTTCTGAATAAGATATGCCCTGTCCTGCTCAAGACTGGTGCACAATACGGAGGTCTTCCTGGACTCTCAGCTTCTGCTCTGAGGAATGCCTTTGCGCAGGTTCAACTTGTGCATCAGTTGAACATTTTCCTGGGTTAAAAGCCTTGCTCATGATCACTCATGCCTTGGTCACTTTGCAGGTGGACTGTTGCAATGTGTTCTACATGGGGCTGCCTTTGAGGATCACTCAGAAGCTACAGCTGGTCCAGAATGTAGCAGTATGAGTGGTGATTGCCAAGCCTTGCTATGCTATCCCCATATAACTGCCCCCCCCACAGCTACATAAGACAATCCATAATAACTATTTAGTCATGCTCAATTTTTTTTAAAAAATCAAAATATTTAAAAGTTGGCTATTTCGTCTGCATTTTTAGAATGAAAAAATTATGAAGAAAATTTCAATGTTACAATGTTTAATTTCAAAATTCAGAATTGCTATACTTGTTGGTATGCCTTGATTGGTTGCAGCATAAAAAACACATAAATTATATGTTATGACTATCATATGCTAAAAAGATATGTACAATTTTTCTTGAACCAAAAGACACACTCCAAGAAATTAGGAGGGTATGAAAAGAAATAATTTGCTCTCATTACAATTAAACTAATTAAATTCAATTAGTAGGATTATTCCCATGTATTTAATAGTTTTTGCCTTCTACTAAAAATAATGAAAAGTTTGGGAGTTGAAGTCCAACAGATCTGTGGAGTACATCGTTGGTGAAAGCTGTGCTACAGCACAATACTAGACATTTGAGATGGGCAGGAGCAGGATATATTTAATTTAGAAACTCAATTACAAAATCAGAATCAATAATTTATATTTTGTTGAATTTCTCAACAATGGCAGCAGCAATTTCTCATTTAAAAATATTCTTAAAGTTAGAAAGCAGTAAAATTTGGGGCTAAAGAAATTTCATCTGTGTATTGATTTGCAATTTGATTAAACTGCAGAGATGTCAGGAATGTTTCCCCATTCCAATTATGCCTCTATAATGTTTTCGGGGGGGGGGGTCTTTTTTTTCTGCAGATGGTAAATTCTGTGCAAGCTACACCCATCGAGCTCTTATATCAAAAGCAAAAATCAAGGCTATCAAATATAGTGTCACAGTTATTCTTGGTAAGTGGTAACATATGCCAGCTGACTAAACTTTGAGAAAGGTTTGTCTTGGTTGCAGCCAACAGAAGGCTTCACTTTTTATAGATCCCATGGCTGTCTCCTGAGGGGGAATATCAGCCCTACCTCCATAGTAAAAATTCAATGGAAATGTATAAAATAATAGCATCTTCAGATGTCCAGCCATGCAGGACCTAAACCAAGGATGATTCTGTATTGCATAGAAAATTATATTATTACTGAGTACAGTGCAATGTGAGTACAGCTTCTCTTCAGACTACCTGCTGAACATGTGGATATGCAACTGCACCGACCTGTGTAAGAGGTTCATTTTCACACATACTTATATGTTGGAGACAATCTGGATTTATAGCAAGTTATCTTAAACCTGGCTTTTGTGGCAGGCGCAGTATTGCTTAGACTGAATGGAATGTTTGAAGGCATTGTCACCAAAATACCTTTCCAAGAGTCAGATCAGTAATCAATTGAAAAATTAGAACCCTCAATCATCTTAGAATAAGTGGCATTTATGGCACAGTTACAGACTAGAAAGACACTATTCTCTACAACCTTACATTGATTTCCATCCCACATGTTCTCTTTATACACAAATTTAGCTTTCCTATATTCAAAGGTAGAATAGAAGCAAACTTATTATTGAACAGCAGATAAAGCTGGGGTAAGTAATCAATAACAGTATTTCATTTTATAGTTTTATTGGCTTATCATTTATCATTTATTTATCATTATCATTTTATAGAACTATTCAAGATAAGATAGGAAAATTTAGTTTCTACAACACCTGAATAAGTATGACATTTTGAAAGCAGCCCAGAACTATGGAACTTCCTTACTGAATGGCCTGAGGTTTGCAGAGTATTACTTCTTCTTTTTTTCCCTTCTGGTGCATCTTTTTTTTTACAGCAGAACTTTATAGCAGCTAATTTAAAGTCAAATTTTCAAAATCCCTTTTGCAGTATATTTATTTATTTGATTTATACCCCATCTTTTTACTGTTTTCACATTATATGTGCTAAGATAGCCCTTTGAGCAGAGGGAAGGAAAAAGAGTGTCTTTAGATCTTTTGATTCTTGACTTGTCCATCACTCCGAGATTTGGAGTACCTGATATTTTTCTCCAAGGTACTGCAGCTTCATTTGGACCTGTGCCTTCACAATATACCTTACAACAACTTATCTTCTTCCTCATTCTGACTAAAATACAAAACAGTGTGGTTATTAAAAGTGGGGGGAGGGGATTTGGAGATGAAAATTTGTCATTGGATCACCTGTCCCTGCCAGCTTCCACATCTAACTCTTTTCTTAGGAAAACTCAATGTAAGAAAGTCCCAGACAGACATGAGATGGTGGAAGAAGCGTTGAATCTTAGGCCTTTGCCACGACCCCAGAAGAAAACAAAATTTAAAGCCCTTTGATTGCTTTTCATTGCTTGCAAGCAGTAAGTGTGATTTTTTCTTCACAGAAAAAGTGCAGGAAAAATAATGAATTTTAAACTTTCTGAACTATTGGTTTGCCAAGATAAGCCCAGCTGGACATTGGATTGATGGAAGTCCCTGCATCAAAGCTCTCCTAGCAATCCAATAGAACTGCTCTGTGAAGTTTCTTCAAATCATACACAACTTGTGATTATTGACCATTTCCTAAAAATTGTATCTATGATGGCAAATGTAGCAGGTCTTGTGATTCAGACATAATATCCTGGCATAAAAAGAGCACCAAATCTTAATGCTGCCTGCTTTCTTGCCAGTCACAACTGGTTTTGGTGTTTAGATCCTGGTTTCTTAAAATCACAGTTCTCTGTTATGCATAAAACAGGAAAAGGAGACCTCATGTGAGAATCTGAAAAGGTGGATTGTTTCTGATTTAAGACTTAATTTTAAACAAATATGGCTATTACAGTTTCCCATTTTAAGTGTAAAGCAAGGAACTGTGGTTTAATTAAAAGGGGAGTACAGAAGAGAAGAATGTACAATCTGCCCATCATTGAGGAAATTCATTGAGGACAGAAGAGTAATAATTGTAATTTGTCCTCTGTTATTTGACTTAATTAATTTGGTGTATTGCAAAGTAGGAAGGTAGAAATAGTCAGGTTTCTGCAGCTCTGTCTAGCAAATGTTGATTAAGTTAGACAAGTAACAGATGAAAAAGTGGAACTGTGCCTGAACCAAAAGGTTTAGACCAAGGGTTCCCAGACTGTGGTCCATTATAGATCTGCAAGAATACTGCAAATAGCCCAGTGCTGGGAAGAGAATGTAATTTTGTGTTATAATGCTGTTGCCAATATTACAATATTTTTAAATAAATGATTGAAATTTCACATTATTGTTAAATCCCAGGAAATGTGGGTGTTTTTAATCAAAACCATAGGAGTTTTTGTTACCATCAAAAGAATAAAAACCATCCTATTATATTTTTGCAGAAATAATAAATGTGTGCATTTTTATGCTTTTCTAAATACATGAAAAAATCTCTCCTGCTTTTAAACTACAGATGTAACAACAAAAGACAGGCTTTCCCAAAAGGATTTCACTGAGGCTGTGTTGTTCCTCTTCTATGCCACCATGTTTTGAAACAATAAATCAGTTAAATGGATCACGTGTAACAATTTCTCTACCATGTTTCTATTGAGGCATCAACATGCAAGGAAAGTTACATGAATTCATAATGCAATCAGTCAACTAAATCTAGTTTAACCAAAAATAGTCACTGTGCATCTCCATACCATTTTTCCTTACACATCATCCACATCCATACACTGCTTCATTCTTTTGCTCTTTAAACCTCTCTGGAGTCCTTGGTGCTCTCTGAACTTGGTTGTTTGCTTGCAGATGTTTCATCATCCAACTAGGTAATATCATCAGTGATGTTACCTAGTCAGATAATGAAATGTCTGCAAGCAAACAATCAAGCTCAGAGAGCACCAAGGACACCACAGTTCAACCCTGATCTACAGATATTCTCTTCTATTGAAATTTCTCTCTCTTTTTGAGAATCTCCCGTCATATTTTTTTCAAGATGCTAGGGGGAGAAGTCCACAACTAACTTGTACATTTGAATATTAATTTGCTATAGCTAATTAATATTCTATCACAGGTAAAGCTGAGGAATCTCTGGCTTAGAGATGAAAGTCATATTAATTTGATTACATGAGTATTAAACCAGAGGACATCTTAAGAAGTACTCCCTAGCATTTAATAATGATTTAATTGGATGTACATATGTGCTTAATGTGATTGCATTACCGTTGTTGGATTTCTGTTTGCAGGGATTAGTCCTGAGGGATGAATATAAGAGGCTAAAGTATTATGCATTGCACATTGTTTTCTTAGGAGTCTCTTTGCTGACAGGATGTGCAAATGAGGCTGTTGTATTTGCACACTCCTCTGTTGCCCATGAATCTCCAGAACATTGCTATAAATACAGGTAGTCCTTGTTTAGCAACCACACTAAATTCCCATGAAATGGTCACTAAGCAAACCACGTGACTGAGAGAGATGCAGGGTTGCTGCCATCTCGTTTAGATACACTTCTCTTGTGCAGGAACACCAGCATTACTCTCACCCCGGCGTGTGTTGTCAGGTCCAGAAATTTGGGTGTGAGTGCATTGGTCAGAAAATGATTTTTTTTACTACCATTTATTACCATCTTATTTGTGAACAGTTGCTATCTGAGGTAGTTGCTAAACGAGGGCTCCCTTTAAGTTATTCAAAGAGTGATGCTTACTGTAAGATTCAACAGCAGAGGCAAGAATGCTTTTGAGGTTCTTTGAAAGAAAAGTCATTTCAGTGTTTAAAAATTATCATCTTCTAAAAGATGATGTTGCAGATCTATTTTGCCTCTTTTCATTTATTTTTAGAAACAAATCATTGTTCCAAAGCATAAGAACCAGAGCTTATGCTAAATTAGGTGTACCAGAACCCACTGAAATCATGAGGGCTGGCCATGTCTCAGGCTGAAAAAAAGTTTACATCCATTTCTTTCAGCTTTAAAGGTGTTGATGGGAGATCTGAGCAAAATGGCATTAGCAGCTCTTGTAATATACAGCCTTTTTTTCCATTAATTTCTTTCAGCATTTGTGCTCTGCTGGAGTCCTTACTTTCTCTTTGATATCCTGGATAACTTCAGCATCCTTCCAGAAACTCAAGAACGCTTCTATGCAGCAGTGATAATTCAGAACCTGCCAGCTTTAAACAGTGCTGTCAACCCCATCATCTACTGTATCTTCAGTGATACACTTTGCCATGCTTTCAGGTAAATGCTTGTTGTTTTTTCTCCCAGCATTTCAGTGGGCAAACATTCCTCAGGTAAGAGTCTAGCTGCACATTACACCCACCAGTTCAGAGCTATCCCTGTTGAAAACTTGTCCAACACATACGTTTAATAAAAGACAATAGCAGAAAAGGCAAAGGAAGCTGGGAAAGTATCAGGCAAAGAACTAAGCTTCACTTTTTGCATAATCAGTTGATAAAAGCAGCCATAATATAAGAAGAATTATTGATATTCACCATTAATTGAGGCAAGGACCATATTTGCAGTTGTGTGGTATACAGAGGCCATATTCCCAAAAGGAGGTTGGATCAGGAAAAGAAAAGGCATTATATTTAAAACAATAAAAACAAAAGGATGAAATCAGCACAATTACTTCCTAATTTTCTGTTTCATTCAAAATTAGAGTTCAGTGGTGCTGCACCCAAAATCTCTTGGGATCTCAACTGAATATATGATTGCATGTCAGGAGTTCCATGAGCCCCTGGACCTTTTTGTTAGAGCTTCCAAAATTCCCCAAAAGCATTCCATTGAAAAATAGGGGGGAACTGGACATTGAAAAGTCCGCCTAAGCTCTATGTTTTGGTAGGAGGAAAGCAAAGGTCCTATTCTGTATGGGTTAGGATTACAAGCTATCTCATTTGATATTTGGTAAGTGTAGATAGAGCAAATAATAGTTATGAATACTTACCTGCTCTGTGGTTCATCTAGACTTAAGAATTTGTAAAATAATTGTCTCTTTGGCCATACAGTTGGTTTACAGTGCAATTCTGTGCATGTCTACTCAGATGAGTTCTGTGAACAGCTAATTCCATAAAAGTATGAATAGGATTCCAACCTTAAAACCTTTCATTTTTGGCAATTCCCCAGTCCTTAGTAAATTAGAGAAACTTCCCAGGAAATTGTTTCTGTCTGCTGATTATGGAGGTTTCTCTTTAACTTACCACTCACCAAATTGTGGGCTGCTGATTCTTTCTTTTTTCAATAGAAATCAGTGACCTTGCTGCCTTTGGCTGGGAATTGGATGGGGCCTGATTTTTAAATTTCTGCAAAGGCCACTGGGAATACTTTAGTGATATTCTCAATTCGTACAATGATATCAAGGCCTCTGCACTGATTTTGGCCTTTGGATGCGAGGCCATCTCCACCAGTGTCTGCTGACTGGCACTTTGGATTGAGTATGTATACATGTAAACAGTAGACCTAAATTTGGATCATGTGGTATAACAGTTAAGATCTTGAGCTGGGACCAGGAGGATACCCAGGTGCAGAACCCTATTTAAGAGCAGAGAAGCTCATAATTGATTTGCCAACCCAATCAACCTTGCAAGTTTAAAACCATGAGAATCAAATAAGGGGAGATTGGCCCTCCCAGCACACGTGTAATGCTGTATGATTCTAAAGCAAAGTTGGATAATTATTTTTCACTGAGGGGCAGAGTTCACTGTTGCTTCTGCTGTTATTGTTTTTTTTTTAATCCTGCCTTATTTTTATAAAGGCAACAAACATGCCTAATACTCCTTCCTCCTCCTATTTTCCCCACAACAACCTTGTGAGATGAATTGGGCTGAGAGAGAGTGACAGACCCAAAGTCACCCAGCCAGCTTTCATGCCTAAAGTGGGACTAGAACTCACAGTCTCCTGCTTTCTAGCCTGGTGCCTTAACCACTAGATCAAACTGGCTCCAACCTCCAGTGGCCTCTGGGCGTTCAGCCACTGTGATGGGCAGAGGCAAAATATTCAGATATTTTATTTCCAATGTTGAGGGGACATGGGAAGCATTTATACCCAAAACAGGCATGCAAAGTATTCCACCCACCGAAGAATTCATTTTATATGATCCACTCAGAGACTGTGATTCAGGCGGGCTATAAATTATATAAATAATTTACTGTTTAATTCTTAAATATCCCTCTTCCCAAAGTATGCCCCAAATCACAATTTTCCTACAGAATTTTGGTTAGACATTCCTGGCAGTCTGGGGAACCATATGTGGCTTACAGATTGTTTAATATAATGCTAGAGGAAAGGCAGGATATAAATAATGACAATCAGCAGTCCTAAATCTCTTTTCACTAAGTTCCATCTATTAATGTATAATTTCAAAATTTAGGTTAAAAATCTCCTAAAGGGATGTTCTGCTTTGAATTCTTCAACCATTCAGAAGAATGTCAAGAGCAGTCAAACTGACAGGCACTATCCTAAAATAAAGCAAAAGATGGATGTTTCCTATGTAGATGCCTCTCTGTATTGGAGACCTTTCAATTAATGGAGTGCTATAGTCTACCAATGATTGGAAAAATTGCATTTTCCTGGGACTGAATGAAAAAGATTTTGTCAAAAGCCTGGCATATCAGAGTATATAGCTAACAAACTCATATGCTTGGTCACAGATTATGTGTGTGTGTCTCTCTCTGTGCGTATATGTCTATGTATACAGGGTGTACCAACTGTCAGGACCAAAAGGCCAATCACAATATGTTTTATTAATTTTTTTTGTCAGAGAAAATGTCACGTGTCAAACAAGAAAGGAAGTGTTTAGAAGAAAATGGCAACCTTCAAACATTTAATATAATTTATATAATAAATTGTCTATGGGGACTGACTTTTGGTACGATAGATAGATAGATAGATAGATAGATAGATAGATAGATAGATAGATAGATAGATAGATAGATAGATAGATAGCATTTATACCCTATATAGCAGCAGAGAAGCTCACAGTTGATTTGCCAACCCAATCAACCTTGCAAGTTTAAAACCATGAGAATCAAATGAGGGGAGATTGGCCCTCCCGGCACACGTGTAATGCTGTATGATCCTAAAGCAAAGTTGGATAATTATTTTTCACTGAGGGGCATAGTTCACTGTTGCTTCTGCTGTTATTGTTTTTTTTTTTTTAGATTTTTTTAAAATCCTGCCTTATTTTTATAAATAACTCAAGGCAACAAACATGCCTAATACTCCTTCCTCCTCCTATTTTCCCACAACAACCTTGTGAGATGAATTGGGCTGAGAGAGAGTGACAGACCCAAAGTCACTCAGCCAGCTTTCATGCCTAAGGTGGGATTAGAACTCCTGTATGCACATATATACAGAAAGAGAGATGGTATCCACTTGCATGTATGTGTGTGTAACAATAGCTCACCATCATTATATTGTCACTGTACACTACATTAATTTCAGTATTCTTTTCCAGGCAAAGAAGATCGAGTAATTTGGGGACTTTCAGAGATCGAACAGAAGGACTGGAAATGCAAGTTGTGTCCAAACCAGAATATATTTAGAGATTATATGTGACCACAAAGATCATATGGATTCTGAAGGCAGAAAGCTAGAACCTCATAAAATTATGTATTTTGGGAGGCATAAATGGGAAAAATAATTCACTTTGTGGCAATGTAAGTTCTACCAGCAGATGTCAACTCACAACACATTTATCAGACAACATGTAATATTATACATGCAACATATTTCAGTGTAAATAGCTTTTATCCACATGTAAAAACTTTCCTTTCCATATATCTATCTAATATCATAAACCTCATGTGACAATATACTGTCCCTTTGTACCACAGGAATGGGATACGTTGCAAAGTTAACTGCTGTTGTGAATGCTACTCACTTATTGGAATTGTAGATCAAATTATAAATATTTCAGGGAAGTCTATATATTCTTCAATTGCAGAAGATAAAATTTGTAAAGACACTAAAACAAAATTGTTATGGTTCTTTGACTCAACCCCATCAATGAATTTCAGGACATAAAAGCAATTCTTGATGTTTTCCTTGAAAATGGTGGGTATACGCTCAAGATCATATCATGGAAACTGGTTGGCTTTCTTCTTCCTCTTTAGCTTAACTTGGAATTTGCACATGAGCAGTTTGTGATCTGTTTCACAGTCAGTCACTGGCCACATCTCTCCTGTTGTAACTGAGCTCTTCCACCTCCTTGTACCAATAATGTAGTCAATTTGATTTCTATGTACTCCATCTGGGGATGTCCATGTATATTAGCATAATGTTGGTTGTTTGAAAACTGTGTTAGCAGTGAAGAAATCATTGGATTGGCAGAAATTGATAAATTGTTCTGCTTTATTTCAATTTCCTAGGCCAAGTACATTTTCCTTCTTAGTAATTTCAATTTTGGCATTCCAGTCACCAACTACAAGCAGTGCTTTTTGTTTGCATGTTCTATTTCTAACTGCATTTTGTCATAAAACTCATCCTCTTCCTCTTTTTCAGCATCAGTGGTTGGATCATAAACTTGGATAATAGTCATTGATTCCATTGTAGCTTTCTACCCACGTGGTTTTCATGGTAATACACAGGAGTGAATCATTGCCTTCTCCCATACAGTATGAATGACTGCCTTTGCCATTGTAATTAAAGTGATCATCCAGCTCCAGCATCATCCTATATCTCTGCTGCTCAATATAGGTGCCTGATTGCTTTAGCTGGGCAGCTAGAATGACTTCTACACCTTGTATGACCTTGCTGGTAGTATATACTCTTCGCATATAGTCCAGCATTTTTGCTTATCCCTTGCATGAATAACTATTGCCATAATGAGGCTGCATATCAGGACTTGAAGGAACATAACAATAATATTATATAATATTTTCAATATTATATCAATATTAAGATATAAATACTGAATTTATGGTCTCCCTGAAATGAGAAGTCTCATTTATGTGTTAAACTAGGATCCCACACATTTTGGCACTGAATTTTGGTCACTTGAATATTTGCCAATGACCTTGTATCATGGCAAAAACTTCAGCTCATCTTCAAATGTTGTACTGTTGTGCTGGCACTGCCATTGTTATATAGTATCATAAATCTAATTGCAATATTCAAGGTCACTTTTTTTTAAGGAGAAAAAAAGAGAACTCTATGGATATATTTATTTTAATCCCAAAGTGATCATCAAGACGGCATGTTCCTAGAAATAATAAAGTACTTCAGTCTTTTAATTTGTGGACAAATCTGATTTGTTCCCACAAAGCCCTTAAATGTACCAGGAAGACTATAGAATTGGTTAGAATAAATAGGTGCTTACATACCTTATTATTTAATGCAAAATTCAGGTTTTTACATGATCAGAACTATAAACTCTCCTAGCTGCTAAGATGGCACAGAGAGAAAATAGGTAATCATTAACATTACAAGGTTTTCTTGCAGAAATAGGATTAAATTGTGACATTAAATACAGTTATTCAGAAGTTTAAGGAGAGGAAGAAAGAATCAATCTGAAAACATCAATAATATTTCTGTGGTAAATTTCTTTCTTCTTTCCATTAGTCTTCTCCAGAGCAGAAGACTAATAGACCACATCATGAACTCTAGGCTGGCATCATCAATGTTCTTGAAAAGAATGTTCACATTCTTTTAAAATAGAATTTTAAAATGGTTTCCTTCCATTAGCCATCAGAGATATGAGAGAAGGGATGTGAAGATTCACCGTATGATAGATTTAGTCCATTTGGAAAATGATATTCACATTGTCATGGAGGGAATGGTTTGCCACAAAAAAGGCAATTCAGGTTGCATCACTGTGACAACAGTGTGTGCACCATCTCTTGGAAGTTCCTTCTAAAATTTCTCAGGAAAATGTCATTCTTTAGCATTCTCAATCTTTACTTTTGACTTTAGCTGCTTGGCAAGTTACTTCAATGTCAGTGTTACTTTTATGGGTGTGGGGGGGGAAGCTCCTCCCAATGTTTTGCAAGGCTATACAGTATCCACTCTTGGTTTGTAGTTGGTTGTATGTAGTTTTATTGTGCCTTGTTTTTGTTTTGTTTTGTTTTTATTTCTATGGCAGTAAGATGTGTTTTCTTATATGAAGTGAAATTTGTGGGAAATGTATGGCTCTTCATTTTGAATGGGAAATGAACAAATAAACATTTCCAGAAAATTTTCTGCCTAAAAATACACCCATATCCACAAACACAAATTTTGGAATGGCTTAATTGGTCCTATATTTCCCTGGTACAACCAGATATCTAAACAATGCAAACAACACCAGAAACCAACAATGCAAACATACTGTTTATGAACATCAAATGGCAATGGAACTTCTGCTACTAGCTCCTTAACTGATCTGGTTAAGTAACGTATTCAGTGCTAGAGTGGAATGGGGTTTGCTCTCTGTTTATATACAGTGGCATGCCCTGCCAGTGTTGGTGGGGGTGGGGTTTTTGTTTTATTTTATTTTTTCCCTCTGGTAGTTCATTTTGGATATCCATTTTGTTGGAAGATGTTATATACACAACTTTATCAAAAAGCGCCTGGCCACTCAACCTACTACAACACAACCAACACAAACTATGAAAAGGATCACACTGCCATACATCAGAAACGTCTCAGAAACTACCAACAGGCTATTACAACCACATGGCATCTCCGTAGCACACAAACCAACTAAAGCCCTCCAAAACATCTTAAGCAAACCAAAAGACCCAGTACTCGAAGAAGAAAAAACAGGAGTCATCTACAACATAACAAACTGTTAGCATCTTAGACCAAGCTAAATCCAAAAATGCAACGGAATTCCTGGAAGCTTGGTATTCAGACAAGACAGCCATCAACAGGCACATAGAGATAAACAACATCTACACACTATTCAAAAGAGACAACAAAAAGGAAAACAAAAGACCAGAACATCTCCTCACCAGCAATCATCACCCAGATAAGCAGAGATTAACACCAAGATTATCACCAGACATACAATCAGCAGTTAACAATACCCTAATCAAGGAACTACCAGAGGGAAAATATAAAACAAAACAAAACCCACACCCCCACCAACACTGGCAGGGCATGCCACTGTATATAAACCCCATTCCACTCTAGCACTGCAGGTGTTACCTAGCCGGGTAACGAAACATTTGCAAGAAAACAGCCAAGCTCAGAGAACCCCAAGGACTCCACAGTTCAACCCTGAGCTACACATATTCCCTTCTATTGATCTGGTTAAGTACGTGGTACAGATGCAGCCAGTATGGAAGGCTCAGGATAAATGTTAATACAGCAAAGGATTCTGGCTGGTGGTACACACACATATGCATGGATGCCATGAATTCTTAACTTCATTTATTTTGGTCAAGTATACTTTCTTTGTTTGGTCCCTATGCCTGAAACATGTTCTTGATGACATACAGTAAACAAATGTTATTTTGTTCTCAAGAACATCTTATGATAGGCTTCTCTTTTGCCCTCCATGATCTGAAGTATGCTTGCTTACATTTGTAATACAATGTTAATGAAATCCACAGTGCTTGCAAACATATTCTCCATCTCTGCAAAGAGAAGACCCATATGTGAAGCATTTTTATAAAGCCAACGCAATTTGCTTTTTCCAGAATTCATTGCCTGCCTGCTTGCCTTCCTCAGCATGTATCTGCATGAGCAAGAGGGAGCTGGATCACTATCCTGAAGGTTTATAATCTAAATGTTGATCATGCAGAATTTAACATAAGAAAGGGAGGAAAAACAGATAAAAGTAATGGACCAAGTGTTAACTTGATTAAAATGATAGGGTCCAGGTTTTAAATCAGCTATAGCTTGACTTTTAAATGACTGAATAATATCCTAATTTACTTGGGAATTAAACACTGAGGGATCTCTATATATAGGTCACCTACAATATTAATAAATACCTTGATATTTTTAATTCTTTTAAATTAATAAATTAACCAATGCTTTTTTAGTATTGTTTTAATGCTGGATGTATTTGTGTTTTAGATATATTTATAGTTTTTAATGTTTTTTGTAAATCGCCCAGAGTCCCCTATTGTGGGGGAGATGGGCGGGGGAGAAATCCAACAAATAAAAAAATACATTCTGTATGAGTAATGCTCAACTGTCTCAAATGGTCCACTGTTAAGCTTTAAAATATGCTTTTCAAGTTTAGTTTTCAAAGCCAATTGATTTTTTTAGTGCTTTTGATAGCCCCTCCGTTATGCCCTAGTATGAATACTCCAACAACGTACTTAACCTTTATGCTTGAAGTGGACTGTGTCGTCCATTTATTTCTGAATAGAAAAAAGATGTCACAGTAAACAGAGATTATCACAAAACATTCATTAGTTTATGGAGTTCTAATTACATTTGAGTGAGTGCTAATGACTATATCTTACTTGCTTAAACCAACAGATTATAGCACTGATTCTTTTATTAAATACTTCTGCTGCAAACGTTCAGTAGAAGAAATATCTAATGAGAAAAGCGCTTTGCAGTAGACATACCTCTGTCTACTGCTGACACAAAGATGAAGTCATCAAAAAAATCTGTTTATAGCATCTCAATTCATGTGGGAGTGGATCACTTAGCACATCCTATGTCTCTTCCTATCAGGGTTTTGCTAATAAAGAAATTTTATTATTAAGTTTTTGGTTTTCACTGGTATTCAGGACTTGGCTCTGCTCTCTTGGGCATATCCAGAGTAGACGCATAGCAATCAAGTTAAATTTATTGGGAGTTATATCTGCTGGTAGATTTTTGTTCTGCCTTTTCTCTAGAAGCTGAGGACAACATATGTAGCACTCCAGCCACCAATTTCAGCTCAAAATAACAGTCACCCAATAGGGCCACTCTAAAGCTGTTTAAATTTAGAAACAATCCTAAGACTCCTATATTAATTAACAATCCTATACAGTGGTATCTCTACTTAGGAACGCCCCTACTTACGAATTTTTCGAGATATGGCCAGCTCCGGCCCCCAAAATATACCTCTACTTACGAACTCGCCTCGACTTATGAACAGGATCCGCGGCCATTTTCCGCCCGTTCCACGTGGTCCGCGGCCATTTTCCCGCCCATTCCACGTGGTCCGCGGCCATTTTCCACCCATTCCACATGGTCCGTGGCCATTTCCCACCCGTTCCATGTGGTCCGCGGCCATTTTCCCGCCCATTCCACGTGGTCCGCGGCCATTTTCCGCCCATTCCACGTGGTCCGCAGTCATTTTCCGCCTGTTCCACGTGGTCCACGGCCATTTTCCGCCCGTTCCACGTGGTCCACAGCCATTTTCCCGCCCGTTCCACGTGGTCCGCGGCCGTTTTTCCACCCGTTCCATGTGGTCCGCGGCCATTTTCCGCCCATTCCACATGGTCCATGGCCATTTTTCCACCCCTAACACGTGGTCTGCGGCCATTTTTCCACCCCTGACATGTGGTCTGCGGCCATTTTTCCACCCCTGATGCGTGGTCCACAGACACCGGTACGGATTAACGGTAATTACATTGAACCTTATGGGAAAATTTACGACTTGCGACCAACTCGACTTGCGATCAGAGTCATGGAACGGATTAAGTTTGTAAGTAGAGGTACCACTATATTAATATTTTGGGCCACATATGACAGTTTATGACCCTGACCTTGTTTCTTGTAGCTCCTGGAAGCTTTCTAGGTTCAGTTTGCTATGAATTTGGGCAGCAGGAATGGGAAAAAATATTTTGTAGTTCATGCTATTGCAATGTGGGGAACATGTGAAAATAGCAATGAAAGTCCTAATACAGGCTTAATGTACTTCACTTAAAAAAATAACGCACCCATACTCTACCCATTCAAACAAAGACAGCACTGCGGGGCGGGGAGGGCAGAGAAAGAGAAAATCCCATTGCTCCCTACATGTAGAACATGAACCCACCTTGCAGGAGCTGTTCATCCCCATTGGAGAAGATATACCCCTCTATTAGGCAAAGGACATTCCTGTCACAAATTGTTACCCAAGGGAGTTCAGGCATCATTTCTTAGAAATGTTTAATTTCAGCATGGTTATATCTCTTGACAATGATCAGCAAAGATGACTTAATCAGATGTGGGCCAATGTGGCAAACAGTTTCCAATTGGGAATCTCTGCCACTAATGTTTCAGAACTATTTTGTTTCCTTTTTCTTTGCCAATCCCATATTTATCCAGTGTGCATGCATGTGTGTGGGTGTGTTGTGTTTGCACGCTGCATCGTTCCCAGCATGAGAGGAAAAAGCATTCTGTGCACCAAGCACATGAAAGGTGATGTTGGGCATCTAGCCTTTGGGCAACTGGCTGCAATGTCTGCTTAACAGCCTTGCGACATTCACTTCAAGGTTTTACCATTCATCACTTGCACAGCCTTAGCATGTGTCAAGCTGCTACGGTGATTTCAGCTTTTACCGCTTGCATCGCTGCTTTATTACAGCAAACACTTCAAACAAGGCTGAGCACTGCTACAATAGCTTTACCTTGATTCTCTGGTGTAATTATTGTTATCTCTGATTAAACACACCTACACATAAGAAATGGCAGTGCCCAGTGCTTCAAAAGCACAATCAGAATATAGCAGTTTCTCAGAAAGTCAGAAAACTGTGTGAAAGAACAACACTTCTGTGATCTTATGGAAATCACACCACTTTGTAAGCATTCTATGGCAGCGTGGGCAAAAACTGAAGTGTATGCATACTCATAGAAAGCATTTAAAAGATTTTTTTTTCTTTTAAAAGGCAGCAATAACCTTATAACACCTGTTCCATTAAAACAAACCAAGACAAAACAAAACATCTTAGCTAGATAAAATAGATTCTGGTGCCATTTATGCCCTTAAATAAAAAAGAGAATTTCCTACTAAGCGAGTAGACCCAAGATGATACATTCACATATTCTGCAATTGAATTTGATGCATGAAGCTGACTGTCAGCAAACTTCAAAGGCCACCATTGAAAGTAGAAGCTGAAAACAATACAGGACGATCTGTCTACCATGCAACTGCTAAGACACACAGCATTTTTCTGGGAAAACAGTGGGCCTAATTAAAACTATAAACTTACCTTTGCTTCATTTTCTGTTGCAAGGATGGACAACAGCCTTCCAGATGTTTTGAATTACCATACCTAAAATCCCTGACCATTCACTATGCTAGCTATGGATGTTGGGAAAACACCTGGAGGCCATCTGATTTCTTATCTCTGGTGTACTGCAAATCTAATTCATCTCTAATGTGAATCATAATGCAATTAATTTACTAAACCCCATGAGCAAAGTTTAGATGATTATAGAAACAACAGATGATCATTTGGGGTTCTTGGTTACAGAATTACACAAAAAGCTGTAATTATGCAAACTCAAATTTATGAAATATGCACTTTTCTTTCCCAGCAGGAAAGAGAAGAATTTTTAACGGTTATTTTAATTTTCAGCCTTTACCAGCTCAGCTAACTATAAACTATTAGCATTTTGTTTTTGTTTTTTATTTTCATGATTATTTAAATTTGAAGATATTTGGTTTACCTTTGAATGCATCCAATGTTGTCCTTTGTAATCAATTAACCTTTCCAGTAGTTAGCTTTAGTATAGTTATTCCAGGAATTCAGAGAAATCTATCAGTGGCAAGAGCTTTTGAAGATAAATAGAAAAGGTAACTTGGAATGAGAGATGAGTATGTGTGAAAATATGAGTACATACTGATTTGAGTACACACTGATTTTCTTAGAACAATAAGTTAACAACTGTTCATATTAGAGCTGCTATTTGAAAAACAATCAAACACAAAGTTGGTTTTCATGGCAACTAAAGACATTCTTTTTTTTTTAACCATATAACCCCCCAAAAGCTTTATTTTGCAGTATTTTAGGAGGCAAATGGTCTAAATAGCAGTCCAACATAAGTGAAGTTATGCTATGACTTTATTTCAACTGATTTTAATGGGGCTATATTCCATGTAAAATAACAATCTGGCCTAATTGTGAGTCAGGCAAGAGACCCCCAATCAAATAAAGGTGAGGTTTTATCTCTTACTTTTATATACTGCTTTAAACTCAAAAAGTATTACACAGTAAAAGTATTGCCTGTTTCATACATGAATCTCAAGAGAGGGTCCAAAAGTAGGAGGAGGGTGTAGGAAGTGTAGCTCTCCTTGTCCTCAAAGTCATTAGGTTACCTTGCTCTGTTTTCTAAAGTTTCACAGGTAGAATATAGAACAAGACATCACCAGTGAGAATCCTACCTATTAGAAATATAGATTTCCACAAATTAAAAAGTGAAGGTTCCAGATTGTAAACTCTGTGATCATAGGGTTGTCACCTGAAATAAAGTGATGTCCAAGCTCTCCAAGTGACCACTCCTAAAAATCCTCAGCCTAGTTACAGCCCATTCCAGAATTCCCTGAAATTCTGAAGAATGGAAGGTGATAAAATCACAGTCAATGATAACCATGAAATAAGACATTGTCAAGCATAGTTGAGAATTTACCTTCCCATTCATTCTATAAGACATTTCTGCCACTAATTTTATGTCATCCAACAGAACTTGTTTGGGTGATAAAAGATGCTCCTTGGGGTACAACATGGGGTGCAAGGCCTTGAACCCTTGACAGTGTACTCTGACCAATTTGTTGAAAATGTTGCAGCTAAGATTTTTTTATCTACTTCCTTACAATACCATTGTAATGCCATATTACTATTATGAATACCACTTAACTTGTGGATATTTTGAGGCTACAGAAAAAAAATTGTGTTTAGAGGATTGAAAAATCTTGTTTTCTCAATCCTTTACCATCCTGAATGTAAATGTCTGGCTGAATCTTGCAAATAATGAACCATTTTTCAGAGGCAGGATGATCAGTGGGATGGTTTCTCAGAACCACATAGTTACTTTGGCATTAAGCTATTATGGGAACACTCCAATTCATTTCCGGGCCTGGTTTGTAGATTGAAAGAGTGCTAGTCAAAGTAATAGATTTGTTTATGCCAGGGATTTGTTTATGCTGTTCTCTTATTCTCTTTTAAATAAAAAGCATGGTTCTGTTGATTTTCCTGGTCTTTTCAGTGGTATGATATCCTTCTGAATTATTGGTTGGGTTAAGTTTAGAGGGTGATTCTGAATCTTTCTGGATGAGCCATCTCAGAAGATAACGCTGACAGGTTCCACAAGATTTCACTTTTTCCCTCAGACTGCATGAAACTGCTAAAGAAAGCCATCTAGACTTTGGTCTCTTGTATCATCATTTTGCAAATGATACTTGGCTTTGATTTCTACTAATTTCTACTAATCCTAACCAATCCTAATCCATCCATATGGCAATCAATCCTAATCCATCCATGTGACATAAAGCAATATGTGGAGCAGTTTGAACATGCAGACAAGCTAAACTTAATTCTGGAAAGTAATTTTGGCTAACCCCATGACTTTGGATAGAGAAATATAAATGATCTTAGCAGTTGCTCTCCCTGAAACATTCAGATGCCCACCCTATCACTTACTAGAGAAGTTCAGATAATGATAGTGGCCAGGAGAATTTTATCAAAACCTCATCTGGAACTGTAATTTCGAATCTTGCTATATCTTTATATATTGATTGTTAAATAAGAGGACTGAAATGGATTTCTACTACCTTTAATAGTTGTGGAGGAATTAAACACTGGCAGGTCCAGCTTTTTCCAATGTTTGTTGTGCAAACCTGCAAATTGCTCATACCAAACAATAATCTTTACTTTATAGTCCTTTGTTTCTCTCCTTGTTGTAGAAACAAGCTGGAAGTTCAGAAGAAGCAAAGAAGAGTGGTGCATCCTTCTTTTTCTATGCCCTTATTAAAGAAGTATATCATTCTTTAATATGCTTATAATTTAAATGGCTGGTCCTCAGAAGTGCAAAGTTATATAAACAGATTCATACAGAGGTGCCTAGAAACTGGACCCTACTGAAAAATTAATGTCTTAGCAAAATCTGTTCCTCTATCACAATCCACCATCTCAATGGTTACATTAGAAAAGAACAAAGCTGACTTGTCTCATGACTCTTCCACACATCTTGCTAACTCTGGCTGAAAGATACCTCGCTAATCATTTTTAATGTCTATATTTAGACATTTAATAGGTGAGGTAAGACCACTGCCAATTATTTATCCTCTTGTGGCTTTTCTGTCCCATTCCTAATACCGGAATAGACAAAACCACGCAAGTAATTTAATTGAGAGCCCTTGATCTGAACAAAAAAAAAAAAAAATGACAGATCTAAAATTCTATCTTACTGTCTTAAGGACTTCTTTCATAGTCCTTCTACATTCTCCAGTTACTTTTATAGAATTACTTCTTCTACATATAAAAGAGCTTTCACATTAGCAAGGCTCAGTGTCTTACCCTCAATGCTGACAGAGGGGACATATAATAACATCCCTTATGCAGAATATTTTTATCTGTTCTGACTCTGCAATCAGATCAGTAGGGAAGGTTTTACTTCACTGCCTTCTTGGTACACAGATCCTGTAACTCCACTCCTTATTCACTGTGGGCTGGTTAAAATTAACACCATCTGCTTTTAACTTGCTGACTTCTTCATTGAAATTTCCAAGAACGTTGTGTAGTTTTGCTCAATTGTCATTGCTATTAAAAGGCTTTGAATTTGATTTTTATGTTAGTTAATCCATTGGTAGGCTAACAACAGCTATACAGTTGAGTAACTTAACATCTTCAGATAGCTTGGGATTGTATTTAAAGACAACAGGAAAAGCCCCCTCCCCCTCAATGTAGCTTACATTGCTAATCTACATACTAAAACTATTCTGTCTGTAACCTTTAACTGGGAGAAATGGTGCATGGGAGGGCAACAATTCCCCAACAAAGGTACCTCAAATGGGCTAACTTACAGAATGTAAGGACCCATGACTCCTGTGGGATTGAAATTTGGGACATTTGTGGCTGCTTCAGCCCAGGTCACATGATTGTCACGGGCATATTCCTGACCTCTTTTCTGCCTCCCTCTGTCCCCTGCGCCCAATCAGGTAGTGCCAAAGCCTGACAGGCGAGTGGCGATTGGCTGCTTTGGAACTGAGGCAGAAATTTGAAATCTCTTAACCTGCGATGGAATGGAATTATGAAGGCCACACTCAGGGCGGGAAACATCCTCTTTCGTCTCCTGAAGGGCGAGGAAGAGATAAGAGGATGAGGCTGGCACCTCCCTGAGGAATTCACTCTGTTTTCACTGGCTGACTGTGGGAACTAAGTTTCAGTCTGGGAAGATTCTTGCTAGAGGTCGTAGCTAATAAACATTGCTGAACTGAATCTGCATGATCTCCTGGAGTTCCTTGGGCTAGGCCTGACATAACCGCAGTTGGCAGTGAGGGAAGGACAAGGGAGTGACTTGGATGCCTGCTGGCAAGGTAAGGCTGGCTGTGGGGTGCTGGTTGATGGGTGAGCCCTCTTCCTCGAGGGAAGAGTCTCTTAGAGATACACTGGAATAGGAAGTGGGGGTGCAGTTTTCCTCACGGACTGTGGCTTCCTTGTTTCCACCTCCCCCCAGCAAAGTGGCAGGCTGAGAAGGAGGAGGGGGAGGAGGAGGGGAAGTAGGGGAAGGGGGAGGAGGCAACTTCACCGGGGCTACCCTGAGGTTCCTGAGGGGAGGGCAAACAGCACAATCCTCTAGTATATATGGAAATGAAGGGAGGGAGGGAGGGAGGGAGGAAGGAAGGAAAGAAGGATGAGGGAGGGAGAAGGAAGGGAGGGAGAAGGAAGGAAGGGAGGGAGGGAGGAGAAAGAAGGCAGGCAGGCAGGCAGGCAGGCTTCTGCTAGCTTCCCACGCAAAGTCAATGGGGAAGCCAGCAGAAAGTCGCAAGTCGCTCAGACTCCTGCTTTTTTGCCCTTGGTCATTCTGTTTCTCTGTTTAGGTAAGGAATTATCTCTGAAACGATGACCCAATGGGTCACTGGTCTTGTACAAAGATGCACCTTAGCCATTTTATGATTCATAAAAAGCATAAGAAGGAAATAATTTTTGCCTGCTGCTGTCAAACCCTTTTAGGCAAAGGATCTGATACAACTTCTATTTGGGGCAGTACTTGGCCCATATAATAACTTCAGGCCATTTGAGATCATACAGTTTGAGTTTCTCAGAGCTATATTTGGCACTTCCAAATGGGTTGCTAACACTGTTCTTCAGTTAGAGTCTGATCATGTCAGAGTAGAAACTATAGCTTGAGAAGCAGCAATTAATTACCAGCATAAATTTAGTTCTACTTCCTTTGGGTTATCTGACTTCACTTTGAGTGATAATTTCCAATGCAGATATAAGAAAAAAATCCAGGAAAAAAAATGTGTGGCCTATTGCCAGCTAATTTATGTCCATTAAATAGGGACCAGGCCAATACTTGAGTACACAATCCCTCCTGGATTTAGAGCTTCAGTTAAATCTAGGTCAGTTGTTCAGTTTCTGTAGTGTCTCAGTTATATTAGGTGGAAGAGTCATGTCATCTTACCTTTACACACTGATCCATTCTAAATACTGATGGGCCTTTAGAAAGGCACATTGCAACTCCCTTCCTTCTGTGTTGGTGCAGGGCAACACAGTATTAGCAATTCCCATAACCTGCTACTTGTGCCTTTGTAAAATGGAAGAGATCAAAATTATTACATGTGTGCTTTTATATTGCAGATTTTATTGGCATTATGCTAATTTTTATTTTTAAAAATTTATTAATTATTTTTAAAAGAGTAAACAAATAAGCATGAACAAATAAGCAAAAAGAGAAGAGAAGAAAAGAAAAAAAATTGGTACAGAAATATAGTATCTATATATGGACAAAGGAATAACCAAGATTGTGCAGTTAGTACTCAGTATATCTGATTAGCAAACATTAAATTAGATGCAAGTACATTACATTATTTTAACTATGTAGGTAAGAATAAATCTCCACTATTTATTGTTTAATCTTTGCTTTTAGTAATAATGTCAGGGCAATCAGATAATTACATAGCCTTCCTATTCTTTCTCTTTATATTTGTCTGTTTGTTGTTGTTTCTGCTGGTCTTTGACCATAGTGAAGTTTTTTATTTGATGCTAGTCTAAGGGAACTGAACTTTCAATATGCATATCATGCAGAGAGAATATATATTCTATTTGATTTCATTCTATTTCTATAGAGCTGTTAGGCCATTATCACTAAGCTTCTTTTGTAACCTGTTTCCTCTTGTGTACTCTTTTAACTGCTGGCCATAATTTAATAAAGTTCAAAGTAATCTCATGACATTGACGTCATCGTATCCCCAGCCCATGATGAAGGCAGCCTAAGTTTGTCCTTAGCAGTTCCACTTTTCCAGTAGTATTTTATTTCTTCTCCCAACACAAATGTTGTCCGAAGTGATCTCACGGCTGGAATCTGCTTTGCTCCTATTAACTGTTTCAGGCTGCTGTGGGCATGTCCCCTTCCCTCTAGATGCTGAGCTTTGGGCTGTTAGAGAGATTGGACACTTGGCCCCTGCAGGGGCATCTGTCTGGATAATACCTGGACTGCTGTTTTCCAAAGCTGATGTTATGTAGGCTCCTTATCAACAGAGGTTTATTGCTCTTTTGAAAGAATGATAGACCTGTCTTTTTTTAATTACAAAAGGCCTAGCATTTATGTATTAGTTCCCAGAATTTATTAATTTATTGGCCATCCAACTCTAGTGGACTCTGGGCGGTGTACAAGATTAAAAAAACAAACAAACATAAAAACAGTGAGAAACATTAAGTCAACAGGCAGGCCAGACTAAAATACTAAAATACAGATGTGCAGGTAATGTCCCCCACTCCAGATGGCTGCAAGTAACATTTCACCCTCTTTTTCAATTTGACTGTCATCAATGTGGAGCACTGCCTCTCCCCCATTCACGCAGGGGAAAAGACTGCTGAAAAATTGACTATGTGAGGGCAAATTTGAGCGGTTCTGGATCATCATCATCATCATCATCACCACCACCATCCCAATAACAGTACAGTAATACTTTCTTTGCTGGTCCCTGAATGTTAATTCCAGTTCAATGCATGAACCAGTTGCAAAGCTGCTTGACCAACAGAATTGTGACTTTTCCTTTAAGTTTATAACCTTGCCACATTTCTCTTGCTCACTTCCAAGATGCAAAGGGAGGACTACTCTCCACTTTCCACTTCTCCCCCTTTTTTTGGGGGGGGGGGGAGACTACTTCTTAACCTATTTAGCACCACAGTTGCAGTGCTCTGGGATAGCACTAAACCATGTCCCTGTGAATAAACCCATTCAAACACTTGAGCAAAACCACAGCAAATATCAGGGAGAAAGGCTATGGTTATTTTTCTTGTTAGTGATATTCAGTGGCCAAAGGAATCCACCAATCATTTTCCGTAATAAGAAATAGCAAGCTGGTTTGGCTTTTATAATTGAAAAACTTTGCTCTTATTCCAATTTTTCAGTTGAGAGTGTCACTTGAAGCGAAGGGGTGTTTTTCTAATCTGTTCTTTTTCTGTGCAAAATTAAGCTGTAAATGTGAAAGAGCTGACGACCACTGTAGGATTGATAGGACAAAATAGATGATCCAAAATGCTGCTTTTGAGCTGCTTTAACTAGGACAAAAAACAGGGGAACCTACATTGTCAGTGCTGTTAGTTGGGGTGGGCTGGGATGGAAAAGCATAAACAATACTTTGTTTCTGCTAGTAATTTTTGTTTTTATATTAGTCCCATTGAAATTTTAGTATTGGTGTTGCTTGTCTGTGTGCTATGTTAATGCTTGTCCTGAATTGTGCTGCTTTTAAAAAAGAATATTATAGAGAGTGATGTGTATTTCAGAAGAACATGTTTTATTGTGAACTGCTTGGACATCAGAGGTGATAGATCGATCGATCGATAGACAGATAGATGGAAAGAAAAGGCTTTATACAAATAAAATGACTGTAGTAGTTATTGTTTATTCTGAGTCCCCAGCCTGTTGTTTTTCAGATGTGTTTAAGTACAAGTCCCCATAACTCCCAATCAGCATTGCCAAAGTTGGGATAAGGCTAAATTATGCCTCAAGCTCTTAGCTTTTCAACTAGGCTTGTATTCCTTTAACTACAGCTTGATTTGTTGCAAAGAACAAATCTGATTTGTTCTCATCACTCTTGCTGTGTTTTTTTTTCTCACCTGTGATGACAGCAGTAAACCTAGAATGAGAAACTGAAAGAAAATAATATAAAGAAAAATAGAGTGAATACAAAAAAGTCATTATTCTTACAGTGCTTTCATACACAAAAAAATTCTCCTGCAATTTTAATAGTTCTCATTCTGTCTAATCAAAGAGTATTTCTTTTCCTTCAAAGTGACATCCTCATGAGTGGAACCTGGTGTTCTAGCACTTAATTAGGTATAGGATGGCCAGTGTGGTCTGTGTGTGTGTGTGTGTGTGTGTGTGTGAGAGAGAGAGAGAGAGAGAGAGAGAATGTCTTGTCTTTCACTCTACAAATTTCTCTCCAGCAGCAGCAGTACCTACAGTGGAGTAAAAAGAGGAAAGATGGCTGTGCAATAGAAGCCCTGCCCCTTTTGTATTTGCATGTAACAGTGGGGCTTCAATTATGCTGCAGTGATCATTTTGCCTTTTTTTCTTTTTATTATATTGTTGTAAAACATACATAAGGCATTATATTATTTCAATACAGTGGTATTTGTACAGTATTAACTAAAGATCAAGATTCTAATGTTTAGATAACTTTATCTTCAGATAAAAGTATTATTATATCAGTATTACAATTGAAAATGTTGACGTTAATGTACATAAGACTATTTAGCTTTTTCATCCAGAACTGAATATAATATTAAAAACAGCTGCAGATTGCATTGAAGTATTTCTTGTACAGTAAAGGTTTCTGTCTTAAGCTGATTATTTAGTATTAAGATCTCCACAGTATTGTTACTTAATATTATGCCATTGCTGAGATTTGCAGCCTCCCTGGCCTCCTACTCTTCAATTAAATCCCAAGGGAAAACTTTGTAAGAAAACATGGGGCTTTTTTGACAGATTGGGAAATGTGGATGATCAAAGGTAATGAAAGGTAATCACTGAAAAAAACTTAAGAAATTCCAAGGCAGAATTTGGCATAGAATTACTTTACAATGTCTGGCTTATGAGAGTTGGGAAAACTTGACCAATTCAGTTTTAATACAGTTGCCAACCCTCTGAAAATACAGATAAAATGCAAGTTTTCCTCTTGAAGTGCCAAATTCCATCTGTTTCATCTCGGAAAGCGAAGGGCTGAATCACTTCAGTCCATGCTTTACTTCACAGGACTAGAGTTACAAGCAAGTCTGCCTAGCTATCTTTAGTTCTGATGTATCACCATATTATGGAAGGGTATATATTATTGCATATTATGGAAGGGGATAGCTTGCCCTTCTACCTAACATCAAATAGCAACTCTTGTTCTTTAAGTTTTAGCTAACATAGAACTTAAGTGGTTTTATGCCAGATCATCTATTTGTCCCAATATAGCCTACTAGACAACCCATGACCCGTTGGGTCAACGTTTCATTTCCTTACCTAAACAGAGAAACAGAATGACCAAGGGAAAAAAAAACAGTGGGAGTGGGGGCGACTTCCGACTTCCTGCCAGCTTCCCCATTGACTTTCTGATGCTGGTGGGTGTGTGCATGTGTGCGAGCGCAGAGAGGCACAGAAAGGAGGGTACTGGTGGGTGTGTGCAAGTGCAAGGAGGTTTGGGAAGGAGGACGCTGGTGGACGTGTGCACGTACGGGAGTCCAGGAAGACCAGGGAAGGAGGTGCGACTTTCCCTGCTGGCTTCCCCATTGACTTTCCTTGTGGGAAACTGGCAGGGAGCATTGGAAACGATGGTCACGTGACCATGGCAGCACGGCAGCGCATCAGTGCTTAAGCGGTCACAACTTTCCCAAATTCAATCCAAGGAGAGTAATAGGTCCCAGATTTAGTTAGCCCATTTGAGGTACCTTGGTTGAAAAATTGTTGCCCTATGATGCACCGTTTTGCCCAACTGAAGGTTATAGACATGAGAGTTTTAGTAGTATATAGATTCTCATTGACAGCTTGTTGCCAGCTAGGTCAGATACCAAAAAAAGGTGAACACCAAGGAAGATACCAGGCCACTTACAATTTACTAATAAAGATTTATTTAAAAGATCCCAATATTTAAGCACTGGAGCATTCCATCTCCACACACCTGTGGTGAGCTTGACCAGTGAGGATGGTTTTCCATAGAAATGACTCACAAAGAAGTTCCTTTCATTGGACAAGTTTTACAGCTCCTGAACCTCTCTCTTCCCACCCCCAGAGTTGCTTAATTTAGGCATCAGCAAGGGAAGGTTATACATTGGTGAGGATTTAAGTGTCTAGTAGATATCTAGCTAGCTAAGACAAAAGTGGGAAATAACCTTTTTCTACAACATCCAAACACTGCTTAGCTCACCTTAATCACTGACTGACTGGAATGAAAAGACATATACCACCAACTACTGTGCCCACCCAACCTCTGGGTTGGGTGCAGCATGCATCCAAATACCAGTTGTAGGGGAACAACAGTGGGAGAGAGTATATCTCTATCTACTGCTTGTAAGTACCCCAGAGGCTTCTGGTTGGCTCTGCAAAATAAAATATTCCACTAAAATAGCCCTTGGCCTGACTGGCAGGTTATTCTTATGTTCTTGATTGTTCCCTTCCCTTTGTGAACAGCAACATTTCTTCAAGGCCACGGTATTGAGGAAGGGCATAATGGTGTTAAGTATACACATTAATTGAAATCTGCAATTGCTCTATTTACAAATTTCATGGGTTAGGCCATCAGCCTAGCCAAATCCATGAAATTTGGGGAGCTAAAATAAAAAGGGACGGAGAAGAAAATATGGCTGCAGGTTAGACAAGCAAATTACCCACTCCTGAAAAACAGGGGGAAAATAAACTGTTAGTCCCACCATAAAACACTTAGACACAACAGAATGCTTATTCAGGTACTAATGGATAGAAAAAATACTTGGAAACAAGGGCATTTGAGAACATGTAGGAAAAACTAACATCTCAACAGACAATTCTTAGACTCCTTTGTTCAACTAAAAAAGCCATTATATTCATCCTATTACTTCACCATCCTGACTTCACCAACACACACATTGCAATTCAATCAAATATTTTGTTATGCTAATTACAATATACATTTAATCAGTGTAAATTAATTTAGAGGGATTGCATCCCTACTCCTTTAGGTTCGTCTTTTGCCTCTGGTACCAAAATAAACCAATTTTTCTTGTATCTTCTATCTTCCAACCCCATCTCTATATTCTCACCAACTGCTCCAGTTATATTCCACCCATTAAAGGCGTCTCTCATCTAAAGCATTCTGCACAATATTTTTAATCCAGCACAAAAATCAAGCATTTATTGTTCTCTCTCTGAAAGCCACAGTCACACATTTAAAGCATGAAATCACTGTATCTGGTCCAGATACACCAATTTTGTCTCAACTCTTAGGAAGGATTACAGCTGTTATAAGCTTCTCAAATAGTTCATACCTAAAATGTTTAAAAGATGTTGCAATTAATAGGTCACATGAATTTCTAACTGCATTCAAGATATGACTTGTAATTGCACCATTGTGGTGTTGTGAAAGATATATTTTATAAACTTTTCCAAATAGATATATACACACATTTTTATAGGTGTTTTTCTCTTTTTGATTAAGCATTCCCTTTGATTACTGAAGTAAACCTCACTGCATTAAAGGAACAGCATAGGTGCAAGTGAACTTAACTTATTTCTAACAATAGCCAAAAATGGCTATAGAATAGTTTCATCTAGTTCCAAGAAATGTATATGTGACTGGATAGGCATGCATATCTGCTCACATAACCAGACTAGTGAGGATACTTAATAGGAGGGATGGACTGCATACTTAATGAAGTATCTGAGGGTGGAACAACTAGTAACTTTATAGAAGAATCACAATTTATTTTATCTTTGTCTTTCAATCCTCCATTATGTAAGAGGTCCATTTTGACTCTTGATCAGGTAAAATTATCTGAAGACTGATTCTTTTGGGTTGTGTATTAATTTGGTAAGGAAAATAAAATTTCTACAATAGGTCAAAAATCATTTTCTGTCAATTTGCTCAATCCATGATTGAATCAAAAGGTTTGGGGATATAGTTCAAACTCTTCATTTGAACAGAATTAGCAGTGTGCATGTGTGTGTGTGTGTGTGTGTCAAAATTGGCAAGATGGAAAAGAGTATTGCAATGTATTTCCCCCTCCCCCCCAGTACATTAACATCACACACCCATTCAAAATGGGCAGATCTTGCATACCAACTCTCCATCTGCTATACTGCCAATTTTAACACCCCTTATGCAGCCACTGCAGAGTAAAACTAGTTTTCATAATCTTAAATTGTGAACATTATTTTATCTTTGATAAGCTTCACTTTTTAATAGCACCAATATGGCTGAAATGCCTGCCTTAGAACAGTTCTATGCCAGAGTTAGGATGGATCATGATATCTGCGTATACTCTGAATATAAAGTCCATCTCAAGAACAGGAGCTGGTAGTTTTACCCTATTTTATAATATGTCATGCTATTAAAACCTATTTGAGGAAGTACATGTTGCACAATGACTGCCTCTCTCAATTGTATGAGACAGAGTTGCCATTTACGTGATGACTGCCACATAAAAAAATTATAGAGTCCACCAACTTATGGGTAAAAACTTTTGTGGACATATTAGCTAATAGAACCATTTCTCACATTGACAGCAGAAATGGATTGGTTAGTTTAGATTGCTTCAGTTCAATGTTCACCTAATCTCTTGTATGCTTAACTGCTGTCATAAGCAGAGTGAACTAACTCCATTAACAGGAATTGAGAACAGCATGCAGCCTATATGCCTCAGGTACAATGAGTGAACATTTGTCTTCAACAGGAGTAAGATAGAGCACAGAGTCAGTAATCATACTCCAATTACAACATCACTGTGCTTAAAATGTGATTTACATTTATGTTAGAAACTGTTGCTTTAGCAAATTATTCTTCTTCTATTCTAATATATATATTCCTACATGATTAATTTAGCAAATTCTCAAAACAGAGAATCCATCAAGTCTGTTCAAAAAGTTTATCTCCTAAAAGACTAGCTGTAAATGCTTACTGTAAGTACCGCAAATGGAGTAACTAAATATGGTTTATACATCAGCAATGCAAACTGAATGTAGTTACTGGAATTTTCTTCTTTTCTCTAATATCTAAATACAATAAATTTCAGTGAGCAACTCTTGGGCTGAAAATAGATTAAACTTGTTTTTCAATGATTTTCTGGCAAATAACATAACAAATATATTTGCTATATGTGAAATGCTTTCACAGAAACACAAATATGAACAAAGCTTTTATTTAAACATCAACATCAACAATTGGCATAAAATCCATAAAAATACAGTATTTTCTGTTCTTCAATATAGTCTAAGTACAAAATAAAGACTCAAATTTCCTACTTTTTGAATGGATCTTAGTTTACTGTTCAGTCCTCAATAGGAAATAAATGTCTTTAAATATTAAATTTACCTTTTTGTACTTCCTTAGTCTGGGGAAAAAAACCTAAATCTTCAATTTTCTTATACTTCTATCTTAATACAAACACACTTCTAGATAATTTATTTTATCTCCTGGTTTGGAATTTATTGTTGTAGATACAGCTGTGACTGCAATACATACAGAAGTTATAGTTAAGCAGATAACTGAACAGTTTTCTAGTTGGTTCTCAGGTAAATTATTGTAAGATTTTTCAGCAGTTCTTACACATACAGAATGCATACAGTCATGGTCTGCGGTACCAGACAAAAAAGTAAACTGCAACCAAGCTCTGGAGCTGTGCATCATCTGTAAAATTAATCTGTAATGACTAAAATGTTTTTAAAGGTTTTACAGAAATGAGCATGAGAATAAGGTTGAAATTACCTAACATTTGCTGCACTATTGGAATCTCTGTTGTATGAAATAACTCTAAGGTGTATAATGGAGTCATACAAAAACATTTGCACCCAAGTGGTTATAGTTTATTTCTTAGGGAATAAATGTTATTTCCTATCATGTTAAACTCTCTAAAAGAAGGATAAATGTTCCTTTATTGCATTAAGGCAAAATAGTACGATTTTCCTGGAAACTTTCTGTTTTTAAAAGATTAACACATGCAATAATTTTAGTTTTGTTTATCATAGCATGTCAACAGTAGCAAAAATTCAGGTAAGTTTACATGAATTTCAGCAGTCCAATTTTAGGAACTGCTGAAGTATGTATACTGTATTCTCTTTCTATCTACATTGGGTTGGTTTATTTCTCAACTACTTCTGCTGCTGATGAAAATGTGTACAAAACCTGTTCAAACAAGGATCCCTTGGATTATTATTCTCAAGCCAATAAACAAGCCAGGAATAAATGTTGGATTCTAAGTTTGTCTTGTTAAAAAAGCAACAAACCAGGAATTTTAGTTTGGATGTATTATATTACAAAAAAGGAAATAGGAAAGATTGGGCACATACACTAGAATGCTTGCTCAATCTTGATAAGCCAGAATTTAGAAGCATTCTGTCTTATTGTTATGTACATCTGGCTTAATATGAATTCTAAGGTACTCAGAATTTTAATGTAGAACAAATAAACTAGTTGTAAAATGATTGAAAAACATCAGTGACCTTTCTTTAGTTTTGATAAAGCAAACAGCAATTTCCACTGACATAGGATCATGGAAACGATCCAATTTCTTCACAAAACTATGCTTATTCAGAAAGGAGAAGCATGCAAAGAAAGTGGAATTAGCAATGTAATGATGACTATAAGTGAGAGAATGTTAAGTATTGCACTACAATATGTCAACTCTTATTCGTTCAGGGTTTAAAATTGCACCACCTTTGCTAGGAATCATTGCCTTCACAATTTCACTGATTCTGGCATTATTTTCTACAAGTATTTTTGCTCACTTTCTTAGGATCAGTATTTATTAAGAAGTGTTTAAATGCAATAAACATTTGCACAGCAAATTTTAAACAACTGTCCCAGAAAGAGACAAATTTGGGCCAAAGTATATTTTAACTATTCACATTTTAAAGCCTGGTATTCCAGTTAGTATCTTAGAACACCAGCAGTTCCAAACTAAAATCATTCTCATCTTTTTTTCAAGTGAACATACTTCTCAATAAATACAGTTGGACTCCTCTTCTGAGGACCTCATCCAGTGTCATGGGGACACTGCTTCACTTGCTCCAATTGACAAAAAACTGAGTATTGAATTCTCTGGAATACAAGTCAAATCTAATAGCGCAATCCATTGTAATTAACATCAAAATGATTATTATTTTATAATGGACTTGGAATTCAAAGAGAATTTTTTAAAAAACAGTTGCCGGTTTAAAACATATACAGCCAAAAACTATACTGTACTGAAGAATCATTCCCTGGTAACTTCCAATACTTTGAATATATTATTGTTAAACACTGTCCTGAAGTATGGCCTGGAATCTTTGCACATGAGATTGCATAAGGGAATTTTCCCAGCATTGGCAAGATCTTCTATGTCCCAAATTTCTGGCATACTGCAACCAGGCCTAAAAATATTTATAAATAGTATCAGTAAACAAAGACACATTCATTTCAATGAAACAATTCTATATAACATTTATGCAGGTAAATAAAGCTGCCTCAGGTTTCACATCTCATTTGTGAGAAGAATGGGGCTGCATTCACTAGCATCCTTCTCTCTGTTATATACTCGCTGACCGTACATTTTAGACCTCTTTATAACTTGTGTTCTAAATTACAAGTAGAGTTTATACATAAAATGTCCTTCTCACTTCAGACTTTCTCCTCTCAGCATGTGGATACAGTAACAGAGACGTAATGAGAGTGCAGAAGCAGTGAATATGGCTGCAATTCTCCCTCTTATCACATGAGAGAAATGAACCAATGGATGTTAATGTATGCAGGAGGCTGTGCTGAACGTTGTCCTACTGGCAGGCAAGCACTATGGAGTATGGGCAGACAGGTGCTACAAAGTATGAGATCCCCATGCAGCACGGGGGCTCCTTGGGAGAAAAAGCAGTGGGAGCAGGAGCAACTTCCAACCTCCTGCCAGCTTCCCCATTGACTTTGCTTGTGGGAAGCCAGCTGGGAAGGTTGCAAATGGTGATCACATGACCACAGGGATGCTGCAATGGCTGCAACTTTGAGGACCAGTCATAAGTCCCCCTCGTTCAGCACCATTGTAACTTTGAACGGTTGCTGAATCAGGACTACCTGTATTTCAAAGGCACACACAAAGTTGCCTTATAATTTAATCTTTATGAAATGGATGATGTTACAAATGGATCTTAAAACTTTCCTAGCATGCCTTAGAGAACAGCATTCTGCTTATTGAACATTTGTGGAAACAACTACAGTTTATTACTGAATACTTACTTAGTTCGCCTCAGGCACCAAGAATCTTCTAAAATGTAGTAATTTACTCCCATCTTTAATAATTCCCTTTTAACTTCCTTTGCTGGCTTTCGGCTATACATGGAATAAACTATTTTTGTTCTTGCCCTTTGCAGAAAAGCCATAAATTACCATTGAAGAATGATACTTAAGGATATTTATACCAGTTAAGCAAAGTGATAGAATGGGTGTGATACCCTAGAGACAGACAATTTATTCTTGCATACATTTTTACAGAACATAATTTCTCATTTGTATAAGACAGACTTAAATGTGTATTAAATTTAAAGGAGGTAAATAAAATTAGTAGGAAGAGAACTAAGAAAACTAGAAAATATATTAATGCAGTATATAACCTTTTGCTAGAAAATCAGAAAATGAATACTGAACATAAGAATACTTTATTTGCCTGTACCTGACATTCTGCAAGTCATATATGAATTCACACATAAGGTTATGCATCTACCAGAGATCTTCTTGTGAATGGTGAAATATCTTGAAAAGAAGATGGGAGTGTAGTCCCCAGGACATTCTCACTTACCTCTTTCGTGGAAGGAGAGAGATCTCCTGCAATTCTGGAAATGCCCTAGAACTCTTAGAGAGGTGTAATGTAGGGTTCATACTTTGAAAGGGAGTTTGCTCTCTGTTTATATACAGTAGCTTGCACCGTCAGTGTTTGTGGGGGTAACCCTAACCCTAACATCACTCCCTTCTAGCAGGGAAGATGTTACCTAGCCAGGTAATGAAACATCTGTAAGAAAACAACCAAGTTCAGAGAACCCCAAGGACTCCATATGTTCCCTCCCACCACACTTAAAGGAAAACGCTAATTGTACCTACTTGTGCCTGTTTCCTTTTCAATTTTGCTTAAAATTAAAATATTTTAAAATATTAAACATAGAATGGGGCAGGAGACTGATGGGTGCCAAGAGAAGTATTCATGGGCATATTGGGTATCCTATAATTAATACAGCAGTAAAAATATAGCTACACTTCATTATTATGAACATAACTTATACCTTCATATTGTTACTGACAATTATGAAAATTCCTACAGTACATCAATCGCAACAACTCTTAAAATATGTACTAAGCCTTACCGTAAACCTGCATCCTCATAATGGGGATGATTCACAATAGGTCGTTGTGCAGATAATTTTACACTTGCCATTGTAGGCATTGCACCAGCAAAAACAGCATCTGAAATAACAGGATATCTAAAAATGCAGGAATAATTGAAAAAAGAACTGGAAAGTACAGTGGTACCTCGGGATACGAACGCCTCTACTAACGAATTTTTTGGGTTACGACCAGCTCCAGCCGCAAAAATTTACCTCGATGTGTGAACTCTGCCTCGGGGTACGGTCATTTTTCCACTCTGACACGTGGTCCGCAGCCATTTTTCCACCCGACATGTGGTCCGCGGCCATTTTCCCGCCCTGCCGCGTGGCGCCTGGCCATTTTCCCGCCGCGCCGTGTGGTGCCCGGCCGTTTGCCCAGCCATTTTCCCACCGCGCAGCGCCTGGCCGTTTTCCCGCCGCGCGGTCCGCGGACGTCAGAACGGATTAACGGTAATTACATTGAACCTTATGGGAAAATTTGCTTCAGGGTGCGACCAAATTTGGAGGGCGGAACGGATTAACCGGATTTACATTGAACCCTATGGGGAAATTTGCGTCGGGTTACGACCAACTCGGGATACGCCCAGAGTCACGGAATGGATTAAGTTCGTATCCCGAGGTACCACTGTACCATACATTTTTTAGGTAGTATCAAACTTCTAAAAATCAATCTTTCCCTCCAAAACTACATAAAATTTACACAGACACAATCTTGTAAAGGTTTTTCTTTCTATTTAAAACATGTCTTTCCATTCTAAATGCATGCAGGGCAGGGGAGGAGGGGTGGCTGTTGTGATCCGGGAATCTCTAGTGGCCTTCAGGGGCATTGCTCCACAAGTTTCTGGCTGTGAGACACTGTTCATTAGGTTGGGCTCCCGTGAACAGTTGGGAGTTCTGCTATTGTACCAGCCTCCCTGCTGTGTGGCAGCCTCCCTGCCTGAGCTGCTGGAGGCCATCGCGGGGCTGGCAGTGGAGTTCCCCAGGCTTATGGTTCTGGGGGACTTCAACCTGCCATCCCTGGGGCAGTCCTTGGACGCAGCTCAGGAGTTCATGGCTACCATGGCAGCCATGGGCCTGTCGCAAATGGTGCGGGACCCAACCCGAGACAGTGGCCACATGCCGGATTTGGTTTTCTTGTCGGAGCAATGGCAAAGTGATCTGAGGGGAGATTTACAGCTTTCCCTGTTGTCATGGTCAGATCACGTCCTGGTGACCCTGAGTTTCTCTTATGCCACCCCCCTCTGCAGGGAGGCAGGACCCATGTGATTGGTCCGCCCCCGGTGCCTGATGGACCCGTCACGGTTTCAGAGGGAGCTGGGGAATATTCCTGTGGACCTGCTGCATGGTCCAGCGGAGGCCTTGGCTGCTGCCTGGGATAGGGAGGCGGCTGGGGCCTTTGACAGGATCACGTCTATGCGACCTCTCTTGCCACATTGGCCCCGACATTCCCCGTGGTGTACGGAGGAGTTGAGAGTGCTGAAGAGGGTTAAGAGACGTCTAGAGCGCCGCTGGAGAAAGACAAAGACTGAATCTGACCGAACACAGGTTAGAGCTGCTTTAAGGCCTACATTGTGGCGATAAGAGCGGCGAAGCACCAATACTTTTCCGCCCTTATTCCGTCCACAGAATGCTGCCCGGCGGCCCTGTTTAGGATCACTAGGTCCCTCCTTGGTAAGGGGGTTCATTTGCAGGGCCGTGCGGAGGAATTTTCAGGGCATCTGCAGGACAAAGTCGCTTGGATACATTCCAAGTTAGACTCCGAGCGTGGGGCAGGGTCTGGGGAGATACCGGGGGACCGTTCCTACCCAGTTATCTGGGAACAGTTTGATCCTGTTGCTCCTGAGGAAGTGGACAGGGTCCTGGGGACTGTGAAGGCCACCACTTGTGATCTTGACCCATGCCCTTCCTGGCTGGTGAAAGCAGCTCGGGAGGTGACATGTGGTTGGATCCAGGCGATGGTTACTACATCCTTGCAGGAGGGAGTGCTTCCAGCTGCCTTCAAGGAGGTGTTGGTGCACCCCCTCAAGAAACCCTCCCTGGATCCCACCATACTGGACAATTTTTGTCTAGTCTTCCACCTCCCCTTTTTGGGGAAGGTGGTTGAGAAAGTGGTGGCTTCACAGCTCCAAAGGGTTCTGGAAGAAATGGATTATTGGACCCTTTTCAGTCGGGTTTCAGGCCCGGTTATGGAATGGAAACGGCATTGGTCGCACTTATGGATGATCTCTGGCGGGAGCGGGATGATGGAAGTGCGACCATCCTTGCTCTCCTTGATCTCTCAGCAGCTTTTGATACTGTCGACCACAGTATCCTGTTGGGACGGCTCAGGGAACTGGGGGTGGGCGACACAGTATTGTGCTGGTTCGCCTCCTTTCTTCAGGGCCGATTCCAATCGGTGTTGATAGGGAGCGAGAGGTCCCATCCTCGGCCCCTCCTGTGTGGGGTGCCGCGGGGTTCGGTTCTCTCCCCACTCCTTTTCAACATCTACATGAAGCCGTTGGGTGAGATCATCTGTCACCATGGGATGAGGTATTATCAGTATGCTGATGATACGCAATTATACATCTCCATCCCGGGTGAAGTAAGTGATGCCGTGGCTGCCCTTTCTCGGTGCCCGGAGGCTGTAAGGGTCTGGATGGGGAGCAACAGGCTTCGGCTGAACCCTGGTAAGATGGAGTGGCTGTGGGTTAATGGCTCCTCTGTATCCGGGACTTCATCATCTTTGGTGCTCGATGGGGTGGCACTACCCCAGACAGACCCAGCGCGTAATCTGGGGGTCCTCCTAGACTCACGGCTCCTGCTTAAAGAGCAGGTGGCAGCCGTGGCAAGGAGGGCCTTTGCACAACTTCGGGTTGTGCATGTTACGCCCTTTCCTGGATTGGGAAGCCCTTCGAACAGTCACTCATGCCCTTGTTATCTCCCAGATAGACTATTGCAATGTGCTCTACATGGGGCTACCCTTGAAGAGTATCTGGAAGCTACAGCTGGTCCAGAATGCGGCCGCGCAGGCTATTTTTGGAGCCCTGAGAAGGGCCCATGTAACACCATTGCTCCTTGAGCTACACTGGGTACCAATTTGCTTCCGGGTCCAATTCAAGGTGTTGGTTATCACCTTTAAAGCCCTACATGGCATGGGACCAGGTTACCTAAGGGACTGCCTCTCCCCTATGACTTCAACCTGTCCCACCCGGTCACACAGAGAGGGCATGCTTCAGATACCCTCAGTAAAAGAACTCCATCTAGCGGGGTCCAGAAGGCGGGCCTTCTCTGCGGTAGCCCCCGCTCTTTGGAACATTCTGCCCCCAGAGGTGCGATTGGCCCCCTCACTCCTGGCCTTCCGAAGGACCTTGAAGACCTGGTTCTGCCACTTGGCCTGGGGTGGGGAGGGAACAGCTCAAGCAGGGAGATGGCTAGCCCCATAGTGGCTGGCTGTCCCCGCCCTGATTTTTCATCTTCTTGGATTTTTTGTTTTTAGTATTGTTTTAATTGTATTTATGGTGTGTATTTTATGTATATTTATAGTTTTATTCTCTCTGTAACCCGCCCAGAGTCCCCTATTGTAGGGGAGATGGGCGGGAGAGAAATCAATCAATCAATCAATCAATCAAATAAATAAATAAATAAATAAATAAAAATTTTACAATTCCATATGACAATATTTATAAAGACAGTTCTTCCTTAAACTGTAGCACTTATATGGCAGTCACAATAAATCAAGACATCAGGGAAAAACGTTTAAAGTGTTAAAAGTACTAGCCTTTTAGTATATATTACATCCAATATTGCAGTAAGGGGAGTTGTTCTACTCTTGTCTTACCTGGCTTGGTGTTTGCTTTTATCCATAGCAGTAGTTCTTCCTGGGGCAAATTGCTAAATTCTCCCACAATACTCCATTCTTTTTGAAGATTTGCTATTCCTTCAAATGCCATCATTGCCAAAATTGCAAGAACAAGTGTTCCAGGCTGGATTTTGTAAAAAACCCATGCAAACAGCTGTGCAAGAAAATAAACAGACACTCAAGGTTTTTATTTAATATCACTTTTTCAAAAGATGGGATAAATAAAACAGTATCAATAATGAAACGTGCTAAACTAAGTCAAAACAGCAAGGAGCAAAATGATAGTTTCAGGTCTACTTTTAAAAAAAGTACTACTTCTTTACACAATGCATGCCTGCCAATTTAAGCAGCTTTTAAAGGGGACTGGGCCAAATCACACAGAATAGGCCTAATTATGGTGATCAATTCTGATAGCTAAATACTCTGTTGAAAATCAAAGATAGCATGCCATAAATATCAGTTGCTAAGGGGCAACAATGGAAGGGAATCATCTTCTTCATGTTCTGTTTATGAGCTTCTTGATACATCTAGTTGTACAATACAGGTCACTTTCACATATAATTTTTGCACTGCTCCAAAATCAATTCCAGAGCTATGGTTCCTAGGCTTTCATCTGGGTTTGGCAACTTAGCCAAGTAATTTCTAGCTTAGTTAAGTGATCTCTTGATGAGTTAGCAGATCCTCATTCACATTAACTTAAAGGCACAACACTGATGGCTTTTTGTAAAGTGCTGAAAATCTGATACTTCCCCCAAGCATTGGGCCAGGCTGTTGAGTGAGCCTGTCTTGGTGTTCCTGGGATTATGTTGTTGAATTGCTCCAAGCACTTGTGTTTCTTTAAATTATCTTTTAAGTTGTTGTCTTTATTACTGATAATTTTTAACTGACTGTAAGCAGCTCAGAGTCATATGTTTAGTGGGCAGCCATATAAATTTAAATAAATACATTCACTGCTTAGACTTCTTTGTCCATGATTGGATAAATGTACATGCTTCATAGATGGTAATTTCTTTTATTTTGGATCAGGCAGGGAGAGAACTGTTGCTCTTTCTCTTGCTAATGGTGCCTATCTATAGTGTATCTTCCCCTCTCTTCTACTTCAGCCACTGAAGCAAATGCAATTGTGGTTTACTGGAAAAAATGCCTGGCTATAATACTGAAGCATGCTTTTACAATCTCAGCTAGCAATACACTTTTAAACAAAATACAGTAGAATGATAACTTGATGGCTTCACAACTATCCTTTTATAGTAACTGCTCAGATCTTTCTGCAAATGGCCAGACAAATGCAGAGAATGTGTTCTGAAAAGCTGGGTGTGGGGGTAGGGAATAGCAATTTTCTATTTTCATTCTGTGTGGAGAGTAGAGGAGGACTTTGAGGGTTGTTGTTTTTTGCTCCAGGACTTGCAACAGCTTAAAAGGCACTGATTAAATTGGGTTTTTTTGACCTCTCCTCTTGTTCCCTGGAGGTAGGGTACTGATTGGCCTATATTTCCTGTCTGTTCTTGCATTCTGAAAATCATAACCCAATTCAAAATGGTTTGGAAGGATTGAAGAGTGGAAATAGTACTGGGTGGAAGTGCCATGGAACAATGGACTAGATTGCACAGCTGTGTAACTTTGAAGGGATGATTCAATTAGATGGAGGTTTGTTGAATCACCTCTTCCAATCAAATCAAATCAAGTTGTTTTAAAATGCTGGAGATTTTTCGGTTTTTCTGGTGCTTTCTGATTTGCAGAATCTCAAAGTTTATTACAGTTTTCCTTTCTTATATGGAAAAGCAGAGGAAGGATTGCATGGTATGATGGGCTCTCTGATATTGACATATGTTTGGCTAATAAGTTTTATCATCTCCTTAATCTTTGGGGGAATGCAGGAGTGACACGTTATTTATACCTCACTCCTTTATTAGAATCTATTGAAACAGGAGGTAGGGAAAGAAAGTGGACTCAGATATATTCTGCTTTAAAAAAAAACAACCTAGTTTCTTTTTTCCATATGATCCTCTACCTTTCTCAGATCTATATCTATCCTGCAGTATACTCCCTATTCATTTTTGTATTCAAACTGATCTATAGTTCTTCAACTTACAGTCACTGCAATCACTTCTTTTTATTCTCCCCATTCCCTTCAAAATGACTATTTTCTTTCTGTTGTTTGTTTCGTAATAAATGAGTTTTCTTTACTATGTGAGTGGGTCTAAGTTTTTTCTTGTTTGAGTGTTGCAAATACATAAAGGTAGTCCTCACTTAACAGCCACAATTGGGATCAGAAAATTGGTTGTTAAGTGGGGCAGTTGTTAAGTGAATCACCATGTTACCGGACCCAATTTTGCAAACATTTTTACAATGGTTTTTAAGTGAATCACCGTGGTTGTTAGGCAAATCACATGGTCGTTAAGTGAATCCAGCTTCCCCAATGGACTTTTTTTGTCGGAATTCACTTAACAGCCATCATAAAAAAGGCCACAAATCACAATCACGTGACCGTGGGGTGTGTGCAATGGTTTGCGATGGTTGTAAGCATGAATACAGGTTGTAAAGCACTTTTTCCAAGGCCATCATAACTTTGAACTATCGTTAAATGAATGGTTGTTAAGTGAGGACTACCTGTAGGAAGACTATGTATCATAATGTGTTATATATGAAACAGTGGTAATACACATACTATATGCCACACAAATAGAATAAGGCAGTAATGTGCAACTTCCACTGGTTTAAGGGCCACACCAGGCTTTGCATAAAATTAGAGTACACAAGCATAGAATTAGAGTACACAAGCGTTAGCACTTTTATCTCTTTATTAGAATCCCTGTAGGTGGGTTGAAAACAATTTTACCTGTCCCTTAAAATGGGAAAGAAATTTGTTCAGTTTTTAGTACCATGCACAATGTGAAAGAAATGGTACCGAAGTATGTACAGATACTATTCTGTCCATGCACTACATTTATATACAGCCATTCCTCATTTAGCGGCTACCTTGTTTAGCAACTGTGCGCAAATACAACACTAATAATAACTTTTAAAAAAATCATTTTCCAACCTATGTGCATGCTTTCAATCAAATTTGTGTGCCTAATAACAACACACACTGGAGTGAGAGTAACGCTGACATTGCTGCACGAGAACTTTCTCTAAATGAGATGGCAGCAACCAGTGGTCTTTGCAGTCTCTCTCTCTCTCTCTCTCTCTGTCACATGATTTGCTTAGTAACCATTTCACTTCTGATTTAGGGAATGAATTGCAGTCACTAAATGAGGAGAGGATGTACTGTAATTACAAAGGCAATTGAAACTTTAAAATTTTGCATATTAACATGCTTTATTACTTACTTGATAAAATATGTTATTCACTACACTGGTAATAGTATGACAAGGAAACAATAATTTACCTGTTTTGAGCATATCAGGGATGCCATAATGCACATATGTGGTGTCAGAAACAGCTTTAGTCTCATAATTAAAACAGCAAGTATTGTAAAAAAAATTAGCTGCAATGCATGGTATACTATCTGCAAATAAAGGAGAGAATAAGAAAACACAATTGTTTTTAAATGGGGTGTACTGTATTTAAGCATTAAGAAAGACCTACCTTTTAATCTGAACCCTGTTCTCCTGGGCGTGCTGTAATTTTTAAAATGTAAACTTTTTTGTAGTTTGAAGTAGGGTTTTTTTTGTAAAAATTATACATTTTAGAAAAAAGCAGCAACAAGGACAGAAAAGTGTCAAGAATATTAAACCCTACAGAAACAATTAAATATACTGTTAAACCCATAAAATGCATCTAGGGTCATAAAAGCAGCTCTGCAAACAACTGGATTACCTAATACTTAATATTGTATGTTTTCTTACTTGCTTTAATTTGACATTAACTTTTTAAAAAACACATAGAATTCCATCTCTTATTTTAAATCAATATTTTTGGAAGAAAATACTGTGGGGAACAAACCTTAATAGCATAGTGGAAGAAAGTACATAGAATGAGATCCTTACCTCACCATGATCAAAACAATCATTTTGTCTGGAACAAAAGAAACAAACATAATCAATTTGCCTATGCAATTATAAACAAAGCCCTAAACTGCAAGTTATCTTAAATGTTTCAGTCAAGACATCTACTATCTCCAGGTGACATTCTATGCTTCAGGCTATAGTTTGCAGATTGCCATTTGGTGTCATAAAAATGAATCTGATCTGTAGGTCTTGCCTGTGAGATCCTCCCCTCTGTAGTACATTAGACTGCAATGCTGAAATTTTTAGGCACCTTTTTTTAAAATAACCTTTTTATGTTGGCCTTTCCCAGTCATTAATTCTCCCAACGTTTATCTTTCTAAGGATTGTTAAAACTTTACTCTAATTGTTTTTTTTATTAATTACACTAATTATCTGAGCTACTTCAGGTTTGTCAGTGAGAAGTTCAATAAAAACACTTTTAATATATAATAAAATTGTGGAATACATCTTTTTACAAAGCAACTATTTTGAGGTTATATAGTCCTTTAAGTGACTGAAATTATGACATCACTGTTCCTATATTTCTTTTTTAAGAAAGGTTAAAATGACTGCCATTTGCAGGAGCTCTATTAAAAGTACTCCATAAAATGTGTACTTTTTGTATGTTTCTGAAGTGAAGTTTTCACTTGCAGAAGCTGTATTCATTGTAATTATAATCACTTACATGTACAAGGCACAAGCATTTTTATCTTACTGTTAATAATGATCAGGAATGATCAATACGAAACAAAAGTTAGTGAAAAAAACCTCATATACACACCAATTTGGATTGTATATATACAATCAATTTGGAACCCAATATTGGTAGTAAACATGAACTTTAAGAGGAACAATTAAACAATTCTTTGGAAAATGATACCAATAATTTTATTTAGGATAAACATTCATTGGAATCAAACAAACTATCTTTATTCAAATTAATGCTGAAATAGAGTGGTATGAATGGTATGCTGTTACTCAAAATAGAATTTTGCTTTTCTAATTAGTCATACAACAACTAATCAAGCACTAATGTTAAGAAAATCAAAAAATTTTTGTAAAATGCATTTGGAGAGATACAGTTGAACATTTTATCAAGAAAATAGCAATAGTGTCTCAGGTTAAATTTCAAGTATATAATGTAAGCATACTTCTATTTCTCATTCTTTAAATCAGCATAAGTGTTATTTTTCTCTCATTTTTCTAAAAAGATCAACTTAAACAGAGATGCATATAATCTGGATGTTAAGAAATCTTTTTAAGATGCTGACTTTACCATATTTTCCATCCTTGAAATAAAATGTATACATCACTTGATAGCAGTATAGATTTTTTAAAAATGACAAATTTTATGCCAAACAGCTATCTTATTTTACTGCTGCTGTAATGTCCGATTCATTTACACAGTTTAAACATAAAAGATTGTTCCTCTGTACAGGTAATCCTCACCTAATGACCATAATTGGGACCGGAACCTCTATTATTGAGCAAAGTGGTCGTTAAGCAAGACGTCTACATGACTGCTTCACTCAACGACCGCAATCTGGACAGTCCCGAGTTGTTAAACAGATGGAGCAAAATCGTTCAGCAGACAGCTCTTCCACTTCATCCTCTTTCCCCTCCTTTCTCTCAGCAGTGTGCAGGAACAGAGCTCAAATCTTCAGGATTTGAGCTCTGTTCCTACACACCACCGAGAGACTTCCCTCTGTCCCCTCCACTTGCAACCTTCCCTGCGTTGACTTTCTGGGGAAGCTAGAAGAGAAGATTGTAAATGGCGATCACATGACTGCAGGGTGCTTGGCAACTGGTCGTATATGTGAGCTGGTTGCCAAACACCCAAAATGCGGCCATGTGACGGGGGGGCAGCACGACATTTTACAATGGCTGGAAGTGCTTTGCGGGTCGTAAAACACCCTTTCCAAGGCCATCGTAACTCCAAACCGTTGTTAAACGAACAGTCGTTAAGGGAGGACAACCTGTACACAAAAGCAGTAAGAATGGTTTCTGATGAATGACTGAGTTTTTTCATAGCATCTGTGCCATCAAGGTTACATTAAAAAAGCTAATACAAAGCAGATAAAAAAAATACATCTCAGAAGTGACTGTGGTATATTCAAAAGGAGGAGATATTTCTGAATATGTTAAAATTTCAGACAAAAATCTGATAAATTACAGCAACAACAGCCAAAATTTTAACAATGGCTATAAAAACACATCAAATTAGTAACACATAAATAAATTTGAATTTTAAATGCTTTCTGTAATATTTATCCATTTATTTTATTTGTTAAACTATTTTACCTAATGCCAAATTTTCGATTATATCTGTACTTTGCTATTTGGGTCTTTTGGCCATAAATACATTTTAAAAAATGAAAACAGTAATCAACTACCTATATCACATCATGAGAGACTATGGAAGATTTAAATGTTGCATACTGAATATATAATGCCCTAGCTGTATCTGTATAGTATATTATTAACAATAATGCTCTAGCTTTGTATGACATAATACAAAGCAGAGTATTTATATTTCATTAAACAATTGCTTTTCACAAACCTCAGAATATAATTCTATAATTTTTCCTACTGTTCTATACAACAATAAGCTTTCAAGTCCTTCTGTAATACAAGAACATCCAAACCAGTTTTCAGAATAGGTAATTTCATGCCTGCATGATATTTTTCTGTTGTCAAGAATGGTCTTATAAGCCAAGAGCCAAGAAATGAAGTCCATTTTACTGTGTGCAAGATCTGGTAACATTAAAAAGAGAAATCAGTCCCTCTGTGGTTGATTTCTAGAGGAAATGACAAATTGACGTTAAAGGTCGAAGAGTACTTTATACCTTTATATAGATACACAACATTACTGATAATAATCCACTGCTTAGATCTTCACTTAAAATATATTTACCTTTCTGAGGATTTCTTTTTAAGCATAACGTGTTGAAATGCCTATGAAACATTGATTAAAAAGTAAACATGTTAACACCTTTTGCACTAAGCATCATGTATGTTTTACATCTGCATAGATACATACTGCTGGTTAGTCATGTAGACATGCACTGTTAATTACCTTAGACCTTAACTTGGTCATTCATATCTGAATGGACAAGGATCTGTTTTGTCAATAGTTACTGCACAAAGGCTAAATAAATCAATTAGACATACAGTGAGATATGAGTGGAAGGCAAACGTGTGCAAGTAATTTTTTTCTTCCCTTCTTCTCCCTTGCTGCATCTCTTTATATCCCCTGAAAAGCTTCTCTAGAGCATCAGACAAAAAGTATGAAATGTGACCTTCTTGATTTCAGTAGTAATTGGGGGGGCGGGGAGAAACATCTAAAATTAGTAAAAGCATTTTGCACAAGATATATGATTTCAAACAATTCCTTCATTTCACACATTTTGTAAACCTCTGTACAAGTAGTCTTCATTTAGTGACCATTTGCAAATACAACAGTAATAAACAGTAATAAAAAATTCATTTTCTGACCAATGCCAGCATTTACCACAACAAAAGCCATCAGTGTGAAACTGATTAAGGTCTGGTCAGTTTCAGGCAGCAACTGCCAGCTGGAGGGTTCTAATCAATTAATTAGGTCACAGAGCTCAGCTTGTTAACTTGCAGTTAGAACTGTTTAGGAAAATGCTGCAGTGCAGAGAAAAGCAACTCAGGAAGAGATAGCTGCAAGGGGGCAAAAAAAGGGAAAGAAACAGGTCAGGCACAGAACACTGTACAAGAGAACTTTATCTGAACGAGAGGACAGCAACAAGTGATCTTCACAGCATCTCTCTCACTGCCACATGGTTCAGTTAGCGACCATTTTCCCAGAACAAACTGCAGTCACTAAATGAGGACTACCTGTAGTTCTATAAACCTCTGTATAATACTTCAGGGAGGCTATTCAGAGCAGGAGAAGATGCAAAGACCCATCGTGGTGTTTTTCTGCATAACAGTGGATGCTACTCAATGTTTTCAAGATGGTGCTGTTCATTTGCATTCATGAATAACACGAGCTGCCAATACACAGGTTACATACAGCCTCTCAACCCATTTTCTGTGGCTGGTAAGATCCCTGGAATTGCACCACCAAAACTGGGCAGCTGAAAATTGGACCTTGAATTTGAGTCCCAAGACCTGTCTTGTTTTAAGATATGACACACATGCTAAAAGTAAAACAGTAAAAAATAGCAGTGACTTACCTTTACAACAATTACTGAAAAAACAATAAGAACTACCGGAAGCAAGAATGTCTTCATATATCTTACTGGAGTCTGAAATTAAATTAAGTTTTATGTATAGAAACTTGATGATAAAACTGTAAAAAAAAAGTTTCATTTTTAGAAAATAGTATTTTATTACTACGCTTATTACTCCCAATAAGCCAATACTTTATTTTGTCTGGCATTTTCAACTGTCACATCTATACATCTCTCCACCTTCCACTTAAATCCTCTGTCTCACCTAGGCTCATGTGTAAATTTATTTTATAAAATTCCTTGGTTTAAAATGAAACTTAAGTTGAATTTATAATTTTTTGCATTAAGAAAATCATTCTTGAAAGTCATCATATGAACTCATCATAGGCTTTAGAATCCTCTGTCTACATAGGGTCCTCCACTGAGTTCATATGGATTATCTTGTACAGTTAAGTGATCACTTCCCATTCAGAAATAATTCATATTTATGCCTATCAAGTCAACAGTACAGATTCTTCAATTCATCTCATGGAGCAACTGTTTTGGTTTGGACTGGAAAGTCTTTGGACTGTAACAAATAAATATGTTTCCATTATGTTCAGTGAGACTTGTTCTGAAATAATGGTGCTCAAAATTTAATTCATTTTCAAATAAGTGATTTTGCTTAATATTCCTCCAAGTGTACATATTTTTGCTGTAAGAAAGCTATTATGCTACAGAACAGGAGGGCTCTGGACTATATGGCCAATCATAATGGTTCTGTCTAGCTGCAAAAACAATGATGCAAGAACCTAAACAAGCTTTAGCTAGTCATCAAGAAAGTAGTAAGCAGAGAAATTGAACAGCATTCTCTTAACTTTAGCCTTAATGCATATCTCTTCCACGGGTGTGGGAAATGAACACTTTTTCATTCATGTGCTAAGATAATTACTCGGGATAGTGCCTAAACAGGACTTTTACAAGCGCCTCCGCTTTTGCATACACACAAATACACACGCACCCTCAATCTAGCCAAAACGTCTTTTTGGATGCAGGTGAGTTGGCAAAGTAGAGAAAAGACAGATCAAAATTATTTAAGTTTTAAAGAGCTATTTTAACTATCAATGGATTTCTATGTTAGCTGCCAAAAGTCTTTTTGATTGCAAAAGGATAGAAATGTATTGAATGAATGAATGAATGAATGAATGAATGAATGAATGAATGAATATGTGTTACTTACCTCTTTTTCCATGAAATCAAACTCCACAGCACAAGTGTACATTGATGTATCAAAATCTCTATAACCGGTAAGTTTTGCTTTTAACAGATTACTTATATGAGCCTAATTGAAAAATGACAGTGAAATGTTTGTTAGATAAATTACCTCAAGGGTTTTTAAAATTAAGTTACATTATATAAAAGAGATAAATACTCTTCTGAGTAGTGCTACTAGCCTAAAGAGTTTGAAAATTAAAACAAAACAAATCCTAACAGCCACCTTCATCATTGGCCATGCTGCTTGGTGATTTTCAGTAGTAGTAATTCAACAACATCCAGAAGGTCACCAATTCACCACCTCTGTTTCAGACAAAGGACAGCAAGTACTGCTAAGACTATGTATGGGAGTTCTAGCGTAAAATGGGGGAGTAACCATTAATGGCTGATAGCCACATTCAGTTTTGTTCATCGTATCATGATATACTGCAAGAAGTGGGCAGAACTCAAAAAAAGGATCAGGAAAGTGGAAGGCATGCATGCTTCATTGCATTTACTTCCTCATTATTTATGTCCCCTTTCCATGCAACAGAAACTCATGCCTAGATCACTATTTGCCTTTGGAGATGACCTGGAAGCTACAGCTAATACAAAATATTGTGGCAAGATTGCTAGTGGGACAACTCTGCCAGTCTATAGAATAAACCTATTTTAAAATCTGTGCATTGATTACCAGTAGGCTTCCATGCATATTCAAGTACTGTTACCTTTAAAGCCCTATACAGCATTGCACTGGGTTATGTGAGACAGTATTTTACCAGAATACAATCTGCCCACCCAGTCTGGTCTCCTAGAGATGGCCTGCTAAGAATCCCTGCCGTTTGTGAGGTACATGGGTGTCAGCAAGCCAGCAAGTCTTCTCAATAGCAGCCTCCACTTGAGGGAATCTTCTCCCCCTGGAAGTATCTTTTTCCAGCAAGACTTTGGCTTCAGCTGATTGGAGGGCAAAACAGATTTTATGATTTTTATGATTTATTGTTTTATTGTACTAATTACACTGTTATTTTGAATTTGATTTTTGGTCACCCAGACAATTCAGGATTTGAATGGTCTAGAAATGCTGCTAAATAAATAAATAATTTAATGATGGTTAAAATACTTCTAGTAATCACTCACATTTACTGTCATAACAAATAAAACAATGTATTGTTTTTTCCTTTTATTTTGTAATTTAGACTTCTACTATGCCTCCTATTCTCATTAATTATTTATTAAACAGCTTTTGATTAATTATTCCCACCATAGTATCATTCAATATAAATATCTCCTACTCTTTATTTTTATTAACTAGACATTTCTGCAATTCACTGAGAACAGTGTGCAGCCTACATAATCCCCAGCATCTCCACCAGGATACAAAGATAGAAGGAAGAAGGGCCAGAACACCCCTGCAAGAATTTCAGTAGCTTCTGGGTATCAGTGACAAACAGAGGCTTAGAGCTTTTCATTCCAAGGATCAAGGCATATATTACTTGCTGCTTGCTTCAAAGTTCAGAGGAAGCACTCTGGCAGCCTCAGCTGTACCACTGGGAGACTATACCTGATGCACCCTAGTTTAAAACATCTATAAGCTGTCAGATTACCTACTACCACATAATGACTGCTGTGTACCATAATTTTCTTCAGGTGTGACACACCCAGTAGAAGATAAAGTTGTTCAAGGATGATGAGTAACTAATAGATCTAAACTTACTATCAATTTACTCTTTAAAGTATATTACAATACTCTATTCATGGGCATAATTCTCAAGTATATCTTTACGACTTCAAATAAAATTATGGCATCCAATATGAAATTTTAACATTATACATATCACCAGAAGAGAATATATACAATATACAAAGAATCATTATTCTGATAGTAAACATAAAACAACAAAATTTTAACTTACATCATCAGATATTCCAAATATTAGACTCATCAAGAATTTCAAGGTAATTGTCCCAAAGAGGCAAGATAATCCTTCCAAAGCCTATAGGATAGGAACAGATGGAACAGGGGCAACTTTCTCCAAATTGGATCAGTTACATTTGACTGCAATTTCCATAAACTATGCTTACAATAAGTACATTTATTCTGCTCCCAAACTGCAAGAGGCTAGAAAACCAAGCCCTAAGAATGGGAGGGGCAAAATTTGATTCAGCTACAGCAATAAATCCAGCATCTTTATTTGATTTTTTTTTATCCAACAATTTTTTTCATTTTTTTCTGCAGAAAATATTCAGTCACAACTGTCTAAAGTACAAAAGAAATACTTTTTTAAAAAATTGACCAGTATTAGTGAAAGTATATATTGGAAAGAGTCCGACATAAGTACAACTGTAACTGTTACAGAACAGCCACTTTAATTTTACATGATTGTTTGTTCTGAACCATATTCTAAATTTAAATACAACAGGAAACTTTCATTCAGGATGTGCTACAAGGAACTGAATAAAGATTTTCACTTAAGCTTATCTGAATGCTCCAAATTATTTTCTCAGCCATTCTTTCATTCTTAAATCTAATTGCAAGTCATGATTTTACCCTGATTTAAGAGCTAATAATAACTTGAGGCCTTTGCTGCAATGAGATGCAATAGCAACCTGTACTTTATCCACAAATAGGAAGTCTGTTGAGTATTTGGGTAGAAGGAAAAGCAGCATGCAAGCCAGATATTTTGCTCTGCCTGTGCTTATAATATCATGCTTTGTAAAATCTATTACATTGATGAGTAGCCTACTGACCTCAGAATATACACCCTCTCCTTCTTTAGTGACTGCATTCTGTTCCAACAACTTGGTTGTTAAGTGAAATGGTCACTAAGTGAACGTATGACTGAGAGAGAGAGACAGACAGACAGACGCTGCAAAGATCACAGGTTGCTGCTGTCTCATTCAGATAAAATTTGCTTGTTCAGTGTTCTGTGCCTGACTCTTTTTCCCTTTTTTTGCCCCCTCACAGAGCGGAGAGATTGCTTAAACAAGCTATCTCTTTCTGAGCTGCTTTTCTCCTCAGCACAGGGCATCTCTAAAAAGTGCTAAGAGCAAGTTAACAAGTTCAGCTCTGTGACCTTAATTAGTTGATTAGAACCCTCCAGCCACTGCTGCCTGAAACTGACCAGACATAAATCAGTTTCACACTGAAGGCTTTTGTTGTCAGGGGCACAAAATATGGTCATAAATGCATGCATTGGTCAGAAAATGAATTTTTTTATTAGTTTATTACTGTCGTATTTGCAAATGGTCGTTAACCAAGGTAATCGCTAAACTAGGAGTGGCTGTACTAAAATAATCTTGTAAGTATCAGAAGAATGATGTAAAACACAGTTGAAACAAGCAGAAGTGGGGATGATAAACAAATCCTAGAAAAGTAACAAGAAACATAATCAAATTACAGCTATTAAAACAGGTAGAACAATAAAAAGGGCAGATTACATAATAAAATTTCTTTGAAACATCCAATATAACACTATTAATATTTATGAAGTTTAAAAATTATATTACTGATCAAAATATCTGATAATATTCATGTAATAAAAGAGGAAACCTTACCCATGAAGGAATATTTTTGGTATACACTTTCAGGTACTTAGGGCCCAGTTCAAGAATACTCTAAAATAAGGAAATTATTACATTAACACTTATAGCGTCAGCATTAGTTCCACAATATTTCTGTAAACTGTGATTCAGAAGATGAAGCAAAAAGCATTGTAAAACTATAAATGTATCCCCGTTGCCAAACTGATTACTGCATAAACTGACACCCATTACCAGTACTATTTCAACTTCTTAGAGACTGAGTCACTCAACTAGGTTGGCACAATTCTATGGCATTTTACTATAAACAATTTGCATATCGTGTAGTCTGACAGACCCAGTGTTCCATTTTGTAATGTATAAAAGCAATTAACTACAGGAAATATGAAAACAAAAGCTGGGTTAATAATGCTTACATTTTTTCAAGCACATCCATAGCACATCCACATTCATTCATAATGAAAGTTGAGAACTTCAGGAAGCCTACTATCATGATATTTTGCTGTCGTCTTAATTTAACTTGAAATTCAACTTGTAGTCTTCCCTTAGCCTATCCAAGCCTTTCTTAACTATACATTAATCTTAAATAATCTTTTAAACATTAACATTAGGCTAATGATTTTATCACTACATTACGAAACTAGCATCATTTTCTGTAAACGCATGACATTCAGAAGGTATTACAACTGAGGCTAGAAATAATTTTGTAGAGACTCTGAAGCACATTTGGCTCACCGAACTAATACAGGTAGTCCTTGCCTAACAACCACAATTGGGACCATAATCTCAATCGAACTAATACAGGTAGTCCTTGCCTAACAACCACAATTGGGACCATAATCTCAATCGGTGAGGAAAGTGGTCATTAAGTGAGATGCCCACGTGACTGCTTTACTCAACAACCACAATCTGAGCACTCCTGGTTGCGGTCGTTAAGTGATCTCCCAGGTTGTTAAGCGGACAGGGCAAAAGAGTTGTCTGCTGAAGGACTTCAGCTCCCTCCTGGCAGGCAGCTCTTTAAGAGCGAAAGGGCTGCCTGCTGGACAGTTTCAGCTCCGCATGGAGCTGAAATCCTCCCAGCAGGCAGCCCTTTCACTCTCAAAGATTCCTAAAGCCTGCCAAAGGGCTTGCCCTCCCGTCTGTGGATGGAGGGGAAATCATTCGTGGGGCTGGAGGAATGGAGCTCAAATCTTCAGGATTTGAACTCCATTCCTGCACACCACCAAGAGGTTTCCCTCCATCTCCTCCACTTGCAATCTCCCCTGCATTGATTTTCTGGGGAAGCCAGAAGAGAAGATGGCAAATGGCAATCACATGATCGCAGGGTGCTTGGCAACTGGTCATAAATGTGAGCTGGTCATCAAGCACCCAAAATGTGGCCATGTGATTGGGAGGGGGAACGTTTTACAACAGCCAGAAGTGCTTTACAGGCTGTAAAGCACCCTTTCTGAGACTGTCATAACTTTGAACCATCATTAAGTGGTCCTTAAGCGAGGACTACCTGTGAAGAAGAGAGCATCTAGAAACATATTATATTTTTGATACTGTGATACCTTCCTGGCATAAAGGGCACCTGGTAAGAGGCTGGTTATACCTTACAAAGACTGAGAAGAATGTATTTAGAAGAAATCTTACAAATAAATGTGAACCAGAGGGCTCTAATGAAATCCTCTGGAGGAAAAAGAAGACAGCCAGGATATAGTGTGACACTATATTGCTAGGAGTATACAGGATATGGAGGCATCAAAAAATGAGCATATAAATAAAAGAGAGAGTAGGTCAACTTATGTGACCCCGAGATTCTAGGCTCTCTACACAAATTCACAGATTGTGGGGAACCAACAACCTAGAAGAACAAGAAGTCTTAATTCAGAAAGGTCAATATGATTTAACAGACTTTACTGAAACCTGGTGGAGCAAAATTCAAAAGGAGTAGGCCAGACAACAGTGTCAGGGTTGGGGAGGAGGAATTGGTGGCTTTATATGTGAAGAAACATTCAGGAATCTGAGCAGAGGGACCAGTCAAGAATATTTGGGTACAAATACAAGGAAAGGGAAACCATGAAAACATTATTGTAGGGGGTTACTATAGATCACCAAGCCAGGAAGAAGATCCAGATGAAGCTCTCATGGATCAGATTACAGAACTTTGAGGGAGGAGGAAGGTATTAATCAAGGGAGACTTCAGTTAACCAGACATCTGTTGGAAAATGAATTCTGCCAAACCAGCAAAGTCACAAAACATCTTCACTGGTCTTGCTGACTTTAATTTTTCAGAAGGTTGATGAAGAAATGAGGGGATTTGTTCTCTTAGATCTGATCCCAACCAACAGGGAAGAGCAGGTTGAAGAGGTAAAACTAGTGTGAACACTTGGAGGAAGTAACCATGTCATCTTGGAATTCATGATACTGTAAAAAACATAGGAGCATAGTCCTGCATGTACTTTAGATTTTAGGACAGCTATTTTCAAGAAGAGATACAGCAGATGGATGAATGGACGGACAGACAAACAGACATAAAAAAAATGGAAGATGAGTGTAATCTCCAAGGAAGTATATGAGCAAGTAGCAAATATCTACAAAAGAAAAAAAAGAAGAGAGAGGGAGGGGCCTAAAAGGAACTGAGGTTTGCAAGGAAAGTTAAAAGAAACAAAAATAACTTTTTGGTTATATCAATAGTAAAAGGACACATAGCTATAGGAATATGGTAGGATATTAACAAGTGATTACTTTGCTTCGGTCTTCTCTTCAAAGGGAAACTGTGTTCAAATAGGCCCAAGGAGAACAAACAATAAAAGGAGGGAATATCAATCTAAAGTATGTCGAGAGATTACTATAGACCACCTGGCTACCATTAAGGAGTTTAAATCTCCAGCACCATAATTACATCCAAGAATCTTGAAGGAGCTTTCAGATATCATCTTTGAGCTATCTTCTGTAATCTGAGAAATCCTGGAGAACAGGCATAATGCCAGAGGATTGGAAAAAGATCAATGTTCCTATCTTCAAAGGGGGAAAAAAGAGAATCCAGGTAATTACAGATCAGATAGTCTGATGGTGACACTGGATGAAGCTCTGAAACAGATGACTAAGCAGCCAGTTTATGAGCATTTAGGAAAAAATGCACTGTTTGGTGGGAGCCTGCATGGGTTTATCAAGAATAAGTTATGACAAACCAACCTGATTTCTTTTTTGGATAGAGTAACCAGTTTAGGTGACCAAGGGAATGCAGTGAGCAAAGCATACCTTGACTTGAGCAAAGCATTCCACAGAGTATTCCATGACATTTTAATAGAAAGGATATCAAAATGTGGACTGAACTAGATTACCATTAAATGGATATAGAGTTGATTGAACCATTGTACCCAACAAGTACACATCAATGGATCCACATCAGGCTGGAAGGAAATATCAAATGATGTACCACAATGATCCATTCTAAGTCTTGTTCTGTTCAATGTATTTATGAAAGACGGGGATACAGTGTGAGAAAATATGATTATCAAGTTTGTAGAGAATATAAAGATGCGAGAACAGCAAATACCTCACAGAATAGTATCAATGTTTGGAAGGACCTTGACAAACAGAAACAATGGGCAGGAACCAAAAGATGTTTTTCAGCAGGAACAAATATAAAGTCCTACATTTGGGTAGGATAAATCAAAGTATGTACTGAATTACAGTCAATGATGAAAACCATTACAGTGTAAAAATAAACATAAAGGAGTACTAACAATTAAAACAGAATGATTAATACACTATATAATAATACTAAACAAACAGCAATATAAACTCCAGATTAATAATTCCAGTATTAGACCCGTATCCTTACAGCAGTTGCTCCTGAGTGGAATTTAGCAGCTTTATGATTATTTCAGAATAAAGGTCCACTAGCAGAAAGCATGTGTATTCCTCATCTGGCTGATCTGAGCAGTTAACCAGCAGAAATATCTTTAGAACAGTGCATTATTTGGTTAAGTATTGTTAATTATTATACCAATCTATATTTTAATTGTTACTATTCCTTTAGGTATTTTTTAACCTTGTAATGTTTTGTCTTTGACTACAAATAGTAGTAGTTTCCTGCAATAGGCAGGGATCTCAACAAGATGATCTCCAAGGTTCTTTTCAAAACATATTCTATTCTGTAATGTTCCAGAGATGACAAGTTATTTCTCATCTGCTTTAATGGCATAGTACACAGACTCACAGAATATTCGGCATTTTGTCCATGAACAGGAATGTTCATAAAAATACTTCATGTCCACCGGACAGTGTTCCACATTTCTGAAAAAAACTTATTTCTAAAATGGAAAACTTTCTTGTCTTCAAATACAGAACCAATATTTTTATAGTATAAGCTATATGAAATATTTATCTTAGATAATTTGTGAATATTGCAATCATATACTAAGTAAATCATTACTGGACATTTCTTTAGCAACTTACCCAGCTGACTATCAAAAAGGCAGCATAATACGATGTCATCAACATAGAGTTTCCAAACATAAAGACAAAACATACAGCAAGTGACACCTGAGGTGACATAAATAAATGAAGATATGTTAATGCAGTGATTAAGATTACAGAGGCATGACAGAAATGTAGAACATCTACACTACAGTTTATTAGAAGTAATAACATAAGATGCTATCTTGTGATAGCTTTATTTCCTTTTGTACCATCTACTTTAAATAATATATCACTGGACAAAAGATACACAAATCTAAACTATTTTTGTAAAAAAAATTAAGATTACTTCTATTTTTATATCATGATATTTCAGATTTTAATTTATAAAGGAATTAACAACCATATTTGTTCATTTAAAAAACAAATGAACATCTTCCAACTGGATGGCAAGCACTTAAAAGGGAATGATGGGGAGACAGGAAAAAAAATGAGCATAAAGGTAGTCCTCATTGAACGACTACTTGTTCAGTGACCATTCGAAGTTACAACAACACTGAACAAGGGGGACATGATGGGTCCTCATAGTTCCACTGTTGCAGCATCCCCATGGTCATGCAATCACTATTCAGGCGCTTGGCAACCAGCTTGCAATTACAACATTGCAGTGTCTTGCATGGTCACATGATTGCCATTTGCAACCTTCACTGCTGGCTTCAGACAAGCAAAGTCAGTGGGGAATCTGGCAGGAGATCACAAATGGTGATCACATGACTGCGGGACACTGTGACTACATGGGATTTGCCTAACAACAGCAACTGGGACTGCCACAACTGCCATCATAATTCAGTGTGGTCACAGGATGTTGCACTTTTCAACCACGCCGCTTAGCAATGGAGTTGCTGGTCCCAATTACCATTGTTAAGCAAGGAGTACCTGTAATGAAAAAGCCCATAAAAAGCCTCTTGAGATGTTGGGAGAAGATGGCAACATGATATCAGTTGGGTGGTGAATAGAATGGAATAACCCCAAATTTTAACCACCATTAAAGATCTGCTCAAATGGAGCACAAAAGATGTTATGCCAAATTGTGTTCTATCCTAAAACAGTTACTGTAATTCTGTAGCCTGAAGTCTTTTCTTAGTTAGATTTTCCCTTCTTTCTGCCCCTGCTTTTTGAAAACATACATACAGTTTGTTTTTGGTTTTTTTTGTTTTCTTTTCCTTTCAAAGTGAACTTTAGTGTTCCATCATATTGAGTCATACACACTCAGTCATCAAGTTTGTGCACTATCCTGAACTACACAAAGAATTGTCAGCATGAACTTGGGCCTATGTATGTGAATGTATATGAACACATGTATTTATATGTATAAATAGATAATACAATTTGGCCTACTTCTGTGTACAGTGAGGCAGGACACAAGAATAATTTTCTTGTGCAATTCCTTCAGTTTTATTATTCTGAATTTCTCTTAAATTATACAGCTGAAAACAAAAGCATCTCATATTTTGTCTTTCTCATCATCTTGGTTGGAGGGCTCCATTTACTGGCCAGTAGCAACTCAAGATATTGCTTCTTTTTGCCCAAAGGAAAATGTAGATTCAGCTGGCATTTGCCATGACAACCCATCAATCAGCCAGGGTAGAATAAGTCATCAGGTTTACAGCTCTAGGTTTGTATTATATTGTATACACTACTTTGATTACTGTTTTCAGCCGTTTTGGACAGACCAGATCAAGACACAGACTCCACAGGAAGTCTAGAACTATACCTTGTTGAGATAGGCTACAACAACATCTTGCAAGCCTAAGTGAGCTTTACCTCCCCTCCCTCTTATATCCCATCAGGGAGGAGCCTGCCTGAGTCTCTTCTGAATATTATCTTGCTTCCCAGGGTTTAAGGAATGCTTCAGCCCTCTTTTATTATGTAACAGTTCTTGCATATTTCTGTCAAGATCATCTCTCTTCTACTCTACATTGTTTGATCAAAAAGTTAGATAAAATTCTCTAATGAATAAAAAAGCAACCCAATATTCATTACACAATAATCAAAACTACAAACATTCAGAAACTGGTTTTACCAATAAATATTGTTAAAAATGGAAATGAAATATTACCATATGTGCATAAAGTATCTTCTGTAGTTTGGCTGAATCAATGAATCCTAATATATATATACCAAAAACAGATGCCACCTGCAATTGGAAAAAATAAAGTAACTGAAAGTACATTTTACCTAAAATATTTTAAAGAAAAGTATCAAGGCTTCAAACCACTCATTTTGTAAAAATGAATAGAGCGGATGGAAAGAGAAAAGGGACTTTAAACAGCTTTTATCATATAGCCTATAATCAGCAGATTTGGTTGTGGCAATTGTATTATAAATAATCACAATTCAATTGCCTAATTCCATGAAATATAGGTACTTTACAGTATCTTATTTTTCCACCAGTTTTTTCCAACCTTGGGCCTTTCCAAATATGTGGACTCCTACTCTCAGAATTCTCAGCAATGGACATACATGAGGAAATTCTAGGATCTAAAAGGGCTGTCTCAGAGCAATATTTACAGAGCTGTATTCTATAAGTTAGACAACTCACAGCTTTCATTCTGTATATTTTCATTGCCACCAGGACATGATTGCTGCCATTTCATCATGCAAAACAGAAAATGGTATTGGTGAAGTTTTTTGGCTTTCATGGATGCTGTCCTTTTCTGATCTTTCTAGCTGTTAAGACCTCCAAAAAACCCTGGCATATTTAAATGATTTGAGCTGCTCCATACTCCATATAAATTCTTCCAAGAGTGGTGAAATGGAAGAGCATTTCTACAGAGCACAAGAATTTTAGTTTTGTCATAGCTGATGTCAAGACCATTTTGTCTATAGTATGGGACAAGACCTCCTAACTACTAAAGATGTAGAAAGAAGGGATATATCATCTGCACACAAGAGAATTGAGACATATCTATTAACTGACGAGTGTGGGTGGAATTCCAGCCTTGACAGGGTTTGCACCCATATATTTAAATAAAAGTTGAAAAAGATGGGGGCAATATATAGCTGTGATTTACCCCATACTGAATGGCTATAGTATTGGAGTAATGAGAACAAGAGATTCTTAATACAGGCTATTTGGAAGGAGATAATGAGAAAAGGGGAAGAATTAAAGAAATCGCCAGCAACGACAAGTATTTCATATCAAATTAAACTTCTATAGCAACAGCTATCTACGTTAACAGTAAGAGAAATGGAAACTAAAATGAACTATGCTAAACAAAAGAACTTTGAATTTGCAAATAAATCAGGGAAATGGTTAGCTTATAAATTAAGGAAGAAGAAAGAAAAAAAGATGATTTGGAGCTTCAAGAGGGAGATACAGTTTAAACAGACAATGTGGCTATACAAAAAGCTTTTCATCAGTATTGTTCTAATTTGTATAAAGGACAGGATGCTTCTCTGGAAAAAAAATAAATGACTATCTAAATGTGCAAAATTTACAACAGTTTACAGATATACAAAGACAGACTATGAATGGGCCTGTAACAATAATGGAAGTTTCAGAAGCCATAAAAAAGATTACGCCGGGAAAAGCACCTGGGCCAGATGGATTACCAGAGTCTTATTATAAATGTTTAAGGATGAAACTTTATAATCTCTTTAGAATACAATGAATTTTATTTTACAAGGAGATGGGATGCCAGAGTCTTGGGAAAGAAGCTAATATTGCACTAAAACCTAAAGAGGGGCAAGATTTAAACTTAACCAAAAATTACAGACCAATATCATTACTGAATAGTGATTATAAATTATTTACAACAATTTTGGCAAATAGACTGAAATAGCTTTATAAAACTTCATTCATGAAGACCAATGTGGATTTTTACCTAAAAGACAACTAAAAGATAAAGCTAGAACAGTATTGGACATTATAGAATATTTGGAACAGCATAATGAAAAACAGCCTCATTAATTTTTTTGGATGCAGAGAAACCTTTTGACAACCTTAACTGGCCCTTTTTGTTTAAAGTTCTAGAAGATATGGATTTTGGAGAAAACTTTATAAAATGGGTTAAATTGATATATGCACTACAGAAAGCACAAAATATTGTTAATGAAGATTTAACAAAACCATGTGAGATTCAAAAAGGAACAAGACAAGGATGTCCATTATCTCCACTTTTGTTTATATTGGTTTTGGAAGTTTTGAACAGAGACATAAGACAAGATGAGGGGATAATGGGTGCAAAAATTAAAAAAGAGACATACATGCTTTGGCAGATGATCTGGTGTTGGTGTTGGAAGAGCCAGTGAAAGATATAGAACTATTAATGAGAAAATTAAAAGAGTTTGGTGCACTAGCTGGTTTTAAGATTAATAAACAAAAGACAAGACGTTAACAAAAAATATGAAGATACAAGATCAAATAGAATCGATGAACAAAACAAGTTTCAAGATCGAAAAAAAATTAAAATACTTGCGTGTTAATTTGACAAATAAGGATTGCATGTTGTTTCAGAATAATTATGTTAAGAATGGAGTTAAAAAAGACATGTTAAGATGGGAGAAATTACAACTGTCATTGTTGGGAAGAATTTCTGTGATAAAAATGAATGTTTTGCCTAGGATGTTATTTTTGTTTCAGACAATACCAATTTTGACTACTGATTTACCATTTAAACAATGATAGAAAGATATATGTAAATTTCTGTGGCAAGGCAAAAAACTGCAAGTTAAATACAAGGTGTTGCAAGATTCCAAAGAAAGAGGAGGTTTAGCTTTACCTGATCTGAAACTGTACTTGCAGCTTGCTATTTAGTCTGGATGAAAGAGTGGGTGATGCTGAGAAACAGGTTATTGGACATGGAAGGGCATGATTTGAGATTTGGGTGGCACGGCTATTTATGGTATGACAAAGTTAAGGTTAATGTAGATTTCAAAGACCATTTTATTAGACGTGCCATTTTGAGAATTTGGAATACATATAAATCTAGACTGTGTCTGAAAACACCTTTATGGCTGGATAAAGGAAGCATATTATGGAACAGAAATGGCAACTAAGCAGAAATTGCTAACTTACAGTGACATTCTAGAGTTTTGCCAGGGAGAATTTAAAATAAAATCAAGAGAAGACTTGGAATCAGAAGGATATATGTGTCAATGGTTTTCACATGTACAATTAGTAGAAAGATTTAAAGTTGATAAACGGACATATGGTTTTGAATGTGATAAAACTGTATTTCAAATTGAGTTTGAATTTGAAATACAACTAATGATGAACATCTTATTGCTAAAATGTATAAACTTTTGTTGAGATTTGAAACAGAAGATGAACAAGTTAAAGATTGTATGATAAAATGGGCTAAAATTTTGGATATAATATAAAAAAGGAACAATGGAAAAATATATGGATGAAAGGGTTGAAATTTACATTATGTTTCAATCTTAAACAGAATTTTTATAAAATGATGTTGTTAATGGTATCCATCACTGGAAAGATTGTCAAAAATGTACAAAGGGACTTCAAATCTATGTTGGAAATGTGAACAAGAAGGGACTTTTTATTATCTTTGGTAGATATGTAATAAAGCTAAAAAAATTTTGGACTCAAATACATATTCAGAAGATTTTGAAAATTAATATACAATCGAAACCAGGCATTCATTTTGGGGCTGATGGATAAACAATTGGAAAAATCTCATAGATCTTTGCTTTTATGTATGGTAACTGCAGCAAGACTTTTATATACTCAAAGTGGAGAGACTTGATATTACCTATAATGGAAGAATGGATGGTAAAGTTGATGGAGCTAGCTGAGATGGCAAAATTGACAGCTCTGATTAGAGAAAAGACACTGACTAATTTTAATGCTGATTGGAAACCCTTTTTGGACTTTTTTGCAGGAAACAGAAAAAAATGAAATTATGATATTTGGGTTTGATGATTAGTAGAATTAATAGATTATAGAAAAATGAATGTTACATTGTAATCCTAGAGTAAGAGTTTAATGTTTTACTTATATCTATTGCAAAAGAAGTAAGGTCATTCTTTTTTTGTATTTGTTTTTTTATTTTTCTGTGCTTCTGTTCTCCTTTTTTTCTTTATTCTTTCTTTTCTTCTACTCTTTTAGTTGATCATTAGTTCTTGTTAGTTTTTATCCTTCTGTCTTTAAAATTTAATAAAGTTATTATAAAAAAAGAGAACAAGGGACTCTTGAAACCATATCAAATTTATGTAGAGTTGTTCTTATACTGCTTCATGATTAGTGTCATCAATCAACTAACATGGCAGACATTTCTTCAATAATATATTTCTGGGGACTTAAGTATACCATTCATCTAAATGCTGGAGGACACTGGCTTGCTCCATTACTAAGATACTGCCTTGCATCAACCAGTCAACCAGTTTTAGACTGAGCTTCAGAGGGAGCTTGTTTATAGTGCTCACCAAGATAACTGAGCAAAAGTTTGATGGATTTTTTTGGAGTCACCTTTTTTAAAGACTGGGGACTCGAATGGTTTTACACCAAACAGCTAGTATTTGAAGTATACAATTGATATGTCTGTGTTGGCCTGGAAAAGTTCTGATATCTGATCTTTTTCAGCAGCTTTCCCTTCTTTTAGTGGAGAGATAAGTTTGGTGTTCTCAGATAAAGTCACTAAATCCCACCTTGGCACATCTTCAGGACATTGTTATGCAGCTGGGGCCACTAAAATGGGCTTCCAAATGCTCAGCTCATGCCTTGAAGGAGATGTGTCCTGATAAAACAGTTGATCCATCTGCTAATTTGGACCTGGTTATGGCACATTCTTGATCAAACCAGAGGTTATCACTGTTCTTAGGTATAATTTGGCACTGCTATATCCTGCTTTCAACAGTTGAGACAACAAATATATATAAATATAAAGGGGTAAAAATTTAAAAAATGCAAAATTCTAATCATGTTTACTGAAATTATCTTACCTGTGTCAGAAGAACAAACTGAGCAAACTGCCATGGAAGCATGAAAAAAACATTAGAAACAGATAGTGCAATCAAGCTTCTTCTATTAACATTCTGAGTCCTTGGGGAAAAGAATAAGAGAGTAATTTAGATTAACAACAATGGGTCTGTTAATGTATCCAAATAGCAATAATGAATTAATTATTTTTAAACAGACTTGAATACAGAAACTCTGGTTAAGGTTCAAAATAATATATAGAAAAATCCATAAAATAGATAGTTATACATTTAAAAGATACACTCACCATAACACCATAACATTACATAGGACAAAAGAAATGTTTGTAAAAATGCCTTATATATGTATAATATATTAATAACAATTACAAAAACTTTGGGTCAACACAGATTTTTTTTTAAAGTCCCATGATTTTTCAAAACATTTTTCACTTAATGTTAGTCTGATCTTCATTTCCCCACTTTCTCTGGCAGGAGATCTTTCACTACTGTACTTTTCCTTTTTATCAGGAGTAGAAAATAATTTTTGACACAAACTCTTACTAGGTTTAGATGTATACAAGATCATCCTAAATTATCCCTTACTTGAAAGGGGAGAAATGATAGTAGCTTTTAAGGAAGATCTTATATAGAGATGAAGTTGGAATTTAGCCACGTTTACTTTCTTTTTCTCCCAGTAAATTTTTTCCTATGGACAAATTACAAAAACAAAATACATTTGCTTCATTACCATTTATGGAAAAAGAAAATCCATATTTAGAAAAGCCTCTGACTCCTTACCAGGAGCCAGTAACAGAAAATTAGCAGACCTGACTTACAAGGAGAAAGGAAAGAAAAACAGATGAGGTTTCTAGTCTTTCCCAATCTGGCAGCCTCCAAAAATGTTGAATTATCTCTCTCATCCTATCATCTTTCTTTGGGGATGATGGAAGTTAGAAGTTCAGCAAATCTGAAGGATACCAGATTGAGGAGACTGATAGCTGCAGTATATTCTCAAGTGAAGGTGCAGCTAAAAATTGATTCAGAGAATATGAGTTTTCTCAAAGCATTTTCATCTTCCTGCTTTTGTATCAGTGTCATTAAATCTATGTACCATGAATAAAAGCAAATTCTAGACATAGTAATAATACCATTTTATAATTTATGAATATATAAATTAATACCTTGTTTGAAGATTTTGTTTTCATATTTAATAATGGAAAAGAAACTACCTGAGAATGTAGGTTAATAATAACATCTGAACCACAAGGAATGGATATGAAAAGCTTTCACGGAGAGGAGGGGTCCACATCACACGAGTACTCTGGAAATAAAAACTCAGTTAATTTGTTACATATTCCAACGTTTTTTTTCCCTTCATCAATCCTTAGAAAATGTATTTATATGAGTTTAGAGCTGCAGTGATAGAAAGTTAAAAAAAAAAGTTTGTCCACAGAAAAGTCCATAACATAAGAAAAATCTACTGCAGTCTTACTTTATAGGTAAGTATTGCCATTACTTTTCTTCCTGGAATTTCTAATTCCATTTTTCCAAATCACCTGCACTAATCCCCATATTCTGAACTGGGAACATGACTTCAAAAAGAAACAGATTAATTTACAGCAAAGAATGGCCATGGCAACATTATAGGTATATTGATACTAAACAGATCAGCTCTGAATGACAAGAAAAACAGTATAAATTGAATTCCCAGATTCAGTGTTCTACATGATTTGATTATAAGTTATCAGATTTTCAGATTTCTTTACTAGTAAATGATGTTTTAAAAGATAACTTAAGCTTTTTCAGATAAAATCCTAATTATATAGCCAAACAGTTTAATCCATTCACATTTACCAAGCAGATATTTCTACAAGTTGAGTAGATTCAGGAATAATGCTAAATATTGGCATGACCAATAGCAGCACTCTAAATGAAAATAGAAATCCACAGGTTAGTGATAGTTCCATTTATGCTCCATTGAATAGTGATAATGGAAGAACCAGAGATGAGTTTTGGGAACATCCTGAATAAATCAGGAAGAATATTCTCTTATATGACATGACTGGAAGGGGAAAAACAAGATGAGAGAATACAAACAAAGTGACTGGGCCATTCAGAGACCAAAGCATGAGTAAGATTGGTAACAATTTGATGAGTATCTGCTTATGAAAAGGCCTCCTTCTTTCAAATAACTGATTTACCCATAAGTCTATTCATGCATACTGCTGGCAAAGGAATGCAAATCTAAAATAATGATTTATTTGATTGCTTAAGATGAAAAGCCAAGAAAATTAGTGAAGGGTACAAAGGTGATGAGAGGTACTGAATATGGGGCAGATTATTTTTTGGCAATGTCAATAGTGGATCTTGAGGAAACAATAGATATGGAAGAAAAGGAAAGAAGCAAAAGAAACTAGAGTGAAAGTAGACAAGCTGGACTAGAAAACAAGCACACAATGATAAAAGAACTTCTTGTGTATTTTAGAAAAGCTAAGAGGCCATCATGAAAGAATTCCAACTACTTTATATCAAGTGAGAGTTCTATTTCTACTGCAATCAATGTTCAGATTCCTGTGCCTCCACAGCCTGACTAGTCTAGATAAATTTAGGATTAGAAGAGACTCTCTTTTGTGGGGGGTGAAGGACAATTCCTTTTTCCTTGTTTTGATAAAGGCCAGATCTAGGATCAAACTATCTACTTTTAAGCATGAGAACTAGCTTCCACAACTGGAAGAAAGAGAAATTATGTTTACTATGCCAAAAAGTACTAGAAAATAGATAAATCTCATAATAGAATTAATGGAAATATGACAGCAGACGAAGTGGCTTGTAACAGAGTAAGAAGTATTATGTTACAGAATGCTACCAAAATGTGTAAAGTTATGCTAACTGGATATATGAAAAAGGATGCTTGATAGAATGATAAAGTAAAAGAGGCTATAGAAGAGAAAAAGTGTATATAACAGAATTACTGCTGCAAAAAAAAATAGGTTGATGGAAATGAGTATAGAGACATAAGAAATAGTTTCAATATTTTAGAAGTTAGTGAAAAGGCCTAAATAAGGAGCCTTCCTCAGGGTGAAAGTGGAGCCAACAACTGTGGCAAAGAGTAAGGAACTGGTGAGTAGACCAGTTCCTTGGAACCTCTCAAGATAAGGAAACGACAAGAGATTGCCCACATGTGCTCCGGATGGCTGCTCCTCATGAGGAGACCTCAGGACAGTGGTTTTCCGCAGGTTTAAGCACCAGGAGACAAAGGGATTAGCCATCTTGCTCACAACCATGGTAGAGACTTTTAAAGGACACTAAGTTCACAAACCTCACTTTCTAATCACTCTCGGAAATTGCTTAGTAACCATTTTAAAGCTATTAGAGACCTTTGGACCGACAACTTTGAAAAGTCTTCATTGGGTGAGATTATCTTCACCTCTGGACAAAAGAAAAATAATTATAAGCTTAAGAACTTAAAGAATCTGAAATAAACAGCAAGAAGCTAAATAACATTTTGATATTAGAAATTAGACTGAAGATCCAGATAAATTTGGAAACTTTTACAATAAGATTTTGGAATTAATTATAAAGAACAAACAGCTTCCCATCGAAAATAATTCTGTTTTGGTTTTTGGAAGATCTAACAGAGATAAGTAACTTCATGATTCAAAAACTAGACACTAAAGGGGACTAAAGATTTTAGGTAAAGGGAAAAAATGCAAGCCTATAAAATGCAAAATGTTATAACAATGAAAATACTGAAGGAGATTTTTGAAGAATGGAGTCAGAAATTAGTAGCAACATTATCAACAATGTAAGTAATGTCTGTTTATGGATAGACTATGTCCAAAAGATGTTATTGAAGAAATGACAGATATAGAGCAAATTTTATCTGACAAGATAGAGATGGTATCAAAAATGGATTTACAACTGACAGGCCAAAAGAATGACTTAGAAAAGGATGTTTCACTGGATCTACAAAAGAAATTGGCTGATGTTTTAAAATTCAAAAGGGAAATACAAACGATAAACCAAGAGAGTGACCTGGACAATTTTTTCCTATTGGATATACAAAAGAGGTTTGTTAAAGCTTTGAAGAACTCTGTGCGATGGGACAAAGAAGAAATGAAGTGAAATCAAATCCTATGACAATATTTGAATGAACTAAAGATTAAGACTGTTAGAAGTAAAAGGAAGTTGGTTTATTTGATCCAGGTTAAAACAAGATATGCTGTTATTTCTGGCAACTCTTTATGGACTTTCTGCTGACATCAGTACTGAAAAGATGATGCTTTATGGATTTGTCTATAGATAAGGGATGGAATATAACATGAAGAGATTATTATTTGTAACCTTAGAGAGGATGAAGAGTCACTAAATTTGTTTATTCTTGTTTGATGAAGGTTGGAAGTCAATTCTTTATATATTTCTTTTCTCTTTATTATTCTTACTTTTTTCTTCTCTCCTTTTCTTTTTCCTTGCACTTTTTATCCTTTGTTTCTCTTCTTTTCCTCTAGTTTGTATTAGATTTTATTATTATAATCAAAATTGTTAATAAATTTACATTAAAAATCATACATAAATAATGAAACACTAAAGCAAGTAGATGAAGATGTGCATCCTGGCAGAATATTATACTGAAGATAGGAAAATAGAGAAATGTAAGATGTGCAAATGCTGGTAGAAAGATACTAAGGAGTACGAGGTCTGTAGTGAGGAAATATCATTTGCTGAAATGAGCAAAAACAGATGTCTCTAACAGCTTGTTTGCCCACCTTGTTATATAAAACTAACAGCTGGGTATGTTAGGAGAAATATAAAAATATGTTGAATACAGTGGGAATGAGATACTTAAGAAATGTGCATGGTAAAAATAAGAGCATATGGGTTTGAGAAGGGAAGTAAGCATGATGTGTCTTTCATCTGCTGCAGTAAGTTTCCTTGGCCGACCACTGCATCTACAGTCCTCAGTGGTGCCTGTTTCTTTGTGCTGCTTCAAAAGAGCTTGAACAGCACATCTTGAAACCCCAGTCTGCTTTGAAATTTTTGCCTGGGAGAGACCTTGCTGATGCAGTAGAACTACCTTGTGTCTTGTTGCTGTGCTCAGTCTTGCCATGGTGTATAACCTGTAACATGAAACTACCTTCCACAGCCTCACCTTAGTAGCAGAGTTTGGCTGTTCCTCACCCAGTTTTAAGCCTCCTACACAGCTGTTTCTATTTCAGTTAATGACTGTGTTTCAACCTACATATGAAATTGATGATCATGAGCACCTGCTTGGTATAATTGGTTAATCATACACCTGACTCTAATCCTACAAGATCCCTGACTTTGTGCAAGTGTACAAAGTGTGCAAGTGTAAGAATTGATGCTAGTTTGAAGCCAAAGGGTAGTCACACCAAATATTGATTTGATTTAGATTTCTCTTCTGTTTGCTCATTTTGCATTTTGTAAATTGATAAACATAAACAATTACAATATATATTTTTGAAAGCATTCTTACTTTACAGCATTTTTTCACACCTGCCTAAAACATTTGCATAGTACTGTATATCCCAGAAAAAAGAAATACTTTGGAAGTTATACTATTAACTCACAGACTGTGCCATTAGAATCCAGCCTACCCTACAGAATGTTACTTAGAAGAACACTCTAACTTACTTAGTTGGACTTATTTCCAAATAAATATGAATGGAATCAGTTTTACAGATGTAAGAAGCACAGCAAGCAGACCTCTGCGGGGCTTCAGACTTGATTTGTTGTTTTGGAAATGCAGGAGCATCATTGTGGCACCTCTCTGCAACTCTTTAAAGCAGCTGTGTTTTTGCTATATGATTCCAGGAAAAGGTGCAGCTGATTTAAAGAGTTACAACCAGATGCTACACTGGTGTTCTGCATGCTCCAGAGCATCTTTTTGGAATAGATCCAGATCCATTTGATCAAGTAAGAGAATATGAACATTTCAGTTTATTTCCAATCCTACACCCTTTAAACAGATAGGCTAACTATAAGGTATTTAAACCGTAAAATATTAATTCAGTTTTTAAAATAAACTGTATTACATGGCAGATTTTAAATTTGCAAACATACCTCCCCATGGTTGAAAAAGTAGCATGCCACTGTAAGTAACCCTCCAAATCTGTTCCCACTGTGAGGGGAGAGAAAGGGGAGAAGAAAGAAATGTAATAAATTTTCTTTTTCACACAAGCTTCAGTGACAAAATAAAAATACTTTTAATTTTATGAATGATAATCTGCTCTAAAATGCCAGATAAATAAAAAATATTAGGAATATGCATTTATTCAGATTATGAAGTAGAAAAGATGTTTCAGGAGTGGCAGCTGGGGTTTCAGCACCTGCTGGTACCTTCTTAAAGAAGATGCACTTTTTCCTAGATTCAAAAGTAGTCTTGTGGTCCCAGTGGGTATGATATACCCTGTTACTGTCCCCTAATTCAAACATGTATTTTCCTGGCTACCATATGACCCCATGAAAAGGTGCAGCTTATTTAAGGAGACACCAACAGGTGCAGCAAGCACCTTTTCCACTTCAGATCCAAACAGCTACTCATCCCTAGAAGTATAATGCTTCCCAACTCATCCATTATTAGGTTTCCTGGGGTTGAGATCAGTCTCCAAACATCAGTTCTCCCTGTACACGCTTACCTGAACAGATCAGAGTGGCACTGAACTTTATACACTTCTTCTTTTATGGTTAGACTTAAAAAGGAAATCTGAGTTTTTTGTATACCTGATTATTCCTCTGGATTTTGAAACCATGTTAGTGAACTGTCCAAGGAGATATAGATATTCAAACAACTGGAAGCTTATAAATTACCATATTTTTCCAACTATAAGACAATACTTTTTTCTAAAATCCTTACGCTAAAAATTGAAGGGCGTCTTATTCAAGGAAGTAAGCTGAGGAGAGAACCGCGCGGTTGCAAAACTGCCCATACTTTGTCTCTGCAAACAGGCTTCCTCCTATTTCTAGCCTCCAAACACGAGTGAAATAGCTTGACTCTGCAAACAGGCTTCCTCCAATCATGAGTGAAACTGCCCATACTGCCTCTGCAAACAGACTTCCTCCAATCACAAGCCTTATGTAACTGACATCAGCTGATGCTGAACAAACCAATTAGAGGAAGTCTGTTTGCAGAGACAAGCTATTGGCAGTTTCACTCGTGATTGAATGTAATCAGTTATGCAAAAGAGCATGGAAATAGAGCTGCAGAGAGACGGTTTGGACCTCCTCCCACCGAGTGTATCAGGTAAATGTTACCTAATTACTAAATAAAAATGTGTTCTGCACTATCTTTAAAATATTGATTTCTTAATTTTGGGTTGGAAAAGTGGGGGTCGTCTTGTACATGTGGCCATCTTATTGACAGAAAAATATGGTAATTTCAGGTAGTAATTGTTCAAAGTTACAAAGGGGCTGACTGAGTGGTAGTTACGATTGGTCCTCGAAGTTTCGGCCATCTCAGCACCCTTGCAAGCATGCAATCGTGATCTGGGAGCTTGGCAAGCAGCTCACGCATACAATGGCTGCAGTGTCCCACGGTCACATCATCACTATTTGCGACCTTCCCTGCTGGCTTCCCACAAGCTGAGTCAATGGGGAAGCTGGCACAGAAGTTCTCAAGTCACTTGGGTAAATCTCTCCCACCCACACACCCTCCCCTAGCCCATCTGTGCTTGTGCTGCACCTCACCGGCCGCCGGTATGCCCTTGAGCACTCCCCCTCCTGGAAGCAGCCACCCCGCTGCACTGGCACACCTCCCCAGCCACTCGCACACTCTCCCCAAGCCACATTGTGCTCACGCTGCTCCTCCCTGGCCACCCATGCACCCTCCCTGAGCCTTGCTGCACTCACGCCACATCTCACTGGCCACCCATGTACCTGCATGCAGCCTCCCCTGCCAGGCAGCCGCCACCCAAGTGCTGCCACATTCACACTGCACCTCCCCAGCCACCTATGCACCCCCATGCTCCCTCTCCCATCCAGCAGCAGCCACTTACCTGCCTACCAGGCTCCTAGCAAGCCACCTGGGACTTACAACTTTCTGCTGGCTTCCCAACTGACTTTGGTTGTTGGAAGCCGGCAGGAAGTTGCAAGGAGGTCCTTTCTTAATGACCTTCAAACGATGTCAACGGGAACTGCAGGGATTGCTGTTGCTAAGTGATGCAGTCACATGACATCACGTTTTACAGCTGCATCACTTAGTAATGGAAATTCCAGTCCCAATTACCATCATTAACTGGGAAATACCTGTACTTTCTACATGTGAATAGAACAAGAATATTCTTGAAATATGCCACAGTATCATCATCTATTTGTAAAGCTGTAATGATTTTCACAAACCTGGAACACCAGTTTATAAAGTGCAAGTAAGAAAAATGAGGGGAAGTTTGAATTCCTGTATATCATAGTTTCTTGATGGTCCACAACACTATTTTCTGCACAATGCATTTATTCCTACATATTCTAGTAAGTAAGCTAATTTTTAATCCATGATTTCAAAGAATTAGATCTTTATTTACAGATTGGGTTAAGTTAATTTTTTTCTGTCACATACAATGGTAAAATCTGAGGTCACATGCTGAACCTAAATGCAGATAGATTTAAGACTGTCAACAGGAAATACTTTATGAATAATTTGCTGCCAGCAGTTGTTGGCCACTGTACGATGGAGAATACTAGACAACAAGGGCTTATAATTTGTTCAGCAAGGCTTTCTTACATTCTTAAAATAAACTAAAAATAGTTCTCACTATTATTCCCTATCTCCCATTCTTTCATGCACATATGCAATATATATTGCGGTCATGCTGCATTTTGAAGTAGGACCTGTTGTCTCATCCTGAAATAGCTAAAAGCTGCAACAGATCTGATGTGGTAACTTCTGAGAGGATGGAAGTAAATGATGGTGTGGCTCCCAATGGCACAGATACAATGCAACACTATTTGTTGGTAACAGATTCTATTTTTATTTAAGCTAGATTCTGTTTGCTGGTTCTTATTCACCTCTGCCTCAATTCACCAAGAAAAGACTTGATGTCCTAAAAGCATTTACATAAGCTAGGGAAGGTATCAAGTATTGTCACAAGACAAGAAGTTTAGGACCCTATCTGACTCATGAAAATTATATAGCATGAGTTTTGTAGGGTTTTTTGCTTTTATTTTGTCTTTTTCAGCCTTGAAGACTGTTGCTTGCTTCTTCCAGTTTATAGAAGAGTTCTGGGTAATATGTATATAAAAAAATACAGTTCTTTTCATAGGTATTGAACTGATTAATCTTATTTGTGGTCCTCTAAAGATGCTAATAGTCTTCATTCATATTAAGTTGTACTTCTTTTAAGTTTCTTTCTTTATGAAATTGTATGCTTCCAAAACCAAACTGTTTTTGGAAAACAACAAAAGCAGTATAGAGATACTGTGTTTTCAAAACTATCATAGTTTCAAATTAATAATTAATCTCTCAAAAAATCAAACCAGTTGTTTTTCAAATACTGCCACCTAGGGGATAATTAGAAGCATCATAAAAAAAACCCAGGAAATTTATGGTGCTTATTGCACAATTAAAGAAATAAATTGCATTTATAGCGCATATGTTAAATCTAAGTATATAAATGGCAGTTAGGTATTTTGGTGTTAAATTTGTATTTTACAAATATGTCTTTCTATCATTAGATAAAATTTACAGAATACAAATTTAACAATTTTGGTTCAAAAAGAGAAAAAACATGCTTTTTTCCCCCCAACAAACCAAATAGCAAGCTCTAAACTTCAAGAGGCATACAACATTTTAGAATATTTATAATGTTATCATTCCTAAATCCAGGTATATGTTGAAGCTTTTAAATATGTTTAGCAATTAAACTGCTGAAGTTTTCAAATATGTGAAAAGTTTAGTCAATTATGATAAATTACCCAAATACAAGAGGAAAGGAACTTGTGTAATTTAAAACTATAAATGAACAAACTTGATATACTTTTAGACATATACTAAGGAGGTGGTAGTTTTCACCTACCACCTCGACCCAGAAAATATTAATACTTCTATTGCATAAGAGCAAAGTGAAAAATGTAACTAGATATATTATGAAAAGCCATACACAATAGGCCTTCAGTATCAAGAATCATTTTTTAAAAAAAGATAGATGTGTGGACTTTCTTTCTGTAGCGTTAAATTTTAGCCTCAGTTAGTGCAACTGTCTGAATGAAAGTCTCTATTATAGTCACATATTAGAATCATGACCTACAATTCAGAAGCAAAAGAATGAATTTCTGAGTTTTCATTGTTGACTCTAATGCATATTTTTGATATAAACGTGTCCTGACAGTAATTTTAGCCTGACCACCCCTGGGACTTTAGGCAAATATAAACTTCCATCATAACTATACAAATATGAAACCACAGGTTATTTAGCACACTTCAAAACACTTACACAGAAGGTACAATTACCTATGAGTTACAAGATATATTCTGTTAATTATTTTTATGCAAGTAAAACATATCACATTACAATTTAATCTATATTAAAACATGTTAGTGTTGTGCTTTCAAGCTTGAAACACCATGTTTTCAGTTCAAAAGAGAATGTTCTGCTCTTACCAATGCTTGATGTTATTCTAATCATTCAAGTGGTTCAACCTCAAAATGACTCTGTATAGTATAACAGTTAGAACAGCATCAGAATACTTGCCAACTAAGTTGGAATAATTTGCTTTGAATTTGAAACAACTGCTTTGAATTTGAAATAGTGTGCTTCAAGTTCAAAATGTTTCAAACTCCCTTGTTATTTCCTATCTGAAGAATACCTACATGCAGAAATGTTCAACTACAAGTAGTCCTCGCTTAACTACCCTAATTGGGACCAACAACAGCAAAGTGGTTGCTAAGTAGAAAATCACATGACTGTGACTGTGCTTTTTGGCTGGAAAGAAACAAGACTACTCAGTTTCACACCTTCAGCTTTTGTTTGCCTCCTAATTACTACCCTGCCCTTTGTAATGCTGAAGTGCCTGCTTATTGTCTTGTACACAATGAAAGCAATGTGTTGGAGCCATAGCCTGGGGCTGGGAGCCAGGCATGCTACACAAACAAGTTACTCTCCTGAAATCTCTTTGTCTCCAATCTCTCTGCTCTGGGCGCAGGGGAGGGGGGAAAAAAGCAATGTCTGTAGGCAATCTTTCCTTTGCCTGACACTTTCCTGCTACAAGTGCAATCACACTGCTTTCAATGTGTAGAAGAGAAAACAGCTTACTATCCCTCTCTCAAATCTCTCTGCTCTGCAAGTGTGATGGAATGGAATTATGAAGGCCAGGCTCAGGGAGATAAGCGTTTTCTTAGATCACCGAAAGAGCGTGGGAACTACAAGAGGATGAGGCTGGCACCTCCCTGAGGAATTCACGGTGTTGTGGCTGGCTGGCTGGCTTGGGAGCTGGGGTTTCAGTCTGGGAAGATTCTTGCTAGAGGTTGTAGCTAATAAACAGAGCTGAACTGATTTTGCATTGTCTCTTGGAGTTTCTTGGGTTAAACCTGACAGCAAGGGAGGAAAGAAAGAAGAAACCACAGGTCAGGCACAGGACAATGCATACTGACTATAATGGCAATCACATGACAGAGGGATGCTGTGAAGGTCAAAAATGGTCATAAATGGGCCATAAAGTTATTTTTTCAGTACTGTTGTAACTTCAAACGGATGCTGAACAAATGGTCAGTAAGCAAGAACTACCTATATGTGAATGAGTCTACCAACAGAAAAGATAGTGCTGAGAATGGTTTAAGGGGTACAGAGTTTTTAGGGGAGGGTGAATGTGGCTTAATCAAAAAGAGATAATGAACTGTAATAACTGAACTACAAAGAGAAATGCAAGAATAATGCAGGTATATTCTCGAATACTATAAAAACTATTGAACTTTTTTTTACTTAGTCCCATGATACTTTTTCTACTATGAGCAGAATTGTTTCAACATACTTATTAAATACCAAGCAGTAAAAATGTCACTCAGACTTAAAGAAAATAAAGAGACATGTTTTTCATTTGATAAAAAAAGGACCGAAATTTGGGTTAATATCTTAGAGCTTAATTAAACTGATATTTAATGAAATAATTATGATCAAAAACAGTAATAATGTGACAGCTCTGAGTCAAACCAAATAACAAAAAGTAAAGTGCTAGTGTGAAAGGATTATCAAATCATGTTAAAAGGTAGTAATATTTTGCTTTTGTATTATTTTTTTATCTTGAAATGACAAGGAGTTATATGCAAAAGTGTCTGTCTACTGCAGAACAGTATTTGTCACTAGGTAAAATCTTCTTCTCACCTTCACCTGCACATGTGCAAATATGCTCTGGGAAGTTGGCAACACACTGCAGAAAAAAATTGAGATGTATGCCATTGATGAGTGATAAAAAAAAAAAGAGAAGTCCCACTGCATCAGCAGAAATGTCATTAACTCCACAATCGTAACCTCCTATATAATAGCCAGCTGAACTTTAATAAGACAGAGGTGTATCTTTATGGGTAGAAGGAGCAATCACTGTGGAGATAGTTCTAAAGGCAAATAACTTTGAAGACAGAAAGATACAGCTGATAGAAGACATTACAATAAGAGTGTTAAGGGCCAGAATGCAGATTAGACTGCCTTGGATTCTTATCCTCTCCATTTCTCTGAACAGCTCAAGATCATGTCCCACACAAGACTGGAACTGGTATTATAAATTTGCCTTTCATTGCAATTACTGGGGGAGAAAAGACAAATATTCGCCATAAAAAAATAAGAAAAACACATTCTGTCTTAGCCTATGAGCTAGAAATTCTGTGGGTGAATCAATACATCTGTGAAAATATTTTCCTCAGCCCCACAATTTTCTGACAGCAAACTGCCCCACACAAATTAAATTGAAGAATTGTGAAAAATATGTTCCACAAACTCCGGCATCCTCAAGTAGCTTAAAGTTTGGTGTATGAATTTTCACATTTAGTGCATATTTAATGAAGTGCAGAATAATTACAATTATCCATTTATCAAACAAACCTTTTTTATCATGTCATCTTACCTTAGGTATGTGCCATATAAGAAGAAAACTGACACCATTAATCCATTCAGAAGAAATATCATAGCCACGTAAAAAGAAGCAGGATCTCCTAATCCTATCAAATAGCAATTCACATTAAAATAAAATGCTTCATGTTTTGATTTTTAAATAAAGTTCCATTGTGCAAAAAATGCTGCATATATCAATATATCTTGTATAATTAAATTTTGCTTATGATTAAGTTTGCATTATTTAAGTTATCTATTTAACAGGTTTATACAACACTTTCAAAGAAAACTTCACAAAACAACTTACTAAAGGTATGACTGAAATGAAAAATTTGCTTTATTCCATGCACAAAACACATCTAGTATGGCTTGTGGGCTCTACCAGATCTGGCTGTATTATGATCTGGCCATACCAAAATCTGAAGCCTCTTGATTTTCTGGATTTTGGCCAAGATGAATTCTAGACTTGACTTGTTCAATGAATAGGAAAAGACTGTTGTTCCTTGCCACTTTCTTTCTGCCTCCACATGTCCTATGTGCCAGCCCATCCACCAATTATCCCTCATCCCTCCCTCCTTTTGCTTTTGCCATCATGCTTAAATTAAAATGCAGCATAACCAACCAGCCTACTTGCCCTTTATTCCAATTGTCTTAGTGCCTTCCTTCTCTTTCCTTTGCTGCCATCTTTGTATTTTCCCCACTGTTTCTCCATCTTGGAACAGCTGTGTGTATGAAACTATTCAGCATTAATTAATTCTATATAATAAACCAGTAAAAGTGGGTGACAGAAAATAGGATTTTTTTAGAAAACAAATGTCTCTTCCTTTAGAGGAAGATAATGCTTGAAAAGCTTCATTATGACGATTGGGGGAGGAAATGCCACTTCAACTGGAATATGAGGGATTAGTTAGCTAGCAGGACAGTCTTTGTAGTAAAAGAATATAAGAAAACACTGAGAACTCTGAAGATGTATTTGGCTGTTTCATATCATATCAGTACCCCCCCAAGTGATGGATTTTGTCTTTTCCTTTAGAATGCTTTCAGTCTAACAACATTTGGAAGTCTTTTGCCTAGTCATATGGACAAAAACAAGCATAACTGAGATAGCTATACACAGAAATATTTATTATGGCCAAAGGCCAGCTTTTTAAAATATTTGCAAAATGTAGAGTACAAATAGTAATGCAAACTAAAATAAAATAAATCAGATGGTAATCTAAAGGCAATGGAAGGTTATGCACTACAGCTAGTGAGAAGATGGATTACTAGTTTTACTGGAGTCCCAGTTAAGTGGCATCATGCAAAATTTAGCTATGATATAGATAGTAGTAAGCTGCCAATTGAAAAATAAGAGGAAACAAGAATTTACCTGATGACCTGGAAAGTTTACTAAAATGGCATGAGCTTACTACATTAATCCCCATAAAATTCACAAAAAAAGCAAGATATCACCAAACCATTTTGACTGTCCTGAGACATACCCTCCTCATAAGGGTTCCTAGTAAATCTGCCTTCCAATAAAGCAAAACAGGAGAACTTAAAGTGAGCCTGAGAGAAGGTTCTGTGATGGCTGGATAATTCCAAGTAAGTAAGATTTAGCCAGCTGTACACTTGGATTTAATCTCCTGGAACAAATATCCTTAAAGTCTAGATTTAACTCATTTTGCCATCCAACATTTAGGACTCAATGTTTAAGAAGCACTTAGCTTGATCAATCAACAGACAGCAAAAGCTCCAGAGAGGAGTCATAGGTTAGCAGTTTATCTGATCGCATCTTCTTCCAGACCAATTAAATGTATTAAAAATGATTAGGGGAAGCCAACCTACTGGGCAAAAAGTCAAGCTTTAGCCAGAAATAAAACACTGCCAGCAAAGCAGAAGTCTTTCTATTGCATAAACCTGCCATTATAATATGCAGCCTGCAAATCCTCACATTCACAGCCAGCAAGCTGAAATCATCTTATCTGTTAGCCAGTCTATATGAATACACATATCCTGAGCAGAGATGGCCTCTATCACATACACAAAAGAAGATTCCCCCAGTCTCTTCCTCTTGGAGTTAGAAAATTTGCATCATTTTAAAACTGAGGAGAATTTGAAGAGATAATCGAGGAAGAATCTATGGACTAAGGCTGGGATAAAAGGGATTTACCATCCTCCAAAAAAGTTTCTGATTAAAGTGTGGAGTTTCCAGGAATCTATGGGAAGGCCAAATAAATAAGGACTTTTGCTTCAGAAAAACATTATCTCTATGGAGATTGGAAAAAGTCTAACCAGGAAACTGCACTAGATTCTTGGTTGTGCATGTGTGTGTGTGTGTGGTACAAGTCAAGCTTTCTTGTTTCTTGTACTTATTCTTTTGTATTAAGAGAGAATTGTATTAATATTTCATTTCAGGCTATGTCTAAGATTTATTTTTTTCTTTATTAATTTCTTATGAACTGTAAGATAATTTGGAAGCCATCTTAAATTCACTGTTAGCAAACTAGCACCATCTTGTGGCCTGCCTGGAACACTATATGTACTTTTGTAAACTTTTAAAGTAAAAATAGGTTGTATGTGCCTTATCAGGGGATGGGAGGCCAAATGACGTACCCACTGTAAGATACATGATCACAGTGGTAACTACGACACCACTAACTCAAGGCAGGAAGTGTGGCCAGGTTGTGAAGATGCAGACAGCTTCTGGGATAGGTTTGAGACCTCCAGCCGTTCACCTTATGGGTTTGGGCATAATGCTAAACCAGCTTTCATCTGTAAGGAGGAAGATCACACTTAAGGATCTGAAATCATTCATGAATTTAAATTGCACTATTTCTAGAAGGGAGTAATTGCGGTATCATTCTATCTGAGCAATGACATTCTTAAAGGTGGCTTAGCCCATGTTAAAATAGCTGCAGTCCTTCTCTGTAATATCAGTATTGCATTTTCCACTTGAGCCTTCTTCTTATCTGAGGTAGGGAATACATCTCCCAGATATCTAAAATAGTTAGTTTGCTCAGTGAAAATATTATATAGCCTATAAACAAAGACAGCTGTGGATTAGTTATTTTGGGGGGGGGGATCTGTTTTTTGCATTGTCACTACTTAACATAGCTCTCTGTATCTATCTTATGACTGCAGTTGTTAATCAAACAGTACAAGCACAGCACTGTAAAACAGCTACGCATAATGCAGAGCAATTAATATGAATCCAATTCATGGTGCACTTTACTTTTTGCTATTTCATCACTTAAGAAATTATACTTTCATATATTGATATAATATATAATATAAAGGGGAAAGGCTAGGGATTCAGAGGTATATATTATTTCACTGATTCAAAAGAATGCCTATTATAGCTGTTAATGTGTAATAATCGATATGGCAAAACAACTTGGATTTGCTGGCTACCATACCACACTTTAGATTAAATGTAAGAAAGAGGAGGACCTCACACCTTTACAGAACATCTCTTGTGCCAACTTTTCCCTTTAGTGGGCTAATTTTTAAATGAATAAATACAGGAAGTAAGGTTGCTGGGTCAGTTGCTGATATGTCTGCAATTCAGTCTATTCTGTTCAGTCTATTGCAGATAAAATCTGCAAGACAGCAAACACATCAATGTGAAATATACTACACACACACACACACACACACATACACACACACAGTCAGGACCAGAAATATTGGAACAAGGATAACTGTTTTGGCATTTGGCCAATTATCAGGGGATGGGAGGCCAGAAGTGGGATGTTCTTCAATGGCCAAGTCAGTCACCTGATCTCAACCCAATAGAGCATGCTTTTCGCTTACTGAAGACAAGACTGAAGGCAGAAAGATCCACAAACAAGCACCAGCTGAAGGCAGCTGCAGTTAAGGCCTGGCAAAGCATCTTGAAGGAAGAAACTCAGCATTTGTCCATGGGTTCCAGACTTCAGGCAGTCATTGACTGCAAAGGATTTTCATCCAGGTATTAAAGGCGATCCTTATGTTTGTCATGATGTTGGTTTGTTCTATTACTTATGAGCCACCAACGATGGGTGTGTGAGTATGCCACTGGCTGTACTTCCTAAATGGTTAATGTCCCACTTTTGTCAAACCCCTTGAATTATAGCTGAAAGTCCTAACTTCGCTCCCATCTGGGTGTGTTTCCTTTCAACTTCAATGTTGAGTGACTTATGCTTTGCTCTCATTTAATTTTGTTTAAAATTAGAATACTTAAAAAGTAAAAGGTCAAATAGGAAAAAGCCTAATAGGTTCTACAGAAGGCTGCCCATTGACACATGAGTATTTAGTGTGATGCTGCTTGGACTCAAATCTATATATTCTACTTTCCTTGGTCATACACATTGTGTTTTTATAACTTTAGGTTTCTAAATTATTTATATATCTATATCTATCAATTACATTATTTTCTTTTAACAAGTTATTATCAAGTGTTGTTTATCCTTTCTGAAAATAAGGTATCTATACTAAGACTTCTGCAATATGCACAAATTATTAAAATGTTAATTGATGATGAACTAAATCTTTAATCAGTCAATGGATACTGCACAAATTCTAATTCTTAGTAACCTTTAAAAAAGGAATATTTATATTATTTCACATTCCATTTTTGCAATGTTCAAAATGAATAAATAAGTAATACTTGCCTTCACAGCTTTCAACAGGACTCAGACCTTCCCCCCTATTCACAGTCCAACATTTTTGGGTCTGAATGCCAATAAAATTCATTGTCCCTGTATACATGCGGTACCAGCTGGCTAACACAACCTGTGCAGAAAATAGGATTATAATTTCAAAAGAACATTGTCTAAGATTATCTCATCTGTTAAAAGAGCTTATCTGTTGCTATTCATCAGTATCTGAACACTCTAAGATCTTTTTTTTCCTCCCTGAAACTTCATTTTAAGTTTTACTGTATTTTTATAAAATGGTAACTGACACTATACAATAAATAAGTGTACTGTAAAACAAACAAACATATACATATGTTGGCAAGTTTTCGTGTGTTTAACAATGAACTAGATAGCACACTAAATGTTCTGAAGACAATAAAATACTTCTACAAGGTAGCATGAATTCACACTGAAATTTTATTGACAGGTATTTTTCACAGAAATTCTTTCTTTTCTGTGGAGGCATTACATGAAGCCAAGATCTTCTGTTTATAATATTTTCACTTCCCACTTGATAGTCCCTGGATGTCAACAAAATTTATTTTTAAAAGTTACATTCTGTGTTGAAATTATTATTTATTTCAATGAAACGTACGTATCTAATTCTGTAGTAGGCTAATACCTAAAAAAAAATTAAATAAAAAGTGGCTTACCTCTGGATAGAGATTAAATCTTTTCAGTGTGTTTATTACAAGAGGGTATTCAGTTAGATTGTCATTCATAATCATCCAAACTCCACTGTAAAATGATGATGCTTCAACTATAGTCTTGAAATAGGAATAATAAAGACCCTAAAGAGAAGATATTTAAACAATAGTGTTGTATAATTTGTTACAGCAATAAATACAGTAAATAGTGTCTATTAAATTGATTTTACTATTTATAGATCAGAACTAGAATAAACCAAGAATAAAACAAAATACCACAACAAATTATCTGTAATGTAGCATGAAAATCAGCACTTGCTTAGTTAAGGAGTGGAACTAGAACTGGGGAAACCCAAGTTCAAGTCTACACTCAGTCACTGAAGCCAGTCATCAGGTAGTTGCTGTGGAATATATTAGAGAAGAAAGTGCTTCATAAACCATTTGCGCTAATGGAGGAAAGGCAGGGTATGAATCTAAAGAATCAAACAATACATTCCTAACTGGCTTGTACTAGGTGCTGAATTCTTAATCTCCCAAACAGTCCAAATCACTAGCACAAAATAAATTAAATACAATGACTGGACCTACATTTAGCCATTACTAATTTAAATTCCATAAATTCTATTCCAAGCATAACTAAAAATATCTCTTATAGCTAATATAGTTTATTTACTGATACAATTTATTGATACAATTTATTGATACAATTTATTGATACAATTTATAGGCTGCCTGACTTCCAATGACTCTAAGAGGACTAATTAATTCAGTAAAGAGTTAATCTAAACAAGTTGCATTTATCTGAGAATTTACCAACATCAGTAAAAAAATCTGTGACGAGTATTTGCCTTAAAATAGTAGAATAAGAATAAAAAATATTTCTAAATCATCTAAATGACTGCAATATCTTTCTGATTCAAGAAGTAACTTTCATGGTAGTTTGCATTAAAAAACAATCAAAAATAACATAAGTACTATTTGATATCTTTACTGTAAAATTAGGAGGGCTAAAAGTAATAATTTCACTTAAATTATAAGTTCTAACCATTTCAGTTCGAAATGCCATTTCCCGTTCCAGAGTTGAAAGATGAGAAAAGTGACGATCATTTTCAAAGAGAGTTGTTATATGGTACCTATTAAAAAATATACATATTTGGCAATAAATCAGAAGATGGAGCCATTATAGTAAATTAATTATTGTAATTAATTAATTATAGTAAATGAACCCTCAAAATTTACCAGTCTGAAAAAAATTACTAGCCTGAGTTTTTACCCTTGAGTGGGGTTATCAGGGGAAGAATTGTCATATCCCTCTTCCACATGCCCTTAAATTGGGTTGCTGGAGGATGCGCCACCTCTCCTCCAGGAATTACTTGGGTTTTATGCTAGTCACACAGAAATGCAGAATCCTGCCATGGAAGGAATAGAGCATTCTGTTTCTTCCCAGTGAGTCTACTCACCTTCATTACAATCTTTTGCACAATTTTTTATAGCTTAGGTGTACTATAATCCTTCATATAATCTATACAAATTACACTCATATAAGAAAACAAACATAAAATGTACAAAGCATTCAGAGTTGTGCAAGTAATGAGTACATTACTTCTATACTTTTCCTATACTTTAAATGTTTAACATATGAAGTAGTTCTAATCAACATGGAAGTTGCTGTGCCAACTGAATTATATTTGGCTTTAGAAAATAGCTCTAAGCAGTGCTTTCTGGATTAAAATGCAAACCTACAGCATTATGTTTAGAGCTACCAAGATAGTAGCAACAAAGGCATAAGATAAACTAGAAAGCTTTTTGGCTTATCTCTGTGTGAAACAATATGTTTTATTGTTTACTGCTTCAAATATAGGCAGGCAGCAAGATAACAGCCTCTTTTTCCTCCAGAACCCTTCAATTTGCATATTTAACAATCCGTTTGAAAACTGAATGTCTTCCTTGTAATACCTTCCTGTATAGTACAATGAGCTAATGTTATATTAAAGAGACCAAATCAAGTTTGTTATTGTTTACTTCTCTTGAATTATTCTTTTTTAAAAAGAATATAGGGAAATTCTAAAATGGATTGAAGGTCCTGCTCTTTATTTTAAAAAGGATTTATTCCTCTATATGTGAAATGCATGCATTAAACTTTTTCCTGACCTCATTTCTACAGCAACTACAGCTTTTGGCTAATTAGGAGAACCTGCATACTTTATACTTCTAATGAAACAATGGAGTCCATAAACAATATTAGACAACCCATGACCTGTTGAGTCATCGTTTCAGAGATATTTCCTTACCTAAACAGAGAAACAGAATGACCAAGGGCAAAAAAGCAGTGGGAGTGGGAGTGACTTAAAACTTGCTGCCAGCTTCCCCACTGACTTTCCTTGTGGGAAGCTCGAAGATGTCAGTCATCTTCCTTCCTTCCTTCCTTCCTTCCTTCCTTCCTTCCTTCCTTCCTTCCTTCCTTCCTTCCTTCCTTCCTTCCTTCCTTCCTTCCTCCCTCCCTCCCTCCCTCCCTCCCTCCCTCCCTCCCTGGCCTACGCCATTTGCCCTCCCCTCACAACCCTCTGCAGAGCCCCTGTGAAACCTCCTCCTCCTCGACTGACCTGCAAAACTGCCTGTCACTTTGCTGGGGGGAGGTGAAACAAAGGGAGCCGTGGACTGTGAGGAAAACTGCACCCCCGCTCGCCATTCCAGCGGGTCCCCAAGGGCCCTCTTGGAGGAGGAAGAGGGTTCACCCATTGACCACCAGTGCCCCCCAGCTAGCCCTAACTTGCCATCAGGCACCCAAGTCGCTCCCTTGTCCTTCCCTCAATGCCCACCACTGTTAAGAGATTTCAAATTTCGGCCTCAGTTCCAAAACAGCCAGTTGATGCTCACCCATCGGGCCTTGCTGCCAGCCGATTGGGCACAGGAGTCAGAGGTGGGAAAGAGGTCAGAGATCCCTTCCTTCCTTCCTTCCTTCCTTCCTTCCTTCCTTCCTTCCTTCCTTCCTTCCTTCCTTCCTCCCTCCCTCCCTCCCTCCCTCCCTCCCCCTTCCTTCCTTCCTTCCTTCCATCCCTCTGCCCCTCCCTCCCTCCCTCCCTCCCTCCCTCCTTCCTTCCTTCTTCTCTCCCTCCCTCCTTTTCCACACATAGTATAGGCCTGCACCATTTGCCCTCCCTCACAACCCTCAGGAGAGTCCCAATGAAGCCTCCTCCTTATCTTCCTCCTCAGCTGACCAGCAGAACTGCCTGCCACTTTGCTGGGGGGAGGTGGAACAAAGGGAGCCACAGACCATGAAGAAAACTGCACCCCTCCTCTCTATTCTGGCATGTCCCCAAGGGCTGAAGTGGCCACAAATTCCCCAAAGTTCAATCCCATGGGAGCAATGGGTCCCAGATTTTGGACGCATTCTGTAAGTTAGCCCGTTTGAAGTACCTTCGTTCAAAAATTGTTGCCCTATGTTGCCCAATTTGGCTAATTTAAGGCTACAGACATGAGAGTTTTAGGCAGATAGGCAGAATCCAGCCTATAAGTTTATCAGGGAAGGGTCCAGCTCCCTGAGGTTCATAAACAGCCAATCCTGAGAGAGAAAGACTGAAAATGTGAATGCAAGTTAAAAAATATAGGGTAAAGAGGGGAAGCCTGTTATATGATTGTCCTCAAAAACACAGAGAAAAACTGAACACATATGAACGTCTGCCTAAATCACATACATACAGCTTGAAGGCTGAATGCAACCTTAGGCCAGGTGCAGCATGGAGCTAGTAGTGACCTCCCCACAAATCCACTAATTTATAGTTAATTGCCTCCTTCTCTCTATTGACTGGCACTAGAAAGAACTGTGGATTGGCAGGCTCCAAAGCTATTCCCAGTTCAGTAAGATCTAAATTCATCAGGAAGGATGTTTTACCACCACCACCCCTTTCCCTGCATACTGAGAGGAAGAGAATGCTGAGTGAACATGGGTGGTGTTGGGAGAGCAAAGTCAGTAGGGAAGCCAGCAGGGAAAGTTGCAAGTTGTCCTCCCGCTGCCTTTTCTCTTGAGGAGCCCGCTATGGAGTCCGAGATTCCTGGGATCTCAGACTCCATAGCACCCCCCACCCACCCACACTCCGACCTGCCTGTGGCCTCCGCCAACCTGCCCACAATCCCTAGCACCTGTTTGCAGCACCCACGCACACCCCACACTCCTCACCTAGGACTTCTGCCTCTTCCCACTTAACGACCACACATTCTGGGGTGACAATGGCAACTGAGACTGCTAGGATTGTTAATAAGCGATGCAGTCACGTGACATCACACTTTATGACCACATTGCTTAGCGACGGCAATCCCAGTCCCAACTGGCACTGTAACCCGACGACTACCCGTGGAGGAGGCAGAAGGCCAGTTTGAAAGAGGACGAGGGGAAAGCCCTACCCATCACTGCTTTACAACCTCTGACTTGTGGCGCAGCGGCTTAATGACGCTGAAAGTTGCCGGCCAGAAATGGTTGACGCTTCAGCGGTTCGAGTCCAGCCTTCGCGTTAGCAGGGTGAGCTCCTGTTTCCTCCCCAGTTCCTGTCAACCCAACAGGTCGAAAACTCACATGAGTAGATAAATGGGTACTCTCACTCCGGTGGGAGGAAAAATGCTGGCGGCACCTTGCAAAAAGGAGTTGGGAGCAGTTGCCGGTAAGCGCAAAAAACCATGCGGGCCCGAAAAGGGCACAAAGCAACAGAAACCCACCTCCTGCGCTCGCCAGCTGGGCTCTGCCCTAGGAAGGAAGCTCTGGCAAACCACTTCCAAAAAACAATTGCTTTGAAAACTGCAAGGACTCGTCCAAAGCAGTCACCGTAGAGTCGGTAACAACTGAGTGCGGACCAAAAAAAAAGGGACCTAAGACATAAATTATAGAGATAAAGCCATTGTAACTGGACTTTGATAAAGCATTTTTGTCTGCTAAACATAAACTTACCAGTGAAGGATTCCTGCAACAGCAGCTGTAAAGAAAAATAAAACAGAACATACCAGTTTAATGATTTTTAAATTCATTTTTTAAAATGTAAGCCCAATCCTTAAAGGATGTATATATGTGATGCTGCAAAAACCTAGAATATTTCTCTGCACAAGGCATATTATGTTTTCTATAGAATACTCAGATTGTACATTTTATTAATTTCAGATATATAATTGTACAAGTCAGAGTGAAACAGATCAAATAGATACCTGCATTATTCCATTCATATATTAATTCTTCAAAAGTATTAGGATGCAGTATTTAGGGTACATCTAACAAAAAACTTCTCATGAAGCATATTTTACATTAAAAAAAAGATACACAAGAGTATCAGTGCAACTTCTGCTATAGTGCAGAAGAGGAAACAGCAGGATAGACTCAATACAACTCAACAGTCCATGAGAATGCTGCATCTTATTTTAAAACTTATAGTCCGGGTGTATCTGTGTAATAAAAATATGGAAACTCTCAAATGTATAATTTCTGGATTCATAGCTAAAAAATCTAAGGTTAATACCAACAATCATTATCCTTAAACTACTGTCTTTACTTCTAAGAATTCCAAATATAAATGCAAATATGTACAGTTTATTAATGAAATATGTAGGCTTTTATATCACTTGAAAAACTGAATGCTTATTTTGTCATATATTAGACCCTTAACAACAAGATTAAGACAAAGGTGCCATAAATCTCATTGTATTTTTCTGCAAGAGACTAACTCAGCTACCATGTGAAAATATTTTACAGCTTTTGTAAGAAATATCCTTAACTTTATATACCCAAGTAATCTACTTGCATTATCTCTGTGGAACCAACAGGGTATCAACATCTGAATCTCAGTGTGCAATCTTATATACTCTAATCTGGGAGTAAATCCAAATGAAGTACGTAAGAGTTACCTGTAAGAATGTATTATTAGAAAATAAGAACTGCAAAATTCTCACCCATTATAAGTGTAAGCCATATTTTGCTATCTGTTCTTGTAATAAAGACTCCTGTTTCTCTCAGAACATCTATTAAAAAAGAAAATAAGCATAATTAACATATTATCATTCAACAGAATTTATAAAATGTATTTTAAAAGATTGTTCTGGCAAAAAGGGTTACTTTATCTAAAAAGCTGCTTTATAATGTTTTTGCTTCCTCATATTGAATCTGGTATTCCTCAGTAATACCAAAACTGAGTTACTATATGTAGAGTCCAAATTTTGTTAACATTAATAATAACAACACATTTTTTCAGTAGGATGATATATACTTAAAGAGTTGGGAGCAGATTTAGCTTATGTTTAAATAGGATACAAAAGCAGACTTTCCTGGACTCTTCCTCCCATTACAATGCTTCCAGCCCTCCCTTCCTTCTCAAATGCTATACTGAGAGTTGAGAAAACTCTCCTAAATGGGATAGTCTATGTGGTATGGGAGAAGACTAGGCAATAATATGCTGTTAATGGAAAGGGCCTCCTCCCATTTTCTCCCTTCCTATCACAACACAACCTACTCCTGGAATATGTGGACACCAATGTGCCCGAAGCTCTTAGTGCCCATTTGGCTTCCTGCCTGCAATTGACTTTTTAGATCTTTCAAAAATTATTTTAATTAAAAGAGGGAGAGTGTAAAGGAATTAGAGATTTCCTTGGTGAAGGAATGGATGATCTGTAAAGGGAGAAGAAATGGCAACTCAGTCCTGGGAAAATGGAAACTGTAAGAAAAAAACTCAAAAATAACCCCACTTTGATACTATTTGGTATGAGCTAGGGCAGAGCAAAACTCTGATAGGCTTTCAAGATTCAAAATTCTGGTATTGTACCCTAGAAAAATAAAGCAGCATTCCTGCATTCATTCATTCATTCATTCATTCATTCATTCATTCATTGTTAAACTTGTATGCTGCCCATCTCCCCCAGTGGGTGACTCTGGGCGGCTCACAATAACAAAAAAAGGAAAAAACACCAATCCCTCCAACGATGGCTAAAATCCATAAATAATTAAAATAGAAACATACATTAAAAATGTCCTAACCCCCCCCCCCTGTAAATTTTAGCCCTAAACCCTTCAAGATGCTGGGGAAGGAACCAAACCCATCACCCCAGCCATCTCCACAGATGCGAGCCCCCATCCGGCCCCCAGGCCTTCTGGCAGAGCCAGGATTTAACTCCTTTTCTGAAGGCCATGAGGGAGGGGGCACACCGGGCCTCGGGAGGCAAGATGTTCCATAGGGCGGGAGCCACAGCAGAAAAGGCCCTCTACCACTTTGATATTTTTATTATCAGTTCTAAGGCTGCTTGTTGTACCTGTTGTCATTAGTTTGATATTCTTTGTATTTAATTTTAATCCCATTTTCTTTCACTGTCTCCTTGACTTTTATTACTAGGGCTTGCAGATCCTCTGCATTTTCAGCTATCAAAGTATTGTCACTAGAACAGCACTGGTTGTTGATGTTTCTTTCTCCAACTTTAAAACCATGCTTGTCTTCTTCCAATCCATCTTCCCTTAATATATATTCAGCATATAGGTTGAATAAAGGGGAGCATATATAGCCTTGTCTGAATCTTTTGCCAACCTGGAGCCAGTCTGCTTCACCACAGTTCATACTGTAGCTTCCTGACTTGTGTATAGGTTTCACATGAGGACAATGAAATGCTCTGGGATTCCCATTTTTCTAAGCATATTCTACAGTATGACATGATCTGCATAATCAAAGGCCTTTCTATAGCAACTTCTATTTGGTATTTGCTGGTAGATGGGGTAGATGGGGTGCAGGAAATATATGGTGTATTGATAGGAATGCTTGCCAAAAGTGAAAGTGTCTGCATCTAACAGCATTGTACTGTCCACTTTGTTATATGAAAGTGAGAGTTGGGTATGTAAGAAAAAATATGAAAGTACACTGAATGCAGTGGGAATGTGTTACTCAAGAAGGGAGTATGATAAAACAAAAGGTGAGAGGTAACAAATGAAATATGGATTAATGAATAGGTAACAAATGAAATATGGATTAAATACAAAAGTGAATGGCAAGTATGAAAATATACAAGGTGGTTTACAGAGAGAATGAATGAGGATCAAATAGCTAAACAAATGTATGAAAGAATAATGAATGACTGAGAGGAAGGAGATGACAAGAAATTCATGCTGGATGGAGTTGATGAGATTTTCAAAGAGGTTTCATTTAGGAAACAAAAGGCAATATATGAATCAGGGTATAGATGAAGTGGAAGCAAGGATGATTTGCAAAGACAAAAAGTAATGGAAAGGTACAATGAATGGTATTGGTGAAAACTAGCCTATTAGATAACCCCTTGTTTATCTTCCACCTTTAATCTCTTTTGCTCACTTCTTCCTCTTTGCCTGCATCCTGCATACCATCGCTTACCCAAAAGTGAATACTGTAGTGTAATAGGTATGCCTGCACGTAAAATAAAACTAATCAATTTCATTTTTATCCTTAAAGTTTATGTACAACAGCATGGTCTTCCCACCATCCCTTCTATTCTCACAATCAGGAGTCCAGGACCACCAAAAAGCAAGGTTTGGGCAGGGGGAGGGCGGGAAATCCCCTATTCAACATTCTTTTCATTTGGTCAAACATATGAAAAGTATTTTGATAAAATCCCGCCCCACCCCCTGGGGGCAAACCAACGACGTTTTGTGTAACTTCCTACTGATGGAGGCGCCAACAGCAATCAGAAACTTCTACGGACTGACTTCCAGGGAGTCCCGAGAAAGCGCGCGGTGCAGTCTGATCCTCACATCCACACAAACGAATGACTCGCAAGGAAGCACCACTAGCCTGCAGCCCACCCTCACGTGGGAAGAAGTTCCACCAAGCTCGGTTCCTCTCGCCTATTCCGACAGGCAAAGATCGGGCTGCAGGAAGTACATCTGACTGAGCCAGGGCTCCCGCAGCAGAGTCAGCCCTTCCCTCCGTTCTTGGTTCTCCACTCCAGGCCCTCCGACCCCCCACCCGAACGGTCTCTCACCGCGCAGCCAGTCTTGCCACTCGCCGAATTCGTGAGCCAAGTGGTCCCGCTTCTCTTGCCTCTGATAGTCGCTTTTGGCCCCTTTCCTGCCCGGTCCTCCCCTCTTCATTGCGTGGGGAGAGGCCCCACCGGGAAGATTCCTCCCCAGCGACTGTTGCAGCCCACGGAGCAAGAAGACAGCGGCGGACGGCTCGCTCACGGCGTCTTGGCTGGCGCTACGCTCGGGCTCCCTGTCTCCGCTCCGGCCCTGCTGCTTCTCTTCCTGAGGTGGCAAGCGCGGAGGAGAAGGAGGAGCTCGCCTGCCGCGGCTGTTGCCCCCGCCACTGGCGGGATTGAGAGGCGGCGACTCCTTGCCTCCGCCTCGCCTAGGCCGGCCCGTTCTCCTCATTGCCCCGAAGCAAAGGACGGGCAGCCAGGCCCCAAAGGGGCAGGTGGGCGGAAACGGAGGCGGGGTAGCCCACTGATGCTGGGCTTCGGGCTGAGCTGAGTGGGCTGGGTCGCTCCTCCCCCGCCGAGAGCGCCGACGGTTGTCGTGGACGCGAGAAGGTAACGGCCGAGAGAAGAAACGGCGCGCGCTGACAACTGTCAGCCGGAGCACGCGCCCAGTCCTCGCCGTAGTGGTGACGCCCCTCCCGCGCATCCCTTTCGTTCCTTTGCAGCTGCAGTCGCGTCCCAAACTATTGCTTGCTTTGAAAAACGAGAGTCTGGCTATCGATTTTGAGGCAAATATGCACGACGAAAGCCCTCTTTTCAGTGCGGAATAAAGAGTGCCCCCCCCCCCAGTTCTGGGGTAAGAGAGTTTTCCTCACAACAGGAATCCCCGTCCTTTGGGGCCTTATGGGGTCACTTAGCCTTTTCCGAACAAAATGGCTGCTTGGGTACGATACCCATTCACAAAAAATCAATTAGAAAGCACTCATTTACTAGAAAGCCTCTACTTGCCAGCTTTCCTAGCCTTGGCTTTCACCCTGTTTCCTCCTCCCCTACTTTGCCCTCCAAATAATGCTCGGAATTCTTTAGTATGCCAACTTCCCCCCTTTTATTATAAGGGAAAAATAAAACAGTTGGGAGGACAGGGAACCTGTTTGGTACCAAGAGACATGAACTTAATAGATTGCCACTCCACAGATGCCACCTTGGGGCACCTGTTATACCAATAGTTATCTTGAGTACTGATCTCACCAGTACTCACCAGTGCCAAAAGGTATAAATGATATACCAAAATAAGTGGTTCCCCTTGCATTCCTCTGGCTAAGATTCTAGAGAGTCCCTTCCAGCCAAACTAGACAATACTGGTTTAGATCAAGCAATAGCTTGATATAATGCACGGTTTTATGATCATACAATTAAATGTGCTCATGTCAAATTACTCAGAAGCAATCACTGAGGAGCATCGTTTTTAATTTCACATGACAAATATATTTTGTAGGCTTTTTTCCTGCCCTAATGCTGTAAAGACAGGCAGGGTTCATTCTTGGAGCACTGTGTTTTATTCTGTTCAACCAATACTCCAATGTTTGGAGATATAATCAGCCATACTGTATGCTCTTCAGTCCTTTCTCCAGTTACCCAGTTCTTCCTAGTGACACTACTTCTGCTACACATATGGGAAGAGTTGTTTTTTCTTTCCCCCTTCCATTTTCTCCCTTGTTTGAAATGGGTACATGAGTCAAGGTGGTACTGGAACTTGGCATATAGATTTGTACTGTTGTGTTTCAGTAATCAACAGACTTATTTCATTAAACAAACTAACCAACAGAGAGGTAGACAAAAGGTCAGATTAAACACAAACCCCACTGTAGGCAAGCAGTTAGCTAATGATGCAATGGTGCTCACAGTAAGCTGCACAAATTCAAATTTACCCCTCACATCTGCATTGTTACTAATGAAGGCTGGTTGAAAAGAACTGATAAAAATGGGTAGCCAGTGCTCTTAAGTAGCCAATCAGGGAGGAAGGTAGGCTTCAAAATAAGTTTGCTGCCAGTACTTTTTCTTCTTCCACATTCCCTAAATCAAAAAGACCAGAGTCCACACAACTGCATAGTCTATGCTTTTAAAAAATGCACTTGCATGACCTCCCAATCCAAAGCCTGTCTGCACAGTCAGACTCCCCCAACAAATAACTAATATCATTAAAGTGCTGGATTAAACAAAGATCTGACTAATGCAGCTTTCTTTCGTCCAAGCAACCACCAAGTCTAAGTAATCCACCAAAATTGCCAGGAAATTGCAGTGGCCTGGTAGTGAAGTTCAGTTTACTTTATGGCCATCTATATCCTAAGTAAACGAACTTCAAGATTCTGAAGGATTGTTTGTATGTGCTTCAAAAAGAAATCGAATTTTGGATGTACTTAATTCAGGAGCTTTGAAGAGTCACAGAAATTGTATCAAATTTGCTCTTATTTGTCTGTTTTTATAAACTCAGCAATTACATCTACATTCTTGAAGCTTTATCCAGTTTCCTCTGTCCTCTGATTAACAATGGTACAAATAAAGCTCGGTGTCTTTTTTGAAGGCCAAACCAGTCGTTATTATGAATATGAAGTGCCATCTGCTGCTTTTTATTTTTATTAAGGAGTCTATCCTTAACCAGCCTTGCATCTACATAGCCCTACAAAAATCAGTAAATAATCCTAGTCTTTTCTAGCTAAGCATCTAACTCTAGATTCAACAGTCTCTTGGCTTTGTGATAGGTTTTTGCAGATATTTTCATGGAGATGCAAGGAAGCCTTCTCTCTCATTCTCCCCCCCCCCCTTTTTTTTTATAAAAGCCAATTGCTGCATATCTTCATGCTTTGCTGCAGAGTGAGAAGGACCCTTCCTCATCGGGGAAGAGATTGTCCTATAATTGACATTGTACAACAAACTGCTTCATAATCCAGAATTCATAAAACAACACCTTATATTTATTTACTTATTAAGTGACTTGGAATGTATAATCACTAAGGTAAATTGAAATCCTTACAATATCCATAATAATACACTCAAAAAGTAGAAAAAATATCAGTAGCATTGGTAAAGTTAACAGTCCACATTAAGTGACCATGAATATTCAGCTTCCTATCATTCCTGCTTTTATACTGAATCTGTTTAAAAAAACAAATCTATAACACCATGAAACTTTACTCTAAAACATACTTTGCTTAGGAAGAATTTTTTCAGGCTGAATTGTTCTTTTGGAATGGCATTGTTGAATCACTGCATGCATTTCTAAAGAACACAGATATTGTACGTAGTTCTATTATGTATTTAATAGGGGAACTGGGGGTTTTTTTTCACATTAACAACAACAAAATATCTCTAATGATTACTCTGACAAACTTGATAATGATATTTATTTATTAATTGCAATAATAATCACAGTATTAAAATTAATTTATGTTTGTTCAGTTTGCTGTGTGATTGTTAGGTGATTATGCATAGATAAATATAACTTCCAGGAACTGAACATTATAAAATGTAATAAATTGTAGACTCTACTACAATGTTTCATTGTGATTTTTAACAAATATTTTAATGAATATTTTTAATGAATATTTTCGGTGTTTTTGTAATGTTTTGTATATTTTAATTGTAGTGCACTGTTTTGGGTCTGTTTATTTTACAGAATGGTGGTATAGAAAAATAAATGGAGAAATTATAATTAAATGAACAAAAAAATCACTTAATTCAATCCTCTGGCTTGAGAAGGAACTGAATTATTTATGGAAAAGCTATGCAGATTTTCCTGTGGCATTTCATACTGGAAACCCCACTTATAGAGCAAAATGCTTGAGATGCGTTATGCAAATGTTTGGAGCTATCATCACAAATAAAGTAAAATAGTACTTAAATAGCTGTATGGTATAATCGATTGCCTTCAGCATGTATTACTCATTTATTTACTTCAAGTCTTTTGATGCAACTTTTCAGTAAAACTTCTGGAATTCTTTCCAATTTATTAATAATAGCTCCACTCCGGGTCTCGTACTCAGGAATCAGTAACATTTCAAACTGCTGCTGAACTGCCTGCTCCCTAGAGATGCATCAGGTGAATCCTGCTGATGATGAACATGTAGGTAGGCAGAGTCCAAAGTCCCTTTACATCATTTTTACAATATTCCATTCTGTTGGGAAGAATAAAAAGGGTCCCATAATGGCATACAAAAATTAATACTAAGAATTTTTCAGAAATGATGTGTGTGTATGTGTATATATGTATATCTTTTGGGGTAAGCAATGTTACATAGTTTTCAGCCAAAGGATAAGAATTAGTTGACGGAATGATGCAAATGGCAGTTCACTGATTCAAGAGGGCACTAGATTGGGGAAAGCTGGAGAGAATCACTATAAGGATGCATATATAAATCATATCAGTAAAGTAATAAAAAGGACCTTATCACTCCCCTTGTTTTTTTTAATAAAGTGAAGAAATGTGGCAAGACCACATTTTATGGAACAGCCTCCTTCCAGAGGTTCAGATGGCATCATTTTGGAAGGCTGGAAAAAAAATTGTTCCATAAAATAATTTGCTGCTCTTGAGATTGGGGTTTGCACCTATGGTTCTTCATTGCTTCATTATTATTATTGCTTTATTGCCTTATATTTTTTTACATCTTACTGTATGTTTTTGTGCTTTATCTGTGTTGTGTACTGCCAACAGTTGGTTTTGATTATAACATCTCATACCAAATTAATATTCAATAAATGGTTTCTGTATGCCCAACTTTTTATGTGGAGAACTGGATGTACTCATTCTCCTTTGTGACATAGATAACATTCTATAGTACATGTTCAGCTCTGGCAAGCAGATATATTTCAACATCTGGACAATATCAGCCTGAACCTTGTAGAAATTTTGTTATAGCTGTGTCATTGCATTATACAGAAACGTATTCAACTCATGAATTAAAATGAATATCTTTTTTAATGAAAACGTAACACGCAAAATTATATCTAGTTTAAAATAGTTACAGACAACACAATCAGCAGATACTGTTTCTACCAAAAAGATTATCTTTAATTAACATAAATCCACTGCTGCCACCACCACCACCAAAAGAGGAAGATGAAACAGGGGGGAAAAAATCATCTGTGACTATTGTTAAAAAATTGGGAAAAACAGGTGTTTTTTCCCCCATTCTTTTAAGATACAGGGGTAAAATTTTATTCCTATGTATGAAAATAGGATTATGTAACCAATAGGTGGCACTGTGAGTATACAGAATGATTGGTCCAGTATTTAAGAAATATGTATTCACTTTTTAAATTATATTGCACTATTAAATATAGTGAAATATATAACTATATATTATAATAATATAATTCAGTTACACATTTGAGAAAATAGTTCTGCTCTACAGATTTATTAAATGGCTGAAAATCATTTCAGTTTAGTTTATTATGGATTTCTCATTAAGGTTTAACATTTTTCTACAATATAGAGCTTATTAATAGAACAACTTTATATCCTTTTGCTGAAGAATTGGGACTTCTTAACCAAGGGTAAAGTAAGTTTTTTTTTTCCTGCCTCTCCAAATCAGAAAACTTGGGGACACAGAAAAACATAATGGGCTTCTTCAAAAGGAAGAATGGCATATCAACTAGTCAGTCTTTTAAAAGATAACTCAGGTGGCCATCAGTTTGAACAGGGCCAATTGAAATACATGATTCTGCATATCGGGAAACATCATATGTATGCAAAAGTATAAAAATATGGACATTTTTAAAACCCTCAGAACAATACTTGTGAAATCCCAAACTTAGTGTTAATGAAAACTGAAGCTATAGAGAATGGGATGGTAAAGCTTGGGAACCAGAAAGTAGGCAGACTGCAATTCTATCAAGCCTATAGTTGAAAGCCAAATCAAATCTTTAGTTGAAAGTCAAAGCACACCACTGTGTTACAAGCGATGAGAAGAAAAACACATGGTAGTAGAATGGAAGAAATTTGCTTCTTCAAGGTATGGGGAGGAGGAGAGGGTATCAAAAGAGCAATTGAAAATGTAGATTCTGGAAACTCCCCCCTTCTTCCCCCTCCCCCATATCCAACATTTTTAATCACTAATCTCTTGCCACTTCGAATTATTGCTGTAGCTAATGATCAAACCACACTATTCAGAGCATTATCATTTGGATCACCAAATATAAAGAAGTCAGGCAGGAAACCTATCAGATGTTTTTAACTCTTTTCATCTTTAGTTTTGGATGGAGTTGCATTTCCCCACTCAAGACCGGTGTACAGTCTGGGTGTCATCTCAGACTCACAGCTCTTGCTTGAAAAGCAGGTGGCAGCTGTGGCCAAGAGGGCATCTGTACATCATCTAGTGTATCAGTTGAGCCTGTTCCTGGATCAGGCGGCCTTCCAGATGGTCACTCATGCCCTAGTCTCTAGGTTGGACTATTGCAATGCGCTCTACATGGGGATGCCCTTGAAGACCACTTGGAAACTATAGCTGGTCCAGAATGCAGCGACGTGTGCATGCCCCTCCACAAGCTGCACTGATTGTCAGTGAACTCCTGGGTGCAATATAAAGCCCTTCATGGCATGGCCTTAGATTATTTGAGGAATCACCTATCTCCCATGATTTCTGCTTATCTAATAAGATCTGGCAGAGCTGGTACATTTTGGGTCCCCTCGATCAAACAATGCCATCTATTGAGACCCAGGAACCATGCCTTCTTTGTCATGGCACCTGCCCTCTGGAATGATATCCCCCCAGATTATATAGTTCCTAACCTAATGATGTTCTGAAAGTCTTTAAAATTGGCTGTTCTCCCAGTCCTTGGGGTAGGGTGCTTGTAGAATCTCTGTTGTTTATGTTTTATGGTATATGGAGCTGTCCAGAATCATAGAATCTTTTCTTTTTCTATTTTTATATAAGCTGCCTAGAGTCATTCTAGAGTTGTAACAACAACAACAACAACAACATTTCAATGCCAAGTTCTATTTTTTTATTATACAGGTTATGGCATCTATGCTAATTCTCACAGTAAGTTTCCTATCTGTCCTTATTATGATGAGTCAGTTCCTTTCTCAAGGAAATAATGGCTTGGTGTAATAGATGTTTCCTTTAGCTTATTTCCATTTAATACTACAAAATGGTACCAGTTGATAGTTTTGTCTGTATTTTTCAGCCCCCTTAACCTGTTCTTCCCTTTTATCTTCCTTTGGGTAGCAAGAATAGAAGAATGCAATAGAATAAAAGGACAGACAAATACATAGAGAGTAAAGCTATTATATAAATAATACAAGCCTATGTTCCCTATCAACATCCCCAGCCTCCATTTGCTGGGCACTGCACTCCATGGCCATTTTGACTGGGGCTATAGGGGAGCCCACAAACCTGGCTGTTGCAAAGACATTTGCCTGCATAATGTCTGGTCCTCACATTCCAAAGCACTTATCAAGTCTTACATAGGCTCATTACATACCCAGGTTTAGCATTTATCTAAAAGAGCACTAGATCGTGCTTTTTAGAACAGATCTAGAGAGTACTAGTCAGGTGTTGCACTGAAGGTCAATTTTAAACTGGGAAAGAGAGCCAGACTCTGCCATCTATGTGTTACTAATTCTGTCACCAGTCACTGTATTACAGGCTTTTACACAATAACAGGTTTTGTGTGACCGTACTTTTATTGCTTTCATTTAGTGTGAAGATGGCACCATTTTGACTACTCTGGGCTACTTTCCAGAGTGGCTGGCGACAGCCACTTGCTGCCAGCACTGTCATGATGCTAGCAGCAATAACTGAGGATGGAACTTGCTCAATATCAGTTGCTGCCTCCCATTTCATCCTGGGCCTCTCCTCCATACCTGTGATCTGTCAACTAGCTATTTTTGATATTTCAGAAGAGTGGTGGACCTGTGTTCAGAAATGGCTTGACTGACAGGCCATAGGCCTGCAGACTTTTCAGCTGGGCAACTTCATTTGGCTAAACCAGCCATTCTAAGCATCTGCCCACACATGCTCATCCCCGCCTCACCACTTATTAAAAATAGTGATTGATGGTCACTTCTCTTGTTTACAGGTGATATTCAGGGGGAGAAGCAGCAAAGTCAGAGGAATCTACCAATAGTTTTCTTTAACTTGAGCCACATTAAAACAATAAGGAGAGCGCCACTCTCTGATCTCACGAATGAAGCAGAAAAGGGATCAGCAACAAGGACAGCACACTTTATGCTGACATGTTTTTGTGCTGGTTCATGGACTGGACAATGGCTTTGTAATGCAGCCATCAAGTTATGGCCACTGGTGAAGGATAATGGGTATTACCTAAGGCCTGTAGAAGCTTAGTTTTATTACACTTAACTATGTATTTCCTTAGGTTCCGTATAGGACATAGAATGCCAAACTAGCAAAACGTTTGTTCTGGTTTAAGACAACCATTCTAGAATGTGTACCTTTGCATTTTATTGAGCATCCTTTCACTTCAATAAAGCCCCTTATAAGTAGCTGAAGGCTATTCCCTCAAACTCAGCTACACAATCTCAGTGGAATAGCAATGCCACCTAGTGGCTAATTATAATAAAAGCTGCTGACTGAAGAGCAGGGATAAGGTAATTTGATTTTCATCTTTAAAACAAAGTAAAGAAAACCCATGACTGACAAGCACATTCCAATCAAGAGCTAAAAAAAGAGCAGTATTTTTGCCTGCATGCTAAAGTATAAACAAATCAATAACATTATAGTTATGTGAACTCAGGCCCTTTCTTTAGTTTATGATTCAATGTATCATATAACTACAAGAATTTAGGCTCACCGTAAAGCATAGTTGAGTTAACCATGAGTAAGCATGTTGTATAGACCCAGTTTCTGAATACTAATACAGGTAGTCCTTGATATACAGTGGCAAGTGAGACTGGAATTGCTGTCCCTAAGCGATGCAATAGTAAAACACGATGTCATGTGACTGCCACTTAAAAAAAAAAAATTATTAAAAAAAATTCAAAGATAAAAGATAAACCTGAAATAATATAAAGAAAGATTAAAGAAAAGAAAAAGAAAAAAGAGTGATATGAAGTGAAAAAGTAAGAAAAGTGTGAAAGGAAATACAAATGGAAGAAAGAAAAGAAAGGAAAAGATATATAAAGAAGTGACTTCCGATATTCTTTATAGCAGTTACAAACAAACTTATCCTTTCTCCTCTCTCATTAAAATTACATCATTATTCTCTTCTTCCTGTAATCAACCCTTTTTAATCAGCAAATCCATAAATCACCAGTTCATTTTTTTCCATTTTCAGCAAAAAGTCAGGAGGTGAGGATTTTCAGAAATGTGAAGGCTAGTTCACCAGATAAACAACCAAGTCAAACCAAGGGCTGCATTGTTTAATAGCCTGCAGGGCCACAGAGTATAGCAGTAATACTGTAAAGTTCCTTGGAGGGCTTTTGAAGGTTTGGGAGGAAATTAAATGAAATAGGTATTTAAATCTATTTGGGTTTAACAATGTTTTTTTCTTTTTTACAGAGAAATACAGAAAACTGTGGATTCTGGGAAAGCATCAGGGGAAGTGGAGTGGAGGTACAAGTCTTGTAACATGCAAATGATTTAAACCTCAAAACACAAAGTGCAAAGTTCAAATAATACATACATATTATATTTAAAAATCCCAATTTTTTAATGAAAGAAAATGAATATCCACACATCTGCACTTATGTACAATGTTGTGATATATAATCATTTTAAGCTGCTTATAAATTGTTTTAAGCTGTTTACGAATCACCTTTAGTGCTTCAAATAACACATAATGTTGACATATTTTTGGCAGAAATAAATATATTGCACTTAAAAAGAAATGTTTTTTGTTAGGTGTTGCTTTCTAATTTATGTACTTGACTCCTTTTTTCATAAAACATTTGCCATTATCTTCCATATACATACAGACACACATCATTACATGGTGAATGTGCTCACACAATTAATTAAAACAATTTAACACAGCAATCAAGAGACTGGTAATACATTCTGTTAAGAGAGACCATCTCCAGTTTCCATATACTGAAAATCTTTCCTCATATTTCTGGTGCTACAGTAAGAAACTAAATGCTAATTTAAAATATGTCAGAGATAAAATACAGCAATCTGTATTTTGTGTCTAAATTCCTTTAAAAGAAGTTATTAATAAACGCATGTATTGATTTAAATCATTGCTTAGTATAAAAAAATTCAAACCCTGACACTTTTAACCAAAACCTGAAATAATTTTATTACTATCAAAATACACATCTTCCCCATTAAGAAATGGGAAAATACCAAAACCGTATTTTCTGCAACAAATGAGCAACAAAAAACAAAGAATCTGACTTCACAATAAAAGCAAGCTGCAATAATTTAAACAAAACTGTTTTCAAACACATTAATCCTAATTCAATATTTTCAGCGTTGTCTATACAGATGTCTATACAGATCCTGGTTGAGCAGTGGGTGTATAAGAAATTAATTTGGGGAAATACTCAGCACACAGAGTGTGAGGAAAACACATGGAACATTCTGTAACATTGACAAAAAGGCAGTTCAACTCTACATTCCAACCATAAAACTGCAAAAATGGCAAAATTAATTTGACTAATATTTAGCCTTTATCTAGCCTAAATCTAGCATAAATTAAGTACACTAGAGTTATTTAACTTAGCAGAGACTCACCAATATGGCTTTCCATTGCCTTCAACCATTGAATTACCATTACCATTTCCACAGATTTCCAAACAGTTCAAACACAGGAATGTTCAATCCACAGCAAAACCATATAACTCACCATCTTTTAGAGCAGCCAGAAAGGAATGGTGGAATGCCTGAACAAAAACACTGTAAGGATGGACTCAACCTATGAAGTGCTGATCTTATTCTCTCAAAATTAAAACCTTTTATTTTCTCTGCCAAAGGTAAAGGGAAAGCATTTTAAAAATTATGAATACTGTAATTAGAATTAAAACTTATTCCAGAGCCAGTATAGACCATCATTCATGGTCAAGGTGGCTAAAAGTCACAAGGTGCATTGTCTCTGCATAATGATATCAATGAAGATGGAGCAGAATTTTAGGCCCCTTTTGTTATTTTGGAGAAGTGGAGTTTAATTAAATAGGGAAGGGTTAAATCTAACTTAATGCATCTATATTTCTTTTTTTGTCACCAAACAATGGAAAATTGTGCTGCCATTAATCACTGTTTTGCTGCTGAATTTCAGAGACATGATCTTTGCAGCCTCAGAAAAGGGCTTGGGAGGATGGGTTGCCCATTCTTCCTGTCCTAAAGATCGCTGGAGAAATGTAATAGAATTATGAGTCAGGAACTCCATTCCCATCAGCTTGATTTCCCACCTGCCCCAACTCTGCTTTTGGGCTAGAGGATTAGAGAAACAAATAAAGCATCAAGGGCCTGAATGGAAGAAAGCTTTGATTTAGGAGACTCTGTTGGCCTTTGATACTCTTCAGTTTAAAATATTACAATTCTGAGGTAAAGGAATATAAAGGAAACCTGATGGGTTGATCTCAGCTTCCTGCTTTCTGTAAAATCATCAAAGCATTGACTAGAAATACCATCTAGCAGTGAGGAAGAGGCCTACTATTCTATTAAACTGCCAATAAGAGGTCTTATTAAGGATCACCTTTTGAAAGCACTAACCTTTGCTTCTCTATTTGGTAGGGTTCTTTTTCACTGTTACCTTAATAATCATTAATAGTCAAAATGAGCAAGTGACTTCTCACTTAAAATTAGAGCTGGCCAAAGGGCCCTTCAAAATTTCTCTTTAAATTTTTTGGCAAGGAAATTGGATGGACAATTTCTTCAGCAGAAGAAGAAATGTTCCAACCACTTTCTCCAACTCATTATCATCTTTAAGATGCAGACCTGTCACAACTCCAACCTGTTGGGTTGGAAAGCAAAGAGAGCAAACATCCTCTCATTTTCCCGGCTACTCCTACAGGTTTAGTTTACAATTTGCTCAGACACAGAGGGCATGGTGGGGAGTTAGTCTTCCAGCCAAAAAACAAAGGACAGGAGACAAGGATACAAATGTACATTCCTCCCAAAATGGAGGGGAAAACCTCTTTCAGAGCACCTGGAGTTTGGGGCTGCTCACTATGAGTTGCTGCCAGATTACAGGCAATGACATCAGGTGCAGGTCAGGTAGGTGAATAGCCCCCATGTGTAACAGCCCTCAGAAGCACTACTTCCGCAAAAGCCCAATGGGAAGAAATTCCTTGTGATGGCTTCCCTGATGCTTTAATTGAAGACTGGGAAGCCAGGAAGGCTGCAGACTGGCTGAAAGACGATACAGTGAAAGTCAAGATATTCATACATCTTCATTGACTGCCTCATAACTAAGAGCAATTCCATACTGCAACTTAAGTTGCTTGTCTCCCATAGATAACAGTGGATTGGCAATGCGGCCTGGCTGGTGTTCAGTCTGGATTATGGTCACCACAACACCTGATTATTTGTTCCCCTGCTTCCCATCCATGTAGGGAAGGCAAATCTGCAGAGACCAGGCTATTAGCGTCTGCCTTTTGTTCCCTCTTTACTAGTCTCTGTGCCATTATTTTCCTCCCCAGATATTTGTACACATGGATGCCTTCATTTCCCTTTCCCACATTATCTCTTTTGATGCTAGCATAGATCCTTTCTTTTTTTAAATTTTCCCTTGTGATACTATCATAGCTCTAATGCTACAATAATCAAAGCAATAGGTACAGGATTTTCTTTCATTCCTACATTCATCTGTAGGTCCATGGAAGTTTTGCAGCAAGGAAGAACTGATCATTCATCTTTATAGAAACAAAGTACCAATGTTCTTACATTGCAACTTCAAATCACAAAAAAAAAAAGGAAGGGAAGGGAAGGGAAGGGAAGGGAAGGGAAGGGAAGGGAAGGGAAGGGAAGGGAAGGGAAGGGAAGGGAAGGGAAGGGAAGGGAAGGGAAGCTTCGCAGGGATTGGAAAGCAAGAGGAACAAAAATCAAAAGACCTCCTACTGGAAGATGAAGGGTTGAATGGAACATGAGCTTCTAGGATTGAGAATGGTTCATTCATTTATCAGGCCATTGTTGGGTCAATTACAAGATTATTAAAAATCAAAAAACAATCACCAACCAGCAGAGAACATAGCAGCCCAGTAAGAAATGGCTGCTCAGATAAGTGACTAGCTGCTGGGGAGGAGGGGGCATGCCACACACTGCAGCCAGTTGGAGTTGGGTCTGCTACTAGAATGGAATGAAGCATTCAAGACCATCCTTCTGAAGGGCTTAAGTCCCATCAGAAAACAGCAGTTTGAATCAAAGCTAGAAAACTTTAGTGCAGGGTGCATTTGTAATGGATTGGGAGTGGAAATACCATATCATCCATTCCTGCTGTCAGGAAGCAGTGATGGCCCATACTAGTGAGTGCAGATCTGCTCTGAGTAACTATGAGAACACAACACTCTGTTCATGAGAATTTCACTGAAATTTTCTTCTTTGAAAGAAACTTCAGAAAGTTCATCATATTGAATGAGTAGAGTACTGGTTAAAAAAAATTCAGAAACTACTGTAAACTTTATCTGGTCTATCCTGCACTAGTTAAAATATTCAGTTAGAAGTTTTGCTTCTGGATTTATCTGCCCTGTTTTACAATCCCCTTGCACTGCTTTAATTTTCTGATAAAAATTAGCTGTATGTAATATTTTGATTTGCTAGATAAGTGAAATGATTTGGAGTAAGATATGAAGTTATTTCATATTCAGGTTTCATTTAAGAGATTTAAATCTTTTTCAGTTCCAGGAAGCCAATGTTTAAATTTCTTCAGTCCAAGATTCCCCAAGGAATGTTTCTCAACTAAGTATCATTTTGTGTATGTATGTACAGTATATAATGTGGGTGCACTTTTGCAATGCTGAGTCTGAACTAAAATAATGTGAACTTAAAACAGAAAATATCAACTTTTCATTTTCTGTTTTTTGTTTTGTCATTGAATATATTTATTTATCGTTTGGAGCTAAGAAGCACTGGATAATCCACTGGAAACAAATTATATACAAACCTTTCAATTCTAAAAAGAATAATACATGCATGCATGCTCTACTTCCACAAAAGTGCATGCTGCAGTTGCACAACTTTCATTCACTGCAGTCAATGAAGCTGAGTGAACAAGAAGGAATTCCAGTGGTTTATGGCCTTTACGGAACTAGGAATTGGTATTTTAAAGGAATCAAAAGGATGGGAAAGGGGAGTGGTGAATAGCATTTTCCTCTGTTTCTTCCAGAGGGAACTACAATAGCTAAATATGCTCATTTTTTTCTCCCATTTCTCCTAAAAAAATGAAGTTACTGCATCGATATTGCTTCTTTTGCCTTTGTTGAGAGGGAAAATCTATAAACAGTACAGCTATATACCACTGCATGAGCACAGCCTTTTATCTAGTGGTTATGATGCACCTTCACATCATCTGGCAATTAATTAGAAACCTTGCTACATTCAGAATCCATTGGGCAACATCAGATTTAGACTTCCCAGCCACTCCAAGCAGCACATTTTTATGTAACTTTGATACCTTCATCATGTCTTATGCAAGCTGGTTTTCTTAGGAATTCTTCTACTATTTCTTCTCAGGTCTTTGCAAGATGTCCATCATTCTTTCAAATCTTGGCTCTCCTTGGATTTGGGTCAGTCATACAAATGGTGTCATCACCGTAGAAGAATGGCGCAGTCCCTGAATTGCTGCATAAGGCCCTTGCTGAAAATAATGGTGGTATCTGGGCATGTGGAAAGATGGGAATGTCGGGCCACTTCCTTGCATTGAGCTAGCAATGGCAGAAGGTGTCAGAGGCATTCCCAGGCGGCTATATGGAGGCAGTGATCCTTGGATTGGGTGAGGAATTGGTGTGGCTATTGAGGCACTGCTGGAACCAAGAGCAGTCAAGGACTGTGGATGTTGGAATCCTGGAAAACTTGAAGAGGATGAGACCCAGGAACTGAGGGACAAATTATCAGATGTGGTAAAAGCTGACCCTGCAAACAAAGGGAAGCATTGTGAACTTTTAGGGAAAACAACTTTTAGAGAACTCAAAGTAGTGTGATGTTTGTAACACAACTACCATAGCAACGCTAAGTGAGATTTGAGAGCAAAAGAAAAACATTGCCAGATGCCAGCACACAGAGCTATTCCTCAAGTAGCCACTGCATATCAAGCAGATCACAGAAATACAATAACTGCAGTACAATGGCAGTAATCAGTATCCCCAGGAAATTAATCCACAGGTCTATTCTTAACCATAGAGTCAAAGCTAGTGTAACTAATCTAGGCAGCATTTACTTGGACAGGAACCAGAGATATCTGTGGGATGTTACGAACAACCACATTTAAAAGTGTTTGGAAGTATAAATTATCCAATTTGGAAAAAAAATATGGGTCATTAGAGAATTCTAGGTACTGCATTATAAACAGTACCCAAAGACTTATCTGCAGCACATGCCTCCCAGTAGATCACGTGTGGAAAATGGAAAACATCCGACCCATGCTGTCAAGCTTAGAAGACACAGAGGCTCCAGTCATGAATGATGCATTCATGTTCATATGGCATTATAGAACCTAGATCTTGGCCCAAGCAGATCTAGAGACATATAGGCCATTTTCCCCTGAATGTTTTCAGGTATAACAGAAAATAGGCTTTGATTATGCTGTGAAATCAGGCTTATATTTAGTAAAGTATATGGAAATCCAAATAGGCAAGTGAGCAGACCTGGGGATAAGAGCAGACAATGAGATCTGTATTTCCTCTGTATTAGAAATCAAATATATTTTCACAGATCTCCATTCTTTTCTGCAGCCTTCAATCAAGCTAGTACATATTTTGGTTGACTAATAACTTTTTGGGGCTTGCTTACCAGGCAGATACATTCACTGACAATACAATGGATTAACATAACAAATAAAGTACAAGTTTGCACAGTTAAAAAATAAAATAAAAGAAAAATACTTAAAAAAACAATTAGCATTCATAATTTATAGTGCTCAAATGTAGTCATATATTAAGATAGGCAGTTAAAGTTATCAAGGAAAAAATGATCAGCTATTGACTGTATATACATTCTACAAGCTATTTCAGAAAAGTTAAGTACCTCAAACATTGCTGTTGATTCCTGGTCAGACAAAAACAAAAAACAAAAATGGACATAAATTCATCTAGTCATCCATAAAAAGATTTCAGTGAGGGGCACTATTAACCTATTACAAGAATCTCTGTCAAAATCAGAAAGAACAGATTCTCCTAGAATAAGGAACCTTCCTGAATCTGTCCTCCAGGTCTGTTGATGGTAAGATGCCAAAGACAAAGTATTACAAAGACTCTGCACTATTGTAAGTACAATAAGCTGATCAAGCTACCTAACTGGCATAGATTATTTCTCAGCTCAGCCATCATACTGATCCTTCTATATTCAGTTTGAGTTTCTGTATTCAGAATCTGGCTTGTTCATAGCAGGAGCCTAATAATGTCTTGGGAAAATATATTTATCACAATAGCTTATAGTCCAACTCTTCACATCCAGGAAGATCAAGGTTAGCATGGCCATACCTTTTGGGACAAAATGTTAAATTTAAGTAAGTATTAAAGATGGTGATCCGTGTCCTTGGTTGGGACAAGGCACACCGCTTGGAACAACTTCCTCTAAAATACATATTTACAAATGTCAAATATAGAAAAATCAATGCACAAGCTTAATTGAACCCTGCTGAGGAGATGCACTTGAGCCTTTGTCTAAAACAGGTTAATAGCAGCTGGAACATATTTAGTTCCTCTTGAGTGAACAAAGAGGGTTAATCAATATGCTCCTTGCAGTTTGGGAGAAGCATAAGATCAAATGGGAAATATGCTCCCCTGGGCTTGTTGATATTTAAAATGCAACACCTGTTGATATTTGTAACACAGCATCCTGTTCAATCCTGCACACATCTATGAACCAGTCTAGCTTTTTATTTTACTTTTGCACAACCAAAAGTAAAAAAAAAAAGTATGAAGTATTAGCTTCATTAAAGTTAAGTTGCAGTAACAAGTGCTTGCAAAAGACCCTCATCATCTTCCTTAAACCTGTTGGGGTCCATGATTGAATAACTATGTCATCTGCCTATAAGAAGATTGCCATGTATTATTTGCTAGCTTATGGGTCTAATGTTCAACTCTGTCTAAATAGTCCACTATTGAACTGATATAAAAATTAGATAGCGGTAGGACAAGAATGCTAGTAAATGACTCAGTGACAGAATATGCATAAGGCAGGCATTGCATATGGTCAGGTTCAGAGAGATGCAACATTCTTGGTGGAGGTGGAGTGGGATGGGGTGGGGATGTGCCTCTACTTTCCAAATGCAGTTTCTTCACATTCTGGGTTACCCTATCTTCAGACCAAGAATGCCTGCTCTCCTTTGAGGAGCACTGCATGCTTACTTCCTCTTACCTCGGCTTTGTGTTGCTTGGTTCTCATCTCCTAGAATTTCATCCTCTCCTCCATAGGTTCTGATGGGGGATCGAGCATAGGAATGCTTTTGTATAAGACTCTCTACACTTTCTCTGTAGAAAACAAAACAAAACAAAACAGCATGCTAAATCACAGGCCAGCTGAAAAATTACCTATGCCCTTCATTAGTTACTGCTTGAATAGTCACATTATTGGAATCCAACCTGTGTACTGCTATGTACATAATTAACATAACATGTAGTTAAACTGTGATATTCCATACTCCTGATAAGGGCACTTTCATTGGAAAAGGCAAAATATCTTCCTGAACTTCCTACTTCTGTGATTTTGTATTACACCAACTCACAGTAAAATGTTCACACATGACTATTTCTGTTCTTGGAAAACAATGCTTTAAGAATGTACATGTGTGATCACTTAATCTCTCAAAGCAAAGATAAAATTTTGCCTGAGGTCATCTGTGCCTGCTACTCAAAATGTTTCCATTTCATTATTTTTTTAAAGTATTAGACTTTGTGGTGCAAAAAAACAAATGAATTATAGTGCATTGTGGAACAAACACCAGGGGTTTTTTGCTGGTACTAGCAGTCTATGGGGGTGGTGCAATATTGTATTGGAAGGAGGAGGATCAACATATAACTAGCTTCCAAGGAATCTTTTCCATTGTTATTCTTCTAATGCTTGGCCATTAAAATATAATAGCTGTGGTAATGCCCATAAGACTTCTAGAGTAGCTAGAAATCTGAACTTCAGATCTAACCACTGCCATGAACTCACCAAACAGCCATCGGCAGTTCTTCTCTTTGTCCCTGTCTCTATGTCTCTATCTCTCATTTTCTTTACCTCAGTCATTCTATCTGTTTAATAGAAGATCATAATGATAACTTATCTTCTGAGTTATTATGTGAAGCTCTCTGAACACCTCAAAGTTCTAGTACAATTGCAAAATTCAACTACACTGTTGGTTCATAAGTTTTGCATTCATTATATTAATTTACATAGGGCGCCTTGGGTATTCAATGATCAAAAAGCAGTGTTTTTAAAAAAGTGTTTATTAAAACATACCAAATTAGTCTAGCCTACCCATCTATTATCTCAGAGAACAGCATCATATAAATCAATAACTTGACTTTCCAAGTTAGGCATTAAGATCACATTAACATTAACATGTGATGCAAAGTTTTCCTGAAAGGGCTACTGGATCTGGGCTGTATAACTCCAGATGACTACTAGATGGCAGCAAGGAAATACAATATGAGGATAACTGGTTTACATCAAGTAGTCTGGAAACTTCACATCTAAATTTTCATTAGGGAATGGCAGCAAAATGAAAGAGAGCAAAATGTTAGTTACCTAATACATTATTGGTATTGGCTTACTGTAGGGAGGAATAGTAAAGGGATTTTACTGTTTAATTGATTTATTTTATTTATAAAACACATTTCTAGGGCCGCCTGACTCCAAAATAAATATGGGGGGCTAAAGTGGGAAAGACATGTATCTAAAAAGACAATAGCTACCAGAGGGAACAACAAAAACACTCTTTTCCATGCAATGCCCAATCTAAAGGGCCCAACAACTACCCTGGCCCAAGGCCTGGGGGAAGAGCCAGGTTTTCAAGGCTCATTTAAGGCAGGCAGGGATAGGGCAGTTTGAATCTCTGCAGAGATGATATTCAAGAGCGAGGTACTGTGGCAGAGAAGACACACTTTCTGAATCCTGCTAGATGACCTGTTTAATTGATGGGATCCAGAGCATACCAATTCTGTCAGATTGTACAGGGTGGATAGAAACTTCTGGAGATGGACAATTCCCCATGTAACTAGGCTCTATCCCTTGTAGGGCTTTATAGGTGATAAGCAGCACTGAATTTGCACCTGGAAGCCTAATGACCAGGGCAACTCAAAGAGCAGGGGATTTTACATGGGCATAAGGAGACCTGCCCATAATTACCTATGCCACAGTTTTCCCCTTGGTGTGAAAATACATTCACTGGGCTTGGATAACTGCAAATTGAACTGGAGCTGAAAGCATTATATTTTGCTTTGTCTCAGATATGAAAACTATCTTAATCTAGTTATAATTAGATACCATTGAACTCAAATACCTGCATAATGCTGCAGCCTCGTCACATAAGGCAGACCATAAAGTGCATATTTACTCAAAAGTAAGAACCATTATATCGAGAAGAACCAATCCCCAGCTAAATATGGCACAGCTTACTTCTGAGTAAATATGCATAAAGAAGTCTATCAACCAGGAGGTGAGTCTAGACTTTGCTGAACTGCAATGCCTCTCACCTTCACATTTGCCATGCTGGCTGAGGGATGCTGAGATTTTGACTGCAGCAACAGTTGAAGGATCAGTTTTCCATCCTCCCTGAGTCAGACTAAAGTGGTTGCTTCCTGTTACTCTGGCAGTACATTTATTTAAAACCTGTTAATTTTCTGTAGCACTTTTTTTAAAAAATAAAAACAACAACTCAGGTACCATCTTAGGAGAGGAACCTTTTAATCTCAAACATTTACACTTAAGCTACAAAACTCAACAAGTTAAAATAATACATACATATATATATATACATATAAAACTTAATAGCAGTAACAAACATTTCAACCCCAAACTCCTAAAATATGAAACATGCAATCCAAGTCTTCAGCAGTTTTGTAAAAACACAACTCAAGGGAAAGTCAATGCCACAGAAAAGACACAAATCTTGAAGGCCTTCCTAAAGGCCACAAATGAGGACATGGATTGGCTTCAATGGGCAGCGCCTTGAAGAGACACAACTTGCAGGAAAGGCTCTCTCTCCTTGTAGTCCACATCCTGATGCCTTTACTTATTCAAATGAATAAGCAGAAATTATACTTAGAAAAAAAATGAAATCTAACTCTGAATAAACAAAACCAAAACTGATGTTATATCAGGAGTGGAAGCAGAAGTGTATTCTAATCAAGGATTATTTCTCTCTCTGGATTTGAGGAGACTGTTGAAACTAAGATAGGCAACATTTGGGGGTCAGTAGCAGGACCACCAGAATGAGGTATGAAAAAATCTGAATAACCATTAGATGGCAGGGAAGATACAGAAATCTAGCTCTGAATTTTCCAAGCCTAGATCAAATTGCTGTAGACTATACAGCGCTTCCTGCAATATTGAACTTCGTGAGTTTAGCCTAAGCCTACAGAAAAAAGGATGTTCTTTGAATTCAGGTAGGTATAATGGGTGTATGCTCCTTAAGGTGGCTTTTTTCTTCACCAGATGATTTGTCTTACCAAGCAGGTTCTTATGGGCAAAAATATTCCTGAGACTATTAATGACTTTGAGAATCAAGGAAATGGATCCAACAGAATAATGAGGCTTCTCTAAAGATTGGGAGACAAACAGTACTTATAATCACAGCTTTTAAGAAGCAGCAATTATTTAGTGAGTTGACCTGTTTATGAACAAAGCCATTTTAGCTAGCAAGATTCCCCAAAAACAATCTGAACCAATACATATGCACATCAATTTATTTCTGCTATCCTAGGTAATCCAGTTAACCAAAGCTATTTAAGCCTGGCATTCAGCAGATATCCCTTCCACCCCTGCTCGTTGATAACTCAGTTTGGCAAAAAATGCTTTGCATTCAGTATTGTGTACAGCATAAAAATGGGGTGCAATAAATCATTACAGTGATGCCCCCCTCCTTTGTTCCTAACTAAAGGGCAGAATTGTTTTGTCCTTGCAATATTGCTAGTATCATTTTATATGCACTCTCTGTGGGAAAAATGTGAGTAAAGAATGGAGGGGGAATCTTATTGAAGTAATTTACTTGCAGGGACTGGAAGTGAACAGAAAGGCAATGGCAGTTGCTACTCAGAGGATACTATAATTGAATTATTGCCTTTTAAGTGATTAAAGACAGTGGCCGTATTGGAGTTATCTCCAGAAGATCTTATAACAAAGAAAAAGAGAAAAACTGCACTGGTTACATCATGGATATGAACGACTGTTTCCATTGTTTCTAGTAAAAGGAGACAAGCAAAAAGAACAAGAGTGGAAACAGCTTTAGAAAATGAATTATTAAGCTTATGTTGGCCAAAGGCTTTACAGTTCATCAGTTTTAGCAGTTTACAGTCCTGACATCAGATACATTGACTGCTTTCATGCAACATTCTTAACATGGTTATTACATTTTCCAGGTTTTTACAATAAGAACTAACCAACTGGGTTCGGTTCATATCCCCTGCCAAGCCACAAAGCACTTAACAAAGTTTAATACTAACCAAGCATTTTGAGCAACTGCTGCTGCTAAGTCTTTGTATCACCTGGTTACACATGTTGTGTGAACACAGCCCCTGTCACTAACCCAGATACCAAAGAATTACACCAAATATTTTCTCAATAATTTATAACCCACCTCCTTGAGTAAGATAACCTGAGCAATGAATATGCTTTGAAACAGTAGGATAGAAACATGAATATACATGCAATGAATTTTTTATTTATATATATGTATGTATGTATGCATGTATGTATGTAATATCATTTGTAGAAATATATAAACTTGGAGAATAGGCTTAAATCCCCATCAATTATCATTCAGGACCTGTTCAGCCACTAGTATATGCAGGAGGTCAGAACCAACATTATATATGGAAAGTGCCTAAGTCAACCCTCACCATTTCTATGTAGAGCTGGATAAAATTCCTAATGAGATTTTGGAGAGTTGCTGCCAGCTATTGTTGACAATAATGAGCTAGATAGATAAATGACTTACTCATAAAGCAGTTTCCAGTGTTTATATGGGAGAAAGAAACAAACAGAATGATGCTCATGTGTGTCAAACTGGATTATCAGCAAGCAGTAGAATTACCCGCATTGCTCTCCTGCTTATGGCTTGCACATACAGAGTCAGATGGAAAACTCTAGGGCTAGATTGGCCATGAATGCTCATTATTGATCTCTGATCTGGGGAACCTATCAAACACTGTCCCTGCATAAGTTCTAACAATTTCTATGGGCCTGTGTTGGAATGACATGCAAGTTCAGTGAATGAATAAAAGTTGTTGTTAGGAAGTGCACATTAGCTTCACTCAGGTTAAAAATGCAAACTTAACCAGATCTTTTTGAGCTGTTCTACTTTCTTTGATTCTAGAAACTAAGTTTCTTGTAAACACATGAGATGCACACAATCCTACTTGCAGCCTGCTATAAGCAGAGCTCACAGGGCCACATTTGCTGCAATCCTGTAGTCCCTGCCATGGTACCTCCCCTTTCTCCAAAGCCCAGAAAATATATCTAAGAAGCATGAAAGGAGCTGATTGTGAGCAGTACCACTTGGAATCTCCAGTTGAAAAGCATAATTTCTTCAGAGAATATTTTCCCCCCAAGAAATGCACATAGCACATTAGTTTTCAGATAAGGATTCTTAGACTGGTAGATCCCCAAATCCACAAAAGAAAAATGCTCAACTGTTGTCTAAGAGCTTCTATTATTTCTTCAGTCACATTTCCATGTCCTGCCCTAAACTGTATTTTTGGCATAGGGATAGGAAAGAAAGAACAGTGTTGGAAGTTCTGCTTCGCCTTTGCTATGATCTGTATTTGCTATTAAATTTAGCTAGTCAATTTACCATTTTCATAACTGTTATTCCAGCTACACATCTTCCTTATGTTTATATCACAGCGGTGCTGAGTGCACTTCCCATATAATTGTACCATAGCCTCTTAAACATAGCCTCTGTTGTTCTTTTGAATGTACTATTTAAATGCAGACCATATGGGCCCTACACCAGTCTGCTTCAACTTAGATATCTACCAAGTTAGGGGAGCACACTCTACATATTGTTGAAAAACATAACAATTGAAGCCCCATTCAGTAGTCAGCTATAATACCAATTACTTGCAAATGGGAACTAAATCAATCCAAGCTCTATAGCAGGGTTTCTCAGCCTTGGCAACTTTAAGACGTGTGGACTTCAACTCCCAGAATTCCCCAACCAGCATATGGTGGTTGGGGAATTTTGAGTTGAAGTGTACACGTCTTAAAGTTGCCAAGGCTGAGAAACCCTGCTCTATAGTCTTCTCCAAATATTTAGTGATGAGACCATCACTGATCTGCCATCATTTTTTGTATATCTGGATAGGACTTAAGATCCAGTTGTAAACAAGCAGTTTCTGCAATGGTATTTTTTATATATAAATACAGAAAAAAATATAAATTACCAACAAACAGATCAATATATTTGCTATTATAATTCTAGGCCCTAAAAATATGTCAATGTTAGAGACAAAAAATTGATTTAGATGTTTTTATGTTGTACAAATGCACATTTTTCAAACAGGATATATATTGAACCATTCAGGTTGTGAATGATTATACATTACTGCTTTAATCTCAGAAAAGCTTTAAGCTTGTTTATAATCAGAATTCATTGCCTTTAACATTTAATTCCATTTTTCTCAAAAGATAAATTGTGGCTATACCACCTATTTAAAGCAATAGTTACAGATCTTTCCTCCAATAACTGATAGAAGTTACTGTTTCTACTGCAGAGTTCTGTATGCCTTCTGAAATACACACAGAGTTCCAGCACACACAGACTTTGCCATGATTTCAATGGAGGAGGCTTCTCTGTGGACATACACAAATGGAGAGATGTTCCTCCTTAAATTGAGATTTATGCCAGGAAGCATCACTGCAGAGTAATGATTGCATTTCTTCACTTCATTTCCCATTTTTTTTCCCATATAGATTCCACATATTAATACTATGAAAAACATTAACATTTTGATAAGGAAATAAACAGTAACATTCTCAAAAGGAAACAATGCATTAGTGTCAAACAGGAACTTTTTAATTACAGGCAAAAGAGTTCTCAGAAACCTCAGTAATACTTTGCCTGTTTACTTTAATTGGATTTTATTATTCTCCCAATCCCACCAAAAACACACAATGATGTACCACAGATCAAGTTTGCAAAACATAGGAAGAAAATACATAAAATTATGTACAGGCTGTCTGGGCATTCTAAAAAAAATAGCAAGTAAAAAATAGCATTTCCAGAAAGAGGAATATTATTAAAATAATACTGCAAAGCCTACAGTACAGGTAGTCCTTGTTTAGCAACCCCTCGTTCAATGACCATTCAAAGTTATGACGGCACTGAACAAGGAGACTTACAACCAGTCCTTGAACGTGCAGCTGTCACAGCATCTCTGCAGTGACATGATCATGATTTGAGTGCTTGGCAACTGGCTCACAATTATGACATTGCAGCATCTCGCAGTCACGTGATCGCCATTTGCAACCTTTACTGCTGGCTTCCAACAAGCAAAGTCAATGGGGAAGCCAGCAGTAAAATTGCAAGTCACAGTCACATAATATCACACTTAATGACCACACACGATGCACTTAACAACCACAACTGGAACTGCTGGAACTGCCATTGTAAGTCAGTGCGGTCACGTGATTTTTCGCTTTATGACTGCATCACTTAGTGACAGCGTTGTCAGTCCCAATTACGGTCATTAACTCAGGGCTACCTGTATCTAGTTATCATTTTGTTTTGGGTTTCTTGATTCATAAACTAAATAACAGTTCTGTACTAGAACAATAAGTCATGGGTATATAATATGCCAGGCCATAATCCTTATTCATATTCATAAGTTCTTGCTTTAAAAAATCATGTTAATGGTGATATTAATAAAGAAAACTAGTAATATTCACAAATCTGATATACTTATCCATTCAATGCATGGCAGCCCCACCCCTGAAAAAAAATAACCCAAACTAAATATGCAATGAATGGATTGCTAATTGCTAGCTTGAAAGACTTCTTTAGCTGTAAATTTCAAATATTTTCTTTGCATATAGCTACTACTTTGTGTATCTGGAAGAAAGCCCAGATTTAAAAAAAACATCAGATATGAGTCACAGATAAATGGGTGCTGAAGGCGGCACAAAAATGCACTTATCCAGCACCTTGATACAGAAAAGGGGGGAACAAGTAAAATATCTCCAACTGACATAAAAACAAATCACACTGTCAAGGAGAAGGAAATGTTCCCTTCACACAAAGATGTGCACAGGAGCCACTTCCAGAAGGGGCATGCTGTATGCCAGTGTTGTCCAAACTTGGCCACTTTAAGATGAGTGGACTTCAACTCCCAGAATTCCCCAGCCAGCATGGCTGGCTGGGGAATTCTGGGAGTTGAAGTCCACTCATCTTAAAGTGGCCAAATTTGGGCAACACTGCTGTATGCCTTTCAAAAGCCTGTAAGCCAAGTGAACACTGATGATTTCCTAGCTGAGAGAGCCACCACTCAAGAGCATTGTAAGATGGCTTCAGCATCACTAGCCCTAGGCAACTCATACCAACTTTGCTCACACGTTTTTCTGCTGCAATATTTGGCATCTCAGCAGAGGTTTAGTGAGTAAGCATGTAAATAATTTGTTAACTCAGGTTTATATGCACCTTCTAGCCCATGCTCTTAGTATATGTTTGATGCATTGTTTTTCCTAGGTCAGGTGAAAAACACTAGCTTTATTTAAGGGAGTGGGAGTGGGGCAAGGACCATTCTTGATTTTACACCAAGGATGGGGCAAGTGGGCAGGACCAAGACAATACAAATTGTTCTAATCTAACATGTAAAGTAAATGTCAAGTAAGTTTATAAATGTAGGGAATATATTTATTCAATAAGTTTCATCTTCTATTACATCTCCCCCCCACACACACACACACAAATACAGCAATTTTGGGAGGACTGGTAGATTTTTCAGTGTGGTAAGGCATCAGAAGGGATAAGCAGGCAGCCTGCATATTCAGTATGTTGCTTCAGGATCCATACACATATATACTGTAGGAAGAGAGCTGTTTGAGTCTATGGTAGCAAAAAATTAGGAGTCTGATAGCACCTTTTCTGACTCACACATTTTATTAGAACCCCTCTTTTTCCCACCCCTGCCTCACATCATTTTAAATCCCACAACAGTGTAGCCACTCTATGCATCTGATGAGCTCACAAAAGCTTATGTCTTTGTTAGTTGGAAAAGATACCACTAGACTCCACCTGATTTTTTTTTACACACATAGTACATCCCCCCCCCTTTTTTTTGTTTGCAAAGTTTCAGAAAAGAATACACATATACCCTTCCTCCCCACCCCACCCAAGTCTTCAGAATGAAGGTACAGTGTGTAGCCCACATTCTGATTTGGCTCCATGCCATACTGCTTATATGATTCCTTGGCTGGGATGGCTTGGGAGAAGAAACTCTGCTCTTTTTTTTTTTTTTTTGCTTTGTTTTGTTTTGTTTTGATATGAGCTGCAATGCCAAAATAGAGGGGAAAAATAAGAAGTTTGAACAAAAGAAGTTTAGAAAGGGATGGGCAGGTTACAAAGCTTCTCTGAGCTTTCCAGATCTCATTGGAGCAAAACATTAATTCAAACTTAGTTTTATAATCATAGACAGGGAAAATAATCAGAGATACACCTGGAATAATTAAAGAACTCACAAAGTTTTAGGCAGATGTCTGTATGGGTAAAGATTCAGACCCATCTAAGATCAATATATATTGGCAAAAGTTCAGCTTACATCACTGGAGATGGGAGCTAGGGCAATGCTAGATAGATCTACAGAAAGAATTAGGGGAGGCTTTTAAATATATGAATAAAGCATCTTAGCCTGATAGTTTATCGTAGAATTTTATCAACACTCTAAAGAATTTTCTTTGAACCATCTTTGCTTCAGATTAGCAATGATATAATGACAAGAGATAATTTTCCCAAGATTTGGAGAAAAACTTTACTGCTGAAAATTATGAATTGGTGAGTCATACCGTTCTATTTCCTAATGGGCCTCTTTAGCTCAGTTCTGGCTATCAGTGCAACATGGATAATTACAGAAATTTATTTTACTGACCAAATTGACTTTGTACCTGATATACGTATTTCTGATCTAATTTGGAAGTTTCTGAACATAATTCTCCAACTTGAACCTCTTTACTTCTCTGTAGTTTAAATATCTATAAAGCCATTTGGTAATCTGTATTTATTTGAAAGATGTGTTAAAAGCATACCAATCTGGCACATTTAATGTATCTATGATTATGAGGATAAATAATTTGAATCCTTATCCCTGTACAGGAGTAGAAGGCAGGGCATCCTATTATGCCCTTTATTATTTACTCTGACTAATGAACTTTGGGTGCAGCTCACGGAATAAATGAGGGAATGGGGGGTGCTGTTTCAAGTTAAAGAAACTTGGTTGAATTTGTATTGTGAATAATATGATGCTTGTGCTATCTAATCCACTGAAAACAGAAGCCTGAAAATATTAATTATTGGAATCTGAAGAGATAGTAATATTAAAGTACATTTTGCTAAATCTGGATTTATGTACTTTCCTATTCCCCTTCAAAATCAGCAAGTCTTCAAAACACCATGAATATTCATCATTGTCACAAGCAATTTCAATATTTGGATATTCAGATAGTAAATAATCTTACAAGACTATTTCAGACAAGATTCTTCAGTGATTGGTTTGCAATTCTTAAATATTTATCTCAATGAGGAAAAATTAGATCTAACTCGAAAGGGCAGGATAACTATGATAAAAATGATGTTACTTTTCTATGTATTATTATGCTGAGTTGCTGAAAAGCAACTTTTTTGGTGGCAAAGAAAAATGGAAGAATTTGTATTTCAGAAATAAAAAAAGTTTCTTTATTCCCATATGTTGATAGGGGGATAAAGGACACCAAACCTGAAGCTTTATTATGAAGCATATCTGTTATAACATTTAATTTAAATAAAGAAGAAATACACAAGTCATGGATGCAAATAGAGAATGATAAAGTTAATAATTAATTTGAATATATTACCTTTACTGAGTATGGAATCTATGATATTACAGAAGCTATAAAAAAATTGAAGTAATAAAAATAATTTCAGGTTGATGGAAACGAGATGTTTCTCACCCTCTTGTTTCTTTTTTCTTTGCTTATTGTTGTTATTTGTCAGTGTAGGGTTTTTTTTATTTTGGATCAAACTGATAAATCAAATAATTTCTTTAAAGAACATAGGACTTTCAATTATTATCATAAATCCTAAGTACTCTTTAAGCATTCTAATGAAATAATTCTACTGAGCGTCCCAGTGAGACAAGCACCACCTGAACCAGGCAAAATGCTACCTAGCCCTGAATGGAAAGTATGACATTTCCAAATTTCCAGATAATACAATAATTCTATACTGTGTATTGTGAGCAGATTTTGTTTGGAACCAGCTTATCTTTAATCTGTAAAATATATTCAGTAGTGAAGGGAAAGATTTCAGGATATGCTTATGAGCACTTTCTTCTTTTTATCATTATTTGAAGTGGTCCATGATTAAGCCCTGATATTGAGAATAGGGTGGGCTCAAAAATTCCAGAGTGGAGCCTTACTTCAAATTAAGGTTTGATTGAGACTGTAAATCTGAAATGGGAAGTTTGAAATTGCTAGAGTCGTGTATTTATAAAACCATATTCAATTAAGCTAGAAAAGTGCAATGTCTGTCATCATGTCATAAAAAGATGTGTTTTTCTCTCAGATTTGTTGTAAGGAAGCCCAGCCTATATTGCTGCAGATGGAAGCTGTTTTCAATCAGTTACAAGGAGCAATCCAATTACTAGATGGTTTAGTGCAGTAACTGACTCCAGCCTAATTTAATTTCTTTGGGTCTCTAAAGATCAATTGATCTGATTTGCTTCCCTCCCTAAAGGCTAGTTAGGGGGAAAAAAGCAGACTTAACTATCTGGAAATTAAATACAAAGCTTTGTCCCATATTGACACTATTTAGGTCAACCCAAAGACTCACTGTGTATGATGAATAAGAGTTCTGCAGGCTGTTTTGCATAGCAAAGGGAACAAACTAATGTCCCAAAAAATTGATAACACAAAAGTGTGTTTGCCTTAGGAAGCCTATTCATAAAATGGATTATCTGATTACAAGGGCAACTTAAACATCTACTTTTCAAAGTGTGAGAGTCAATCTGCCAACTATCTTTGCCAAGTCATGTAAATGGCATTTGAGACACTATTAGCTTTGCAAGTTGTCCTCAAGGTCCACCATTCAAAGAAAGTATTGAATTGTTACTGCATATAATATATGCACAGAAAAGACCTTCCCTACCGTGTCCTATTTGCTAGATTTATGGATTATTTTTGCATTAGAATCTTTTTAGCTGAATTTCAATATTCTCTTCTTTTTAGCTGAATTTTAAAACTCCACTCATGACAAGGAGACTGAGGTATTAAATTATCAATACTCAGGTGTTTTGAAGGCAGTAGCAAAATTTTTATTTATAGCTTTAGCTTATAGAAACCGTTTGGTGCCCTCAATGAAATGTTAACTTTATAGGGTATCTTCTTTTTACATATGTATCTACTATTACTTATGCATGTATTAATAGTGAACTGTATTTTAAATTCTGTGACTTAGTCTTGGACCCTAAATAAATAAAATAAATAAACTATGTTAGATTTATTTCCAAGTAGTTACTGGAAATTTATTCCTTTCTGATCTACATTTTTAAAAATCCTGATGCCATTGCTACCTTTAAAATTACATACTCATTAAAGATTTTGGAAAAATTAGCAGACGCTTCTAAGCCAGTAATTTATCTTTACTAGAAGCTGAAGTAGGTGAAAGTGATTCTATTTATGCAGCCATTGAAATAAAGTCCTTGACTGTTCTATTTCTGTAAACCAGCAACAGTTATTTTAAAGAATGTGAAATTACTCTCTGATGACCAAAAAATGTGATTAATACAAAAGAATATCGTGTTTTATATACACTGTACATTTTAAAGAATGCTCAGTATAAGGTTTTGTGATGTCTTACTTTTGGGGATGCAACTGAGAAATTAGAACATTACCTTATACGATTTGGATTTGTTCTACTATTGTTATGTTTTGGTCTAAAATCTATACGATAAGAAGAGCAATCACTACTTCTTAGTTAGTTCCTGGAATTAAGACACCAAGAATTATGAACTTTTTATGAATGTGCACATTGCAGAAGGTCTCAGCAATGCTTAAGAGAAGTTTATGTCAAGCACTCATTCCAAGCTACTGCATGAACTAATGCACCCCTTTAATTCTTAAAGAAAGCCATTGTATTGCTTCTCTGCAAGGCATCTTCTGGCAGGTCAGTAGCTCAACGTTTTTGGCTAGGTGCTATGCGTACAAAGCATCTTCTTCCAATGCTTCTAGCTGGTTACCAGAAAAAGCTTCTACACTTGTACAACATACGAGTGGAAGAGTGGAAGCCTCTTACAGCTCTTGGAATGGCAAGAAGATGCAAAATAACAAACTGCTTGTTGCCTTATTTCAGTGAGGAAAATTCTGTTTCCTCAATGACATAAAACACCTTACTGAATCAAAGCCAAGCCACCTTACACAGCACCACACATCAGCAATCTTATCACCTAAAATATGTGATTAAATTGCTTGCCCTCACCTGCTCTTTATTCATGCATGCAAATAAACAGATTGCATAAAAGCAGTCAAGCAAAATGCATCAGTGAACACATTCACATTACTTTGATCTAACCATGGAGGATCCCATTACAGAAAATACATATTGTCAGTGCTGTATGGCAGCAATTTTCTATTGTAACTTACTGAGCACATACACTGATATGTCATTTCTTTGAAAATGTTCCCTGAGAAAACTTGGAAGATTTACACCTACAGGAGCTGGCAAGCCAAGGCCAGAAATGATACATAGGGACAACTTAGTATTCCCTTTAGAACCTTTCCATGTGCATGAAAACTTTATAGTATGAGACACATTTTGAGTCTGCAGTACCTAATTAAGACTGCATGAAGTGATTTTTCTGAGCATTCATAATAGTAGTTGAACATTTCAGTAGCTTGGGTCAAATGGACTGAAATGACAGACACATCAGTGGTTCAAATATAACCAAAAAATATTATTTTTCTACAAAATCAGGCATATGTTTAGTTGCAGATCTGGAGCAGTCTTTCCCAGTCCTGTGCCTTGCTCTGGACTACAGTCCCCATAATTACCTGCCAGTATGGAAGCTAGACAAGAAACAAGATTGAGAGGCCCTATTCACGATCACTCATGCTCTGGTTGACTAGTCCAGCTGGACTATTGTAATGTGCTCTACATGGGGCTGCCCTTGAAAAGTATCCAGAAACTTCAGCTGGTGCAAAATGCAGAGGCACACGCAGTTACGTGTGTTTCTGGTAGAACACACATTACACCTCTGCTTTGCAGGCTGCACTGATTACCAGTTTCTTTCTGGGTCCAATTCAAGGTGCTGCTGTTGACCTTTAAAGCCCTACATGGCATGGGACTGGGTTGCCTGACCACCTCCCCCCAATTACATCTGCCCCAGATCCATCAGAGACAGCATGTTACGGGTTGAAGGAGCTACATTTGGCGGGCCTTAGGCAATAGGCCTTTTCTACTGTGGTGCCCACATTGTGGAATATTCTCCCCCCTGAGGTAAGCTGGCTCCATCACTTCTGATCTTCAACAGGTCCCTCAAGACCTGGTTCTGCCATCAAGCCTGGGGACCCCAGGGGACTGGAGAATTAGCCAGGTGGCTCCATTATTATTAAAATCCCTTCTCCTACTCCTTCTTTGTCTTAGCTTTGTTTTCTATAGTTTTTAATATCTTTAATAATAGTAATGATAATTTTAGGTATTTATGAATTGTTTTAGCTTTGTTGTACGCTACCGGAGTCACTTGTTTTGTGAGATGGGTGGCTATATAAATTGGACAAATAAATAAAGTAAATAAACAACCAACCAAAGGCAAGATGAATAGTGGGAGGTAATCGAAGAGGTTTTCTGCACTGCTGAATTAAAGTGTTATCCATCCATCCTTGAGTCAGCAGAAAACTATACCAGCATGAAATACATTGCTGATTCCTGTCCTGCCACTATTATGTCTCTTCTGACTTATTACTGAATAGTGTTGTCCTGAGAATGCCTTTGCAGTGTGTGCTAAGCAAATTGATTGGCTTGTTTCTCCAGTTTTGCTACCTGCCTCTGTAGCCCATCACCAGCTGGCATGAAAAAACATCCACTAATCACAGGGCTGAAGCAGGAATAGAACAGATCTGCCTGTAGGACACTGTCTTTCTTCTCTAGACTTCTCCCTGTGCCCCTCCCACACCCTATGTTGTTATAACCCAACAACAATGGACCCAATTTACAAAGACTCACAATCAGCTTGCTTAGAGTTTCTCCCACTTTCTATTCCTTTCTTTTTATGGGCTACAAATGCCAATTTCCAGATTCCTTTGAACAGGAGTCATTGGGGAGGGGAAGATCCAGTTGTTCCACTATTTCAGTCTTGTGCTAATCTAATAAGGGCTGTAGAGTTAAAGCACTTACAGTACTGCAGCTGAGCCCCCTAGAGCTATGGAACAATTCTGAGAGGCCCCTGACATGCTATTGTTAAGAACCACTTTGATGTTGTGGTTAAAGTATTGGCCTAGAAAGCAGGAGACTGTGAGTTCTAGTCCCACTTTAGGCACGAAAGCCAGCTGAGTGACTTTGGGCCAGTCACTCACTTTCAGCCCAACCCACCTCATAGGTGTATATAATATAAGAGGCAGGAGTATTAGGTATGTTCTCTGCCTTGAGTTATATATAAAAAAGGTGGGAATATTAATAATAATAATAACAACAGCAGCAGCAGCAGCAGCAGCCGCCGCCGCCACTGCTGCCCTTTGGGGGATGGCAGACTAAGCTGACCAGGGCAAAGACTGAAGGGGAGGATGTATGCCGACATGAACTTTAAACAGTGAATTAGCAGCACTCTGATCTTCTTGCTAGTGGTCAAGTTTAACTGCTGGTAAAATTTAACTGATCTTATATCTCTCCCAGCCACCATTAAATACCATCAGCTTAGGGCAGAAACACTAGTTTAACACCAACAGAGCCAAAGATGACATAAGGCTGCTTCACTCAAGGACTGGAGATCTGATGAAAGCAATGCCATGGAGATGCAGCAGAAAAAGGTGTTGCCAAGGTATGATTGTACTGTGCTGAGGTCCAAGTAGGGAAAGAACCATAGACATTGGAAAGAGTAATGAAGATTCAGAATAGCTCCATTTTTGCACTATTTATAGAGACTCCAAGTCCTCTTAAAAGCAAAGCACACTTCAAATGCTCAACTTCATGGGAACTAGAAATATATTTTCCAAGACAACTCTCCACCACGCTCATCACTCTATGATCTTATCTCTGTCAAATATACAACAGATCCTCATTACCTCTCAATATCTGTGAGTCTGGAAGAATCCCTGAATCCTTTAGCAAAAGGGTTGCTGTCAATTTTCAGCTTGGTTATCTAAAAACAGAAAGAGACAAGAAAGTCTTACAGCTTACAGCATGTTATTTAAACTAACCCATCTACAGCAGAATTGTGATTATTATTAGACAGAGACTGACTGACAAATTATATCTTCATTCATGCTAGAATTGTAATGAACTTGCTTATTTGGTTCACCATTCTGGAGCTAAAATTGTTGCTAGTTAGTGATATATTCTTATTTAATCCTGCTTAGAGTTAGCCCCTTGAAACAATTATGAGTATTCATCCTGAATAAAACAATCTGCATTTCAGTGGGTCTATTTCTAAGTCATTCAAGGAAGGCAATAAACATTGTTTTATTCCTTAAGCCTTTGGAAAATAATAGGTTGTTGTCTTTACAGGGATGAGGACTGGAAGTTGGTTATTTTCTGCTGAGGTCTTCCTCTTTTGATTTTACTTGTTTTTGAGGGTATCAGCTTTTTAACTGTTTTGTAGTTTTTGTTCTATTTTGCTCTATAAATATGGTTTTTAAAGCACATTTTGAAACAATTGTTAGAGTTCCTCCTCAAGAAGATGCATGCCAAGTATGAGAAAATGTTGGGGCTGTGCAGAGTTTGACAATTATCTGGAAGATGTGCTCTGGATCTTTCATGAGTGCAACACTCCTCTGCTATTATTAAAGCTGCTTTGTGCAGAAGGCTGAAAAAACATACTGCTGCTTTAAAGAATCCATTCTTAATGCAATTCCTAAAACACTGTGCTATGCTTCCACAAGTTTGAAACTTCTTCCTTTAAATTATTTTCAAAACATGTACAACCCTTATGGAAAGTATTTTAGTGGAATGCTGCATGTGCTTAGACTATTCAAATTACTTTTATTCAAAGCAAACATAGAAGGCAGCCTTTGTTTAGGCAAAACATTCAAGCTATTTCACAGAAACCTAAAATTCAATAAATCTAGCCCTCCCCAAATTTCAGTAAGGATTTGTGAAAAGGCTTGGTATGCTTTCTTGTACCATTGTAAATCAGTGTAACATAACTGGAACTTGGTACATTTATCATAGCCAGAATGCACCAGAAATCAGATCAAGTTAATAGATTCAACCAACTGTTCTCTTGCATGTAGAGAATGTCAACAAAATGGTGGATTGAGATACCTTGTGAAATAAAAACAGAATGGAATTGCCTGAAATATACTGCACTTTAAGGCCACTATACACAGAAGAAATTTCTCAGCCCCTTGGGGGTAAAGACGTAATTTTCCTAACATAATAACTGGTCATATAAAAGTAAATCATTGGCCTTACGGTAGAATGTTCTAAAAGCCACCCAGTCAGAATAGAACTGTTAATTTTCCCCAGTAGGGGATAATATGAAAAATGGGCTTGCATTACTGTCATGAATTCAGTACTGTTCATTGACAACTGCTATACAAATTAAGAGATTTCTGTAAAAGAGATGGTAAATGAGCTATTACAGACAAGAAATTCCTATTCACCTACTGGGGAAAATTAACAGTTCTATTCTATAGTAAAATTCAGTTTGCCTTTAGAAAAAGAAGCAGTTTGGTTAATGCTATTGGATAATGTACAGACACTTATCTAATGTACAGACAATTTTATGAAGCCACACTTAAAAGGAAAAGGGAAAAAAATCAGTTCCCAAATGAATGATGAAAGCATCTCCAAGAAAGCTTGTCAAAATGAAAGTTGACCTACAATTCAACTCTCTTGCAGTGGCTTGACTGTTTAAACAAATGCCTGACCTTTAAATCTTAAATGTGAGATAGTTTGTTGAAAGTGTAATGTATTTAGCCCTTATCTAATAACCTGCAGAAATGTAATCATCCCCTTTAAAACCAGCACTGAAAGAAATGGTAAAAATAAGAGAGGTTCCATCTTCATTAGTCATAGATACTATGACAGCATCAATCTCCAGGATTTTCAGAGAAGTTCCGCTGGGAAATTCAACAGTATTTACATTATGTACTTCAGAATCAAAACAGCACTTTTAAAACTGCTATATCAAGGCAAATGCCTACTGTTCTGCAGAACCAGCATATGCACCAGCAGTGGCTACTCCATCATTTTTAACTGGAGCAGTACATGTCCGTGTGTATAAAATATTTGAAATCATGGAATATTTTAGGTAATGCTCATTAAAAATATAATTATCCTAACCCACCAAGATAATCCAGATGTGGAAACAGACTTCAGTATTGAATCAGGCTTCCAAATGCTATAGATATGTACAAAAAAGCTTGCATACAACAATGGGCCATATCCATATGTTCAGAACTACTCTTCTCATCCTCACACCGTTCAGGCATGTTAATATTACAGCATGACCACTAGAATTCTGGGAATTATACTCCCATCACATCTAAAGGGCAGCAGTTTGTCAGAAAGGTCCTCTCTAAACCTTCATTAGGAAAGGACAGCATAAGTCAGGAAAGAACACATTTTTTTCAGTATTTAATGCATTATCATTGTGGGTTTACTGGGAGGAAGAATATACAAATTTTACTGTTTCTTTTCCCCATGATGTAAAAGACATTGACTGGCTTTGGATAACTGCACCTTGAACTGAAGGTGAAAGCATTATACAATATTTTACTTTGTCTCAGATATGAAAACTATCTTAATCCAGTTGTAACTAGATACCACTGAACTCAAATACCTGAATAATGGTGCAGCCCTGTGGCATAAGGCAGACCATAAAGTGCATATTTACTCAAAAGTAAAAACCATTGTATCAAGAAGAACTGACCCCCAGCTAAATATGGCACAGCTTACTTCTGAGTAAGTATGTATAAAGAAGCCCTATTTGTATATCAACCAGGAGGTGAGTCCAGACTTTGCTGAACTGCAACACCTCTCATCCTTATGTTTGCCATGCTGGTTGAGGGCTGCCAAGATTTCGAGTGCAGCAACAGTTGAAGGATCATGGTTTTCCATCCTCCCTGAGTTAGACTAAAGTGGTTGCTTCCTGTTACTCTGGCATTACATTTATTTAAAACCTATTCATTTTCTGTAGCACTTGTTTGTTTTTTTTAAAAAGACAACAACAACTCAGGTACCATCTTAGAAGAGGCACCTTTTAATCTCAAACATTTATGCTGAGGTTATAAAACCCAGTAAGTTAAAATAATGCATCAGCATCAGGGAAATCTGGATAAAAACTAGTAGTGATAACAAACATTTCAACCCAAGAAAAATGCAATCCAAGTCTTCAGCAGTTTTGTAAAAACACAACTCAGGGGAAAGCCAATGCCATGGAAAAGAAACAAATCTTGAAGGCCTTCCTAAAGGCCACAAATGAGGACATGGATTGGTTTCAATGGGCAGCGCCTTGAAGAGACACAACTTGCAGGAAGGGCTCTCTCATAGAATCATAGGGTTCAAAGGGATCTTGGAGGTCTTCTAATCCAACCCGCTGCCCTCTCTCCTTGTAGTCTATATCCTGATGCCTTTAGGCATCCAAAGAAGCAGAAATATATGTACTTAATGAGATTTAACTGTGAATAAACACAACAAAATTGATGATACCTCAGGCATAAGGAGTGGAAACAGAAATGTATTCTAACCAGGGATTATGTCTGCCTCTGGATTTGATAGGACTGTTGAAACTGGGATAAGACAACATTCCTGGTAGGGTCACTAGATCTGGTGCAAAAATCTGGATGATCACTAGAGGACAACAAAGAAATCCAGAAAACTCAAATTCTTTGTCCCTGCATAAGTGGTTTTAGCATTTTTGCAATCTAAATCTAGTTGCCCTAAAATATTGCACTCTATCATCCCCCAGGATCTCAAATAAAGCCCCAATTTCTCTTTGTCTTTTTTCTGGACAGGTGGGCACATTTCCAAACGAACCACAACCAAGATGCAGCCAGTTGCAGTTTAAATAATCACTACGGGGTCAATGTGAGACCAATATCTGTTCTTGGAAATAAAACTAGTGCTACAAACTGGTGTATACCTTCAGTGCATGCTAACTTCCATTATATTGTTTAAATTATAAGTATATTTAAACATAATTAAAATCAGGTGGGGAAAAGAGCATAGGAATCACCCAAAGACAATTCATAGAATCAGATTGCCATCCCTACTTTAGAAATCACAGATGCTCAGTTGCTTCTTGGTTTTATCACTAAGATTTGGTTTATAATCCCACGAGCATCCTTATGCTCTTCTTTGCACCAGTTTCTCTAAATCCTTTTCTAAAGTATGGATCCTAGAACTAACATCAGTGTGGGTTCTGGCCAATGTAGAAAAGAGAAGGACTATTATTTTCGATGATTTGGAAACAGTCTCTCTATTGATATAGTAAACATTACTTATGAATTTTTAAAATAGCCATGTCACATTGCTAACTCATGCTCAGTTTGTGATCAACTACAGTTCCAGGCAAATATTCACATGTAGTATTAGCAAACCTTGTATCTCCATCCTATATTTGTGCATCTGATTTCTTTTCCCTAAGTAAAGAATTTAGGCAACTCACTCAGTTGTGGCAAATTTGATAAGCATTACTTCTGAGCCATTAATGAAAATATTGAGGAGTGCCAGGCCCAGAATATAGAAAGGTTCTGGAACAGCTTCCCACTTCCAATAAGACCTCACTAATGCTAGTTACCTGCACCAGTAAGCCAGACTTAGGTTTGGGGAAATCCAGGGTATCGCCTCCTCCTTCAGCTGGATCATGCATGCTGTCTCACTGTGTAATCAGAAAGCTCAGACTTGTCTATATTAGCAAGGTGTTGGAAAAGTCTGCCTCTTTCAGATATAAGTAGTGGTCTTGTGATTCTCCAACAACACCTCCCCAAATGACTAGGATGCAAGTACATCCAGGATCAGAGAAGGGTTATTCTGACATAGCTTAGGAAGTATGTCAGAAATCTATTTTGAGATTTTGCAAAATAGAGGGGAGGAGAAAAACATCCTTGATTCCAAGCCTGCCTGTGGAGGGTTTCAGTTAAATTAGCTCAAGAGAAGGCATTCCCCATATTTGTTGATAAACTGCTTCCTGGGCCAGTCTAGAAAATTATTCAAAATGTTAAGGAAAACGAAGAGAATTCTAAATAGGCTTTGAAAAATGGCATTAATCAAAATGAAGAATTCAGGAATTTTACAATCTGGAATCTAGGAAGAGCCCATAATTTTAATTTTAATTTTACCGGGCTATTCATTTAATTATAATAAATGATTAATTATAATAAATAATCTCAGGCCATCTCCCTTTTAATTTCACAACAGTATCTATGGCGTTGATCAGTTAGATGGGCAGCATTTGTGCTGGTTGTCAACCAGCTACAGCCTATGCAAACACACAATATAGGCTAGTTTTGAAATTGAGCAAGAATTGATTTTTGTTGCTGCAATGCAGCTTATTTGAAGCCAGAGTAAAGTTGATGTTTTCTTTGCAATGCCCTAGCTTTGTTGAGCTTCTGGTGGTCTATTTTCCTGTTGGAGAGAATTTTTGACTCATGAACTCAAATCAGCCTCCTTCTTTCTGTAGAAAAACACAATTCAGCTGCTGCAGTTTCACAGTAAAATGCTACTATTTCTTTTAAATGCAGCAAAGGGATGGATTAGTTTTGCAGCTTTCTGCCAAAGAAACCATTGAATTCCATGAACAAAAGGGCATGTATAGGGAATAGCAATAGCAAAATGTATCTTATTCTGCTTTTGTGGGATCATGGGAGTTTTACAGCTCCAGGCTGGCAGTGATTCAGCACTAGATATTGTCATTTTTACATTGTACGAATGGAGGGAACACTTCAATGCTATTTAGAGAGGAGATGAAGCAGTTGCAGTGTGGAAGCACCCTGAGAGATGGTGAGCGGCCCAAAGTTACATCTAATAAACTTGGTGGCTGACAGAGATTCTCCAACATTCTACCCTTTGTGCCCTATGCTGGTCTTTTGAGGAGCATAATAATATAAGGGAGAGCCAGTTTGGTGTAGTGGTTAAGGCACCAGGCTAGAACTCGGGAGACCATGAGTTTTAGTCCACCCTAGGCCCGAAGCCAGTTGGATGACCTTGGGCCGATCATTCTTTCTTAGCCCTAGGAAGGAGGCAATGGCAAACCACTTCCAAAAAACCTTGCCAAGAAAACTGCAGGGGCTTGTCCAGGCAGTCGCCAGGAGTCAAAAACTGCCTTGAAGGCAATAATAATAATAATAATAATAATAATAATAATAATAATACTACTCTGATTTTTACCTTCAGACATTGTAAACTGTTATTAAAGTTCCATATTTGAAAGAAAATGAACTATACTGTATATTACACACATTTCAACATTTCAGCACTGTCTTCTGCAATATCCTTCAACTGGGTGATTTCCAAATGTGTCAGGACTGTAACACTCCAATTTCCCTGCCAGCTAGTTAAGAATTCCAAGAGCTGCAGTCCCAACATCTTGAAAGCACTCACTGAGGAAATGTGCTTCTCTGAGGAACTGATATATGGCACTGCCAATATATGTGAATTAGAAAGTTTCCCATTTAAAAAAAAATGCACATTTTAGATTGCAGTTAAGAGGCACATTCTTTGATCTACTATCTAAAAAATCATTTAGTTTTAATTCATGTATGGGCAACCTGTGAGCCTCCAGGTGTTGCTACAAGTTCATCCCTGGCCATTGGTTTTCCTGGTAGGTGTTGATAAAAGTTGCATTTTAACAAAATTAAGAGGACCAGAGGTTTCCATTCCTGTTTTAGTGCCTTCAGCAGACTTTACCTAGTGTGTTCTTGCAGGAGTTACTAATCTGGTATGTCTCCTGATCGGAAGGGAATAGTTCAAAAAGTGATCCAGGAAGATTACAGCAGGCATCTTCTCTGAAAGCAAGCAATTATGGCATATAATCAGAAGTGATTGACTTTTCCAATTAGCTCAACAACATGCTGGTTTTTATAAACCAGTCCTGTTCCTTGTCTCCTTGAATTGGCAGAAATGGGGTAGTTAAACACACACACATATTCCAATCCAAGATTGTTAGAAACTCTGAGGGCTGAAACATATAGCCATCCAAAGCTGAGCCTCTATTCTGCTTCTTGAGTGGCTTTGTTATGATCAATGTTTTGTGTTGACCTCCACAATCACCTTATGTTAGTCAATTGCAGTAGCAGCTGAAGAAGAACCCCAACTTTAATTCTGAAGAAAAAAATGATACCCTAATCTGACACATGCTCCAGATTTGTGTAAGAGATCTATATCAGTTTTCCACACAACATTATGTCTCCAAATATTACTGCAAATGCAGGGGAGAGGGGGATTATTTTTTTTTATAAGAAATTGGTGTAGCATTTTGATTCAGCTCAGCAGCATATTCTGAAGTAAGGTCTTGTCAATAATATTTTTTTTAAATTAATACTGTCATATTTAATTAGAACCTCAGAACTGAAGCTCTGCACTGGCTAAGTATTTCTACATGTTATTTTTGTCAGGTATGACATGTAGGAACAAGAAGAGGAGAAGGACAGAAGCTAGAAGTACCCTTAAATCAGCCTATAGGCCTATTTTTAGTTAAATTAGACCCTACTCAATTGCTCTGTTTATATGTGGGTAAAGGAATAGGGATCATTTTGTCCTTTCTGCCCCACTCTGAGTGTGTTTGCATGACTCAGCCTCTCTTTCTGTATTTCAGTTAGGTAGAATTTACAAAAGAACAGCATTGACAATAGTTAGTGGACTGGATGAAAACACTCACCAGTTGGTTTTGGTAGGCAGTGACAGCTGTAAACACTGTCTCTGGGAATATAAATGTCCTGAATTCTTCAGATTTCAGGTTAAGCAAGGAAGCTGTATGATCCTTCTTTTTGATGATATGCACTCTAGGTTGATATTTGTGCATTGAATTCAATATTATCTAGAGAAGAAAAGGAGAGAAAGCAGAGAGTCACTTTTGATCAGCAAATTATCTCATCTCATCTATCAAAACTGCTACATTAGAAGAGGACAAAGAAGGCACACCAGATACCTGGCTAGTATCAGGAGAAACCATGGATCAGTTGGGTCCTGGTCACAGCCCTGGGCACATTCTAACCTATACCAGTTGCCAAAGATTAATTCCATTCTATTAGGTTCAATAAGATGAAGGATGCTAAAGGTTTTTTAAATGGGGGGAGCCAAAAGCATACAAGTTTCTCCCCCTTAGTTTTTGTCACTCTAGCAGATTCCCAACAGGGTTTTGGAGGTCTCAGAGATACCGGTGTCAGAACACTTCAAAACAAAAGGTAAGATTATTTTTACTTAAGTTCCCATTGAAATAAATTAGAAGGTCATTCTCATTTTCTCATATTTATTCTTGATATAACCAGACATACAATATTTATCCTGGATTGAAAATACAGTGATTGGCATTTTACATCATAGCTGCAAAAACCTTTGGGCTAAGGGTCACACATGACATGCTGCGCCAACATGTGGGCAGGATCAGGACAATTGTGGCTGAGTTTAATTAAATATGGAAACTCAACTGAATGTAATATGACTGCTCCCAATATATTTAATACTTCCTTGCTTCTGTCACTCAAAGCTATGGTGGGCCAAATGCAGGTTGCATTCTCAAGCTTTGCACACTAGCAGGTTCCAACATTTAGACTTATTTTATCACTCTTCAAAACAGATCAAACAAAAAGGAGACAGGAAAATTATTTTCAGGAAAGAAACTTTAAATAGGAGGAAAACTGATAAGTTAGGTGTTGCAGAAGGTCTTAAAATGGGGTTTCAGAGCAGAAGAATAAATGCTAGAATCTTTTCTGCGGTATAAGATACAGTTCCATGCCCTGTCCCCTCCTTTCAATCCATGAAATTTTACAGCCTTAAAGGTTACTTAATAATCATAGGAGCAACCATTGCCATTTTGGGCATTTCCACAGGTGCAGCAGCAGGAGCCTGAGGGTGTAGCACTGTTTTCCCTTCCCACAGGACCAGGTACTCACGTGACCATGCTGATCCAGTTCATTGTTTGTTAGCTTCACTTTTTCAAAGGATACCATCTGCTTCAGCAATTGTTCCCCTGTAAATGGAGAATCTGGATGCACATACAGCCTGGGAAGCCAGACAACAGAGCCCATCAAGGTCCAGAAAGCAGATAGAGAGACAGAGAGATAGGTAGATGCATTCCATAAAACATCAGCACTTAAACTAGTAGGCATCACCCTCAAAGCTTTAATTCAGCTTGCCTAACTAGGTTTGGACTCTTCTCTAATCCCATATAAAAGAAAGAAAATAGCCAAAGAACAGATGTAAATCTAAGTGGCACTTAGTTTTAGGTGGAGAAACATGTTGGGACTGGGGGAAAATATTCAACCACTGGATTTTGCAAGATATTTGCCCCAAACAAGTGAACTGAATAAAAACAACAGAGCTGATAGCCTTTTTTTCTATTATTATTATTATTATTATTATCATCATCATCATCATCATCTTAGTTTTCTGAACATTGGCTCTTTGGGTTTTTGCATTCTGCTTATTATTTTTCCTTACTCTTTTTCATTGTGGCTCATCTTTCCTAATCCTTTAATAATTTCAAGTGATGATTTGTCTAATCTGGATAGGAAATACTAGTTCACATTTGGAATTGCAGGGGTGGGTGGAGATTTGAAAAGATAAATCTTTTTTGCAGTATGTTATTATCGCTTAAAAAGAGGGGAAGTTACCTGTGTTTGATGAAATTAAAGACATTTCCCTCCAACGTGCCTCCAACAATGATTACAACCACTGCTTAGTGTTAAAGCACATTCTTTTTATGCTCAAGATGCCCAAGTAAAGCTCCAGGAAAGATTCCTGTTATAAATCTGGAAACCTAGCAGTGTGTAGGTAGGTAGCACTAATTCTGTTATGGTGTGATTCTATTATGGTTTTTCCATTAACTTGATTATTAAGATATAAATTCTGTGGCCTTTATGCATCAATCTCATGAAATGATCATGGAAGAATAATTTCATATTAGATGATCCAAGCAGATTTCTTTTACCAACAATCCCAGCAGTGATTGGTTGGTTGGTTGGTTGGTTGAGTTTATATACACCAGATTCACAGTGGACTCCTGGCACTTTGCATTTCCAAAAAATATTGATTCAAAGCTCACATAAGTTAAAACATCCACAATAAAACATCTATACATTATTATTCATAAAAAATATTATGAAACCAAATACCACTGGTTATTGTGACTCTGATTGAAAGATGGCCTTTTTTGCATAAAGCTCAAGATTTTTCAACCAGAAGAAATCGTGTAAATTGAAACAGGGTTCAGGAAGTAAAATAGTATAGTGTTTTCTACTTGCATAGTTTTGATCCTGGTCAGGGTGTAGAGAAGACTTCATTCCATATCTTTGCTCTGATAAAATTCTAGATCCATATCTGTATACAAATGAGGATGCCTCACTGAACACAGCATGGCTTGCTTACAAGCACACTGTGGATAAAATGAAGCTGCAGAGCAGCAACCTCCAGTGAATTCCATTGAAATTAACAGGAAACTCTAAATAAATATGACCAACATAAAACAGACTCACCAAGTACTTCATCTACTGGTCTGCATCAAAAATAAATGTTTCTATTTAAGGCTATTATTTCCTGGGTCTTTAGGAAGCTCAGACATATTTTTATCTCATCATGAATGCTTAATGTTTCCATATATTAAGCATGTTCTCTGCTATCTTTTTGTCCAAATAGACTATACTGTTTCTCTCTCCCTGCAGCTATTCTGTTCAGGGCTTGAAATAACAACACATAGATCACATAAGCATTTTCCATTGTGATGCAGGAGTTAAAGTGGCCTTCTCCAAGTGCCTTCCAATTATGACCGACAATATCCAGTCGCCCTTGGAGAAAATAGGTTGAAGAAGACTGGGAGAAGCATTGGAAAAAGACAAGGGAGACAGTCTATAAAGCTTACTTGCATTCTCTAACCCTCATAGGTGTTTACAAAGATCAAACTGGGGGCAGCCATGAATGTTGTCTTGCACTCACTGAAAGAAAAGCTGGGTGTAAAGGGCAGGGTGGGGGCCAACCTAGCAAGAACCATAGGCAATACAGTCAGTGCATAAACAAGAAGTGGAGCAAAGTGTTGTGACTATCTTTTTCCCCCTGTTGACTAATAATTATTTGGCAGAGCAGTAGCTCAATCTGTACAACACTCTTACCATGGGTTGTTAAGAGCAAAGAGTTGCTTGCTTCATTCAGGGAAAAAGTAAACACTCTGTACATGCATTCAAGCTACAACACAAAATGTCACAAAAGACAGAAGAGATACCTGCAAGCTAGAACTTATAAGGCTGGCATGCCTTTCAAACATTTGGTTGGGTTAAGAAAGCCATTTAAGCAATGACTCACAATAGATTTGTTTTCCCTGAAAGAATTTTAACCTCATGCCTGCACAGCATACACACACACAAAGTTGTTTCACATGTTGACAGCAGGAAAAGAAGGATTTAATGGTCATCTGTGACGAAGTTTTATGAATGGAAATGCTTTCAAGTGATGCTGGATAATCCTTATTCATTACAGAGTTGGCAGTTGTAGTGCTGAAAGTTATTTCTGTGTCGATGATGCAGGGAACGCTCGAGGCTGTGCATGTCAGCAAAGCTTACCTACATCTGTGACTTTCTCTTTCTGAGCATCCCTTATGGAAGAAATGAATGCACAGGTCTTTCTGAGAGCAACAAATTAATTTAATTTCACCAATTTGCAAACCACGCTCACCACTATTTCAACACTTTTAAACATACATTTGGAAGTAAGAGTTTTAGAATCAGAGCTTCAGAACCCAGATGGTAATCATGGAAAGGTGAATGTAAAACCCCCAGGGCTTAAGGACAGAGCCCTGTTCTTTCAGTTTAAGCCACTGAGAATTTCAGTTTAATCTGCAAAAAGCTCAAGTTATAGGAGGAGCAAACACATCACACTAAAACCAGTCAAGGCTAGTGCAATCAGAGGGCAATCCGAAGGCACCATTTCTAAGATTTTTTTTCCAGAACCATGCATACCTAAACAGTCTTCCCTCTAAATGCTCCATGGTGTTTATGATGGAGCCTGTGATCAATGCAGCTACAAAGACTGGAAAAAGGCATTAAGAGTTTGTTAAGGTTTTGACATTTGTGAAAGACATCTTGTTCCTGGCAACTTTCTTTACAATGAAGTCCTGCCTTGTTCGGTAAAGATTACTCCTCAGTAAATTAACCCAAACAACAGCCTCTCAGTTATGCATATCAATTGAGACTAAAAAATAACAGTAATAGAAGGATAACTAAAAAGTGTGATCTGGAAAATATCTAGAAAGAACAGCATATCATGCTTTCCCCTGCTTCTTCTGGTCACTTATTTTAATACAACAAAAATATTAAGGAAAGGACAGAATAGTTGACCAATTCATTACTTCAGTTTACATATTAGAAGTAAGACTTTTTCTTATCGGTTAACTTATGCCAAGAGATTTTAAGTATTTCAATAGCTGAGGAGAGACAGAAGTGTATATGCAACTGTTCCACTAAAATCTACTTCCATGTCAATGGAAATACATTGGGTATCCATAGACACTTTTTTCCTGCTTGTTGAGCTCCTGCTGTGAGTTTTTAAAGCCAAAGAAAATATTAATGGCAGAGGTGTGTATGTGTGCACGTGTGTCTGCATGCATGTACATTACGTGCAGGTGAACTAACCTTGCAGGCAGAGGGGGGTCTGCTTTGCCAGCAACCAGCCAGGAAGATCTATGGTAGGCGTATCTGTATCTCTTATTGTCCACTGGAACTATATCCATGAGCACAATGAACTTGGCTTCTGGATCCACGCCAGAAAAGGAAACCCTAATGGTTGGAAACATTCTTCTGAAACAGAAAGAAGCCAATGAGAAAATGAATATGTAAAGAAGAAACTTAAGAAAAAGAGAACCCCCTTAAAACCGATAAGAAAACAGACCTCGTAGTATGGCCATCAGAGAGAGAGAGAGGGAAATTCCAACCGTGCCTGTAATCTTTCTGTTTGGGGATGTTTAAAATAAGCCATATCACCATGCAGTATACACTGACTGAAGGCATTCCATTCATTGTAAACATTTTGAATTCATATAAGGGGAATGGGCTCAGACTGTGTTTTGATTGACACATATGTCCGCCTTTGTCCCTTCCAGTCCTACTGGCATGCCAACTGCACAAAATAAAAAGAGGGGAGGCAGGTAAACATCTCAGAAGACAATGGGGATCCTCAGGGATTGCAGACACTTTCAAAAGAGAGGTAATATAGCAATCAACTGAATAGAGCAGTGTTTCTCAACCTTGCCCACTTTAGATGGGTGGACTTCAGCCAGGGGAATTCTGGGAGTTGATGTCCACCCATCTTAAAGTGGACAAGGTTGAGAAACACTGGAATAGAGACTGTGCAAACACAGAGGGTACTTTTGGTGAGCAGCAACTTGTAGGCACAGAGCCTAACATTGCCATCAGTTGTGTATTTCCCCACACATCTAGCCTTACAATATAGAAATGGTTGTAACTCTGGGCCTTGGAGAAACTGCAGCAGCATAAGTCATTTAAGCTTCCATGACATACCACATCTGAAGCAAATAATTATTCTACCCTCACAGTGCTGCACACATGTGAGGAACAATCTGGTGCCAGTAGCCCATTATCTTGATTTCCACTTCAGAAATGAAAGGGAGGTTTTCTACAGCAGGAGGTAGATGGGAGTCAGCATACTTGCACTGGATATTTAAAAAATGTTTTATTGATCTGATTGATTGGTTTTGATTCATATCTTGCTAATTTCCCCACAACTGCAGAGGAGAAGCAACTTTCTTGGTGTGTATCCCTCTACTTTTTAAAATCTTCAGCATTTTAAAGGGGGAAAACAGAGAAATCTTTGAATAAAGATTTCAAAAAAAGTAAAATGATGTAGAATTGGAGACTTGCAATTTCAGTGCACCATTTGCTGGGTTTTCATAAAACCCTTTCAACTCATATTAACACAAAGCAGGTTTCCTCAATGAAAGCAGTAAACAGAGATGTTGTTTGAGAAACCTAGAATTTTCTGAATAACGAAACCATCGCTCTCTAAATGCTGAAAAGTGCAATCTTCCTACTTCAGAGATGTAAATTTTGAAAGAGCTATCTGAATTTCATATATCTGTTGTGCAACAATTCAGTCTGTCTTGCACTAATGTCATTTCATCCATCACATTTTTTTTCCAGTATGAATACTGGAATTCTTGTAGCTTGTGACATCTGTCAGAGAGATATGCTTGGCTGTGTGTCTTAAGGAGTTTGGACACTGTGAAATAATCTTACAAAAGTTCAATGTGTGAAATAGTCTTACAAAATTCTGGAGATGCCCTAGGAAGTGAGAAACAATTTTGCTTCCAAATATGAGTCCACATTATCAGAACCATAAAATATTGTCCTGAGAATATTTTGCCCTAGAACACACAAACACACACACACATATATATGGCACTGTAGGAAATTGTAAGCAGTTGGATTTGAGAAACATGAAATGCAAAAAGTACAACAGTCATTACCAGATATTTGCAGATATTTGAATTATCAATCCCAAACTACTTTGAGAATGGCCACCATTAATAAGGTAATTATCTGTGTCTGCAATTTCTTCATTTTATTTACCTCCAGCTTGATGTCACTGCTTACAATTGTCTCTTCCACACTCTGCATCACCTGATGCATTTATGAAGTGCAATCCAAACTATTAAAGGTTATATTGTAACAATAATATTCAGTGCTGTTGTTTTAACACACAAACTCAGTTCCCCCTTTAGAGTTTATGATCAGGGTGATAATTCAACATACAGTACTCCATTTCTTTATGTTCCTTTTTCATTAATTAGCTCTTAGGCTTCCTTACAGTTCTCATGTCTGTTATGAATTATGCCGTTATCAATAGGCAGTGCCAACACATCTTATGACTCCTGCAGACCATAAGAATGTCTGTCAGACAACTCTGTGAAGAACTTCCATAATTAGTATCTAAAACTTGGTGCATTTGTCTCAAGCAACTTGTGACCAAGGTTAGGCTTGGATGGGGTGCCAGAATATTTTACAAGGATCTTTCAGGCAACCTCTTCCAAATGTTTTAAAAAAGAAACCAAATAAATCCTTTGCACCTGCAGTGTAATTTACACTTTTAATTTAGTGTGGCTTAATGACTACTATAAATGTCTTTTAAAACAGAGCAATTATTGAAAAACAGAGTTTTTCCCCTACCAGTGTTGAACATTAGGAAACTGAACTACAGGAGACTCATTGTGAAAATAAAATGACAAGGAAAGAGTTAGGAATTAGTCTGAGTCCATGGAGGGAAAATGGTGTATTAATAACATCAGGTGAAAGCATCAGATTGCCTTTCTTTAGTTAGTCCCACTGATTTGCAAGGATGACTGTACCAAAAAGCAGGATGAAAATAACAGAACCAAGACCCAGAATGACTCCATTCTCTCATATCAGTCTCTAATTTAGAATGGGTTGATTTTTATTATTTTTTTGCCAGGCCACTATAAAGAAGGTAATCTTTATAGTTTTTACCATCACATTTAAGACCATGGCTAGTATTTAGCTACTTAGTCAAGTTACAAACTGAGCTGATGCAGAAGTTCTAGTGAGAAATAAACAAGGGCATTAAGTTGTCCTGCCAATTTCTTTTAGGTCTGGATGGGACTCCTATATGAAGCAGATGCTAATGGCAGAAACAAGAAAACAATCTAACAAAACATGTGAACATTCTTTTTAATGTTATACATTTTGGCCTAAACAATGTCATAACTGTTCCATTTATATACAGATTTGGGGGGGGGGTATAATTAGTGGCAGAGTAGAAGCAGTGTTGCAGAGTCTCCTGTAGGCACCAATATTTAATGAACATTTTGGATATGATTCTATGCAGAACACAGAGGCTTCTTGACCCTGATGAATTTATTTTTCCAAAATGTAATGCTGGCCTTGCTTTCCTAGTTCGTAAATAGAGTACATATTGAACTACAATTCCCATCACTCACAGATAACAAACTTATTTAGTCCAATGCATCCTAAAAGCAATGGTTGTTGCTATGAACTCACCAGTTGGGGCTGAGAGGACTAATAGGTCAACATATCTAAAGTCTGGGATGGCTGTTTTGGTCTTCAAAAGCACCTCAATTCTCTTTGTTGTTTTGACTGCAAGAAACTAAAAAAGCTACTCCTCTGGAAATTGCTTATGATAAAGTTCTCTCAATCTCCCCTTCCCCATTTTTAAAATTTATAAATTTTATTCATAAATTAGATTTGTTCCATTAAAATTATGGTTACTTTTACAAAGATTTTAATTTTAGTCACTTTGATGTTTTAGTTGAAATGTACTTTTCTTCTCCCTCAAATGCCTTATTTTTTAAAAAATTTCCCCAAATAAAAGTTCAAGTGAACGTTTGCACCACATATTAATATACCAGTTTAGTATAGATTCCATCTCTCTTCTCATATTGAAACAGAAAGTAGTGTGAGATGATTTCTGATGGCTTGCATTATACATTAATGAGCCACAGTAACTTTTCAGAGGCTGCTATGGGTTACAAGGGCAAATATCCAATGCATGTTTATCACTGTGAGACTTTGACATCAACTGACTATTAGTGCTTGTGTGAAACAGACATCACAGATCAAAAACAGACAAAAAAAATCATGTTATCTGACAACACCTCAAATGCAACACTTTTCTGTGGTGGCAATTCACCCATTCAGCTGTGTGTCACTCAGTGCTATGGTGTAACAGAGCAATGACAAGGTGAACAAATCAGCACCACTTCATTGCCTGGGAAGATTTCTAGCACGGGCTGGATGTTTAAAATATTAGAAGGGTAAATCTCCAGCTGCCCTTGCAGGCTTGTCCATAGCCAATTCACCCTTTTTCAAACTTCTAACTCAGCATATGTGTTCTCCTATAAAATCAAGCCAGTCCAATTTTCATTAAAATTCAACTCAAAGCTGACTTTAGCCATTTGCCTGATGATGCTTCCCTTGGAGCTGATGCATATCAGAGTGTGCTGCCCCTTGGAACTAGATTATAATACTTTTTTAAAAAATGTATTTATTCCCATTTTTTTTTTTTTACTGCTCCAAACACATGACTCCAGGCAGTGTACAGATCAAGGTCATTATAAAAACAATCTAGTTGCTCAACACTATCAGAGGCCCATTTACAAAAAAAAAAAAAAAGCTGTGCTCTTCTGAATGCCAGGAGTGAGAGGGTTAAACACAGCTCTGGGGCAGCATATTCCATGGTATCAGGGCAAACAGAGAAATAAACCAAATACATTATTTATTGTATATCAGCCTGTCCTAGCTGAAGCTGTGCTGGAACTACAAATTCCAGAAATCCCAGCAGTGGCCATTCTAGCTAGATCATTTTAGGAAATGATCCACATATTTGGAGGGTACCAGCTGTGGGTAGGTTGCCCCAAATCCTGTCCAACCATATTCCAAATTCTTACCTTCCTGATTTTGTGATGATCATCTCAGTCCCTAGTTCATGGAATTTGTCCCAAAGCTCCTTGGTTTCCAAACTGCAGGAGATCTTCGCCATCTCCTCACTGGGGATAACTGGGGTGGTGGGGATTAGTGGCTCTGTGCAGAGGGATGATGGGCTGCTACTGCTGCTGAAATCCCCATGGGTGTCCAAGCTTGGCATATCACTCAGAGGCTGAGAACAAGACGACTTCTCCACAAATTGCTCTGAAAGGAGGACAGAAAGAAAAGCAAGAGGCTGATGAGAAGATCAGCCATGGTTTTGCGTGGCTGAATGGCTACAGGTAACTGATCCCGCTGGTTGCATGTAAAGCTGCAATCCCAGGACTGTAGGCTAGACTGTGAAGTAGACCAAAACTACCATAAGAAACTAATAGCAATGTGCTCTCATGTAATCTGCCTACCCATGTAGTCCCTTGAGTCAAGTTCCATAGATCTTTTTATTTAAATAAAGCCAAAACAAATAGCCCAGAATGTGGCTGGAGGGATCAGAAATGAAACTGACTGATTCCTGTATAAAGCCAATAACTGGCAATGAAGCTGACAAGTGCCTGGAATGACTTTCAAGCTCCAGAAATGAAACTGACAAATTCTAAAATGATGAGTTAGTTTTGTTGGAGCATTGAGGCTTCAACTTCGGATGTTGTTCCTCCCCCCCTCCCCTTTCTTCCTGTATGATAGACCATTAACAATCCTTTCAGAAAGCAGAAATTCAGTGCTCCCGGATTTTAGGTTAGAATCTCCTCAACTAAAAGAAATGGGTTTTGCATTAGCCTTTTGCAGAAAACGAAGGGGGGCCCCGAGTCAACAAACACCCACTCCCGTGTCTCATAATCGCAGCACCTTTTCCAATTAACACATTTTATTAAAAAGCATACGTTTTTGTGAGCTCAACTTTTAATAAAATTTGTTAGTCAGAAAATGTGCTGCCAGACTCCTTATTTTTTTCTCGCCATAGACTAATGCGGCTCTCCTCCTACAGTGGGAATCAAAAGTGACCAAAGGGGGTGAGGAGGGGAGAAAAAGAAAAGAAACGTGTCATCTGGAGGATTCTGCCTTTCTTTTTCTGATTCCTCAAGATTTGATTCAGGAGAAAATGAGCCTACTCTCTAAATATATTTACGCCTATTATCAGTTTAATTGCAGGGATGCTCCCCGTTTCTTCAGAACAGGCCAGTTTACGGTATTCCCCTGAACAGCGAAGTGCCAATGCCAGTGAACAGAAGAATTCATAGTTTTCCCCCAGAAAAGTAAAATACATGTACTTTTATATATAAAAGTACAGTACAAAGTACAATATAAAGTATTGTACAATAGGGTGTGAAGTACAATTGGCAAAATCTGGCAGAAAATCCAGGAACCTGGGTTTATTCACTAACTCTTTAGGTAAAAGCATTTGTACTTGGATGCAATTCCTGGTTGGTTTTTATCCTTGCACAGAGAAAGCTACACTGTCAGAGCAGCTACCGTACCAGTTTTCTATGTCTACGTACTTGCCATTTAAAGCATTCACTCAGGTCAGCATTCAGTAACAAAACCCTAGAGCAGTTTGAGCACTTCACAAACTGCTGGGAGCTCAGAATCATTTCAGTGGGGAAGATGGCTATTGGATGTGACTCAGTTTCAGCGGTTTATCATTTTGAAGACAAAGGTTTTCCTATATGAATTGCCCAGAAAGATTTTAGATCACGCATAGCTAGTTGCAGTGTGCAGCCACTTCTCTTATGAGAAACAAATGAACAGGGAGAATAAGCCATCATTGATCCCTCATTGATGGAGTATGGGGGGTGTTAAATAATATTTTGGGGATCCTCAGAATCTTGGCTAGAAGTTCCATTGAATTCAGTGGGATTTGTCTTTAGGAACCTCTTGTTGGAAATGTGGCAAACCTGGTTTATTTGGCAGGAGGTTTTACAGGGCAGAGACAATCCTGTCATCAGACCCAACTGAGCCCAAACCAAAAGCCATTTTAACAACCTTTAAATTTCAGTGGGAGTCATCTTAAACACACTTTTCTAGAATTCAGTCCCATTGAACTCAATGACTTTTAATTCCAATGTGTGGTGCAGATTGCACTGTTAAATTTGTGGCCAACCTTCCTCCAAAGGTGGCTATGTTTGCAGAAGAGGCTTACTCACTGATAATTTAACCACAGTTGGCTTAGTTGACCAATTTTCTGGGAACTCTGCTCAATCATAAACTAATCAGGGTGGGTAGGTTCACACAGCACAATAGCTGCTGATTTCACATGAATCTGCTTGCAGGATTGTTAGGAAAAGAAAAGTAGAATGGAAAATACTGACCAGCACTGAGTTCATTAAAGAAAAATTCACAGAATTGATATAGATGAAAGAGTTTTGAGTTTCCCAGAAGAATTAAACCCAAGTAAAACAGACACATTCTTCCCGTCAAAGCAAACTCGTGAAAACCTTATTTCACTTTACTCTGAGCTGACACCCCCCCCCCCCCTCATCAGGAAGAGGAGGCTGCGTGGCATAGTGTTTAAAGTGGAAAACCAGGTCTGGAGAAACCCAGGTTCAAATTCTGGCTCTGCCACGAATCTCAGAAGTTGACCTGGAGACCAGTCACTAGTTTTCAGCCCAAGCTATTTTTCAGAATTATCAAGATAAAAAGGGAACAGAGAGAGAAAACCACGCACTTCGCCTCAAGCTCCCCGAAAGAAAGGCAGGCTACAAATGCAATTTAAAAGAAAAAGAATTGGGGCGGTGGGAGAGAGTTAATCAATACGAACACCACAACAATTGTCCAGATGCTGAGAAGGCGGCCCACCTAAATCAGAGCGCCGGAAACCGTCCAATTGTCAGGCGAGCGTCATCCTTAAAACTAGAAATTTCTCGAGGGCTCCCCAAGAACGGCAAGGACCTGAGAAGGGGACCCCGCAGTAGAAGAGGAGCGAAAGTGGCTCCTGGACTAACGGGATCCATGCTGGCTAACAACACATTGCGCGAGATGCGTGGGTTTCTAGATCATGGGAATCAGAAAAGCAAATGGGTGAAATGTGCAAGAAAATCCTCGGCATTTTCTCATGAGTGATTTACAGCTTCAGCTGGACGCAATGGTTGGGCGACGCTATAAATTACGATCAGCTCTCAGCACCCAGCAAATTTAGCTGAGACTGAGGGGACTTTTTCTCAAGTAGATGCACATCAGGCAGCAGTCTGGAAATGTCCAGTGCCCGCAAAACGTCCGGCCCGCTATAAAGGGCTTCGAGAGAGACTGTGACACCGATTAAGCAGACCAATGACTAACCGAGGCTGGCTGATTTTTTCGGGAGTCCCCAAGGCTGAAGACAATCCTGAACTCTTAGCCGGATTTCCGCAGGGCTGCGCTCCTGCGGAGTAAACAGCCCACTGAATCCCAGGCGGCTGGAATACGAACTCGCCTCACTGGCCAAGTCCGTGTAAACGCTGGATTCGCCGAGGGCGGGACAGTTTAATGGCAGGATGGCTTTGAAAGGGACGAGAGAGGCAGCGGCAATTTTCCCTGGGCAACAGAGCCTCCCTGCTGTTGAACAGATCAATTTGTGCAGGATTTTACTTAGGATGAGATTCCTCCGATTCGAAGAACCACTTTTGACAGCCTGAAATCAGCGTGTCTGAATCAATCCAGAGTGAAATTACATTCCCTCCATATTGCTATTTATCAGGAACAAAAAATAATTCTGATCTCCCACAAGGAAACTAATGGTTAATATATGAACCTGGCCCATTTTTCTGGAACTCTAGCAGGCTACCCTGGCCGATTTTTAAAAGAAAATTACATTCTTCTCTTGAGCCCCACTTCCGCCCCCAACTCAGCCAATAACAGGACCTTCCTGACCTCCTCAAGCCTGCAGCTCAGCCTTAATTGCACATCTTTCTTAATTGCGATGGAGTCTGAAAAGCAGAAATCTATTTCTAACCCAGAAACCCAGAAGTTATGCTAGAAAGCTTCTGCAGGTAGCCCGAGCAATTGTAAAACTAAATAAGATCTAGCAGCACTGGATCTGCATTTGCGCGGGTGTGCCACCCTGAAGACATTCAGCAGTCAGCGCTCCTAACAACAGTTGAAGGAAATGGATCAGGCCACCGAGCCACTTAGATCCAAAGGACAGAAACGTTTGTTGCCCCATTAGAGAAATGCGGTAAATAACTTACTTCATGCCCATCAAATAAATGTGATAAAGCCCCGGTGGTCTATTTGGCTTCATAGGACAGGAGCAACTTGGGTGGATGGATGTCAATGGACATCCATTGGGAAGCGGGGCCCAATATATCTCAACGTTGGGCTATTATCAGCTGCTGGCCCAACAAGATTCCCCGGATGCCAGAGTGGGAAAGGGACCAACCACAACGAAGTGGAGCCTAATTCTTTCAATAAGAGGAAGCCGACAGCTAAAAAAGGATCGTGCGCACCCAGACCAAGTAGGATGGGATACAGACAAGAGCCCCATCGACTTCAACGGTACTTAGCTTCTTCCCCAAATAAAGCAGAACATCCCACCTCATATCCCAGTGATCCTTTTATGAAGTCTAGTAGTAGATCTTAAAGTAGATCTGAATAACTTGGCTCTAATGAGGCTGTTCTAACTTGGCTCTGAAGTTCGCCTGATTTTTCATTTGAAGACTGGGATGAAAGGAAGAGATCCACTTTTCTCTTATGAGCCAGAAGAAAAGGCAGCCATGCGATTGCACTCCTTTATAGCTAAAAGAACTACAAAGTTTCCTCTCCGTCCTGCACTTGTCACAGCTCAAACCTCAAAAGAGAAGAAACTTTCCCAAAACTTCATTTCCAAGAATGCAAAAGAAAGGCAGCTTAGGGAGATTTTTTCTTCTGTACTCTTCATTAAAATAACGGGGGCAGAGATTTAGTTTATATGATCAGTTTTTAACACAAGACTTAGAGGAAAAAAATTCTGCTTCTCTTTGGAAAAATGTGTTTAATTTGGCTAAAATGAATTATTTCCAGTAATGGTTAAGAGGTGGCTAACGGAAGCAGAGAAGAGAATTTCTAATAAAGGTTAGGAATCGTTTCTTTGCTCATTAATGTTTTTGAACAGCTCTAAAGAAACAAGGCTGCTATGTCAGAAAACTGGCTTTATTTTTTGCAAGCTTTCAAAAAGAAAATGACAAAGAATTGTTTAAAGGAAATAACTAGTGGAAATGTTGCTTTTCTTTAGGTAATCTCTCAGGGGCAGGGACCTATTAAAGGTTGCGAATGCATAATACTCTGTACACTGGCTATGAAAAGTCATACGCAATTGAGGCTCAGCTTCAGCCACTCTTTAAAAGTTCGTGCACACCAAGTTTAAAAGTTTTGCACACCAAGTTTCAAGATTTGCAACAACTTCTCGTAAAGTCATGGGAGCATTTCCAAACGAAAACTTTAAGGATCTGGTAGTTACTGGCAAATATAAAACTCCAATCCAGAACTGTTTATTAGGTAGGAAATCCCCTTGAATTCAGCCAGGATTGTTTGCAGTTCAGAATCAATCCAATTATCTTAGCTTCACTTTCTCAAGAGAAATGAACGCACCAATTCGTTCTATGGGGCTCAGTTCTTCCATCACCAACACAGAGCGCAAATGGAGCTCCAGTAATTAGCTGGAAATTAGTCCCATTGAAATCAGGGATGCTTGTTGTCACGGCACTGACTGGGGGCAAATCTTGTTTATTCCGGATGTCAAATTATGGTCCGATCCTGTGCCTTCATATTTGGTAACAAGACTAATTTAAATGGGATTTACAGTGTCATTCTAAGTCCCACACCACCAGTTGACCAGGGAATATCAAACTGTATTCCAGACAAGTATGGATAGATTATGCCATTTTTATGGCGGAGTCACCGATCCCCAAACTCCAGCGTTGTACATTTCTGTTGAATGCCCAACAACTACATCTAGGAGGTTGTGTGGATCACTATCATCCTTCCAGTTCATAAGATCCTATAAGCAGTGAGTCTCAGTGGGACAGAACAAAATTAACCAACTTTGGTTAATTTTATAAGGACTCTTGGCACGAACTACAAAGGAAATGGACAAAGAAAACTGCTTTTTACCCTATTTTCTTTGGCTGCTGTGGCAGTGGTGCCTGTATGGGCTTGGAGCCCCTTCACATAGTGTAGATAAGGTTTATTTCCCATCAGTCTTAAGGAGGGTCCCCGCAAGGGTCTCTCGTCTCCGTTTTAGGATTAGGTTGGGTTTTGAAAGATAAAAACTTTTGTTTTGATTTTAATAAACTCATACAAACAACAAAAGCTTTGAATGTTGCCCTTAAAAATGAAATACCTTTGCGTGTACCTAGCACAATTAAAATCAAGGGCAGGTGAATTCTTCAGTTCAATAGGATTTATTTTCCTCAATCTGTATCTCTTGGATGTAATTCAGGAAAGTTTGTGCTAGGATCAATAGCTACTCGCTAAAATTCTGCTTGTTGGTGGGGATCTGAAATTCTAAATTAGGGGAAGAAACCGAAGCAGCCCTCCCATCACTCCATATTACTGGGTCTAATGGGAGTGAGTCCAAGATCGTCTTTAAGGGGGCACAGGTTCTCTAGGTCTGCTCCAAACATAATTAGGATAAGGATGCCAATCGGAGTTCTGATCCTCCCTCTTTAAAAGCCAAGCTAATAACGTCCAGCTGGTCTCAATCAAAGCCGCGGGCTCTGCAGCAGCAAGCCCCTCTGGATCCCGCAGAAATCCCTCGCACATCGCCCCCTCCCTGATCGCCGGGCGATCCCGAGGCTGGACTTACCCAGAGGCTTGATGGTGTTCTCGGAGCTTTCTTTCTCTTTGGGATTCCCGCTTGACATGAGCGCCGCGATGGAGAAGGCGTTCGCCCGGGAGGACAGCTGAGGTTTGGGTGACACAGTGTACTCCATCTCTCCGAGGCCGCGGTGCCTAGAACCACAAAACCGAGCCAAGCTCCCGCCCGAGCGTTTCTCCTTTCTCCCGCGACGGTGCGGCGTCAGCCCCGGCAAGAGGGAGGAGAGCAAAGCCGGCCCGCGGAAAAGGCAGCACTCGAAGGGGCGAGCCTCGAGGGCCGGACAGGCGGAGGGCGGGCAGGTTACGCGGTGCTCATCCTGCCCCGGAGCGTGGGATCGAAGCGGCGGCGAAGAGCGCTGGAGACAACTCAGCGGGGCAGCCAGTGCGAGCGGCCCCCCTCGCTCCTTGGGCTTAATTTGCTGGCCGCCTAGATCCTATCGGCTGCCAGCCAATCAGAGCCTGGCCACGTCAGGGCTCCCTGATCCCACCAGAAGGGGAGGGGGAGAGGGCCGGAGCGCTCTCAGCTCGGCTCTGGTTGCAACGAAACTGGCTTGTGGAGCGAGGTCTTTTGGACCAGAGTGTCTGGTCAGCCACTAGTGTCGTGCTGGAGACAAGAGGTGGATCTGGTGTTCCAGAGCTACTTTACAGAAATCTACTTGACTTCCTGCAAGGACGGGGCTTTTCAGTTAACTGCTCTCTTCCTCAACAAGACTGCAATCTACTCTGCGCTATAATTAACTCTTGGGACTTGCTTTGTTTGGATCCCATCGAACGAACTCCATTGACGAAGGCGCCTGAAACCAACTTGTTCATGCAAAGCAGCCCCACCAGCTTGCTCCAGCCCAAGAGCGCCTGGGCTCGAGGTTTGCAGAATCAAGTCATCTTCTTGACTGATCTTGCTACCTCGCACATACCCTAAAGGCGGGAGTTCTTAGGCCAGATCTAAACTGCATCTCCTTCCATGGAAACCAAGGATGCCCCACTCCTGCCTAAGAAGTAACCAAGATTTCAGTCTGAAGATCTCATTTTTGGAGGGCTTCTTCCTCCCCTAAGATGCCTTTGCACCAAATACACATGCTAGTCCTGGTTTATGGAATTAACCAATGCTGGAGTTTGCAGCACACATTAGGCCAACTGAACAACCATGCATAGCCTATAGTGTTGTGAGAAGCCAGCTATGGAAGGGAATGGAGTCAATCTTACCAATGCCCTGGTTATGTTGGCACTCCATATTTAACCATGGTTAAGTTAGCTATGGTGGGTAGAAATACAAGCAGCATAAACTCAGCCCAGGAGTAATTGCCCAAGGTGGTGTCCCTACTCCTTATCCAAATTGGAATGAAAGCTTTTCCTAAAGTATGTACTGTCCTTGGCTTCAAAAGAGAAAAATGGATTCAATTTCCCCCTGTAGAGTTTTGGGGGGGGGGGCGGGGGGGGGTTATATGATTTCACGAGTCTGTAAGAGTAAGTAAACACTCCATGTTTTCTGTTCGATTCCCACCACCAACTATGTGGCCATCATGTCTGCATACTCAGAAGTTTAAGGTACAATTGAACTGTAGCTTTAGCTTATTAAAAAAAAAAAAAGCAACGTGTGACTATTGGAAGAGCCAATTGTTCCTCATCACCATTTTTAAATTTTTTTTAATGAACTCATAAATTAAACAAAAACAAAGTGCTTCTTGGGTGATCAACACTCATGTTCTGAAAAGGAACTAAATAAAATGTGACTTTCTACTGTGCTACTAGACAGGATACGGACCTTGATTTCATAGAAGGCTCTTATTCCTAAATCAATTGTTAGAAAAGGATGTTATTCTGCGATTTCTAAGACAGCTAACTGAGTTATATCTGGTATAATAAACTATTTTTAAGCCCCTTTGGTTTCAATCTAACTAACTTCCGAAGTTGTACGTAACTCCAGTCCTAGCTCCCAAGCTGTTTAAATTGCAATCCTTTGCACATTTATTCGAATTAGCAACCCAATGAACTCAGTAGACTTACTTCCAAGGAGAGAACGGGGAAATGGGCTGTTTAAGTTGTGGGGGAATCGTAGGCATGCGGTTTAGAAGAACACCCTAGGACACCCTGAATCTCAAATGAGCACACCACTTTTTTGCCAGTGATACGCTACAAAGGGACGGTGTGTCTTCCGAAGCAGAAAAGTGAGTCGAGTAAACCGTAGTTCAATTAATAAGTAACGAAGCCCAGCTAATGGGTTCCCCTTCTATAAATTTCGCTGGGATCGGCCCCATGCCTGTTTTAGGATTGCCGTGTTGCTTGAAAGTACAACGGTCACCAATATAATTTCTCTGCCTGGACTGTCCCTATGCTAGTTTTGAGTCTATTCCCAGCTGGCTCGAATGCTTCCCTTGCTAAGAATAATGGCTCAAGAGCCCGACGCGTTGCATCCGGAGAAATGAAAGTGCTCCCTCTTCCCCGCAACCGCCCTCTCCCCTTCAACGAACAGCAGCGCTCCCTCCTTTCCTGAACTGCGTGCCTCGAAATATCTCTGGAAAATGGGACCACCTCTCTTTTGCCCCGAAACCCGGTGAGTTGCAGCTCCCTGCGTCTCTGTCTGCTAAACGGATCCACGCAGCAGTCATGCCCTATGCCTTGGATTTCAAGGAATTACAGCTGTGTTCGCAACTGCCGCGCATCTGTCCTTGTTTCCCACTTGTATTTTCCAGTCCGACCCGTTCAAAGCATGAATTAGCCAAGTTGTCTTGGGGCGCTAAATTACTCCCAAGCAATCCAGCATTAAAGGCTCACGGAGACTGCTTCCTAACTGGCCCTTTTAATGGGACTTCAGCCTCAACCTGACTTCTCGGAATCGCTCCGCCTTCCGTAATGGGGCATCTGCAGCCACAGGGACTGCCTTTCATTGCAAAGGGTCCCCGGATGGAGGGGAATCCTCTACCTGCAGAATGAAGTCTAAAAGCAAAATGTTTTAATTGCCATGAATCGGGCTTGTTATTTAGCCCTTGGAAGAGAGGAAAGGAGACACGGACTGAAATCGACCGGTTCTTCCTTTCTCCCCGGAGAAACTAGAGGTTTCCAAGGATGAATTGTCTCAAATCTGTGTCGTTTTGACTTCCACAGGAATCACTCTCTCAAGGTGCTTACTTCTAGGGCGCTCAGTCTCCAGTGGCCGGGCTTGAAAGACCTAGCAAGAAAGCTTAGAGATTTCGGGGGCCACATTTCCTTTTCAGTAAGGGAAACCCACCCTTGCAAATTACAAATGCCTTGATGATGCACTTCAGCCTGAGTACTCGCAAGGAAACTGGCTTTCACCAATAGCTTGAATCGACCTCTCTCAGTTAAAGCAGTTTTTAAAAATCCTATTCACTTAATTAGGAAGCATGTGTTTTATGACTGCAAGCCAATGCCTACGTAAGAGGAAGTCCATCAAACACATCGACTGTGTTCACACATCATTGTAACCAGTGATTTCCTTTAATCCTGGTTTGTTGACTAAATATTTGACTAGATTCACATATATTAAGTTCTAAAACTATGGTTTGTAAAATACAATGGCTGTGTTCAACCATTGAATCTGCTGAACCACATTATAGTGGTGTGAACCCACCAATGAGGGATTTTATTTTTTTTATTTTTTTGCCAGTGAAATAGGGCTAAAATCCTGCAAATCTCACCCACTGAAATGAGTGGGCCATCCTTTGAATAGCACAAGGCAGCTAACTCAGACTCTGAGTGCAAGGAAAGGCACATGCATTGTTTGTTATTCATTTTATACTTTACCACCAGGTTTGGGTGAAAGCCCTTGCAAGATTTATAGATTATCTGCCTTGGCACTTCACCTTGCCAAAGTAGCAGGCTGGGCTTTGGATACAATGCACTGAGTTGGGTGGATGAGCTATTTATTGCTCTGCCTCAGGCAACAAAATGCATCAGGCTGGTCTTTAAGAGTTGCGCAAAGTCCCCCTGCACTGGTAGATGGCTGCAGCCTTAATTCAGCCTGGTGGAGTTGGTTCCTTTCAGATTACACAGACCTCACAATGGAGCTTCCCTTTCAGAGCCAAGCAGGAGGCGGATCTCACTTGTCAGAATAATGCCAGGCTTACTGGCTTTAGTAAACAGATCACCAAAAGTTAAATTCTGGTATGAAGTAGGATCTGCCAGAACTCCCCTTGTTCAGGCATCTTTGACTTTCCTTATATGGGCAGGAAGGCCTCTGGAGGAGGAAAACTAGGATAAAGCCCCCCCTTGCCCCCTCAGGAAGAATTGCAGCCAGCCAGCCTCTTGCATTTCATCCCCAATCCTTTGAAGAGGTCAGTGGCAGAAATGGAAGGTCTCTGGCCAATTGCGCATGTCCAGCTAGTTGGAGAAGTTAGTTCATCTGGGTGGCAGGAGTTCTTCAGGGATGCTTGATATGTCCTGTTCAGTGGGTAAGAATCACATTCTCCAATGCAATTTGATGGGATCAGTATTGTGGCAGTCTGCAACACTTAACCCAAAATTATTGTGTCCCAAATGGGGATGTTTCTGGACCTGCATTTAATCCATTACATGGACAGAAATAATGGGACAAATATTACCTTTGCTATTCTGAAAACATCACAGTTTGGGCAGGATCACCAAATGCCACTGAGCAGTGGGCTTTAGCCTTTTAATAGGTGTGCAAAAGGTATCTTGCTTAAGACTGGAGTCTTCCCCATATATTTGGACTACAGTTCCCAGGATCCCCAGCCAGCAACTGACCATGTTGCAACTATCATCTAAACATCTTGGAGGGATACCAGTTGGGTACAACTTGAAATGCTATACCTTTGCTAAACTTCCCACTTTCCCACCCACCATCTACACATTAAACAGGAAGGAACTCTCAATTTTTTTTGCCCCTTTACATTCCCATTAAGATTGTTATATGTCTGCAGTCTTCAGGGCATTGTCTGGTTTCTTACAACATACTGAACAACAAATTGCCATTTAACCTAGACCAGTGTTGTCCAAACTTGGCCACTTTAAGATGAGTGGACTTCAACTCCCAGAATTCCCCAGCCAGCATGGCTGGCTGGGGTATTCTGGGAGTTGAAGTCCACTCATCTTAAAGTGGCCAAGTTTGGACAACACTGACCTAGGCTGTTGTGAGAACCCAGCCCAGTCTTGTAGTTAGCTTATAGTTCAATGGGAACCCAAAAGGTCAGGCAGAATATACCAGATAAAAGTGCCAGACGAGTATGTCCATGTTCTTTATTTTAAACACAGATAGCAACGAGCAGATGGAGAATATGTGAACACACCAAGGTGAAGCAGAAACTGATGCAATAATGATCCTCCTTTTTCCCTGTTAAATGTTTTTCCTGTTTTACTATTCTGAATTTCACAGGATCTGATTCTTTATTTGATTTATTGACCAGGTGCCCCTTCCACTTTTTCATTATTGCCAACCATCCAGTTACCTCCTCTTATTCAACCATGACTGTTTCTGTGTCTGGTGATGTCCGTTATCACAGAAAGAAAGCAAAGAAACAGGATTAGAGAGAATCTGTTGAAAGTGTCTGAGACCTTATTTTCTTATCAAGATGTTAAACTTTGGGATTTGAAAAACCAAAAGGTTAGAGAGACATATTTTTGTGAACTGCTTCAGATCATATCCATGTCCTCCCTCTATAGGCCTTGAAACAAACAAACAAGTACAGTAAATGAAAAATATCTCCCACTTTTCTCTCCCTCCATGTTAGCCAGGAAATCTGGGAGATGAAGTCCACCTCATCCAAGCTCTACTAAATATAGCTGGACAACAAGTTCTATCAATCCCAGTAACTGGCAATACTGGCCAGGAATCATGGAAACTGAGATTTGTGTGTCCTCCTCTTTAAATGGGATTTTTCCAAGTGACTCATTCAAGGTAGATTTGCTTATGCTGACACATTGCAGGGAAAAAAACTGGGGTAGGGGCTGGCTGGAGCTTCCTCCTACTTGTTAGCTGATGCCTGGATGGCCAACTTCAGGACAACACACAGGGCTCGGTCTCACATGACTTTTCCCACAGTACCTTTTCAAGCAGGATGCAAAAAGAGAAGACCAAGAGAAGACCAAGAAGAGAAGACCAATTTGAGGACAGACTGACCTCTGCAGTCCCTTGGCTGCAAATCTACCTGGCCAGTCACAGATGAACTGCCCCACAGGGAAGACATTGGCATCTGGTCAGTATTAGGTTCTTAACCTGTATCATTAGGCAGCAATTCCCATCATCCTCAAGCGTGCATAGCTAAGGATGATGGAAGTTGTTGCCTGATGTAGCTGGCTGCATTAGCAGAAGAAAACAAGGCTGTCCATGAAATATTTTTCTTTCCTCCGTTTGGAAGCAAGTTGCATCTTTTGGGGTTTCCTAGCACTCTGTCCTCCAATTCTGTTATCTGCCATGTCTCAGCGCCCTGGGGAAACAGGGGCGCCTGCCTTCCAGACTCTTCTCCCTCCATTTCACCTTGCTCCTGCCCTGAGCTTGTACTGTAAGGGAAAGAGAAGAGAAACAGCCCGCTCCCCTTATATCTGCATACACTATCAGCTGCAAACAAGTGTTTTATTTCAAACGGGGATTCCACTGAAAGACAACACATCTGTAGCATAAATGCAAGACTTTCACTTTTTGGATTTTCTTTTTTTTTCCCCCCTTCCATTTGGCTAAAATATTTTCTCATGTTTTCTAGAAAATGGGACTTAAAAGGCTAATAACATTATTAGAAATGGAAATAAAAAAGCAAGCAACATGCCACTTAGCAATTAAATTAATGAGGCAACTGAAGAAAGGAAGGCCTGCCATGCTTGATAGCCAAAGAATCCTGAGAGATAGTTGGAAGATAATAATCATTGGGGAGGGGATGGAATGGCTTGCTGGAGGAGGGCATGGCCAGCTGGCTGGCACCCAGAAAAGGGATACTCCTGCAAAGTGGTGGAAATATGTGCCAACATTTTTTGCAGGTCCCACTTGTTATGCTGTCTGTAGATAGTCCCAATGTGAGTTCAGGGCAAAGACGGATGTCAAACTATTGAAAGGTGTGCATGATGAGAAGCACAACTTCATTTGCTCATGCCCTGGGGAGGGACAATCACATGCGAGCTCTCCAATGGCAATGCAGCAGTAACTTTCCAGCATAGCCTCCATTGTTTTCAATGGGATCTTTGCAGAAGCTTGCCTCTTGCCCAGTCCTTATCTACTCTTGAATCTAAGAGATCCAGACTCTGTGCTGATTCTGAAAGGTTACCCTGAATAGAGGATCCTTGGAGATCCTGTGTCCAGCTTCACCATCAACCCATCTTCAATGTCACTTCCCCTTGCAGCAAAAAGAAAAGCATTGCTAAACCCATTATGCATCTCTCCAATGCAAATCCGAGGGTGGAAAATAGAAAAAGCTCAATTAAAACTTGAAGGCTGACAATTAGATTATAGTATAGTGCAATAGCTGGTGGATAACATGCTAAAAGCTTCTGCACAGAGTGAATGCCACCCTGAAAATTATTCACACTTTGCCAGTTCCTGGGGGCTTCTGCCAGCCAGCCAGCCAAGGAAGGTGAAGGTGGGAACCCTGAGCAGTCTGTGGGGCTTTTTCAAATTCAGTGGCGCTAGCTTGTCTTTGCTACCAAAAAAAGGTAGGGGGGTATGTGGGGGAAATTGCTTTTTGTGTGTTTTGCTTCTTTTGGGTTTAACTTTCCTACATTGTTTGTTTTAGGTTTTCTGCCAGATTTGGAACCTGTTCTGTTGGGATGAGGGATGAGTGGGGTGTGCACACATGGGGTGGTTTCTTAAAGTCAGGGGTCTAGCTTGCCTTTGCTCATAAAAAAGGGTTAAGCGGGGATTTCTTTCTGAGTACCTCGTTTACCCCCGTTTTAACTTCCCTACTTTGTTTTTTAAGGATTTCTCTTGGATGGATTCTCCCCCCCCCCCCGCACCCCCTTCTGCTGGCGTGGAGTGACAGTTCAAATCTCCTAATGGATTCCTCCTTCTTGTTCTGTTGGGATGGGGGAGGGGGGATTGATTTCATTTTCCAGTGCGTATGTGTGTGTGTGGGTACATTTTGCACAACTTATGTACCTGGTTTTGTAGGAGTTAATGGCTGGTTTCTGGGTTGATTTTTGGATGGCAATGTTCTGCTTGGCTCCTGGATGGCTTTTTCAAATTTACTTACTGAGATCTGGACTGCAGTCTATGAGGAAGACATTGTCCTCCAAGTCATACTAGGTGAGCCATCTTCTAAATGAGGGGCTATATGAGAAATTCTGAACAGAACATTATGTATCTTGACAGGGATATACAATTGCAGGTTGCCAAGAACCATAAAAGCTGTGATTCATCTTGGCCACCATTGTTTCATGTGGGCCTGTGGCATGGATCTATGTGATAGCACCAGCACCTCTAGAAATGTCAAGGCCCTCTTCAAGTTCTGGGTTAGTGCTGGCACTGGCCAATGCTTAATACACATTTATCCACATGGAGCATCAGCTCATTGGCATCTGCAAGCAGGTGCTCCAGGATCAGATAGCTGAGCAGCCAATAACGTGATTGGGTTCTCTGTCCTTGCAGATGCAATGGTCGCATCTCAGGAAGGGAGCAGCTGTCATTGCATGCGTGGTCCCTGATGGAAGAAACTTGGTCATTTATTTTTTACTATATTTTACACTACTAGCTCAGGTGCCAACGTAAGTTGGCGCCTGGTACTCCTCACATTCCCAAATCCTTTCCCATCAAAACTGATTCCTGGTATCAAGTGTCATTTTTCAGCAATCTAATTTGGGGGGTGAGGAAAACTTTGTTACAGTTAGAAATCAGAAGTCTTTGGTGATCTATCATTTGTCCCCCTGAGATCTACTTTCTGCTCAGTCCTGGGAAATATAATAGGAATGTATGGATCTATACACCTTGGGAAAGCAAGCAAATTATCTTTATTTGGATGGCCTGTGTTTTTTTTAAAGGAAGATGCAATTACTGGTACAGTTATTTGGAAGCAAAATACACTGACATTTGCTTTTGTCAAATTGAACCTATCTCAGTTGGGGATTAATGGAAGTTGCAACCCAATGCTCCTGAAGGCCATCGGGTTGGGAAAGGCAGGATTACAAAAGGAGATTTGTAATTTGTAGCAACTACTTATTGGAGGTTTTATTTTTAAAGGCAGGTAGATCATCAACATGGGCTGTTAAAAGTGTACAAAAATCAGACGGCAGCTGCCTCTTCCTCCCAATGGATTTAACATCTACAGGTCTGAGGGAAGAAGCGAAAGCCTTAGAAATGGCATTTTTAAGGCACACGGACCAACAACACTATTTTAAAGAGTGTCCATTCCCAAAATCGATCCCAAGGCGACAATAGACACACCGATTCTTAAGCGACAAGTCCTGCCGCTAGCAAAGATGAGACCACCGAAGCGTTTATTCTCACGCAAAGCAACGGTCGCAATTTTTGACTGCGCTCGATCGGAGATCGAGCGACTAAGCTTTTACACACTCGCATTTCCAAGGATTTTGGGGTGGGAAAAAGGAGCGTTGTGCCCTCTTGATTTCTGTTTAAACCCAAAGCAGCTTCATTCGTGGGGGGAAAGAACGGGGGTCTTCTCCCCTCCTCATTCTTCGGAATAAAATCTTCTCGGCGTAGCCCCAGAAACCCTCCAATTCTAATCCACGCCCACACGGTTGCAAGCGTCGTTCCTTCCGGAAGCCGGTGACTTCTATTGTGCTTGAGAGGGGAGCCTCCGCAGCCAATCAGCGCGCGGGGAGCAGCCTGCCGACTTTCATTTGGCCGCGCAGCCGCAGTAGCGTCCAGAGTTCTCGTCTGGTTTGTTGGCAGGGCGATTGGGCAGCTGCGATGTCAGCTTGTGGAGCGCCTACTTCCTCCCTCCTCCTTCCTTCCCATTGACTGTGTTGTTTAATCAGTCTCATTATCAGGAGGGGCTTGGAGGATGGCGCCAGAGGAGCTTTACTCCCATTAGGAAGTCCGAACCCAGGGCCCAAACAGGCAGACAGTTTTCCCAGCGTGCTCTTTGTAACCTCCGAAAGCCGCCGCTGCTCAGGCTGGCTGCTGCCGTTTGCTGGAAGTACGCTGCGGAGCCACTTGGATTATTGCCATTTGCTACTCATTCTGGGCTGCAAAAACTACTAAATGGCAATTAGATGGCAGCAAAGGGACTGTTCTGTGTCCCTTTCCTGCCATCTAGTGGTCGCCCGAGCCTTTGCAGCCACTGTACGGCAGGGTTATATGAGACAGCCCAACTTTTAGCTAGATCCACTTAAACGCTCTAGAGACTCAGTCCTAGAAGCTTATAGGTAGAGAAGGATAAAGACTAAATTGCACTTAAAACCTGGTGAAATCTTGGATATGTTCAGGTAGCTTTCTTAGCAGACAGAGAACATGATTTGCCATTGTCTTTTTGAATTCTCAGCTCAGTCTACAATCGTTGATATTTCTTGATGGTTCCACACTTTGCTACTAACCACAGTTGATCCTGCTTAGCTTTTCAAGATCAGCCAATATTGGCTTAGGTGCTGCCACTGACCTGGTCATACCTTGTTTGTAACTGCTACCTTTTCCTCAGATCATTGGTGCATCTAGCTGAGCACTCCAAACTTGCTCATGATCGGTCTCTGCACATGTCAGATTGGATTATATTCCCATTTTCTCCAGCTAGTGGCCGTGCTGATGGGCATGACTGGAGTTAGTGTCCAATGGAGAAGGCTGGTTTGTACATGATTTCAGGCAGAATCTTTTCTGACCCCTGCTTGAAGATAGGAAGGGTTAAATCTAGAACGTTTGTTTTCTGTGTGTGCCCTCTGATGCTGAATTATGGCCCTTCACCTATATATATATATATATATATATATATATATATATATATATATATATATATAATTTAAATATGCAGGACCACTATGTTGAATGGGATGTTGGCAATTAATTTCATTGAGGTGGACTGCAAATGTAATGTTGCCAAAAAAAAAAAAAAAGTCCCATAGGAAGTATGCCTTTATTTATCTAGCAAACAAATGAACAAGTTTTAAAATTGTAGAAACATAGATGGGCATGAGAGGAACTTGTTCAGAACTTATAGCCTCCACTCCCTTAATCTGTATAGGATAAACATTTTTTTAATTAATCTGGTCTTGCAATTAAGGCCATCAATTGATGAAAATTTCAGTCAATTCATTGTCTGGCTTTTCAAAGAATAATTCATTGAGTAAGTTACACCTGGCAAAACCTTGAGTGAAGGCAAGGCTCCCATAAGACAGTTTCTCTTTTCTGAGAGATCACTTAGTGAAACAGCTTTAATATCTGACTGGAATGAAAACCAATCTTTGTGCACCAGATTTGGGCACATGAACAGTTCTTCATTCTTCATCTCAGTATGGAAGTAAGTTTGTTCTGAAAATAAAGTCCAAGCTCCATGAGTACTGAGAAAGATCTTGTTTGTTTGTTTTTTCAAAGTGTGTATCCACATGCATTTCACCAAAGCAAAGTTTTATCAAGCCCCTCAAGAATCCTAGGCAAGGACAACCTTGCATGGTGCACACACAAACACACACATCCTTTAAAGAAGACACATTTCAATCTGCAATCAAGTTTCTTTTTTAAATACACTTTCTTCTGTAAACATTATGTATACATGGAAGAATAGCCATAGTATTCACTGTCACTTGATGCATACAGCGATTCCTGAGTAGTCCATTTATATGAATGACATCATAACGTTGGGCAATAAACACAATTTATGCAAGGCTTGTGCTGACTAATATATTAACTGCTTATAATTGGAATGGATTAACAGGACCAACATGGATGAATTAATGTTCAGATTTATCAAAGGAAGCTCCAACCCTCTGCAATTATGTACTTTTGTTCCCCAGTTTTAATTTTGTAGTTGCATTCTTTGACAACATTCTACTTGGGTCACAATTATTGCCTGCAATGGGCACAGATTGCTCACAATTCACATTGGCAATGTAAGGGTTGGCCTAAAACCTTTCCAAAAACAGGTTTTTTACAAAATGTAGCACCATCCTCACTGCTACAATTAGTGTTTCTAGCTTAAAGACTTCCTGAGTACAAGAAATGGAATATTTTGTTAGCTTTGCTCATATAAATTACTTGGATTCATGAAACACATGGTAAAAGTGAAACAAGCACTTTAAAAGCTAGATAACAGTATTTTTATCCCAAGAGTCCCCAAAATAGGCAGAGTTCCAATTCGCAAGCAACTTTACACTGGAAACCCAAGGTAAAGAAAGGGGGAAATGCAGTGCTAGGCAAGCAGGATTTGATAGTAAATCTCAGTGATAACCCTATCTGTTCCTTGCACAAGCTCCATCTTCACTTTATTTATTTCACTCAAAAATCCAAACTAAATAAGACAAGTAACAAATGTAATCACAGCCATTTTGTTTGGGTTTAGTAATATTTCTTTCAGAATACAGGCTTCCCATCTGAATTTACTCTAACTTTGGTAACTTATTTCCTTCCTCAATTTTGGTGGGTGACAATGTCATGTTTGCTTGTTCTCCTCTTCCTCTTCCTCCTCCTTTATTAATTCATTTATTTAACCATATTTAACATACATATACATATTTAACATATACATATTTAGCCCTTCCTATCACTACTATGACCCATCTTTTAGTTACTTTATATACCATACTTCCTCCTGGCACAATGTTGATTTACAGTTTTATGCAAGTTATATTATTATGGATCTGGAGTAAAATTTAACAGAAATTACAATGTCTAGAACAACTTTTTCCAACAGACCCCTCCCAGCCAATAAGTAAACATGGTCATTATTGAGAATTCTGGAAACTGAAGTCTAGAAATGTGGAAGACTGCTATTTATTATAGCAAAAACAAGTTTTTGTGGCACTTTAAAAACAAAACCATTTTTTCTTCACTAGATCATTTGCCAGAATAACCACTAGATTATTCACTAGAGCCTATGCCAGGGAATTTTAGAATAAAAGTCTCAAAATATCAGGAAGGCATCAAGCTGGGGAAGACTGGTTTATATGCCTAAGGTGGTAAATTTGGTAAATAGGTATATCTTTTATACCAGAGGTAGGGCTACCATTGCAGTCCAGATATGATAATCCTATCAAAGATACATAGTAGCCTACAGAGTTACTGTAATGGGCTGTGAGAACAACCTTGAGGAACAACAAGAAGAGCTGCAGCCAAGGTAGCAGTCAGATAAGAGAAATATGAGTCCAAAGGAGGAATGTAATTTGAGTAAGCATCTCAGAGATGATCCTCCCTAGTTTTAGGGCAGAGAGGGGGTAGGCACATTCAGAGTTGCAAGATTCTGTTACTGAATCCCTATAATGAAAGTAGCTTTAGTATTCATAATTTTGGTGCTCAAGTCTGGTCTGCCTCAAAAGGCTTGACAGCTACATATGGCCCTCCAGCTGTCTTGGGTATAGCCCCCAGAAACCTCCAGAAGCATAGACAAGTATATATCTGTATACACTGAATGCAGACAGAAGAAAGAGATGTATTTGCACATTGAGTCCAGAAAGCCATACAGTTTGTAATATCGCTATGCAGAAAATAAATGAAACCAAGATCCAGTCAAAAGAACATATGGTTCTTCTCTACACTGATAACAAATTGGCAAAGCAGGATGACCAGTATGTTTTATCACAAGATGAATAGTGAACTAGACACTGTTCTTGTTGAATCCAGGTGTCAAGTTTATGTGTGCTAGAATCTCTTCTTGAACATTTTACTGAAATGTAACAACTTTTCAACTGTTGTGTGACACTTGCATTGATTCTAATAAAGGCATTGCCTTTTTGGGGGTTTTGGACTATTTAAACCTTACAGAACATGCCTGGACATTGATTTTTTGTTTGTTTGTTTACATCCAATTTCATTTAAGAGTAGAGCTCTACCTTTGCCTTTAATCCTGGGATCTATATTCTGGCATCTGGTCATGACTCTCACTTTGTTGTTCTTGGCTCCCGCTTAGGGGTGATCACATGATATGGTCAAAACAACTCAAAGTGGTGGCCACTACAGTGCAATTAAAGCTCTGTTGTTTATGTGTGTCGCATCTTGGCTTTGCTGTTGCTGCTTGCAGAATTCATGCCTGAAGTCAGAAAAGCAAAAACAAGGATTCTGAAGATGGGAAAAAGAGTTGCTGGATAGGAAAGAAAAAATAAAGAAAAAGCCCATCCCATTAGATCCGGCTGAGAGGGCAGGCTTCGGATTCCATCTGCGAGGGACCTACATGTGATGGGTCCTCGGAGGCAGACCTTCTCTGCCATGGCACCCACGTTATGGTGTTCTCCCCCCCAAAGTTAGGTTAACTCCATCCCAGTTAATGTTCAGGAAGTCGCTCAAGACCTGGTTATGTCACCAGGCTTGGGGGTCCCAGGGAACCAGCGGCATTTTAAGGTGGCTCCCCTATTGTGGGTGATACATGGTTGTTATACTTCTCCCTCCATTGGTTAATTTTTAATTAACCTTTAATTTTTTAAGGATTTTACATTTTTTAATAATGATTGTTTATTTTTATAATGATTTATTGTTTTTGTATTATGGTTTTATTTGATTGTTGTATGCCACCCATAGTCATTTCTGATGAGATGAATGACTATATAAATTTGAGAGAGAAAGAAAGAACGAAAGAGAAAGGAAAGAAAGAAAGAGAAAGGAAAGAAAGAGAGAGAGAAAGAGAGGGAGGGAGGGGAAAGGAAAGGAAAGGAAAGGAAAGGAAAGGAAAGGAAAGGAAAGGAAAGGAAAGGAAAGGAAAGGAAAGGAAAGGAAAGGAAAGGAAAAGTTATTTGGAAGAAATCAGTGCTTGTCTTTTAGGAGCTGTGGATCACTGCTGGACCATCATGTCTAATTCTTTCATAGGCTTCTACAAGACCCTAGGATGTTGTGCTCTATAATTTGGAAACCTAACCTTTAGAAAACTGAGCCAAAAATAGTTTCCCTGCAGATCTACCGATGAACTTTTTTTTTTTTTTTTGTCTAGGAGCATGTATATCAGACCTACCATAACTGTAATTTTGAGCCCAACCCACCACAACTTAACCATGTGTCTCTTTGTGTAATCATGTATATGTGTGACAGTATATGTATACATGCATACAAGATCATACATACATGTGTGTGCGCGTATGTGTGTGTATGCATGTGTGTGTGTGTGTGTGTGTGTGTATGCACACACACACAAGATACATAACAGATCCAGAAATCTACTGTGGTTTATATGGCATGCTGTCTCTCTTTACAGTGGGATTGATGCTACATATTGTCCTATTTATACCAAAATGATCACTTCCCTTGATGCTTGTTGGGATCCTGGGTGTCTATGGATGATGGGGGAAGTGACATCACTGGGCAAATGACACAAATGAGAAATGATGCAGTTGATATAAATTATATAATTATATAATAAATGATATAATTTGTCCTTTGCATGATGACTATGTGACTCATGATATCATTGTGGCTTTTAGTGGATAACTATAATTCAGAGTGCTGAGTACTGTATATCGCCCTGAACGTCTTGTGGAAATGCTGGGAAAAAAACTCCATTAACCATGTGCCACTGACAGTAACACTGATGTTGATCAGAACAATGAGACACCCAATGGACACCAATAAGTTCCTTATTTTGAAGTCCTTCCCCCATTAATCAATGGGTTATATTATTCCAAAGAATCTCCATAAAGCTCAACAAGTCTTTATATTGCTCAACTGCGCTTGGCCTTTCATTCCACTTTAATTCACTCCATATATAGCCATCAATGTCTGCATCTCACTTTGCTTTGCTTTGAACTGCTGATGCTGGCAGAAAACACCAGTGTCTCCCAAACCACATGAGCATTGAGATAAGGCATCCTTATCATCACTTTTAAGCCTGGATCCTGAACAGCTACAAAGCCAGTGGCAATTTAGACAGCTGTCTTTTCAGCAGCAAATTTGCTAGGAATGTCATTCCTTGCTGGTTTTTTGTAGAGAGGGATTTTTTTTTCTAATTAATGGAATAATGTGAATGGATAATTGAACTGATAAATTACTCTTTCCATTGGAAACTGATTATTAGGTTGCATATGCCCAATGCCATTATAAGCCCTAAGCTCTGATTGTCCTTATATTTCTTCATTATTTATATATCCCTTTGATATATTATCCTTTGGAAAGTTTTCAGCTGGCATACATATTGAAATCACAGCACGGATAGAGTACTCACATGTAGTGAACTCTTCACGGGTAGCAATTTTAGTGGGCCTAGATTATTTTTTGCTGTATCAGTGCAAACTTTTAAATCATTTATTATGATACGAAGAAAACTACCAGTTGTTCAGGTTAATTGCCACCAGACCTAGCAATTTAAACCAGTAATATATTTTTCTCTTCATATATTTTTTTATGGACAAGGAGCACAAATCTCACAATTCTCCCAAGACTGATTAAATTATCAATGTGTATGCATATGTTACCTCAGAGTTTACCTCTGCCATAAGAATCACCACAGATAATTGTGGCCTGGTGTGGAAGTAGTTATCAACCTCTTGTTGATCAGACAGAATATCATATTTTGGTAATATTCTCCATTGGCTGTCAACTGATACTTTCCCCCTTGTTAAAAATCTAGTGTGGACAATATATATCATTACACATCAGGTAGTATCTAACACAACAGTGATGAGGCTAAACACGATGCTGGAGTTTGGCAGGACATCAGGGATAATTTAATTCCATGTGGAATGAAATAGTAAAAATGCCCCGCTTTAAACAGGGTGCTCTGAAAAAAACTTCAGAAATTTAGGATTTGGGTCACAAAGTTTCTCCTTTAAGCTCTGCCAAGATGATGATGAGGATGATTTTATTCAAATTTATTAGCTGCCAAACTCCAATGGATGTTTTCCTGCCAGGCTTAGGGAAGTCACTTCCTTTCAACCTAGCCTATCTCAACTGTTTCATAGGTGATCAAATAATACCTTCATAAATGTATGTCTCATTTTTGGGCAGATGCATGGAATGTGCATTCAATGAGTAAAATAATATGTTTAAAGATGTCAAACATCTCTAGGAGTGCCATGTTGCTTGCATTTTGTCGCTGAAAGAAATGGCTTCTTAAATAATCCACACATGATATCTTTGCCTCTCCAGCTATGCTGTTGTTTGTAGCCAGGCCTTTAGCCAGAATAATTTAGCCACAATTTGTAAAATGTGGTCTCCAATGGTGAAAATGGAAATGTTCAAAGTACAGAGAAGTGTGTTATTCACTCCCACTGTCACGCTAATCTCACTCTTTCTCTCTCTCAGATATGCGTAAGCTTTCTTGAACTGAGATGGAAATTATGTGATCTGGCACAGCTTTCATCTTCAATAATTCATCTATTCCTTTTGTCTGTTAATACACGAAGGGTTACTTAGAGAAGATGTGATATAGAGGAATACTTATTTTTCAGATTTGTCATTCTCTGCCATATATTTTACCTTTTTTATAAAGCAAGGTTGAGGAAATGTATCAGAAGCAAGTAAGCCAAATTCTATGCTAAGCAAAAGTTTAATGAAATTCTTTAACACGCATTACCTGTTCTCAGCTTCCTTGGCCTTATGGGAGAAAGCAGCCTCTACCATATAAGATCTGACAGGCATGTGCTCCTTGAGGAAGTGGAGGGAAAGCTTTCCGTTCATATGACTAATTAGACAGACTTCATGCTGGGTTGCTCTTTTTTGATGCTGATCCTTGTGCTAATTGTCAGTTGCGTTCCTCTGGGAAGCAAGGTTGAGTTCCAATCTTGTAGCGCCTTGTTCCCTATTAGTTTTCTTGACCTTAAACTGATGTGAATTGACAAGGAACAGACTGGGAGAGAAAGAAGGAGGGAGGGAGAGATGTTCAATTCACTTAGCAAGTGCGTATTTGGAAGACGAAAAACAGCAATAGAATTAAAACACTTGTTTGTCATCTGCAGTTATCACGTCTAGATAAAATAGCCAAACTATATAGCCCAGAGGCAATTGGAAAAAGAATTCTACATATAACAGATTGATATTTTGATTAATATATGCATAAAACTGTTGCCAGGTGCCAGCTTAACTATGAAATACTCTTGAATTGCTAATAATGAAACTTGCTTCTAAACAAAAAGCCATAAAAATGCACCATACTGGATCAACCATCTACTGTAGTTCAGCATCCTGTTTTCATAGCGACCTACCTGATGCCAAAGCATGCTCACAAGAGGACATTAGGGCAATATTTCCTTCTTATCCATACTCTCCAGCAACTAATATTCAGGAATATATTGCCTTTGCTATTGGAAGTGATAAACAGTCACCATGTCTAGAAGCTAATGATAGCTTTCTTTTCTATGTCGTGTTGTGTCCACATTTCTATTCCATTGTCTATGAAATATATATCATTTATGTGTTTGTGTATGTACTGTATGTATGGGTGTGTATATACACAGATCATAGACCCATGGAGTCCACCTTTTTCTTATATTTTTTTAAAGAAGTGCTTTGTTGTCTTTTATTTTAAAGTCAATGAAAATAAAATTGGAAAAACAATTGTTTTTCTTATCTACTAAGAACAGGAAAAAGAATCAGTGTTAGGGCTTTAAAAATATACAAATAGATTTGTTTATTATTAGGAGACACTTCCTAACTTAATATGAGATTGTAACTTGGAAACTGTATATTTACTGTATATTTAAAATATATGATCAGAAGAAATATCTTGCTGGATCACATGAAAGGTCCATGTGCTTCTGAGGTAGGCAAGTTGATATTTTAAACCACAATTCCAGCAATCCCTTCCATTGGCCATGTAGGCTGGAACTGATGGGTGTTGAAGTTCAGAAGAACCTAGGACAAAGAACTACCAGAGGAGCAAAACAAAACCCCCACCCTTACCAGCACTGGCAAGGCAGGCCACAGCACATAAAGAGAGAGCAAACCCCATCCCATTTTAGCACTGAAGATGTTACCTAGCTGGATAATGAAACATTTGCAAGAAAAGAACCAAGCTCAGAGAATCCCAAGGACTCCACAGTTCAACCCTGAGCTACACATATTCACCTCTATTGAACCTAGGACAATTTCTTGCTTCCCATAGTGACCTATCAGAGGTTTCTAGGAAGCCCTTAGTTACCTAGGTGTCATCAAGACAGGCTCAACTCCTGATGACTGTGTGAAGAATGCTTGCTATCTTTTAACATACCTCTAGAAATGTAGCTCATCCAGGGACAATCCTGTAATTTATTTCATCCTGTTCATCTATTGTAGCCATTTATGAAAATTCATCTATTGTATCCATTTATTGTATCCATTCTCCTATTTCTTTCAACCCTGCCAAGCATGGTCACTTCTTCTAATGCATCATCTGCTTGTGTCAGATGTCCAAAGTATGAAAGTTTCTGTTTGCTAATAATTGCCTCAAGGGAGCTGTCAGTCTTTATCTGGTCAAAGATTGATTAGTTGATTTTTCTTGCAATCTATGGTATTCTTAATAACTTCCTCCAGAGCCATAATTTAGAGATATCCTTCTTTTTTTTCCTCCCTTCTCTATGTCCCACTTTCACAGCTCATGTACTATATTTCTGCTGGAAATACTGCTTTAAGTATTTTGATCTTTCTTCTCATTGATCCTTCACACACTTTTCTAAGTTTATAATTGCTTTCTCCCTTAGGATTAATCTACTTCTCCAGATAAATCTAGATTCTTTATTTTCTTACTTTCATCATTACCCTTCTAAGTCTTCAGCCAACAAAGGTAAACCTTCTGATATTTTCTTGTTTTCTCCACTATTTGATGTTAGCCATTAGGGCTATGGAACATTTTGGGAATGGTTAGGAAAAAGTGCTTTGGAGCATACAGGGGCATAAACATAGCATCTGTTCACCACACAGAATCATTTTGAGTGGGCAGCAGTTTGAGCTGCGTCTTTTCCTCGAATCCTGCAGCTTTAACTATTTTAGTGAGTGTTTCATCTATGCCTGGCGCTTTCCTTTGACATATGATCTATTCCTATATTCTTTACTTTCTAGTGGAGTTGGTTTCTGAAAACATTGTCTTTCTCCAGATGCTTCTGTCACCTATAATCTCATTTGTAAAAGGTTTCAATATTTTTTCCACCTTCCTTTAGTCTCACTTGCCTCTATTAGATCTCTTCCACAATTACCTTGAATATTGCTACCTTAAGTGATTTTACCTGTTATTTCTCTAACCTTCATAAAAATACCTCTGATTTCTTGCAATTTTTCTTTATTTGTTGATATTCTTGACTGATACATCTTTCTTACTTTACTTGCAAGTTTGTCCCTGTTAACTTGGCATTCATCCTCTGTGTTTATCTGGCTATTATGATAACATGTTCTGAAAGTCACTTGGATCTTTTTCTCTGTGTGTGTGTGTGTGTTTTGGTGGTTTGATTTTCTTGATGCTTCTTACCTCTTCTCATAGATTCTCAGGTTGTTTTTCACATTAGTTAAGTACATTTAATCTGTTCTTTACATTGCTCTTATATTCTGACTGTATGTCCTCCATATCAAATCTTGTTGGCACAACGGTTCTATTGACATTCACTGGTTATCCAGTAATTCTAATAGATATTAACATGTTGTTTATTGAGCTATTGCCAAGTAGGCTGAGCAATACCTATGACACTTGACTCCTTTGTTCTATGCCCTGAATCACCTGATTTAAAATGGCCCATTCCAGTCCACCTAAATCTACTTACAGTATTCCTAAAACATCCAATTTAGTACACTTCATTTTACACTTCAAGTTTTTCTTGGTTCATGCTTTCCACATTCCAGGGTTCCAGTTATTTGTGTCTTTGTAAAACAAGGAGTTCCTTTTTCAGTACTGCCAAAATATACAGTATGACCAGAGTTCTTTACAGCTTTGGACTAGCCAGTTCATTATTTCTGGATCTCCTTGTGACAGTTTAGTGTTCTTCCAAAGTAATTAGAAGAGTGCCTCCCAACCTAGAGATCTCCTCATCCATCACTCAGACTTGTCTAAAAGTTTCAGTCATTTAGTTTTCTTACCAACAATACAGATGTTGTTTGTAAACACCTTTTGTGTTTGATTTTGGTGTGCTGTCTCCTAGATAGGTTGGGTTTCCTCATGCCTGCAGACCCCCACAAGCTCTCATCCCTGCTTTGGATTACTCTTAGCTTCACCCTTTTGACTTCATAGGCAAAGACAACCCTACCAGGAGCTCATGGTCTTGACAGCATTACTTCCAGGGTCACAGAAGTTACTGAGCCTTTCCATCACGTCAAGGTAATAATCCACTGGGAGGGACAGGGTCTTAGTGAGGCACAAAGGCATCTGCTTTTTCTAGAGTAGCTCTTTCATGCAAATATATGCAGTGATACACTGGATTTGAACCTGCATTAGAACTATTAGTTTGCACAATGAGCATGCTTTGAGTAAAACTGAGCTTTGGTTGTGCTCGTGGCATAGTGGCCAAAATGTACCAAAACTGACTGGAACTGTCTGAATGAAGATATTGGAGTGGAATTGATGAATACTTGCAGGGGTATAGAGCTAGTGAAGGTGCAGGTTTAATCATCAATGAAAAGTCTCAAATGTAGAGAGAAAGTATAAATTGCTGTTATCTAAATTGCTGTGGAAACTAGGAATCCCTAAGCTGGTGATAGTTGCATGTTACTCTTCAGTGTATGATGATAATGGAAGAAACAGAGAAGGTTTGGGGAAATTGTGCAATATTCTTAATGAATGAGATCCAAAGGGGGAAAAATTATTCAGTTTAGTGAAATGAATAAGTGGGTGGGAACAAGCTGAGAAAGAACATAAAAAGTGACTGGGCCATTTGGAAAGCCAAGAATGCATGAGAATGGTGATTAGTGAGTACAGTCAGGTCCAGAAATATTGGGACATCGACACAATTCTAACATCTTTGGCTCTATACACCACCACAATGGATTTGGAATGAAACAAACACAATGTGCCTTAACTGCAGAGTGTCAGCTTTAATTTGAGGGTATGTACATCCAACTCAGGTGAACGGTGTAGGAAGTACAACAGTTTGCATATGTGCCTCCCACTTGTTAAGGGACCAAAAGTAATGGGACAATTGGCTTCTCAGCTGTTCCATGGCCAGGTGTGTGATATTCCCTCAGTACCCCAATTACAATGTGCAGATAAAAGGCCCAGAGTTCATTTCAAGTGTGCTATTTGCATTTGGAATCTGTTGCTGTCAACTCTCAAGATGAGATCCAAAGAGCTGTCACTATCAGTGAAGCAAGCCATCATTAGGCTGAAGAAACAAAACAAACCCATCAGAGAGATAGCAAGAACATTAGGCGTGGCCAAAACAACTGTTTGGAACATTCTCAAAAAGAAGGAACGCACCGGTGAGCTCAGCAACACCAAAAGACCCAGGAGACAATGGAAAACAACTGTGGTGGATGACCGAAGAATCCTTTCCCTGGTGAAGAAAACACCCTTCACAACAGTTGGCCAGATCAAGAACACTCTCCAGGAGGTAGGTGTATGTGTGTCAAAGTCAACAATCAAAAGAAGACTTCACCAGAGTGAATACAGAGGGTTCACCACAAGATGTAAACCATTGGTGAGCCTCAAAAACAGGAAGGCCAGATTAGAGTTTGCCAAGCGACATCTAAAAAAGCCTTCACAGTTCTGGAACAACATCCTATGGACAGATGAGACCAAGATCAACTTGTACCAGAGTGATGGGAAGAGAAGAGTTTGGAGAAGGAAAGGAACTGCTCATGATCCTAAGCATACCACCTCATCAGTGAAGCATGGTGGTGGTAGTGTCATGGCATGGGCATGTATGGCTGCCAATGGAACTGGTTCTCTTGTATTTATTGATGATGTGACTGCTGACAAAAGCAGCAGGATGAATTCTGCAGTGTTTCGGGCAATATTATCTGCTCACATTCAGCCAAATGCTGCAGAACTCATTGGACGGTGCTTCACAGTACAGATGGACAATGACCAAAGCATACTGCAAAAGCAACCAAAGAGTTTTTGAAGGGACAGAAGTGGAATGTTATGCAATGGCCAAGTCAATCACCTGACCTGAATCCCATTGAGCATGCATTTCACTTGCTGAAGACAAAACTGAAGGGAAAATGCCCCAAGAACAAGCAGGAACTGAAGACAGTTGCAGTAGAGGCCTGGCAGAGCATCACCAGGGACGAAACCCAGAGTCTGGTGATGTCTATGCGTTCCAGGCTTCAGACTGTGATTGACTGCAATGGATTTGCAACCAAGTATTAAAAAGGGAAAGTTTGATTTATGATTATTATTCTGTCCCATTACTTTTGGTCCCTTAACAAGTGGGAGGCACATATGCAAACTGTTGTAATTCCTACACCATTCACCTGAGTTGGATGTACATACCCTCAAATTAAAGCTGACAGTCTGCAGTTAAAGCACATTGTGTTTGTTTCATTCCAAATCCATTGTGGTGGTGTATAGAGCCAAAGATGTTAGAGTTGTGTCGATGTCCCAATATTTCTAGACCTGACTGTATCTGCTTAGGAAATCATCTGTTTCTTTTAAATACATGGTTTATGCATAAATGTAACATACATGTGAGAAAGGAACGAATATAAATATAAAAGCATGCATAGTTAGAATGTTTATGATGAAAGTGAGAGAATCAGTGAAGGATACAAGGCTAACAAGAGATCCCAAACTTGGAACAGACTATAATTTGGTAGTGTCAAAAAAGGAACTTGGGAAAAAATGGACATGAAAAGGAAACAAATGAAGGAAAGTAGAGAGTGAAAACAGGTACAGAAAATATGAGTCTTGTACGAAAAAGTATTGGAAGATAAATTAATCTCCCAGCAGAATGACTGGACAGTGGATGTAAAGAAAGAGGTTGTGGAAGATGCTTGGAACAGAGTGAAACAAATTCTTAGAAGATACCACAAAACTATGTTGAGTCAGCTAATGAAAGTCTGAACAAGGATACTTGGTGTAATATTGAAGGGAAAAAGGCTTTGTGGAGGAAAATGCATAGAAGTGTATAATGCACATAGAGAAAAAAGACAACTACAAAAAATATAATCAAAGAGAGCAAGAAACTTTTAACATGAAAAGAATGATAGTGATATGTCATAGAGTGGTATTGAAAGGAGTGCTAAAATGCTAGTGTCAAAGAAGATGGAGAGGAAGTAATACATGCTGTTAGTAGTTGAAAAATGTCAGGTATAGACAGTATAACTGGGAAAAAAAGTTAACATTCAGATATTATTTGCTGATGCAATGGCTGGGCAACTTGGTCCAGGTGTGTGAAGACTACATCTATACTTGATGGTTGGAAGAATGCTGATAGTGCTTTTCTGTACAAAGGGAAAAGTAGCAAAAATAAATGCAAGGATTTGTTTGTTAAACATGCCTGGGAAGATGATTAGCAGAATTCTGATTGAAAGGATATGTAAGCAAAATTTGGGAAGTTTAGTGAGCTTTATGGCAGGCAGGGGGGGTCACAGATCAGATTTTTGCTTTTCAGTAGGACCCTGAGAAATGAGCGTGAAAAAGTTCATTAGATGTTTACAGACTTAGAGAAAGTGTTTGATAAAGTGAATAGGCTTGAATTATGGAAAGTTATGTGTGAATGTGGAACTGAAGTTTATTTGCTGAATGTAGGAAGAGTGGCATATGGATTACGTAAAGCAAGAGATTCTCTGTGACACTCTATGGAAACAAAATTGGACTATAAAGAAGCAGGATAGGAAGAGTATTGACATCTTCAAACTTTGGTGTTGGAGAAGACTCTTGAGAATACCGTGGACAGCCAAGAAAACAAACCGATGGATCATTGAACAAATCAACCCAGAGTTCTCACTCGGCACAAATGACCAGGCTGAAATTATCCTACTTCAGACACATTATGCGAAAACTCAGCTCTCTGGAAAAGGCTCTAATGCTGGGAAAGGTGGAAGGAAAGAGAAGAAGAGGATGACCAGCAGCAAGGGGGATGGAGTCAGTTACAGTGCTAATGGGTACTCTCTTGGAAAACCTCAAAGACCACGTTAGGAACAGATCATTATGGAAAAAATCTTAGCGGTATGTGGCCGCTAAGAGTAAAAAATGACTTGATGGCACATAATCAATCAAAGCAAGAGAGAGAAACAATGGAATGCTTAGCAAATGGTTCACACTGAGCAGGATATAAGATAGGAATGTGTGATATCCCCTTATTTGTTTAATATGTGGATGGATAAATATATAAGGAACCTGTGTGGTGATGATAGAAGAGTGTTGATTGGGGAGTGTGTGTGTACCTTTGTATGCAGAGAAATCTGAATGATTTGCAGCAGATGTTAGATAGATTGTATAATGCAACAAGAAATATTACTTTGAAAATTAACATACTGTAGAGCACTGTAGGTTAGCTTGACAGGGAAAATAGAATGAAAAACCACAAGTTATACATAAATGAAATGGCAAAAAAACTAGAACAAACAGATTAAGTCGTCTACCTTGGTACAATGTTTTCTAAACATGGGAAATGGATGGAGAAATTTTACAAAGTGCAAATGCTGGTAGAAATGTAAGTGCAGTACTGTATGTGGTCAGTTTTCGCTGTTTTGATATGCATAGCAGTTGGTTGTAGGTCTAGCACTGAAAAACAAAACAAAACAAAAACAGCCTGATGGAGTTTTCTAATGGCCCAAATCTAGTGGGTGGATAGACTTCTCCCCTCCAAATAACTCCACTGAAATCATTCATTTGAAACTATTTCTGCTTCTAGCAATGTATTTCCCCCAGGCATAGCAAGCAAAATTCAAAATACTACAAGTGCTAGAGAAATCACATGGCTTGTATGTACTTTGAATGACAGTCATCACATGGTGAAGCGGCTGTGTAAATCAGTTGACCCTTTCTTCAGCATCACTGAAGTGGAAAGCAAAAATTAGTCAGGTCTTCTCTATCCTATTGTCACTTAGCTACCAAGTACACAGTGCCTTAAGTTTCATGGAATATATTTGCCAACTTTTTGAAACTGAAATAAATTTGTGGCTGAGAAGGGGCAAAGGTTGTTGTCTTTGAAGTAATCCTTAATTGTCATCCCATTTTAATTTTGTGGATCAATATCAGACCTGCATCTGACAACCAAATAAAGACCTCATTGCAATGCATATATATAAAAGATGCCATCAGTAGAAGGGATTGAACATTATCAAAGTAAGCAATGTTTAATGAAAATATGTGCAGGGCAGGATCCCTGTTCTGTGGTCAAAATAATGTAAAGCAATTCTCATGAATTGGATAAACCTGATGTTAGAATTAACGTTCATTCAATAGCTGTCATGTGAGCCTAAGAATTCAACAATCTCATATGGAGAGAGCAATGGGAGGGAGCACATCGTCTTCCATCCAATATTTCAAATGAAAGAAAGTAGGATTAAACTCAGCAAATGATGTAAATTAGAAATGAGATAACATGCTTCAATGTTCTTTAAAATTCTCTTCAGTGAACTTCCTTGGCACATATTTATCAAATATTTGCCAGGTGTCTGGCTATTCAGCGAATATAAACACTTAACATCTAATTATATTTGATATGGAGTTGAATACTTAATATTAATTGGCAACTGTTATTGGTTAGTTTGTGATCAATGACCTGTAGTAGCAGTTAACTTAAAATAGTATCAGACAGCTAGCTTGAAACAGCCTTTAGTACTCTTGTGCTAATTACCTCTTTTAAATGGAGTAAAAGAGTAAAACACCATTTTAATCAGTGCTTAAGAATCAGGTAACTTTCTTGATTAGAGATCCATACTTTAGGAAGGATTCAGACAAAGTGGAACAAATGCAAACAAGAGCAGTGGGGTGATCTGGAGACTAAAACCAAGTCTTGTTATAAGGCTAACTGCTTAGCCATGAAAAAAAAATTGAACAAAGGAGGAGATGATAGCATTTTTTCAAGGACCTCAGGAATGCGCAGCCTAGAGCCTCATGTATCCCTAGTACTCCCTTTGTAACAACCTAGCACTCAAAGATTGCATTGCTGAAATCTGGTATTAAAATAGTCAATGTTTGGCTATACAAATTTTCTCTTCAAAATAAGGTTGAAAATGGGACCAGGAGACCTCTGAAAGGCAAACCACTTCCATTTCTCCTCTTAAGCTCCCCCATCCTTTAATCCCAAATTGCACCATTGAAATTCAGCCGTTTTGCCACTGAATTTCAGTGATGAGATTTTACATCGCTTTGGGGTTGGGTATGGGCATGAGGGTGAAACATGGAGCAGCTTGTCCCCAAAGGCCCCTCATTCCCATTTCCTACATTAAAGAGCATGCATAAATAAATAAACAGCCTCATCCCTTCCAGTGATTTCAACTGCATTACCAGAAGTTTTCTTGTGGCCCTCAGGAAGGTCAAGAAGCTCAGCTGCAGCTCTTAATTCCCTAGAGTTTGCCCACTCTTGGTTTAAGAAAGATTTGACCTGTTCTTTACCATTCCATAATGCAGGACAAGAATAATGGTTAAGTTACAGGAAGTTTCTCCTGTAACTTGTGATTCCTACCTTTGGATGTGTTCAGGCAGCAGACAGGCATTTGTTGGGGATGATTTGATTTGGATGCCTACACTGAACAGCGGGTTAGACTCATTGGGCCAAGTGACCCTTTTCAAGTTTGACTCTATGATGCTAAGTAAGATTTCAAAGAACAAAGAGGAACAAAGGAAACAATCATTATTCTTGACCATGTATGCACATTTGGGGGGGCATCATATTTAAGTATCAAAATAAAATGAGTACTTCAAGGATTCATAAAACGGAACTACTCCACTTTCATAGACTGTTCTCATCTGGGACAGAAGGGGAAAAGAGCTCCAGTGAGGACTGAAAAACTAAAATGAATGTTTGTTTTCCAGTTTAGCCTGTCTCCTTCCCTTCCCTGCTGACATCCCCCACTCCTGCCTCTCAGCCTGCCTCAGCCATCATTTCAGTAATTTTAGAGGACTTATCAGTAACAAACTGGCTCCTGATATGAAGCTAAAGGGAAGCAGGAAGCAAAAGTTGTTTCCCTTAATTGCACCCCCTATGTAGCTGGAGTAAAAATAATCAGCCAGGACATTACTCTTCATTAGCTAAGACTCCTTTCACAAGTCTTTATTTTTCATTGACGTCTTCTCCCATCCCAGGCTTTTATCACCAGTACGCTTTGATAAAAATCCTGTTTAGCTGTGTGACATTGCAAAAAGGGTTTCTACACTTAAGAACATTCTCACAATCTCCAAAGTATTCAGGTTTTGTCTCACATCTCCTGAAGAATTCCTGCCCCAAGGGTATTCTTATTCCACACAAGGGTTACAACTTTGTGATAAACTAAAATTTTAATAAATATTGAATCAGTTTAGAAAACATTGAATCTGGTTCCCCAATCCCAAATAGGATTAGAAGACTCAGAGGTCTGAAGAGATGGAAATTATTTACAAGCAAAATGTGTGGTGCTTATCAATCAACATCATGTTTTGATGGCTACACCTGCTATTGATGTTTCTGAGTATCTTACGTAAACATGGCCATTGATTTTTCAATGGGTATGTGCCATCTCTTTGGTTTCAACAATTATAGTCCCAAATCTAAGGAAAGGACTTGTACACATTCAAGGAGATGATGTGTAGCTGGAACATTCTTTGAGGTTATGATGGGGTTTTCAGTGGAACTGAAGCTAGTCTTGGAAAAACATGTCAGCCCCACTAGGTAGACAAAACCAGAAAATTAACTCCACAGGAAGACCAGAACTATACTGTATAGAGATAGGTTATAATGATAGAATGTTGCAAGCCTGATTATGCTTTACCTCCCTTCCTTATACCCAGCGAATAAAGGAGGAGCCTGCCTGAGTTGCCTTCGGCTACTATCTTGCTTCCCAAGACTTATGGGATGTTTCAGCCCTTTTTTCTTAAGTAATGGTTCTTGCACTTTTCTGTCAAGGTCATCTCCCTTACTCTCTACAGTGCTGTAGCAAAGTGATCACTTAACTCAGTGTTTTTTAACCTTGGCCCCTTGAAGATGGGTGGACCTCAACTTCCAGAATTCTGGGAGTTGAAGTCCACCCATCTTCAAGGGGCCAAGGTTGAGAAACACTGAAATATAGACTTGCATTTTAACTTTCAGTTGAAGTGAAGCAGTCTTAAATCTTCCTAAAGTCAGAGCCAGGAACTGCCTTCCCCACTTCCAATAACAATCAAGCAAGATTGCCTTTTTTTTTTTTTTTGGCCATATTAAAAAAAAAAAAAAAGTGAATCTTTCTCAGAAACCAAAGTGCCAAAATTGTTACTTGCTTAGGGACAGTGACTAGAGGGCCATCCTTCTCTTAAATTAGCAGCGCCATCCGCAGTGGAGGCTTTTATCGGTTGATCATGTGCAGTGAAGCCAGATGATTTTAAAGAAGCCACTTAGAGATTTAAAGTACTGATGTGACAAAGGCGCTTTGATTTTAGCATTCCAGTCTTCTTCTTGTAACCAGTGTTTATATAAACCTGAGAAAAACTGCCACTACTCTTCATCTCTCTCATTTTTCAACCTTAATGGTAATTACATTCCATGCATGGCAGGAGCTGTAGCATCCCATTGAAGAACACAGCAGGAAAGAGAGCTGGGATAATACTAACATTGATGTGTCATCGCTGCACATTAGATCAAATATATTTCACAAATCCCCCTTGCCCACCTTGTGACCACACCCAAGCCAAACACAGGCAACTAGCCACCTAGGGCAGCCCATCAAGAAACCCCCTGGTGCTGCAGAAATCTTGTAATTAGTGTGTCATATTTGCCCAGCTTGTTTCTACAGTATATCCAGTATTGGATAGGAAGTTCCAACAGGGTAATGTTTGCAATTAATGGTTTCTTTGAATCCGCTGCCTTTCGGCACTTTCAAATATTGTCCACTTTAGTTTAGCTCTCCGTAATCTGGTGTCCTCCAGACAGATCAGACTTTGACTCCCGTGATCTCCAGTTGGTTGAAGGATTATAGATGTGATAAGTCCAACACATCTGAAAGGCACCAGATGCAGAAACACCGATTTAGTTATTCTGAATACATCTAAAATGAAAATGCATGCCATCACATCCAATGGTAGAAAACAACGTCATGGTATACAATATGATGATACACAGAGGTTGAAATGGAATGTTGGCTTAACCTTCAATAATCTCCTTATGGTAAAATTCAGCCTCATTTGAAATAAAAAAGGGCTTTTACTCCATGAAGCCAGTAAATCTTTCCAAAATCCCAATTTTCAGCTGCAACAAGGCCCTATTCTCCCAGTGTTTGTGTTTAGCTGACTTCTTGTGACTACAAAATCAACTTCTCAGGCACCTCCCTGAGCAAAACATACAGGTCCTGCCTTCTGGTTTGTATCTTTAAGGGTCATGTTGGGGAAGCTCATTGCAAAATCCGGGGACAGAAGTGGTTTTATTTTTGTTCTACTACAGGAGTGAACAACCTGTGACTCACATGTGACTCCCCAAAAGCTTTAGGCGCACCCCAGAGTTCCTCCAGAATTTGCATGGAATTGTAAGTGAAGGGGGAAATTATTTCATTCATAGAGTCATCAGTTTCACTATATGTAGTTAATATTTTTGTGTTCCCCTGCCTCTTGGGGTGACTCTTGGCTTCAGAAAGCTTGCACATTTGGGATTTAATGTTTTTATTAATTAATTTGATTTTTGTACATGCCTTACAAGCTTCCTATGAGAATGAGTTATAGGAGCAACAACAATAACAGTTCTGATGGTATATGCAAGAAGAATTTTCTAAAATTTCTGGACTGTTAGTAGATGTTGTCACTTCAAAAATGAAAGGGGAATATCTGTGTTACATAAGATTGCATGATATTTAGCAGCTGAAAAAGATTGCTGTGTAGTGATTAAGGTGCTGGCCTAGAAACCAGGAGATTGTGAGTTCAAGGCCTCCCTTAGGCATGAAAGCCAGCTGGGTGACTTTGGGCCAGTCACTCTCTCTCTCAGCCCAATCTACCTCACAGGGTTGTTGTTGTGGGGAAAATAAGAGTAGGTGCATTAAATATGAATTTAACCTTGAGTTGAATACACACACACACACACATGCATACACAGAAAAGGTGGGATAAAAATGTAATAATAATAATTTCATTGTTTTGAGTAAGAAAAATGTGAATAATTTGCTGATGTTTACTTTTGCTTTGTTTTAGAAATGGTCTTTAGACATTCAGACTTGGTACATATCTAATAACATGGCATTCCAGTTTTAATGGAAATGTACAATATACAAATCATGTTACTCCCATTTGTAGAATTAGAGATTCACTTTTGAAATACCATGTTGCCTTCAAAGATTGTTTTAACTTCTTTTTTGAGTTTTAATTTCTTCATAGGGCTTTGTTTAAAAAAAAGTGGGGGAGATGAGAGAGGAGACCAACATTAAAAGAAGAAATATTGATTGATTCCTATAATGGAAATGGAATCCCTGCTCATCCTAATTAGTGTGAGCATTATTACTCTTGTCATCAAGCTGTCATAATGCCATAGAGGGTTTTTTTTTTTTAATTCCCAGCCCTCATGAGGAAGTCCAGCAGCAGAAAAAAAAATACCGTCCCTTGTCACTATATTCATAAATGGATTAAAAGGCATGTAAAAAAAAATCTTTTCAGTCAAAAAAAAAGCTCACAGTGTTATGAAACTGTTTCAGCTTCCCCCACGAGCTGCTATATCCCTAGTATCTTCTTCCTCTGCAACTCAGAAATCCTTACTGCCCTGGCTGTGGTGGTGCCCAGAGTTGATGTCATTTCAAGATTCCCATCAGACTGCGGGTTAAGCTGTGAATGGATGAGGGGCCAGAGACTAGATAGGCAACAGCTTGCAAAAAGAGTAAGATCAATAAGGAAACATAAAGTGAAGTGCAATAAGGTGGACAGTCATGAAGGCATCTGTGGCCTCACAACTCAATAAAAAAAGCACATAGGAACATAAAGATATAAGCTCATTGCTAGACCAGGCCAAATCGTCTAGTCCAGCATTCTGTATCATACAGTGGCCAACTAAATGCATTTTAAAAAGTTACAAGCAAGACAGAAAGACGATAGTCTTCTTCCAGCAGCTGTTATTTAAGATATGCTCCTATGATTCAGTAGAGATAGCCATCCAATCAAATTGTCACCAATCCTTTGATCTTATGTCTATCATCTTCTTTTAAAATAATTTATATTCGTAGTCATCATCACCACCTCTGGTGCCACAGTTTTTGTGGTTTAATTATGTGTAAGGAGGTGCTTTTTTAAAAAAAATTAATCCTGAGTCTCTCTGCATTTGCATTTAGATTCACTGGAAGGCCTGAGCTGTTAGATAATTGTGAGACTACTTAATCTTACCATGAGATACTTACTATAAGAAACCCCTGTCTGTCTGTCTGTCTGTCTGTCTAGGTTGCTTTGTTATGGGAAAAAATGAAGGGAGATTCCCATGTAGGCCATTTTGAGTTTCTAGAGTAAAGGTGGGATATAAATTTAGCAAATAAACCGAATGAAATTAATGCATAGATTTTGAGCTTGACTAGATAATTTGTAGAACTCTTTGAAAACCCAGGAAGGTCATAATCATGTTTATTCCTCCACACGCTTTCATAATGGCATATTGACAGATCTGTAGACACCTGACTGGTCAGTGTTAAATTTTGCGGTTAGGGACTGGTGCAGTGGGGGAAATTTGGCTGAGCAATCATACATAAACTAGGTGAGCCAGTAGTATAATGCTGCAGCTTATAAAGGTGATTAATTCTTAGGCTGTATTACACAAAATCCAATGTCTACATCAGTGATTTTCAACCTTTTTGAAGCTGCCGCCCCCCTAAGGAGCGGAAAATTTTTCAACGCCACCCTTTGTGAAAATCCTGTAATTTAGGGTATGGGCGGGGGGGGCGGGAGTTACTGAATTATAAAAGGCAAAAATTTTAAGTAATTTTTTTCAGTAGACTTACACACCAAATTTGTTCGATTTAACTCAATACTTTTGCCCTGGAAGGTAATTGCACTCCTTTTATTAAAATTAAAATGACTAATGCAAAAAAAAATGCTTAAATGCTCTTTTATGTAAATACGTTTATTTCAAAATGCTGTAAATACGTTTATTTATTTTTTTGATGCTCGTTTTTAAAATTTTTTTAAAAAAATTTTTTTTTAATTTTTTTTTTTTTTGCAAATGCTTTTTTAATGTTTAAAATTTTTTTATTCTTAATTAGATAATTAAAAAAAACAGCAAAAATACACTAAAAGAGTAATATCAATGAAACATGCTTGATTATGTCAGTGGGACGGTTGTGCTTGATGGTTCAGAGCCATTTTCTGAACGTTTGGTTCAATATTGTTAGAGAGATGAAGGCGCAAGTCCCCTCTTTCCACGATTTGGAGTCAACTTCTCTTTTTTGTAATTAGATCAGTCACAGCACTGAATCCTCGCTCGACAAGGTAGGAGGAAGGGAAGGCAATTAAAAAATTTTTGATGATAGTCCACAGTCCTGGGTAGAGGCGATTGATGTTACTTTGAAGCCAAAATTCTGTGAGAAGATCACCATTCTGGAAGCTGGCTTTCAAAGTTTCATTAGTTGAAAGTTCGGCCAATTCCTCCTGAATCTGAACCTCTGCTGTCTCAATATTCATAAAAGGGTTCATGACCCATTGAGGGACTTCCAGGGACAAAATATCCTCAAAATGCTCAGAAAAGTCCTTGTGCAAAGACTCAAGGTGTTGACAGTAAACTTGTGTTTCATCGAAGGGGATTTCACTGCTCTTATGCAGATCCGACAAGATTGGAAACTGGCTGAACTCGTTGCAACCAAAATTCTGCTTCGACAAAGTGAGTTTTTTTAGGAAGGCAGAAATAACAGATTTTGTTGTGATCAAATTGAGCTCTTCGCCTTGAAGCTGCAAATTAATTCCATTGAATTTTGCGAATAAATCGGCCATGTAAGCAACATCAATCTTAAATTGTAGCAATCTGTCTCTTAGAGCTACATCTTTCTCTTCGAGGAACTCAAGTACAGAGTCGAAAAGATTCCAGAACCTATTGAGGCAGGCGCCTTTCGAAAGCCAGCGAACCTCGGTGTGTAGAAGCAAGCGATTGAATTCTTCATCGTTGTCCTTACACAGCTGCCCGAATAATCGATTGTTGAGAGCATTACTGCGAATTTTGTTCACAGCAGAGATGACATATTGTAATGACTGATGCAAACGGTCGCTGAGGTTTTTTGCAACTAAATGCTGTCTATGAATCACGCAGTGAACAGCTAAAATACCTGGTACCTCTTTCTTCAAAAGGGCGATGAACCCACGATGACGACCCACCATTGCAGGAGCTCCATCGGTGGCAACAGACATAATGTTCGTAAGAGGAATATTTTTCTCTTTAAAATAATGTTTGACAGTATTAAAAATAGATTCACCTTTAGTATCTGCAATCAAGCTTCTTGCAAAAAGCATCTCTTGAATAATTTTTCCTTCCTTCACAAACCGGACGTACGCTAACAGTAAAGCCTCATTAGTACTTGGCAAGGTTGATTCATCAACCTGAAGAGAAAATTCGGTGGGTATCAAAAGTTTGCATAAGGAAGCTTCAACATCTTCAGCCATCTCATCAATTCGTCGTCGTACTGTATCATTGCTTAATGGGGCATTTTTATAACATTGGATGCGGCTGGATGGTGTAAAACCGTTTCTAAAACTTCCTTGACAGCCGGCAGTATCAACTCTTCACCGATGAGCTTTCCCCGATTTAGCAATTAATTTTGATATATTATAAGAGGCTGTCAAACCATCGTTGCATTTTTTTGATGAGGTTGCTAGTAAGCCTGAGACAGACGGTGCCTTCAGAAACTTGTCCCTGATGTTCGTGAAAAACGACAAATCTTTATTTTGTTTGTCAGGTTGAATTTTTTGCAGATGCTCCTGCAAACGAGATGGTTTCATTGCCTCATTAGATAACACTTTGTTACAAAGTAAACATATGGGTAGTTGCGAGTTCGATGGCGAAGGAACAAATCCGAACTTCAAGTACATGGAACTGTATTGATGACACTTCTTTTTATTAACCGACATCATTGGCGGCTGCAAAATATGATGAGGGAAAGATAACTATTTCTCAAAATTAATAATTCACGACCACGATAAAGAACTAATAAGTGCACTTACCTAGCCGACTGGCCAAATAAACAATGAAAGTAAATCGAAACTGAGGGAAAAAACAGAAATGAAGTGAACGAAAAGCAACTCAAGAAACATGGGTCAAATCAAACATTCATATTGAAAGGACGCTCAACGCACGCACTGCGATTAATCGCGCGGGAAGACAGCTGACGCACGCGCTGCGATTAATCGCGTGGGAAAACAGCTGACGCATGTGCTGTGCTGGTTGGGATCGGAGAAGAATCGTAGTGTCGAGTTCTTAAAGGTCAGCCTACCTAGAATACAAATTCATCTCACCATTCTTAGAAGTGCATGAGGGCAGCCGTCGCATAAGTTCGTTTTATTGCTGGTACAAATGGTATAAACCGGATAATCAATTTAATAAATTTTTTGGGAGTTTTAAAATTAAGTTCGAATGCCAAAACATGCTCATCGCCCCTCTACCGCCCAAAACATGCCCACTGCCCCCCTACTGCCCAAAACAAGTTCACCGCCCCTCAGCATCCTCCCACCGCCCCCTGGGGGCGGTACCGCCCCCGTTGAGAACCAATGGTCTACATCATCAGAAAGGGAAGTACTAAGCAATATTTCTACAGGAACTAACATTTTAAAAATCATTACAAGTTGCATGATATTGAGGCAATCCAAATATCTAATGTTTTTTATTTGTTTGGGGGGGTAGTTAAATCAAATGTTTTGGTGGAAGGTAGTTAAATACCTTTTTGAATGTCTCTATTTTGCATGTTAGTGTACAAACATATTTTTAAAATGTATATGCCAGTATAAAGAAATCACCCCTGTGCACCACCAAGTGTGGGTATTTGGGTATTGAATTTCAATGGTATAACCTGGAGAAGGTCCTGGAGCCTGGAAAAACTGGCAAAAGCAGAGAGGGGGGATGTTGGGAGACTACATGTGGCCTGCAAGCTTTAGATTAGCCATGCCATCCTATACAAATACTTGAATGACTGTGTGTTGGCTCAAAGCAGAAAAGAAATGGGGAGATGGGCAGCATATAAATTTAATAAATAAATAAATAAATAATGAACATGGTTGTGTGTGTGAACTTCACCTCAGTGTCAGCAGCTTCATTTCAGACCTTAACAGACCTTCATGATTTCATCACAATGGTCTGGAGAGTAGGCTTGTAAACTAGTTGGCTGAACATGCTGACAAGCCCTCCTAAAATTATACGGACATCTGAATTATATCTGGCACACAACTAATGCTGGGTGTGTTATCCGCATTCTTATCTTCTCCCTATTTTAACCTGATGCCTATATATAGGGCTGTTATTTATTGTTTAATGCTGGTCAGACAACATGTAGACTCATGTGTATAGTTCTGAATGGGTGCTATATTTTAAGAAAGAAATTGACAAAGAAACCTAAGAAGAACTGTGAAAGAGCTGGATTGTTCTCCATTGCTCCAGAGGCAGGACTGGAACCTATGGATAGGGGGAAAAAAAATAAGAAAGTAGATTTTAGCTCAATATTAGAAGAAACTTCCAAGTGAAATACGAAAAGTTCTTGATTGTAGAACTTTTGCCTTGAGAAAGGGACAGCTTTCTTTCATTGGAGGCATTTAAACAGAAGCTGAAAGGAGTAAATTATTAGATGTATGGGGAGTATTCATATTAACTACTCAATTAAGATAATTTAATTAAATGGAATGAAAACAAATTAGGATTTCTTTTATGTCACAGAGATGATGCAGTTACATCCCCTCCTCTCCCACCATAAATTAGAACTATCTTTATTGTCATGCTCACAATAAAAGAGACTCACTATTTGTGAGAACTGGCCCTGGCATGTCTGAAGTTTAGCCTCCAGAATAACTACTCATGATTTGCTCTGCTTCATTATGTTCTGTGTAAGTATTTGTGTGCATTACAAATACTTGGAGAGAATACTGGGGAGCCATAAGGATCAGCCAGCTCAAAATAAACTCCAGGTGAGTTTCCATTGTAGAGAAATAGAGATGTAAGTTGGTTTCTGCCTTGTCTCTCTCACACACATTCTGATGAATGGTGTGGAGGGGAAAACAGAATGAGTTGATGTAGTAATTGTTGGCACTGGGTTTTGCAACCTTCAGACAGAAAGCAAGACCAATCAGAAAAATTAAGGGTGATGAGGTTGAGGTTCAGCTCTGATATGAAGTGATTTAACACTTGGTTGTGCAAAAGTAGGTGGGGAGCTTCTCTGTGCCTTCAATGAAGCAGAAAATAGCACTGAAATTATCTACAATAATGACACCCTTTAAGAGCTTTCACGCCACAAAGGTTTATCAAGCTGACATATCTTCATTTGGCACTTTGAACTTCATATACACAAAGGCGTGTGGAGTTAGATGAAGAGCAGGAGTTAGGAAGGCAACTTTTCAGTCAAAGCCCCAGCAGCATTTAGGATGAAATGGTAGGACTGATCCTCAGAAGTATGCTGCATTGGGTCCAAACAAACGAGCTCTCAGGAAACGGAGTGTAGGATTGGAATTAAAAAAAAAAATGATGCTAATTCGACTATGAATGAAGCAGCTGCAAGGTGAAGATTGTTAATTCTTTGCCCATGGACCATTGTGATAAAATAGAACAAGAGAAAGACATATCCTGAATCCCTGAACTACTTCTCCACATTAGCACAGCCATGCCTCTACTGAATTTTCTTTTTCTTTCCTAAGTGGGAAATCCAACAGATCTTCTGGAATAATGAACATTTATGTATTTATTTACCCCCACCCAATTACTGCGACTCTGAGTGGTTTATAATAATACAGTTAAGCCATTATAAATAAGGAAAAAAAACCCCTCCCTTTAGGGGTCACAAAAGGCTACAAAAATAAAAAATCAGCCTACAAATACAGTTCAGATACTGTAACACAAGGCTGTCTTAATAGCCTTGTAAAAAAAATAAGCAGGATTCTGCACATATCCTTCTGAGCAGAGTTTTCCAACACATGGGGGCCATTATGGAGAAGGGCTGCTTTGGGGTTTCACATCCCCTTGACTTCTTGCAGAGATGGGACCCTGAGTATCCCTCTCTTACATGCTTGTATGGACCAGACGTTCTACTTGGTGGAGATGGACCCTAAAGTACAGCTAGTCCTTGTTTAAGGACCACAATGGGGACCAGTAACTTGGTCATTAAGCAAAGCAGTGGGTAAGTGAAACCGTGACTGTGCTTACTTCAGCATTCCTTTGCTTTATAGACCTGCGAAGGTCATAAATGTGAGGATTGATTGTAAAGTTACTTTTTCATCACTGTCATAACTCTGAACGGTCACTGTATGAGGCAGCTGTTAAATGAGGACTACCTGTTTCCTGGTGTTAAACCATATAGAACATTATAGGTCAAAATTGGACTCTGAGTCCTTGAATTGGACTCAGACTCCTATCAGCAACCAGTACAGTGTTAAGGGAATAGGTGTCATACTTTAATAGTTGCTATTGTCCTGGCTACTTCATTTTGTACCAACTGAACTTCCCATATCATTTACAAAGGCAGCTCTGTGTAGAATGTACTATAATAATTTAAAAGCTTGGGAATAAGCTGTAATGTTTTACTGTTGCCACAGCTTCACAATCCAGATATGGCTGTCTTTGGTACACCATTCTAACCTGGGCAAAGGCCACAGCTTCCACCTGTGTTTAGCAGGAATTGTGAGTCCAGGAGCATCCCCAAGTTGCAGACATGCTCCTTCAGTGGGAGTGTGAACCCATCCAAAACTAACATCAGGACTGTCTCTGAGCCATGATATTTCTGGACAAACAGCACCTCCATCTTCCTGGAATTTAATCTGAGTTTGTTCTGATTCATTCAGACCCTCACAGTTTTCAGATATGAGTCAGGACTTTCACAGCATCTTCAGCTTGGCATGGGGTAGTGATATAGATATCACTATATCTATATAATCAACCATATTGATTGATATCTCACCCAAACTGAAAGATGGCCTCTCCTAGCAGCTTCATATAGATGTTAAACATCAGTGAGAAGAGAACCAAACTGAGGCACTCCACACTGGAGTAGGCTCCTCCTGCACTGCTGCTGATTGGAACCATCTGCTAAGGTATGGTCTGAACTACTGCAGAATGGTATGTCCTTTCTAACACCCTTGCTCCAAAAGAGAAGATTGGAAAAAGGGTGATAGTTGTTAAGTACAGCTGGATTGAAGGTTTCTACAAGAGGGGGTCCTCTTTCAAGGCTGGCACCTTGAGCAGAAACTCAAAGGAGAGACCTAGGGAGTAACCCTCTTCCCCGACCACACCGAATGGAATTGGCCATGAAGCTAGAAAGAGAACCATCATAACATGGTGCCCCCAAGTCCCAACCCCTGGAACTGATCCAGAAGGATACAGTGGTCGAAGGTATCAAAAACTACTGAGAGATCAAGGAGCACAAGGATGAATGCACCACCCTCATCCCAGCTTTGCCACAGGTCATCAACAAGCACAACGAAGGCTGTCTCTGTACAAAATCCTGGGCTGAAACCTGATTGAAATGGGCCTAAATATTCCACTTCTTCAGGGTCCTTTGTAACTGCAGCCCAACCACCCTCTCAACAACCTTCCCTAAAAATGGAAAGTTGAAAACAGAACAATAGTTGTTTAAAATATTGGATCCAGGAATGGCCTCCTGAGGAGGGGGCACACCACAGCCTCCTTCAAGGCTGATAGCACTATCCCTTCCTCAAGGAGCTCAACACCACCGCATGGATCCAACTACAGGGTTAGGGTGTCATGAACAACCATTATCACTCATCTCTCAATCCTGGTGCCTAGGCTACTGAGGGACCTGAAACCGAGGAGGGCAAATCTACAATAAGGCAACATCATTGCTGACCAACCAGGTCTAAGCCAGTTCTGCTTGTTCATCTACCATCATATTATGGATGTATTCTGGATGGCCAGCCTCTTACCCATGATCCTTCCCCCCCAATCCTACTCTCACTCAGTCTTAAGTAGGGTTAGTGGAACCCTTGTTCTCTCACTCCAGGGGCAGGCCTCATCACTCTCCTTCCAAATAGCCAATAACATCCATTTTCTCAGTGTCCACTTTCTTTTCCACAACAATCTCATCTTCCTCACTCTCACCATTCAAATCCCAAACTCTTAACATCACTCACTAATCTACTACAAGATAAGAAAAAAGCCACCAGATGAAAGTAACATTAATATCTGGGTGCCATCTTTAAACAAAAAGAAAAAGAAACCCCTATTATTTTTTAATCTTGGGATTGATAAAAGCTTTGAACGGGTCCTTTCACCTTCTGCTCATATGGTGGGAGTAGATTGCCTACCCTTGGCCTAGGCGCTATGTCATGAAGCTCAGTTTGCCACATGGAGCAACTGTTCCTAGACCTGAAGATTCATAACTGTAGCATTTGCAACTCCTGACATCACAAAATTTGCAGTACTGCCTTATTCTTTGGGATGAGTGATCATTTCTCTACACAGCTCTGACCATGTATATGATCTGATCTTTGGAGCACAACAGGGGACTGCGCACAATTAATATCTCAGAGATGAGAGGTGGCTTGACTTTCCAAAGCAGGGGGCTGCTGCTGAGTAAGGAGTTCCAAATGGGCTAAGATCAATGTCTAATCAAGATACAACCACCCAAAGCAGAGGTTGAAGGGGAACTGATGTGACTTTGGTTTTAAATGCAAAGTTATGTAATGATTCTGATATTTAGAAATACATGTAACTGGTAATCAGATCTGAATAAGTTTTGGCAGGGGTAATGGGGGAGAGGTGAGAAGTCTATTTCTTTCTCCTAAACATCTAAGGTGGTGACATGTAACTTGAGGCCCTCAATATGTTTTACCTTCAACTCACATCAATCCCAACCAACATGATGACAAGGGATTATGGCAATTGTAGTCCAAAATACCTGAAGATTATTCAGTTGTTTGTTTGTTTGTTTGTTTAAACTATGCTTGTAGCACATGCTTTTCATTAGTTTTTTCTTTGAAACCATTTTGCTTAATTTTCATAATAATATCACATAGGCCTACTAGAACTGAATTTGACAATCATGTCAATTCCAACCACTAGAGGGCTGTAGCAGATGTTCAACAACCTCAGTGCAATAATACATTTACAGATCCTATTTGGGAATAAAAATCCAGATAGAGTTTATGCTGACCCCAGATCATCACAGGGTAATTTTTATTTTACTATCCTGTGTAGAAAACAAGGAAACTATTCTGCCATGCATCAATTCACTAGGACTAACTAAATTCACAGAATGTCATACTTAGTAGATTGGCAATGCATTTTCTCCAAGTTTTGTTGAAGAGTGTCAAAAGTATTAATTCAGGGGTGTGTTTTTTTTAATAGTTGGATTGCTCTGAGAGGTTAAGTTGGTTCACATGTGGTCATTTCTATTCAGGTTAGTTCCCATGGCATCATGCTGATTTCTGCATGTATATTTGCATATGCAATGTGGCTACATTCTGAAGGAGAGGTGAGTTATCATGAATCAGATGTGAACAAATCTCATGAACACCAATCCATGAAGAACCTGGAGTCCACTGAAACCAGTGGCCTTAAATGCAACTTGCTGCATAAGATGAGGCCAAGATTGGCATCCAAATCAGGGAATCACAGGTCTCTTATATGTAAGTTAAATGATGTGGAATGTGAGTAAAATAGACAATTTAATGGTCTTTGCTGCATTTATATTTAGGCATACGTAGGAGAAATAAATATATATTATTCAGGATTCTCATGGGCCTGCAAGACTATGAGGCTGGAGAACCTGCAGATAATTCTTGCATGATTATAAGGACATTTCAATAACAATAAAGATAGGAACAGCTAAAGCAATGGACTTTCCAGTGATAAAGTATAGCTGTGAAAGTTGAACACTAAGAAAAAGTGAGAGAAAAAAGACAGGCACCTTTCAATTACGGTTACTAAAGGTACCATGAAATGCAAGCATTATTTGATCAGTTCTGAATCAAATACAGACTGACATCCCTTTTATCATGATCAGCAAGCAGAAACTTATACTTTCAGTATGTGATGCAAGTGGAAGATGGTCTAGAAAACAATGATTATGCATGGCAAAGCTAAGGGCAAACAAAGAAGAGAAGACAACAGATAAAGTGGATGGATAGGATCAAAGGGATCACTGGAATGCCCTTGGAAAAACAAGTCATTTCTGGAGATAGATCAAGATGGCGAGCATTTGTCCATGCAGTCACCAGGAGTCAAGCATAACTCAATGACTCACACTAATATAATGACTCACAAGATGTATTTGAATGTGAAATGGAGAGGAATTTCTGCAAAGGTAGGAGACTTCCTAGGAACAATAATTGTTATGACTGTGATGATGTTGATTGTTGGACTTCCTCAGAGAATGCCTATCAGTTGAACCTTTGGTGAGAAACTAAAACACAGTTTAAAGAAAGTAGAAGGCAGACAGACTGCAAATCTGAGGTTGGCAACATAATGACTGTAGGCACCCATTCTGCCCTTTGAACACTTCCTTGAATGCTCACCAAAGCCCCCATCTTTCTGAAGCAAAATGTATGATTTTTTTAATTTAAAAAATGCCTTTAGAAAAAGAAGGTTAAAGAAACTGAAGGAAATCAGTCAATTCTTCAACTTCTCAAAACAGAGAAAGGATTCTGAGAAGAGGGGTGTTATGTCATCAACATGTCCCTAGTTCAGAGAAATAAAGTTTGGGTATTGGATTAGACAACAGTGCTGCTATCCTAGTGTATGTTCCTGGGGATAAACCCAATAAAGGAATAAATCCCGTAGAACTCAATGGGGCTTGCATTTGAATAGATGCATATAAACTTAATTTATGCGACTCCATGACTTCACAACTACATACTTAAACTTGTATGGCATTGCTGATCTGAAATTCAGAATCTTGTAGAATATTTTAAAATGTCTATAATACTTTACAGCACTACAAACAAACAAACAAACAATTACTGCAGCCAAGTTTCCTCTTTTTTACAATATCCGTGAAAAGAACTGTAGTATGTCTTTTCTTTATTAATTATAACATTGAGGTAAATGAATACATTAAAAAGGAGCATATATTAGAACTCCTTTTAAATAAGACTGTAGCTGACAGGCTCATTGCAACATTACTGAACGTTTAAATACTAATTAGCTAAGCTGCTGCTAATCTCCCTTCAACAGATCTCACCATCCCTACTGTCAATTAAGCTGGCCCTTGTTCCCAAGAAAGGGAAGGTCAGAGGGGAGTGCTCAGTCAGCTGTAAGATCATGTTAACACAGATAGAAAAGTAATAATCTCAGTAGAAAAAGCAAAACTTTTAGCTATTTAAAGCAATTACATTAAGGATAAGTGTGGAAGGAGGGTTCTATGTCAAAGCACTACCTACCTACGACTGCTTTCGCTTTAGTAGCCCATCAGTATCTTGTAAATCTTCTGTCTAAGAGATAAGAGATATTTAGGAGAAGGAGAAGGAGAAGGAGAAGGAAATGTTTTCAGCTGAAGTTTTCATACTGTTTCCATTCCAACACAACTGCCCCCAAACATTTTGCTTCCAAGTCACAGAATTCAAGATAAATGAGATTATTTTGGCACCTTAGAAGTCCCACAACTGTTTTTTCCCCCTCCCTGGCAGTAAAGATACATCAACAATAATAAATGTAAAAATTAAGAATTTGTTGCCTTCCACAACAACCAAATCAGGTCGTAGAGGAGACTGCCTGACTCTAAGGGTGCAGCCAGCATATGATATGATGTGGCCAGTTGCTGTAATGGCTCCCTTTCAGGGAAAAAAAAAAGAAGTTCCATATATTAATTTTGTTTCACCGATGCATTGGTTTTGTAGATGCCCATGTTCCTGAATTATATTTAAATTTTATATACAAATGGTTTAACAGGAGGATAACAGAAATGGATATTGAGCCCTGTTCTGATAGTTTTTAATTAAAAAAAAATAGTGCTAGAAGTTTGGAAAGATGCTCATTTTCCATTAATGAGCAAAGAATCTGAAGAATTTACCTCTCTTTCTGTATCTGAGCAAACATTTTATTGTCAGGAATCTCAGTGGGGATATTAAGAAACCTGGACTCCATATGCTACTCTATATGTTTATTTTCCAATTTTTTCCTATTGATAAGTAAATTCCCACAAATATGATTTTACACACACATGTAGATATACAGTATGTGTGTGTATGTATGTATACACACACACACACACATTCACATATACAAACGCACACATTCATGCACACTTCTTTTGATAGGAGAGATGTATGCACTGTGTTGGTTTTCCTTTCTCTCTCGCTTCTTTTTTCCATTTCTTCCTCTTTGCCTAAAATAATAAATAAATATTTAAAAAAGAAAATTAAGCATTTAAGAAATAAGATTAATGGGGGGCAGTGGTGAAATATTTATTTATTTATTTATTTATTTATTTATTAAATATGTATGCCACCCGTCTCCCCCAACGGGCGACTCTGGGCAGCTCACAATTAAAACCAAAAACCCATGAACAATTAAAATATACCACATAGATAATTAAAATTAACTAGTCCATGAAAAAGACAAACTGTAAAACAAACTCTATACATAAATACTAAAAACATTCAAGAAGACGGGGGGGGGCAAAATCAATTACCCCACAAGCCATTGATGCGAGCCCCCATCCAGCCCCCAGGCCTTCTGGCATGGCCAGGTTTTCCTGTCTTTCCTGAAGGCCATGAGATGGGGGCACACTGCACCTCGGGAGGTAGGTGGTTCCACAGAGCAGAGGCCACTGCAGAAAAGGCCCTCTTCCTAGATCCCACCAGTTGAAGTTCCTTGACTGGTGGGGTCTGCAACATGGCCCTTCTGCCAGACCGAGTGGGGCGGGTTGATATAACAAGGGCGAAACGGCTCCTCAGATAACCTGGTCCTGTGCCATGAAGGGCTTTAAAGGTGATGACCAACACCTTGAATTGGACCCGGAAGCAAACTGGTAACCAATGCAGCTCACGTAACAGCGGTGTTATATGTGCCCTCCTAGGGGCATTCAGAACTGTCCGCGCCGCTGCATCCTGCGCCAGCTGTAGTTTCCAGTTACTCTTCAAGGGTAGCTCCATGTATAGTTGTGCACCTTTGAAGTCACCTGTGTGAAAGGCTGATCTCTGGAAGACCTCTGAGGCTTTGAAATGCTTCTGTTTAAAGGGTTACACTGCTGAGATGGGATAGGCCTCTGGCGTGAAAAACTGCATTACAAAATTGCTGGTGATAAAAGTCAGCATGAGCTACCTTAAACATTTTGCTCTGCAAATCAGTTGACATCCAGTCTGTGTCAGTATGGCCTGCATTCAAACGTTAATGAGTTCTGTCCCATTTTCAATATCTTGTCAATCCACATTTTTGTCTGCATCTTTTTATGCAACTTGTCCTCACAGAGATTTTTCTATAAGCAATTTTTCCAAATCTGTGCTTCATGATTTTCTGACCTGATCAGTGTTTTGACATGGACCCTAATGAACTCATGCCCTTTCATTCCATTTTGGTTGTTGAAAAGAAATCCAAAATGGATAACATTCCTGGTTCTGAGAATGCCACAGAATTTCATTTGAACAAAAACAAATCCTTTCTTCTGGGATCAGCCTCCAAAAGACATACCTCATTCATTGCTTCCAATCTTTTGAGATATGCACATCAAACAAAATAGAGTTCCACTGAGTATCAATCAAGCTACTCAATAGCTGTATCAGTCATTGGAAAAACCCCACCCCCACCCCAAATATGAGGATGGCTGATGATTTCGGAATTACTCGTCACTTTTAAGTATATAGTACTAAGTTGCTTTCATCCCAAACGTTTTTTTAACATCAGAATTTTCACCTGAAATAACTGTGAATAACTGATTTGCTTACAACATTTCCAATAATTTACAACTGTCCTAAAGTGGGATTTACTTAAATATAATTGTGTTGGGCATTTGGGTATCCTATACCCCAACAGTGATATCTTGCTTGAAAACCACAAGCATCAGAATGACTCAAGCATGTAGCATTTAGATGTAAAGTGTAACAAAGGACATCTTTGTATTCTGTTTTTTTTAAAAACAACCTTACAATTATTTTACCCTTATTGCCTGAATAATAGATGATCAAGTGCTAGTCTGCAGTGTATTTCTCGACTGCTTGTTCCTTTACTGTTGATGATTAATCCTCAAAGGCAGAAGCTATCCATCACTTTGATATCTTCATTGTCAGTTCTAAGGCTGGTTGTTGTACCTGTTGTCATTAAATTTGAGCTTCTTTATATTTAATTTTAAACCTACTTTTTCACTGTGCTCCTTGACTTTTATTATTAGAGCTTGCAGATCCTTTGCATTTTTGGCTATCAGAGCACAAGTAGTCCTTGCATAACGACTGCCTGTTTACTGCCTGTTCAAAGGTATGACAGCGCTGAAAAAGTAACTTTATGACTGGTCCTCACACTTATGTCCATTGCAGCATCCCCATGGTCACAGGATTGAGATTTGGGTGCTTTGCAACCAGTGGGCATTTATGACCACTGCAGCATCCCACAGTTGTGTGATCACTATTTGCATGCTCAAAGTATAAACAGCAGGCAGTCAAACCCATCATTCATTTCCTTTGGAGGCACATAGCCAATGAGAGGGCTAGAGTGGCACCAGTGTCCTCATTTGACCAGGCACCCAAAAAAGAGAGCATTTGATTGGAAGTTTTTTCTTCCTTTTAAAATGCTATCCAGCATGGCAGCACACCATCATTCAAACCAGTAATCTTGACCAGGTCTTAGCAGTATCATTGCTCTTTCCTTCATTATTCATCTTATTATTCAAAACAAGCTATTCAAAACTTACCATGGATAGAGTTATTTGCTATTCATGCTAAATTAACTTGCACTATAACTAAAAATGGATTACACAGAAGTCCTTTACAGATGTCACTTTGGGAGGTACCCAATTAATTTCTCTCCACTGGTGGAAGGCATCTGTCAGTGAAATAAGAAGGGATGTATTTTGCTATTTCCTTCTCCTGCAGCCCAACTTTGCCAGAAGGGTAGGGGAAATGGTGGACCTGTGAAATAATGTGGGAGCTTGTACAGTGGGTTGGGGGGAGAAAAGAATCACTAAAAATTGCCATTCAATGTTCTGCTCAGTGAAGGGACAACATAATGGAGACTGCTTTTTGTCTTATTTTCACTCTGAAAAGAAAACCTGAACTGCACACACGTACACACACACTTATAAAACTGTATAGGTGTTTCTCATTTAATGACTGTCCGTTCTGTGACTGTTTAAACTTGCAATGGCGCTGAATGAGTGGTACTTATGACAGGTCCTCAAAGTTCAGGCCATCATAGTGTCCTCGCAGTCATGGGATTGTGATCTGGGCACTTGGCAACTGGCCCATATTTCCAATCATTGCAGCATCCCATGATCATTGCAATCATTGCAGTCATTGCAGCATCACAATTTGCAACCTTCCCTGCCAGCTTCTGACAAACAAAGTCAGTGGGGAAGCTGGCAGGAAGTCAGAAGTTGCAATCACATGAGGTCTTCACTCAACAACAACAACCAAGGAATGCCAGAACAGCTGTTGCTAAGCGATGTGGTCACGTGATGTCACGCTTTATGACCACATCACTTAGCAATGAAAATTCTGGTCCCAATTACCATAATTAAATGAGGACTACCTGTATTCCATATTTTCTGTCTTCACATTTTTGCAAGAAGTAACAATATCATAAAATAATGAAGCAACTATTAAAACTGGGATACATATCAGATTTAGCTGAATGCACACCAGAAATTAAGTTCAAAAGCTCATCTGAAACAGGAAATCCTCACAATCTATTTTGTTCAGAAGAATTCCATAATTATCTAAGTGGGCAGAATTTGTTTTTTAACAAATGCATATGGAAAAAACAGCATCATTCTTTTACCTCTGCACCTATAACTTGTTCCCAACGCATACCAATCTTCTTCCGTTTAGACAGAATGGACAGCCAACTATAATTCCTATAGATTAAATACAGATTACTACAGCCATTGAATCACTTTGATGGAAGAGGGAGTCCGCTCTTTGTTCCTGCACCAATTCTATGTTCATTTAACTCCTACCCCACAGTTTCAGAAGGAAATTACAGGTGCCTGAATTTCTCCTCCATAGTTAATAGCAAATTTGGAGAGGCCTGCAAAATCTAGATTGTCATGGGCAAAGAAATTAACTGCAAACACAAACCCTTGATACCCTGGAGCTGTGCTTAATTTTTGGAAAAAGGGGAATAAAAATTAGGAAATATATTCAGGTATCTCCAAGTCACATCTATTGCAGTTATATGAAAGACTAGGCTTTTCCTCCAGATAAATTAACTTATTGTCTTACATTTGCTGGGAATTCAGTAATTGAGGATGATGATTTTTTTTCTGCTTAATCTTCGTTTGAGGGAGTTTTTAAAATTAAGGGTCATCTTTCCTTTAAGTAAAAGTAGTAATTTGGGTTGAGATGCATTTATTGGAATGTTTACTAATTGCAAGAAGTATCTTTCTCACTCATATCATATTCTTTTCTAGGGACAATGATATTGTGCCTGAACTTTGGCAAATGAGATATGGAGCAATTAACATGAATAACAATTTAAGTTTTGCTAAGCTGTGAAACAGGTGAAAGATGTATACAAGAAAATGAAAGCTGGTTTTGTTCAACAGAGACTGTTAGAATCATTTGCAATAAAACAAGAAACAATAACAGATGGATTTAAACCCAGTCAGGTCATTGGTCCATATTCTCACCTGGTACCTTCCAGATGTACTGGATGACACTCTAATTAGCCCAGGTAGCATAGCTTTAGGTGTATGATAATGGGAGTTGTTGTCCAACACAAGTGGAGGCTACTATGTTAGGGCATGTTGGTCTGAGCAGTCTCTAGTAGTTGTAATGGATTTCAGGTAGAGATTTTTTTTTCCTAGCCCTGAGATTGCATGTGGTATCCTTTGCATGAAAGATCTTTGTTTATCCAGAACAAGAATCAAAGAGAAATACGATCAAGGTCTTTGCTGCCCCTGACTCCCCACTCAAAGCATATGGACACTACCCCAGCCTTTGAACAATAAGGGAAATAAAATAGAAATTTGGTAGAGTGCTTCAGATAAGGTATTTTTGCTTAGTCAGCTGGCTATTTCGTCAGCGAGAGTAAAGCTACTGTCATCCACTTCTACTTTATATCCAGAGGGGTGAAGAAGAGGTGATGTTCCACAAGATTTGTTTGTTAATGTTCTATAACCAATCAGAAGGTGGTGGCCTAATTTTCTGCTCTGATTGCGTTCTTTTCCTATCTGCATATCACTGGCTCATAGTTGTCAGAGGGGATTTATCCCAGGGCCTCATAAAAATACTTTGGCAGAACAAAACGTTTTGCCACTGGAATGTAGAAAAGCCTACCATGTATAATGGGTGTGGAGTAGGATTTAAGGCATTATTTACATTGGTTAGGTCTCTGCCACATACAAAATGTTTGCATTCTTAGATACTACTAGCCTAAATTCATGAATGTGCTTTGCATAAAGGAACTATAAACAGGAACATAAAAATCTGCTGTATACTGAGCAAAATGGCACCATATTTATTTATTTTATTTATTTATTAAATTTCTCCCCCGCCCATCTCCCCCCAATGGGGGAACTCTGGGCGACTCACAGAAAACATTAAAACCATAAATATATATAAATACATAAAACATCAATTTAAAAACATTACTAAAAAAGGAAAAGGAGAGTCCAAGAAGATGAAGAATCTGGGGCTGAAGACAGCAGGCCTCTCTGGGGCTAGCCATACCCACACTTGAAGTATTCCCTCCCCACACCAGGCCAAGTGGCAGAACCAGGTCTTCAAAGCCCTACAGAAGAACAGGAGTGAGGGGGCAATTGCACCTCTGGGGGTAGAATGTTCCAAAGAGCGGGGGCTACCGCAGATAGATATATATACAGTGGTACCTCGGGTCACGAACGCTTCTGTTCACGACCAATTCGGGTCACGAACAGCACCGTTCGCAAAATTTTACTTCCGTTCGCGAATGCCGGATCGGGTGACGAACAGGATCCGCGGCCATTTTCCCTCCCGTGACACGTGGTCGTGGCTTCCTGTAGGGAGGGGGATGCTCCCTCCAAGCAATAACCGCCTCCCCACCCGCCTTCCTGTCCTCCACGCCAGAAGTCGCATCGAGCAAGGTTAACGTTCTCTCTCTTCGTACTGTACTTTGTGTCATATTTTTGTGGTTTAAAAAAAAAAATACATATGGTTCAGAACGGATTAACTGTAATTACATTGAACCTTATGGGAAAATTTGATTCGGGTCACAACCAAGATCGGTTGGCGACCAAATTCGTAGGGGTCAGAACGGGTTAACCGTATTTACATTGAACCTTATCGAAAAATTTGATTCGGGTCGCGACAAATTTGGGTCGTGACCAGAGTCGCGGAACGAATTAAGTTCGTGAACCGAGCTACCACTGTATATGACTGGATGAAATAAATACAAGAAATTAGAATAACTCATCCCGCAGAGAATGGAGAATCTCATTAGTGTTATTTCTCCAACTCCAACGGGGGTTACCGCAGATATGGGTACTTATGTATCACAACAGCACTCTGAGAACTTCAACCGAACTCTTTACCATTCCTGCTTAATGCATATTACATAAACTGTAATTTATGCATATTGCATAAATTGTAATAGTTTATCACTTGCAATATGGCTCCTTAGGAACAAAGCCATTAGATTAGACTGAACTACTTATCCATTAAGTTCAGTACAGTCTACTCTGTATGTCAGTAGCTCTCCAAGATTTCAGGCCAACACCTACTACAGCATCTGCTGCCTCAGGAGTGGACAACCTTTGAGTGATCCAGAGTGTCACTTAACACTGAGAAAGGACTGTGGTTTACAAAGTGAGTTCAGCTGGATGAATTTGGTATGTGGGGAAGAAGGTTTGGGTGATTGTTTACTGTGTTATGCTTATTTTAGGGCTTATGCTACAATTTTTGTCTGTTTCTAATCTCAAGAAGATGGGGAACTAGTGTCATAATGGTCTCTGATGGCCATAATAAAGGGAATTTGCAGCTGCCCTGGGGCCATGGATACTCCATGCCACCTGAATCTTTCTTAAAAAGTAACTGGAGATGCTTCTGATTGAACCTGGGACTTTCTGAATAAAAAACGTGCGGTCAACTATACTGTAGTGACATTACTCCTGTAAATGCATGACCAAACTGTCATCATCAGCCTCTGTCCTGGACTTTATGAGATAAGGAATAATTCATTGTGTCATCATTTCATGCTTCTTCATCCTTATTCAAGTTCCATATGACCATCCTTTCCATTTTCTGTTGAACTGCTAAAGTGAGAATGGGAGTCACCCAACAGAACAAGAGAAGTTTTTATGAAGAACTTGGTAACTATTGATATTCCACAGACATGAAAATGAAAGAAAGGCATAGAAGTAAATAAGGCACAGCACAGTCTTAATGCAGCTCTTCAGAATGTACCAAATCAACACATGCTTCATACTTTAAATGAAAGTGCAAAATATCATATTTGTCTCTTCACATGTTTTCACTATGCAAATGTTGCAGTTAAGGTAAATGCCTGATTTGTCATTCTTGTGCCTCAGAATGCATGAGTCATGACAACACTCTGATGTGAACAGGACTCCTATTGCTGGTTTTGGAACGGGAAGATTTCATAAAGCGTCCATAGGATTCTTCTGTTCCACCTTGCACCCTGTGTTGGATTATGACTACCAGCTAAAACACGGTAAACTTTACATATGGAAATTTCTGCATAAAATTTGAGGAGAGTTGGAGAAATAACACTAATGAGATTCTTCATTCTCTGTGGGATGAGTCATTCTAATTTCTTGTATTTATTTCATCCAGTCATATATATGTAACAGTCTAAAACTATTTTGTTTCATTGTATGTGAAACGTTTCCCTGGATATCTGGGTTAATTACATTCTGCCAAAATAGTCTTTCTATGAAGGTATACTTGACTCTGAATCTACATTTGTTGCTATAAGTTAATTATTGAAGGATATATCTTACTATATTTTGTATACTTTTTATTTTCTGTTTTATACATAGTATAAAAGGGTAGGATTAAAAAGAAAACAACAGCAATTATATTTTACAGGTAGTTCTCAACTTACAACCACTCGTTTAGCGACCATTCAAAGTTACGATGGTGCTGAAAAGTGTCTTACAACTGGTCCTCGGACTTATGATCATTTCAATGTCCCTGTGGTCAGGTGATCAAAATATGGGGGCTTGATAACCAGCATGTTTTTACAAAGATTGCAGCATGCCCGTGATCACCATTTCCCAGCTGGCTTCTGACAAGCAAAATCAATGAGGAACCACATGATTCACTTAATAACCTCAGTGATTTGCTTAACAACTGCTGCAAAAAATGTCGTAAAATTGGGTGCAGTCATGTGATGCCTTGCTTAATGATCGCACCACTTAACGATGAATTTTCCAGTCCCTATTGTGGTCATAAGTCGAGGATTACCTATATAATGCTGTATACATTTCTGCAATTTTTATTTTAAAAAATACCATGGGACAAAAGAGCATTACCATCCATTTTTCATTTGTAGAAATGTATGAAAGGAATTTTTTATTTTGATTCAGTTCCTCTACATTTTCTGAATGTGAAGTCCTTAACAAATACTCAGTGTTCACCTCTCATGAAAAATGTCACACACTGTTATACAGAATGCATACCTTTTCAGTGGTTCCTGATTTTGTAACCTTGTCTCCTACCACTTTCTCATCTATCAATCCACATTGTAACATAGGTGTTGATGTGCAAATATAAACACCCAAGTTTTATAATCACCATTGTTTGCTTCACTGTCAAAAAGCTTTAGTGTGTTTCAGGTATTAAATATGACAGTATCCATACAAATATCTAGTTAAGAAAAATATGCTTTTTTTCTTCTTTTTTTGGCTTCAGTGAAAATCTATCATATCTTTATTAGGCCAATTCAGCAGTTACAATAATGTACAGGGTTTTGAAATTTCCTGATTTGTTAATCAGGCAAGATGTTACCCTACCCCTGCCCCAAATACAACAAAAACAGACATGGGAGGAAGCTAGAAAATCTTTGGAAGCATTAATATGTTATTCCTGATGTTAAAATTACTATCCTCCATGCTGCCCTTGTACCATAGTTTGGCCGTCTCAAGCTATCGGTGAACTGTTCAGAAATTCTGTTATTCTGTCACTGTACGCTGTTATAAGCTAAATTTCTTGGATTTTGTTTCTTTTAAATTCAGAAGAGTTCAGCACTTTTAGTTCACAGAATAAACTAGATATCAATCATATCAAGAGTTAAGTACAGGACTGGGCTTGTTTTTTTTTTTTTTTAGAAAAATGTAAGAATGCTATGTAACACTGATACAGCACAGAACCTTAGTAAGTCCATAAAGAAGCAAAAAAGAATTTAATATAAAGCATATAGTTAATAGTTAGGAAGTACTGAAGTTTTAAGAGCATAGTACTAATAACCTTTCCGTTGTCTTAGTCTGTCAAGTTTGAGACTATGCCTATAAGGTCTTTAACTCAAGTTAAATATATGTAATATATACAGATTATACATAACACTCTCAGAGAGCATGACAAGATCAGCTAGCAGAAGAAGCATGACTAGTTCACATTTAGTCCTCTTCAGAAGGTTCTTCCTGTTCTACAGGATAAGATTGATTCTCCTTTTCCAGAATGGCCCCTGGGTTGACTGAAGAATTTTCCAAATCCTTTTTGCCAAGGTGGGGTTGGAGTCACACACAACAAACTGCCTCCTGTGTACCTACTTTCAGTTTTCCTTGAGGTAGGAGGGAAACCAACATTTGAGCGTTCAGAACCCAGCATTTAGTGGAGACCATAGCAGTTATCACTTTCTGATAGGCACTGTCAATGCCTTTGTAGTTCACCTTGGTCCACACCATGCCTGTCACTGTTGTTACACAAAAAAGAGGAGGAATAGAAGGCGAGCAGCCACCCCATGGCAATTCTGTATAACTTTCTATCAGGCAGCTGCAAAAATAAGCACTTTTTTCAAGCACACATAATTGAAGATTATACATTCAACTACATCATCTTGTCATCTGTCCAAAGAAAGTTTTTATAGAAATGGCAGATCATTCAGCAAAGTTGACCTTGATTTGCAGAACTATCTTAAAGAAAATGATTTCATGATTCTGCTCTTAAAGGACAAATTACCCAGCATTACAGAAATAATTCTAGGTGGGAGAAAAATTACCAGTTCTGCCTGAGTTTCTAGTCTCTATAATGACCTACAGACTGTAGAAAGACAGACTGGAAAGAAGAACTGGGGAGTATCTGTTCTGATTATATATACTGCCAATTTGCTAGAAAAAGAACCTCAATGTAGAAGCAGAGAGAATGGTAAATTACCTCAGAAATTTACTGTTAGGAAATAGGATGTGTATTAGGAAATCACACATGTTGTTCTTCCAAACCAGTAAGGTATTTAGATCAGTCAACAATTGCCAAATATCAAAAGACTTTTTCATTGCTCTGATTTAATATTTTTCCATTAGCAGTTCTTGAAGGGAGATACAGGAAGGTCCCTACACAGACAGTCTCTGGCTACCTGGCCCTGGGACAATTGAATCCTTGGCCCACGCCCTGTTATATTTCAATTTCTATACAGTAGAGATCTTAGAAGGTCTTTATTGGAACCCTTCCTTAAGCTATTTCCCGGCCGCCCAGATGAATTTTACGTTTGATATCTCCTCTTAGATAAAGGTCCCAAACTAACATACACAGTGGCTAAATTTGCATTACTAGCATTTAAAACACAAGCCCATTTAGTTAAGACATAGATAAATTAAGGAAAGATAAACAACACAACAATAACACTTCTTTCTTATTTTGTACTTTTGCTCACTCTACCAATAGAGGCAAATATTTCTCACTCTAAATAATTTAAGATCTTGTCTATTAAGTAGATTAGATAAAGACCATATCCATGTATTTATATTCCTTTTTAATAACCTTTATCGCTTTAGTGTATTAAACTATGAAAAACTTTAATAAAAATCTTATTTTAGAAATGTACTAATCCTGCATTATTTTATGTATGGTCCCAGTATTCATGTAACTAATTTTAATGTCCAAATTTCTCATTTAGATTTGAGTATTACTGTTTCTTATTTCTCTGTTGAAACCTTCTCAAGTTGATCAAAGACCACAATAAAGATTAGACTTCATTTTGATTCTTGGCCATATTATAGTTGTATGGTTTGTCTCAATACTTTTGTTGACAATAGATGACTGGAATTTGGGGGTTGATAACTAAAGAGGCCTTTGAAAAGCCAACTAGCAGTGCATTTATCTTTCAGGGTCTGAAACTGTTTTGGGCACGGTGCCCTCCTGCAGCAAACTGTGAGGCAGTCATATGTGAGGCCATCTGATATTACAGAATTATCATTTGTAACTAGGAAGGTTGTACAGATTGTATGAGAAGCTTCAGCAGTGAACTGACAATGTAGGGCCCTCAGAAGCTGCTTAGTTTCCACCAGTTCTAGACTGTATAACCAATGGTGAAAAATGATGGGAGTTGCAGTCCAACCACTTTTGGATTTACTTACTGCTGAGTTACAGTCAAGAATATGATCTCCATACTTTTTGATTACTCACCCTTATCAGCAAAAAATATTTGAGCATGCACCTCTAATATGTGTTTGTTTATATATTTACAGATTATATATGTGTCCTACTGTACTAATATGTTGATTACATTATAACATATATTCCCAAAAATAGAAATAAAAAAAGAATGAGATATAAGATGAGATAAATATAAATATGCATTTTTATATTTTCTTTCTGCATCCCAATGGATTGTCTTGCACACTCTTTAGGGTATGTGAACTCTACTTTTGCAGATCTTTGGTCTAGAAAACTTATCACTCTCTCTGGTCACACTGATGAGTACATGGAGATATCCATGTTGTGTGGGAAATGATACAGAAGTGGTTTGCCTTTGCTTCTTCTGGAACATTTGTTCAATTTCCCACTTTAGATTACAGCCTCTAAAATATCTGGGCAGTATTCCATCCATGTCCAGCCCAGTTCAGCTTTTTCAAGATCAGCCAAGGCTAGCTAGGTATTTCCTCTTGCTGTGACTATTACTAACTCATTCCATATCCACATCGCGTTGCTAACTACTACGAAAGGGGTCACATATTACTCCTTTGCCACTCAGCACCAAGAGGCACAAGAGTGACAGTATTACATGTTGCAACTTTGCTAGTCCTCACTGCGTGCAAATGACATATCCCAAATTGGTTGGCGTGAAGGATCAACTCTGCTTTCCCCAGTAACAACTGGCTGAGGATTAAAGCTATTGAAACCATTGCTGTCTTGCATCTTTCCATAGCCCATTTCACCACTAAATTTCCAGCAGGCCCTTATTAAGTTTGATCATAAAGTAGTTGCATCCTGAGAGTCAAGGGCAGAGTGGCGAGACAAATGGCAATGAATCTGAGGCAGAGGTTTCATTTCTGGTCATATGCAGGAGCCGAGCATTAGGAAATGAAGGTCGCACAGCCTTTACTATATGGTTATCTGACTTTCTCTTCACTTTGCTCTCCCTTTTAAAAATATTACAGTCTGAAGGCCTTCTGATGATACAGAGATGGCTCCACTTACTCAAGTCTACAGATCATGTACCTAAGTTTTAAAAGCTCTCTGTGTGTTACCATGTGAAATAAATAAACGCTCTCTAACATAGTTGTGACATATTTTTCAACAGCTTCAGTCTTGTGTCATATTTGTGAAATAGCTTATAGATCTGCAGGAAGGACAGAAGAATCTTTCTGATAAATTTAAAATAAGTATGGCAATATTGATATCTATCTATGGAGTCTAGCTTTTGAAGCTTGTCCACCTGAAAAGATATGTTAATATTGAAGCTCAGGAAATAACTGGGCTATGGGGAACATAGCAACCGGAGGGCAAATACAGGTAAGCCCCAAAATCTTGGATGGAGGGAAGAATAATTTATCAGTGACAAAATCATGAAAACAATCTGATTCTTATACATGAAATAAATATCACTTTTTAAAGTGATCTACCCAATATGCCACTCAAAGAAGAAATGCAGCCCTTAGCCTAAAACAAGCAGCACACATCTGTTCTATCTAGAGATGCTATGAATCTTGCATTCCGAATTCTTTAGCAAAATGAATTAATCACATAAATGACAGTAAGTTCAGAGACATCTGACAAAATTGTAGGGCTAATGGTATTTTTGAATTAAGCACTGACCATGGTGGAAATATAGTATAAATCACTCCCTCATGCTTCCAGTATGACTGGAACATTTTGAGTAATACCAGCTGTTGTTGAAGCTAAGGTGATGCATCACAATTTTCTCAATCATATACTTCCTTCCTCTATAAAAGCTTTGATCCGACTTGCCAGTTTTGTGTTTCACACGCACATTCAGCACTTTTGAGTTCATGGCTCCATTCATAATGACGGGAAGCCCCAAAGGACACTGTAACTTTGCCCAGGAGCTTCATTCACATGTTCAGGAATCATTTTTTTGATGAATGAGGAAAAAAAAAAAAAGATTGACAGAATCTACACATTTGGTAGACAAATGAAGATTTATTTTTTTTCCTCAGGGACACAGATACTGACATAGACATAGATCTAACACCAAGTACTTGAAAGACAATTTTAGGCAGTGTTTCTCAACCTCGGCAACTTTAAGGTGTGTGGACTTCAACTCCCAGAATTCCCCAGCCAGCATGGGGTTAAAGTTGCCAAGGTTAAGAAACACTGATTTAAGGTAAAAGATATCAATGTTTTGTTACATTAAATCACCAAAATCTGGATTCTCTCAATCTAGAAGTAATTTTATATATATCAAGTTTGGACAAAAAGGTGATTATGGACTCCTAAGAATGTTTCTATTTGAAACTCAACATTAAAAAAAACTAAGATCATGGCATCTGGACCCATCAATTCCTGGCAAATAGAAGGGGTAGAAATGGAAGCAGTAACAGACTTCATTTATTTGGGCTCCAAGATCACCGCAGACGGAGACTGCAGCCATGAAATTAAAAGACGCTTGCTCCTTCCGAGGAAAGCTATGGCAAGCCTAGATAGCATATTAAAAAGCAGAGACGTCACCTTGCCGACAAAGATCCGCATAGTCAAAGCTATGGTTTTTCCAGTAGTAATGTATGGCTGTGAGAGCTGGACCATAAAGAAGGCTGAGCGCCGAAGAATTGATGCCTTTTAACTGTGGTGCTGGAGAAGACTCCTGAGAGTCCCCTGGACTGCTAGGAGGTCAAACCAGTCACTTAAAGGAAATCAATCCTGATTGCTCATTGGAAGGATTGATAATGAAGCTCAAGCTCAGATACTTTGGTTACCTAATGCGAAGAGAGATCTCTTTGGAGAAGACCCTGATGCTGGGAAAGATTGAAGGCAAAAGGAGGAGAGGACGGCAGAGGATGAGATGGTTAGATAGCATCACTGAAGCAATGAGCATGAAACTGAGCAAACTGAGGGAGGCAGTGAAGGACAGGAAGGCCTGGCGCAATATGGTTCATGGGGTCACGAAGAGTCGGACACGACTTAACGACTAAACAACAACAACAACAAATAATGTTTGTATACCAGACTTTAAAACTGGGATAATAAAAATTGTCTCAGCCTTTGGATTAGCTTTGTACTGAAGAAGAGGGAAGAAGGACGATGTGATTCTATATAGTCTAAGTTTAATTCATTGTCTAAACATTGAATCATAAAATTCAAAATGTAATATATTTTTGATACTTGAATAGCTTGACATTTTATTAATGTCAAAACTTTTTAATTTTGTCATTTTATGTCTGTGTGTGTGTGTCTAGTGTTTTTCTTAGTGTTGTTTAACTGTTTAGTTGTTATTTTTAAAAAGTTTTTAATCTATTCTTTCTATTAATCCTTTGTGGATTTTTTTCTTTTTCTTTTTTTCCCTTTTTCTATTTTTGGCAGATTAACACTGCATAGTGTTTTTTTCTTTTTGTTTTTTAAACACATCATTTACATCATAGGTTAGGGGTTTTTTTTATAATATAATGTCATTTATACCATAGTCATATAGTTATATACTTATCTAGTTTGCATATGAGAGCCAGTGTGGTATAATGGTTAAGAAACCAGCCTAGAGTGGATAGCCCCAGGTTCTAGATCTTCCTTAGGCATAGAAGCTAATTGGGACCAGTCAGCCATAGACTGGGAAGTTGAAAAGTATCTATCCACAAAAACACACTGGACCAGTCCATCATCTTCAGTGAAGAGGCCTTCATCTTCTGGTGAATTGATTCAGGTTGTTAATAGTTTACATACAATGTTGCACATTAATGAATAATGTCTCTTAAGAAATATTAATTGTAATGCTTTAAAAATTCAATAAAATATTAATAGAAAATATATAACATATTTCACAGTTGACTTGAGTAAGTGAGTTGTCATTGCATATAGCTCTTAATAGTATGTTTTATTTATTTATTTATTTGTTTATTTGTTTAGTTATTTATTTGACTTGTCCCCACCCATCTCCCCACAATGGGGGACTCTGGGTGGCTTACAACACACTAAAAACATAAATACAATTAAAAGTTATAAAAACCAAACATTAGAAACATAAAAAAGCTAAAAAATCAAGAGGCCAATAGGGGCCACACCAGGCTGCTAAGGGGCCAGCCAACCCCATTTCTGATAGTCTCCCTCCCCGCCCCAGGCCAGATGGCAGAGCCAGGTCTTCAAATCCCTCCGGAAGGCCTGGAGTGAGGGGGCCTGTCTCACCTCCGGGGGCAAGATGTTCCAAAGGGCGGGGGCCACAACAGAGAAGGCCCGCCTCCTGGACCCCACTAATCGAAGTTCTTTTACCGCGTGATAATGTTAATGACATTTCAGGCAACTAGGAGGATATTAAACATTCTGTTTTAAACATTACAGTTCTCCAACAATTCTGTACAGAGTGATAGCATGTAGTAGATAGCGACTGTTGGTTACGCTGATCCCATATGGAATTTGGGAGTAATTGTGTTGTTGTCTGGTCATCTACAGTTGCTAGTAAAAATAACAAAGAAGTTTGTATAGCACCTTGAAAGTATTTGAAATGACACAAGCTTTTGTGAACTACAGTCTAGTTCATCAATTATATGAAATATTATTCTGAATCAAAGGTATACCGTATTTTTCCATCTATAAGACGATACTTTTTTCTAAAATCATTACACTAAAAATTAAAGGGCGTCTTATGCAAGGAAGTAAGCTGAGGAGAGAACCGCATGGTTGCGAAACTGCCCATACTTTGTCTCTGCAAACAGGTTTCCTCGAATCATGAGCTTCCAATCACGAGTGAAATAGCTTGTCTCTGCAAACAGACTTCCTCCAATCACGAGCCTTATGTAACTGACATCAGCTGATGCTGTACAAACCAATTGGAGGAAGTCTGTTTGCAGAGACAAGCTATCGGCAGTTTCACTCGTGATTGAATGTAATCAGTTATGCAAAAGAGCATGGAAATAGAGCTGCAGAGAGACAGTTTGGACCTCTTCTCACTGAGTGTATCATGTAAATATTACCTAATTACGAAATAAAAATGTGTTCTGCTTTATCTTTAAAATATTGATTTCTTAATTTTGTGTTGGAAAAGTGGGGGTCGTCTTGTACATGGGGGCGTCTTATAGATGGAAAAATATGATATATACCAAACAGCCAGTGTAGTGCAGTGTAGTGCAGTGGACAGCAGAAACCTAAGTTCAAATCCATGTTCTATCTTGGGTGACTTTGGCCAGCCACTATCTCTCTGGCTACCCTACCTCATAGGGCTGTTGATATGAGAGAAAGTTACAATAGGCAGGGGTATGTACCTACCTTGTGTTCCTGAAGGGAGAGTGGGATATAAATCCATTTAACAAGTCCATTAAAAATAATATGTTTGGGAGAACTTTACATAATTAGAGCAGAGGAAAATGAAAGCAGACAGTACAGAGAGTGACCCAAACAGTTATTAGCAGTTGCCATTCACAAAACACCTTTGCTTTTGATGGAGAAGTATACTGTACAGAGCACCGACAGTAGTATTTTGTTACAGTCCAGATGCTTTTACTTTTCAAGATTAACAATTCTAACCAATTCACTGGTTCTGTACATTTAGAATGTACAGCATGAAAGGGCACATTTAGGCCATCAAGCCCAATTCTCTGCTGAGTGCAAGAATCTTAATTATTTTTTTCCCATAATTTTTTTGGATAATTGATTTCCACTATTGAGCTGTTCTTCTTATTAAGAGGTTTTCCCTAACATTTAGATAAAATCTGCTTTCCTATGCCTTAAGTTTAGTATTCCTTGTCTTGCTATCTGGAAAGATAGGGAAAAAATTTTGACCATTGTCTGGGTAATACATCTTATAAACAAACATACAAATAGTGTATTTTCAGGTATTTGAAGAGTGTTATCTTCTCCTCAGTCTTCTCAAGGCTAAATATTTCCAGTTCCTTAATGTGTCTTCATAGGATTTAGTTTCTACTTCCTTGATCAGCTCAGTGCTCTTCTCTGACTCTGTTCAAGTGTCTCTGAATCCTTCTTAGTACTTGCAGTAGGTTCTAACCCAAGCAGATTAATGTGAACTTGAGTACCTACTTTTCAAACCATGGATATGGGTCTCTATTTTTTCATTACATTTTACATTGCCCTTTTTTAAGAGTAAGGAAAAGCTATTCAGATGTTTTCAAGTACAACTCCCAAACAGCATAGCCAATGAGCAGGGAATGCAGGAATTGTAATTCAAAACAATATTAGGGCCCCAAGTTGCCTTTGCTTGCTCTAAGAAGTCTATGTGGTCCCCTCCCATTATCTTCAGAACAAATCTGGGATGCAGATTAGAGAAAATCAAAAGTGATGGACCTTCAGAAATCCATAGTTTAGCAAGGTTATTTAAATCTAGGACTTTCTCAACGATGTTCAACATCTATCATTATTCTTATTTGGCACTGGCTTCCCCCAACCCGGGTATGTTTCAGATCTATAAAATACATCATTTTACATTTTTCATGATGATTTACATCATTCCCAGTCAGCATGTTAAAAGGAAAGGTTGTTATCGTTTATTTATGAGATTGATCTACTTACCAGATTCTAGGCAGCTCACAGAGCTTACACATTAAAAAAACAATGCAAAATCAATATAATAGTTAATTAAAATAACAATTCCTATTCTAATGGCAATTAAATTGAACACCAAATATAATAAGCTCAAGTTCATTAGATGGAGTATGGTGCTGGTGATTGACTTTTGTGAGCTAGGATTGGGCAACTAAGGAATTGGTTAGGAAAAAAATAATGTACAAATGTTTACCCACGGAGTCCTTGGTGCTCTCTGAGCTTGGTTGTTTCCTTGCAGACGTTTCATTACCCAACTAGGTAACATCATCAGTGCAACCTTTTACCCCGTTAGCAGAGAGGAAGCCCCATTGAATCAATGGAATTCCATTACTTCTCTAGGTAGATATGAGCATAACATTAATCTACAGATGTTGCCCTATTGTTAGTCTTTTTAGATGTCATGCTTGTATAATCTCTCATTTTTTCCTTCCTCATAGCTGTTAGAGGCCTGCTGCCAGGCTCAAAATGGTCATGTAAATAAAGGCTTTATGGCTGATTTCTTCCTGGCTGTGACCTAATCAACAGATCAGTGAACTGGGATAAGTGTCCTTTCTGTGTGGCTGTGGTGCATAGTGTAGGCTATATTGTGGGGTTAATTCATGGAATTCCTAGAAAAATTACAAAGAAATAATTATGAGATCATAAAGGTGAGAAGCTAAACCACATGATACCAATTTCTAGGAAATTGTATGAATTTGTTGGAATCAATGGCTTCTCTCTTTCCATTCTACTCAGCAAATGGTAGAACTACGTGACATAGTCCTTTCACTTGTTCCTCCCTTCCCTCCTCACTCACAGCATTTATCTACACAGAGATATGACAGAAGGCCCATAAACAATGAATGAGTGAGCTAAGAATTACAGTTAACTATGCCACTAACATTTGAAAATCACACTAGGATGCAAACTCACTGTATACCCGTGAATTGGCGACTGTGGGTACACACACACACACACACACACACAGTCTAATCTATCCTGCAATAGCTTCTGTGGCATTTGAAAGGATAATAAACTCAGAAGAGCCTGCATGTTCACAGGGATCTTATCAGTGGTTGATGAGGCCCTGTCCGGGCTTACAGACAGGCAGTTTCCTTCTGCACTGGGACATTGGCCTGCTGTGGAGCCAGCAAAAAGGTGATAAGCTGTGGAGAAGATTTTTTCGGAGTCTCGCCTATCTTTAACACCAAGTGGCCAGGGCACATTTTCCACCGTTGCCGCTTACAGATAGGCTGGGTGCTTTTGAATAAGGCCAAGAAAGAAATGGGAAGAGAGAACAAATGGTCTCTAGTTAGTTTCTTTTCAGAGACCCACAGAAAACTGGAGACCTGGGGTTAGACTTTTTTAAAAAAGGGAGAGAGAAAATGTGTGTTTGTGTGTATGATTGCTTATAGGTTCAGCCAGACAAAGTAACTATGGAGTGATTCTCTGAAAGAGAACATTCAGACTAGCTATCTGAAACTCAGTTATGTCTGCAGCTGCCAGGCAGGAAAAGGGCTGCAAGAATTTGGCCATTTGATAAGAAAAACCCTGTCTGTGTTGAGTGGCAAAACACTGCAGACCCATTATTCAGGAAACAAAATGTAAAATTGACCTTTAACCAAATGGCCAAGGAGTTTTTCTCAGGTCAAAGAAAAAGATAAAGTAGGCTGGATAGAATGATTTAGCATCTAACCAGCACTTTCTGAATTTAGTTGTGTTGCACATATCATCTCAGTAACGCTCAGAACAATTGTAGAGGGGCTTTAAATGACCTGCCTCATCACACTGTTCCAGCTGTGCAAGGAAGATTTGTGTGAGAAAAGGCTTTACAGCCTGTCCCTCTTTGGTTTCTACACAAATCAGAATCCATGATATGCGTGAGAGCAAAGGTTTGTAAATCCAGAGTGCCCTAATCGGTAGAAGCCATTAATTGGCACTGGGATAACCAATACAACCTTATGGATTGCACGGGTTCTTTGAATATTTTGTAATAATTAATTGGATACTGCTTCCTCCCATTTCCCCCTAGGCTAATATTATTATTCTATTACAATTCCAGTTTCTGGGGCCTGATGGTAGGCTTTGCTTCACTCACTTCTCATAGATAAGTATAACTAAGTTCAGATGGATTCCTGTTCACTAACCAAATTGGGATGATCCAGACTGATTTGTATTTCACCTGAAGTGAAGAAGTTTTGTTGCAAAATGAATACAGATTATAGAAAGCTTCAAGAATAATTCAGAAAGCTGTGGAGATGGGGTGTTTACTATTTTTTCCCACCAGCCAGGGGTCAAGAACAGTGTCTTCAGTGATGCTTCAGGGGTCAGCTGAGCCTCTTCCTTCCTGAGAGGCTACAAAGCCAGGTATTGGGGAGCTGGTTTTGGCTTCCACCACAAGCCTACGTTGTTGGGCAACAGAGAATACGTGGCCTCTGTTGCCTGTTCCTTCTGCCCGGGTTGTCCTGTCTAAGGGGAGAAGAAATAGGATATTTTGGAATGCCCAACAACATGCTGCCATTGAACCCAGTGGCAAAATGATGGAATAACTCATACTATTGGGTGCCATAGAAGTCCAGAAATCAATCAATCAATCAATCAATCAATCAATCAATCAATCAATCCAAACATTATTTATCCCTGCGGCAAACTGTCCCCTTGGGCTTTCTGAACTCTTGCTAAGGCATCATGAATGACCTGGAGAAAAGAGTCTTGCAGACTGGATTGGTCATGGATAGTGTCTTCATTGCTGTTGCTTTTCCCTTCCCAAGCCACACCTTAAAGTCCTCTTTTCTGTTGCTCCAGATATTTCCTGATGTGAAATGAGCTACTACGGGAGAAGAAGGACAAGAGATGACCATGTTGGAGTTATTGTCTCTCCTAGTCCTGTATTTATGAGAGACCTAACTAAACCAAAGCATTTTGGAACTTTCACATGACTGTCCAAACATGGTCATGCAAGACAGATCAGAAGCATCGTGAAACAGGCCTGATTGCAAAACAAGGCATTTGGCCACTGAATGAGACATTTCACAGAGACTTGCATGAGTTTACTAAGTTTTGCAACACAATGCTTTTAAATATCCCTGAGACCACTTCAGACACTGGATGCTCGTCTGAGCAAAGAAAAGCTGAGAAAGAGGACTTGGCCTAGTGTAGCTTGGCTTCCTCAGGAGGGCTCTTGGCCTGAGGGTCTGCAGCAACCATGTTTCCAGCAGTAACAAAGCCAGGAACAAGAAGGAAGAGAAACTATTAGATAAGGAAGGGCAAGAGGGGAATGTTTTGCTGACAGAAAAAACATATACATGGGACTGACTTCTCATGCCAGGGATATTTTAATCTCATTGATGGAGAAGGGTGCTTTCAGGCAGGCAAAATTAAATTTATTGTGTCCCATATCGACCCCTTCCCCCCATTCTCCCTCAACATGTTTACAGACTGACTGCAAGCTATATTCTTTCCCTGCACAATGCAAACTGTAATGTGGTACTACTCTTTTAGAGGCCTAACATTAGGAAATTTAGCCAGGCATTATAAGTAGAAATGCAATTGTACAGTTTACAGCAAAATATCAAAACCAGACATGGCTGGAGTAGTATTCTGAATCAGAGATTGTTAGATGTGAATTCAACTGATTTGGGAAACTGAGCTTTGAACCTGATTCATGGAAAGGAATCTACCTTTTGTGTTGAAAAGGCAGGTTTTATTTATTTTTTCTTTCTTTCTTTGTTAATCATGCTTAGGGCCCATCAAAATCTGAAAACTTTTGGCAGTTTAGAGAGAATATGATATAACAGCAGTTGAAGCATCCACGGTACAGTTAAAAGAAACTGTAACATTATAAAATGGCCAATGAAGATAGAATAACGACAAAGACAAAAAGAAAAAAGAAAAGTGGCACAATGCTTGTTAAGAGAATGACCTTTGAAGTCATTCTGTCTTCAACCATTTCCTGAAAACCAGAAGGGAGGGATGAGTCTGATATCCATAAGGAGGCTATTCTAGAGCAGGGTTCCTCAACCTTAGCAACTTTAAGACGGGTGGACTTCAACTCCCAGAATTCCCCAGCCAGCCATGCTGGCTGGGGAATTCTGGGAGTTGAAGTCCACCCGTCTTAAAGTGGTTGAGGTTGAGGAACCCTGTTCTAGAGCATCAGTGCTGCCACAGAGAAGCAGCAACTTCTAGTTTTGGCTTCCCTCACCTCCCAGATGAGCTAACCTCCCTTACCAGAACTAACAGGATTTTGGTGAAACTTTCCATCAAATTAGAAATTTAGAAACAGAAAGCTTGCTCAGAATGAGCCAGATCACTGGCCCAGCTGGTATTGTCAACACTGACTAGCAAGGTTTTTCATGTCCTATTTTGAAGTCCAGAGATTGAACCTAGACCCTCTGCATTCAAACCATGTGCTTTACCACTGTGCCCCATTTATTCTGCAGGTTTCCTTGTTTTGCTTTTTAATTCACTAACCATCCCTGAGAATCTTTGTTAAACCAAATTAATGCCAGTCTTTGAGTCAGCTCTTATTTAAGACAAAGGAGGGGAAAAGACCTGCTATTGTAATATGGATTTTGGAATTTGATATTCCTAAGACTTCCGAAGCTTGAGAGAGCTGCATGGTAGTTCATCCTGACAAATATTCTTTACCTGGTAAAGTGAGAGGTCACCAAATTACTCTAAAATTCTTTGAAGCCTCTGAGGCTTACCTTTCTTTTTTTGTGAGATGGAGTTTATAAATTACCATGTAGTTCTCTCAGCCTATGTTACTTTCCAGTGTGTTGGATTATGACGTGAGGCAGTGTTCTACTCTTATTAGAAAATGAAATGATTGTCTCTCATTTGAGTTTACTTAAATTTGAGTTTACTTTGCTCAACTGTTGGCTGACTGGCCATATTTAAATCCCACCTCAGATTTTTTTTTGGCCCTAACAATTTTCCTGGGCCAGCAATTGAGAATTGAGATGAAAATTAGCAACTTCTGTCACATTCTTAATTGCTGGCCCAGGAAAATTGTTAGGGCCAAAAAAAATCCGAGGTGGGATTTAAATATGGCCAGTCAGCCAACAGTTGAACAAAGTAAGCTCAAATTTCCAATGCAAAAATTCAAAGAAATGGGGCCAGTTTGGGGTATCATTCATAGATTATATGTTGCCCATCCTGGCACTATAGTATTTATTTATTTTATTTATTTACTTGATTTATATAGCCACCCATCTCACTTTTATGTGATCCTAGGTGGCTTACAATAAAACAAATAAAAACACAAAATACATAATAAAAAACAAAAATAAAAGCACATAGCAGCCAGGCATGATCTCACCTATCAAGTACGGTGCTCATGTGTCTTTTATCCCAAAGTCATCCTCAGATGGGTTCAGTTGCAGGATGGTTTTCATTCAGAATGGTTTCAAAGCACAACGCTATATAAACATAGTGGGTCCTTTCAATACTAAGCAATAAAAGGTCTGTCCTTTGCATGTATGATGTTTTCCATCAGTGGAATAGCTTCTTCTCATTCAGAGCCCTCTTAGCATATCACAGCCCTGTGTAATGCCATGGTAGAGATATTTTTGGAGGGCCTACACCACATCATTTTTATTTAAAGATCCAAAGCAGGAACCTGACATCAAAAACTGAGTAGACACAATTCAGAAGCTTCATCTTAACTGTGTTGATACAGAAGTCCTATTCATTTCAACTGCATTGACTTTCAAGCATATAAGAATACAGTTTTATCCTAGTACTGCTTCATGTACATGAACATTAATCTGTAAACAATCCCAAAGCATTGTTTTTAATTAGGGCCAAGTCTTAATTATATCCCTTGTAGTCTGACTCAGCACGTATTTGCAAATCTAGCAATTCCATTCAACAAAGGCCAGCTAGCACTTCCCAGAAGTTCTCAGTAAGCAGATTTTAGCTGTGCCATAGAGAATGGCAGACTCAATCCTCTTCACTTCAGCAATGAGATCATACCACAAAGAAGACCTATAGGGTACTGGTCACAGCCACAACAAGAAAAGCATTCTTTTCACATAATGACACATATTAATAATCTGCCTTTTTACTGTATTATAGCTTGGCAAGATTATACTTGAATATTGTTTCAAATTGTCTTTCCATCGATTTTGTTCATCCAACTGCCTTCATATATGGTAGATATATAACCACAAAAATAGTAAAGTACAATATAAGTCTATAATTGAGTTATTATTTATAGATTATGGTGTTTTAAATCTTTATTCTAACAAGATCATCTTCAAAGGCATAGGCATTTTTATTGGAAGCACCACTGAAACTACTGCTCTTGTACGTCTCACATTTGTTGCAGTAAGTTTGTGCAAGAGAACTTTCTGATGGATGGCATGCCAAATCAGTCAAGAAGGTATGCTTGAATTTTAAATGGTTGATGATCTTAATCATAAATATGTTGTCTCAACTGAATTTCAGCAAAATAACTAAAGTTTTAGTAGCACATAATTTTTAATCAGGGCTGTCTAAAATGCTAGGAGATTACTACGTACAGTATATTGTAATATCAGTTCTGCATTGTAGCACCCTTCAGCTAAATGGCACGAGACTTAGCATTCTGTATCCTTGTCAGATTAGGACTAAGGATACCAATTTCAAATCCTCATGAATCTATGAAATTGACTGGTTGACCTAAAGCCAATCAAATGTCTTAACCCAACCCATTCCTGTAAAAACTGGAATGCAAAGGGAAACTGGCAGTGCATGAGGATAACCCAGAAATATTTTTTTAAAGAAATACTTCCAGTTATATCTGATCTATGCTGATTTGTTCTAGCATTTTATCTCAGTACTGGGGATTGGTCCACTCACACATGATGCATATTCCATCATCATTATCATTATCATCATCAATTAGATTTGTTATGGCTGTACCATAACACTCATGTTCAAAAAACTCATGTTGTCCTAGCACTATTTTTACCCTTACATAATTTCCTTTATTATGGATTTACTCCTGTGCTGCAGTTTAGGGCCATTTAGAAATATAGATTGTAACCTACACTGGTGGGAGTGGCTTCAAAGGTATAGAACCTGGCTTTCTTTTTCTTTTAGCCTCAGGTAGAAGAAAAAGAACTAGGTCAGAAATCCATGACTGCTCCCCACTCTCACCATGGTATTTCTCACTGCATACTCACATAATTGCATCACTAAGAACAAATACACCATCATTTTTCAACTTGAATTTCTGTGCAGGCAAGAGGCAGCATGAATAAGGAGGAAACAAAATTATTAACTTGTTTGATTACTGGAAACTAATGCTATTAATGCAAATAATAAAACACACATGATTTATTTCTCCTGCAGTTAAAACAGTATGCGTTGCTGCACAGCAGTGCCTTGGAAAAGAAAATATCAGTATGATTTTTATGTATCAGTAATATAGTAATAGGGTACAGAGAAATAAAGTGGAATTCATATATTAATGGAGGGTGACTCTAACCATTATTTATGAGAATTCTAATTCTTATTTATGTTTGTTTTCAATTTTCTTATGGGAATCTAAAATGCAGAATATAGCATTGATATCACAGAATATAACATAGATAAACCTTCTTTCTTTTTAGGAGGAACAAACAAAGAAACTATCTATAATAAATTCATTCTTGGTTCTACGTGGTATAATAAAGAGGGAGTACTGAAGAAACTGGAGAGGGGAGCAAAAATCGTTTTCATTCACATGTAGGCTTTCTTTCATTGACTTAAAGTGCTTTCTAATCTGAGTTACCTTCCTTGGTGCCTGCTAAAATGCAAAGGATCAAAATAAAGAAGAAAAGCCTTTATTATATTTTAAGGAATTGACAGTGAGCATGGGCAACTAATATGAGTAGATGATTTTAAAAGCATGTAAATTAAATTATCAGACTCATTACCAAATTAAATTCATATTCCCATTTTAAAAGCAATAAGTTAGAGGGCAGAAACAAATTGTGCTTTTCAGACTTGCAAATCAACCTTGTTGACTTGGCTGAATCTAGGAGAGTCAGACACCAGTTTAAACATCATAATCCAAATCTCCTGCTTACTGAGATTCATTCTTTCCCTCAAACTTTGCATGCCAATGTGAAGTCTACATAAACAACATTCTTGATATTCCAAATATCTGCTCCTTTAGGCTTTTTAGATGCCCCCAGCCAACTCAAATAAACAAGGCTGAACTCTTACCCATACTATGTAAAACTATGAAACTTGTCATCACATAAGAATGCTCCAAGAGGCCTCTATAGTTTTGAAACACTCCAACCCAATGGGAAGTCATACTATCAATAGTGTCATTGCATCAAATATGGCTGTAGGATGGGGTGCCAGAAAGACAAAAGCCTGGGAGAGAGTAAGAGGTGGGATTGAAAATTGTTACGTGTGTCCTGCATTATAGTTGGGTCCTGATCTAACTCAAAGATGAAAATGTGAAAGCTTATTAAGGATGCGTGAAGCCTACTAATCATGACATTCTACAAATTACTCAGGACACCATCCTTTAGATGATGATGATGATGATGATGATGATGATGATGATGATGATGATGATGAAGTCAGTGTTGATGCCTGGTAACTGCCTGGACTAGTCTCTGCAGTCTACTTGGCAAGTGGTTTGCCATTGCCTACTTCTGAGAGAGAGTGACTGGCCCAAGGTCATCCAATTGGCTTTGTGCCTAAGGCGGGACTAGAACTCCCAGTCTTAACCACTACACCAAACTGGCTCGCTTTTAGATTAACAGGGTGAAAGAAATATGTGCAGGGAGAGAGCGAGAATAAGTACATGATGACAAAAGAGATGAAGACTTTGATTAACCCATTTTTTAGTCCTTATGAAACTAGCTCAAAATTCTTCATCAACTAACCAACAGTTCCTTCCTCTGACAGATTTGTACAGATGCCCTGTACTTTTAACTATAGACTGATCCTTGTCAGCACTTGTACATAACTAGGTTTATTCTCTGCTGGGAGACTTTATGAATGTATGTTAAAAAAAACAAACCAGATCTAACCAAGCACCATCTTCATGTTGCAGGCTTATGAAGCAATATTTCTCAAATGGGTAAAGCCTCAACCAAAGATACTGGATGTTGCTGCCATAGTATGTATTGTATCTGGAAGGAGAATTAGAATTTTTTCTCAAATAACATATCTTTAAAATAGGAGGGTTTTCTTATTGGCCGAGAATGCAACAATGGAGGTAGATAGGAAAATAATTAACTAATCTTCCTTTTTTGGAGGAGATTGTCTTAAATTCAAGAAATGTTCTTGTTGGCTAAATATGGTAATATGGGGCCAAATGAGCAAATAATCTGAACTGAATAAGGCACTTTTCTATGTCTGATATTAGACATGCTGTTGTTATAATGTTTGAAAAAGATTTAATTGAGAGATAACTTTTTGATTCTCAACACATAATTCACGGAGAGCAGTCATCTTTAAATTGTATCTGGGGAAACCTCATATTTCTAAAAACAAGAGAGAGAGAGAGAGAGAGAGAGAGATTCCTCAATGAGAAGATGAATAATAGTGAGCAAGTTTACTGAACTCCTGTATTTTATTAGAAGAGCCTCTACATGGAAATATAGTACAGTGTTCAGTAATAAAATACATGTTATTGCTATATATCTTTACTATTCACCATGGAATAAACTGGAATATGTTTCTCTACATCCAACTTTATTAATACCAGATTCTTTTAATTAACTCTGCTCTGTTTTTATCAGTGGGTTTTTAGATTAGCCCATACTAATCTACCATGATACTCAGTTAATGTAATTTTTGTTTAGAAGCTAGGGCTTTAACAAGCTGTTCCCACTGTGATAATCAGAGCTTTCTAAACAAATATTGCTAGTCCTGCAACTGATACTACTTAGTGAAGGTGGGCATTCTCACTCACTACATTAACAGAAATAGCACAAGTTTGCAACCTTTCTTAAAAGATTTTTATCTATAATTTCAATAAAGTCTTCTGTTAAAACCTACCCCTCTTAGGAGCAGCTCACATACTTGTTTGAATTGCTTTTCCATATACTTGAGAATCATGCCCCTGTATCTTCATCCACCTATAATCTAACATGGGCCATGAGCCACATAAGACTTGAATTAGTGTAATCCTTTCTTATGAAAAATAGCGTTAAACTTGTGATTATATATATGAACTGTGTTACATTTTATTCTACTTAAGGTACTCACATCTTTCCATAGTTAGGTACAGAAAGCATACTCAGGTCAATACTGTATGTACAGAGAATGTTCAGTTAGAAGCTGTACTGCACAAACTGAATGCTAAATTGAGAGGGTTTAAACAGACATATACAAATAGGAGCCACAGAATGTATTTTGCCAGTGGGATGAGCTGAGCAGGATTTCCTAAACACCTCGGCGCTAAGTCCTTTCATTTATTTGATTGATCAACATGGTTCAGATACAACGGATCCAGGAGGTGATATGGCTGTCACTAATTTTGAAGGAGGAGGTGATGTGCCTCCTCTATGAAAAGCCATTACTGGACCCAGCTGTTCTAGATAGCCATTGGCTAGTGTCCAAGCTGCTGTTTTCATGTTAAGTTTGTTGAGAAGGTATTTTGGTTCGAACTACAAGAAATCTAGATGAGTATCTGGATTCAATTCAGTCAGGATTCAGGTCTAAATGTGTTAGATCTCTCAGTAGCATTTGATATCATTGACTGATATCCTTTTAGACTATCTGTGAAGGATGGGAATCAGAGGCACTGTTTTGCACTGATTCCACTCCTTCTTGAGTGGGTGGTTGCAGTCAGTGTTACCAGGGGAGGAATAAGTTAAATCCTTGGGCATTCCAATGTGAGGTGCTCCAGGACTCAGTCCTCTCACCCATCTATATAATATCAGTGGAAATAGAAAATGTGGTATTATTCCAGATGTCAAGACATGGTTGTCAGAAATGTGTGATCTATCTATTTTGGAAAAGGCAATATTTTCTACTAATCAAAACGATGTAGCAATATGTGTTACTATTGGAGAGGTTTTGTGATATTTTACAATAATATTTTGTACTGTTTATATTATAGTAGTGTATTCATTAGTAAACCAGTGACTATTGATAAGTATAAATATAAGGCAAACTTTTTCTCACCTTTTTTCCTTTCTTAGTTTGTATTTTTAGTTTGTTTGGGATTCTTTTTTCTATTTTTTTAAAATCAAATTTAAGGATTGTTTTGTTAATTGTGCAGGCATAAAACAAATACATTTAAAAAAAATTAAAAAGGAAACACTGAGAGGTTATCTGCCAAATGGGGGTCCGGTATGATGATATCCAGTTTCATCAGGTCCAACAGAATATGTAATGGAAGTCTTGGTGCTTGGCAGTTGCGTGGGACTGGATGAGACAAAGACTGAGACTAAATCCCAGCAAGATGGAGTTACTATTGGTAGAGAAGCCCACTGGTTTCAGGAATTTTCCATCTATTGCTCCTGATGGAATTGTGTTATCCCAGAAAGAGATGGGCCACAATCTGGGGCTTCTTCTGGACTCATGGCTCCTGCTGGAACAGCTCGTGGAAGCTGTTTGGCCACCTTTGGTGAGTCCATCAGTTACATGGGCACTGAAGACAGTGGCTCCAGCTTTTGCCATCTCTCAGTTGGACAACTGCCATTCTTTCTACGTGTGGCTGCCCCTGAAGATAACCCAGAAGCTGCAGTTGGCACAGAATGCCAATGCTTGCCTGCTGACTAGTGCTAGCCAGTTCAGCAGAATGCCACCTATCCTGCAAGAGCTGCACTGATGGCCAAAAGGTTTCTGTGCCCAGTTCAAGGGGCTGCTTGTTATGTATAAAGCCCTTATTACATTCAAGACCATCTTTTCTATGTAGACTCTGTCTGCCATACCTGATCTGGCCAGGAAAGGATATGAATACATACCCATGGAGAGATTGAGGGTGGGAACCTGGAAAATGTCATTCTCAGTGGCAGCCCCCTCATTGGAAAAGCTTACAGTTTGAGGATAGTAATCTACTCCCCTTTTGCTCTTTGGGAAGCCCACCCTTTCCTCAAGGCTTTTGGGGAATGAGTTTGGAAGACAGCTTCAGATTTTTAAAGATTTTAAAAAACATTTTTAACATTTCAATTTTATGGATGTTTTAATATCCTATAGTAAGTCACAGGCTCACTCAAGGAGGCAGCATATAAATAATTGCAATAAATAAATAAATAAATACATAAGTGAATTATAATTGAGCCATGAGAGGCCTTCTAGGCTCCCAGCCTATTTTTTCTCATGCTAGTTTAAAATGCATCCAACACTGATCCAAACTGTTTTGACAATTTGCAGATCTTTTCTGGCATGTCCATTTCTATTTGTTTTTAAGTCTAGAGCTCACAGAAAACCATCAGCCAATCAGTGCTTGTTCTTTGTCCAATATAGCTGACCAACAACTAAGTGCATGGGACTATCAACCAGTCAGTGGTTGCATGCTATTCTTTCAAACTTACTAATAAAGTAACCACCATCCCCTCTGATACTGCATCCCTAGCTAAAAATAAACCCAAAAGCCAACTCTTTCCCTCTTCATAAAAAGAAAAGATCCCCCCACTCCATTCACCATATATTTCTTTATATGTATTAATGAACATTTGTTCACTCTTTTGCAAAACACCACAGAGGCACTTTAAGATAAGCTGTATGAGACAATGTCACTTGGTAAAATCTAAGCACATGAACTAAAAACCTGTAGAATTGCCATGAATCCCCACTGTTGGGTCATTGCTAACCACAATAACTCAGCAATGATGAAATGTGCATCAGGACATCAGGGTGAAAATTTTAAATGCTGGAATGCTACAAGTCTACATTTGGGCACCTTTCCCAAATAATCATGATGTTGCCAATGTATTGCTTTGCTAGGTAAATTGGGAGAAGAGAACAAAGGAAGAAATTATCTAAGGTCAAGTCTCAATAATTCTTTTTCAGAAATTTTACCTGTGTACATTGCATTTTGCCTCTTGTATGCTTTCCACATTTTTCATAATACTGCTATTGTAATGTTTAAAATGCTATAATATACATATTCATCTATAAAACTAACTTGAAGCATTTATTTTGTCTCTCTTCCTGTTCTTCAGGAAGACTTTCCATTTCTTACTTCTAAAAATGCATTGTGAATGTTAATGTAACTGAACATTTCCTCCATGCCACATTTAAAAAGAGCACAATCCATTTTTTTTTTAATTTGACAAATGCTCTAGGGAAGGATGCAACTTCACAACATCAGAGCCATGCAACCTGCATTGGGTGTAGTTGAATTCTGTTGGAAATGAAAAAAGTTGAATTTCTTTTGCTCAGTCCTAAATAGGAGATAATCTAATTGATCAAAATGTGCTAAGGTTCCACAGTCTGTCTGTCTGTCTGTCTGTCTGTCTATCATCTATCATCTACTTATCTTTCTATGACTGACTCTCAAGTCATGTTCTAGTGCCTATATAGAGACATCCATTTAATCTTCTTGGCAACAGCATGGAAGTGATTTGACTTTTTCTGGGATTACCCACCCCCTCATGTCTTCCTCCAATGTAGTCTACAGTCTAATCTAGTTTGAAACTTCCTGATGGACTCCTACCCAGGTACTAACCACATCTGACTCTGCACAGGTTTTTCAGCACTTTGGCTAGATTCTGACCCACTATGAGAGAGAGAGAGAAAGATACACAAATACACACAGTACACATGCATTCTTAGATATTGTTCTTTAAAAGGAAATAGTTTCATCTTGATCACTGGTGGTTCTGAAACTTACTCCTTCATTCATAGCACTCCTTCATTCATAGTCTGTTCTGTGAAACTACAAAGAAGTGACTGAGGAAATTCTCAAATTTGATTGCTGGATGTTTTAATTCAATTAGGATCAGAAAATAAGAAAGTGTTGTCTTTGAAGGATGAAGACCAGTTCATTTATTTGAATATATATTACTTCATACATTAAAACAAAACTCAAAACAGATAGGATGGGTTAATTTCTTCTATTATTTGTGCTGAGTTGGAAGAGTGTTGAGTGGGACGAGGTTTCGTGGTCCACCAGGGCCTTATAGCTCTTCAACACCCACCACTTCTGCCTCATGTCAAAGAAAAGCAAATAGGTTTATTAAATAGCTGTCAGGCAGAATGAGGCTGCACAGAAACCAAACTGGAGAGAAATTGGATTAGAGGCAGAGTACACGCCACACTAAACAAGAGCACAGATTTACAGCTTCTACTGAACATTGGTACAAGAAAACAGCCATAGAGAGAAGTTTGCTCTCTCTCTCTCTCCCCTTAAAAGTCAGATTTGTGTTATAAGGTACACGATTAAATCCATCCTTTTTAGAGAAATGATTAACACTTCAGTTCAAAACGTATGCAGAATAAGGACTGTGCACAAATTGGCTTTTGTTAAGATGAGTCCTGTACACCAGACTAACCAGGCAAATCCATTTTGCTCTGAAGGATCTCAGATCCCAAGGCTAATAAAATAGGTAATTTCAATGGACATGGATCACATCTCCAGAATTTGTGATAACTAAACTGGTCTGGCTAGATTTACATCTGAGTTAGCAAAATACAATTCCCATTTTCATATAAATGCTGTGCCAACATAAATCAATCAAATTAACACGAAAGCCTCATTCACATAGCATCCTAAGATAATAACGGAGTTTGCCATACAACTGTCCAAACTCTTTTTAACTTAGGAAAAAATGGTCTGCAAACTGAGGAAGATGGGTCAGCCAAACCAAGTGAAGTAATCCAAGCAGAGCAACACATTATGAGACACTATACTGAGCATGAAATTAAACAAAAAATGGAACTGAGGTCACCAAATTGGTATTAGAGCACCAATCCAAGGTTTCATATAGGAGCTATTTAATCTTGCCTCTATGCAGCAAAATATATCAACAAAGGATTAAGTGTACCCCTGGGATGATTCTAGGCCTTCTAATCTTTGCACTTTTATTTTACTTTATATCACAAAACAAAATGAGAGAGAGGGCCTAAAAGATTAAAATATTTTCTAAAAGTGATACAGAGCAATCAGCTAATAGACTATATAAACATGTACCAGCTAATGTTGACTGCAGGAGAACTGCTGAATTTGGGCAACTAATTAGAAAAAAAAGAAAAAAAAAGAAGAGCCAAATTGTAATCAGGGATTCCAGAGAATGTATTCAGTTCTCCCAAAAGTAAGTTAGAGGTAGAAGCAAGACAGATCAACATTTTGCAAAACAGCTGAGTATTTCTGGGTTGCATTTACATTGCACTGCATTGTCTATGGATTGGATTCAATGATGGCTTTGTCTTAGAGAAAAGTGGTTCTGCTCAGGAAATTGGGAATCCCAAATTTTTGCTGGTCCACACATTTTTGCAGGCTTGTGTCACTCACATCATCTTCGTTTTGTTCTTTTTTTCCGCAGAGACCCCAACCATATGGAACAGTTTTGCTGAAACAAATGGAAGACTAAGTATATTAGAGGAATCAATGACAATTGAGTGTCCTCACTGGATAGAATCAAGTATATCTAATTCTGTGGTTGAAATCCTAAATATATTTATTAAGGAGTAAGTCTTATTGAACATAGTTGGACTAACTTCTAAGTAAGCACACATAGGGGAAAATAATAAATAAGTTATGGCTGCTGTGTATGTACCACAGGGAGTCATGATAAATCTAAGCTCTCTACAGTGAAAGTGCATATTGTACATATAGTTCAAAATTTCATGTATCCCTTTTATGCATTATATATAATATATACATAAAGCACATACACTGAATGTGCTACTTTTTAATGTGTGAAGCAGCCCTAATATTGAGAAATAACTACTATACTCTGGAGTCAGTTTCTGTCTAAGGTCATGATGAATACTATGGTGCTAGGGAAGCCATCTCAATGTTCAGGGACTTGCTACTGATTTGCTGTGGACATATCCAAGGATTTTCTCTTTTTTAGGACATCCTGGAAAAGTGTAGAATCATTGACTTGGAGGGAGGCATACAAACCATCAAGTTCAACAATGTCTGACAAATGGCTGTCAGTCTGTACTAAAACACATATAGAAAAGGGACCCACCACCACCACCACCACTAACTAACATAGTTAGACCTTTCTTCTTTAAAATAGTCTTGGTCTTGCATGTCATTATGATAGAAAGAAATGGCACTGGCAGGATAATTATAATATTTATAGTTGCTTATATAAACAGGTATGTCAAAATGTTCCTCAAAGTTCTCAGGATTTTAGGATGGTCCCAGGAGACAGGAGGAACAGCAAGATAATTCAGTGCTCCAACCTTCCCTAACTTAGAGCTTTCTAATGTATTGGACTACAACTCCCATCATTTCAAGCCACAGCTGTTATTATTTCCTTGTTATCTGGAGATTGGAAAACCTACAGCTCAACAGACATGAAGGGCACCAAGTTGGAGAAATCTGATTAGACACGTTGCAGTAGATATTCATTATACAGCAACTAACGATAGTCAACTTGTTAGATTCTAACAATGTGCTAGAATCTAAACCTGTTAGTCAGCCAAAATGGCTAGTTTCATATAATATGCTATAGTCAAACGAATGAATTAAATTATGGCTTAACCTGATGTCCTGGTTCACATAATTGGCTAAGACTTTGGCTGGATTCCCACAACATAATGAACCTCAAACTATCTGGTCCTATTTTAACTTTAAAAAAATATTAATCCATTTTCACACAAACATACATAAAATAGAAATGAACAGTTTGCTATACATGAATATAAAGGGGGAAAACATAACACAACAAATAAAAGACCACCAAAAAGAAATGTAACTACAAAAACTATATATTCCAAGTTCACCTGATTTTATAAGTCTTTAAAAGAGAAACTAAGCTTTCAGTGTTTCACCAAGCCTGTCCAAGTTTTTTTTTTCCAAAGAGAGAGATAATGTGAGATTTTCTGATTGACAGAATATATAATTTTCTCAAAAATTGCTAGATCATACATCTCTAAAATCCAATCCTTTATACTTGGAATTATAGTATTTTTCTATCTCCTAAGGGTTATTCTTTTTCCTATTCCAAGAGCATGAAAAATCCATCTTTGTTCAAAACATGTTAAACTCCAAGTGGCTGGTATATAATTTAGTACAATTTGCATGTCTTTAGAAACCAAAGTTTTCCCAATAATTCTGTCAACATATTGTATATCATTATACCATAAAGGGTATAAAGAACATAACCCAACATATGAGTTAAAATGCCTTCAAATTTCTTACAGTGCCAACACAAATAATCCATCCCAACATGAAACATTCTAGATGGTATCTAATAGATATGAAAAGCAATCTTTTGATGGATTAATTTCAACTTTAAATCACAGGACATAAACTTAGTATTCTTCAAAAACTTGTGTCCATTGGTTTGAAAGGATCAGAATTTCCAATTCCTGATTCCAAACTTCTTGAATACTTGTTATAGATATTTTGAACTGTTCCTTTAATTTTCGACAGAAGAAAAAAGTAGGTTGAGATTCTAAAATTGAATTCTTTAGTATTAATAACATATTGGGTGCTTTAGAAGCCGCTAAATCATCAGATCTGTATTAAGTTGTCAAAACAAGTTTTAACTGAAAATATCGCCATTGTTGTGTTGATTGTAAAAAAACAATCCCTATTTCCAGTTGCTGGATTTAAAATAACCATTAAACAATAATTGATCTAGTGTAATTATACCATTTTATTTTATTTTTTATTTTTTATTTATTATTAAATTCATATACCGCCCATCTCCCCCAGAAGGTGACTCTGGGCTGCTTTTGCACCCATTCTTTCCATTAAAAAAAATTACAACTGATTTTAAGGATAGAGTTATGCTGGAGAGTTCAGTATGCAGTCCTATTAATTTAATGTAGTTTATTGTATGAATCCAGGCTATGTGTGGGTATTTGTTTGGGGTCACTGGAATGGACTTGTTTGGGAAAAAGTAGTACATATAGATAAGCCCAAGTCATTCAACTCAGACATAGTACAGGTAGTACAGAAATTTGTTTCTGTTTTAATCTTTGTACATTTTTATTGTTCTAAATTGCCTTGAAAGTTGGAATAAACCAAAATATGGGGTCTAACTTTACAGAAGAGGGAGGGAGGGAGGGAGGGAGGGAGGGAGGGAGGAAGGAAGGAAGGAAGGAAGGAAGGAAGGAAGGAAGGAAGGAAGGAAGGAAGGAAGGAAGGAAGGAAGGAAGGAAGGAAGGAATTTTTGAGCACCAGTATCTTTTTCAGGAACCAGTGCAATCATCTGACCCCATAATAGATTATCAGAATCCATAACTCACTGGGCATTATTTAACACTTAGTAGCAGAATTTGTACATATTGAGATTAGACTCAGATGGTACAGTATGTATATACACAGCCAGTGCATGTAGAAGCTCATTACTTTGTTAGATTTAAATTATACTTGCATCATCTTTGAGGTACTGTACAGACCTCTGGATTAGTACATAAATGCTGCATATGGGTTATCAACAAAAGTGGGCTATCTTAAGAAGTATTGGGCTAGATGAAACCAATCATCCAGTATTCTATTCGCACAATGGCCAATCAGATGGAAGATCATTAGTAGTATATATAAGTGCATAATACTCTCCTGCTGATGAATCCCCATTAATGAGTATTGAGAGACATTCTGCTGCAGACACTGCAAGTACTTCATAATGGAATATCCCCAAATATCTGTGGCAGATAAAAGTATCTGTTTCAATGGATAAGAAATAAGAGAAACTGCTACAGGACACTGGGTTTGTTGGAGGTAGATTTGTTTTATGGTCCAATCTATTTTCTCTACATCATGTATACTTTTATACAACTCTATCCTAACCTACCATACAGGTAGTCCTCGACTTATGACCATTTGTGTAATGACCATTTGAAGTTACGACAGCATTGAAAAAAGTGATTTATGACTGGTCCTCACACTTACAACTGTCGCAGCATCCCATTTGCAATCTTCCCAGTGGGCTTCCAACAAGCAAAGTCAGTGGGGGAAGCCGGATTCACATAACAACTGTGGTGATCTGCTTAACAACCATGGAAAAAAGGTCATAAAATCATGCACAACTCACTTAATGACCGCATCGCTTAGTGATAGAAGTTGTCCCAATTGTGGTTGTAAGTTGAGGACTACCTGTAAATCTTTTCTTTCTAAATGAAACAAACAAATACTGAAAAAACGTTTTCTCACAAGGCAACCAGCCTTTTGATCATTTTGGTTGTCTATGCTTCTCCAAATCTAGAATGTTTTACTCTTTTAAGTGAAAATGCTAGCTTTTAATATTTTGAATAAGATGCAACAGGGGATTCAAGAGCTGAATAAAATTGCTTTGGGGGTTGCAGAGGTTCCCAGCTGGTCATTCTTGATCTGTGACATATAATCAGCACGCTCATATGAAACTTTCAAACTGACCGGGGGGAGTGTTTTTCTTTCTTTCACTGTCTATTTCCCTTTCTAATTCTTGACAAAAGTTTCCAATACTTGCAGATATAATAAATTCAATGCAATTTCTGCAATAAAAATGCAGCTTATTCTTTTTCCCCATAGAAAGAAAGAAAGAAAGAAAGAAAGAAAGAAAGAAAGAAAGAAAGAAAGAAAGAAAGAAAGAAAGAAAGAAAGAAAGAAAGAAAGAAAGAAAGGCTGTATTGTATACATATCTTTCCTTTTTCTAAGGGAAGTAATTTCATTATTTTAAAAGCACTTATGCAAACACAGGACGCAACAGAATAAATGGTGTGTGTGTGTGTGTGTGTGTGTGTGTGCGTGCATGTAGACATGCATACATATGGGCGCAAGTCTCTTCTTGAGTCCAATCAGATTCATCCTTGTTCCTTCCACCTGCTTCATCCCCAATCCATTAGCAATATTAATAGTTTTATTTTATATTTTGAGCCAGCCCCAAGAAGATGCTCACAGTATATTAAGAATAGTGTTATAGATTCAGCCACTTCTGGTATCAATATGAAAATTTTATGACTACCTAGTCTACAAAACAAGAATGTTTGAATGAAGTTTTCTAGGCAACAGATAATCATAATGCATATCAAATTTCAGATTGATCAAATAACTGCAAGCTATGTAAATGGTATCTAATGTTAAGGAGAAAATTTGACAACATAAAAATCCATGCTATTTACAATAACAATTTCTACTTGTTATTAGTGGGCAGCAATTTATTACAGAATGGGTTTCTTGGACCACCTTAGCCTTACCATATTGCTTTTCTCCTGGTATCTGACTCTCCATTATTACATCTGCTTTAAAACAGAATTTGAATCTGGCATTATTGGGTCTGATCTTTTTGGAATTAATTGGAATGAGGGAAAGATTTTAGAAAGCCTCCATGGTATGTTGTGTCTCACTGGCCCTCTGCAAAGCTCTCTGAACATGTATCTGACACCTACAGTTGTCACAACCCAGTAAAATTACAGAAGACCACTGTTGGTTCTGGATTATACTTTTTCAGGATATATATTCCTATATACATCTACTTAGAAATCCCATTGAATATTGTGATTCTTACTCCTACTTCAGGTATGTGCAACCTTTTTTGACCTGAAGACTGCACTTATTCTTTGAGTAGTTGCCATGGGCCTCACTCCAAAACAATGAGCAGGGCCTAATCCTAACTTTAATTTAGATTAAAAATTCTTCAAAACAAATTAATTAATACCACTTAATGTGATTATATGATAACTCCCCCAGAGGCATTAGTAGAGCTCTCGGGGCTCCAGGGCAATGGGACCCCACAATGGTGAGAGAATTTGGCGTTATTTTAATTTTCCATATTAATTTACTTTGTACAAATAATATAAAGCCTTACAAAGAATTCTATACATCGCTTGTTACTTGTATCATTCTCTTCTTACAACCACCATTGAGAATTAGACTATTAAAGTTAGGGGCCTAAATTACTCTTCTTAACCTGGGATTGCAGTAATAAGATGGCAGTTTCTAGAATTCCCAGTGAACATCATTACTGGGAATTCTGAGAGCTAGAGTCTCAATACATCTGGAAGACATGAAGTTTGGATAGGCTGGGCCAAATTCATTAAAGGCTGGTGCTGACATTCCACTAAAATCAAGTCACTTCACATTAACAAGACTGATTTCAATCAGACCTATGTGGAACTAATTTTCCCTAAATAAGGATGAGGCAGCAATAACTGGTATACAGCTAACTTAATGCAGGACCTCAATCCTTGGAAACTGAGCCCCTTGCTGCCATATATTAAAGATAATTATGAGAATCCATACACTCGACAATGGGCTTATTTTTTCCTTATAACAGAAATATTCTATTATCCCTCGATTCAGAAAAGGAATTTCTGTTTTTAGATTGTCCACAGAGAAGACAGAAGATGATTAGAGTGATACTTTTGTTTTCTGTTCTATATAAGAAAGCATTCCCATCACCCCAAACCTTCTGTAAAGGCTACATTTGCTGTCCTGATTGTAGCAGCAGACCATATTAAGCATGTGGACAGCCGAATCCTTCTGATCACTGACGAAAATACAGCTGCTATCAATTCCCTGATTAACTGATTGTCCTTCCCAGGTCATGATTGAGCCTTATCCCTCTGTTTAGCAAATTCAGTATTCTGTTCACTACATCAATTTCCCCGACCCTGGGGGCTCTGGCACCCTCCCTACTCACCCATTTACAGTGACAGCTGTCATGCTAATGAATCCACGTTGACATTATAATTAAACCATTATACAAAGTGAGGCCTTTGCCCTTGCCATGAAGCTAATAGACCAGTCCAGAGAGGCTCCTTCTTGCAGTGCAGTTTTAAAGGAGAAGATGGGAAGCAATGTTCCAAGAGTGCAAGATTCACTGGGGAGCAGAAGAAGGGCAGATAGGTCACAACAAGCTCTTCATTCTTCTCCCTTTGTCCGAAACCAGATGTCAAGTTTAAAACTGAGTGAGGAAGATACACCCTTCTTCCAAAGTTGCTTCTATCACCTTTTGAGATGCACCTCATCAGGATACATGCGTAGGCATCAGTGGAGGGTGTATGTATGAAAGTGACAATACGTGCATCATGGCACAGACTACAATTTATATACTTGCATCAGATGTCAGGATGCAAGTGTGGAAGGGCAGGATTTTCATCATGACATCACCATATGCTTATTGCCATTTTGCATCATCATGACTTCTCCAGATATTGCTGGACACAAATGGTCCGTGGTCCTTTTTTTTTTTTTTTTTTTTACTAAAACAAGCAATTGATATATAGTAAAGAAGAAAATGGATCCAATTCCCATTTCCCCACTTCACCACACTCTTAGCCATAGCTTTAAAATTAATTATCCAGAAGGAGCAAGATCAGAGTACTGTTATTGGGTCCCATAAAACTACATAAACTCCGAACCTATAAGTTTTTATGAGTTGGCCTTAGCCAGTTGTCTTATTTCACTGTGAAGTACACAAGGTTTTTCTCTCCCACTTCCTTGTCATTCAGTGTTTTGTAATATAAGCTAGTATGGTAGTGCAACATACAACACACACACACACACAGCTAGGAGAAAGGGGTCGCATGTATGCCATTCCTGAAGAATAAACCAAACCACGGAAATAAAATTAAATAAATAAATACATTCTGAGCACATGCAGTTTCACATTTTTAAACTCACTTAAATCATGGCATCATCATGGTTACAGAAACAAATTATTGTTTGTTCCTGTTGTCTTCCGAAGTATACCTGGAAATATACCCCACTCTAGAAGCATCTGATTTGCTGCATCTGATCCATAATGAGTTCAACAAATACAGTAATACTTAAGCCAATCTTTTACCCTAGGGTGGGTTGGCATGATTAGGGGGAGGAGGTATTTTGCCTGAAATTAAATAAGAAGAGAGCAAAATTTGAGTGGAAATAGGATATCAAGTATTGTATGTCCTATACTTTCTCCAAAAATCTCAGAACTGTGTTTGATCTTCCCAGGTATCCATTTAACTAGGATTAGTACATATCCATCAGTGGATTCTACATCCTAATTCAGAATCCCTAATTTTTACCTGACATGATTACTATACTGACATAACTAATTAAGCTGGACTGTTTTTTGCACGTAGTACTAACTTAAATGTCTTTATCTTTATTAGTGAAATGACTTTAGGATAATGCTGTGTAGGACAGTGAATGTGTGTTGAAGTTTTGCTAGCCATGCTGCTAGCTTTTCAGAGCAGATATGAAACCAAACTCAGCAACAGATGTCATACCCTTATGTACTGCCCATGTTCAGTAGAGTAGAATACCTACAACCAATCACTAACTGGCATCTAGATGACATTTGATAACCTTCTTCATTATATATGGATGTTTATACATTGCCTCTTCAATAATTTAGAATTTAGAATATTAGAATTTAATAATTCTAGGGAAATAAGTGTGACATTGTGCCAGATTGCTGACATTTTCTGTATCTATTTTGTTATTTGGCCCTTGTGATCAGTGTCCTGTGTTTTTAAACCAATTCATGTTCTTTAACCTGAACATCCAGTTTGTTCATTGACAGCCAGTTTGTCCAATGTCAGTTTTACACAGTCCTTTGATTCTTAATTTTTGGAGTTGTCCATACTAGAAGTAGCAGTTGTAGTATCTTGTCCACCATTCCAGATCTTATTCCTATACTTTTTTTTCATTTTAACTAATTTTTGAGTTACATCTGATATGCATGGGAGTTTTGCATATTATTCAAAGCCATATTTGGTTGCTCTGATATTTTCCTTGCTCTAGTTATAGTATATCTTTAGAATTTGTTGAATTTCTTTTGGTTGGCTAGTTGCATCACTTGTTTTATCAGCCATATTCATTAATGACCTATTTACTGAACTCTTCTTGTTGAAGGTGGCAATGTAATATGGCATTGAGATAACAGTCTTTTTCTAATCACTTTGTGATTTAGATGTCTAGCATTACCTTGCTTCACTAGAATATTAATGAATAGAAAACTACTGTTATTCTCAACTTCCACGGTGAATCTTAGGGGCTCTTGTTGACCATTTAAGAGTCTAGAAATTTCATCATTTCCTCTTTTCCATGCTGTCAAAAATATTTCATCGAATTATTGAAACCAACACTTTAGCTATAGACAGCTAGCTTCTAATCTGGCTAGCCAAGATCTTCAGTAAAGATACTGGCAACAACTGGTGGCCATGGCAATTTCATAGCTGTTCCAGATATCTGTTCATAGTATTCTCCGTTCCATAGAAGACATAAGTTCATCAGGTGTGCAATATCTTCAGGTAGTCCTTCTGATGTGCATATCTGGTAGATCAAAATTGTTCCAGTTGTACAAATAATGATGTAACTTCACAAATCAGCAAGATCCCGTCAGTTTTTTTTTTTCAAGATACCAATAAAACGCTGTGACAGTTTATTTCACAAAGGATGCAGTTTTTCTCAAAACAGTTTGGAGATGTTTCACAATATACTGTGCCAGTCTGTAAATAAGTGATTCAATACTGTTGACAATCGGTGTTATTGGATGTCAGATTTATAAATCCTTGGACAACTACATAGTCTAGGTGGGTTGGATAATGAGGGTAGAAGAGTCCACTGACTATCTTTTGGAATATGTGACTGTTGAATAATACTGCATCTTCTCAATCTTAGCAATAGGTTCCTTTGATATTTTTTTCTGTATAAATCATGATGCATCGAAGTCTGCATTTTTATCTGCAATTTGTCCTACTCATTATTACTAGAACATTTGCTTTGCTCTGAGAACAGTAATATCTTCATGACCTCTCAAGTCTCTAATGGCCTTAGCTTCTTCCTTGATGATGTTTGGTTTCAATAGTACTGACCTTTTAAATATTCAATCTAACTTCTACATCTGATTGGAAATTTCCTAATGGCTGTCTGCACTTTGGAAATAATTTCTTTCTTTGGATTTCTTCTAGGACCAATAGCATAATATAACCCTTTAGCAAGTATAAGAGATTCAACTGGTTGATTCAACTGGATGGCGTGAGAGATTTATCCATGCACTTTTTAATGTCTGAATTTAATTTAATAGAGCTTTGGGCCTTTATTAGGTTATCAACTTTTTTTCTTTTGGATTTCATGACAAATTCAAGATTCTGCATGTTTACAGGTTATCTTGTCCACAATATTCCACACATCTGAATTTAGTAATATTGAACTAAGAAAGAGGTAAAGTTCCTGTAAAACTTGGCTAAACTAATAGCAAATGATTTATACATGTCCTCTAATGCTTGCTGTTTCTTTTCTTCTGATGATCTCAATAGATTTTAAATAGTTTTTATTCTAACAGTCTTTGAGATGACATCCTAGTGCCTGCATCAGTGGAGATACAAGAGTGGAGATGGAATATAAAGACTAAGTAGATAGAAATAAACTCTACTTGATACACAGTTTGTCCAGTTTTCAAGTTTCAGAAAGATTGTCGTCCTATAGAAACATTTAATCCCAGAGTGTAGGTTTTCCTGGCTACTCATTTTTGGTGGAATACTGTATGCATACTTTCTGTTCCATAAGCTTCCAGATTGGCTGGTATAGGAGAAATTTCTAGCTGATGAACAACCAGGCTCTGGGGAGGGCAGACTGACTATGAATAAAAATGCTATTTTACAATTTCTAACAGACAAATATAAACACTCATACCCCCACTACTTATATGACACCTTTATTGATTTAAAATCAGCTTTTGATTCCATCCCTAGAGAAAGGCTCTAGTGGAAATTATTTCATTCATCCATTGATCAGAGATTACTTTGCTTAATTAGGATGTCGCATGAAAACAAAGTTACACAAGTTACATATAGGTAGTGGTGACCATCTATCTGCTGATACCTCAATTCCAAAAGGAGCGAAACAGGATGTATTCTAGGTCTTCTTCTCTTCAGTATTTATGTGAACCCAATTGTCACCATCTTAACCAAAACAGAATTCTACCTTTTGAAACTTAATAATAGACAGCTGGCTGTGCTTTTTTACACTGACAATGTGTCTATTGTTTTCTTAACTCAGGTTACCTTTAGGGACAGGCTATGAGCTCTAGAAGATTATTTGGGAGCAGGAGAAGGTTTACGATAAACTATTCTAAACCCAAATCATGGTTTTCTTGAGGGAACTTAGATACCACAAACATCAATGGCAGATAAACAATATTAATACAGAGCAAGTGTTATCCTTCAACTCAGCATAGTATTCCAGCTCTCTGAAATCTGGCATGAACAAATCCAAGCTGGTTCTGACAAAGCCAACAATAGTTTGGGCTTCTTTCACACTAAAGGAGGCAAGAACATACCTATTGCCATAACACTCTTTAAAGCCAAATCCATCACCTACATGTTATACAGATACTAGGTATGTGCATGTAATAATGCAAACCCTTTAGATTTTATCCAGTCCAGATTCCTAATACTGATATTCTGAGTATCTTGCTGTAGCATTCTGCTTAATAACTGGGATGATTCTACTACAATCTAGGGCCCATGTATGCTGGCTCTACTTCCAGCTCAAGGTTCACTGGATTTCTTGGCTGCCATGACCCTTCTAGAAAATTATTCTTCTTTCTGAAAAACTGAAATTCAGACTGATCCGTGCCAGTGCAGCTTCTCATGTTAAGCTCTCCTGGTCATGAGGCTATTAGGCACTAGAAATAGAATCTGGCCATGGGTGTTTGATAGACCTCTTCAGGTAGATCAGGATGATGTAGGTAACCAATACAGGTATGATATAAATAGGAATCCCTTCATACCAGCAAATTATTTGTTCAATATTACCTGCCCAACACACTGTAGATATCCTTTCACAGAGGAAACTTGCCCCTGTGACTGGAGGAACCTGAGACTCTAATCTGCATGTTCCTTTGATGTCTTTTCTGCAGAAATTTGCACCCTACCATAGTAGCTTTGCTTGCTAATAGACATTCCAACTATTCTGAGGATGATTTCATTTGTTTCTTATTGTTGGACCAGGACCTTAACATCTCCAAGAATGTCACAAAATTTATTTCAGTGCCATTGCTTTATGCAGAAAAACACTCTCTTAATTTTAGGTTATAAATATACAATATTTTCCAAAGCTTCTTATGGTGCTTGATGCCTTTCTGTTAGATGATATTGGTCACTGGCCACAATAAAGTTTTACAAATAGAAAGAGAAGCACACTCATGCATATTCATTTGATAGTTTAGTAATTTAGCATTTTATTCATTTGATAATGTTGTGAATTAGTTTTAAGCATTATTCTACTACTTGTATTTAGTGTTTTTTTATTTGAACCATTTTATTTATGTGTAGCAATCATGTCGGAAATGTCTATGTATCTTAATCTGAACTCTGTAACCCTTTCACAAAAATGGTATAAAATGGTGATCAGTTTTTCTAATAAAGATACTACTATTTGTGGAATGACTTCTGGGTAATGTCGTGTGAGACAATGAATAGGTGCTACCTTTCGCTAGTCACGCTGTGGACTTCTTCAGAGCAAACTGAACTTAACACCAGATGTAACATCCTTATATGGTGCTTGTGTTCAGTGGAGCCGGTCTTGTTATAGAGCTGATTTGGCCCGGTTCATTCATTTTCATGGGAACTGATTGTTATATTTTTTTCCCCTAAATTACATCTTACCTGTTTTCATTTTTGTACTAGTGTGTGTGCATGTATGTGTGTGTGTGTGTTTGTGTGTGTTTGTATGTGTATATATATTCCTGTAAAACATACTGTTGAATTTGGGGGTGTGGATTAGCAGAAAAATCCACAGTAGTAGTAAAAATGATGGAAGTACAAGGGGAAAGCAGGCTATTGGGAAGATCCTGAGAAGACAGGCAATCAGCCAACAGGAAGATACCGGGAAAATGGGAGATACGTCTGAACCTGTCATTGCCTAATTTAGAAAACACCCCTGGATAGAGGGGAATGTCACAATCAATCAGCAACCATTATGTAGATGACAGTTGATAACCTTCCTCTATAGTTATTTGAATGTTTATAGATTTTTATTGATTTTCTAATAATTCTGGAGAAATATCTCTTTTACTGCATCTGGCATCCATAAAAACTAAAGATGTATATCTTTAGTTAATTAGCTGTCTGAATTAGGTTCAACAGACAAATACCTGCAGCTTCAGTTTCTTACATTGCAGAAAGGTTGATTTGTTTCATTATATTTGATTAGATCAAGATCTACTTAGAGTAGAACCATTAAAATGAATTGGATGCAAATTAATCTTAAAGCCACTGGTGGTCAGCTGTGCGCTTTTTCATATCTTCTTATTTAATAACAGGCAGTAAAAAGAGAGTTTTAAATTCATGAAAACAAGCATGTAACAAATATAAATATGACTGTGGAAAAAGTACATGCTGCTGTTTTAGATATAGGAATAATAACCAAATATAAGAATCATGACATGTGAGGTAGTAGTATCATAGACTTCTCAGACGCTATCAACATTTTTTGTTCTAAAATGACACTTAAACAAATTCTTGCTGTTCACCAAACAGCATTTGAATTCCAGTCGCCAGGTCAGGCTGCAGGATTGTGCCAACACAAACTAGATATTAATATAATATGCACACTGGCAGCTGGTAGCTATGGTGAGAGAAGAAAGGTCTAGTTTTAGAGCATGGGGTTACCAATGTTTTGAATGATTTCATTAGAACTGTAACTAAGCATCTAGGCTGATTTTTAGTTGTAGCGTTTCTCTAAAAAAAGATCATTGTGCTCATCTGCCTTTCTTTTTTGCAGCTATACAAGGCCACTAAAACATAATGTAATCAACTAGTAATTTCACATTCAGAGTGAACTGCATAAAATTAGAGAGTGAACAGCTATGCCAATTTTCTAACATATTTACTTGGAGAAAATGGGAGGGCTTCACCCATGTGTAAGTCAGAACTGAAGACTTTGTTTCTATTTATAACAGATATTAGGTTCTGGCTGATAACCTGATGCTACGTTTTTATTCCTCCTAATCTGACATCTCTCTTTCCAATCACTTTATCAATAATAATAAAAAGAGAAGAAAGAGAGGCCCAGACTGGGCTTTTTAGTGCCCTGCTCTCTGCTACAGATGGGTCCCCCCGATCCCCTGTGTAATCTCTGCTGCCTCAAATGTTGCAAGATCCCCACGGCTCTTCAATTACTTTCCTTGGCCTGTCAAGACTCCAGCATCTCAAATTCAGTTACGTGGTGTTTGGAGCTCCGCCAAAGGCTGGCCTATGCTCCTAATGACAGTCAGCTGAGGGGACACTGAAGGGGCCAGATTCGATTTGCTGTCCCTCTAATCCGATTAGGGGAGCAGGGTTTTTATTTTCTCCAAAGTTAGCAGTAGCCAGGATGAATGATGGCCAAAGGATGAGCTGTCAATGTCAACAAAGGCTTAAAAACAGAATAATAATACCACTAATAATGTGGGCGGGGGGAGGTGTGTGTATGTATGTGTATATGTATGTATATATATATATATATATATATATATAAAATCTTACCAAAAAAGTGGGAGAAAAACCCTGTCGGTTTCACTGCAAGCAACACGGACAGCTAAGTCAATTGTTTTGGTGACAATATTCTGTTTTCATTCTCTGCTGCTATACAAATTACCCCAGATTTATAGGCAAGGAAATGTCAACCACAGAAATTCCCTAGAGATTTTCATTTTTAAATTTCTGACTTAGCCTTCTTGCCAACGAAAATGAATGTCAGGAGTGGGCTCTTCTGGATTTTTGTTGTGGTTGCTCTTGGGTCATGTATCCTTATCGCCAGACAGTTTTCTTAGTTTACAAAACTATATAACAATATATCCGTGGTCACTGCCAAAATGGATTTAGGGTTGGCCAAATGCAGGATTAGCTTTTGCATCACTTTATTCCCATGCTCCTCTTTTCTAAGATACGGACAGGAACAATGTTCCAAACAAGTTCTTTCTGCCAGGAGGTTAATATTTCTCCCCTCCTGCCCTCTCAAAGAACACAATGCTAGGGAGGTAGACAGGAAAAAAGGGAAGGAGGGAGGGGTCTGCATCTACTTGATCCTAGAGTTGAGCAGGAAGAAGTTAGAGAATCTTGGAATCACAAACAGCTTTTTAGTAAACCAAAGGCAAGCTCTAGAGTAGCTGTGTGATCTACTCTACTATAGTCCTGTATTTATATTTGTCCTTTTGCCCCAACCTCTTCTGTATAAAGAACTGTAATGGCCAAACATGATTTAATTTTTTTAGTGAGAAGGAACAGCAGGAACCTTGAAATTCCTGATCTACAATTAGCATCCAGGCAGCCCATACCAGATGATATACTGTATTTTTGTGAGAGGTATTTAATCATAGAGAGCTAGTCTGATGTAGTGTTTAAGGCACCAAGCTAGAAACCAGGAGACTGTAAGTTCTAGTCCCACCTTAGGAATGAAAGCCGACTGGATGACCTTGGGCCAGTCAGTGTCTCTCAGCTCTGGGAAGCAAGCGATGGCAAAACACTTCTGAAAATGTTACCAAGAAAACTGCAAGGACTTGTCCAGGCAGTTGCCCAGAGTCAACAATGACTGGAAGGCACAAAATAAAATAAAATTTAATCATAGCATGCAAACCCATGACCTCTTTTTACTTCTTTGTTGCTAGAGCATTCTTCCTTTTTGGCAAAGTGTAGATGATCACCATAGAGAGATATTTCATCACTCAATAAAACTAAGGCCATATTGTCAATAAAAATGGACAAATTGGCCCCATTTCACTGACTAGAATATGGTTAGATGAGAATTATTTACTGAATGTTAACAAATATCTCAGTTTCTAGAGATTTATTGTGCTGACAGAGTCCCAATTCCCTTTATATAATTTTTTCCCAAAATTCCATTGGGTTGGAAAGAATAAAAAAAAAAGCTTCAAATAAATAAAAGTGTCCTTTTAAAAAGGTGGACTGGGTGGCCTAATTGGTTCTTCAACTCGATGATTCTGTGATTCAGTGAGATTTCAAGCTCCTCATCACCATGTTTGTTTCTCCAAACAGGAAACTACCTGAGCATAGGAGAGAGAAAATTGCTTTTGGAGGAACTTTACTTGGGCCTCAGCTGTCTCACAGTAGAAATGATGGGTGATGGAACTCTTCAGGAATTGCAGTGTTAAGGGGTCAAGCTACCAAGAGGGCTTCCCTTACCCTTCTTTGAGGAATTTGGGAGGAAATAAGGCCTCAACTGATGTTCTGGATTGGGGGTGGGGGGCAAGCAAAGGAAGATAGGTGAAGGTAGGTGAATAAATTCCATTGAAGTCAGAGGAACTGGAGAAAACCATATCTATCTGACCCCAATTCTTTCCCTCACCCTAGTATCTGTATTCACATGTTTTACTGCAGCCTTACCAAGTTTCCCTTAATTATTCCTGTACCAAGTTGTCTTCAGTAAAAATAAATTACAGAATGAATGAAGCAATTGGAGAACTCTAAGGAAGTCATTTCTTCTAAACGCTTGAAGAAGTTTAACCAAGAATCCAATCATTTTTCTTATTCATGTATTTCTTTTTAGTATTTCTATGCCATTGAAATGTGTGGGGAAACTACCAAGACAATATATAATCTTTTCCATGGTACTGGGAAGTCATGAAAACTTTGAATAGAATGGGTTATTACAGACTGGACTGTACATAGGGAGAATCAATAGTTTCAAATTATTCCCAGATATAAGATCTCGGGTCTCCAAGTTTTTCAGCCTGGGAATGCTTTCAAGATGAGATAGTCCTGTGAAGATTATATCATGTGCTCTAATCAGTATGTACAAGAAAAAGGAGAGAGTCAATGTGAAAAAAATCCTACTGCAAGGGGACTGAAAGCATGATCTCTATGTTCTCACTGGTTTCAAGTTAATTGATGACATTTTTATTCTGTTGTCCTCTAAGAACAAGTGCCTTACTCTCTCCCATTTTATATTCACAAATGGCAGATAAAGATAGCTAGATTGTATGTGTGTGGAGGTGAAAGAGATGGAGTTAGGGAAAGGCTGATCATCCAGTTCAAGGTCATCAGTGACTTTTAAAGTAAGTGGACTTAGTTTTCTCTGATTTTGTTCCTAGTGCAGGTCAGTATTTGCTATAGTATTCTGACTCTCAGGAAAAATCTCCTTTTCAGTATCAGACCAGCAATCAGCTAAGGTCACAGAACAAACATAATATAGTCTTGAGAATACAGGTTTCTAGATATTCCATAGTGCCAGCTGCATGTATATCTTCATTTCTTTCCTGAAAATAATTAATAATTGACCAGACTTCAGCAGACAACTGACTTTGTCTCTTCTATTCCATTTCTATATACAACTTCTGGTTCTCAAGAAACATACTTTGTCTCTAGATCAGAATTGTCCTTGAGATCTTTCTCTCTCTCTCTCCCTGTCTTTTTACTACAGTGTCTATTAAAGGCCGCCAATCTTACCACAATGTAGAAAGAAGAACCCTGGCTTTTTTCACTTGCGCCACATTATCACAGAAAGGTGGATTAGAACTTATCTCAGCTCTGCTTTCTTTCAGGGCTCCTTGGCAACACAACCAGCAAGATATAAATAAGTGCTCAAAAAAATTAAAAAAGAAAAACAGGGCATATATGCAAGCAATGAAGCAGAAGTATATTAGAAGCATAGAAGCTTACAGCAAAAGTGGCTGGAGAAATACCACAAAACTCAGGCTTTCAAGGTCAACATAGCAACATATACCATGGAAACCTAAGACTTCCCAAGCTAATCCTGGATGGGACTGTGTTGAAGACCTCAGATACTGAAATCAAACAAAGAGCACAAACTTCTCATTACAAGCAAATCAAAAGTAGAGTCTAACTGATTCATTTGAGTGAGGTAACATGGAAGTACAATTCAAAATAGGGCTTAAATACATATTTCTCAACATGATCCCCGCAAAATAGATTGGATACAGTTCCCATCAACTCTATCCAAACTTGTGGCCGTAAATGTAAGAATGGTGCAATAGATTGACTAAATGAATATTTCCAGATAATCACCAATGTAATAAATGCAAATACGACTTTGACTGAAAAATGCAAAGCTTATCTGAAAAGAGTAACAGTCACACACAATTCCATACAAATATGCCTATCGCCTTAGTAAATTATAAACCAGTCTTTTCGAATAGGCAACAAATACTGATCCTGACATAAACACCCTTTGGATCACCAAAAATTTAAGGCAGGGCCTCCATTATCTTACAGAGGCTTACCAAGCAATAATGCACAAACTAAAACAGAACACAGTTAAGAGAATCCAATATGCAAATACCAAAGGATCAACTATAGCAAAACCAAGACAGTAATCTATCATAAAAAGTATAAATATGTATTTATTAGAACAGAAGAAATGGGAGATGATTTCCAATTGTACTAGGTAGATGCCCCAACAATGTAACAAGAATTGAGAAAGTAGGAGATGAAAGGATCTACAAATATTCAAACTGAAAGGCTAAATGCCATAAAGTGTGGAGCCTTCACATATAAGAATGGTTACTATGGGACTGGAAACCTTGCTTTTTTTTTTTTAAGGTTTCCAACTATTTGCAGAGACCCTTACATGGAAATATATGTATGTAAGATCCATATAGATGCAGGGTAAACCACCTTTTTTAGGCAAATGGCTGCATGTCTTGTGTGGCACGCTGAGAACCAAACTGTAAAAGTGGGTAGGGTCCAGGGCAATATGGGCAAGGCAGAAACAAACACACAAACAAAAAAAAGGATATACCTTCATATTTAATAAATGAATTGTCAGCAAAAGAAGTAAATATTCTGCTTCTTGCAAAAAAAAGCCTTCTAAAAAATCTGAATGAGTGGCATGACAGCTCTATTAGACCGGGAGAATGTTCCAATACATATGTCCCCTCCACGTTGGAAATAGCCAGGAGCACCTGGAAAAACTGGAAGGCCCTGCTCATGGTCACTCATGCCCTAGTCACTTTCCATTTGGACTACTGCAATACACTCTACATGGAGCTGCCCTTGAAGATTACCTAGAACTTAAATTGGTCCAGAATGCAATGGAACACACATCGTTTTTGGTGTCCCATGGTTCACCAATGTTACACCTGTGCTGTTTCTGGGTGCAATTCAATTCCTCAACTTTAAAGCCTTTTTTGGTATACAGCCAGGTTATTTGAGGGACCACCTGTCCCTAAGGACAACTAACTGTCCTACTTGATTGGAAAGGCTGGGCTCACTCCAGGTCCCCTCTATTAAATGTTATCATTCGGCAGGACCTAGAAGATGAGCCTTTTCTGTAGCTATGCCTCTCCTATGGAACAGCCTTGCCTCTGAGATATGGGAGGTTCCTACACTTGTTGCCTTCCAGAAGGTCATTAAAACCTGGCTTTTCTCTCAGGCATTGGGCCAGGATGGGAGGTGAGCCCAGCATTTGTGTTTTTGAGAGAATAGTGTTATAGCATTTGGTGGTGTGTGTGTCAGCCCTTCAAGGTAGATCAGACTAGGAAACCAATGTCATGTAAGCAAGTCCTAATTTTATTGTAAAGATATAGTAACAGAATCTTGAAAGTCTGAATGGGCTTCCCCTCTCCCTCCCTCTGTCTTTGTGTGAACTTCGAATTAGCTTGTCTGAGATGTTTATGCATGTTACATTCTTGCTCCGGACTCAGGTTCCTTTTATCTGACCATTGCCTTGGCAGCAGCTCTTCCTCCTGTCCCTCAGGGCCATTCCCTCTAACCTCTATAGTGTAAAAGTTTTTTAAAAAATCTTGTATATTGTTTGTATATCTGTTACATGCCTAAGATTATTTTATATAATATGGGTAGGAAGGAAGGAAGGAAGGAAGGAAGGAAGGAAGGAAGGAAGGAAGGAAGACAAGCAACTTAGTCTGCAGTTCAGAATTGCCTAAGTGAGTGCTGCTAAGGTTGTGACTGGAAGGGTCTACACATGGCACTAAACCATAAGGTAGTTTGCTTACAGCATTCTATAAAGTCAGCCACTGTAGTTAGTAGGTTGGTAAACCACAACCAATGGCTTACAATGTGGTGCAAACCTAGTGGTTGTGGCTCAGTCAGTATAGTATGATTTTTAAAAAAAATCTCAGTTTAGCATGTTGTAGAACCCCCCATTCACATTCTTCCATAAATTGGTCAGGTAAAGGGTAACCAAAAATTCACATAAGCCCATTATGCTAAGGTTGTGTTCACAACACATTTAACCGAGTCAGTTAAAGACTACATGTTGTGGAAAGGCTACATTTCCACAACATACCAAGCTTCTTTAATCTTAACCTTGGTGGTGATGGTGATTATTTTGTAGGTTTGCACATTCTGCTAAGTCACTTTATGGTTAGTTAGATTATGGTCCAGTGTCCTGCATGAAACCAGACAATGCCTTAATTCATTTACCAAGTTAAACATGGTAAATGAATTAAGGTATTGCATGAACATAGGTATTGCATGGGCAACCCAGAACAGACAAATAGCAACAGTTACACAAAAATGCAGCATTTTTCAAAAGCCTTTTGTGCTTAAGAGCAGCTCCAGAATCAGAGCTAGTCTCAGCTACATTTTCCCCTCTCAGCGGTTCCACTATGTTGCATGCTCTCCATCCCCCACTTTAGTGACTCAGTAGGTTTGGCAGTTCTAGTCTTCTAATAGTCCCAATCTAGCTTTCTAGGCCCTCCCTATGACATTTTGAGTTTCACAAACAATCCTCAATCTGAGAACAGAGCAGGAAAGCAGGGGGTGGGGGCACGCAGGGCTTACTTCCCAGATAACAAATACACACCATTTTCCTTCAGCAGTATTTGTCTTTCTGGTGTTATAACAGTTGAGCTCCAATATCAGTTTAACATACCAGGGACTTAAAGGAGCTTTACAGGACTGCTCTGTTTTTAAGGAATAAAAAATGGGCCTTCAGCAGAAATGAACACATCACTTGGGTTCTGGCCGTTGAAGTCTGATTGGGCAAGATCTCTCTTCTTGCCTTTACATTTGTTTAACCATTGATTGTAAAGAGCTAGTTCTGATTTACAGCATCTCTTAGCCAGCAGAATCTGGTCTCCTAACCCCAGTCATGTCAACTGTGTCTTGTGGCACAATCTGTTATATTCACATAACAGATTCACATAATTAGGTATACCATATCTAGACTACAAAAATCTGAATGATCAGTGGAGAACAGCCAAGTGGTACAGCACACTAACTCTTTGCTGCCCACTCATGCCCTTGATTTTTGCAGTCCAGATACAGTAGCCCTGTTATAACACTAAGTCCATTTTTAAGCCATTGTGCATTGAACAAGTTGTTATAACCTGATTTCCAAATATTTAAACTCGATGAGTATGTTTGCATGTTGCACTAAAACAAAACAAGCTCTATGATAATTTGATGTAACATGAAAAGCTGGCAAAAGGTTGCTTGACAATTTTTTCTACTTGTTTGTACTATTTAAATGTTCGCCCCTGCTTTTTGTCTGAACTGCAGCATGCAATGGGGCTGTTTATTTCCATATGTTGTACCTTTCTTTAATGACAGAATTAGAGGCAACAGGTTTATATTTTCAGGGAACAAGGCATAGTACTTGTTTCAGATGTCCCTAAGACCCTAGAAGCTGTGCAGCCCTTTGAAAAGACAAGCTTGCTGCCTCCCTCAAGGTCATCTTTCACCAACATGGTGTCTCCAGGAGGTGTTAGAACTTTCACCATCAGCCTCAAAATGTAGACGCACTGTCAGTGAGTGACAGACATTGTAGTCCAATACTCCAGAAGGCCACTAGATTTAGAAATGTTGGCTCTGAGTCATTTTATTTAAATTCTTTTCTAGTATATACTGACTAGATAAACCTAGATTGACCTTTGAAATGAAAAACAAGATACACACTTGCTCATTGTTGACTGGTGGTGTGATGCTCTTAAATTTTCTGCACTCCTCTATCTGGAATGGCTGAACGTTTACAGGTGGGTCCCACCTAAAAATATATGAAGAGCATTAGGCAGGTGGATTGTTCTCCCTAGGTTGGATCCTAAAGGTGATCATACTTGGAGTTAGTCCATCTAAGTATGATAAAGCCTGACTACAAGTTTACTGGTGGAAAAATAGTGCTAGAAAAATAAATAGACCCATAGCCCTTTTAAGATTGGTAATATATCAACACCATCAAGCACAAAATAAATGAACTTCCATCCAGCTGGGTCAGACATTACCTAATTGATAAAAGGAACCACTGTGGACCTTTGCAGAGAGATTTCCAGGAGGCAACAACACACAGTCAGGTTCTGTTCCCTTTCACTATGACATCATTCTGATAGGTCCCTCCCATGCACCACGCTGGTTACAAGCTTCCTTTCCCACTTTGATAAAGCAAAGTGAAAGAAAAAGAGAAGGCTCATTAATAAAACTGAAATTTTCTGCAGTGTTTCATCTTGGAGCATTCTGGAGTTGCAACCTCTCTTAACAGCTCAGATCCTGCCAGAGCTGTTCTGATCTGCCATCAGCAGCTGCAGCTTTTCCACAACTGCTGCTACTTGGAATCTTCTGAGCTCAGACTCACGGCACCAGAGCCTCAACGTTGCTAAACTTTGGAGGGAGCTGTTTAGTGCATTGAGCTATCATGCTGAATTTCCACATTCCTCCCACCTACTTTTATGTGAAAAACTAAAAAACAGTCCTTTTATTTCAAAGAACTTATTATGCTGCCTCCCCAAAGGAGGGACGACTAAGAATTTCACTTCATTTTCTCTCTTCTTTCTCTTTGATAAGAATTTCCTCAAACTTATGTTTCTTTTTAAGAGGGATGAAAAAAACAACATATTAAAATAGTTTTAAATTCAGAAAAAAAGGTAGGCCTACCAGATTTATCCATCCAGACTGTTAAAGGCTTATGTTTTAAGGTATCTTCAGCCGTGTTTGAGATGCTCAATTTTTTCCCACTGCCAGGCTTTGAAACAACTGCATGGCAGGAAGATAAATGAGGGAGCTCTGTTACTGAATGTGCTGAAACAGATGGGTGACAATTTCATTTGGTTCCATTTTTTTAAATTAAGAACTTTCAAAATGGCTATTTTCTTCATAAACTTGATTTAAAAACCCAAGATGGTTTAACAAATCAAATATGGAAGATTCCACACAAGTAGAAATACATCAGCAGAGAAGCAAAGATGGAGCAGAATGTATGTCTCTTAACTGCAACAATGGAGGAAACAGGTAACTTACATTACAGAGAAGAAATCTTGGGTTAACAGTTTTGAGTAGATAGTTTGAAATCCTGCCCAATCCATATCTGGATTAAATACATATAATTTGAAGTAGAGTAAGTTCTTAAAGTTGCCTGTCTGTGGCATCTGGGTACAGGTTGAAGAGGCATAGAAATGACCTCCTCCGGGTATGCTTAATGTGCTAGGCTTCATTATATATTTTAAAATATAATAATGGTGTCTAAATTTGAATATTAATATTTATTCAAATATTTGAAGATATATAAATATTTTCACATACAGATCTGTGCCCTTTTGTCCTGTCCTTTGGAGATACAGTATATATAGACATTGGAAAGACAAACTAGACAAGCAGATTAGCATCACATTAGACACGATCAGAGTTGCACATGATGTCAAGCTGTGGCATTCTTAATCATGGGACTGAATACATCACAACTGTTTGGATTCACACAATGTGCTGAATAATAAGCCATGATTTTCAAGCCACAATATTTGGGTTCCCACCCAATACACTAAATCAAAACCAACCACTTTATATATATTGGCATGATTTATTATCCAGCAAAGGTGTTAAACCATTCAGAAACCCATATTCTGTTCAAAGCTCTTTCAACATATATCTGCAACTCAAATGGACCTTTCATAGAAGATGTAATGATATTCAGTACATGTTATGTATGCATGTATCTATGAGATTCATAAACCACCTTACTCCAAAGGCTCTAAGTAGTGTATCTATTAATGGCTGAAGCGAAGACCTTTCTTGCTCTATGATCCAAAACATAGGTTTGAGTGCTGTCTTCTCCAGGGTACCATATCTAGACTGCAAAAATCCAGATGACCACTTGACTGCAGCAAAAAAACACTGAAAACTCTCATGTTTTGCTGCTATCTAGATGGTTTACAGCCCAGATCTAGTAGCCCTAGTTTTCCCCCAACTTGGTACCAGGTATACTAATTGGGAATTGACAATTGAAGTCCAACACATCTGAAAGACACAAGGTTTTGGAAGGTTACGCTAAGGTATAATAATGTTTGACAATTTACCCCTCTTGAGTTATTTGAAGTAAGATAGTTACAAGTTTTTGTATGAATGAATGAATGAATGAATGAATGAATTTTATTTCATGACAGCTGTGTGAGATGCCCAAGACTTGCAGCTTAGCAGTAGACATGCAACTGCCTAAATCTGTCCAGTTCCCAGTTTCTGCAGACTCTCACTGAGTACGTAGCTCATAGATAATAAGCCTACCAAAGGTTGATCTGTTTCTAGCACTTATACATTTCATAATGATGTGACTCTTTAAAGGCAATTTAGAAATAGTAAACTATGATGATAGTAATAGTAAATAAAATAAGAATAAAGACATATAAAACTAAGCATGCACAAGTTATAATGCCCCAGGGATACAGAAAGTCATGAAATTTGGCTTCCCAAGAATTTCAGTTTTTCTTTTCTGTTTAAAGTAAGTATGGCTATGAAAATATATACAAAAGCATGCGTGCAAAGCTTGTTGAAACAAATTTGCTCAGGGCAGGCCTCCAGAATCTTCCATGGCTCAATCCAACAGATGACTAACAAAAAATAGAATAAATTATACAAGTTAAGGTGAAGTATTTAAATGCATTTCATTCGCATAAGTGATGCACGTCAGCTCTCGTAAAGTGATGCATTCAGCTCTCGTAAGATCGTGTGGACAAAATATAATGTCTCCATAGATGCACGAACCTTTCTTCTTACAAACTGGCATGCTATGATTCACATGGACGCTGAAGTCCACTTTTTTCTGGGACGTCTTTTAATCCCCCAAATCAGAATCGCTGCAGGAACGAAAACTCCACCATTGTGAACCTCTGCAAAGCCTTCCATCTAGGAAGGGGGCTTTGGGCTCATGTATTAAATTGCTTGAAGTTTCTTTCAACTGCTGCAAGAACAGAGTGAAGAAGAAAGACAAACAAGATTTTATTTTCATATCTCGCTCACTTGACGGGAACATGGCTATAATTCCACAGAGAATAAACATATACACTGGCTAATCTTCCCACTCTGGAGGACAGTTTGTTGAAATTAGTGAAGGGATGCAGACATTGCAGAGACTGACCGATAAGCCTCATAAGCATTGGGTTTGTTAGTATTAAAGAGAGTGAGCATAACTTTGCTGTCTCGAATGACTTTTAAAATATAACATTCCCCCTTAGAACAATCTCTCTACTTACTATATTTATACTGGCAGAATGGGACAGGAGAAGAAATAGTAGATCTCACAACGTGACGTTTTGCCTGATGGCTACAGCGGGGCAGCGAGAAAGGCAAAGCCAATGCAGCCAATGCACGCAAACCACAAAACATAATTTCATTAAGTACCAATATGCTCTGGGCAGACTGGAAAAATTAAAATAAAACGTGATCTTACAAAAAAAAAGTCAAGTTGATACAGATTGTGCCCTGCGAACAGTAAAAATGCTTTTCCTTCAGTGAGCCTTGGCAAATATTTGGTTAAAACAAAAAGGGTGAAGGCTCATGTTAAACTTGAATCTCTATAACTCCACAGTCATATCCATGTAGTTTTCTTGGAAACATTCTTGGTGTGCATTTCCTTCTTCTGGGATTTTTTTAAACTTCCCATTAAAAATAGCACTCTAGTGTATTTTCTGGTGGTCTCCCATCCAAGTACTAAGCAGATCTAATTCTGTTTCACCTTTTTCGAGATCAGCCAAGGTCACTTGGTTCTGCTGTCTGCTAGACAAACAGCTGCGAAGAGAGATCTCTTTGGAGAAGACCCTGATGCTGGGAAAGATTGAAGGCAAAAGGAGAAGAGGACGGCAGAGGATGAGATGGTTAGATAGCATCACTGAAGCAATGAGCATGAAACTGAGCAAACTCAGGGAGGCAGTGAAGGACCGGAAGGCCTGGCGCAATATGGTTCATGGGGTCACAAAGAGTCGGACACGACTTAACGACTAAACAACAACAACAACAACAGACAAACAGCAGTGCAAAACCCTGAACCTCATCTACTTTATTAATGAAATGCAGTTACTTTGTTTGGTTACTGAATTTCCCATCCTATCTTTGTAGCCCTGAGGTCTAGAAACTTGCTTTTAAAAATTAAAATTTGTTCTAATTGCGGTATATGCTATTCCAAGTATTTTGCCATGTGCAGTGTGATGACTGATATATAGAATGAAATCAACTCTGTAGAATGATTTCTTAGTGGTTAGCACAGAGTATGAGACAGACTGTGCTGACAATTACTGAATACATAATCTACAGAGATAATGAATGGCAATAACTATAAAGGTGCAATACAGGCCAATTCAGACCCAGCTCTTCTACTTTTACTCCTCTCTTTGCAACATCAAGAGACAAACTTTACATGCTGGCAATGTCACCATACTAATGGGGGTCTGAAGGATAAATCTCACTGTGCAACACGTGGAAATACATCCTGAATGTTGTTCATCAAGAGAGTACAAGTCATGCACAGAAGATAGGTAACAGCCAAAGTTGGACTTTTGACTTCCCTTCCATGCCGCTTGCCAATGCCTTTTTAGTCTTCGTTATTTAAAATCAGGAGCAATTAAAAAAAAAAAAATCTCACTCTCACATATTTTTAAAACCATCATTCTGGAGTATATTATGGAGGGGGGAAGTGTTGCATCTCTGTTTTATTACGCCCCATGCCTATCGTTGCCATTAAAAATCACTACAATCACCAGGATTCTGCTCTAGATTTATCTATCAAAATATTTACCATCATTCCAGCACAGAATGAGCACTCAGACCAGTTTACAAATAAAATCTTAAAATTTTGAACATAACCTTTAAAAGCCAAGCGCCTTTACAGCTCATTTCTAATATACTAATCTGAAAAACTTCAGCTGACTCTAATTACAGCCCCCTCCACCCCCCCCACCCCCCGTCCTTTAAAAGAATTTAAGTATGCCTTCTTCAATCTACTGACAAATACTGGTGTAATTTAATGGCTAAGGAGTCATCCCAGAGTCAAGATTTTTTTGGTTTGATGGAAGGTGGAATAGGAGGCAGAAAATTTAACCAGAAGCAAAACAGTCAAGGTTTCCTGCTGCAACTAGCAAAATATGCTGCATTTGTCTGATGCAAATATTCTCCCTTTATTGCCAAAAAAAAAAACCAGGCTCAACTCTTGTTTCAGTCATGGATAACCCAGAAACCACAATCAGCTACAATAACCTACTTTGTGGGGTTATTGGAAGGATTACTAAAATGATATACGCCAATAACTTTTAAAGATGTCCCTGGATGCAATGAATATTGCCTGGTGCTGAGAAGAAAAATCTCTCAGCTCCCCCCATTAATAACCCAGCTTGCCGGGAATTGTCATTCAGTCACCTCTGCAGCACCGTATGTTCCCCACACCTGCTATAAGACTATTCATAATTCATTAAACTTATTTAATGAACTCATGGAACAGGGGCTTCCATCAAGCCTGCAAAATTTAGCCCTGTCACCTGAACACCATGCACAGTTTTGTACCCACACACTGCCAACCTTTCCCTTCCAATGGACATTTGTCAGGAGTGTCCTCCACCATGTTTGTCTTATGCCTGAATAATTTAATTTTTTTTATAAAGTGTATGCATCCGAAAGCAAACACACACACAAAAGTACATTAAAAGAAACTTAATTAAAATTTGAGAGCCAATTTGGTGTAGTGGTGAAGGCACCAGGCTAGAAACCAGGAGACTGTGAATTCTAGGCCTGCCTTAGGCATGAAAGCCAGCTGGGTGACTTTGGGCTGGTCACTCTCTCTCAGCCCAGCCCACCTCACAGGGTGGTTGCTGTGGGGAAAATAGGAGGAGGAGGGAGTATTAGGTATGTTTGCCGCCTTGAGTTATTTATAAAAAGGCGTGATAAAAAATCTAAAAAAAAAAGCCAGCTGGGATCTTGGACCAGTCACTCCCTCTCAGTCCTAGGAAGAAGCAAGGGCAAACCACTTCCAAAAAGCCTTGTCAAGAAAAGTGCAGTTCCTAGTCTGGGCAGTTGCTAGGAGTCAACACTGACTCGAAAGCACTAAATAAATAAATAGATAAATAACATTGATTTAATAGTATTACAACAGAAATCATTCAATACTGCAACATGTGTCTTCTTTATTTTACCTTTAAATTAATCCTCAATTCTTTTGCAGTTAGTACTGGGTTAACCAGAATGTTCTTTCCCAGGATATCTGATAAACACCTCAGAGCAGTCAGTGATCATCACATACATTATGTAAAAAATCCTTGCAACTCTATTAGGCCAGTAGTCTTCGGTAGGTTAATGGGAGAAATGAGATTTAGGCCAGCAGTATCCTGTTAAAACATGTTAATGTCACACTATTTGAGTAGCTCCTGAGTAGATTGCAAATGAGTCAAGCCAACTTTTAGGCTGCCTTTCCACTAACCCAACCAAAGCTTAAGAAATTACTATCATCTTTATAACAATACTGGCCTTAACTAACATGTCTTACCCACACTAGTATTCGTTGGAAACCATCTATGGTTTCCAGTGCATAATGAGCCACAAACCCTCAACTTAAACATGATGTCAGATGCTCAGAGGACCATCATCAATGTTTATCTGGTGTTGTTTTCCTCCAGGAATCCAGAAAAATACAATATTGCATGTATGGTGCTGCTCTATGGATCATTTTGATTTGCCTCTCCCTCTTGAAATGCAGGACAAAGTTGCCCAATCATATATTGCAATTACATTGTCATGTATTTGGGTGTGACAAAAATGGTGTTGGCTGCTATATTATTATGATTCATTTGGTTTATATTCCACCTTCTGACCCAAAGGATACTCAGGGCAGCTCTCATGCTGACTCTTGATTTTGACGATGAGTGTGAGTAACCAATCAAAGAGGTAACAAGACACTAAACCATGCACTTCCCATCACATTCCTTCTGTTTATCCATGTCAGCTCTTCATGGCAGGTCTATCAAAATGAAGTGATAACTGCAAATGAGGGAGGCAATCATCAGGACTTCTTATCACGTAAGTGGTACTTTCCATAAAGATCTAGGCATTATCGCTTCTGCTGATGGGTCTTTCTGTCAGAAGGAACCTTCACCCTATCCAAGATATTAACTGCAATTGATTGTATAGCTCTTTTGTAGCTCCCCTATTGTAGGATAAACTTCATTCTGATTTTCAGAGAAAAAAGTTCCAAACATTGCTGTGAAATCTTAGATTTGTTTCATGTTATCTCTTTTACATTTTAGGAATTTGTATACTGTCGTTCAATCACCCTTCCAAAGCAGTTCGTTTGTTTGTGGGTGTGTCTCTGTGTGTGTGTGTTTTAATTCTTCACGGGGGGAAGCTCTTCAGAATACAAGCTCAGGATGGTACAAAAGCAGAAGCTTTAAAAAGTTGAATTTTAAAAAGGTAGCAGAAACATAAATAATTTCATCTACCATCGAAAACCTATGCCAGGTGGGAGAACCAGGCAAACTTCCCTGAGAGATCCACAAACAAGGCATAACTATAATGTTTTTCCTGCTGTCTTGTTATTACCTGGGACACCTCAGATGGTGGAGACAACTGGAAGAAGGCCACTGAAGACTATCTCAGGAAGTGGCCAGACTCATAGTGAAGCCAGTGGGTAGGGAGTCTGAACAAGATGCCCTGAGTGGCCTCCATCTGCTTCATCACTGTTCATTTGCTTGTCCTGCTACATCCAATTCACAGTCCAGAGTGGGGTATATAGCAAGCAGTGGGTGGCGGGTCCATCCTTTTTCGTCACTCATCACTGCTTGCATGCTTTGAGAGGGCATGTGAATACACATCAGCAGCACAGTGAAACCCCTGAAGAACCAAGAAACTTGGAGAGGCATGGATCCTGTCTTGATACTGGCCATCACGGGTTGCAGTGTTTCTCTAAACCCCTGAAGGATGTTCCATATTCCTTATATGGACATCTTATATCTGGTTTGTTTTCAGAACAATTCTATATGGTAGATTACTATGATTTCCATTTTCCAGATGGGGACTGAAGCAGAGCAATAATGAATGGCACAGTAGCCACTGTGTTTGTAAATGTGACAGAAAGACAAGCTTAAGCCAAAGATTAGCCCTGAACCCAATGATTGGTGCTAGAAGACCATCAGACATAAAGGTTCCACAGTCCTGAACAACATGCAGAAGTAGTTTGCCATTGTTGTTTTCCAGAATGCTTTTCCAATTTCTCATTCTAGCCTACAACCCTGCTATTTTCTATTGGCCTCTCATCCAAGTCCCAACCAGGCCCAGCCCTGCTTGGCTTCACTACTCAAAGTCAGCCACTTGCTGCCCATTTGTCTACTACTTTGAATTGTTTGTCTATACTTTGAATACAGGTAGTTCTTGTTTAGCAACTGCCTTCTTTAGTGACCATTTGCAGTTACACCAGTGATGAAAAAGTAACTTTATGACCAATACTCGCATTTATGACCTTTGCAGGTCTGTAAAGCAAAGGGAAGCTGAAGATCACAATCACAGTCATGGTTTCACTTAGTGACCACTTAATGACCAAGTTACCGGTCCCAATTATGGTAGCTAAACGAGGACTACCTGTAGTTAGTGGCTTAAAGATGGAGGGGAAAAGAAGTAAGGGGAAGTTGTAAAATTCTATTCAGGTTGTTTTTGTATTGTGCATACAATTGCAGCACATATGCACAATAATGACAGCATTTTAAGTAATGCTTTGATGCATGCAATACTCCTTATTTTGTTTGGATCCAATCTAAGTTAATTGCCTTTAGATTCTATTAAAATCAGTATGAAAAATTAATCAAGACTTATCTCACTGACCTAAAAGGAAATTCATTTGGACTGGATCCAGCTCTTAATCTTCTATAAACCCTTACAAGCCCAAGGAGCAATATGATGGGGAATATGGTATTTTCCAGCATTGTTCTGGTTTCTGTGACTATGATCACCAGAAGTAGTACGATATATGCCTGTGTCAAACTGTAGAAGGTGATGGGAAACCACATTGATTATGGCTGGTGACTCACTCCTCTGCTGGCTACCCTGTAGTTAAATAAGAAACAAGCCACTATAGTTTAATGTCATTCAAGTTCTCACTGTTTCTGCATTCCTACTGAGTTCTCAGCATGAAAATGATATGTGCGGTATACTTTGCTTTGTAAGACATGGAAAGAGCCTTCTTTTTTCATGTATACCGTGAATACATTGCAGGTAACTGGGAAATGTCTGATGCTACAGTACTTGAATTTTCTCCACAGTAAAAGTACAATATTTATTATTCATAAAATATTAAATAATTTGAGATTGAGTTACTTGAGGGGCTGTCTTCCCCATCGTTGCTTTCATTCTGGGATCAATAAGAAGCCTTTTCTTTTTCCTTCCTTTTCAAACTGCTGGATGAATTAAAAGAAGAAAAAGGGCCTTTCAGTAATGCATCCACGTTTATGGAATGCCTTGCCATATGGCATTCATCGGCCCATCATTGCTAACTTTTAACGAAGCCCTGTAGATCCAATGATTTATCCAAATTTTCCCTTCAATAACTCCAACAGTATGGACCTGGGATCAGTAGCAATTTGGAGCAGTGTTTTAATATTTTGCAGGTTTATATCAGTTATTAATATTTTATTCCTTTTGTTCTGTAAGTTTTTGCCTTTAAAAGACAATCTAAAAAGAGCTCTGCCTCTTTCATTGTAAACACATATGCCACTGTCACCCAAATCAGCAACTTCATTTAGCAGAACTCCCATTGGTGTCAACAGGATTTTTCCAGTCAAACAAGAGGAACTAAATTGTGATACACCTTCATTACCTGTTGGCTCTTTTCCAGTTTCCTTTTGGCATATCATTTCTAGACTGCAAAGGTCTGCATGATCACTAGATGGCAGCAGAGAAAACAGAAAACTTACAATCTTTGCTTTCGGCTAGTGGTAGTCTGAAAATTTGCAAGAGATATGGCACACCTATTTTCAGCAACCTCAGTTCTTTGGTGGTCTTCTGTTTTAACATCTTATCTCTCTTATCTTTAATTAGTTTTGCTGATTCCCCTTGTGTGGCTTTTAGCCTAAGCAGAGTTGCCTAACAAAAAAAAGTTGCTTATAGGCCTTCAGGAAATTATCAGTGTAGTCTTGCATTCTCATGTAAAAAGCTCTGAATTGGGGCAGTCCAGGTTTTCTAATGCTCATTATATAGGTAATACTCTGAAAACAACACCCGCTAAACTGATGGAGTTACTGGAGATGGAAAGGCATTCTGCATATATAGGACATGATGGGCAGTTCATTTATTCTATATTCATATGTCCCCGCATTCAGCCTGACATTCAAAACAGATGTGTGGACTGATATTTCTGATAAATTAAGCTCTGGATGGTACTACTTTAACACCAGCACGGTCTCTAACTTATCTGGTAATAGCTTTGGTTTATTGGCCAGCATCAAGATCAAGGTAAATATGGAGAACTTTACCATAACAAGCCTTGCAAGAATATCATTGCTCGGAGTTGTACTACAAGCACTAGGGCCGGATATTTATAGCCCGTTTAGCAGCTGAAAAAACTCTGTTGGATGGCAAAGAACCTAACAGAGGAGAAGAAATCTAAACACATTGCCATCAAGAAAACATAGATGCCCTCTATTGAGTTTAGTCATATTCGCTAGAGATTTACATCAAATATTTTCTCATTGACTTCCAGCCTGTCCTGTTGCTTGCTCACCAGGCTTGATAATACCAGAGAGTAAGCTTGGAGCAACTGTGTCGGTAGATCTTTTTGTCTCACAATTCTGTACATCACCAAGGGTTTGGCAGGAGTGCCAGCCATATCAGCCAGAATCTGTCTCTCACTAAGATCATTCTCTTAAGAATCTGTCCAATTCTGTAGGTCTCTGGGTAGACTATTCTAGTAGACCTACTAAAACCAACATCTTGCAGATAGTAATGGCAACTTTCAACCCAAACTTCATCAAGAAAGTTTTGCCTATAATAACAGAATGACCCAGACTGCCCCACCCCCTACCCCTGATACAGGCCCACAATATGTACTGTATAACATGAACAAATAACATGTCAAAACAGCTCCAGGATTATCCCAGTTCCTGGTAAGGAAAACAGATGAGCACTGGGGTGGACTATACACTAACAAAATCTCAAATCTGGCTCTGTTTCCAAGCACCAAACCTGGTCCCTAAATGATTGGTGTCCTGATGAATCCCCTCCCCAAGCATTTTATCAGATGAAATAAATAATAATTTATATGCTTCAGTCATGTGCCAAATAGATTCAATGTCCCTTTCTCAAAAGTGGGGAAATGTTTGCCACATTTTAAATTCTTGTTTATAATCTCGTAAATTAAGTGTTTGCTTCTGTTAAGAAAATAAAAGACAGGAATGTAAAGGCAGTCTGAAATGTTCACATTCTGATGGCTCCAAGTCTCAGGGTCTTATCTGCACACTTGAAGCTTTACTACAACAGCCAGCCAGCATAGACTCCAAAGTCTCTGTGCTGTTGTGGACAGGGAAATAACATCACATCCACATCTGGTTCATGGGAAAAGTGTCTGCAAAGCACTGACTGATGTAGCCAGCTTTCCTGTCATTTTCATATCATGTTTGCACCCTAGCAATGATCTCATCTCTACTGCCTTTCCAAATGTTCATCTCTAAACTGTCTGAAAGACAAGTTGGAAGCAATGAGGTCTGATTCCAAGAAAGAGACCATTGTTCAGAAGTTTTATAGTTATACATGGGTCAGTTTGATAAAATTGCCTCTACCGAAATACAGATTTGTCATCTGTAAAGCAAAGCCCTTCATGTGAAGATGCATGCTTCTAAGCAGTGAAGAACATATCATAGGCATGTCCTAGGAAGTCCCTGAGATGTTCTCTGCGCATTTACAGAGATACATCTCAACTTCTCATTTAAAAGATTTACTGCTGCTGTTTAAGTATGATAGACACAAGCCTGTTAATGGCAAAATTAGACATTGCACAAGGCTCTAGAGTTATTGTCAGTCTTTTTCTTTCTGCTTAGTTTTGCACAATGTGTGACATGTTAGTTGCACTATGCATTGCTCTCATCTCAGATCATTGTCTATCAGCAACAGAGGCAGGGAATTGCACAGAATGTCACTTCATGTATAGTATGAAATATTACAAGGAAGATTGTAGGAGAGAAGAAATAAAAATATGTAGCAGCAAGTTTCATGAAACCCATTATTCTGCCCTGAATCACACTAACATGAGTAGTTGAATGAATTTCTCATTTCCATTTTAATAGAAATTAGACATTTCCTATCTTTCTTTCCAAAGAGATGGGCAGAATTTGGGACTACACTGCTTCTAACTACAATTGAGGAGATTCACATATATGAGTACTACTATAAGGTAAATTCTCCCCATGTAGTCTAAGCTACATTACATGAAGTGCTTTACACTAAGGCTAATTCTGAAACGGGTTTTCTACCTGCAGCATTTTTCACACAAGAAAACTCAAAACACATGCACACCATCATCCATCAGCAAACTACCAAGAAATGTGCCAGTTCACACAACCCTCTCACTCTGCAATTTTCAGAATGCTTCTTGAGTGTCATTAAGCTCAATGGTGCTAAAGTTCAAGTCAACAAAGTTAGAAGGCTGGCTTAAGGTGGAATGAGACATCATCCCAGTCAGGATGAGTTCCCAAGTCCAGGTTTGCAGAGGTAAGGCCAATTTGGGGGAGGACAGAAAAGGCCTCTCCTGCTTGTGCTTACCTAATTCTCCTTCACAGCTGCTAGATCCAGTCAGGCAAGATTTCATTCCTTAGAGCTAAGTTGGGGAACAGTGGGGGTTGGAAACTAGAAGAAAGCTTCCAATCAATGAAGAGGTATGAATCAATGAATGAGGTATGATTAAACAATTCCTCTTTCACTCAATGCTTCTAACTTGCAAACATCTCCTGCACCCAAATACTTCCTTTGGGAGCCTGGGTTTGTCTCCATAATGGGTCCTTTCTTCATTAGATGGCAAATGAATGTATTGGAAATACTAATTTGTAACGAGATTGGTTGTAGTGCAGTCAGTATGTCTGTTTGCCAGTGTTTGTGGAGCCAAAGAGCAGATTAAACTGTTCTTTAGGCCATCCACCTCTCTTCCCTGGATCTTTTCAGAGTGTGTCTTCAGCTGTAACACTATCAACACAGCCTTCTTCCTTAACATACATGCTAACAAATTCACTACCTTCCTCCTTCCCTCCCCACAAATTGACCTGGTCTTTGTTGTCCTAATTAGATTATCTCTGCCTGAGAGACTTAGAAAGCAGACCCACAACTCACAGGCACACACTCAGGATACATAATCCTTGTTATCAAGAGGGTTGTCCTTCGGCATGTAGATCAATTAATTCTTTTAATAGCATGGTAGCAATTGCACATTTTAATATTAATTTTTGGATAGGAAGACAAAATATCTCCCATTCCTAAGGCAGACTAGTTTAGCCAGGATAAAAATAGCCATTTAACAGAAATAGAAGCTTTAAAATAAAACTTGTAAGGTGGACCAAAGAGCAACACATTTATTTATATGACGTCACTTCCACACCTAAGGCCTAGTGACTGTATTGTATCTCAGAGCCCAAAAGAACATAGACCTATGAATTCAGTGGTGTCAGTTTGATCACTCTTGTTATACTATGAACAGAGGCTTTATCGTATGGCATGGCGTAACTGATATATCATATGTTATATTGCAACAGTCCATGCCAACTCGAGTCTCTCACAGTGTAGGGCAATTAACTGAGGTGCCGTATACGATGTGCAGTTGAATGTACATAAGTCAATTCATGCCAAAGGGGCCATACATCAGACACAAAGTGCAAAGTCAGGGCAAAATCAGCCAGAATTCATAGAGACTTGGTGGGTTCATAGAGCACCCTAAACCATCATTTTAAAAATTATGGTCTCTTGATGAAGCCATAATAGCTGGTTCACAGAGAATGCCTAATCAGAATGGCTGCATTCACATGTTATGCTAAGCTATCAACCAACCCTATTATGACTTAACATGATGTGTGAACTCAGCCTTTTCCTATGCTATCCTTTTTTTTTTTTCCTGTGCCTTCAAGTCAGTCTTGATTCCTGGTGACTATCTGGACTAGTCCCTGCAGTTTTCTTGGCAAGGTTTTTCTGAAGTGGTTTCGCCTCTGCCTTTAAAGAGAGAGGGAGGGAGGGAGGGAGAGACTGGCCCAAGGTCACCAGCTGGCTTCCTGCCTAAGGTGGGACTAGAACTCACAGCCTCCTGGTTTCTAGACTGGTACCTTAACCATTTAACCACTTCAGTGGCTGTTAATAAGTAGCTGGGAGGGGGGTGGAGGGTGGGGAGAAAAGCAAATTAGTCCCTTTGCTAGCTCCCTCTGCATAGGCAGAAGGAGAAAACGGCTCATAGTTGCCAACCTGCTTAGTAGGGTTTTTTTTTTTTTAATTCATTGGTATGGGGAAATTAGAGTTGATGTGGTTGAGTGGTGGGTATGTTTTGCTTTCTTTTGCAGGCTAAAAGAAGGTAAATCAATATAAAGATGTATACTACTTGATTTGATTTGCACACAAGTGTTGCCAGTGCAGTTAAGATGGTAAGTTATAAATTCAAAAATGTTGCTACTACTAGGTAGATGATCTAGAGTGGTTTGCTCAGATTTGATGTGAGTGCATGCTGTACATGCTCTTGTCCCATGAACATTTCCTACATTTAGAGCTGCAAAATCTTCTGTGTTGCTTTGTTGAGCTTTAGTGTGCCTGTATGGCCATTGACATGGATATACATCTGTGCATGTTGGGCTTCACAATTCATTTATTCCTGCAAAGTTTTCTTTGTTGATTTTATATAATCAAGCCAAACTTCCTGTTCAGTACAGGAATCCTATTTAAAGCATCTCAAACTGATACCTATTCAGTCTCTGCCTGATTACATTCAATGAAAAGAAGTTCACCACTTCCCTTGGTAACTGATTCCAATGTCAAACTACCTTGCTGGTAGGATTTTTTTCCCTAATATTTAATTGGAATCTATCTCCCTGTAGCCTAAGAGGATTATTCCATCTCATGTATTCTCTGAGACAAAAGGAAATTGGTCTTGATTTTCTTCTGGACTATACCCCTTTGGGTACAGTACATATACATAACTAGCTTATTAATCAGTATGTCATGGAGTACTTTGTCAAATGCTTTGCTCCTTCAACTTGCTTTTCACAACTGCCTGGTGAAATACATATTGCTTTCTCAGAGAAGACTGAAGCAAAATAGAGGTTGAATGTTTTTGGCATTATTATCTATTGCCCTGTTGCCATCTTCACTGAGTAGTTGATATATCTTTCTTTTCTCATCCTGTTATTTTGCACATACCTGAAGAAATCCTTTTTGTTATTTTTAGCATAGTTTGCTAGCACTCATTCTGAGTGTTAGCATTCCTGAATTCTGCTCTACAAAGCTATAGGTACTCTTCCTGAGTGCCTATCTCTCTTTCAGGGATTAAAACAAGTTTTCAGGATTTTTTTTTTTAAAGTAATCCCCTTGGCCATTTTTTCTATAGATTGGATAGTTGTCAGCATGGACTACCAACTACTCCAGCTTCTATTTGGCACTGAAGTGAAAAAGAAGGAACAACTGGCTTGTTTTTAGTTATCTCTGTTTTCCATGGCATATATACTCCATTCCACATTTTGTTCTGTTGGAACCAGCTCAGAATATTGTGATGAAATATTTCAAGTGGGGCTGTTTACAAGCTTGTTCTGAGCTTGAAAAAAATGTGTTTCCCATTCTGTGTGTATGCCTAAATGCAACAGTGTATGAAGTCCACCCATCCTGCTCTTTGACTAGAATAATATGAAATATTTCAGCTCTCAAAATTTGGAAGCTGCCTCCTAATACATGGTACAAAAGCAACCATGGTCTCAATTGGCAAATAAGGAGCAGATACCAGGTATACCTGATATAATAGGGGTATGGGGAATGTGTAGATCTTCTGGTGTTGAATTATTATTCCTAGGAAATCCAAAAAATAATGGTAAAGGAACCATGAGTTGTAGTTCGGCAACAACAGAAAACCTCATGTTTGCACCCTTGTGGTACAAGTTGAAAGCCTATTTGATAGGTAGTACTGGCAATTTATAGAATAGAGAGATTATACGAAGGCATGATTCCAAATTATGGCCTAGTTTTGTATCCACTTATTCCTTCTGATCCTGTTCTATGTCTTAGGACTCTCGGCGTTTCAAGTTACTTTTGTTTACTGTTGTGAACCTTCTATTCTTTTTTAAAACTCCATCAAGAGATCAGTTTCCTGAATTGCTGGTTGAATAAACTAATTCTAAACTGAATGTTCTACAAGCAGCAGACAGAAAAGAAGAGCTGCAAAAATAGTACAGGGAGAATACAACAGTTCCTGCTTTTTTGCTCCATAAATCATAAATCATTCCCTTGAACACTTTTTAATGGGCATGAATCACAAGCCTAGGCCTATAGTATAACCCATCAAAGTGACAAGTTCTGGGGTACTATAAAAATGCAGCAAATTGATAATTGTTTATTATTATATTTATATTACTATAGTATTAGAGGTTTGTATTTCTTCTTTACCTGGGCCATTTCTATTTAGCTGGCTCCACTTGTGTTTATGTTAACTCTCATGATGCTTCCAGAGAAAATTTTATTATGCACTGCTGTCTCAGAATCTTACAGGGGGTTAAGACATTATTGCTTTCTATTTGTAACCCAGTCCTATTTTCCTACTACTTGTCTTAAAAAAAAAAAACAATAGAAAGTCTGTAAAAAAGGGAATAATTGCACAATAAAGTTACCAGGAACTCTCTGATGGAAGCACCCTTCTTCTCACTAGCACTTGTTTACCCATTGAGGAACTGTAGACACAGTGTCTTGCTTACAGTCCTTTGGATCTCACTTGCAAAATTTTGCTTTCCTTCCACCCGGTGAAGAAATCCAGGGTGGCAGGACCTGAAATATCTTTGACAGTTTAAGCTAGTACAGAAACAGGCAACAGTCTAAAGTGTTATGGCCTGCAAATTGTCTACTTAATACTGTTGGATTAACCCAATTCCAAGCTAGCCTGAAACTAAAGAACAATAATATATCCAAGCAAATTCTTTGCAAGAATGAAATAATCTGCACCATATCTCACATCTGTCCTTCATATCCTAGATTTCTCAAACACTAAAGAAGCAGTAACAAAGATCAAAGTCCTGTTGTTCCTCTTCCTGGCCATTTTCACCTTTCATGCTTCACTATCAGAATAATTTATTTTTTATTTTAGATGTACTTGCATACTTTCACCTCTATCTACCCTCACCACCTTTACATATTCAGAAACATAGTCTCCCACTGTGTCAAGTTCTTCTATACCTGCCTTATCCCATCAATCATTTATAGGAGAATAGGGATAAAGTACTCAGGGACTGCTCAGGGATGAGCAGCAATTAATCACATTGGTCAAGAAACATTTGTTCCATGTGGGATGCTCAGGTGATAGTGTTTGTTAGGAGGAAGAGGGCCTTCCATTTATTATGCCTACATTTACAGCTTGTTCCCATTCGTTGGTTAAGGCTGTCAGGCATACTGATGTGCAGTGAGTAAAATTCCTACCTGGGGCATTTAATTAAGAGGGGTATGTCTACATTTTGGTGGGATCAGTTCATCTCACCTTTAAGCTGGGATCTTCGCAAAGGATCTGTACTTTGGGGGACTTGTTTCTCTACTGTATGTGTGTGCATATTTGCACTCACATTTCCTTTGCCGCTTGTTTATTTACCTCACAAAACCTATCAGTAAAGTTTGCAATCACGTCTCTGTGTGCTTGTGTGTGCTTGGCCTGGGACAGGACAATAGGACATCAACGGCATCACTTAGTTCGCCAGGTGCAGAAAGGTAGAATTGGGTATCATTAGCATACTGATGATTCCGTACTGCACCTCGTGGAGACAGATGATCTCACCCAGTGGCTTCATGTAGATGTTAAAGGGGACAGGAGAGAACACCAAACCTTGTGGAACCCCACAAAGTAGGGGCCAAGTGCAGGAACTCTCCTTCCCAATCGACACTGACTGGTATCAACCCCGGAGAAAGGGGGAGAGCCAGCACAATGCAGTGCCACCACCCATCTCTGGAGCCAGTCCAAAAGGATACCATAGTTGATGGTATCAAAAGCCACTGAGAGGTCAGGCCGAGCAAGGGTGGATGCACAACATCCATCCTGCCCCCACCACAGATCTTCTAAAAGTGAGACCAATGCCATTTCTGTCCCATATGCAGGCCTGAATCCTGACTGAAAGGGTTCCAGATAATTCATTTCATCCAGAGTCCTCTGAAGCTGCTGTGCGACCACCTTCTCAACCACCTTCCCCAAAAAGGGGAGGTTAAATACTGGACAATTGTCCAGTATAGTGGGATTCTGCAATGGTTTTATGAGGAGGGGGTGAACCAACACTTCCTTAAGGAGCAGAGGGAAAAAAAACTCTCACTCAAGAAGGAATTCACCACCCACACGAGACCCACCCATGCAGCTTTAGTTGGCCAGGAGGGGCACAGATCTAAGGAGCAAGTGGCTGAGCTCACAGTCATAAGGACCCTGTCCACTTCCTCAGGCCCAACAGATTGAAACTGAGCCCAGATAACAGGGCAAAAAATCTACCCTGGGCATCTCCCTAGGACCTGGAACAAGGCCGGCATCCAACTGAGACCGAATTCAGGTGACCTTGTCTGACAGATGCTGGGCAAATTCTTCGGCACAGCCTTGTAGGAGGATTTCTGAGCCCCCTCTACCCAAGAGGGCACATGTCACTTGAAGCAAGACTGCAGGACAGCTATTTGCAGATGCAATAAGGACAGGGAAGTATTGTTGCTTTGCTACCTTTACTACCACGAGGTAGGACTTAATAGCAGCTCTAACCTGTATTTGGTCATGTTCTTCCTTCACTCAGTGCTAGTGGTGCTCTAGACATCTCTTCTCTTGTTTCATCTCCCTCAGTTCTTCCATGAACCATGGAGAATGGTGGGATCGACGAGAGGGCAGAGGTCGCATGTGTGTGTGTCTGTGCCTTTGAGTCAGCCTTGATTTCTGGCAAATGCCTGGACAAGTGGTTTGCTACTGCTTTCTTCCTAAGGCTAAGAGAGAGTGATTGGCCCAAAGTCACCCATTTGCCTCACCCAAAGGCAGGACTAGAAATTCATGGTCTCCTGATTTATAGCCCAGGATCTCAGTTCTTCTTGTAAAAAGGATGTCTAGGATTCTGGCTCTGAAAAATAGTAATAAATCCTAAATATTCTAATTTTGCAAACATTCTCCTCTACCTGCTTTCATGTATACTTGGACTTCACAATATCTGTCAACATGATGGCCGCACCAGACTTTGTGCAGCATACTAAGGCTGCACTCCAAAAGTGGGCAGGGCCAGGATCCAACTGGAGATGTTTTCAGATGCTTTTAAGGAGTAAAGTAGACTTATAACTCCCAGTTTGCCCCTTAAGCTCCTTTTCTGATAACAAAAATACAACACCAGTTTGGCTGTACCTACTTTTGACATGTAAGTTACCACCTTTCTAGTCTGATTTAGACTGCCACACTCTAACAGTTAACACCTTTTTCAAAACACTAATGTTGTTTGTCTATAATAGCCTGTCCTTATTATCTCTAAAGGAATGCTTCAACTATTTCCCAACTTGAATATAGCACAAATGCCAACAGTGTGGCTGCAGGAAGAAGAAGCTGCCTTGATTGCAGAGAGACAAACTTTTGTGAACTTATTCAGAATGATCTCCAACACATCCAGCTTTACCAACTTGTTATCTGCAAGAGGTGTTGTCATCCGTAGTTCAGCCTTCTAACATTTTCCTTTTTTGATGATTCCTTGTTGCATTCAGCTGTCTTCAAGTTTGAAGTCAGAATGGCCCCAGGATCAATGCTGGAGGCTAACAGTTTCTGGACCAGGAATATAAAAGGATGGACAACCAAGTAGACTGAAGTCTGTTGCAAGAGCGGGAGAGAGGCGGGAGAGAGACAGAGAGAGAGAGAGGTTTTGTTTTAAATATATTTTTCTTCTTAAAACTTACTTATGTACTTGAAAAACATGTGCAAAAGCTGAAAAAGACATGGGCACAACCAACCTGTCTCCTCCTTGCCTCCAAAATACCATGGTGGACTTTGGGGAAAATTTTAATATTTAGATTCAGTTGGTGTTTCCAGAGTTTGTAGTTTAAAAGAGATTTTTGGATACTGTTTTACTTGGGAATATTGGTGCAGTTTTTCTAAAGATTTAATCCAGACAAAGCAAAAATCCTTTCACTGAGGGTATACTTGCTCTCAAGGAGTTGCATGCTAGTCATTTCCCCAGATTTTGCTTGGTCTTGGGGGGTGGAAGAGCATGTTAATTATAGATTGAGGCTATTCAGAACTCATGAGACTTTTTAAAAAATAGTGTGATGGGTGTAATACAAATCAATCGAGGACCCCCAGTATTGGTCTCCTCCCATTTCAACCTATGTGCTAATGCCTGAAAATTAGTTAGTCCTAGAATTCCCATCCTGGAGTATCTGCAGCTTAGCTCCCAGTTTGGAAATACCAAAGAACAGAGAGCATATAGAAGTTCCCTATGGCTCTAAAATTCCCTGCCTCTGAGATAACAGGGAAGGAGGAGACTCATTCACTGCTTCCAAACTAGTTGTTATCAAATTGCTTTGGTCCTTTTTCTTCTTTTAGTCTGTCCATGGTGCCACTGCTGCTACTAGTAAGAAAACTGATGTGAGCTTAGTCATCCCTAAAGTTCTGCACTGTTGAGCAAAAGCAGAAGCCAAAGAGGGGCCAAACCCTTGTCTCTTTTGATTGACCAGATGCCCTGTCCTGCATGGAAATGCCATAGCAATCTTGTCATATGTTCCTGTTGGATTCCAGATTGGGAAGAGGGAGGGCCAAACTAATTTTTGCTTGAAGAATTTAACAGTATGTAAAAAGATTACTTTATTAACTTAAAAAAAAAAAACTAACAAGAGGGATCAAGACATTGCCTTCAAGCAGACAGCATTGTCCATTTCCCCCTCCTTGCCATAGTAACAATGCAAGTAATCCCCACCTCCATCTGCTATTCATCAGTAGGGGTGGAGAAAGGGCTAGACTACCTGTTGCACTTTGTTCCTGACCCTGCTCTGTGTGTGTGTGTGTGTGTGTGTGTGTGTGTGAGAGAGAGAGAGAGAGAGAGAGAGAGAGAGAGAGAGAGAGAGAGAGAGGGAGAGAGAGTCATATACAGTATATATCCAGGCTAAGATCAAGGCAACTCGGAGAGAAATTAGTCAGCTATGGAACTACAGAAGGGCATGGAGATTAAGGATAAAATTCAGCTACTGAAAAAATACAAGGGCCTGACTCCATCTGAAGCCCTAGAGACTGCTAAACAAAGGCTCATAGCACTGGCTACCAGGGTAAGGAGATACACTAGAGAAGCAGAGGCCAAAAAGATAAATGCCCTGTTCTCCAAAGATCCATCCAAGGTGTACTCCCAACTGCAGTGCAACAACACAGTAACAGCAGAGCCACCAACAGCAGAAACTGAACAGTACTAAAAGAACATATGGGAGAAAGAAAAGACACATAACATGAATGCAAAGTGGCTGCAGGACCTGAGAGCAGACCACAGCAATCTCCCAGAACAGGAACCAGTCACCATCACAGTAGCAGACATCCAACAGCAGGTCAAGAACACGAAGAACTGGACAGCACCTGGCCCGGACATGATCCACACCTACTGGCTAAAGAAATTAATAGCAGTGCATGAATGCCTAGCAGCACAGATGAACCAGCTGCCAGCAGCAGGCTCCCACCCAGACTGGCTAATACAAGAAAGGACAGTGCTGATCATGAAAGACCCTCACAAGGGAACAGCACCATCCAACTACCAGCCAATAACCTGCTTCCCCACAACATGGAAAGTTCTATCAGGCATCCTAGCCACCAAGCTACAAGACCATATAGGCCAGTACACGAGCACAGCTCAGAAGTGCATTGGGAACAATACCAGAGGCTCAAAATACCAGTTGCTCATAGATCGGGCAGTTGCCCAAGACTCAAGGTCTAGACAAACCAATCTGAGCACAGGCTGGATTGACTACAAGAAAGCTTACGACTCTACCACACACATGGATCTGTGAATGCCTGGTGCTATACAAAGTCAACAGGGCACTCAGGACCTTCCTCAAGAACTCAATGGGACTGTGGAAGACAACACTGGAAATCAACTCAAGACAGCTTGCACAAGTGGCCATCAAGTGCAGCATATACCAAGGTGATGAACTGTCCCCACTGCTCTGCATAGGCTTGAACTCCCTTAGCCAGATAATTGCAAGGACTGGATTCAAGTTCAAGAGTGGAACTACCATCAGCCACCTCCTCTACATGGATGTCATTAAGCTGTATGCTAAGAGTGAACGAGACATCAACTCACTGATCCACCTGACATGGATCTACAGTGAGGACATTGGGATGTCATTCAGACTGGAGAAGTATGGCTGGATGGAAGTAAAGAGAGGGAAGGTAGTTAAGGGTGATAGGGTGGAACTACCAGTGGCACTCAGCAGACATACAGATCAGCTACAAGTACCTTGGTATCCCACAGTCACATGGGAACCATGAGGAGGAGGCAAGAAAGACAGCAACATCCAAGTACCACCAAAAGATAAGACAGGTCCTGAAGAGCCAGTTCAATGGGCAGAACAAGATCCATGCCATCAACACGTACACCCCGCCAATCATCAGATACTCTGCTGGTATAGTGAGCTGGCCAAAGGAGGACATGGAAGCTGCCAATGTGAAAACCCAGAAGCTCCTCACAATGTAGGGAGGTTTCCACCCCAAATCCAACACCCAGAGACTGTACACCAGCTGGAAAGAGGGTGGCAGGGTCTGGTGAGTGTCAAAGCCACTGTCCTGGATGAAACCCAGAGCATCCAGGAGTACATCAGTAAGATGAAACCCAAAGATGAACTGCTGAGGCAGCAGCAGACATGGGAGGAACTTCAAGCAGAGGATGTACCATGGGATGTACCATCAACAGATAGCTGAGGTGGCTGACATTGGGAAATCCTACCAGTGGTTGGAAAGGGCTGGACTAAAATACAGCACTGAAACAGTGATCAAGGCAGCACAAAAAGAGGCACGAAGCACTAGATCTTAAAATATTGGCTCCCCCTCATACATTTACATAAAATTGTTTTAAAAAATTCTGAACCTTGGCAATTCCAAGAAGCAAAAGTACACCTTACTTAATCTTAATTAAAAGCTGAGAAGTGAGTCAGAAGGCTGTACAGGAAATAGCCATAGGTTGGGTCAGGATTGCAAAAGGAAAATCTGAAAATGAGTGGGATAGAATGCCACACAATATTATAACATTTACTAAACTAATTATCACTGAGAACATTATAGCAAGCATATTTGTTAGTTATTGTTATGAGTCTTTAAAATAATTATTGCTAAGTTAGTGTGAATTGTATACTGCCTGATCCTGGGTTCATCTCAGGTATCTACAGTAGCATAAGGACCACTGGTGGCTCTCAAACCTGTGAAAGGAGGAGGAGGAAGAGGGGGAAGCCCAGGACATGTTTTCCAAGGTGAGCAGTTCTGACACAGAATTGAAACTCAGGTCTCCCAGTGCCTTCCCAGATAAACTTTTCTAGGTAATAGGGACCATATACAAACTGACCCATCCTCCCCTTTTCCTGTCATACAATAGGCTTGGTACAACCAATGATGGGGGGTGGCATGTAAATGTCAAGTACACTACAATCCACAAAATATATTCTCCCTTGGCCAGACCATATCACAAGCATGTGCTACTTTGAATCTGTGGCAGCAGGCACAGCTTTAGAAAGCTACAGAGAGAGATTTAGGGAATGATATGGCTGCAGGTAGGGCCTCTCACCTAGCCAAGCTCCCTAGGTGAAATACAAATGCTCCCAGTCCCTGGAATCCTTCCTGCTACCGTAGTGGCAGTGTTAACACCAGTAGTGTGAAGACTGAAGCCTAGTGGTTCTAACTACTGGCATTAGCCATATTCCAAGACCAGTTCTAGCTTTTGGGGAAACTGCATGCTTTCAGCAGGCCCCTAGTTGTCTTCTTTTTGCCACTGTCATGCCTGCCATTCAGATCTCCTGGGCCCAATCCACACAGCCAACCAAAAGAAAAGTGCAGGAGACATCCTGGTTGTTCTCTGCATGTTTCCCAAGAGGAAATGAACAAGCAGTGGTAAAAAGGAGGCACAAGTCACACATGCCAACCATCACCATACTGATTGAAGGAGAAAAGTTGGAAAGGGACTTTTAGTCCCTGCGATGCAGGAATCTTAACTAAAGCACCTCTGGCCATCCAACCTCTGCTTGAACACAACTATTGTCATCCCTGTCAATGACCTTGAATCTGTATGTACCAAATGCTGGAGTAGGAAGTAATTCTTCTTTATGCAAATACGTGTTTTACCAAGATGGAACAAGAAAAGCAAGCATCTGTTACTACGATTTATAAATAAACTGAGCCAGCAATCTGTTCATTTCTCTGACCTCCTTTCCTTTCTCTGTATTTTACGTGTGTGTTTTGAGTAAGTTTGTATGAAAGACACACACTTCTGCTTTAAGCCACCATTGTTTTTTAGAGTATGACTGGATGGTTCTTTTTGCATATATTTTGTAAGGCTGACTTAAGTAAGTCTTGACAACTCTGTTTCCCCAGGGAGTAGACTAAAAGTATTGTTTAGAAATCTAATATATGGTTTATTTACTCAATTTGTGCTGAGCTCTACAGTTCTTTCAGGCCGGCTTTGTTGGCCCATTACTCTATTAATGCTCCATTACTGAAATTAGTGTTGTAATTGGAGAGATGGGGGAGGGAAAAGAGGAAGGGGACACTTAAAAAGAAAAAAAGAAAAAAGGAGCAGCTTCAGTTTAATCCTATCACTCATTAAACCATCAGGAAACTAAATCCCTTCCCGCACACACATGCTTGTACTTAGAGTCGCTCCTTGAGACAATGCATTCACATGGAATGAACAACCAGCAAATTGCACTGCCAAGTAAATCAGTGTACATTCAAATCTGAAGTCTGTCCTGGTGATGTGTGGATGATAAGGGGAACATGAAGAGAATTACCATCTCCAAATTCAAGAGGACAGGTTGGGTGACTAATCTGAACCACTCTAAGGAGCCGGACTTTCTTCACAGCAAGCCTACATAGGATTTTACTGAAAATTGGGTGGCAATTCATGCATCAAAACCAAAGCCTTAGGTTTATATAGATAAGTTTATGGCTAGATGCAAATTTAGAAATAACTGCTACTATTTAAATAAAAATATAAGAAACACCAACATAATATAGGACAGTAGAAATAAGGAGACTTGTGTAGTTACTCAATTTGCTGTCCAGGGGCTAACTATGGAAGGGCAACTTCTCTCTTCTTTCCTTTTTTTATGGAGAAAGGGAATTGACAGCCCTTCAAATAAAAAACTTTTCTCTATAGACTGAGTTCCATGGCCAACTTAATTTTACCAATTAGCCTCTGCTGGAGTAGATATTGCAATTAACTCAATTGCCCCATGACCTACATAAAACATGATCACTCAGACTGCTACAAGTTGTTAGGACTAATAGATTTGTTACTAGGACAAAAATAAACAGCAGCTTACATGAAGGTTTCATGTGATTAGATGTCCAACCAACCCATCTTGTATATCTGACAATGTATATCTCTTTTGAGAGAGACAGATACCACAATACATTGCTGCCAAGATAGAACTCCAGCCCATATCCAGATATTTAGAAGCCAGCAATAAATGGAATATATGTAACTAACTCACAAAGAACTTTTTTTAGAGTGCCTAAATTAATCTCACAGGTGGGCATTGTTAATATGTATGTGTGAACCCTACTGCAAAAATGTTGCATCATCACATACAATGATATTAAGAATTCTGCCTAATATCCATCTAGAAACCTAATGTGGTATAGTTTTGCTGTAGTCACTATTCTTATAATAACAGATTTACTGCATGTTAATTCCTGGACCCAATGCAAGTTGTAATATTTTCTTTCACTATTTTGTTTGTATTCATTACTATGCTCACCCAGTTCCAAAATGCACTGAATAATCTCTGTTCTCCTTCAAATGATTGTTTATTATGGTATTTTAGGAAACTGATGAAGCCTCTTTGTATTCATACAAGACTTAAATATGAATTAGCATGCAGTCAAAGATGATATGCAATACTTTGCTATGTGGCTGATTGAAAGACCTGCCTGTATTGATCTCTGGAGATAATCACTATGCTACCAGTAGGTGCAATATGAAAGTACAAGTAACTGAATTCTACATTTATTCTTCCCACATGGGATCAATAGGTCATATTGTTTGGAAAGCATTATATGGACTTAATCTGCAATCATTCCTGTCAGACTTAAGGCTTAACCCTATTTTCATAATCAGGTTTGCCAAAGTAAAATTTCAAGTATGAGTTAATACTGTGTAGGAGCTAACTGTGTGAGCTGTGAGTCAGGAAGTCTCTCATTTAAATTTCTTCTCTGCTACATGCCCATGAGGGTTGGAGACAAGATCACTTTTTTTTTTTTCCCAGAAAAGCTTAAGGTGGTATAAGAGAAGTATTTCTGCATTTGTTTCCTGTTATATCTCTAATGGGGCTGTTCTAGCAACATCTTGCTTTAAATGACTTACTCATCCAGTGCTTTGTTTGTGGGATGTGAGAGTCACAAACTCATGCAAATTCATACAAAGTGATTGGCCCTCTTCTATGAAACCCCCCCCCCACCTTATTAGAGTGAGTGACCAATGACAAGAGAGAGAAAGAGAAAGGGTAGAAGAAACTTCAACTTTCTCCATCTTCTGACTTGGACCACCATGTGGACAGGACTTAGAAGTTGGGCTCAAGGGGATCTGTAGTGGTACTCACAAAAAGAAGTGGACTCACCTGGAAAGCACTGCAATATAGCATCTTGCCCAATAACTGCTCAAAACCTGGATCCCCACTGCAGCAATATTTTCTGTCAAGTCAACTGCCAGAAGTATAATAGCAATAAACTTTCTGTTCATGTATTTTGCCTATTTGTTTAAAAATAATCAGCAGTACAGCAACAAGGAAAATGGCCATGCTCTGGGTTGATGAGTGGTAATGGGATGACTACTGGGCATAATAGGCTGTGCCCAAAGAAAACTCATGCAATTGGACCAACACTTTTGATATTCACAGATACTGCCATAGCATGGGGCAAGAAGCAGTTCCTGGCCTTTTAGCAACATATGTGAACAGAGCCACACATTGAAATTCACTGGATTCCTTTTATTCATGATTACATCTCTAGCTATACCCAGACTTTTCTTCAAGGAGCTCAAAATGGCAAACATGATTCTTAATTCCCATTTTGAGTTTTAACAGAGCCTTAACAGATTGGGCTGAGAAATAATAACCGGTTCAAGGGTACCCAGTAAGTTTAGAGCTGGGTGAAGATTGGAACCTGGATGTCAATACTAGGTAAGATATTCTAACTTTACACTGTGTTGTTCTTTAGATTACAGATACATGGTAGTGGGAAATTAAGTTCATTAGACCCCTTGGGTTTAAGTTTATGTAACTAGTTAGATCTCAGCCTGAGTAGTATAACACATCTTAGAAGCAACAAGCTGTACCCAGTGGACTGGTGATTTAAACCAAACCCAGTGAGCAGCAGTAATTTCACAGATGCAAGCAATTCATTAACAGAAAAAGGAAACAGCCACCCTAATAGAAAGTGACTGGAGGACTGGATGATGCAAATGACCACTTGCAGCTGCCACCCCCTGAGGAGGTCAGTTCAAGCAATGCACCATCAGATGGAAAATCAAACTGTGTATTAATTTGATAGTCACTGATAGCACGGCAGCTTTGCTGGACAGTATTTCTTGCTGCACCATGTGCATTGTGATCTGCTGCCAATAAGTATAATGCTACGTGATAACTAGAGAAGCACACATATTCAATTAAACACAGCTGCCAATGGCATTACAGCAGCATCTGTCAAGTACCTACGCCCAATTAACGATTTATTTAAGTCTGAATCTAAAGTAGTAAGCTAAAATTCAGAGTTAGGATCAGAAATAAGCCATTGAATATTAATTCGTTTTCACATATCATAAAGACAATAAGGTAGTCCTTGTTTAGTGACCACAATGGGTCCAACAACTCAGTTGTTAAGCAAAGTGGTCACTAAGTGAAACTGTGACTGCGCTTGTCATCTTACTTCAGCTTTCCTTTGCTTTACAGACCTGCAAAGGTCATAAATGCAAGGATTCGTCATAAAGTTACTTTTTTATCACAGTTATCACTGCAAATGGTTCCTAAATGAAGCAGTCACTAAATGAGACTGCCTGTAAAGCAGCAGCACAGCTATTTTCATGTGCTTTAAGAAGTTTCCAAAATTATTACATCTGTTTTATCAAATTTAAAATCAGCCCATAAATCTCTGCTGCATGGACTGGTGTTATATCTAGGGTTTGTTTTTGCTTTGCTTCTTTGATGGCTAAAGAGCACATATGACATAAGACCGTTTTCTCAAAGGCAACAGATCAGAATAAGAGCCTCAGGGAGTTTTGAGTCAGGACAGATGGATAGGAATCATCCTCTCTGCCTCAGGCATGGGAATTATCCTGATCTACATTGGCTTCATCCAGAAAAGGAACATTGCACCTAAATTGTGAGTTTTGGTGACAATGGAAAATGTCATAAACTCAACATATCCAGCTTTTTGCTGCAAAAATGAGGAGTAGGATAGTCTCTCTGAAGCATCTCTCTTTGGGCATCTGAAAAACTGACAGAGGCTCATCTCACAGCTGGAGAACCCAGGATATTGTGTGTCCATTCTACCACTGAGAAGCGCAGAGAAACTTCCTTAAGCATAAGGTAGGTCAAGGCCTTATGGAAAATGGTAAATCTTTATATTCCTTGACATTAATTACACATTTAGTGCTTGCTAACTCTGTTAGGGCTTTTGTTCCGTTTTGGAATGCAGTACTTACTTGGTGCCCTCTTCAATCAAGACATATCCTGCTGAAGCTCCAACATTCAACATTAGTTTTATTGCACTTTCTGTCACAATTCATAAAGAATACTTAATACCAGAGCCGTTCTTGACTACATCTGCGATATCTGAACAAAAGCTAAACTAAAGCAAACTACACACTGAACTACATGTTTTGGAGTGGGTTTTTATTTTTAGCATTAGATATATGAAAGAAACACTTTTCAAGGCATCTTCATTATATTTGCACAAAAACGGATTTGTTAGTGTTGATAACTGAGACCTGTGTGGAACCCCAAACAGGTCGCAGGAGAGAAGAATGTCCATATAGCCTATTTACTTCATTGCACATTGGCTGTGCAAGAACAAACAAATTAAGAACAATACAATATATTACCACCTGCACAGTAATGAATCTCAAGTTTGAATCACATCTTTAGTTCCATATTTTCATAATAAAAAGTGAGAGATTCAACAGATGAAATGTAAGGAGGAAAAAAAAAAAACTTCTAACACTTGGATCTGTAAAATCTAAAAATCCAGAAGAGATTGTACACTAGCTTTTTCCACCTTCCAAATCCTCTCTCCCCAAAGTATAAATATTTGTATTAATCTATTCATATTTCTAAATGTGTTTTTAAATAAAATATGTTAAAATGCTTTGTAGTTTCAGATTTTACAGTTAAATGGTAGTCTTAAGCCATCCACGCTAACTGGAAATTGTAAAAGGCATATATTGGATGATCTGTTTGCAAGATCTTAATTGTAGTTTGCAACCTTTTCTGACCTCTCATTTCCCTGTATGCTTTTGTGCACTGGGCCAGGCACCAAAACAAATGGATTGCTATCTTTGCATGTGGTATTACCAAACTGTCATGAGAAGCTTCAGAATCTGACAAGTGTTTAACTTATTTTTATTTGGGAAAGTAAGGGGCAGCTATGGGCACCATGTTGCCAACCCCTGCCTTAGATCTAAATTATTCAGCAAGTTAATTTACAGCCCATCTGAACTCTTAGAAAAGTGTTCTGCTCTGATTTTCTACAATGTATATGTTTGGTCATGCCTGTGTTGATGTCATCAGAGCAAAGGATTTTGCAACCAAGGTCAAATGAATGAATTTACAAAATCTGTTAAATAATGTCCCTTACGATGCTGAGCCATTTAAGACCAAACAAGAAGCAAGAACCATGCAAAGTGCTGGTATTAACGTCTCCTTTTTCACTCCCTACATTGTAATGTGGAGAGTAGTTTGACATCCTTGCCTTCTGTCCTATGTGACAAGGCTGAATGCGAAAATGTACAGCATAGTGATGCCATATTATGAGCCATTTGTATTACAGGTAAGATAGTTTAGAGCAGTGATTCTCAACCTTTTTGAAGCTGCCACCCCCCTAAGGAGCGGAAAATTTTTCAACGCCCCCCTTTGTGAAAATCCTGTAATTTAGGGTATGGGGGGGGGGAGTTACTGAATTATAAAAGGCAAAAATTTTAAGTAATTTTTTTCAGTAGACTTACGCACCAAATTTGTTCGATTTAACTCGATACTTTTGCCCTGGAAGGTAATTGCATTCCTTTTATTAAAATTAAAATGACTAATGCAAAAAAAATGCTTAAATGCTCTTTCTCAAAATTAATAATTCACGACCACGTTAAAGAACTAATAAGCGCACTTACCTAGCCGACTGGCCAAATAAACAATGAAAGTAAATCGAAACTGAGGGGAAAAAACAGAAATGAAGCGAATGAAAAGCAACTCAAGAAACACGGGTCAAATCAAACATTCATATTGAAAGGACGCTCAACGCACGCACTGCGATTATTTGCGTGGGAAAACAGCTGATGCATGTGCTGTGCTGTGCTGGTTGGGATCGGAGAAGAATCATAGTATCGAGTTCTTCAAGGTCAGCCTACCTAGAATACAAATTCATCTCACCATTCTTAGAAGTGCGTAAGGGCAGCCATCGCGTAAGTTCGTTTCATTGCTGGTACAAAGGGTGTAAACCGGATAATCGATTTAATAAATTTTGGGGGGAGTTTTAAAATTAAGTTTGAATGCCAAAACATGCTCATCGCCCCTCTACCGCCCAAAACATGCCCACCACCCCCCTACCTCCCAAAACAAGTTCACCGCCCCTCAGCATCCTCCCACCGCCCCCGGGGGTACCGCCCCCGTTGAGAACCAATGGTTTAGAGGTATAAAGATTTGTATTTCTTATTCTTGTAAACACTTTTTGGGACACAGCATTTAATTTAAGCTCCCAGAATAAATGGAATTACAGGAATTTCAATATAGTGTGCTTCAGCAGGCTACTTCACAGTGATTACAGTCATCACACACTGATGATAAATCAGGTAATGGACTCATATGTGCTGAGATACAATTGATACATGGCCACAGGAGGAATTTCGTCTATTTTGAGACCAACTCAAACCCAGTACTTTACATCAGTTGGTTCTTCACATGTTCACCAGGTGTTGGGCAATCAGATCACACTATAGCAAATTATGCCCATGTTTGTGCAAACCATCTCTTTATTAGAGCATGAAATCATCTGAATTGTAGGACAGTTTCTTTTGGGGGAAAAGCATAGCTAAGTGATTAAATTATCTCAATTGCTATCAAGTTTCCAAAATTGAATGGTTTAATTAAAGGAAAAAAGAGAAAACTGAGCCAAGGAACAACAAAAAGTCAATTTAGGCGTTGAAACTAAAGACCCATGAGAAAAATACTCTTTCTACACTTATTATTTCTACATCTTATCCAGACATTTCTCTAATTTTTGTGTTTATCGGTCCAAGATTAACTTGGCAATCCTATTTATCTGGAAATAAATGGCATTAAAACCAGTTGAATTTGCCCCATTGTGGGGAGATGGGCGGGGACAAATTAAATAAATAAATAAATAAATAAATAAAATTTACTTCTGAATAAATGTGAATAAACATGGATAGAATGGTTTTGCCTGAACTAAGTTTGTAAGGAAATGTATTGCTATTATCTCCCAAGATGCTGAAGTCTAATATGGCCAAAACTAGGATGTAAAGTGTTTACATCACAGACTTCCTAAATTTCGCTGCATTTAATTGGTTGACATTTGTAGGAACAAGGAAACTGAATGCACTGAGCTATCTCATTCCACCTTTGGGGCAGAAAGGAGGGGACAGTTTGAAGAAGCTATATATCTTTCATCTCAATCCAGACTAAAGTGAATATAAAATATGCATTCATTTGCATTTTTAAAAAATGCAAATTTGCAGGGGAGGAGGAGATATTCTGATATTTATCTGGATTGCAGCAATATAATATGGGCATTTAGCATCCCTTTGGGACCAAATTATTCCCCCTCCCCAATACGAAAATCAGCTTTATATGTCAGAAGCAGGGCAAGCTTTTAATTTTTTAATCTTCTTTAAGATTAAAAAAGTGGCTTTCTTTTTTTACTTTAACAAAATATTTGTATTTTGAGATGTTAATCTTTTTAATTTGGAGAAATTAAAGGACAATAGATGTTAAAGAGGTTGGTTATTTCTAAAAAAAAAAGAAAGGGTGAGGGAGTTGTGTTGCTGATTCTCTACTTGCTGATTCTCCACTTGCTGAGGCTCCAGAAGCTTCAGAAAAATGGTTAGAGGCCCAGCTTGCTCAACTCTGTGATGTGCAAAGTTATATTTAACATCACTCCTAATTTGGCCCCAGTAGACCTTTTCCAGGCCTGGTTATCCCACCACCAACATGAAACTACATTAATACAAGATTGCCAGATCTGAAGGCAAGATTTTCCTGTTTGAAGAACAGATTTCTTATGTTCTGAATAGTTCAAAACATCAGTGCCCTGTTTTGAACAGCTATTTTTCTTCAACAAAAATACGGAGAGCAAAACGAAAACCAGCCCTCATGGCAAACAGAAAATGGGGAACCCCTATGAAAGTACACCTGAGCATTAAGTTCACTGAAAGCTTTGTCTTCCTCCTTCCCCAGGACATGTCATCTCGGAAGCCCTTTTGATAGGATTAGCAAGAGTCTCCCCTTGTCACTTGGAGACACTCTTAGAGAACTATGGGACTGGGAAGGTGGAAGGGAAGTGGGGGTGGGGGGTGAGGGGAAGGAGGTTATACTTACAGCTTTTCACAGTCAAACCAGAACCAACTGCTGGTAATGTGAGAGTGCTACATCAGGCGCCAAATGGATAAGACTGTAGACAGCAGGGCCAAAATGCTGATCCTTGCCAGCACCTGCAGATAGGAGACAAATAATTGGCACATGTTAAAAAGAGAGACAGAAAGATACTTGTTAGATGTCCGTCTTTTCTAACAGTGTCTGGCAGGGGTCCCTGCAAGGAATTTAATCAGCCAGAGTTGTTTAAAATGGGCTTTGAACAACAAGTCCTGCACTGCTAGTAATGAACTTCATATCATCTGCAACTCCTGTTTGCTGACGACATTCAATTTGTTAATTCTGCAGCTGGTGATAGGGGTCAGATAGGAAAGTGACGATTGTTTCTTGACGTTCCAACCCCTGCTCACATCTTTCTAATTAATCCTTTTAGAAGCAACCAGCGACAGAGAGGTGTGGAGCTGAGGGAGGAGAATGTGAGGGCAAAAGAGGAAAGCAGACGGAATTGCTAATGCTGCCCTCAGCTTATCTCGGTGTCTGAAATGCGGGAGGAAAGGGAAGTTGTGCAGTGTAACTTGAAGTGCTCAGGGAAGCAGCAAAATGTTTCTTTTTGTTTTAAAACTTGACGAACATTTTCTATTGCATTAGATGAGTTAGGAACAATGAGATGAGGTATAGCTATCATACATGTGGCAATGCAACCAGCCTAAACCGGACCAGGAGGACCAAATCTGACTTCAAATCTAGTCAGTCAAATGCCAAGGTCCAATGGGCCATTTTCTGAGGAAGTGGGGTGGGGAGTTTGTTCACAGTAATAGTAACAAAAAACTTACACTTCAGACCAATTCTAAAAAAAAAAAGACCAAGTCCAGGTATACAACAGCTAAATGTACAGAGGTATGCAGAGATCTGGAAAAATGGGAGCACTATAATATCCCCATCTTTTGGTAAAGCTGCCTTAACCAGGTTTTTCTATATCACCAAATACTGTCCAAGATTTTAAACCAAGAGTTTTAAATCACTCTGAAACTATACGTAATGCATTATTCTACACCATCTCTATCTGGAATAGCAGCTTTACAGTTTTTGGTTGCAAGTCTAACCCCTAGGAGATAGATATAGTCCTGTGGCTCCATAGCTGTAGCGAGCAAGAATCAATATTTTAGCACCCTAAAGTGGGCACAGTGGAGAATAGAACTTGAAAAGAGGAAAAGGGATGAATAGTTAAAAACTTCAAAGTGGGGAAGTTCATGTGGGAATCACAGAATTGCTGACTGCATTCAGAGTCAGTGCTGGAAAACTGTCCTTCACACTTCAAATACCCGAATCCCCACTTAGAGGAACAAAATCTCATAGGAGCACAAACAAACTCTTTATACTGCTAGATTGAATCTCGGGTGATTTGAAAGAAATATATCTAGGTCCCACTTCCATCAACAAGCCTTTGCAGACCGACTACCAAGGCTACAATCTATATACATTTATCTGGGACTAAGCACTTAGGAGTTTAATAGAACTTCCTTTTGAGCAAGCATGTATAAGCTTGCTCTTTTTTTACTAAAACAATGAAAAGTTGTGTAGCATCTTAAAAATGAACAATTGATTACAAACAGCATAGAATATTATGCCTTTCCAATGCAATAAAGTGGAAAAGAAATTGAGCTACAAATCAAGATTTCCCCAGTTCATGTATAAACTCTGCCAGATTTGGGCTGCAAAACTCTAAATGACCACTTGATGTCAGCAAAGAATCAGTGTTTTCTGGTGACCCTACAGAAAATCCTTAAATGCCCTTCAGCAATTCACCTTCTGTCTTCAGCTTCAGGCCCCCTCTGAGTTATGGGGATACTAATACTGACTTATGTTCCAGTCTTATAAAAATGACTATACAGTAAGGTATCTGAACTATTTTCAGTACTCCAAAACATAAATGCTAGACGGTGATCATCATCATAATCACCACCACCACCACCATCATCTCAGAGATCTCTTTGGCCCAAGAATGAGATCATACCTTCTCTAGCTTGAGAAAAAAAAAAAAACAACCTAATGGTTCCAGTCCATTTACTGGATGTACAGTGAAACTTGAATTAGCTGTAGAAGCTAAACTTTGCAAGATAATAGTACAGTTGCAACATCTTTAGTACAGCTTACACAGTTAAAGCTGTTGGAGTTCCAAGAATCCAGATTTTTCAGTAAAGGGAAGTATGCCCTGTTCCTTGTGGATACACAGACAATTCTTTCAAAGAAAGACACAAGGAGAATCAAGTTACCAACCCGCCTCCATGTTACTGTCTCCCTTGTTTTCCATTTCATCTGTTAAAAGAAATTCTACAGTATCCACACTAAGGATAAAACATATTTCCCTCCTTGCTCAACCCCCTATAGTAATCATATTAATAGAAAGCCTTTATTACTGGTTAATGGAATTCTTTTAAAATCAGACCAAGTTCAAAGTAAACTGTTTTTCATTGATCGCATGAAGTATAGAGCTCAACCAGTCTATTTATGTTGTAAGCAAATTAAAAGCCTTAAGCCTATATAGCAAGGCCGCATAATCTCAAGCAGAAAAATCAATTTCTTCCTATCCTCATGGGATATAGATATTTTTTCCCCTCTTTTTCTGATAAAGGAGCACTTTCAATCTATTTGGAGGAAGAAGTTAATTAATGGTAGAGTTTGGACTTGTTTTTTAAATCATATTTTGGCTTCAACTATATCTAGTTTAGTCTACAGGGGGAAAAAACCAGCACTTTTTATAACAAAACTACTCTTCCAGACTGCACTTCTACATCCAGTAAGATGCAATCTTTCATGGACACAATTATCTCAGCACTTAGAAGTGAAGGACTGGGGCAGAATTTTTTCCACTCTGAAACACCTCAGCACCCCCCGAAGGCATTTTGCCAGGTAGGATTCTGTAGTGATGTGTACAAAATGCTAACAATGGAAATCATTTCAAAGTCACAACAGTCCATTTTAAAGACAAAACCATTGTTTTATATTCAAAATGGCCTATTTTGATTACTTTGAAAGTATTCTGAGTTTGGAGCACTCTGCATAGATCCATACTTTCTGCTTGGCCCATCACCAGGGGCCCTCACTGCTTCCTAAAGGCAGAAACAGGTGGCATTGTTCTCTTCCACTCCTGGCCCATTGTAAATGCACCCCGCTCCTGGGTTTTCCAGCTTTAATTCAAAACATTTTTTCTGACCTGAGTGGTCTTAGGTCCTTCAGGGCAGATGGCCTCCAGCGCTCCAGTAGCAGGTCCAGTTCTGATTGGCTGCAGTGCTGGCGTACCCTCTTCCCTCCAGCCCTTTTGTTCTGGGATGCTGGGCTCCTATGTTCCCTGCTGGTTTGCAGTTGCTGTTGTTGTTTTAATAATCTTGTGACTGGTCCAGCAGTAGCCCATTAAGTTAATGAACTATGTTCAACCCTAGACACTCAAGCTCCATCCAACATGTACATCTCCCAGGGCACACCCTTTCGGTTTCTGTCCAGGCTGCATTTCTGCTCCTTGCTCCTTTCTTTCCTTTTCCTTTATTTTTTAAACATCTTTAAGTTGCAATGTAGGCACCTTACCACTTTGTTTCTATGAAGTTGAACTCTCTCTCAGTTCTTCCTTGCTACATAGTTACTGTGAACCTCCAGAGGAAGTAGAAATGAAAGAGCCACCTGTTCCCTACTGCTTTGCTGTAGCATTAGCACTACAACAGTACCATAAAGGAAAACAAGAGGGGGAAAGGGTGTGTGTGTTAATGTCAAAGGATATAATGTGGGAAAAGAGAGAGAAGGCATATGCACAAACATCTAGAATAGGAAAGGTACAGGGACTAGGGAGAAGGGAACGATTTCTAAAAGAAAAATCAGGCACTGGTAGATTGGTCCACACAGAAGCCAACCAGTGGGGCTGGCCTTCCCTACACGGAGGGAAATAGCAAGAGACAAGGAAAGCAGTTCTTGCAGTGGCCACAGTCCAGTCTAAGCACCAGCTTGGCCCATTGCCAGTCCACTGCAATTCAGATTGGAATTTCTGAAGTTGGTTTAAGAAACAGTTGGAAACAGCTTGGGAGACAAGCAGCTCAGGCTACAGTGAAAAACTGCCTTCTGTTTTGAATATGAAGTATAGGTAGTCCTCACTTAATGACTGCCCTATTTAGCAACCATTCAAAGTTATGATGGTGCTGAAAAGTAACTTTTTGACTGGTCCTCACACTTATGACCACTGCAGCATCCCCACTGTCATGTGATCAAGATTTAGGTGCTTTGCAACTGGCAGGCATTTACAATGGTTGCGACGTCCTGTCATCATGTGATCACCATGTGCTCACTTTACAGCTAGCTTCTGGTAAGCAGAGTCAACGGAGAAGCTGGCAGTAAAATTACAAGTCATGGCCATGTGATGTCTCACTTAACAACCGCATCACTTAGTGATGGAGTTGCTGGTCCCAATTGTGGTTGCTCAGCAAGGACTATCAAAGTGACTGAAGCCGCATGTTTCAAATGCAGAGCAACTGCACTCAGAACAATTGTTCTGATTTTGAAATGGGGCATTTAGAATTTCACACTATTTGAATTTGAAACATATAGTGGAACAGAATTCTGCTTCTTGACAATGACAGCTCCTATTTTTCAGCATCTTTTGGAAAACGTATCTATCAAGGACCATTTTCTTTCACTGGTAGATTTCAGTGGCCATACCCCAGCTCTTGGCAATGCTAGAGCCAAAGTGATCAGGGGAAATCCTTTTTCTCTCCCTCTTTTTATTTTTTCTTCCCCATTTCCTTTTTGCCTAGCAGATACTGAAGGAGGATCCATTTGCTTTCTAGAAGACTTCTTGTAATTGGGACAAAGGTTGTAGGTTGTTACCCTGATTCACAGAAAGGGGACATTCAGACAACATGCAATTCTTCTTCAAGAGTTCATATGTCTCCAGTTCTTATGAAGGATAAAAACCACAACAAACATTGTTGAAACACTCAACTCATGTGTCAAAAAACTGGTTTAGCTAATATCAAAAATTTAAATATGCCTGGATATTCAAAATCAGTGCCTGCCTCCAGATCCAAGAAGTCAATGGGGGCTGATTTGTAAATGAACTGGTCCCACAACAAGCAAAGTAAGGCTCCATATATTTTCTCTGTGCTAACTGAAATCTTTGAGATCTCCTGCGTGCTGCATTTTAAACGCAACATCTGCTTTGACTTTAAAATAGGTTCTGGCAGGATCAGGCAGAAGAGTTGGAAATAAAACTGCTGAACAGATCCCAGCAGGATATGTATCAGTGACAGTAAAACAGACTGAATTCCAAATGAAATTTTATGCACTGCTGTTTTTATAATACTGTAAATGAATAAAACACAAAATAACCCAATCCAGATTAGAAGTCTATTCCTTCCCAGCTACCGCTGATTTGCAATGCTATTAAATTAAATTTTGCACATAGATACTCACCTTTTAATGAGGTGTATAAAGGAATGAGTCTCCACAGAGCTCACTGCAAGCATAATTTTTAAATCATCTGCTAAGATCTCAGATAGATCCACTTAGTTTTTTCTGGCTCTTTGTACTTCTGTATGCAGAGATTCTCTTCCCACCCCCTTGTCTTGTTTTTGTTTTGTTTTGATATAGCACTGATATATTGGCTAAATATACAAAAACTTTCTAATACCAATACGGATCACACTTCCACATTTTACAATGAAGTAGAGCCATCTACAGGAAAGATTGTGTTTGGTATCAGGGACATAGCCGACTCAAATATGTGACCAGTGATAGCATGAAAATAGCGGTTCCCTTAGATAATGGTCTTATGGGGGATATAGGCATGGACCAAGAGATTCATAGAAAGGCCATATAGTAATATGACTCCCTCACAGAGAGAACAATAAAAATATCAAAAACCTTCTTAGGGCAATTTCTTTATTAGGCCCATCTGAGAAGTCACAACAATAAGAAAACCTTTGAGTTTCACAGATCTCATCATCTGCAAAAATGCTATAAAATGAAGACAGTGGGCAGGGGAATAGAAAAAGTTGATCAATTGTTGGTCATGAATCTCCATGTAGAGTTTAGATGGCATATGGAAGGATCACACAGACATTAAAATTAGCCTCTGGTTGGGGGTTGCAATGTTTATGTTTCTTCCAGGGCGGTGTCCAGATTAAAACTTACAAGTTGTTCTTCCTTGCTTTCTATTGCCTTGCTTAGAGGAACTGAAAGGTGAAGTCACACTTCTTCCAAGTCAGTGATTTATAATGTAGAAATCTGCTGTAATGGGTCCATTCTTGAGAGGCTGCACTTGGGTTTATACAAATATCTCCCATTTTTATCACTATTTAATTGTGCTGCTACACTAGAAAACAGAACTTCTGTGTTTGCCCAAAGTGTTTTGCATCTTTTTTCAAAACACATGAAATCTGACAATGGGAAATAAGAGAGTGAATTCTGTTCTTCTAGAACATCCATTTCTTCCCAGTTCCTGGCTCTCAGCAGCTTGGTTGTCCTTAAGCACGGTGTCTGTTTCATTACTGCCTCCAGTAAAACCTTAAATAAGGCAGTCCTTTGGGCTGAAAATGGAAGTGCGAGGGGCCGAATCCTGACTCACCTCCCAAATTCTTGTCTAACAAACTTACATTCTTTTCTATGTCCAGAGAAGAAAGACACTGTCTGCAGCCTCAGAGTCATTTGGCTTCCTTGATAATACTATATGGGCCTCTCTATTCTCATAAGAAAAAAGTCCCTCAGGTTAGGGGAGACTCCCACAGGGTTTCTTTCAGATGGTGGTGATATTATCTGAGAATATCAAGAGATTAGCTGTGCCAGGCCTCTGCCTCACAACAAACAGAAAGTCATGAGCTCTGGGGAAACCAAAGAGGGAAGTAAATTCCTTCTCTGTGAAGACTTTATAATCTCCTTAATTTTGAGGGATTTGGTGAGATTGTAAAGTCCCAGACTTCTGTTGAGACTTCCATCTGCCTTCCCTTAGTGGGAACAGTCAGAAGCTTGGGCAAAGACGGGTAGTTCTTTCTTTAAGAAAAGGTTTCCCCTTCCTTTTGGCTCAAAGACCTTGGAGAATAGCTTATCATATTTAAATGTGGAGTGCTTCTATCTTTCTCAGAAGCCCTGAGATTGAAGATTGTATCCAAGGGCAACAGCAAAAACATCTTAATTAAAAACTAGGGCTGACCCATTCTGTTTAGAGAGCTGCCCATTTCCTCTTGGGGCCAAAGAGGTTTTAGATAGTTCTAGGGACATCTGTAGGAGAGTTGTTAGCTGATGTGGTATCTAAAGTTAATCAAGAAATCACTAAGAGTAGTCTCTCTGAAGAATTCCAGAGGTCCCAAAGCAAGTTGTAACTCTGTTAGTTTCTGGCACTGTATTTCAAAGTTCTAGACAAAATAATACTTAGTTCAAATTTAGCCATTAAGATGCCATGTTAGTCTTTACATCAGCTAGGATTTCAATCCCCTGGTCTGAAAAAATTCAGGATTGCATCCCATAGCAATATTTAGTGCTCTGTACACATGTATGTATGTATGTATGTATATATGTATGTATGTATGTATGTATGTATATATTTTGGCCAATCAGTGAAGACTCTTCATCCTGACAATAAATCCAAGATTTGTCACCATATACTCTTCTACTTGCATCTTGGTAGCAGAGGGGATATATATAAATGTAAAATTGGAACTAATGGAGGGTATGCTTCAAGTTTGTGACTAACATGCCTTCATCTATTGGAAGGGGTGGAATACTCATTTTGAAGAGTATTTTGAACATATGGTAATACATTCTGGAAACAGGAAGCGTTTCTGGAAACATTTTTTTCTCTGAGAGCTAGAAGTTGGAGTCTAGCTCACCAGGATTCGATATGTGCAATCTTTCAAAGAATACATTTACGCTACTTAAAAAACTCCTTTCATCTTGCCTCTCCTTTTCAGTCTAGCAGTAACATTTGTTGTTAGATTCCTCCTCAAAGAAAAGTTCTTCTTCCTCTATTAGTAAAAGATCAATAGAAAGGAAACTTCTCTTGGCCCTTGCAGTCAAGATGCAGTGAAAGGGGAAACATCTCTTGTATGCTTTAAGAAGAGATTCTTATGATAATAATTATACAGATTATCTCCTTCCTACTCAAGGATCTGATTTTATTTCCCACAGGCATCGAACATACTGAGCATGGCAGTCTTCATATTCTAGAAATGAATTAGAGCTTTTGTTGAGTTCTCTGTCTCAGAACAAAAAAATTCAATAATTCCGGCCTAAGGAAAAGCTATTCAGCTAACTCAATCTCAAAATAACGTGCAAGGCTATATAACATCTAAGTGTGGGTGGGCTTCTTTAGAATCACACTTCATTCTTATATTTAAAAAAATAATTGCATGAAGACTGCAATTTAGTTTAGTATGACTTAAAAGGCCCTTTGATTCTCACCTCCATCTCTCTCTAGTGAATCAATTTTTTCAGTTCATTTTTTTGCAGCGTTTCTGTAAAGTGAATAGCACTTCATGAATTTTCACTCAGTATTATCACAGGGGAATGATTATACCTTCCAGTCTGTGGCTGACCTAGAATCATCTAATCTAGATGTTCTTCTTAAGAAAATTCTTAATACAGTCACCAGAGTTGTAACATTAGACTGGAATTCAACAAGAATGCCTCAGTCTAGTAGGCTGAGAAAGATTTTCTCCTTCATTCAAAAGAACAGGCTTGACTGGGAGTCAGAGCCAAAACATCTTCATTGTATTGAATAGTTCATCCCAAGCACTGTAACATAATGTTTCTACAGACAGAATTTAGAGTGGCTAGACTAAGTTCTCAGGGATTGTATGATGGCAACGAATTACAGCTTCTTAGGTATTCCAATTTTGTGATCAGTAGAGCTGACATTCTGCTAGCAGACCTTTAAAGTTCTTTATTCAGCTGAAAATCTGGCAGGCTCCCTGTAAATTTATATTAGGATTTGCATTATGACCTCAACATTGGTTTCATATCTTCTTATTTATCATCTCATTGAGAAACCTATCCATGAAGTAGCCCCAAAGTGGCCAAGATGGATGAGGTTTCTCTTCTAGTGGACCTGTGATTTGGACCATTCTTTATGATGCTGGGTTTTCCACTTCCTGCAAACCCAGCTTAGATGCAGGTTCAGTGACTAAAGGCATGAACCTCTCCTGAAACTGACAGTAGAGGTGGATAGTTTTATTTTTCCAACAAAGCAAATCACTAGTCAGGTGATCCGTTTGTTATCTGACTTCTGAAAGTTAATGCCTAAAGAGGTTATGATAGTGGTTTAGCAATCCTACATGCTTTAAGATCATCCTTTGGGTATATTGAAAGAAGACTGAGAGTTTTAATGAACGTTTTGGTATTACTGTTTCTTGAACTTCTTTATCTGAGCAGAAAGACTTCCAAGGAATTGTATTTATGGCTAAAGTATATAAAGTGTTATCTTTCCACTCTTGATCTCTGTCCATCATTTCTGCCCATTCAGCAAAGAAATAGTGCTTCTGTTGCTTTCAGAACTAACTTTCATTTTAATTATTTTGCAATGCTACTTTGGTGCCTTTCCATTTTCAGTTCAGTATTTAGATTGATCATATCATTCAGTGTTGTCTCTGACATTATCTCCTAGGTCTCCGAACAAAGACTGGCATAAGTTGCCCAGAGCAATAAAGCTGTAAAATTGAGGATATCTAACATTCAAACTATTTTTTAAATTTCTTTTCAGGAGGACATCTTAAAAAGTTTCCACATTTCAAAGAGATGTGGTCTGGAAGGGATTCCAAGCTGATTCTACAAAAAGCGCAAGCACTTCATATATAATATCTATATGCAGAGCTGCTACGTAATCTTGTTTTCCTGTGTTAAGGAAATTTCTAAAATTGTTTCAGAATCATATCTCACACCTTCTTGAGGACCCCTTTGGTATGTCTTTACTATCATGTTATCCTCATCCGGTGTACAAAATGGAACATTGAATTTACCATGAAAACTGTTTAGAAAATACTTACTTTTAAGAAGATTGTGTATACTGATTAACAGCAATAAGCAACAGATCTATTAATTTGTAGAACTTCCATTTTTTGGGTATGAAGGTTGTGGAAACCTGTTTTTTAGGTCCAATGAAGCTTAGACTTTGGAGCCCCTTCTATTTTAGATATATAAATGTATAATCCTTAGTAGCACACAGAACAAAACAGTAATAATGAGTTATGAGATACCATTGGTCAGCAAAACAACTCTTTTTATTACATGTTAAGTGCTAAAGGAATACAGAGCTGCAGGAAACAGGTCAAACTAACAAATTGAAACTGGTATCTGCTGGGAGGGGGGTCAAAACTGTTAAGATTATAACAGGTTAGCACAATGCTAGCTCCACCCATTTTGTATGTTGCACAGGCATACAAACTGGCAGGGCTTCAACTGCGCTGCTGTAGCTGCTCTCTTATTTATTTTTTATTTATTGAATTTGTACACCACCCAACTCCCAGTGACTCTGGGTGGTTGACAAAATAAAATTAAGGTAAAAACACAGAAAAAAATAGCAACGAAGTAATATGAAATAAGGACAAAGGAGTGAAAAGTGGCAAAACCAGATGACAATGAAAAATATATACATCTTGCCTGTTTTGACCTCCCATATGGACACAACTGAGTTCAAAAATTCCTTCACCAAAAAATATACAAAACAGAGCACACACAGAATGAACAGAGTACAGTATACCCATACAACCTAAGCTTAGTAAGCCAACTAATAAAGAGTCTTCCAAATGTTTAAATGTATTCTGTCTCTACAGTCAAAAAAATATGAGACAGTACCAGCAACAATGAATACCAAAAACTCAGCAAGCCAAACAACCAGTTATTTATTTATTTAGGTTTTGTTTTGTTTTGCAAAGACCCCCAAACTCCAAAAAAGCCAATCCAGACAAAGCAAACCAACAAACTCAAACAATGCTGGAAAAGAAAACGACATTGTGTTGATGACTTGCTAAGCTTAGGTCTGCATGTGCATTCTATTGATTGTGAAGCTTTCAGAATACCTTTGAAGATGCCTCCCAGCATTTATAGTAGCATCCTGGATCTTTAAATCAATGGGATCCAATAGAATCCAAGAACAAGCCGAGGATGCCCACAGACAGCCTCCCCCCAAGTTCAGCAGAGCAATCAAACCAACGCTGCATTAGTACTTTTTCCATTTGCTTTTCCTTTGAAGGCCACACACATAAACTCACATAGATAAAGTTTAAATATGCATTAGGAATCTTTACAGAAGAAAAGCAGTGGGTTACCTTCTAGGCAATGCCTGCTACTTTGCTTCAAAACTCCTCGCCCAGATCTTCTCACCCAACTTAAGCCAATAGTAACCTGTATATGGTTAGTCCTTCCTGCTGTATTGGCCCAAGATAACTTTTAATCACATCGCCAAAAACAGCAAGAGACACTCAAAATCGCTATGCTTTAATTTTTGCTCAGAATAAACCACCCTGCTTTGTTCTGTACATGAACCAAAACTCATCAGACACATGTTTTGCTTCATATACAAATCATTAGAAACATTTTGAGCTTGAACAAATTTGCACATCCCTATCCACTGCCATGAAGACTCTTCTCCTATTAGTGTCTCCCAATCCAAGATTTCTTTGCATTTATTTCTCTGATTTCTGGGTCCTGTCTTCTCTTTTTTTTTTTTTTCATTCAGTCAGTCATTTAACTGAAATATAGACTTCTCCAGTATCCATGGGATATGGAGTAGGAAGGGAGGGAGGGAAGGAAATTATAGTGCCCAGTGCTGGTAATTGTAGGCATAAGGATGATTGTACTTTTTTACCTGTATGGTCAAAACATAGCAAGCTGCATACCTAGAAAATAACATAGTACTCTCAGTATGTAGAAAAATATCTGGAATTCCACGTATAGCTTATGAGAGAAAGCAAATTTTAGGTAGAGCTGTAAGAACCACCTGTCTGGAAACAACTTAGATTCCATTTCTTTAATATGATGGATGTGATACAAAGCAGCTCAGATTTCATCAACTTTCATATGTTTGTACTTATTCAATCACATTTTGTAATGTTATTATTTTAAGTCATCCAGACTTCATCTTTTGAGTTATTAGGAGAAAAAAAAATCAGGCTTACCTTGGTTGAATTTAATCATGGTTTTAATTCAATTAAATCTAATTGAATTATATTAAATGTATCCTGCAATTTTATGCATACTGACTTGTATGTATAGTTAGCTAAGTCAAGTCAACATGATGAGAGTACAGCTTTGAACATTTACTTTAATTCTCATTGATGTAGACCAGGAATAATCAACCAGTGGTTCATAGGCCCAAAGTAGCCTGCAAAACAGTTTTATCGAGACTTTAGCAACCTTGCCAAATTGAAATGAAGATGTGGGGGAAATGTTGTTCACATGTCCATTTCCATTTATTTATTTAAAAATATGTATCTTGTTCTTAAGCCAGAAAGGCTTTCAGAGTCACTTACATGTCTGTAAAACAGAGGCAATTTTGTCCTCAGGTTTGTGATCTAAAAAATCGTGTCATCAAAGGAAAAAAGGTAAGCAAAGAAAAAAATATATAGGGGAGATATATAGGGGAGATATCCTTGATTCTTAATACTGTTCCTAATACTGTTTTTTTACAGTAATTTACTTAATACTTAATTCTTAATACTCTTTTTTTTCCAAAATATTATATGGAATAATATTTAATAATTAATATAATATATTAATAATATAATATATTCCATATAATATAATATATCTGTGGAATAAAGGTTTAAAATTCACTTTTCATTATACTTTAAAACAAAATGTTTATAAAATGAGGTACTTTTGGTATCTGACACCAGATAAATTGTCTAAGATGTATAAAGGAACTTCAAACGTTTGTTGGAAATGTAATCAGTGTGAAGGTACATTTTATCATCTATGGTGCACTTGTGAAAAAGCCAACAAATATTGGGACATGATATGTGTTTTGATTCAAAAGATTTTGAAAATGGATTTGCAATTGAAACCAGAGACCTTCCTTTTAGGTATGATGGATAAACAAATGGAAAGACAACATGGAAACTTATGTCTTTATATGATAACTGCAGCAAGACTTTTATATGCACAAAAATACAAATACCTACAGCCGAGGAATGGATACTGAAATTAATGGAACTGGCAGAGATGGCGAAATTGACTACTTTGCTTAAAGAAAGAACATTGTCTAGCTTCGTTTCTAATTGGAAACCACTCTTGGACTTTTTGCTTGATACTCAAAAATATGCAATTTTGATTTTGGGATTTGATGACTGATTTATTTTATACCTATAGAAATATATTGTACTAATCATATGTATTGTTGAAATAGATTGATTCTATGACCTTTTTGAATGTTAGACTAAAAATTATTTTTTACTATGTAAACCTTTAGATATTAGAGTAAGAGGTGAACCTATTTTACATTTATACCTGTACCAAAGGAAGTTGGAAGTTACTTTTCTTTTTCTATGCTTTTTCTTTTCTGCTTTTTCTTTTCTTTTTGACTTTTTTGTATTTTAATCTTTTTGAAATTTAATAAAATTTGTTTAAAAATATTATGAATCTCTGTGAGAAGAGGAAGCAAAAGTTTAGACTATATTCTACACTTTTCTATGTTTAGATATGATGTTCTATCCTTTCCTAAATACATCTACTTGGTGCTAGGTGGGATCACCACTGCTATTTTGATAGCTATACAGTAGAGGTAGTCCTCACTTACCAACCACAATTGGGACCTGCAACTCTGTCACTCAGCAACACAGACATTAAATGAAATGTCATGTGACCACACTGGACTTGCAACATCAGTTTTGCTGCAGTCATTAAGTGAATCACTGTGAGTCATTAAGCGCAACATCAATGACTATGACTTAAGACTTACTGCTGGCTTCTTCATTGACTTTGCTTGTTGGAAGCCAGCTGGGAAGGTTGCAAATGGTGATCACGTAACTGTGGGGACAATGCAACAACTGCCACAAGTTCGAGGACCGGTTGTCAACCTAATTTTTCAGCATCGTTGTCACTTTGAATGGTTGCTAAACAAGGCACTCAGTAAGTGAGGACTACTTGTATACCACTTCTGTTTAACTCTATGCAATGATCTCTGAAAAATAAAGGGGCCTTTGGGATTATGGAGGCTATCCTCACCCACCACTTAATTAAATATCAGAGCATCCAGAACAGCAAGTTTATTCTTAATTTCATTACCGTTTCCATGAAAGTGGGATAAGTGCAATCCAGACTATTTTACAATCAGGTACCATGCTTTGCATCCAGTGTATGCTGCTTTCCAGAATCCTGGCATTAGTGCACCAGCATCATTTTTGAGGACTAGTGGAAATGTTTAACATTATCTTTAAAAAAAAATCAACTAAAGACCAAAAACAAAGAAAAAAAGAATACACAAAATTATCAAAAAAGAAAAAAACTGAAACAAAAAAGAAACAAAAACATACAAAATGTATTTAATTATGGCAATATGATCTAATACCATAGGTCATATTTTTTATTTTTTTATTTATGATATGTATAGCCGCCCATCTCACAAGAGAGTGACTCTGGGTAGCATACAACACATATTAATTACGTGAGCAACAAATGTCGTTTACCTGAGATTCCTTGTCCCTGAGGAGGAGCAATTCTTCCATGTCAACCTTCATTGATCACGCACCATCCAATATATTTGGACTAGGCCAGGAGTTCTGGAATATGTAGTGTCTGCATATCTGATGGGCACCATGTAACACTCTTCCACATTCTGGAAATCAGAGGTCTTTCATTTAGTCAAACATGTCCTAGAGACTCTTTTTTCTTTCTTTTTGCCTGCCTCTGGACAACAAGAGCACTTCAGCTGCTAATAGGACCAGAGGCTGCAGAAATCTGGCAATTCACAGGCAATTGAAAGCAGAGCCTGAAGCTAGTCAGAGTTCAAGCACCTTGCTCAGGCAAAAGTTAGGACATCAGAACAACGCCCAGGGGCAGGATGCAGTCAGAGGCAGGGAGTCAAGAGAAATCCCATTCTCCAAACAGCAGCTGATAAAAATACATTATTCTGGCACTGGTGGGTGAAATCTGAGGACTTATAAAAGCAGAGCTTCAGGCCTCAGGTGCCAACCACTAAGTCATCTGAAAGAAGGTCCTCCTCAGGAGTAGTTGAATAAATGTTAATGTAATAGAAGACCAGTGCCTTATTTATAAACTCTGCCTCTGGGCCTGAACTATAAATCATCTATGAGTTTTGGCTTCTGCTTGAAATTGGTTAGGGGAGTTCTCTGCCTTTTGGCAATTGAAATCCATTCCAATTCAGAGCTCCATGGGTTGATCTTCAGTCGAATGCTGTTCCAGAGATATGGCACCAGCTTTTGCAGCCCTAACATCTAAATGTCCCTGATTTGTCTTTCTTTCCTGTCAAAGACCAGAATCTTTTCTTCCAGTATAGGCTTAAGCATATGAAATGAATTCTGGATCTATCTTTCTAAAGGAAGCATGCGCCCAGTATATTATTCCTATCTATCTCAAATTTTGTTCTGTTTAACCATTCTCCCTTATAGGAAGGGAGATGGACTCTCAGCTCTTTGTTCAGAATATAGCTGTTCTAATTCCATTTCTGATTTTGATTATGTGCCATCAAGTCATTTTTGACTCCTAGCGACCACATATGTAGATTTTCTCCTTGATGATCTACCCCTAACCTGTTCTTTCAAGTCTCCCAATGGAACACTTCTGGGGAAGAAATGGGGGACTGAAGATGGCTCCACAAAAAGTAGAGCCAACAACCGCAGCAGAATGAAAAGCACGCAAGTAGATCGGCTCTTTAATGCTTCCTCTCTGGACAAGAAGAGGACTTGAGATCACCCACAAGTGCTTCAGGCAGCTGCTCCTGTTGAGGAGACCACAGGACAGGAGTCTCCGACAGGTTTAGAGCTCTGAGAGATGAGGGAATAGCCATCTTGCTCAAACCATGGTTGGCACCTTGAAAAGAACACTGGGTTTGCATACTTCCTTTTCTAATCACTTTCAGAAATTACTTGTTAACTGTTTTTCACCTATTAGGAACCTTTGGATTGATAAGTTTTATAGCACCGGGTGAGTTTCCTTCAATCCTTAGGAAAAGAAGATTTAAGAATTAAAAATAAATAAATAAATAGCAAAAGGATGATTAAAACTTTGATTTTAGAAAGTTACATATGGACTAAGGATCCAGATAATTTTGAAATGAGATTTTGGAATTAATTATAAAGAATTCTTCCCATGGAAAAATGCTTTTGTTTTGAATTTAAAAAATAATAATAAGACTTTAAAAATTGGACACTAGAGGGAACTAAAGATTATAATTAAAGGAGAACACTCAACTTATAGAATGAAACAAAATATTTTAACATTGGACATATTCAATATTTTTGAACAATAGACCCAGAAGTTAATTTTAAGAATATCTGCCTCTATAGATACTTTTGTGTTTAAAAGATGTTATGGAAGAGGAACAAGTTTTACCTGACAAGATTAAGACTTATCTGAAAGTGGATTTAAAAATGACAGGCTACAAGAATGATATGGAAAAAGATGCTGTACTGGACATACAAAAGAAACCGGCTGATATCTTAATAATTAAAAGGGATATACAAATAATAAACCCAGAGACTGACCTGGATAATTTTCCTATATTGGATTTACAAAACAGGCTTGTTAAAGTTTTGAAGAATTTTGTGAGAAGGGGCAAAGAAAAAGGGAAAAGAAATAAAGTTCTACAAGATTATTTAAAGTTGGTTTATTTGATCAAGATTAAAATAGATATGTTACTGGTAACCCTTAATGGACTTTTGTCAACATCAGGACTGAAACAACAAGGCTTTAAGGATTTGTTTATAAATAAGTGATGGGATATGGGAAGTAAAGATTATTTATTGTATTTTAAGAGAAGGTTACTAAAATTGCTTATGCTTGTGAGGAATGGGGAACTCACTTCTTTATATATTTCTTTTTTTTTTCTTTACTATATTCTTATTTTTTACTTTTCTATTTCTCTATTTTTTCTTTCTTTTTTTTTCTTTTCTGCTCTTTCTTTCTTTCTTTCTTTCTTTCTTTCTTTCTTTCTTTCTTTCTTTCTCATTAGTTTTTACTGTTGTAATTGTTATCTTTAATAAAATTACTATAGAAAGAAGTCTCCCAATGACTCATCACCACTGTAACTGAGTCCATCCACCTTGCTGCTGGTCATCTTCTTCTTCTGATTGGCTCCAAATAATCTTATAAAATCTGTACAGCATAGCTTTATAAATGTACAGGCATTGTTTTATATAAGTCATTTTAAGGAAGCTGTTTAGCCTGCAATTAACCTCTCCACTCCTGCCCATTGTAACATGTTTACAACCAATACTGGGGTTTTCCTGGATAGACTCCAGATCCTGGCCAAGGATATCCCTCCTAGGTTCACCCCTGCTTGCAAAACAGACTATTGGATTAGTGTAACTGAAGTGAAGGATAGAGGTGGGGACTTTGGCATAGATCTGGGAGAACACCACCATTGCACAGGGCACAGGAAGGGGAAAATGATTTAAAGGTCACAGTATAATATATGAAGAGCCCCAATAAAGTCCACTATCTTAATGCTGAAGGGTCTGCAGCATGCCCGGCGTTAATAGTTATGCCAGATGAAAATGCTACTGAAAAGAAGAATATGGCTTGCTTTGGTTGAAGTTTTCATATTTGATTGCATCAGTACTATAGTCTAAATCAGCAGTTGTCAAAGTGTGGTCTTCAAGAACAACAAAAGAAGAGAAAGTCTTTTAATACTTCTTTTATTTAATATATAAATATTAAAAGGCTTGATTATGCTTTGCACTCGCCAGGACCACATGAATTTTGAAATTGACCAAAAAATTTTTTCTTTGATTTGATAATTAAATTTCTTTACTCAAAACATCAAACAGATTAGTAAGCCACCAAAAACATTGGTGCTGGGTCTGTTCTGATTATGTTCTGCCATTGTTCTTGGCTGTGCAAGAACATATTTTTATGTTTTGTATTTTAGTTATGCACTAATACATTTTAGTTTATGCACTGACATATATGAAGTGAGAGCAATTTTCCTCCATTCTGCAAATTTGAACGAATGGAGTAAGAACTTGGTTGTCTGTCTGAACTGTATTTCGCACGTCCTTCCACCAGGCTTCCTGTTCCATTACTGAGGATCCAAATAGCAAAAGACAAACTGGTGTGACTAGCTACATATTAGCACCACCTTGTGGTCATTAGAGGAAAAGTACCTTTAAAATAAAACATCTTTTGGGCTGCCGGATACCTGTTTTTTATAAATCGTTTTTAAAACTTCAGGACAGGTTTTAATTAAAAAACACTAAACTTTTTATTCTAAAAAGGGATAATTTTATTCTATGGGAAAATAAAACCACATTCAGGAGATCCAATAAATATTCTTGGATGGATTAGAAAGTTGGGTTATATTGTAGCTTGTGACAAACTTAGTATTTAGTATTTTTATTTGGTATAGACATATATCTAAGCACAAAGCATATCTTCAGTGTGACGGCCCTTCAAGTATTGGAAGATGTCTCTCCTTAGCCTCTTCTTCGTTAGGCTGAACATACCTAGTTCCTTTAACCGCTCTTCATAAGATTTAGGTTCCAAGCCCCTCACTATCCATGTCATTTTTCTCTGCAGACTTTCTAGTTCCTCAGCATCCTCCTTGTGCTGGAACTGGACACAGTATTCCAGGTGTGTTCTGACCAGTGCAGCACAGAGGGGAACTATCACTTCTCGTGCTCCTGACTCTCTCTGTTGATGCAGCCAAAGATTGGGTTGGCTCTTTTGGCAGCTGCAGCACGCTGCTGGTTCATACTTAATCTGCAATCTACAAATACACCCAGATCCTTCTCACAAATACTACTGCTGAGCCAGGAACCACCTGTCTTGTATCTGTGTATCTGATTTTTCCTAAGTACAGAATCTTACATTTCTTACCACTAAACTGCATACTGTTGGGCAGGACCCAAGATTCAAGTCTATGAAGAATGTTTTGAAGACTTGGCCCTGTCTTCTGAGGTATTAGCAATCCCCCCTAACTTGTGTCATCTGCACATCTGATAGACTTCCCTTTTATCCCTTTGTCTAAGCCATTTATAAAAATGTTGAAGAGTGCTTAAGGACCAAGCATTGGATACAGTTATTTAACCAACTGCAAATCCATCTAGTGGTGGGACCATCCACATAGTTCCATTTTATCAAGAAAGAGGCAATGGTCAACAGCCTTACAAATGTGAATAATATCATACATGCCCTCCATACCAGGACTTCAAGTTCTCCCTATATATTCCTCATACTCTGCACAATGGTGTACAGGCATCTAAATCCTTTAATACTGTCCTTCTTAGGTTTGCCTGCTTCAGCCTAGTTGAAATCATGTGATGAACAATTCAGAGTCATACCATACATGGTATTAATATAGTTAGATGTAACTATTTCTGATTACCTGCTGTATTCTTTTGAAGTCCTGCATATGGCTATTTTCCTCCTACTAGTTGGAGAAGGGAAGATTCAAGAAATCTCTTCTTCTGTAGTGTGTTGAAACCGCAAAGCATGTGCTGGTGGAAGAAATGTAAAGCAGCTGGCAGACATGCCATAAAGCATGGTGTTTGGATCCCATTCAGTTTGGTGGGTAACAAATGTATGAGTAGATTCATTCATTCATTCATTCATTCATTCATTCATTCATTTATTTATTTAGGCATTTATATAATGTTCTTCTGTCCTAAAGGCCTATTTGAGATTGAGTATAGAAGATAGAGAGGGAAGAAAAATGTAATTTTCTCAAAATTACAGCAAGAATTTACAGCAATAATAAAAGGGCATAATAAAACATACCAGGAACAGCAGATAAAACATGATCCAGATGCTCTCATTTAACAAAGATTTCCAAAATGAAGCAATCTGAAAGCAGAGCATCCTGGGAGAAATGTTGTCTCATTCCATTTTGATTGGGGTTGGGAAAACAAAAAGGGATTCTTCTAAAAATGAGGAAAGATCTTAGATGGACATTGTATTTTTCCTGTTGAAAAGCTCTTGTGTTCTACTTTACAGACTCTCGGGGCACACATGCCTCAGTTTTACAGGAGAAAAACAATTAGCCAAGCTTCCAAGGCATAGTTTGCTCCTTATATGTATATGCCCAAGACAACATGTGTTATTCCACAAATTCAGACATTAGAAAAGCTCAGATTTTATACCCGGGATTGAATTTAATGATGTGACAATCTCAAATTTTATTAAGCAAAAAATTAAGTTAGCTTCACAGGCTGCAAAGATAAGTCTTCGGAATTATATCTCCAGGGGCTTCTTTCTTCTTATCTTTTCTTATTGCTTTCTTCCATTCTATATAATTTGTTGATCCAATTTGAACTTTATTCCTAATTCCTTGATTCCTAATTATTTGCTATTCCCACAACTACTGTAGGAATCAAGACAAAGTAGGGTTTTCAATTATACCAAGCTTATTTAATTTTATTTATAAAACTGGGATGGCAGCATTTAAAATTCTGATAATCAGAAATGTAGATTTTTGGCATTCAGAAATGTAGACAGGTATGAGCTTTGTTTAATAATAATTATGATATTTAAATGTTTGTGACTTGGAAGAGATGCATTCCAGTTTTCAAAATATTATTTAACCATAAAATCTCACCCAGGGAAATTCACTGGAAATGCAAAAATGTCATTTCACCAAATTTGGAGGAATATAATGACATTGTATTAACTAAGAAAAAAAAACATTTTCCTAAGCACATTTGGCTCATCTTTGAAGACATATCATATGCAAAATCATATGACAGAGCAATCCCTGTAACTATATTCTTGTCTTCTTGGAGATTGGCATCAGATTTTATTTTATTTATTTTTATCTGGGACTGGTACACTGAGAAAACTCAGTGTTATGGTCATCCAGAGGGCTGAGTGGATTTCAGAATAAAACATCTTGTTCCAATGAATAATGAACTTTCTTTGGAAAAGTACCAGATTGTTCCCACCGATTTCAAGTAATAGGAGTTGTTTCCCTATAGAACTACCATATATAGGAATTCCATTGCCACTGAAATTAGCAGTTTTCATACTTTCTTCTTACTCTTCCTTCTGCATTAATAGTTCTTGAGAAACTCCTCAGATTATAGATGCTCTGGCCAGAACTTTTTATTTATATTCTCTGATCTCCTACAATGGGAGTTGTCAATTGCCACAAACAGTATCTCCAATGGGAGGCTGAAGTAGGAGAGCTTATAATCCCGACTAAGATTTCTAGTCATATTTACCATTCCTGGCCAGCTCTCTTGTTTTGTCTCTGGCTAATTTCTTATCTCAACAGATTCTTGTCAAAGCACCAAAGCAACCTTTGAACAATGCCATTGTCCTTGCAAGTCACTGTGAACTTGACGTGAAGCTGGCTCTGCCCACACCAGCGCTCAAAGAAGGGAAGGGAAAACGTGTTTTCTTTACGAAGCTCCATCTAAGCGTTTGATTATCTTTCTTTCTCAAGCAAAACTAATCCCGGGAAACCACAAAAAAAAGCCCAGTCCCCCTTATCAAACGTTACCCCAAACGGTTGAATGCGAAACTACATAAAGATGTTTACTGACAGACTAATAAACAAATGGACCCATTTCAATGTAACCTTGACAAATGAAGTATCCAGGTGTTTTCAATAATGGCCATAAGCACTACAACTCAGAGTATTTCTGATTCCAGTATAATGCATTATTAGGCCATTAGAGGCTGAGGATCGAGGGCCATTTGTACTCAGGCCTATCAATAATGCTGCTTCCCGGCTTACTTTTAGACCAGGGGAATTAGTCATACTGATATTCTATTTAATAAAAACGTAAAGAAGCCGCATCAAGAATCGCATTACATTTTAACAGGGTTACAGCAGCCCGGGAGGACCACAAGTTTAATTTTCATAAGAGCATTCATTCCTCAATTATGTCAAACATGAAAATGTAAATGGCAAATTTAATGCTAACAATATCCCTCAAAGCACATTGGCAGGTAGCAGCCATTATGTTGAGGGAATGCAGGCAGCATAGCAAGCAGGGCCAAGAGGACCCAACAGGCAAGGGAGTCAATGGCAAAGTTGAGTTTCACCAATTAGGCTGCTGAAATGGGGTGGGAGATCATCTAATATGCATGTGGACAGCAGGGCTTCTCTTTCTGTTCCTCCTGAAAGTATTTGCTGATGGTGCAAGGGCATCATTAGCTTGGGCTGGTGGCAACAGCCAGAGAGACACCAAACGAGCTACTTGACATATTTTCAGATAAATGGAACCGTTTGGTTTTAGGCTGCAGCCATCCTGTTTAGATAAGAATAATGCAATGTCTTGCTTGTCTGTTGTGTTTCCCTTAGCTTGGATCCCCTTTACCTTCCAAGCCGCCTAACAGCCAATTAGATTATAATTCTCTACCATTTTGATCAGGATTGTAAGTAAGATCTTGAAATCACCAGAGCGATATTGTATGAACATTATTGTCTGCTGTGTGAAGCCCTTTTATTTTCTCTTGGTTTTTAGATAACTAATTTTTCATTTAATTTTCTAACTGCTTCAAAGCCAGTTAGAACATCTGGGTTTCAGTGTGTCACTCTCTTAAGATGACTCAGGACTCTCTTTGCTGAGGCAACCCAATGCTGCTGCCCCTCTGGAAATAGTTACAATGACCTAGTGGGTCATTGCTGCCCATTGTCTCAACTTAATGTGGTTTCGTGGGACAAGGAACTGAAAGTTTGAGCTCCCAGAGTAGAATATGGTTGCTTATTCAATCAACATATACTGTAATCCCTGGTTTTGAAGCTGGACACAATACGAGGGTAAAACCTCAGAGACTGGTGAGCTACCTTAAGTACAGAGAGCCAAGGAAGGCAGAAAAATCTCTTGACTGCCTTTGCCTGAATCAGAAGAATGCAGGGACAAGTTTGAAAAGGAAATATAGCTCTCACAGAAAAGATAGAAAGGGCCAGAGATCATTTTTGTTAATTAGAGCTTCTATATTATTTAAGGGCAGTCCATATAAAATACATTACTGCACTATATTCTTTCTCCATGGCTACTAAAATATAGATCACCAGAGTTCTGGTCTTTTTTCTAGAAAAAAACTTCCAGTTTGCAACAGAAATTAAAAAGCAAGAAGGAATTTCTGGCAACTTCTGTCCTCTAGCTGTCAAAAAATTAGGTGAATTTCCATGTCTGGGCTCTTGTGATCACTGGCAGCATTGCTGTCTTAGTTCAAAATCAAGATCTCTTCATGTTCAGTTAATGATAAATAAAACGAAGTGTCATCAGCAAATTTGTAACATCCAATTCCCAATGATTTCTCTCAGCTGCCCCACAGTATGTTGGGAGCAGCCTCAACAGAGACTTTCAGAGATGGTTCCCAGAATGAGAGAGAAATCAGAAAGTCTCCACCTTAATGTACACAAGGATATATTGCTTCTAAATTGAAAATAGTTCAGTTGCTAGAATTTTGTAATGTCATCTCATCCATCTCAGTAAATCTTGCTCAAGAGAATTTGGCGTGATTAATGTGCTTAGGAAAAAAAAATCACTTACAATTTAGGCAGCTGCCAAAGAGCCACACTGAGACCTCTGGTGTACCTCAAAGAGAAATTTCCTGGGAGTAGAATTAAGTGTCCCCAGTTCTTACTGAATGTGTTCTACTAAGATCCACCGGGATTGGCTCACATTTTGCTGCTCCAAATCAAAGCAAAGGTGAAGTCTTCCCACCCAGTATATGTATAGAAATTAATCCAGCCATCATTTTAATCTTATTTTAATACTAGAAATGGGAGAGTACCTTTTGCTGAGAGTAACATCTTACAGCAGTTTAGAGAATGCAGGTTAGTCAGCTTGGTACATATATCCTCCAAAATCTCTCTGTTACTTATAACCCACAAAAAGAATTGCTATGTAATTGTTGCTGCCTCACCTTGCTTAGTGGTAAGTTTAACACGATGTTCAACTTTCTATTCATTGTGAAAATACTTACTTATTAGACATGCCCATATGCGAGAATGTGATGGGGTGTCTAGCAGACCCAGAGAAAATGGAGAAGAGAGTAGAACCATTACAGAAACCCTAACCCTAACTCTGCTTCAGTTACACTAGGTATAAGTTGATCTGGAGAATTCCTTTGGTAGGTTTCCAATATTCTGTTACATTGTCCTACTAGCAATAAAGATCTTTCCAAAAATTCAAATGGTTCTTGTTTCCTGAGCTTGCCAGCCTTGAAGGGCTTGACAATGAATTAGTATGGATTAAGAGTCTTTAGGTATCTTTGACTTAGGCTTTGAAGAAGTCATATGCCACTTCCTGACACCCATTTATTTTGGCAACAGTGAGTTTAGATGAAATGAATGGCCTACCTTTAAATACACTGACCTGCAAAGCTCCCATGTCTATATAACTTAGGGAGGAAGTAGTTGTAAGTCTGGTGTGACTGTTCATTCTGTATCTAAAATAAATGATTTTATCTGATTTACTGATTCTCAGATTGCTTCTATCTTCTAGTATAAATAAAAGTGTGTGATTCTTTTAAGAAAGAGAAATATTTCAACACATATTTCTATACATACTTAAGTTATAATACAGCATTGGTGGTTTCCATTTTAATAGAAAAAATCTTAAGCTTTCAAGGCGGTTGTGTTTCAGCTATTCAAAGCTTTTGATTATATAGAGGTCTGTTATAAAAAATAATATTGTGTCACAACGACATCCATCATCTAGGGGACAGTGGTGCAAAATCTATACCTTTTCCAGGCTAAACATATCCAGTTCCTTCAACCTTTCCTCATGCTGCTACCTAAAGGAATAGGGTGAGATTGGTGAGATGAACTTCTTGTGGGCTGCATGAGAAAGTTTAGCTGTGGGGCCAGGTCTTTTGGTTTTAATATTTTTATTGTATGTAGATGTTTCATTTTTGATTGTGAACTGCCTAGAGTTTGGTACAAGATCGGTGGCTGTAAAAATGTTAGAAATGAAATGGAATGAAATGAAATGAAATGAAATGAAATGAAGCCTTTGGCATAAACCCTGAGACTCTCATCAATTATTTCCCATTGCCTTTGTCTAAATATGCTGCAATTTCTTTCTTCAAATGTAATAGAGGAGGTAGCCTCTTACATCTTAGCAGGAATTATTTTAATCCAGAAGGATCAGTTATGCCATCAGAGCAAAACTTTGAGGCAGGAGTCTCAGGTGTGGCAGTTAAGCTGAGAGCCAGATTTTCTCGGGGAAACCATGTCAGTTCTATCAACAATCAACAGTCACCCAACTTCAGGGAAATGCAAGAGGAAAAAAAACATTAAACCATGGGAAGGATGGAAAAAAGAAGCACCAGAATTAAGCTACAGTTGTTATAAGAAGTAATTGCACTTTCAAGCTGACAGATAGCAATAATCTGTTTGAGTGCTTCATCCAAATATGCACCAAGTAGATGCATATCCAGATGTGCTGTGTCATGTATCTGAGAGTCTTGAGTTGAGTTGCAGTTTAAGAGCCATGTCAAGACATATGTTTGGAAACGACTGCTGAGTTCTGGTCAGTGAACTTTGCATTGGATTGCACTCAGCAAACTGAGCAGGAGGTCCACTAAACACTGTAAGACTGGGAAACGTTAGGAAACAAAACTTCAAGAACACGGCCACACAGCCCGGAAGACCCACACCAGCCATCGTATGAAATGGAATGAAATGAAATGAAATGAAATGAAGCCTTTGGCATAAACCCTGAGACTCTCATCAATTATTTCCCATTGCCTTTGTCTAAATATGCTGCAATTTCTTTCTTCAAATGTAATAGAGGAGGTAGCCTCTTACATCTTAGCAGGAATTATTTTAATCCAGAAGGATTGAAATATTTGAAAGCCTTGAAAGCCTTCGACAATACACTGTAAGACTGGCTTGCTGTGTTTTGAAAATATGGCAGAATAATATGTATTATCCATCATAACTTTCTTTGAATATTATCTGTTAGTAACACCCAAATAATATCCTTAGTCCAGGCCAGGGGTATCTTTAGGAGGAGGGGGTCAAAAAAGTCAATATGGTAGTCACAATTATGGGATCAAAGCCCTGCCCCTTTTTGAGATGTGCCATGTATGCAATGCACATAAAAAGGGAGTAGAACTTTGACCACATGGTCACAGCCACCATCTTGACTTTTTTTTACCATTTCCTCTAGACACCCCTGCCCAGTAAATAAATAAATAAATAAATAAATAAATAAATAAATACACACACACACACACACACACACACATCCAGTGTTACAAGTTCATAACTTGGCCTGAAACATGGCAAAAAATCTATTGGGGGATGATAAATGTTATACGCTAAAAAACATTTTAAATATTTTAGGGTGAAAAAAAAATGAAACATTACAATATTTTTAAAATTCAAAAAAGAAAGATTGAGGCCCTTCAGAAGAAGTTTCAGCAACTTATTTTCTGATTTAGCTGCATTTCTTCATGCAATTTTCATCGGTATGGAAGAATGAATTTATGGAGTCAAACATTGAAGTTATTCACCAGCAATATACCATACTCGAGATAAAGGAGTAAAAGAGTCTCCTTTCGCAAAGGCAGCATTGCAAATTAGCTAATTTTATTACTTTCATTACATTCCTTATCTCTTGCTGAATGAAGTTGCCTCAGGGGTAGCAGGATAAAAGACCTTTCTGCTGAAAGATGCCAATTATTTGAAATGGGCTGAACTCAGTTTGAGTAATACTCAAATCCTATGCCTGATGGTTAAAGAGAGGGAAGTTATAACAAAGGAAAGAGTGTTAACTTTTAGAAACATCTCAAATCACTTCCAGTAGCTGGCTTTAAGAAATGAAATCTGGGAGGATTTACTGATTCTTCTTACAATAATTATGCCTTGTTGGATATAGCTGTAATTCTCACCTTGTTAAAAAGTTTCAAATAGCTGCATAACTAATGCACTATGTTTAATGAGAAATTGTCTTCTTTCCTCCTCTCTTCTTAAAGATCTAATGTCATCCAATTCCAGATACTTTCCCAGTGATTACTTGATTATGTGCCATCCAGTCATTGTTGACTCTTAGTGACCACACAGATAGATTTTCTTCATGACAATCTGTCCCTAGCCTGGTCCTTCAGGTCTTCAGGTCTTCTCCTGCACTCGTTGCTATTGGTTGTCCTCTTCTTCTTTATCCTTCCACCTTTCCCAGCATTAGAGCCTTCTCCAGAGAGTAGATCTTTGCATAATGCTTCCAAAGTAGGATAATTTGAACCTGGTCATTTGTGCCTCGAGTGAGAACTCTGAGTTGATTTGTTTGATGATCCATTGGTTTGTTTTCTTGGCTCTTCATGGTATTCTCAGAAGTCTTCTGAGGAGAATTTTGCTATTCTCTCAAACAGATTTCCAATTGTAGAATACAAAAATTAAAATTTTCCTCTCATATATCTGATTAATTTAGCATACAGTGGCAAGGTACTTAACTGGTATTCCCGTTTACCTTAGATCTCAGTTTTTGAGGCAGAGATCAAAACAGTTACTGGTTGACAATCTAATAGAATATCTAACTCTCTCACAAAAATTCTAGCCTAGGACTAATGCCCCCGTACTGATTCATCTCTGGTCTTGATGTGTTTAAGAGCTCACTAAGGATATAATTGTAATATATTGTACACTACAGCTATGCAAATTGTCCAAGAGAAGGTTTTTTTTTTTTTTTGAAGGAATATACATAATACCTCTTTTCTGTATTGTTAATGCATCTTTTTCCATGTTCCCATGGCTGCTTCAGATGCTGCTCCATTTGCTTCAGCATGTGTGTGCATGCACAACTACTTTACTTTGCTTTTTTCCCCAGCAACTGGCTTTCTGTTTCTCAAAAATACCCAACTGAAATTCCTCCAAGGGATGTTGTGAGTTGGTGTCCATGATCCAATATAACATTTTCCTCTTAAGTGATCTTGCCTTCCCCTTGACCTTAAAATCTGGCCAAGAGAATGAAAACCTGAGACCAATCATAGGGCTCACCTGCAAAGTTCTAATGAATTCTGCACTTGGAGTCGATTGTGTTTTCCTTTCAGAGTTGTTGTTTTAAAGCCATATGAGAGGTTGTCAGTCACCAGCATAAGAGACCTGCTTGGACCCTTGTTTGTGTTGGCAGAGTCCCGGGAGTAACTTCACACAGAGTCCCTAGCAGTATTGGCATGTAGTTATCACCACTCACCTCTCAAGGCATCTTAGAATAATAAACCAGTAATTGAAAGGCGAGTTTAATGCTGCTGTTTGCAGTGAACCATGGCTGTTGAATGATTAGCACAGCAGGCGGTGCAATGGAGGTGCTGAAAGGGTCTATTAGTTTGCTTAGTCTCAGTCAGCATGGAGTATTAATACAAGCTCTCTGCAAACAAATAGACATAGCAGAAGGCTTGCAGGGAGCAAGGGGTAGGGTTAACTTCTTCAGCACTTTCTGTCTGGGCCTTCTAACAAGGACAAAGATAACAACAACAAAAGTCAACATGAAGGTTCAAATTAATAATTCTGGTTTATACTTCAAACAAATGATCATCGATAAATAATACATTTCATGCCAATGTAATACAAAATAATTCAATAGCAATCAAAATTTAATTGTTATTAATAATTATCATAACAGCTATTACATGCTATAACTATCAGTGTTATTAATAGCTATGAGTAATCATTAATCACTCCTAATGCAGTGGATTCCTGGTGCTTCTTTCTTTCAACTCTAAAGTTTAGGAGATTGAAATCTCTTTGAAGTTGAGTTCAACTTCTATTGCCGCTCCATGCAGTATTCTTGGCAACACTTCCAAAGGGGATCCCCATTCTTTCTTCTGGAATCTGTTTTGACTTCCCAGGCTAATCTACAGTTCTGCTATTTCCTGATGATCTCCCACCAAGGAGTAACCAGGTGCAATGTTACTTAGCTTTCAGAGATCAGTCAAGGTCAACTAGATTCTGCCACCATGATAGACCCAAATGTTAGAGATTGACACCAAAAAAACTTTTAATTTAAGAAGGAGAGGGAGAAGGATAAATGCACAAGAGAGTTACACTTTGTTCCTAACATTGCTTTAATATATCCAAAAGCTACTGAACCAGAGCATATCTATACACAATAGGTTTAAACTGATTTAATAAAGATTCCTTCTTCCAAGAGCAGAGGGAATCTTTAATGGAAATTTCTCAGTACTTTCCCAAATTATGGTTTGTTGGGCCTTTTGATGGAAGCCCTGAAGGCCAAGATATTATGAATATATAAGAGTTTGATATGTGTGGAGAAAGCTTTCCGTTGAGAGTTTTTTGTGAGCATGGAACATTTTCTCTATTACTATTGAAGACTATTAGTTGTAGCTTAACGTATTTTCAGTTAGTATGCTAAAATTAGCTTGTTTTCTGGTTCTGATGTGGGACTTGCAGAATATAAGTAAGTTTTTCATAGGGCTACGATTTCAAAGAATAGCTACTACATGAAGGCCAAGAAACATACTGTAATGGTCTGTGGGAATGACCTTGGGAGACGGGAAGAAGAGATGCTGCCTAGGGAACAATCAGATAAAAGGGACGGGGAGCCCACAGCTGCATAACAGGCACAGAAAGAAACTCAGAAAGGATCTTCCCTAACTTATCAGGCTGTAAAAAGAGATGGCGGGAGACTTGCAAGACTGATGTCAGCCTCCCAGGAAGACCAGAAACTCAACAGATGAGCTAATTCTACTTTATTGTAAGGCTTCATTAACAGAATCTTGCAAGTCTGAAAATAAAAAAAAACATGGCTGGCTGGGGAATTCTGGGAGTTGCAGTCCACGCATCTTAAAGTTCCCAAGGTTGAGAAACACTGCTCTAAAAGGTTATGGACATGGCTAAAGTGTTTTGCTGAACCAACATATATATCTTTACATTTTCACACCCTGAATGGAGCTGACACACTTACAGTATTTTATGTACTTTATGTGGATGGTGTTGGGGTGGAGCCCAGAAGCAAATATGCCACATTGCTCTCTAACCCCTAATTCATTGTGGTTTTGGGGTTTCTTTTTTAAATCCCAGCAAGGTTCATTGATGCTATCAAGAATGAAGGAATGAAAGATTCTCAAATGAACCATTTGAAATATTCAGTGTGCGATGGTGAGGGCACACCCACAGCCATCCACACATGCGTATACTTCCAATGAAAGCAAATTTCCGCAAAATTCAGAAATAGAAATCCAGGAGAGAAGGAGAGTGCTAGACTGTAAGGGATTTATTAAGCTCTTTTCCCTCTGCTTTTATTTCCAATAGTTAACATTTATTCCCCTTGAGAGAAATTAGGAGGGAGAGAAATGGGGTGGGGGGGGAGGGAAAGGAAAGGAAAGGAAGTAAGGCTCTAAGGGATCTTTCATTGGTTTTTACTTATATCAGTTTTCTTGCAATTACTTAGCATTAGTGAAAGCCAGAAGAACATATGCTTATATATTCCATGACTGATAGAGGCTGGGCTGGACCAGTACAAGCTGTATTGCCTGTTACAGTAGTATGCAACTTGTCTTGGAGAGGTTGTGAGCTTACCATATTTTTCTGTGTATAAGATGATACTTTTTTCTAAAATCGTTACACTAAAAATTGAAGGTCGTCTTATGCAAGGAAGTAAGCTGAGGAGAGAACTGCGCGGTTGCGAAACTGCCCATACTTTGTCTCTGCAAACAGGCTTCCTCCAATCATGAGCCTTATGTAACTGACATCAGCTGATGCTGAACAAACCAATTGGAACACATCCTGTTGGAGGTGGAGAGCACGTAGGCAATGCGCAGACGCAACAGGGACCGGTAATGTCAGAGCATTCTGAGCCCATAAAGATGTCAGAAAATAAAAAAAATAAATAAGCGAATGTCTTACTCTGCAAAATTCAAACTGAATGTAATCAGTTATGCAAAAGAGCATGGAAATAGAGCTGCAGAGAGACGGTTTGGACCTCCTCCCACCGAGTGTATCATGTAAATGTTACCTAATTACTAAATAAAAATGTGTTCTGCTTTATCTTTAAAATATTGATTTCTTAATTTTGGGTTGGAAAAGTAGGGGTCGTCTTATACATGGGGGCATCTTATAAACGGAAAAATATGGTACCTATTTTTTTGCATTGACTCAAGTAATGCTTGCAAGACATTTTAGAGCAACCTTTATTATTTTCTGCTTCTTTCCAAATACCTAAACTCCAAAAGGGGAAGGAAGATCAACATGGATGTGGGCATCCATGGGATGTGGAGGCAAGTGATGTGATATATGTCATGGTGTCACTGTGCAAATTAGAAACATGCTGTCATTGCAACTTCTTCTAAATGCCTATGCCAGGAAGATCACCAGTGAGTGGGTGCTTCTCAGGAAGAATGGCTGCCACAGTACAACCCTAACCCTAAACCCATTCCTTTTTCACATGTATGTTGATGTATGCTGAAAGGAATGGGGCTTTGATTGCATGATCACAACTATCATCTTGAAATTTTTCCCCTCCCACAGACATCCCACAAAAAGAATGAGAGGTGATGGCAAACTGGTCTAGATTTAGCATCTGGGCCAACAGAGGCCTGCTACTACTTGCTGCTTTCTTGTTTATAACACTTATTTCATAGAGGGGCAGCTAGTTACATGGTAGATAGTAGATGGCTTCCTTTACTATGTATCTTTTGAGTGAGACAAACCCCATTTTATTCCTGTAGTCACAATAGCAGAATAATGTTAAAATGTGAAACTGCACATGTTCAAACTATTTTTAAAGTATGAATTAGTCTTTCCCCTTTTTTTGCTATGATACGTCTGGATGCAATACTAAGCTGTGCACACACACACACACACACACACACACACACCAGAAAGCTTTGCAATTAAGCAATGCTTAAGCCAAAGAAGTGATTAAACAAGGTTTTCCAGGATGATGAAAAGGACTTAAACAATTAAATAGCACCCTTCGCCCTATTTAGAAGCATGTATTTAGAATATTTTAGACCATATTTCAACATCCTGTGGAGCAAAGAGCATAGAAATGGTAACAGACCCAATTTTAAAGTACCTTGTGATGTCTGTCTTTCTTTTTCCCCCAGAAGTGATTTAAATGATTAAGCCAAGCTGCCATCAGAGTTTTCAGTTTGTCAGAGTAAATGACCTACTTTGTGGTTTTAACTATCCAAGTGGATTGATCAGAAAGGAAGAAGAACACAGCTGCAGAATGAGATAATAGTATAGGAGGAACAAACAAAAGGCAATACAATAAAACATCAGGGAAGAAAGAAATCATGGGTAAATATATGTGGGGGGATCACGGAGATTCAATCAGCAAAAAACAGTGAGGTTTTCCAGATGACTAGGTCATTCAATTTCCATTGAAATGAGGATATTTTCTGGTTATCTTTAATTTTTTTAGATCTATGCTGAAACAGAAAGTGTCATAATCATGGGGATGTAACTTTAGAACTTACAGAGACCATTAACCAATCTGTATTTCACATGGCTGCCTCTAAACTGGCCAAAAGATGAATGTTTTCCATGGCTAATTTATTTACTCTAGCGTCTGTTTGGAGACAAATTCTGCCATATATTCCCTTTCCAGGAAATATCGGTTTGTTTTGCTGATAACTTTTTCCTTCAGAGTGTGGCAGACAGCACAAGGGGATCAACTATCCTTGAAGTGTTACTAATCAATGGAGAAGACTTGATTGAGGAAGTGAAAAAAGTAAAACCATTAGGAAAAAGGGACCATATTAATGCTGGAGTTCTTGATTTTAAGGGAAATTAAAACTGAGGGTAGTCAAATGCATATTTTGGTCTTCAAAAAAGCAGATGTGATTAGAATCAAAACAATGATAAGTACGATTCTATGTCAGGAGAAGCTAACAGGAAAAGGAGCTCAACATGGGTGAGAACTCCTAAAGAAGAAGATGCTAAAAGCACAACTGCAAATAATTCCAAAAAGAAGAATTACATAAAAAGCTTCGTGAATATGTGAAAACAACCAACCAAACAAAAAGACAAATAGAGAAAATGAAAAGAGAATCAGGTTTATAAGGTAAAATAGAGACAGGTGGCCTAGAACTATAGAACTGTTGTCTGGAAAGCAACTATTCTGAATGAGTTGATGTTAGGAAGGGGTAAGAATAATAAAAAAGATATGGCCAAAATAAAAGAAAAATATGTCAGACTATTTAGATATGTTCACAATAAAAAGAAAAGAAGCAAATCAGTACAACAGCTACTCAATGAAGATGGCAAAATGCTAATAGATAACAAAGAAAAGGCAGAGTTACACAATTTCTATTTTGGTTCATTCTTCTCCAACAGAAAAGCATATGTTCCACCCAAAAAATTGTGAAGAAAAAGTTGAAAGAGCAGTCCTGGAGCTTGAGACTGATAAAAACGTGATCCAGAATACATCTTTACTTCGTATGTGTTTAAATCTCCAGGACCAGATCATTATCTGGCTAAACTGTTAAATCCTACCCAGGAAAAGTCCTGAAGAATAGATCAAGTGCCACAAGACTGGAAAAGGGCAAATGTTGCTCCTTCCTTCATAAACAGGAAAAATAAAACCTGGGAAATCCCAGATGAAGAAGGATCTAGCAAACTACAGTCCAGAGTCAGTTATTCTGACTCTGATACCTGGGAAAATTCTAGAATAAAAACATTTATCTCCAAGTACATTGAAAACAATGCAGTAATACTGGAAGTTGGAATTAATTTGTCAAGACAAATCTTACAACTAACCTTATCTCATTTTTGGAATTCCTTAATAGATTGTGGGAAACATGTAAATATAATATATCTTGATTTCAGCAAAGCATTTGTCAGAATACTTCATTATATTCTGATTAGCAAGCTGATTAAACATGGGCTGGATGGCTTACAACTAAGTAGATACATAGCAAGCTAAAAAATCCTACTCAATGAACATAAATGGTACCTCATCCAATTGGAGAAAAATATCAAGATGCCTTAAGTATCTCTCCTGGGTCCTCTTCTTTTCAATTTTTTTTGTTGATGACTTAAATTAAGAGATGGAGGAGATTTTAAATGACACATATTGAAAGAGATAGCTAAACCCTAGAAGGCATAGCTAAAATTCAAAACTGTCTTAGTAGGTTGGAGAAATGGACTGAAAATAACAGGATATACCTGCAGGTACTCCAATTTTGCACATTACTATTAAACATTTCTTCAATTCCCTTTTTTAAAAAATGAGAAATAAACTTGCTAGCATTTCAACCCCTTTCATACATATACAGTCTGTGAACTGTCTATGTGTATTTACAGTATCTGATGGCTTACCAACATTAGGTAACATTACTTGTTCTGAGAGGCTAAGAGGTGGAAGTGAGCAAAGATGGATTGTAAAAAATGTAAATGAATGCTCCTAGAAACATCCTTTTTTAAACAATGGAGGCTAGGGAAGGTAGTGAAAGAAGATATGTGTAAAAATGTGTAGACAAACATCAGGACATGGCAGTTTCATGAACAATATGCTAAATCTTCAGAGGGATGGAAAACTGATTTCAGATCTTGTACCTCCCTGGTTTCAGATAAAAATGAAATGCTGAAGCTGAATATAGGAACTGGAAGAAAAAGGGCATAGCAAACAGTTACTTCCATAAGCTGTATGGATTTGAGCTGAGCTGTAGAAACATGATTGAAATTTACCTATGCTATAACAATGTTGATAATTACCCCAAAGGAAAAATGGGGGTTTTGTCATTAGGAAAAAATAAATAAGGAAGGCATATATATTGAGTAGGATAGGGAGAGTTTTACAAAAACTGTCAATGAATGAGGCATTCTCCTGGAAAATTAAAAAAAGATGTCTGGAACCCTTCAATGGAAAACAGGAAAAAAATCTAGATTTAATGCAAAGATGAGAAATATTGAAAGTTTGCTATTGAAAGTAAAACAACTCAGCAATTCCACATGGTTTGCATAAGCCAGTTGGACAAGCACAGCTAGTAATCATGGTCTGACAATGCAGTCCAGCTGATTTATTCATTTGTTAATTAATTGATTTAAGCCACTTTCCTGGCTATATTATCATCCAAGATAATAGAACTTGCTGCTGGGAATCTGAATCATGGTATAAATTTCATCAAAAACATTGGAACACAGGATACTTCCAAATGGATTGCTTTTAGCACTACTAATCAAAAGTCATTGTATAACTATTATATTTCTCCCCAAAGATTTTTTCCCCTACATATGCAAACCACATTTAGGAATCAGGAAATTAACCTATTCCCTCTGGTTCAGATTTTGTTACCAATGGTTATGGTAATATTCAGAATGGTTCTTGTATGATTATTCTTCCTTAGACAATGAATTGGATGTCTCCACTCCACAGTGTACTTCCTTTCTGATGTAAGGCTAGAATATCCATTGTATTTAATCCACTTCTAATGCTGTCTTCTACTCATGGAAAATTCCTGCAAAAATGTATCATCAATTCATTGACTGATTGATTATGTGCCATAAAGTTGGTTTTGACTCTTAGTGACCACATAGATAAATTTTCTCCATGACAATCTGTCCCTAACCTGGTCCTTCAGATCTTCCAATGTTGTATCCACGTAACTGAGTCCATCCACTTCACTGTGTTTGCCCTCGTCTTTGCTTTTATTCCACATTTCCCAGCATTAGAGCCTTCTCCAGAGCGTTAGATCTTTGCATAATGTGTCCAAAGTAGGATAATTTGAGCCTGGTCATTTGTGCCTTGAGTGAGAAGTCTGGGATGATTTGTTTGATGATCCATTTGTTGGTTTTCTTGGCTGCTCATGGTATTCTCAGGAGTTTTCTCCAATACAAAATTTTAAAAGTGCCTATATTTTTATTTTATATTATCTGGTAACAAGTGGGCTACAGGACTATTGGCTGAGCAACCAGGGCCAGCAGCTGAAGGACTACTGGAAGAAAAGTTGCTTACTCTTCACAAATATATAGAGATTGAAAACAAAGAAATAATGATTTGCTATTACAAATCAAGTCCAATGAGAAGAGAATAATATATAATATAATGTTCTGAGAGCCCAATATTTCTAAGCACATTCCACAGAATGAAGTGATCACCACAATTGAAGGCCTTTCTATACTCAATGAAACACATGCTGATTTCTTTTTTGTATTCCTTGGCCTTCTCAATTATCCAGCATGCATCAGAAATAATGTCTCATGTTTCTTGGTATATTCTAAAGCAATCTTGAACACCTGGCATTTTTTTTTTCATATAGGGCTTTAATTTGCACTGGATTAACCTTTGCATTATTTTACTAGCATGTGAAATTAAGAATATTGTATGATAGTTTGCACACTCTGTTAAGTCTCTCTTTTTTTTTATCGGAATGTAGATTGACCTCTTCCAATCCATTAGCCACTGTGTCATTCTCCAGATTTGCTGGTGTACCTTGGTTAGAACCTTTCCTGATTCTTCCATTGCCTGCCATATTTCAGTGGGTATTCCATCTGTTCCTGTAGCCTTCCGACTTGGTAATGATCAGAATGCTGATCTAAGTTCATCTACTAATACTACAGGTTCCTCTAAGTAGGGAATATCTTCTAAGATATCTTGTATGTTGACATTTCTACTGTACTGAATTTCAGTATATTACTTCCATCTTTCTTTGATCTAATTTGAATCAGTTACTACCTCTCCATTGACATTTATTAGCATACCAATTCAAGGTTGGAACCTCATTCTGGATTTGGAGATCTTTTGGAAGTCTTTCTTGTTTTTCCATGTCTGTTTCCATTTTCAATGTCTGCACAGATGTTGTTATAATACTGCCTCGTCTCTTCTAACAGCTGTCTGAAACTTTGTTAAGCTTCTTTCTGAGATTTTTGTCTTTCTTGGCTTTGGCTTCTCTTTTATTCTTGGCAATTTCCATGGTTTGTTCTAACATCCCATTTGATTTCTTCTGTTTCTTCATCTTTTCACATTCCTCCTTAACAACTTCTTTAAGTTCATTCCACAGTTCCTCTGGTTCTATGTCAATGAGGACTTCAAAGTGATTCCTGATGTTTTCCTTGAAAATGGTGGGTATATGTTCAGGATCACATCATGGAAACTGCTTGGCTTTCTTCTTCCTCTTTAGCTCAACTTGAAACTTGTGCATGAGCAATTCATGATCTGTTCCACAGTCAGCACCTGGCCATGTCTTTGATGCTATAACTGAGTTTCTCCATCTCCTATTAGCAATTATATAGTCAATTTGATTTCTATCTACTCCATCTAGTGTATGTATAGAAGTGTTATTTTGGTTGTTTGAAGATGATGTTAGCTATGAAGATCTCATTGGAGTAGCAGAAATTGATAAGTCGTTCTCCTGCCTTATGTTGGTTTCCTAAGCTATACAATACACAACATTTTCCTCCTTAACATTTCCAACTTTAGCATTCCAGTCTCCAATCACAAGCAGCACATTTTGCTTGCATGGTCCGTCAATTTCAAATTGAACTTGTTCATAAAACTCATCAACATCTTTTTCTTCTGCATCAGTAGTTGGAGCATAAACCTGGATTATCATCATGTTAAAGGCTTGTCCATGAAGTCTACTTGACATTATTAGGTCATAGATTGCATTGTAGCCAATACTATCCTTGCTATATCCTTTCTAACTATAAAAGTAACACTATTCCTTCTTTGTTTTTCATGTCCTGATTAATAAACAGTGTGATCTTCTGAGTGAAAGTCAGCCCCAGTCCATCTCAGCTCACTGAGTTGTTTCATTTCATTTATCACTGTATTGAGTTTTCCTGTGTTCATGCTTCTTATGTTCCATGTTCCAACTGTTCCCACTTTTAAGTTCTGTTCTGCAGCTTCAGATTTTCTTTTCCTGTATGGCAACATCAGCAACCAATCCTGAAGGTTTTAATCTAGCCATGTCATAAACACCATTAGTACTCTAAAAGATCCTGTTAGCTCTTCAAGGTAATCCAGACAAGAAGCACAACTATGAGTACTAATTCTATCTTTATTGTAAGATTACATTAACAGAATCTTGCAAGTCTGAAAGCATTTCTCTCCTCCTTTACTTTTACTCTCCAGAAAACTAGGGAGCATCCATTCTGAAACACTTCCCACACCCTCTCAATTTCTGTGGGCTGAGACATCTTTTGCATGATGGTTCTGTAGTCTGCAGCCCTCCCTCCTGTCTCCCAAGGTCATTCCCACATACCATTACAGATCCTCAGTCTTCCTCAGTAACATGTTGAGTGCCATGTGACCTAAGAGGCTATCATCTGGCACTATATCATCAATCATTTTATATTTTCTATCCATGTGGTTTTCTTGATAAAAATACAGGAGTGATTTACCACTGCCTTTCCCCCACAGTAAGAATCAATGACTTTGCCATTGTCACTAAGGTGGTCATTCACCTCCAGCATCTTCCTATATTGCTGCTGCCCAGTAAAGGTGTCAACTTGCTTTACTTTCACACCTTGGATGACCCTGCTGGGAATATATAGGCATACACTCTTTGCTAGACATTCTTTGCTCGTCCCTCCCAGGAATACCCCCACTACCACAGGAAGGCAGTACAGGAGGATTTGGGGCAGGAGGATGTCGTCAGTTCATACACATTTATTAAATAGTTAATCTAAAATGGGAGGAAGTTTTTGCATTCATGTCAAAGGAATAAACAGCTGAGTGTTTTCTGCATATATCTTCACTCATTCATTGACTATGAGCCAAACAACGTATAACATTAAAAAAAAAAAAACCTTCCATGGTATCATTCTCCTACCTGAGAAAGCGGGGGGGGGGGGGGGGGAACAAACTATTTTAATACTTAATGCACATCAATAGGTTGTACATAATCGTATGTTCTGGCTTTTGGAAGATCTGTAACAGTACTCTTAAAATTATTCTCCCTTATTAAAAGAACTGGATGACTCAGCAGTGACCTATATGATGCCCATTCAAGAAGTCAGTGCATTGGTAAAATGAAAGAAATAAGAGGAATAAAAAAGACAATCTTTGTTAGACTTAACATACTGAATTACTAAGCCCAGCTGAAAATACCTTAATTTTTCTGAAATTATGCATAACAGAGAAAGATATACCAATTTATGCCCCTTCAGCATACCAGAAACCTCAAGAATGGGAGTGGATGGACTCCTGAAACCAGCAGTTGCTCAACAATCTCCTGGGACTTTTGACCATTGCCAAATTTCAAACTGTCTGGGGGTTTTTGCCACCTTTTGATACTTTTCTTGAGAGAGGGAATACAAACAATAACACCTGCAGATGACATATCTCATCAATACCTTGGGAAGTGACCATGGTTTTTTGCTGTTAGGCTGTTATTTATTTTTCCTCCTCTCTTAGCAGAAGTTATATTAGGTAGCTGGTGTTGTTCTCTTTATCTTAATGGCTACAAGTAGGAATACAGACAGATGGCAAGCAGAAGTGACTAACAATAACCATGATGCAATCCGCAGAGCTAACTAAGTAACTTCTTCTAAGTTCAAGTGCAGACAAACACATACATTGCTTCAGCTGGCTAAATAACTCTTTCTGCACAGGTGCAAAGGGAAAAGGGGACCCGCACCACTAACTCCTTTCCAATCTTCTCTGGTGCCAATACAATGTTAACTAGTGAAAGTTTCCTCCTCTGACTTGTTTCATGAAAAGTGGGGCTATGTAGAGTTCATAAGTTTTGAGAATTACTATAAACCTGCTTCTGATTGAGAGCTAAGGCTCTAAATCTTAAAAATATCTTGACATTTCTTCTTCTATAAATTTAAGTCACTGATGCTATGTAAGTTTTTCTCAGAACCTTAAACATCTAATAATTTTAAATGGATAAATTTTAAATTTATCCATTTAAAATTATTAGAATTTAAAACTCCTTGGGTATTTAGAATGTCCTAACTAAATATTTAATATAAAAATATAAGCCATTAATATCCATTCAGTACGCTGGGCGGAGGGAATCCAACAAATCAGCTGACTCGAGTTCTATGGAATCAAAAGAAAGCATCTGTCACTGACAGATATTTTGTATAGGGACAGTTATTACATTTCTGGGGCAAACTCTATGTCTTGAGCTGTATATTACAAACAGAGGTTACAAGGAGGGACTCATTCTTCTTGATCTATTGATTTGCTCAGTACATTATGCATTAGTAAAATGTTCAGAACTGCAGATAGTATGTGTTTTAAGGGAAGAGCAGTCTTTAAAAGGTCAAAAAAGCAATTGAGAGGTAATACAATTGTGTGCAATTATATTAAAGAGCAGAGTTATTCAGCTTGTTTCATCTGGTGATTAGCTACTGAACTGTCTATTTATCTGAGCTGGAGTTGATTCAGTTATGTTAATACTGAAAATGAGAATTTTAGTTCAGTTCTGCTTTGTTACCTAAAGTTCAAGGCATTTCCATTTTTACAAGCAAGCCATTTCAAAGTCAAAGAACCTTTTAAAGATTAGAAACTCCCAGCTATATTGTTTTGTACAATACACTGAAATGGATATGACACCTAAAATAGTAAATAGTTTTTAGGTGGTGGTGGTGGTGATGGCGATGATGGAGGACGAGGAGAAAAACAAGAAGATTGTTTCTATAATAATATTAGCACTTAGTAATAAGTGCATTTGAATATACTTAGCATTTGAATATACTTAGAACAATGGTTCTTAAACTGGGGATAATTACCCTCAAGGGGGAATTGAGGCATATCCTGGGGTTAATGGAGCAATTTGTAATTGCTTATTTGTGAGTTGAGGGTCCAGTTTGGGATGGACACTGCTGAGATGTTTGCGTAAAACAACAGAGTCTAACTGGCTGGTTGTTTTTTTGTTTTTGGTAAATTGGGGGGGTAATTATCTTGTACAATATATGTTTACAGTAATGTCCTTGGACAGATCAGCAATTTTGTTCCCATATTTCAAATGGCATCCCAAGGCAGATAAGTATTTACCCACTTCATACCACTTTATAAATTAAAGGTAGAGTTGAACCAGAAATCTCTTGAAACAATTTGCAGTACAAACTTACACGTTTACATCATATTGGATAAAAATGCCTTATTGAAATTTGAATTTGAAAGATCCCATCTAAATTCTTAAATATATAGACAGATTTGTACTGTACTGTAGTCTTAAACACACTCAACTGAGAATAAAGCCTATTAAACACCGTGGGATTTAGTTTTGAGTAAATGCATGTATTGAGTGGCACAGTTAATGTTGTTGTTACTTTGTATCCCCAGGATCCCATGAGATTAAATGGATTGCAATGCCTTTTCTACCTCCTCTACTTGAGGAGTTTGGGGACAGGGGGGAGTCATTCTCAAACTTAATTTTGGAGAAAAAAAAATGAAAAAATTGCACCACCAAAAAACTCACACCCTGGAACATAGCCTCGTCTTTCACTGGCTCTGTTAAACCTGGAGAATGATTCATGAATGTCCTGCATGCACTCTACTAAAATGTGCAATGCAGCAAAGTAAATGTAGCAGTTATTTACAAGATAGTGTTGTTTATTGATTTGTTCAACCTGCACATCATCATATCTGTTCCAATGTACATCCAGAGTTCTTATATAATCTGTCTCTTCTATTTGCTTCCAGGGGGATGACAAGTTGTATGAGCACAGCAGTATATGAAGGAACTTTCACTCACAACAAATTAATTTAAGAAAGTTCATGGGAAGAAGAGCTTTCTACAAGTGGTGGCGTCCCTATAGCCACAAGAGATCCATTAGATGGGCGAATTCTTTTACCTAGTTTTTCATGTCCTATTTTCTTTTCTTTCATTCTATTTATAAACCGTTCAGTGTGGCCTTCCATTCATTTTGCAAAACGTTCTTCCAAAATGACAGAACGTAGTCACTTTAGGTTCAAATGTTCTTTTAAAAATTGTCATAAATTAGTCCTGTTTCCTGAAAGAGTTTGAACACTTTGGTGATTGAAGTGATTCTTTTGCTGTTCCTTTTTTTCAAAGTGAATCTCACCCAGATATTAAGCAAACCCTGAATGATTTATGCATCCCATCAGAACTGTCTGAAGTTGATGATCTTGCATATTTTCCAAAAAGAAACAAAACATTGTTTCAGCTGAGGTTGGTTTTCAGCTTGAAAACCCATTTGAAAGCCAGATGCACAGCGATTAAGACTCTCCTTGCAAGAGTTGAAAAGGTATTGGGTAAATTGATTGGCACTCTTCCAATTTACAAACTCAGGTATTGTCTTGCATTCATAATATTGTCTTAGACGTCTTTGACACACACTGATGCTGTTCAAACCAAGCACTCACCACACATATAGGAGTCTGGCTGAAGGACCACACACATGGTTTCATTTTTTTACCTTTCCTTCTACCCTTCTACAGCCCTCACACCACATCAAACTCTGATCCAGTCAGAAAAGGAAAATCAGCAACTCCATCTCCAATGAGCAGAAGCATTTCTTCACTCATACAAGGGGTAAAAAGTCTTTGGATCTCTGCCTGAAATGGATCATACACTGCAGTATTTTCTCCTGAAAGTCAGGTTTTGAAGCTCAATTTTTTATGGCAAATTGTGTCTTCAAAAACCCCATCCAGCATTTGCAAATCATCTGATTATCTGGTTGGACCACTGGCAGGGGCTGTTACTGGGCACCCGCTAAAGGTCCACAGTCCAGCAAAGGTCCACGGACGAGTCCTGGAGTTTGCAGGTATTATATTCTTTTTTGTTTGTTTGTTTTTCTTTCTTTTTCTGTTCTCCCTGATTATGCAAGCAGTGACAAAAGAAAGGGAAAAGAGCAGTAGGCTCCAATTGCCATACTTGTTTCCTCATTCTGAGGAGATTGGGCTCATAGAGAGAGGAAAAACAAATGGACAACCACAACAAGAATAGCATGGCTTTCCACCTGTACAACAAGAAGCCAGCTAAATGGGGCAATCCTTCTGTAAGTTGGAGTCATACTTTGTAGGAAAAAAATCCTTTCTTGCATGACACCCATCTTGGGCCATCGTCCTTATCTGCTCTGAAGACAAGGAACATGAGAAGGAAGAACCTTGAGGTTAGGAAGAACCCTAACCCATTTTCAGTCAACACCCAGATTGCAGGCTCAGGTGACTTAGGGTTGATCTGCACTTCAGCATGAGGACAAACCACCTTTCAAGAGGGCAAGAATGCATGACATGGTGCTCAGTCCACCTGTAGCCTGCTGGGAAGGTGACGTCCACATATGTTTTCTTGTTCTATGCCAAAGTAGTGCTTTTCCCCTCCCTGGGGCAAGCAGGGCTCTCCAGTCTACATCCAGTCTGTCTTATACAAAACCTTCCATTCTAATTGGCTGAGGTTTGCTCTGGAGACCTTACTTCACAGGCCCCATTCTTTGCTTTTGATGGCCTTTTTGTGCTGGGCAGCCTGCCATGAAAGGCTGGCCCTTTTGTGTGTGTGTGTGTGTGTGTGTGTGTGTGTGTGTTTTGGTGGGGGGGAGGGCAGGTAGTGAAATGCCTACAAATTCTTTTTTTTTCTTTTAATTGGATGGAATTAACAACAATTCTGCCAAGTTTCCTCTTCTAGCCCAGCTCACAGGAGAAATTTTTCAGCAGTTCTCAAAAGAAATGTCCACAGAAGGGAAAGTGATTGGCACTTATTTTTCTGGCATGGATGGGAGGGGCTAAAGGAAGCTGGGGAATCCACCAGTCAGTGTGGCCAAAGTAGAGCCACAGTTATTTATTAGGATTATATCCTGTCTTTTCTACAGGAGCTCAAGGCAGCGTACATAATGCTCCATCATCCTTCCCCACAACAACTACCCAGTGAGGTAGGTTTGGCTGAGAGAGAATGAATGGCCCAAAGGGTAGGGTAGAACCCAGGTCTCCCTGCTCGTAGCCTAGCACTTTAACCACTATACCACATTAGCTCTGCAGTCCTGGTTAAAATCCAGAAAAAGAAATCTGTTAAGCAGGTTTATCTCCAGCTGGTCTGTGGTGGGAGTCCAGCAGCTGAAGGCTGCAGTGGAGAAGAGCCTTTAGTCACAATTATGGTAAGATGTGTTATACCTTTATGCACTAGTGTGTCACTTTTGTCCCTGGTTTAGTACTGTATTTTGGGGCAGTGTGTACATGGCTTTCCTTCCCACTTCTCTCTTCAGAAAAATAAAATTTTGGAAGGAAGATTTGGTAGTGCTTTTTGGAGATTTTAGGGTGTTTCCAGTCAGTACAGACTTTCTTCCAGAGAAGGCCAGCAGAGAGGGCACCTGTATTCTCAGGTTGGTCAGGTATGGATGCTTTGATGGGTGTTGGGTGTCTTCCATGACTGAAGTTCCTGGAACTTCAACCCCATCTTCACAGAATAATAATAGTCCTAAACTTGGTATATTCCCTCCAATTCAATTGTCACCCAGAGAATATATCAACCAATTGGAATGAACTTCACAAATATTCCATTGTGTGTTTATCCTGAAAAATAACACTGCATATGTGTGCCATTCTATCCATTTAATACTAACAACAACAAGTTTCTGGCTATTCTAAACATCCTAAATGTGGACAATCCTTAGAACTAGTGAACTTACAGAAATGCTAACATTAATTGTCCAGATTCCACAAAGGTATTAATACAGGTTTATGCATGTATAAATGTACATCTGAATCTGCAATATGAAGGCCATCCTTTCCATCCGGTTGACTGAGGGGATAGATGTCTCATGGGTATGGAATACACATTCCAATGAAGAAGCCTGACATGTTGGAGAAGACTAATCGTACGTGGTTGAAGCTGGATTGTAACCAAATTCTTTAAGAGATTCACACAGTAACAGTTATGAAAGTAAGAGATGAGCTTTGTAAGTGACACACAGCTAACACCAGTGCTTTATTTTCAACATCAGTATCCTTGATTGGCACATACACCAAGGCAGAGTCTTGCACCTCAACCATCAGTCATAGATTTTCCTCCCCCAAACTGAGAAATCATTCATCTCTTTGGTGTGAAAACAAATTCTCCCAGTGTGGCTACAAGCTGAGCTAACATAGAAAACATTTCCTAGCAGTGCCTGCAGAGGATGGGCTTTGTCCCTGGACATTGTATTTCATTCCAGTTGAGAGCTGTGAAATCAGGCTGAGGCTGGGAATCCCACCCTCCCCCGGTATGAAGGAAGTGGTGATGAAAGCCAAGCATTTAGCTTTGAAGGCAAGGATTATTTCTGAGTGTCAAATGTTTAGCTGTAAAAAAATATAAAACAGCCTTCTCCAACCTGGTGCCCTCCAGATGTGTTGGACTTCCAAGTTCCATAGTCCCAAATCAATGTGGTCAAAGCAGCAATAGAAAACGAGTTTTCTTTTAGGGTCTGCATGACCACAGGATTGGTTGCTTGCTGAGGTTGCTTGCTGAGGTTTATCACATCCCTCAGGTGAGTGGGGACAGAGCCAAAAATGAGGAGGGACCCTCTGTATCTGGGGCCCTTTTTTCATTCTTTTGGGCTTTCATTCTTTCATCCACATCAAGCTCACTAACCCCCCAATAACTGATTTGGCTGTTCAAATGCTCTTATTTTGGGACCATTTTTCTTAAGATTCAGTCTAGTTTCCTGTAACTTAAAATCCATTTGTTCTGTGACCTGCCCTCTGGTCACAGAGAAGAAATCTTGGCCTTCTTCTTTGCAATAGCCCTTTAGATACTTGAAGAGGGCTATCACACTGTCTCCTGAAGGCTATATCCAGTTCCCTTAGTCTTTCCTCATCCAACCTGCTTCCCAGTCTCTTGATTACAGGGGTGTCATCTAGCTGTTTCAGCCCAGGTCACAGAAGCAGATTCTTAATTTTTCTCTAAGATATATCTCATCTTTTGTCATTCCACAACAAATTAAGGAAAACATATAGTTTTTAAAGTTTTTGCAAAATATATGGTTGAAGATGGATGGGCCGGCTAGAACATTGGCAACAGTAGCAGGAAGACACTGGGAAGATAAGATGGTAGGTTGAAAGGAATATCTGTGACAGCAGCAAGAAGAGACTATGATGATGGGGGGGGGGCTGCATCCTGTTTATTTATTTATTTGAATGTATTAGCTGCCCAGCTTCAATGGACTCTACAGCCTAATTTAAATGACAAGCCTGCTTACTTATCCTCACTGATCCTCTTTGCATCTGTTCCAGGTTCTCTGAATTCTTCTTCAAGTGTGATGCCCCAAAGTAGTCAGAATACATGAGCTGGAGGCAGGGGTGTCTGCAGCGTATTGTCAAAAAAGTCAACGTGTCAACATAAAAAAAAAAGTTTCAATTGCACCCTGATGGCTGTCATACCTGACTTACCCTACAGCCATCCATGGCCAGCCAAAGAGGATAATGACATTATTATTCCCTATGATATGGAAATTATTATTGTACTGGCCAACTACTATTAACATTCCATTAGCCTTTTCTGCAGCCATATTACACCACTGACTTTCCCCCTATCCCATCTTCCTGTCTTGTTGTAGCTGCTTGGTAGTTACTGCTGTCACCATTTCCTTCCCAGGTGATGTCTTTATCTAGCATCCTCCCTCCTAATCATGGTGTGTGGGAAGGATAGGACCATCATGGCCTCACTAACAAATACAAAAGAAAAAAAAATGATGAAGATGAAATAAATTCTCCCACTATTATCTCCCGGGCCTGAAGTGTGAGGTGTGTGACTAGGGAAATCATTCCCTGCTCCATGAGGAGACAGATCCATCTCACAAACAAGACATAAAATTACTTTATTAAAAACATATAATGTAAAAATTCATTTTCTTGCTTTAAGTATTTTTTATTTATTTAAATTTATAGTCTATATTATTAATTATAAATAGTAAGACATTAAATTTATAAATAGTCTATAGTATTAATTATAAATAGTAAGACATTAAATTTATAAATAGTCTATAGTATTAATTATAAATAGTAAGACATTCAGTGGCAAAGGAGATAAACCTCAAGGGCTGCTCAAAACATAGAAAGACAGCTGTGTGTCAGCAGGTCTTTTGGGGGGAGGGATGAAGAAAGCAGCATTGCTTTTGTGCTGATGTGACACAAACTCTGCCCTTTTTGTATGTGCATTGTGATGTTGCTTGCAGGTACAAAAGGGGTATTACTTGCATCATGATGACACATTGTTCCTTTCACACTTTGATGAAATTTTCAGATCCTGCAGATGCCTCTGCAGAAAGTGATTGAAAAGTGATCTCTGAAAGAAAAAAAAGATGAAGGAGTATGCATGGTTTTGAATAGATCAGAAGATGGGGAACTCTGCCATAGAGAGGTTTTAAGTTGAAAAGGAGCACAAAATCTACTGAGCATGTACAGAAAACATAAATATCAGAGAGTCAAATGTAAAGCTCAACACAACTAGACAAATCAAAGATCAAACTCCCAACACAGTACATCATTTGCACTTCTTGCTCCTTTTCTTCCAGATCCCTTGATTTTTCTAGAAGAGGAGATCCCTTTTTCTCTCTAGATCCTTTTTTCTCTCTAGCAGAGGAGGGACTAGGGTGAACTCTTTGGACTATGTGTACAGGTCCCTGCTTCAGTCAGGAAGATCCTCTTTGAGATCGAGGTGTTGCTTCTGTGTCTAGGAAGTAGCGGTCAATTGTGTGAATGCTAGATGACATCACAACAGATGTATATTCATGTTGTTCCAACAGCCCTTTCATACATACTATTCTCAAGCCAGATGTCTTCTATGTTAATCTGTGTATTTGATTGATTTTTCTTAATCTTCAACATTTCTCTCTTTTAAATTTCATTCTGTTATTTTCAGCTGAGCTGTCTCATTTTTCAGAATTATATTGAACTTTGTTCCTGATTTTAGTGTAATTGTCTGTCTAGTTCTGCATCATCTGCAAATCTGGTAAGCATTCCATTCACTTCTTAGTCAAAGTCATTAATAAAAATATTGAAGAGTAACAGGTCCAGGACTGAATCCTGTAGCATCCTACTTGATACTTCTTTCCAGTTTGATGAGGAACCATTGATGAAAACTCTTTGACCATGGTTTTCAAAACAACCATTGCCCCACCAAATAGACCATTCAGCTTATGCTTAACTAGCTTTCTAATTAGGATAAGTATTTTTAAAATATTTTGCTGAAGCCAAGATATTTTTTGTTCACAGCTTTCTGACAATGTGCTAAGACTTGTTCTTAATAAATCCAGGCTGACTTCTAGAATAAGAACTGCAGGGGAAACATCCAAGAGAGAAAGGGATGACTTACTTCTCTTGCCAATTGCCCATTATTGTCTGATATGTTCTGTAGTTTTTATTCAGCAAATGTGATCTTGAACTCAGCAGAGCAAAATGTTGCTGGGAAGCAGCTAGAGAGAAAAAGTAATGAGGAAAGGATTAAACATGGGGATTGTCTTCCAATTATCCTCTGATAATGACTCCCACCTCTTCCTGGCACATCTGAACTCTTATCAGGCATGTTCTTTGGAAAAGGTCATACCATGGAAGATTTAATTATTTGCTTAGCCCTCTTATATAACTAGAAAGCCTTTGTTGCCCCAAATCTGCTAGCCAGTTATTCCAAGTTGCCATTAGTTTGCTCTTGGGATTGGAAATAGTTTACAGTCATTTGGCCAATCATTAGTAAGGTTTTAGCATCTCTGCCACACAAGTACTTCACGTTAACAGAAGTAGTGTTCACACACACTATTAAATTTAAAAAAATAGGCACACAGATTCCAAGCATTCCAAACATTCTGCAAACAGACCATTTTAAACAAACCTAACGGTCCAAAAGACAGGCCAGAACTGGAGACTGTCTACTTCAATTTAAATCTGACCCTGAATTATGTACATGAATTAGTTGAGAGAACTGCAAGAAGATGAATAAACAAACAATAAAAGAAAAATTGGGGTAGAAGAGAAAAAGCTAGACATTTTAAACAATCAGACTCCAGAATTATTCCCAGGCTAATATCCATGCCTAACCAATGCACTTCTCAGAGCACATCAGTGTTCAACACCCAGCCTAGCATAATGTGCTGCGAAGATCCATCCATACAGAGGCCAGGGCTCAGGTGATATATATAGGACTGAGAACAGAACTCAGCCCCCCAAATCAACTTTTAAAATTTTTCCTTTAAAAAATGTATGCGTGTTGTGTTAAGCTAAGCATAATAACAACCATGAAATAATACAAGATTTGTATTGCTGGATATACCAAGTCTTCCTATTCTATTTCCAAAAGAAGCCAGCTAGATAAGCAAGTCAGAGCAAAAGTGATAGAAGCCAGGTAGACCTCAATAACAGGAGCAGTAAATTTCATTCGAGGATTGTGCAGGCAGGAATGGGCATTTTCTGAGAACATTTCTGGGATGTTATTTTTACTAACTCCCCCTTCCCCCACCCAAATAATTTTGAATAATGTCCTTAAATATTCTTTATCATTTCTTCTTAATGTATTGCTCCAGTTGAGTGTTTTTCAAACTTCAGAACAAGCATGTTGGCTGGGGAATTCTGGTTGTTGAAGTCCACACATCTAAAAGTTACCAAGTTTGAAAAACGCTGCCTTAGTAGAATCAATTTTCCTTCCTTGGGCCATATGTATAAAATTACTGTTCCCGTTTCCTTTATATGCAGGGTAGGTGCAGGACTTCTTCCGATAGTTAGAACAGATCTCTTGTTGAAACTGAGCAGTCCTCTCCACTGATACTTGGATAGACGCCTAGGAATCACGAGCAAGTGATCTTGTATCTCCCTCCAGATAGGTTAGGATTGCAATTCCCAGAATTCTCAGCCTACATGGTCATCTAGCCATGAACTGCTGCAAGTTGCATAAAATACAAAAGAGCTAGCCAACTTTGATTACTACCTTGACTTGGATGTGAATATTTTTAAAACTGCTTCTTGCCAGTATGCCTTCATAAGTTTAGGAAAACCAGGGTCTAGATAAATGAAACAGAGAATTTCTGCATGATAACTGAAGTAGACTGCTTGTTATCTCTAAATACTTCTTCAAACATCCAGTTTCAAATGGATCAGAGAACCTATGTGATTCCAGTTCTGGATAAAATTCTGTTTTAAGGCTGAAATCTTAGAACTTATTTTGGGCTATTTAGCCTTTCAGATATGACCCGAATGCTTCCTGTTTCAGCAGAGTAAACCATCCACCTCTATTAAATGAGAAAAATATCCATGACTAATCTTACAGTTGTTTAATTTTAATTATTTCCAACCTGTCTACCATTAGTTCAGTTTGCCTGAATCTCTTGATCAAATTTACATCCATATTGAAAGGGATTTTAGGAATAATGTGCATCTTTCCTATATTGGAAAGTGCTAGACCAAGTCAATATACAGAAAAGCTTGCCCCATCCTTTTCCTTGAAACTCTTCTTCAATTTAACCCAATTTTCTAAGTCATTTAGAGGCCTTTAAACAAAATGAAATCCTAATGATGTTGCTGCCATGAATAATTAATTGTATTTGCACAATCTCTCAAACAAAATCTATTTTCATTAGATTAGAGGTTCTCTCAAGACTCAAGAGTTCATGATGGCATTTCTATACCCTTCTTTTCTCTTACATTTCTTTATCTATTCTTTTCCATGTCTATAATCAAGGCTTCCATCATTTCTACAATTGCCCTAAATCATTTGCATTGCCTAGCTTGGAAGTCTTTAGAAATGGATGTTTAATTAAAATGAACTCCTGCCTTGCCAAAAATAGCTGCACTTTTTAAAGGTAAAGGTTCCATAACTGCCAATCAGCATAAACAGATGAACATATATCATAGTTATTTAAATAACTAATAATACCAAATAAACATGGTATTATTTATTGCAAACATCCCAGAATCAATATGGAAATTTGATGTTTCTGGTTTGGAAATTTGGCTGTACACAGAGCAAAAGTTTGTAAACTAAGTATTAGAAGAATGACTGATTCCTTCAAGCTAAAACTAGATAGGTTGCTTCTGAACAAAAACTAAATTAGTAACACTCCTGGAAATTATTGGTTCCTAAGAAACTTGGTGGACTCAAAAGGAAGAAAAAGACCCTGCAAATTTGCCTTGTACTTTCTTGCAGAATTGAAAATCAAACTGACATTTTAGTTTCTTCTGTAACAATGTATGAACACTAGAAAAAGATCAAAAGAAAAAGGCAACAATAAGGAAAAATGGTCATAATCATTGTTAAATGCTGTACTGTAGTTTGGATGCAATAAAATGGTAATGATGTCCCATCTTGTCATCGTAGGGAAACTGAACTTATTTTGTAGGATCATATCTTTTTATATATACCATTCAGTAAAGGAAAATTCAATGGTAGATTATTGAACACAATTCAAAGCACACACTGTAATAAATGTCCCAGTAAGTTATGTTTTCCAGCTAATTCTTTAACACATCAGAAGTTATTAAATTTCACTAAAAAGCAGAGAGAATTAGATCAAGTAAAAGGTGAAGTACCCATTTATTCTTCCTAATGGAAGATTGAGCAACCTAATGAAAATGAGTGGAAAATACAAGAGGAAAGTTTGCAATAGAAAACCGGCCCTCACTCTTTGCCTGCACTATGATTAAAGTGGCAAATATGGTTTGTAGTCAGATCAGCACCCACGAATTTCATTGCATTGATCCTTCTGAAGATCAAATTAACTTTTGATACCACCCCTGCAGAATACCAAACATGTATACAGAACAAAGTGTTCTTTTGGATTTATTTTTTCAAGCTGCAACACTATACTGTAATAGTAACACATTTATCTTTCATACCATTTACGTTGTCACTGCATTGGAGGAGAAGAGGCATATGTTCCCTATCCCTATCACTGGAAAGAACACCAATAATGAGGGATAGAAAAAGTCACTGATCCACATACAAAGTGAAGAAAGAAGACAGAGTTCTATTTAACTGAATATTCTTGTGTAGGCAGGAATGATCAAAGATCATTGAACAACTCAAGCATGAGATCAAAACCTATATTTAATGCAATTCAACTTCATTAAAAAGATTAATAATACCCCTCATTGATAGTCACATACAATCCCTTATATTGGAGCAGAGATTTTCATGCAGAGTATGGTAGATTTCTTCAGAGGTCAAGGCAGTGCATCTGTGGCCTCAACAGTCTTTGCTGGTGCGGGTCTTTCTGGGATTCATCCAAGTCATATCACAAATATTTTGTAATGTAGTCTTTGTCTTAAGCTAAAACAAAGTTACAAAATACTTGTGATATAAGCCATTCTCCTAGAGGTCTTAGTGTTCTTATTATCTCTCTGCAGGCAACCTAAACCCTTCCTATCAGTTCTGTTTTTTATCTTTCTAACCAACCATATTTCTCTACGCTGTTTGTTTGCAGCTTTCTGTTTTCACTCTTGCCCATTTTTCTGCATTCTGTACATTTTCCATCCGTACCTTTAAAAAGGTTACATTGATTTCAGGTACCAGTTATGATCAATATTTTGTAATCAATGATAGAGATGTTATGGTAATAATAGAAAAGATCTGTGATTACAGGAATTGGAAGAAACCAAACAGCTACACAAATACATTAAAAAGTATTGTATAGTTGATTCACTCTACAACTGGACAGGATTAACTCTTAGATCCTTGCCATGATGAAGGAAAGGTGGAGAAATCTTCCTTTTCATATACACATTCACATTACCCACACAGCTCAAGAAAATGAAACAAAGCCCAATTTCCCATATTTAAGAATCTTTTCATTTAGGAGCAAAAGGATATTTAATCTACTTCAACTGACTTGCCTAGGAAAGCCCAGAAAATAAGCAAAACCATGGCTGTTTAAAATTTAAGTTGAAAATGTAGACACTGAGCAACATATCTCATTTCTTTTCTAATGCCTCCATCTTTAAGCCTGTGTACTGTTTCCCAGTCTTTATAAAGATTACCCACAAAAGGAATCTTCCAAATAGAGTTGAAACATAGTTTTTAGTTAGCAATCCATATGCCTATTGCACCATCTAGTGGGATATATGATGACAATATAAATATGACAGGAAATCCCAGTAAGAGGATGAAGCTTCTTTTTTAAAGAAGTGGAAGTAGCATTACTTGCTATAGGGTCAATACTTTCTATCTCCACTGCCAGTATTCAAATGTGTACCTTCAAAGATACTGTTAGTCTAGGATTCAGACATATACAGTATTTGTTTCCCACTCCTCACTCATGATTAATAGAAAGCCAGAGAGTAATTTAGATCAAGGAAAATTTAAAACAGTAATTTTAAATTACTGAATTACTGCCCTGAATCAGATTAGCAGTTCACCATAGCTGAGGAAGAGGAGGAGGGAGAGGGAGAGGGAGAGGGAGAAGAAGAAGAAGAAGAAGAAGAAGAAGAAGAAGAAGAAGAAGAAGAAGAAGAAGAAGAAGAAGAAGAAGAAGAAGAAGAAGAAGAAGAAGAAGAAGAAGAAGAAGAAGGAGAAACAACAACACACATGCTGTTCTGGGATCTTCCAAATCACATGTCATTTCTCTTATATTTTAGTGCAAGCTGAAAATGATCCAAAGGAGACTCACACATTAGTTGGTAGCATACATCATAGATTTTTTTCTATCATTTTCCATATGTTTTGTTTCATTCAGAAAAAAAAACCCACTTATATTTGCAAAATCATATAGGCTTGATAAATGTTAAGAATGTTTACCATAAATTTACCCAGAACAGAAGGTAATCTCACTATAATTTCTGAAGTTCTCTCTTAATTCCTTCTTTATTCTTTATTCTTTCCAATCCAGCAGGACATCAGAAAGAAATTATGTATAGGTGTGTGAGATTCTGCTGTTTACCCATCTTTCTATCAGCAGAGTAAGGGACCACCTCTCCCTGTGTAATGGTGCGTGGGAATGACTGTGGGGAACAGGAGGTAGAGCCATAGCATAGACAATGGTCTGATAAATGATATCTGAGTCCAAAGGAGGGGTAGGACTGGAGAAAATATCTTAGAAGGGACCCTCCTTAGTTTTCAGGAGAGTAAAATAAGGGAGGGGAGAGGTACTTTCAGACTTCTGTTACTGTAACTTTACAATAAAAGTAGTGTTAGTACTCATGGTTGATACTTGTCTGGATTACTTCAAAGGGCTGACACCCTGATTACATCTACCTGTCCCATCAGATCTGGCAGGAGAGGCATGTTATGGGTCCCATCTACTAAGGAATGTCATCTGGCAAAACCCAGGAAGAAAGCTTTTTCTACTGTGGTGCCCACCCTTTGGAACATCATCCCCCCAGAACTTAAATTGCCCCCTATCCTTCTGGCCTTTAGGAAGGGCCTGAAAACATGGCTGTGCCACCGTGCTTGGGGCTCCAGCAGTAGTGGTGAGCCTTTTCAAAGGCTATACTGAATGAGTTGTTTTGCTTGTATTCTCCTGCTGACTGTGATTATGTTTATGTTGAGTTGAGTTTTTAACAGTGGTTTTTATATGATTGTATGTTTCTTATTTTTATTCATATTTTTATTGCTCTTGTTTTTTATTGTTGTAAGCCCAGAGTCACATATGTGAGATGGGCAGCTATAAAAAAAATAAAATATATAAATAAATAAAATAAAGTTACTCTTCAGAACCAGAACAAAATGGGACCATATCTGGTGTGGTGGGAAATTGAGTTTCAAAATGGGCTGGATATGGTTTGGGGCTACAGACCATAAACAAAGAAAGAAATTCAGAAAAAAAATCCCCAATGCATCCCCCTGGGAGAGAGGGCTGGGCAGTGCCTTGGAGGGCTGCCAATTGCTTCGTTCCTATGTGCCCCATCCTTCCCGTCTCTTGATCACATGACCCAGAGTTCTGCTGCTATTAAGGGGCTGGAAAGCATTTCAGAAGCCTTGTTCTACATGGTTTCCCTGAGTTGTTAATAATCGGTGATACTCAAGACTGTTTTTCAGTCTTCTTGTACAGAATTGGCTGGCTGGGGAATTCTGGGAGTTGAAGTCCACCCTTCTTAAAGTTGCTAAGGTTGACAAACACTGGGTTAGACTAAGGATAGATTCCAAGTTTCATAAACTCTAAATGATACAGTCATTGACCTTGCAGACTGGGGGTGATTGTGGGTATTGTTTTAGTGAAGGCTGTTGCAGAACCTCTTTCCTTATCATAAGCAGATGTCTCAGTTTCTCAAACATCTTTTTTGAAAATGTTGTTCGGATAAAGTATCTGCCCTATGTCTTCTGTAGTTAAGGTACAGGCAGGTTATTTATTTGTTTATTTATTTGCATCTGACTCTTTAAATATTTATTTAGCACTTCAATACCCATTTAATCCTTTTGTTGTCTAATAGTCCACCCACCTCCTTACCCTTCTTCTTCCTTCTGATGTACTGAAGAGGTTTTAAATCATTCTTATTTTTAACATGCCCCAAATCCCCCCCCCCAACAGACATGGTTTAATCCATTGTTGTCCCACCTGTGGTTCTTTTAAGCTCTTTAAACACCATTTGTTAATTGCTGCACTATTCCCTTGCAGCTAAGTGTTACCTCACCTGAACTACGTGAGACATGCCACTGGAGGTTTCATTATTATGATCCTGAGTGCTGCATGCCCTAAACACTCTAGGCAGATTTGACTTTTGTGCATTTATTTGTACTAATCCGTTTTAGAGATTTTTTCTCCTTTGAAGTCAAACGTGATGACTGCCTTGAATATCTTTGACATTTCTTTACTGTACTTATATATACACTTTAATAGCAATATAGTCATTTCCCCAAGCAGCTTAACAACCCACACAGTTTGCAGTCTCAGTCACCCCTTACAACTGAGTCCAGGATTACATCCTTTTTGGTCACTTGTGTGGTTCATTGCTGTAGAACTGTATCATTCACTACATCTTTGTTATGATTAGAACACAAGCTCTGTGAGAGTAACTGAATAATCCATTACTAATACATTTCTCTCGTTATCTGTCTCAGTGCCACCATGAGTACAGGTAGTCCCCAGTTTAATAACGAGTTCCATTCCCAAAGTCTGTCCTTAAGTCGAATTTGTAAGTCAGAACAGTATTGTATTGTATAGTGAGTAGTATTGTGTAATTAACTCGAACCATTGTGTATTTAACTCGCATTATTGTGTATTTAATTTGAATTTTGCTACAATAGGCTCTGTTGTTAATTATGGGTCATCCGTAACCCAGGGACTACCTGTACTTAGCCAAAGGGCAATAGCATTTCCCCATTACAAAATTATTTCTAGGGATTCATATAGCAGTTATGTGAAGAAGTCTGCCCTTCTGAAGTTTATTTCTTTGACACAGTACTTTCTTTGATGTACAGAACAATTAGACATATTTCCCTATTCATCCTATGTACTTCAAAATAATTGTATCATACAGGTATCCTCAGGTTATGACCACTCATTCAGCAACCATTCAAAGTTTCAATGACACTGAATAAAGGGGACTTATGACTGGTCCTTGAAGTTGTGGCTGTTGCAGCTTCCCCATGGTCACATGATCATGATTTGGGCGCTTGGTAACTGGCTTGCAATTACGATGGTTGCAGCATCCTGTGATCACGTGATCACCATTTATGATCTTCCCTGCCGGCTTCCTACAAGCAAAGTCAATGGGGAAGCTGGGAGGTCACAAGTCGTTCCCACTCCCGCTGCTTTTTTGCCTGCCCACCCACCCATGCTCCATAGCACTTACCCACCTGTAGCGCTCACCCTCCAGCCTGCTTGCCTGGGACTCCCACCTCTTCCCATGTCATGGTCATGTGAGGTCCTTGCTTAACAACCCATGCGGTCCTGGGGTTACAACAGCAACCGGGACTGTGATGCAGGCATGTGATATCATGCTTTATGACTGCATTGCTTAGTGATGGCAATCCCAGTCCCAACTGCCATCATAACCCAAGGACTACCTTTTCTCATCTTTGACATTCTATCAGATTTCTATGATGCCTACTATATCTATGTTTCAAAATTAAACATTTCAAGTTTCCAATTTCATCCCACGGGCTCCTACCATTAGCATCTACCATGATAGACTTTCTTCTTTTTCTAAGCTGTAAATACAGAGTAAAACATAGCAATCAATTTCTGCTTGGTTAAGTCAGGATACTCTCATTCCCTATAGAAGATTCAATCCAAACTGGAAACTCCCAAGAATTTTCAAAACTGATTATCTGCCATCTTTTAAATATTAGAATACCAGCACTCTAGTTCTCTGTTAGTTTCAGTGGAGGCTGTCCCTTTGTAGACTCAAGTCACCAGTAAAAACATGATAATCTGCAATTACTAGAGAGCATGATATCATTAGAATAGTAGGCTGTTACTACTGTTCTAATCCAGATTTACTTCTGGACTTAAGTTATAAGTATTTTTATAATACTCAATTGCCAGTTTGTTCTGTGTATATCTAATTAATAACTAGCAAAGGGATAATGCAACCAGGCTAAATTGATTAGAATAACTACTGATTAAACTTGATTTGATGGACTTTTTCATCCATAACTTTCAACTTTGTTCCATTCAAGTTTGATTGGGTTCTGTGAAAAAAAATCTGCTAACTTTTAACTTGTGAAAATGTGAAAGATTCCCTGCTTAATTACTGATCATAATTGATATGGGTAGAAAAATACCTTTTAGGATTCTCTTATATTAATCAGTCACATTAGTGAACAGAACCTACTTCTGCTGTTTGATAAACATGCCAATGGCCCATTTCCAAGTAAGGAAGCCATGAATGATTGACTTTGCCAGAAAATAACTGAAACTAGTGCTACAAGCACAAATGCAGTTGAAAAAGTATAGGTGGTAAGAGTTAATTCCTTAATACCACTTTATTTAGTCATAAAGGTCCTATTGTTTTTAATATTATTCCTTCACTCTAATTATGTTCAAATCAGTAATTGCTATGGCCATTAACTATTTTTTCACAGATAAACTATCCAAACTGTATGCTAGAAAAGGGTTGATTTGCCTCTTGGCCATCAATTTTAGAAGACACTCAAATTCACTTTCAGCAGGCAGTTAAGAGAAAAATTATTTCAAGAATCTAATGGCAACTGCAGTACCAGGGCCAGCTTAATGATTGTCTTGATATTTGTAGTTGTAGCCTAATGGATTAAGTTGCCTTCTAGAGTTAACATTTTAAGAAATATCAGCAATATTAATGTTTCAAAAATATCCAAATGAATTCTCACTTGAGGCATAAATGACCAGGCTCAAATTATCCTACTTTGGACACATTAAGCGAAGACCCAGCTCTCTGGAGAAGGCTCTAATGCTGGGAAAGGTGGAAGGAAAGAGGACAACCTGCAGCAAGGTGGACAGACACAGTTACAGTAGCAGTTAGTGCACATCGGAAGAGCTGAAGGACCAGGTTAGGGACAGATCATCATGGAGAAAATCTATTTGTGTGGTTGCTAAGAGTCAATGACTTGATGGCACATAATCATCATAATAATCATTAATTTGGGGACCTTTATAATGAGTTGTTTTTTTTTACCCGCCAACCATTGAAAGTTCATGAACTCTGCCTAAATACATCACTTATTTCTATCTTTTAAGTTATTCTATGCATTGGTTTTTTAATGTATTTCTGTTGCACCTAGCACTGCTCATTTTGATATATGTAACCTCTGGATCTATTATGTCTGCCCCACCCCCAAATATCTCTATCTATGGCAAATGATAATTGCAGTTCAACACATGTGAAGAACAGCAGTTTAGATGATGCTGCTATAAATAACAGTTAAGATGTATTCAACATTCTTTATGATTGTTTTTATACAGAACAGACATACTGAGCCTTGCTCATGCAAATTAATACTGAAGAGTTCCAGATAAGTTTCCTCATTACTATAGCTTAATTTAAAAACTAATTACATTCATCTGTGTGTCCTGTAACTATTTTTTAAACTTCAGTATGGATTAAATGTTTGTAATGTATTTAGTTGTTATCTATTCTCTTCAAAACGTTGCTTTATTATTGATATCATGAGGTGAGTGGGAAAACCTAGAGAACAGGCCAATAGCATGGCTGAGTTGCTCAAAACTATAAGTCCAATATAGATTTTTGATACACAGTTTTTTTTAAAAAAGAAACAATGACAAAGATTCCAACACAAGTTCTATTTTACTATGAAGGAGCTTATTTCTAATTGGTAATTTAATAACTCTTTAAAGGAAGGACATTGCACCAATTACAGGTTCCTTCCCTTAGTGTTAATACAATTAAAACAAAAACATGGAAGACCAATTTTTTACATTTTTCTTCTTTAAAGAAGAATATTTTTAAAGCATTTAGTAGTCCATTTTGCTTAAAATATTCATTAGCATGAGAAAGCTGAAAGAAAAAAATCACATTTTTGTACAGCATGATCAGAAAATTTACATTATATATATATATTTTTTGCAATTGCACTATATTTAAAATTCTTCCCTCCCAGAGTCAACTTCCACTCCACTTTAAAGCATACTAGTAGTTCCTTCTTTGCTTAGTTGCCAACTTGTGGAGGTCCTTCAGGAATGAGGGATGTAAAGAAAGTGGTGATGAAGGACCACGCAGAAGCCATAAATCCAGGATGCTGTTCTGTATTGACGTCAACAATGTCTTCGCCGCTGTCTTCATCAATACCTTCATCCATGAGACGTTCCTTTATAGAAAAAAAAATCCTAAGTGATTTAATTGCTTTAATGGAATTTGTATTAATGGAATTATTGTAAACTGCAGTTTCTTGGAAAATATGTCCTCTTTCCTATCCAGATACCTAAGTACAATGTATTCATTCCTCTTTGCAAATTTGATAAATTATAGGCAAATCAACACCATGTTATAAATGGTAAAAATTAATAAGAGATTGCAATCCAATATAAATTTACTCAGAAGCTCTGGTTTCAACTAAACTTACTCCCTATTAAGCATGCATAGACTCATAACCTTACTTTTATTTTATTTTAATTTATTTATACATCACATTTATATAGCCACCCATCTCACACGAAGTGACACCGGGCAGCATTCAACAATTAAAAATAAAATAACAAGTGAATAAAAACAGGCATTATAAAAAGATAAAAAGTTATTATTAGAATAAAAACATTATCACAGATTTTTAAAAAGATTTTAAAATATACAAACCCCACGGAGAGAGCAGAATATCAATTACAGTGGAGCCATCTAAGAATGTCTCTGGTTCCCAAAGACCCCCAGCCCTGATGACACAACTGGGTCTTGAGGGATTCCTAAACAACAGCAGGAAAGGGGCGAGTCTAACTTCAACGGGGAGAATGTTCCACAAGGACAGAGCCACAGCAGAGAAGGCCAGCCTACTGGGATCCACCAAATGCAAGTCCCTGGCCAATGGAATGTGTAGCATATCTTCCCTGCCAGATCTAATGGGATGAGCTGTTGTGATCAGGGAAAGGCAGTCTCTCAGATAACCTGGCCCCATGCCATGAAGGGCTTTAAAGGTCAAAACCAGCACCTTGAATTTGACCTGGAAGCAAACTGGCAGCCAATGCAGTTCGCAAAGCAGAGGTGTATTGTGTGCTCTTCTAGAAGCACACATAACTGCCCGTGCTGCCACATTCTACACCAGTTGAAGCTTCTGGATATTCTTCAAGGGCAGCCCCATGTAGAGTGCATTACAGTAGTCTAATATAGAGGTGACTAGGGCATGAGTGACTGTGAGCAGAGCCTCCCATTCCAGGAAAGGGCACAATTGGCACACAACATGGAGTTGTGCAAAGGCCCCCCTAGCCACGACTGCCACCTGCTCTTTGAGCAGGAGTTGCAAGTCTAGGAGGACCTCCAAATTGTGCACTGAGTCTGCCCAGGGCAGTGCCACCCCATCCAGTACCAAAGTAGTCCCAGAACTGGCAGGATCCCGAACCCAATGCCACTCAGTCTTGCCAGGGTTCAGATGAGTTTAAATTTCCTCAATTTAGAGATCAAGTTTCATAAAATAATAATTTTTAAATTTAAAATTAATGGTGTTGCTCAACTCATCTCCTTACCATTTCTTCAAGTCCAGCATTATTTACATTTTGACCATCATGGTTTATATCTGCATTGTTTGCTGCAGGCTGTTGGATTCCTTCTTGTCTGAATGGGAACCACCCAGCTTGGTGCCTTTATAAGACATTGACAAAATTACTAAAAAAAATAATGTATCTTTTTAATCTAAGATGAAATAAAACATGTAAGTCAGGAAATAATATAAAACAACAAATTATAACAGATCAGTTAAGGGTAATATCATTTAACTCACTCTTCCCCAGATGCATTAGGAACACAACTTGTAGAACTCCTCAGCCAGGAACTTACATATTTTTGAATGCAATTGAATGTATTGTGTGTAATTGAACGCATAACTGAAATGGTTCAATTATATATTTTTGAATATATGTAACATGTAAAACATACATGTAGAAGCACTAACATATTCTGTTTTAATTTAGATGAGCACATAACAATCGGTGTAAATATTATGAGTGTTACTGATCAACTTTCACAAATGAAAAATATGCACACTTACTATACAATGGATTAAATCTTAATGTAAACTAAAACGTTCAATTGATTTCAGTGAGTCTAAATTTGACTAAAGTTGTATCAAACCACTATAAAAGATATAAACTGGGTGGTGAGTGAGAGGATTTCACACTCATTTCCAATTGTGAGCTATATGCCACATGCCCATGTACTGGATATGATCTTGCGCTAATAGGATACAGTGGGGGTGGTGCTGGACTAGGTCTAGGGAGACCTAGATCCAAGTCCACTCTTGATTACAGAAGTTCACTGGATGATTTTGAGACAATCATTATGTCTTCACAGGGTGGTTGTTGTAAGAAAATTGGGAAAAGGAATTCCTGGAGGAAAGGCAGTATTTAAATCAAACAAATGAATGTACTAAACCTCATAACCCTTTCTTATCAAAATAAGGAGTAAAAATTTGCTTTTCATGCTATATACATCCTTCAGAAAATTTCTGATGTTGAGTATCCGTTACACAGCTCAATTGTAAATAACCTAGAGGGCTATATATAAAATATTTTCAGAATCCAGAATATACATTCTCTGGGCTGTACTAATGTGAATTTCATACTGAAGATATTAAGTCATCAACTCTGAATGTACAGTTCAAGCGTATCAAACAACTAGTGAGAGCCTGTTTGGTCTAGTGGTTAAGGCACCAGGCTAGAAAGCAGAAGACTGTGAGTTCTAGTCCTGCCTTAGGCATGAAAGCCAGCTGGGTAACTTTGGGCCAATTTCTCTCTCTAGCCTAACTCACTTCACGGGGTTGTTGTTTTGGGGAAAGTAGGAGGAGGAAGACGTATTAGGTATGTTTGTTGCCTTGAGATACAGTGGTACCTCGGGTCACGAACGCTTCTGTTCACGACCAATTCGGGTCACGAACAGCACCGTTCGCAAAATTTTGCTTCCGTTCGCGAACTCCGCATCAGAAGACGAACAGGATCCGTGGCCATTTTCCCTGCTGACACACGTGGTCGTGGCTTCCTGTAGGGAGGGGGACTCTCCCTCCAAACAATAACCGCCTCCCCACCCGCCTTCCTGTCCTCCACGCCTCAAGCAAGGTTAGTGTTCTCTCTCTTCATACTGTACTGTACTGTACTTTGTGTCATATTTTTGTGGTTTAAAAAAAAAATACATATGGTTCAGAACAGATTAACTGTATTTACATTGAACCTTATGGGAAAATTTGATTCAGGTCGTGACTAATTCGGGTCGTGACCAGAGTCGCGGAATGAATTAAGTTCATGACCCAAGGTACCACTGTATTTATAAAAAATAATAAAGACAGTATAATTTTTTTTTTTCAAAAAAAGCAGTTTGTGTCATATGCTTCAACTCCCTGAATAAGACTGATAAATTTCTAATTCTACAGAATTTTAATGAGGAGACATAACTGAGAAATTAAAAAGCATATTCAATATATGACATATAAATATCATATTAAAATATGAACATGATTCTGAATTTTATATAGATAGCATTTCAGATATTAAATAGAAATAAACTTTAAAATAGATTATATAATTAACTCAATGCTTGACAATTATGTACACTAATAGTTAACCTTGGGACTAAGATCAAGGAGATTTTCTGAATTCAATCTATGGATTTCCTAATATATAGCACCAGGAATCTCACCTCAATTATGAACTCACTGGATAGCCTTAGGCAAACTACTCATCCCTCAGACTCTCATGGTCTGTCTTTCCACCGATTGTAAGTGTTACTGAAAGAATTAATTTGATATAATGATGGATAAAATAGTTTTTATTCTGTTCATGACCCATTTCTGTTTTATTTTAAGATAGATATTCCCATCAGCTTGCTCAAATTTTAGAAATGCATTGTAAACTTATATGTTTATATGATCTTTTCAAGGGTTCCTTTTCATGTTTAAATTCCCATTTTTTTACAGATTCTAGCATCACAGAATAGTTAGAAAGGATGCCTTCTGCTATGCGGAATAATCATGAGTCCAAAATGTCCCAGATTTCAGCAAAAATATACATCTTTTCTAGAAAACCATATGAGGAAAAAATCATATCTGATGCTAACAAGGAACTCATCTTTTTAAATATATAATTATCCAGGAAGAGAGGATGCATTGAGATGCACTGGTTTTTCCTTAAGCAATCTCAGGGGTGTTTTAGATGCAGGTGATGGTGCTACACTTTGTAAGTACTCCGAATAGCTAGACCATGTAAAAAAATAAAATAACTGCGACATTCAGACCATTAACAGTAAGCTCCCTAATCATGTGACAGAAAAGTTAATAAATCTGCAGACTAATCCATATATCTATTTCCAAAGTGAGTGCTAGGGAGTGCAAACTGATGAAGTTCACAACAAAATACATAATGTACAAACTCTTCCACTTTCTCCAATTCAGTGTGCTTTAAATTCACAAAAAAAGTATGGATTATATAAATATACCATATTTACTTACAGGTAAACTAGTAACATAGCTCCCATCACCATAACAAAGCGACTGAAGGATGAATAGAAATATACAATACTAAGGAGAATAGCTGCTCTGGAGAATGTGTACATCCAGTCCAGCCAATCTCTATTGAAGTCCTCTTCATTCATGACTGGACCTCCTTGAGCATTCATCTGCACATTCTGGTTTACAGGCCTGTTCTCCTGTGGAGCTACATTTGGAGCTGCTGGGGCCTCATTCACAGGATCATTCTCAGAACTTGTGGGTTGTGGAGTTGGAGGACTGGTAGAGTCAGGATTGAGGGTTGCCTGGGCTGAAACTGCAGCTTGACTGTAACAGAAATAATTAATGGCTTCTCAAAAGCAAGGCATATTAGTTAGCTAACTATATTATACAACAAAACAATTTCATCATGGCACTTGAATTAGCTGCTGTGAGAAGGGCAGCCCTCTCCCTTTAAAGAATTAAGGAAGAGAAGAAAGCACTCTCCCTCGCTGGTAGCTGAAACAGGCATTTTGAAAATAAGAGTCAGCCTGAAGCACAGAAATTATGTATAGGTAGTCCTCAACTTACGACGGAAATTGGGAGCAGCATTTCCATCGCTAAGCAATTGGTTGTGCTTGGGTCTTGACCCTCGCCACACAGGGGTGTGGCAAGGGTCAGAGGGGATGTGCAGGGATGCAAGGGAGGCGTGGCGAGGGTTGGAGAGGGTGCAAGGGAGGCGGTGAGGCTTGGAGAAGGTGCACGAGGGTGCAAGAGAGGCACAGCACAGCTTGGGAGGGTGCGCGAGAGTGCCCAAGGGAAATGTGGCAAGGATTGAGGATGGTGCTCAAGTGGTGGGGGGGTGCAGCAAGGGTCAGAAAGGGTGCATGGGGGTGTGAGGGAGGTGCAGTGAGGGTCAGGGACGGTGCATGAGGGTGCATGGAAGCTATGGCAAGGTTCAGGGAGGGTGCATGGGAGTGTCCAAGGGACTACTGTGGCACAAGCACAGAGGGGCTGAGGAAGAATGCACAGGTGGGGGAGACTTACTTCAGTGACTTGTGACCTTCCCTGCCAGCTTCCCCACTGACTTCACGGGGAAGTCCTCAGAGAAGGTTGCAAATGGTGATCACGTGATCGCAGGGCCCTACAACCAGTTGTAAGTGCAAGCTGGTTGGCAACTGCCCAGATCGCACTCATGTGACAGCAGGGGTGCTGGGACAGCTGAAACTCCAAGGACCAGTCTTAACCACCATTCATTCAGCACCATTGTAACTTCAAATGGTCACTGAATGAATAGTTGTAAGTCGAGGACTACCAGAAGTGCTTCTTTAAGCCTGGCCCCTGTTTTTTTCCTCTCTCATATGAAACTGCTCTTCAGGGGGTCTCAGGTTTATAAAAGGATTTGTACTGTACATAAGTTTTCTCTCTTCTGTGTTTCTCTGCTTTCAAAAAATAAGCTTGCTTTTACAGGTACCATCTACTCTAAATGAATTATCAGAAAATTCTGTGGCCTGATTTTCATCCTATACTTGTTCACCATGACATGTATCTTCATCTTTTTGTAGTGCATTTGAGGGAAGAAAAATGTTCTTTATGTGGCAAGAAGATTAGTGAAGAGGGAATGGTTGCATAAAAAAATTCCTCAGAGGGTTTGGGGTTATTAGTAATTAGTTAGTACTACATACCTCCCAAATCAAGGGAATATGCTTATTTTTTTCTTCAATCATCAACTGAATTATTGTGAATAAGATTAATCATGCCACATATATGATAAATTTCATAGCATTTATAGTAGATTGATTTCCCCTTTGACACAGCTGTCCTGCTAAGATAGATTCTTACATAAAAAGAAACTGAAAATATAGAATTGTTTCTTGACATAGGGGTTTTCCATTTTTCCAATAAAATTTATCCCAAAATGCAGTCTAGGCGATGGAAATGTTCATTTTGTAATTACTTTTCTCCAAAACAAAGCACTTGTCTGAGTCAGCCACCAAAACAAAAACTATCCTTAAATAAGCAATTTTTATAACTCCACAATTCTAGTACATGTTTTAACAAATCTATATTTTTATTTCAGAATTGGTTTGTTAAAACTAAGCTACAAAAAAATCAATCTAGACTCTGCCTTAGTTACCAATCTTCCATCTTAGTACTAATTAAAATCATGCTATATTTATACTTACTATTGCATATAATACTGACGTGCATACATTTGTTGCCACCATAACATCTGCAGAGGGCTGAAAGTAGGATAGATTGGAAAACCAGCTGACATTCCTTGCCCAGGAAACTGATTATCTAAGTTGCTACAAAAAAATTAAAGCTAATTATATCCCATTATTTTATGTAGCAGAGGTACATATAGTTAAAATAGTGCCATCAAATCTGAGCTGCAGAAATTCAGAAGATCACTAAAGAGTTAGCATTTCTGTATCTCTTTGCTTCCCTCTAGTACTAGTTTGGATTTTTGCAGCCCATATCTAGTAGCCATGAAGCTAAAATATTTATTTCAAAAAAATGTATATGGCCCTATCACAGAATCTAGGCAGTTCATAACTGATAAAACATACAACAAAAATGGAACAATAACTGATTCAGCATTTTTTGCCCAAAAAGTAAATATAAACAACAACCTTATTTTAGGATACTTCTTACATAGAAAAGCATTAAAAAGAACAAAGTATTACATATTATGATGATGATATTATTTCATCATCCCCCATAGTTTACTGTTTACAAATTTAATTCCCAGTGTTTGGCAAACATGTAGAAGTGAAAGACTGCAATGAGTTCAAAAGAACTTTCTATAGAAAAGTCAATATGGATTCTGGAGGATAAAATGTTGGCACATTCACTAATTGCTACACTCCCTTCAAACCAAAAGTTTCAACTGTCACTTTAAGAAGTGATGGCTAAGCCTGCTTTTTCCTTCTCTCCTCCACCTTTTTCCACAAGTGTCATGTTTTTTAAGTGGAAAGCTAGGAGGCAGAGACTGCCCCCTTGCTGATATTTGTAAGCTACTCTGGGAACCTTTAGGTTAAAGAGCAAAGTAAAATGGCTATAGCATAAACAAGCCAGAAACAGTTTTTTTTATCATGGTAATACTCAATCTGAAGTCCCATTTATAGTAGCAGTATATGGTAGCACTATTTACAGCAGTAGTAAATGGAAGTACTATTTACACCAAACAATCTGTAGAACAGGTTAGATCAGTGTTTCTCAACCTTGCCAACTTTAAGATGCGTGGACTTCAACTCCCAGAACTCCCCAGCCAGCTGTTATGCTTAAAGTAAAATAAAACAGCTTAACAGAATACCTTAGCACAAATTGTGTTCCATTACATTAAAAATGTAGCAAGTCTTGTAGTTATAATGGTTTACCTCTCAAATTGGATTTAGTTAGCAAGGGCAAATGCCAAAATATAACAATTGTTGTCACCACTGTTATTTAGTTTATATTTATTTATTACTTCAATTTATATAGCCTGTTGTTCTGCCCAGAAATGGCAAACATATAAATCTAACAACTCACATGTATCTAAAATCCTTACAATGAAAATGCTATACATTCTTTTTAAAGGCAACAACAGAATTCACTGTAATACAAGTTGATGCAACCATATTGCATCAGATCACAATTCTACCTTAGAAGAAAATTGGTTGCAAGGTGTCACAGGAGACCTTGCTAATTCTCTATGTACCCAGACTGAAGAGATATAAAAATGGTAGTAATGGGAAGAGAGAACCAGTAGTAATTCTGTTATTCAAAAACCGTTGGGGGAAAAAAAACATTCCCCCTAAAAATCTATTTGGTCTCTTTATATCACATATTCTTCTACATTAAAGATCTTTCTAATGCAAGGAAAACATTGAAATTGTAACTATTTATTATTAGTGCCAAAAGACTAGATAACTGCACCTCATTTTTTAATATACTTAAGGGGCCTTTAACAATCAAATTTTCTTGTGGTCTTCATAATTCTTGAAGGGTAAGTTCTAATTAGTTACCTTCTGGTTTGCAGTTTGAATTTTTCTATTCCATAAGGGATATTTACATCTACATCTATATCTTCTGGGCCACAGAGATTTTTCTCTGTTTAAAGACACACAGAAAAATTAAGGACTTCCATTTGGTATTCTCTGTACACACTGAAGGCTAAATACACAGAGCTTTCCAGGAAAATATATACTTAGTAGTTAATAGAAGACTGATTTTCTGTAAGATGACTGGCAGAGACAAAAAAATCATTTTCCCTAAAATAATTACATATTGTGCCTCTTGTTTACAATATCATCTGAAATGAATGAAAGAAAAATAAATTGTGAGTTTGTAAAACTAAAAATGAAGAATGGAATAGATTGGAATAAAAATTGTCTGGTCTTGTCGAGTGCAGTAAAAGAATATGTGCAGAGAAGTGATGGTGTAGGCTTAGTTATGAAATGCCTAAAATGTATTTTAGAGAGTATAAATTGCTGTTCTCTAGGTCATTGTGGATATGTGTGAAAGTAAGAATCCCTAGGTTGGTGACAGCTGTATGTTACTCTCTAGTGAATCATAATAATAATTAAAAAACAGAAATGAGAAAAACTGCAACATTCTAAATTAAAGCAATGAAGCTACTAGGTGGCATAAATGGATTGGTGGGGACAAGAAAAGAAATTACAGAAAAAGCAATTGGGCTATTCAGATACCAAGAATGGTTCAGAATGGTGATTGTTGAATATCTGCTTAGAAAAACTTTCTTAGTTTTTAATATATGGCTAAAGTATAAGTCTGTTCATACGTACATAAGGCAAAGGAATGAATATAAATCTAAAACCAGATATATTTATCTCCGAAGAGAATAATTGAAAAGTAGATGTAAGGAAAGAGGATATAAGGGCTATTTAGAACAAAGAGAAATGAATTAAGTTACAGTATATCACAGAACTGTGCAGACTTATGCTAATGGGAATTATGAAAAAAGTTTTTTTGGTGGAATAATGAAGTGAAAGAGAATATGAAGATATTAAAAATGAATGCGGGAAAAGATAAGGATGAGAGGAAGATACAGTATAAAGTGTACAGAGAGAAAAATAGTTGCAAAGAATGTAATCAACGATTACAAGCAACTTTAAGATTCAAAGAGGCAGAAAAAATGCAGAGCAATTAAAATATAAAACTGCATTGGAAGTGAGTGTAGAGGAGTAACCAAAGAGCTTCCAACAGGGTGAAAGGAATAAAAAATGATGAAAATATTTGCAAATAACTAATATGAGGGAATACTGGAAGAAATATTTTAGATATTTGTATAGGAATGAGTGATTATGTTGAAGAATGGAATTGAAACTAATGCTACAACTACTGGAATCTTTAAAAAAAATTATGAAAAGGAAGCCATAAATACCATGAGAAAGTTGAAAAATAGCAAGGCTGCAAGTTTAGATGGTACAAGTGAACAAATGTTAAAATATTAATGTGTTCATTTGTTTAAGGAGTGGCAATGCAATTCATGTAATGTGTTAAATAAGACTGCATCTGTTCCTTATTACTGGAAGAATACCATTATTGTTGGTATCAAGTGTGAGTGCAAAACCTACAAGGTGATTACTTTGTTAAGTGAGCCTGAGAAGGAATCTGGCAGAATTCTGACTGACACAGTACAAAATGTGATAATGAGCAAAATTTGGGAAAGTCAGTGTAGCTTTATGCAAGTCATGGGATGTGCCGACCAAATTTTTCAGATCATTGATAAATGCATAACATTGAGAAAGCAAGCATACTGTACATTTACTGATTTAGAGAAAGCATATGATAGTATGAATAAGCTTGAATTATGAAGGTTGTTTCTTTAATGTGAAAAAGAATACATGATAGAACTAAAGCATATGTGAGAATAAATGTAATAATTGGGGAATGGTCAACACAAAGCAGAGAGAGATAAGATAGAATGTCTTAATGTTTAATGTATTTGTGAACAATTGTATATGGAATCCTTGTGCTGACATTAAAGGCATATTGGTTGGAGATATGAATGTACATGTATTTTTGTATGTTTTTTATGTATTAGCTGAAAACCTGAATGATTTGCAGTGAATATCAAATAGATTGCATGATGCAATGAAGATCTGAAAATTAATAAATCAAAGATCAAGATCATTGTGTGTGCAACAAGAAAAGTGAAGTGAACAATAGCAAGTTACTCATTCTGGGAGAAAGTTAATGGTTTGTATGTGGTCAGTTATGAGAGGCAAAATGTATGTAAGACCATGCTTCTTCCCACGTTGTTACATGGAAGTGAAAGTTGGGTATGTCAGGAGAAACACAGAATTTGAATGCAGTGGAAATGGAAGTGTGTATGATAGAACAAGGGATAGGATATAGAATAAATTAGTTTTGAAGGAATGTGGACTGAAAATACCAGTGCAAAAGGTGGTTTGGTCTTTTAAATGGAACAAATGAGGATCAAATAGCAAAGCAAATCATATAATATAAAAATGTACAAGTTGGAAGGAAACAAAGTTGTGATTAAAATAAGGGAGGGGACAAGTCTGAAGAACAAAAGACAATGCGTGAAGTGGTTTATGGACATGATGGAAGGAAGGATAGTTTGCAAGGGCAGAAAGATAGGGAGAGATATAGTTAATGCTGTTGGTATACATTAGTTTTAGCCACGTAATTTTCTTTTTCTTATTTCATCTTTTTAATTTCTTTGTCTTACTATTTTTATGCCATTTCAGTGCTCTGCATTATGTTGCTTACACTATAAAATGTTTAAATGAAACTCTTAGGATTCAGATCATTTATATGCTACTTACCCCTGCATTACATATGGGAATGGATGGCTTTGCATTTGATTATTTTGCGTTTGTGCAAGGTTGCGATGTCGTACACCTTCGGAATTACTGGCAGCTGTATATACAGTTTCTTGAGATGGGGAAGGAGATGTTGATCCCGAATGTTCTGAACTCTTAAAATAAAATGCAGATAATACTTTGAATCAGATGTGCAAAGCATTCAGTGCTTTATGCTAAAAGATCTGGTTCTTCAAAACATTATGAAAACTAAACTAATATTCTACAGTGGACTATTAGCTTCTTTCTATTAGAAATCCAATCTGCAGTTTCATACCTTGTGCCAGAATAACTTATTTATGCTCCTCACACCATTTAAAAAAATTTTTAACAGACTATTTTGCTGACTAAAATTAGTTCACATGATAGTCTTTTTCTTTTCCACCAACACCATCAAGAATCAAAAGGTAAACAGATTATAAATCAGAAAACATCATAATGAATCCAGAACTCATAGTATAATTGTGAATATCAGCCTATACAGAGCAATTTCTATCCAGACCATGATATTTGCAAGTACTCTGTAAGGTACTTGCTAGAATCGGTTAAAAACCTCCAAATATTGTACATATTTCTGGAGGGATGGGGAATAATACTTGCACATTTTTGTTTTGATTTTAAAAAAGCATAGTTTTAAAGATACAATCCAAAAATTATATAATTCTATTATACCTACCAGCTTAATCAATAAACTAATATTCTAAACTGGACAAAATAATTGATATACTGCCATCCTTTCATCATACTACTGTTACTTCTATGGGGGGTGCATATATTAAAACAGCATTTAGTTATTGACAGAACTTAAATGACTACATCTTACACAAAGATAACTTACCAAGCTGTTGCTAGATGCTGAAGATTCATGATTTTCCCTAATAGTGTCAGGTTTTGGAGAATTCGGGGGTGTCCGTGAAGAACATACTAAATGAACCATGTGATATTCATCTTGCTAAAATAAAAAGGAATATTTTTAGTGCTGTCTACTTTCTCTCAATCATTAAATCCAGGGTGACTAGCAGAACCAATCATGCGGCTAAGTGCTCATACAACTGGTATAGTGGGTATGTTTGTACCATGCACTAATCTATTTTCTACATTTGCATAGACTGTATGAAATGTGTTGGGTTCACACAATAAATTAATCTATGATTTAAAAAAAAAAACAACCTTGGAAAATTATGCAAATACAATTTCTAGGTCTTAACTTGACCTAGTTAATACAGCCAATGAGTACCAAGTGTAGGCTGTCCATAATGGCAGGTCCTGCTGCAGCATCTGCATGAACCACCCAAGTTCTAACAATCTTCTTTTTCAAAGGGTAGCCCAGCATGCAGCAATGGGTAGGCCAGTACATACAGCACTCTCTTGGCTGGCTTGCTCTCCTGGCTTCCTTATCAGAGAGAGGAAAGACAGAATGTGTCAGCAAAAGAGAGAGAGAGAAGAAGGGAAGGAAGGAGAAAAGAAGGAAAGACTGTGTGTGTGTGTATGTGTATCTGTAAATCATATTTCCCCATGTATTTTCCTGAGTGTTCAGGAAAAATTGATCTAGTGATCTGTTTGTGGCTATGACCCCACTCTCACTTTTATACTAAGGAACATCTCAGCTTACTTGTCTGTGCAATGGGGCTTGTGAGCTCTTTAGTCACTGGATCAGAAAAATGTGTGAGTAAATGACTGATGTTAATGTCTAGATCACCCCATTTCCTAAATTTATACTCAGTCTTCCAATTGCTTTATCCAGTTCCAAATAAATATTCAGTTTTTTTTTTTTTTAACTTTTGAGTACTATACATTGCCATTTGTCTACAATGGATTCCTACCATGGGGAGTACAGGAATGTAGATTCAATGGAAGATTTACTGTTTTACAGATACTCCTTTCCCACCATAATATATGTAGGCTTTGTGCTCTTTATTTTATTTTATTTGAGAACAGTGTTGCTTTATAATTATAACTTACTAGTCCTAGCAAAAAATAGCATGCAGATCTAAGCAAAATTCAAACACTTCTCTATCTGTCTACCTACCTACCTACCTACCTACCTACCTATGTATCTAAAATATATTTTAAAGAAGTTTCTGGATTTTGCTTAAGCCTTTTTTCTGAGCAATTTTTAAAAATAAAAAAAGTGTTTAGATCTTGCTTTTCACTGCATTATCAGAAAAATGCCCTAGTGTTGCTGTACCAGATTGCATATCTGCTTCTCAGTAAGATGAGAAATATTATTGCCTGTATGCATTGTTCCAGTATCTTTTAAGATCTCTGAAATAGAGAAGATGAGTAGAAAACTACTCCCCTTGGCTCCACCTATAGCAACCTATTAACTCCACCTACACTCTGGAGAGTAGGCAGAATAGGTTCTCCCTCTTTTCCATCAGTCCAGTAAGCCATCACTAATCATTGCTACTCCTCCATAATTTATATTGTTGTTGGCAACAGACAGCAATTTTAATCATCAATAAATAACTACAGGGAGAGGTTATTAGAAAGGACTGTACCTGTTGTTCAGGATTAGAACAGCTATTGATCTAATCAATGCAATACATTAGTTAGCAAGTATGACACTTTTAACACTTGTATTTATGATATATAAAATAACTAAACCTTATTAATCTACATGTACACTTAGAAATATCACAGTAATGGTTTTCTAAAACAGATAATCAATTCATATTGTAAACAAACTCAGCATGTTCTATTAAGTTTCTGTAGTTCATTATACAACATTGGAATTGCTCCATTTCACAATAGGAATTGCTCCATTTCATAATAGTGACAACCTCTATATAGTTTAACAGAACTTTATTTTCAATCTTTGCTATTTTGAAAAGTAAAAGGTCTATTTAAAATACAGTACAAGAGTAAAACTTACTTTTCTGAGAATATCTTTCAGTTGCAGGTGATCTGGAAGCAATCTGCCAGAATAGACCAGTCTCTGATCCTTTGTAGACTAAGAGATGTGACAAAGGAAGAATTAATCCTTTTCAGTAGCACTACCTTAGAGCTGTAAACAATATTTGTAGATTAATAAAGTTTGATTTAAACCTTTTCCTGCTTACATTTAACATTTGAGATATGTGTAAATGGTGTCTAAAGCTCCAATCTACATGTATAGTGATGATAATACACAAAAATGCCTTTATTACCTTTAACCACAGAATGGTTCCTCCAATCAGCTTTAATAAATAAAGTGTATGTATACTTCTCAAGAGGGATATATCTTGAACTAGTGTCATTTATAAATATTGGTGCTGCTAAATTTCAACATAAATAAGCTCATAAAATATCACAACTAGTTCTTTTTTCTCACATTGGCACTGCATTTTAACCAGTTTTTAACTAATGCTTTTATGGGTACAAGACAAAAAAAAAAAATCTGATTTCCCCCCCATTTTGACCTCACTTCTGGGGGCAGAAGATTCCATAAGCCAGGCACCACGGCAGAGAAGACCTGCCTCCTGGGACTGCCAAATGTAATCCTCTGGCAGACGGGACCTGCAGCATGCCTTCTCTGCCAGACCTGATGGGATGGACAGATGTAACTGGGGAGAGGCGGTCCCTCATAGTAAGTAGAGATTCAAATTTATTGTTGAAATAAATGGGATTTGACTAGCCTTATATCTCAGAACTACTGAGTCACTCTAAATGACATACCCAAAAGGGAGGAAATGTATGTCCTATAAACTCCTCTAGAAGACTGAATGGCTGATCCAAAAGAACCCTGGTAACCTAAACATAAATAAAGAGCTAGCATCTTCGTAATCTGAACATAGGATACAGGGTGATCTAATATTAATCTGTAGTGTAAAGTTATTCAAGTCATTTTTATTATCTGGGTAGTTATATTATTATATATTGTTTAATTACACTATTATATTGAAAATAAAACCTTACAGTACTATAACAGAGCTACCAGATCTAGACTACAAAAATCCCTGGTCAGTTTTCTTTATCTCTTTGCTTCCATCTACTGCTCGACTATATTTTTGTAGCCTAGACTGATACTCCTATTTAATATAAACTTGCATGGAATCTCCACGTTGTACCAGAAATGATGGGCTGGATGCTATTTATAAAATCTAAATAAAAATCAGGAGGCATATCACTAAGGCATGTACATAGCTGGGTGAGCTTGGGCCAGTCCCTCTCTCTCAGCCCCTAGGAACAAGGTAATGGCAAAACCACTTCCAAAAATCTTGCCAAGAAAACTGCAGGGACTAGTCCAAGTAGTTGCTACGAGTCAATACTGCAATTCTGACTTGAAGGCACCAGAACACACACACACACACACACACACACACACACAACACAAAACAACCTGCTAAGTAATTTTAATTTTTTTTTAATTTTTTAATTTAATTAATTTTAAGTAATTGATTTTCCTTTGGTATTCTATCTTTTAAACCAAGCCATTTTCAAATTTTCCTTGTCAATTATAATATTTCACAATATATTTCAGGAAATAATAATCAAATTTGGCACCACTAAATATGCATTAATTTAATTCAAACAGAACAATTTAGGGGAATAAAATAAGAAACTAGGCTTCATTCCCATAAATAATTTCAGAATACCACTTCCCCCTGTCAGCAGGCCTGCTTTCTTTGAAGCACTGTAGAACTGCAAGAAAGTGCAGGTGAGGTCTTAAAAATTACTTTTCATTTATTTAAAATGTTAGAAAACATATAATGTGGCAAAACAGCACATTAGATAATTTGCTCAAACACAGTCTGCAGAGAAAAGACTTATGGCAGAAATGCAAGCATCTATTGCCTAGTTGATGCCAAAGGAACAGTTATAGAAAAATCAGGAACCTCCTGAACCTCCCTGAGTTACACAGCATCTTGAATAAACTGAATCAAAGAAACAGGCAAAGAGAGAGGTGGTCAGGCAATTGTGTTAGTCCCAATCTGCCATGAAAAGGAAGAGATTCACCTTGAAAAGAAAGGGACTTAATAAGAAAGCAGATAGTTATCTATTCCAGTCAGTTAAAAAAAAAAAAAGAGTGGGGGAGGTAGGGCTGTGCAGTGGTTGGATTCAATTGCCAAAAGATGCTTCAGAGCAGGTAAAAGTGCAAACATGGCACCTAGCTACAGCACCTAAAAGAATACGCATTTTTCCCTACGATCACGTGACTAGTAGCTATGCAATCCCAGGAAAGGGCAGGGCTGTTTTATAAGATCTCCTTTTGGAGATCCAATCAAAATACTGCACAACTCTAATGCAGGAAGCAAAAGCAACAGTTTGGTTTTTTTAGACCACATTTTCAAAGAAACTTACTTTAGTTGAGGGAGATGGATGGCTTCATGGCCAAACAAATGTCAGGACACAAATAACAACAACAATAATTAACCTGTGTTAATCAATTCTGTGATTAACCAGAATTGTGATAATCATCTTCTTGGAGAGGTATGATTTGAGCATGAAGCTCAGGAAGAGAACCTAATATGACACAACTGTCTTGTTCTTATTCTTGTTCCTCTTGTTGTTGTGACTGACAAAATAAGACTTTCAAACTGAAGAATACTGTAGCAAAAGTTTGCAACAGAGTAGCTAATTAGGATGGCAAGCTACAAGAGGAAATTTCAGTGGCTTACCCAGTACCATTTAGAGGATCAATTTCAATTTATATTCTCTTAGACATAACTATTTAAAAGTTTGGGGTTATTTTGCAGATTGTACAGTTACTGGCAAACATGGATTTGCTTCTGCAGATTCAACAGTTGCAATGAGTTTCCTGATTAGTTATTCCCTTATAATATGAAGGTTGTATTATATGTGTGATTTAGCATGTATGTTATTCTAGACATATATCTAAGCATTCTGCATGAAATGGCTTTCTTGACTGATGAATAAGATTCCAATAATGGAAACCGTATGCACTTTTTTATTAGGAGACAGTGGGATACTAAGTTAAAACTGAAGTATCTGTACTCCAGTAGATAAGAGAAAGAGTGTTAAAGTGAGCAACATCTGGACTGCTTACTTGGCCTCAAGGCCAGAGAAACTGAGCAACAAGTGAGTGAGCTGCACTGTTGGATACCAGATGAAGAAAGGCAATCTTACTGGAGCACACTTTGGAAAAGTGAAATTTTGGATTGGGGAGCAAGGGGAAAAAGGCCTAGTTGGTAAGCCAGTATGCCAAGGTCTCACATCATTGCTTGGGGAAGAGCTGGTAGAAAAATGGCTATGCAGTCCCATGGGATACCAGTAGGAATGCCACCTTTTATTACTGACTACAACTTTAAAACACTGAAATATAGCAAAGAAAGCCTGCCCAAATACAGAGAGGCGGCGTGAAGAGCTCCATTTTGGAACGCTAGACTCCTTTTAAACGCATAATTACAGCAAGCCAAGAAGCAGAAAATAAAGCGACCTGCTTGCACGCAGCAGTTTTTCTCAGCCGGCACCTCTTGAACCCCACCGGCTGTGCTGCTCCGTCCGGGGGACTCGGGAGGAGCTAAAGAAAAGGCGAGGGGCTCACCGGCTTACTGGGGTACACCTTGGAGAGGTGGCACTTCAGCCTTCCGACGGTCCAGTCCAGGAAGCAGCTGATGGTCTGGTCCGTGTACTTCTGGTTGGGCGCTTTGATGATGAGGGTGACGGGCGGCCCTGCCACGGGGGTCTCCATTGGGGCCGGCGGTTGTCCAGACGCCAAGGGCGGCAAGCGGGCTCAGGAGCGGCAAGAGGCAGAGGAGAAGCGCCTTCCAGGAACGGGAGTGGCCGCGCAGCCCCCGGCGCCCATTTCTGTCCACTGGGAGCTGGTGTTTCGTCCTCAGAGCAGCCCCGGCCCAGTCCCCGAGAAGCGGGAGGGCAGCGTCACACACCGGCCACGCGCAACAACGGCCCGGCCCCCACGTAGCCCACTGCCGCCCCGCAAGCAGCCGGTCACCGGCAGCCTTCCCAACCCAGAGCGAGCCTAAAATGGAGTCCGGAAAAACAACCAACCAACCAACCGCCCCGCCTGGCGAGCGCTCGGCGCGGCGCGGCGGCGGCAGCGGCTACTCCAGCGCGTGGGCACCAGGGGGCACTGTGGGGCGGCGGCGGCGGCGGCCGGAACAGGCGAAGGCAAAAGAAAAGGAGGGAACGGATGGTCGCTGGCAGCCAGGGGCTGTGGTTCCTGCTTGGGCGGTTTGGGTCCCCGCGTGACAGAGAAGCGCTCGGGAAATGAAGCTTTCCCGTACTGTTGTGTCCCCTAATGCCTCGTGAATTTTTGTGGTGCAGCTGCGGAAGCCAGAAGACTGACAGTTGGGGCCAGCGAGAGGCAAAAACGGAAGCATAGCAATGGGAAAGCAGTGGGAGCGGAAAGGGAGGAAGAACAACCGAGCAAACAAAACAATAGGAGAGAAAATGCCATTTGATATTTGAGTGTGGTTTGCACGTTTGGGTGCGTCGGATTCTCACTGCAAAAGGTCTGGGAGGGGTAATCCAGCAGACCAACACATCTGGAAGGTGACAAGTCGGGGAAGGACGCCCTATAGCTGGAAGGGGAGGACCATAGACCACTGGGTTGAGCATCTGCCCTAACTCTTAAGTATCAGTTCCCGAATCATTTCCCATAGCTAATAAGATCTCTGCCTGAGAAACCCTTAAAGCTGCCAATTATAATAGTTAGACAAATAATCTTCCTACATTCCTTAAATATGGGATTGGAGTTTGAGTCCATTCTTGCAATGTTTCGTTAAGATGGTTATGGCCATGTTGTTGTTTTACGTAGTGCTTATGAAGTTACTGAAGGATGGGGGGAGGCACAAGCCAGTGGTCTTATAATACCTGCTTAGGCCCTAGCAGGTGGGAATAGTCCAAGGCACTGCTCAGCCTTGCAAGGCCATCCCAAGCAGGCTAAGATCGCTCGTTGATATTAGCAAGGCTTGGAAATATGCATGGAGCTCCAGTTTAACTCTCAGCTAAAATGAGCATGTTATAAATGTTCACATGCAACACACTCTAATTTGTTATTAAATAAGTGATTCAATATTAGAATATGCAGTTTTCAGCATTTCTTTCTGTGCTTATGAAAACTGCCAGAAGAAGGGAGGACAAACCAGTTGATTTTCCCTTCTTTTAATTTTAATTCCCATATGCAAGAATAGAACTTAAGAAGCAATTAATAGACTGACATACAGTGCATAAACACCTTTAGTGATTTTTTCTTGACATAGGAATAAATGATTGTTAAAAGCCCTGGCTTAAGCCATAAATAAACTGCTAGCAGTTCATGGCATTCTAAGATGCTATTCAGTCCATTAGCTACTCCATTTGTGTGTGTGTGTATATGTCTACATTGTTTAAATAAACTCAGAACATATTTTTTCTGATAATCTTTAATTGGTGATTGGCATTACATCCTGCTTGGTTCAGACACTTTGAAGTAGATTATGATCACTATTTTCTAATCTGTTTTGTGACTAGCAGGATGAGGTGACAGACATGTTATTAGTCTGATACTCAGAACTATTACTTTAGAACTACGTTTGTAGTTGTTACAGGGTTTCAAAGTTCAGAATAATTTCATAAAATGCTCTGGTGCTTTTATGAAAATGGATCATTCATGAGATTACTAATGAGAGCCAGTGTTTAATAGCTAAGATGTTGCATTAGGACCAGGAAGACCTAGGTTCTAGTACACTCTGAGCCCAGAAGCTCACTGGGTACTGTGAATGAGTTGCTGTCTCTCAGCCCAACCTACTTCATGGGCTTGTAGTGGAGAGAAAAGGAGGAGGTGATACACCACCTTGAGACTAATAAATAAATAATGCTATGCAGTCATACTGTTTTCATGTGTTAATGTACAAACATTGAACTGCAGTTATTATAAAACTGGGGGGCGGGGTTATGGACAGGGTTAACCAAAACGTTTCAGACCTTCCAAAGGTTAGTTTCATATGATATATTGAGCCACAAATGACAACCTACCATGTTATGCAAACTTAGTCTGTGTGATTAGTTTAAGATTCCATATGTTATGTGAACCTAGAAAATTGGTGTAGTTAATTAACTAAAGTAATGTGTTGTGTGAACACATCCAAATACTCTCTTCACTTTGGGGCAGGATGGGGCCCATTCATTCACTTGAATGCCTTCTTATGGTATAATCAAATCTTTGCCTACTATAGAAGTGGATTAAGAAAACTCCAGAAATTTAATTCTGCTTTTTCACTTTGAAGTACATTTTGCCATAAGTGCTAGAAGATAAGGGTTTTGTGGGCTTCTCTGGAGCATCTTGGATAGTGGTGTATGTTAGAACTGGAGATGCAACATTCTAGGAGGAATGATTACTATATTATGGCACTAAGACAGGATGAAGAAGCAAATAGATCTTGATAATAGATTACTCCACTGAGCCAAAACGAACAACTTTAAAGTCAAAAGTGATTGATAAATATAAAGTTTTTTGAATTTAGGTAGAAAAGAACAAAAGCATGAATATTTATTTATTTATCAAATTTGTCACTGCCCATCTCTTTGAAACAACTCTGGGCAGTTTACAGCAGAGATAAAATTCATTAAAATGCAACATAAAACACTCCTAAAAATAAATAGGTTCCAAGAAAGATGGAGAGTTGGCGAGTAATTCCAGGGACCATTGTCAGGGGGCTAACTACCCCCGGGACAGGTAGAGCCCATATTGCCCCATGCACACTGACAGAGCCAGGTCTTTAAACCTTTCTGGAAAGCTGGGAGGGTAGGGTCCCGCCACACCTCTGGGGGGAGAATATTCCAAAGGGTGGGGGTAACGGCAGAGAAGGCTCTCTTCCTGGGCTCCACCAGCTGACATTCTCTTGCTGATGGGATCCGCAACATGCCCTCTCTGCCTGACCGAGTGGGACAGGTTGATGTAATGGGGATGAGACGGTCCCTCAGGTAACCTGGATCCATGCCATGTAATTCCATATAATGGAATGGAGGTGACCTGACTTGAATGAAAATGATTGAGTTGACATAATGAATCACTGTGAGCTGGCCAGAAACCAACAGTGCAATGTGTCTGCTTTAAATGCTGATACTGTATGGTCTTAGGCTGCAATAATGAAAGCCTAGCTTTTTTTTTTTTAGATTTTTTTATCCTGCCTTTCTTATTTTTTATAAATAACTCAAGGCAGCAAACATACCTAATACTCATTCCTCCTCCTATTTTCCCCACAACAACCCTGTGAGGTGAGTTGGGCTGAGAGAGAGGGACTGGCCCAAAATCACCCAGCCGGCTTTCATGCCTAAGGTGGGACTAGAACTCAGTCTCCTGGTTTCTAGCCTCAAGCCTTAACCACTAGACCAAACTGGCTCTCCTGATCATTTGAAGTAAGTGTTTGTCCATTTTCCACTGATCATGATTATGTCCAGTTCTGGGTACCAAATTTTAGAAAGGGTTAAACTGACTATACTTGAGAAGAAAGTGAACTTGGAAGAGCTGTTTATGGCTAGCCTGGAAAGGAAAAGCTTGAAGGAAGACATGAGTTGACAAAAAAATAAAAGGGTAAGTCTAATTAATTAACATGGTTTTCAAAATCACAAAGGGCTGTTAATAAGAAATGGGTTAATATGAAATAAATATTCTCTGCTGTTTCAGGGGGTGGACTAGAACCAGTGGACTAAAATTGCAGAAATGAGTTCAGCAAAACCAGAAGCCCCATGCTTGGATTACAGTTACAATGTAGTTATCTCAATTTAAAACAGGTCCTGTCCTCAGATCTTGAACCGTTGTACCCCAGGAGCAGAAGTATTGGGCTAAGACTGAAATACCCAGCTTGAACTTCTTGCTTAGACATTCTGGTCCTGGATATGTTTGTCTTTGCCCTACGTGTCTCAGAGGATTGCTGTGAGAAGAGGGAATAATAATTATATTGTGATCTACCAGTCCAACTAAATATTGATAGCTGGTAAGTGTTTGTATGACCCTGTTTTGTTCCCAAGACAAGTTACTGACACAAGAAGGAACATTTGCAAGATCAGGTGACCAAGTAAACAGCATTAGGTTTAATCTGATGACACCAAAGGAGGAAGATTGCACATGTATCCACATATAAAATTAAACGAAGTGTCACTAGATAGCGCTATTGCTACACTTTCCTGAAGGATAAAACCCCCTCTCAAATATGCACTGCCCGGATGTGGGGACGAAAGAATTTCCAATTACTTAAAAATAGAAGCCGATGTTTCCTCCATCCATGTATAACTATCAAGTCAGTGGGCTGCCTGTTGAGAATTGAACTGTATCCTTTCTACCGTCTCTCGTTCTCTGTTCTTTTATACAGAGGAGAATATTTGCAGGAAAACAGGACTGTTTTCTCAGTGTTAATTTGCTTCTGTTGCATATTCATTGCATGATGCCACTTGCTGTAACCCTGAACGTTGTTTGCATGCACAGAACTGCCCTGGCAAAGGCTTGCATAACATCTTGAGAATTGGAAGGATAGTCTTTTCTAATTCAGTGAATCTTGGTTCACCAGACACTTCAAGTGTTTGTGATGTAATCAAGATGGGAGAGTGGATATTTTAAGGCTTCTGTCAATATCTCAAACTTCTTGATTTCAACCCTTGATTCTAAACTTTTTGTACTCTGAATAATTTCTAAAGCTTTGGTGGGTAACCTGTTTGCATTTAACATCTGTGGGAGGCTGACAGCAGATGATCCAAAGTCCAAAAGGTATTTCTTGGAGGACTGGGGACAGTCTGAGTTTGTTCTTGGTTTTATAAATTCTGTCTTTGTTTTATAAATTATAATCACAAATGGCTTCAAGAGCCACAAACACAAGGTTCAAAGGCTGTCTGTTGCTCTGAGGTTTCAGATCACCTTCTTGTGTTCTGAAGCCCAGCAAGCATTCTTATTCTTTATCCACACAAAGATGGAACATGCCAAACATATTTTTTTTAAATATCCCAAAGAATATTATTTTTAATGCAAGTGTCAAAATGAAAGCACAGTTATCCTTGGGCTAATCCTCATGGAACATAATTAGGCTTAGATGTTTACCTGTAAAATAATTGCCAGCTTTTGAAATAAAAGCGGTAGTGACAATTGAACAAAGATGAGGGGCAAAGGCCCGTGTGGTACTACAGCTGTACATCATGATAGCTTAACAGTCCAGTTGCAAAAAATCTCTGGCACTGAAGGGAATACTTGGCAGTGGAAAGGAGTGGGAAGAAAAAGGCAGTGTTTAATGATTTCCCATCTAAAACTTTCCTTTCCAGGATTCTGTTTGTAGGACCAAATAACGACTCAAGCATAAAGTAAGCTTTCTACAAGTGATTTTCAGATGGACAGATACATATTCTTTGCTCCAACACCTTCTCAGTACAAAGCACACAATCCCCAGGACTTTTTACAATGTAATAAGAAGAACCTGTTCTTCACTTGGATATACAGCCAGTTTTAACAGCTACTTGACACTCACTGATGGCATTGCAGCACTGAAATCGGTTATCTCAAGATTTGCCAGGCTGCCATTATGATTTAAATTTAGACAAACTATTCAAAGTTGACTGTGCTGTAGATTTGAATAAGAGACTTAATATTTTCTATTCTTCTAATGACTTGTTCTCATAATCTTCTTTTTCACAGGAGATACACATGATGGCACAATACACTACATTCCTGAAATCTCTTTCTGTGGTCTGACATGACTGGATCATGTTTAACCAATGTATATGTGAAGTTACCATTTTGTGCCCCATTTGGATCATTACACATATTTATATTGATGTCCATTTGTCCTTTTAACACCCTTCAGAGTACGAAGAACTTTTTGAGAACCCGGTGTAATACCTTTTATTTAAACTACCCTCAATAATATGGCTGTGCAAAATCCTGAAAAGGCATTATCCCTGTTAGTATACATACAGCAATAACTTAGATATAGTTATATATTTTGGAAAATAATTGGCTTCTGTCTGCATAATTGTCTTCTGCCTCCACAGTCATGAGACAACTACAAAGAGTGACTACTGGATATTTGACAGCAAATTTAAAGGCCACCCACTTTGGTGCCCATTGTCAAAACCAGGAAATCTCACAAACAGATGATAAATACTCAGTTCCACAGTTAATTCCTCTCCCTTGCTATTGCTGAAAAACAACCAAATAAGTTCAGAAATCTCTCAACTACTTAGAGCCAATCAACCTTCCTCAGCTATTTCCACTAGGCCTGAAAAAACAGATTAGCCATGGAGTATGACCCGAAAGGTCAACAAACTGGCTATTTCAGAACTGGGTTATGTAGACTTCTGGAGAAACAAATGTGGAACCTTGGAAGTTCAACTTTTCAAACTATTGCTATTTTGGGTTGCACTATAAAGCTTCAGAATTTGCAGAGCTTTACATTCTATCCTCTGGGCTTCTTTCATGTTTCCTAATTACAATTCCACTTGATGGCAAGCAGGCTGAAATTCCTGCAATCCCTGCCCACCCCCCCCCCACCCCCCGCCACTTTCACAGGCTTCCTTTATCTACATAAACATTTCCTGTTCTGCTTTCTCATCCTTCCCCAGAGCCCTATAAGGGTTTTCCATCATCATTTTTCTCCTGTTCCTTTTTGCCTGAGTCCAAGTTGTTCCTGCACTGTAACAAGTCTGGCTCTGACATTTGTTTACACAGCAAGTCCCAGTTTAATTACCTCAGGCCCATTTCCGTATATTGCCCTTCCTTGAGTTAACATTCACTGGCTCTCTTTCTTTAACAAATGATATGCCAACATGTATGGCATTCTTATGTGCTCTTTGATGAAGGAATTTAGATGGAGTGTAACTAGGATGGATTTTCATTTCCCTGATTTGGCTGTTAAAAAGATAAAATCCCTGCTGGATCAGGAGATAGGCTCTTCTGGCCACCCTTCTATGTCATGCAGTGGCCAACAAGATGCATTTGGGAAGCTGACAAGCTTGGATAGTCCCCTCCCAGTAAGCAGTATCTAAGGAGTGCTGTCTGTGATTCAGAAGGTAATAAACCACCATCGGTATTAGGAGGCACTGATAGCTTGAGTCCTCATGAACCAGTTCAGTCCCCTTTAAAACTGTTCAGATTGGCTCCTCTTGCCCAACTGCTAACACTGAATTCCAGAGTTTAATAACCTGCTGTGTGGAAAAGTATTTTGATTGGTCCTGAGTCTCCCTGCATTCGGTTTTAGTAGATGATCTTGACACATGATCTTAACATTGTAAGAGAAGAAAGGGAGAAAATTTTCTTTCCTGGTTATCTGCGCAGTGCATGATTTTATATGCCACTATCATGTTTATCTGTTGTGGGGGTTCATTCTTCCAAGGGGTCTTGCTGTTGTGGTGCAAGCAGGAGTGAAAGCAGCAAAGGAGAATTGGGTAATCCTGGCATATTTAACTTTTAAAGGAAGGGCTTTTGTTAGAGTTAATAATAGTAGCTATAAGTCACCCCATCAGCTGGAAGGCCATAACAGCCTTTATGTCACCCAAGAGAAACCCTTTGGCTATGTTTGTACAACATGCCAAACCATATACCATGGTGTAAAAAATCACAAGGTTTAAGTCAAAACCAAACAAAACACATTATGTCTTAGCATGCTAAGTGAATCAGACCATCCCATTAAACTATACTATGGTTTCGTTTATTTAGGAATACCATATTGTCTGAACACCACCATTTTGGTTGATTCATCATGGTTTGTGCAGCACCGCCCATATGAGCCACGATGACAGCAAAATAACAGATGCTTTACAATGTCATATTGCAAATTCTGCAGCTATAAGGTGGTCTGACACAAGTATTTAATAGCTGTCATTTGCATGATGTCATGACACATATGTCCTTTGCTCCTGCTTCTCTACAGACACCCATGGGTTAAAGGTTTGGTGTGCAGTATGAACACAGTCTTCATGAGTTACGTACATCTGCTGCAATGGCAACTCAATCCTCCCCCTGCGCAGCTTCTTAAAGCCTGAAGAGATGTGGTGTTAGCTGGTGTTTCAGTTCCCAGCAGCCGGCATTCTGAGTGAACAGCCAGTGTTTTTTTTAACTGACCTATAAAATGCATTCTTTCAGATAAGGCACATAAAGTTATCAGAAGCCAGTAGTCAAATTCTGTTAAGCCCCATTCAGCCTGATTCTGTTCTAACTATCCTGTCCAAATGTAATTTAATTTCTGTCCACTCTTCCAGTCCCCAGGAAACAAGTCACTTCATAGCAGTGATAAACATAAACAAGACATAGCAGATAACACATTAAATCACAGTAAGAGAATGCCACACACACATGCACACACACACACACATGCATGCACACATACTCAGAGAATAACAACTTGCTAAAATTAGTGGCAAAGCTGATTTGGAGTGAGAAGGGTGACCAAATGTTTCAAGGCATTGAATTGCATTTTCTGGGTGGAAAGGGCCTTTGATATAGGCTTGTATCCAAAGTTATTAAGTTGCCCAGCAGAGGTTCACTTGCTGATCTGGGAAAATTAAATTCATATTCTCTCATTGCCCCTCTTATTGTCAGTCAGATAACTCCAAGCTCTTCCTCAGCTCACCAGTCTTCCTCACCAGAGGAGTTTATGTACACAGTATGGAAGTAGAGAGAGAGAGAAGGGAAAAGGGGGGAATGTGAGGCAAAGGCAAGAAATGCAATTGCTTTAGAAATGACCAAATAGTGTGCGCTTGTTCAATGTAACATAGCAATTCTTGCATCAGATAACTAATTAACAAAGTAGAACCAGGATCCCTAATCGCCATCTAATCTATATGAAATGGCACTAAATTTAATTTTAACTATGTGTGAAGGGTTTCTTTTCCCACAAGCTGACCTTGGGTGATTGCAAAGCTAAGTATAGTCATACCTAGTTAGTATTTGGACAGTAAGCCACCAGGAAATCCCACGGTTGTGGGCTAGACTGGGGACTCAGAAACTGGCAAACTGCTTCCATTTTGTTTCCAATAAAAGATGACCATCTCCATGTAGTCACTGGAATCTGAGTTTGACTTGAGGGAGAATATCTTGGCCTTAAGACAATATTTGGGTCTAACAAATCTTAAACACAAATGGGTTGAATGCCACAAGAGTGCAACAGTCTTTAGTTCTTAATGCTACATGCTTGCTTTCAAAACCCAAGACACATATACTACATAAGAAGCCCCACTTCCCAAAGCAGTTCAAATTTCAGAGAAAGTACACATAGCCCTGTTTTATTTATGGTCCCTTTTTTTAAAAAAAATGGCAAATAGCAGAAAGAGTCATATGAATAAACCTAGCAAGTAAAAAATGTATATTCATGGAATGGCATTTAAAAAAAAACTGGGACATTTATATCATTACTGCACATAAGCAACCATTTGTCATACACTACTGTGCAGTCTTCTGGCCTGCTGGTGTGCTTTTCCCCAGGACATCTGTAACTACTTTATGAAACCTGGATGTCTATTCCAGCCTTACTTGTTGTGACGTAGTGAGCCATGCGTTAGGAACAAGAAGGTGGTGCACAAGTTCTATGTTCTCCTGAATCCTGCTCAGATATTAGTGGTTAGAGAAAGTCAGATTTGAAAAAGAGCAGCGGGTTTTAAGTGAGAGCAGCAATGATGCCTATCTAGAAATCTCAGATATCATTGGAGGTCCAAATCTAATGGCCCTGACTCTTCAGCACCTCATGACTACAAGGGGGCAGTAGGCTGTAGACGGAGAGTTAAGGAGTGTCCCTTCTTCATCTGTCATATGCCTGCTCTTTGTCTAAGACAGGGTTTCTCAACCCTGACAACTTTAAGGCGTGTGGACTTCAACTCCCAGAATTGAACTGGGAGTCTTAAAATTGCCAGGGTTGAGAAACCCTGGTCTAAGAGACTGGTAATCTAAAGTCAGTTCCTTCTGCTGGACTTTCCAGGACACATGCAAGGAATGCATGCTCTTGGACTATCCTCTTGGTAGGATGCAGTTAGTGAGGTGCAATGTATTTCCTGTAAATTAATCTCCTTTCTGTTATAATTATAACGCTTGCTTCACTAATCCTTCATTGACTAAATCACAACATATTAAACCATAGGTCATGGTTTACAATGGCTGGGTTCACACAAAATGCCAGGGCAAAACCACATTTATAATAAGGGTAGAAAAACTTGGAAAATGTATGCATGGAAAATGATGATGTCTAGACCGCCCTAAAATTAGCTGTAAGAGGCAGGGAGATTACAGAGTAAAACCCTTGTCTTGAAACATTCTAGTGTAGATGCAAGTTAGCTAGATATTGATCAGTTTAAAAATCTTTGAGGCTGGACCTGTAAGGAGAGCAAGTAAGATATGCTATAACTTCTCTTTAACTTGTGGATTTACTATTCCTTCATCTATCCCTTTTCCCCCCAGACAGCAGGAACTGTAAGCCAGTTGAAAGAAAGAGTAACTGCACCATCAGCAGTTTCAGTGCAGCTAAGCATAAGCCGGAGAGGATTCAGAGGAAAATGAAATATGCGTTAGACTGAGAAATGACAGGACGCATGCAGAGACAATAGCAGTAGAAGTGCCTCAGAAACACAATCCAGAAAAGCAATTGTACCCTGAAATGTAATCAGAAAATTGATTATGAACATTCAAGCTCACTGGAAAGTTAACAAATTTAACCTGGCATTTTAACAAAAACTAATGTTCTTTTAAAGAAAAAATATTTTACTCTTGTTTAGGGAGTTGGTGATAGAACTATAAAATCCATTACTGAATATCCTCTTCTATTGACCATTTTCTCTTGAAAAATGGTTGTTCTTTGTTAAATACAATTACAAATTATATATGGTGTCTTGGCCAAATTCTTTTTAGGAAATACATTTTATTATTCTTTTTGAAGGCAATGATGTCAGCCTACATGACTAATTGGGTGGAATATTGTAAACCAATATTGTAAAAAGCTTTTTAAAAAATATATAAATTATTATACTATTGTACTAAAACCATACATATTTAAATGTCTGTACTTTGAGCTCTTAAGGGCAAAGCAAAAATTCAGAGAAAAACCACCATGTTGTTGTTAGTAGAATCAGAAACTTAATACTTTCCAACACTCAGTTTATTTATTAAACATTTGTTCCATCTTTTCAGATCAAATGCTAAGATAGCTAACAATAATACGTGATAGGATACATTCAATAAATCAGTATTACAGTATAAAATAAAGTGTATAAATAAAGTATAAAGTATATAATAAAGTGTTGAATTGCACTAGATCACACAGCAATGATCTGCACTGCACTGTTGTGTTTCCCATAGCTACCTACGGTTGTGAAAGTTGGACCATGAAAAAACTAGACAGGAGGAGAATTGACTCGTTCGAGCTGTGGTGTTAGAGAAGGGATTGCGCATTCCTTGGAGAGCAAAGGTGACAAATAAGCAAGTTCTGGAGCATATAAAACCAGACATATCACTGGAAGGCAAAATCACAAAATTCCACCTTATGTATTTCGGCCATGTTGTGATCAAACTCACTGGAAAAGGCAGTTATGCTTGGAATGGTCAGCAGTAAAAGGAAATGAGGCTGCCAAAAAACATGGATGGATCAAAGCTGACACCAGCCAGAGCATAAAACAACTGAAAGAAGCCATACAAGATCAGAAAATATGGAGAGAGCTGGTTCATAGAATTGCCAAGAACTGGACATAATTGAACAGATAGCATCATTATCATGGTATAAAGACTACATAGCTAATACCCCCAAGAGTATTTTCTTCCCCTCTCCTTCCAAACCCTTTTCTTTTTCTGACATGCCTTTTTGATTTGTAGCCCTAACAGCAGAGACTCTTACTATATTATTGATGTGTAATCCACTCTAGGAACCTTTTGCAGCTGAAGAGCAGTATTTTTTTCAAATAAATAAATAATAATGTGAGAACAGCATTAGCAGAAAAGGCTCAATGTTTAAAGATAAAACGACAGCTAGATAGAAACGTGCAGCTGATGGCATAAGGTATCTCAAATCTAATCTAATCAAATCTAATCAACTGTTGTTAAATCACTTTACATTAAAGATTGTACATTTTTATATGTATTTATGCACAGTACATATGTACATGTTGGAAGGACTGTGCCTAAGACACTGAGCTCATAAAACAAAATAATAAAATGACATAAATGTGACATATCTTTCAATATTAACAACTGGAGACTAAAAGCAAGCTCTTGTTGAAGCAGCCAAAACTGAATCCAGACCATCTTGTGGTTTCATCAATAAACAGAGCGTTGCAAAAGTCTGTAAGTGTGTCTCTAACACCTACAACATTCAGGTTTCATTCCTCCATAACAGTCGCTGGGGCAGAGAGGGAACAGTTTATCACATGCTCCTCAGGGACAGGACTCTTGAATCTTGTATTATCGTGACCTTGCAGGTGCAATCCAATCCTATTAAATAACCCAAACCAGCCACAGTATGGCCCTTTTAACAAAACTAAAGAAGGGTAACTTGCATTACCTTGCATCTTATTTGTTTGAAATTGGGCAGTGAATTTCATCCACGTATGTTCAGACTAAAAAAAAAAATCACTTAAATCATTTATGCATTTACCTTTCCCATCAATAAAGGCAAAGTTATGTTTCTCATGGATGAATCCTTGTCGGAGATTATTATGAACCACAATTATACCTCAGGTTTTGCAAGGTATAACATATCTGGACTTCAAAATTTGGAGGAGCAGTACTACGTAGCAAAAAACACAGAAAACTGAAACTCACTGCTAACATCTATGGTTCTCCAATATTTGCAGCTCAGACATGTTATGCCTAGATTGTATGCATCTCTAAAATGGAGGCTGCTTGGGGCTTGGAAGACATATGTCCAGACAGTGCTGGCTCAAGGGTACGTATATTGTGCCCTTTGGCCACATTGACTGATGGCACCACCTCCCACCGATGCATTTGTAGAATGATTCAGAAGCGGTGGCGGCATTGGCACCCCCTAAGTTTTGGCACCTTAGGCCAGTGACTATTTGGCCTCAGTCTAAAGCTGGCCTTGTGTCCGGGCATAGCCAGCTAGAAGAAGAGGACTCAACACCCCTTATGCCTTCATTCTGAACCCAGCCAGATTCTACATGATGAAGGCATTTGAGCGTCCAGGCCTAAAGCTGCAGTCTAATTAAAGGACAGATCCCCTTTATTTAGAATAATTTAGAAGAACTCTACTCCTGAATGGAGTTTACCTAACACATTGAGCTGCAAACTGGCCAATAATTTAACAAATGCAACTTGTGTGGTTAGTTTACAGTTCAAAGGGGTTCTTGAATTCAGAAAATTTGGTAAGTTGAATGAACCAGGAATATGTTAACTGTTGTACATCGCCCAGAGTCACCTTGTGTGAGACGGGAGGCTATATAAATATGACAAATAAATAAATAAAGTATAAATTAGCACGTTATAGCCACACAGCCAGTGAAGAATTCCTTCTGAATGAATTTATGGTTGGCTACTGGGCCTGAGTAGGATTCCTGGATTTTTTGCTTCAGAATCCGTTGGTAAGTCTATGACAGAGCAGGCTCAGAGCTTCTGTTTTCTGAATCTCATTTTGGATTCAGACCACATCTGATTGGTTTGAATTGAAACTGATTATTTTTTACATCACTGAATTGGGGTCCAAACCAGATCTTGTGATCCTCACACACCCATACTATAAATCCTTCCAACCCGTCCATTCTGTGATTCTATGTAATAGATTCCTGCATGGGGCTGGGGGTTGGACTATATGATCTCCTAGGCCCCTTGCCACTCTTCCATTCTATTATGATTCTGATTTCTATGTTCTATTTATTTTAAAGTATTTAAGAAATAAAATGAAGGACTACATTAAAAAAAAAAAGAAGGTGAGAAAGGACATAGTGGATGGAAAATAAAATATCAGTAAATACAGAATGTACAATGGACATAAAATTTAAAATCCATTATTTCTTTGATTAAATAATTGAATGTATAAAACTAGATTCATATTATCCTGAGAAATAATTATAAATCACTACAGAACTCTCAACATTATATTGATGTTACCACTATTTATCATTATCTAAAATAGATCCACGTGATCTTATGAAAAGAGTAAAGAAAAATAAATGCTAAAAACAATCATTAAAAAACAATAGTAAGTTCAAGTTTTCCTCACATTGTACCCTACCAGTGATCACATCAAATTATTTATAAACATTAAAATTGCTTCTAGTTACTATCTTTCCGTCAAAGATTTCCCCCTTAAAAACTATAGTTTAAGTACAGTTGCTGAGTTTGCCTTGTTATGTGACATGTAATATACAATGAAGCGATTCTTGCTTAACTGAACTCAAACTTCTATACAGGATATATACTGTTACTTTTGCCATTGCTGCATATTCCCCAAGTTGGGTTTCCCAGTATCTCTTTCTGATGTTGGGCCATTCTATTATGATTCTAATGTTTTCTGGGCTGTGTTACACTATTTCAAACTTGCCTCTTGGGTCTCACACTCTCATACCTTTTCAAATCCTCTTTTCTTTCCCTACATCACATTGTTTCCAAAAGCCGCTTCTTCACACTAAGAAAGGAAGGCTGTAATTGAAATTGTCAAGACACATATTAGTTGCACATACTAGTGACCTAATTAAAAACGAACAAAGTAATAGGTAATTCTTGCACCATTTCAGAATGTCCTATACCAGTGGAAATTGAACTTAAATAAATTTTACGACTGCTGAAGGACATGAGATGGCTCTGCAACTGGATATGCCCCACAATAATAAAAAAGGAGCATCTTATTTTAATCAGTTTCCTCAATATCAAGGCCTCCTCCTGTACCTCACTTGTGTATTTTCATGTACATATCTTCCAAAACACTGCATTGCTGTCTGGCTGTTTCATGCTTTGCTTCATTTTTTGTGATTTGGAAAAACACAGATGTAGAGGTGAAAACAACAGGGTTAATTATAAGTAGATTGCAACACCATCTGGACTCTTCATAGATTTTATGAATGAGTTTGCTCTATAAAAGCCTTGTCTGGAAGTATTAACTGAATCAATTCCAAGCCAAGGGGTCCTGAAGCAAATGCTTGAAGCTAGATGATCTTTATTATCAAGTATTAATAAGCAGGGGGCAGCAAGGAGCAGAAGATTTGGATATGACATGATTGATAAAGCTGATTGGGTCTTGTTGGATTGCATTTTAATGATACAGTATGTTAAAGATGCCTTAAGCCTGGGATAGGCATGCCTTGTGCAGTGAGTATCTTGAAATCAAAATACTGCAAATAAATGAATAAAAGTGTGGAGTGACGGCTGGCAAACTAGATGATTGTATTTCTACAGTTCAACCATTATCATAAAACAGCAGTAGACAAAGGGGGAAAATAGAATGAATCCATGTAAGATTTATTGATCACATGTTTCTTGTCAAACTCAAGACTTCCTGTTCCTCAATTATTGTCTAAATACTGCTATTAGAATGTATGCTGTAATATTGAGTACAGTTCTCTGTGGCATTCAATCATATAAAGAAGCACATTTGATCCTGGTCCTGTTACCAATATTTCCATTCATTTCTTAGGATACAGTCAGTTCACCTCAACAGGAAGCAGATATGTTTTAGAGATCCTTCCAGTATTACCTAACATTGTGGAAACTAGAGCAGCATAAATCTTTACCACCCCTCCCTCATAATGTCAGAAATTCCAGGGCATGTGGAGGGCCAGTGACATCCCAGGAGATAAGGCAATGTCTCTGTAAGAAGCCACAAGCTTTTAATATGAATTAAGTGATGTGGGAAGGTGCCATTGTTCTTATATTGGTGAAATAACACCTGAAAGAGTCTTCTTACAATTGCTTATAGCAATATAGACATAAGCAAGTATAGCACAGAGAGCAAGAAACTGAGTAAAACCTTGAGGGAAGTACTACTTCAGGTCTGAGTATATTGGAATTGCTGGAGAAGCCATGGGAGGTACTTCTTAGCAGCGCTGGCCCTTTTCGGCTCTCATGCAGTCACGTGCCACAGGGGAACTTCATATCACAGAAAATATTTCATATACACTGGCTCTTCTGCTATTACTATTTGTGGGGAGATAACAATGTAGCAGTTTCAACTTTGGGTGAACTTACAAAGCATCTGCCTTCTTCTGAGCCTGGAAATGTGTTTGTTCAGCGGTCTCTTTTTTCATAAGGAATCAGTCTGTTAGGTTGCACTCCTAGACATGCAGAAGTTCTGCCAAGATGGACAGGAAATTAAGCACCCTTTCTTTCACCTGCAATTTCTTGCCTTAGAAGTTTTGCCCCATTAAAATTATAAGAAAAATATTGATTTGGAAACCTTATGTTTGCCTCCTAAATGATCCTGCCTTTTATTACTAGGTACACTATTGGACCCAGAAGCGGACCCTTCATGTTTTTGCAGTCATCCAGGGATAAGTTGCTCAGTTGCTCCAGATGCAGAAAGTAGAACTAAGACTACAAAGGCATGGGAGCTGGCATTCACCAGGATTTTGGTAGCACTTTAGTTCAAACATTTATACTAGGTTTCCAGGCAGTCTCATATACTCACTAAATAGAAAATAGAAAAGAGGATGAAGTATTTCAACATCTGATGATGAGCAAGGAACAATCCCCGTGGACATATTTGCCCTGATTATGTTACCAATATTTCAGTGATCAAAGGCAATTAAGACTGGCATGCAGTTTCTCCATCCCTCTCTGGTTGAAGGTCATTGCCCAAGGCTAAAAGTCACATGAATCTAACTAGTCTTTTGTTTTATTTATTTGTTTGTTTCATTAATATCCCAACACTCTATTCAATTTGAGCACCCAAGGTCAGGAAAGTAACAAGAAGAAAAATGTGAAATGTCACAGGTAAACATTCTAACATGCAAGTTAATATGAATGCAGTCATTAATTTACAACTAACACTTTGGAGAAAGAGATGCATATGGACTCTTCTTCTAAAAGAAGAAAGAATGGATGCCAAATCCAATTCCTGAAGGAGTGCATTCCACAGGCTGGGAGTGACATGGGAGAAGATTCTCCCATTTGCAAGATAAATGAGCTTCTGACTACATTCCAGATTGTATAAGGGTAGTCCCACATAAAAAGCATTGCAATAGTCAAAACAGGGTTTAAGTAAATGTAAATAATTCTGGATAACTACTGCCAAATTCAATGGGCTCAGAAAGGGCGTCTGCTAACATATTACCTTTAATTATGCAAATGTGCACCACACCACAAACACTACCTATGACACCAAAGACAGCTCTGTATCAAGGGACATTTCTACTCTTCCGGAGGAATGCAGCCCTATCCATTATCGCCCGAAACTCAGTATTCAGATCTAGTTTTCTGCTGACCAACATTTTGTTGGGATTTAATTTCACTTGTTCTCCTTTATTCAGCTCATTATCAAATTTAGGCAACATGCAGGAATTCCAGTTGGATCCTTGGAGCTGCATAGTAAAGAGTAATAGTAGTCGGTGTCATCAGCATACTGTTGGCACCCCCATTCCAAAACTCCGAATGACCAAAGATGAAACCCCATGGAATAGTCATGGGCCTAGCTACTGAACAATAGTTCCCCAGCACCAATTTTTGGACCTTCTCTATATGAGGCTAATTCTGATCTGGCTTGAGTCAAGAAGAGCATGATTGAGGAAATAACTAGTAGTTTTCATTCCTCCAAAAAACCCACTCACATCCTTGAGATCTACAGGCTGAAAAAATAGTTGCCAATATTATATCCCTAAATTGTGCCACAACACTGAAAATAAAGATTACACTTCAAAAAAAAAAAAAAACTCATGGAAGAAGATGCTTCATTGCCATAGCCTGCATTCCTGACCTCCCATGATGATGGAGAAGTCTGCAAATAATTGTAATTGGGTTTCTGAATAATTGGGTAACCATGTAAACTAATAGTTCCTGATCGTATAAGCCCTGGAAGCAAGTTCAGCTGAATGCAAGCTTTGCTGCAGATCATTTCCATCCATTCCACACAGTGCCAGATCTTTTCCAGTGCCTTGAGAAAGCTAAAAAGTTTCTCTCAGTTAGGAAAAAATAATATTAACACTCTCTGTCTTTTACTGCCAGACTATACTATGTAGTATTTAAGTACAGAAATCTATCAGAAGCTTGAAAATAGTTGCTGTAAACAGCGTGCATGAAAGGGAAATTTTCTTGTCAATATTGTTGATAAGATAGAAGTGGAATATTTCTCAGTATCACAGAAAGGACAAATACTGGAAAAATAAAACCAACAACTGTGTTGTTGGTTGTTGGGGTTTTTTTTTTAAAGAAGCATGCAATATGAAATGGCATTGACTTTCCTTGTCTAGTTTCTTATAGTCTATTATTTCAAATATAACAGGTTAATATTGTTATATATGTTGGTATCAATCTGAGCTACAGCTAGATTATTAAAATCAGAAGAACATCAGTTTATTTTGATGCTACAAATCCCATACAGGCAACAATATAGGATCAATGTAGTTTTAACAATACTAATCGTGTTCCACTCCTCAAATAAGTAACACTTCCATCTTGCTTTCAGCTCCGATGGCTTCCCTCAAAACATCTTGGAAATTGCACTTTAATGAACTGTAGAAGATTACTTGACTTGCTAGTAATCAGTCACCTACAGTAAATCTATCTGTTCCCCTCCACTCCTATAAAATTTTCTGCAATAGTATGCCATCCTAACTCTTTTCTCTCTATTGCCACCTTCAAATTATGTACTCAATGGCTGTTTTGTCATACTTATGAACCTCCCAGATCTATCTGTCTGGCTACTGTGGGAAACAGGATGCTGAATTAGGGAGGGGTTAAGACTGGTTTAAACTAATAATATAGGAAGAGACATGCTGAACCATGTCCAGATATAATTGTCCTAAGTAAAAAAAAAAAAAAAAGTGAGGAAGAAACTGTGTATGATTAACTTCATATTGCATGCATCTTGAATCTGACTCTTTCCTGAGTGGGAGTTTTTGTGAAGAGATCTTCCAATCACAGTTGGCATTGTTTTTCTAGTACGCTGCCTCTTTGATTGCTTTTCTGTTAATTAAGAGAGATGAATCAGCACTCACACAATTACTTTTCTTTCCCTTTTTTATGACACAATAGCCATGGAATGGAGGCAATCCAGCCATGTTGCTATATTTAGTTTCCTGAATATGTATAGTCATAGACAGAGAGCCACAGTTGAAAGGAGTTTCATATTATGGGAACTTTTTTCCTTCTGTATTCACTAAATGCTTATTTGTCTTGAAATGAATCAACAATGTTGATATCACAGCTATCCTTACAACTTCCTTACAAGGAAGTTATTTCAGCATTTTCTTATAAACGCTTTTGTAAGGAATGAATATTCTGTCCCACATAGCCTGTGTTGAATAATTGAACTCCAGATATGTACTAGACTATAAGTCCCATCAATCCAATCCAGCATGATCATCATCATCCTTGTACCAGCTGGAGCTGATGGAAATTGTATTCTCACCACCCATGGAGAAGGTTGGGCAAATCATAGTTAAGGAAGAATCCTTACAGATAACTGTGTAGTAGTTGATTTGAAATAAGACAACACTTTTACAGCCCATCTTCAAAGATATAGTATACTACTTACTGGTGGTATGTGAAGCTGGATTTTCTTGTGCTTTGAAAATAGCAAATACTTTACTCAAAGCACCCATGCTTAAAAACTTGCTTGAATTACTCATAGAGGTCAATAGGCTGATATGCAATAATTTAAAAGTTTTGATGGAGGGGGGGTTATCTCAATATTTTCCTTATATAGCACAGGATTTTTTTTTCTTGGTTCACTAATTTAATACCATCCAGAGAAGGAGATGATCCCAAATTGTTGCATGTAGGTTGATAGTTTAGAATTTGCCAGTTAAACAAGGCAGGACAACTTGAGTGTAAATTAGGACAACTATATCTGGACTGCAAAAATACAGATGACTAATGGATGGTAGCAAAAAATTAGCATTTTCTGTACCTCTTTGTTGCCATCTAGTGATCATCTGGATTTTTACAGTGACACATGATGGCTCTAATGTAAATGCAAGTGGATGGGGATCAAGAACTGTGCTCAAGAAAAAACACCCCATGGTCCCAATACAGTGATAGTATTAATTATCTGCAACAAATAAATATACTGGGGAGGACAACTTTTAATTTTAAAATAGGGCTGCACATTTTTTATTAGTATCATTTTGGGCAGCCAGTTGCTGCAGGAGGCTTGGCGATGACATAATGCAAGTATGGTAGATGAGAGCAGTTTGTATGGGGAACAATGTCATGTGAACCAACATTTAATTAAAAGTTAAAAGACAAATAAGCAATTTTTTGCTGTATCCACCTTCAACATATCTGAGGGCCAAACCAGATAGACAGGATAGAACAGGGCAATCATATTGCTTATTTTTGTCTCTGTCTTATTCATGTATTTAAAAATGCAACCGAATAATGACTTATTTTTACAACATAAGTGTTGATGGGTGAAAGAATCAGATTTTTTTCTTTTCTTTCTCTTAACATTTGGGTCATTTAAGGCACTTTTCTTTCTGTAAGACATTGGGAGGGGGAACATCTGGTTCTGAAAGTAAATCAAGCTGAAGAGAAAGCACAGCAAGATAAGATGGGGGTAATTTATCCCTAGGCACTGCTTATGGTCAAAATTTGATCTTTACTCTAGAGATAACATATCCAACATGCAAAACTCTCTTTGCTGCCACCTAGTGGCTGTCCAGGTTTTGTAGTCCACATATGGTCACTCTACCTTAGCCCAGCTTTACACGAGAAGGAACTCTAACAAACATTGCAAATGTGCTTAGCAATACGTTTGGGGTTTTTGGATGCCTTCAAGTCAGTGTTGACTCCTCGTGACTGCCTGGACTAGTCCTTGCAGTTTTCTTGGCAAGCTTTTGAAAGTGGGTTGCCATTGCCTCCTTCCTAGGGCTGAGAAAGAGTGACTGGCCCAAGGTCCCCCAGCTGGCTCTGTGCCTAAGGTGGGACTAGAACTTACAATCTCCTGGTTTCTAGCCTGGTGTATTAACCATTAGATCAAACTGGCTCTCTTAGCAATAAGTAACTGGCACAACATGAGGCAAGCTTAAGTTGTCCTTAGCCATATTGATATCAAGGTAATGTTTTCCCTCTTATTCTGACACTTCCCAGTGGCAGCCTCAGGATGTGTATGTTCTGCTGTATTTTGCCACCCTTGATATGGGAGGCAAAGTCAGTCGATCAGTATTGGGAGTGATCAGAGAAATGTCCATTAGGAGTTGCAAACTAATGCAGGTATAATTGCCCCACCACCACCACTGCCTCCAGTACTGGTGGTCCCTGGACAGTCTCTTCTGCCACCATTCTGCTTTTCACTCCTTAATGAGCTGGACACAGCACTGCATGGAGTATTAAGAAAAATGCTGGCCAATAAAGTTGCCCAGGCCTGAAATAGTGTATAGCACAACAGAGTCATTGGGTAACAGTATATTGCAGTGAAAGGCAAGAATAGGTTGAAGTATCATAATAGTGAAATGCTGTGGACAATTTTCTGCCCTCTTTTGCCTGCAGAACATAATATAGAGGGATCCACAGATCAGCACTATAGAAGAAAAAATGGAAGGGGAGAGAAACCTTAACTAAAAGGGCTCTTCCTCAAGAACTTCTGCCATCACCCCAGCTCCAATGATTCCTATTTTGTTTCCCAATTTACTTGCCTTGGGCTTTGACAGAATAAGGTGGAGAAGGAGGGATGGGCATAGGGTTCTGAGACATCCCATTCCTGCTCCTGTGCTGTGCTGTGCTGTGTTGAAGAGGGCAAGCAGGAAAGCCAGAGGACTCAATCAATCACTTTGCCCATTACCCAATGATCACTCATAATCAAGACAACACCATACAGCAGTGACTTGGAACTGACACCACAGAGACAGGATAGGAGGCAGCAGTGGGAGCAGCAAATGTCATGCTGGATAATTAATCTGCCAGTTCCAAGACAGACAGATAAGATTTTAAAGCAATAGTGAGAAAAGGCCTCTGGTTTAGCCTTAAGGAAAATATTAAGGGATTTAAAAGAACTATTTAAAAATAATATATTTTTTTAAATGGAGCAGACTTTTAAAAAAATACTAGGGTGTTTTTGTTAAAAACCAGTGTGAGGCATTCACAAGGAGGCATTAAGAAGAAAAATCCAGTGTAAGAGATAGTTCTAGTCTCCACCCCTCCACTCCCTATAGGAGTCGGTCACATATCAAAGGTCACTGTTAAGAAATTAGTCTTATCTTTTTAGTCTCTAAAACAAAACAAGAACAACTTAAGGAAAGCCATAAATATACCCTCATTAGAGTCAGAAGAATTCCAATGCTGTCTCAAAGCACTAGCATGATAAACATCAGGAGACTTCCATAAATGTAGCTGGAGAGATTTGGAAGAACAGAAGATCCCAGACTCACACTTGCTACTATAGTCCAAAGTGGAGGGTCATTCCACACAATCATTTTTCTATGCTAGGAATATGCATGGTTTACTTAGTGGGACATAGTAGGAAGACCATAGGACACTGAGCAGCTTCACCAGAAGTCATTTTAGTTCTCCTTCAACAGAACTTATGTGGCAGCTGAGTGCCAAGACACAGTGAGGTTTCGCTCTGCTGGTATCTTTTAGTGCATGGCACCCTGGTTTCTTTATGTATAGTAACACATCCTGCAAGGTACTGGCAGAATGTGCTAATTTTTTTGGCACTTGAACCACAGAATATGTAACTGGACAAAGGCTAATCTTCACATAGTTTTTACAGTCTCAGGAATTCTTGTGTTCACACATAACACTAACTGATAAGCCATGATTTACAGCTCATGGAGTCATTATTCAGACCATCCAGCCATTAAGATGGCATGGTTCTCACAACATGGTAAGTCAAAATGAAATGAACCACATTATGGGTTAACATTAGGTGGGAGCCCATTCACAGTAACAAACATATTTTAAATATTACCTTTAAGACAAACAGCAATGAGAATTGCCCCTTTTAAAGAGAGAAAAAAGAAACATTAAATTTGTTTCTGAATGACTTTGCAGCTGTATATTCGCTCCAGTGTGCTTATCCAGATTGAAATTTTAAATCTGCCATCACCAACAATTCTGTCTCCTGCATGATAGCCACATTCCTGCTAAAATGTGAAATGCTAGTTCCGTTTAATTTTAGCTGAATTTTAAAACAGTGTTTAAAATGTTATAAAGCAATTGTGACATAGGAATAGGAGTCCACCTAAAAGAGCTTCAGCTTTAGTGAAATGAAATGTCATTAGAAGTGGTGAATAAGATAAACAATTTGTAGCTTCTGTTTCTTTTCATTTCTAAATTTTCCAGCCTTACTTTTGGTCTAATTTCTACATCAGTTTGCTTATAAAAAATATATCCATCAATTGTCACATATATTTTATGTGCATTTCACTTGGGACACATTTTTGCAGTTTTTTCTAATACATGTAATACATGCTTGTTTGCAACAAGCAAGTTTCCCTAAGTAGTGCATTTTTATCCATTATTTTTATCAAAATACGTGTATTGTGCATATTTTTTCCAATTGATGTATTTTTCTATGCATCTTAATCAGAAAAATGCACAGCAAAAGTTGGAGCTATGTGAGTGCCAAAGGATAGAAGTATTTTAGATTATGTATATGCAAGCTCTCATTAAAATACAAACTGAACAAAATTCTCCCCTCTACCTACCAAAGGAATAACTCGATCTGGATTAATTTATTTCATTGCTTTAAATGGGATTACTTTAAATGGGATCATGCAACACATGATCCTACATGAGTTAATACAGAAGAGAAACTGAATTCAAATGGCCTTTCTTTGTAAATAAGAATGTCTAGCCACGGAGCCTGAATAATGACTAATTTAACTGAGCAGAGCCTATTATGGGGTTGCCTAGTTTGAAGCATGCAACTCCCCATGTTAGGAAAGCACCGCCAGATGGTTTTGTGTCACACAACTATTAAAAGTACTGGGTTCTTCTTTAGTTTAGAAATTGCTAGTTCAGTGAAAATTATCTCCAGATCATTGCTTCTGCTGGGAGGCTACATCAGTGAGAGTAACAGGGCTAATTTTAAACTAAATTCTTGGCATAGTTTGTATGAGAAAAATGTATCACTGTGAAATCTTAATCCTATTATTCAAATAAAAGTTATGGTATAAGATAAATCAGAAAAAGTAAAAATATATACAATCTGATTGCCTTCATTCTACTAATTTGCCCAGCATAAAATGTATGTTGCTATTTGGTTAGATGGAGTAGGCATCTGGCATAAATCCAGGAGATTCAACACTATAGTACTCAGACAGCTACCTGATCAGCACATGATCCAATTTTAATTATTACGCTTACGGTATTTTCTTTTCTGCCTAAAACTTCAGTTTCACTTTTTAAAATCATGGGTACCTTTATTGAATAAGAAATGGATATTGTTTACTATTCTCTATAAATTAACTCTAAAGTGTACAACATTAACTCTATTTTACATTATTTTATGTAAAATAATTTTCAATAACTCATTCTCTGAGTTGGAATTCCATGAGACTAGCAAACTGAGTATTTGCCCTGCATGTCAAACTGAAACGAGGTTAACCTTAACACCCTGATGTTAATGGAACTTACTGTCTTTCTTGCCTGGAATAATGCACTGACAGAATCTGGGTTCACACCTTGCGCTAAGCCATAGACTTGTGTAGATTTGGCTTCAGATGTTCAGAGAACCTAGCCACTGTAGTTTGCAAAGCATGGTTTAAGGCTGAGCATGTTGTGTGAAACTGGCCAATGATGATTTATTAATCAAATCACTGATTAAGCAAACAACGGTTTAGCATGATGCATAAAATCAATCAGTACTGTTCAACTTTTTAACCACCTACAGATTGCTTTGCTGTTAATTATGAAATGATCACCCATCAGCGATCTTGTAAGATATGTTTCTTTTTCAGTTTCCAGTGTGACATGATTGAGTCTAAATAAACATTAGAAAATATTTTTTTTACTTTAATTTTGCAGGGCTGAACAAGTCAGTCATCCTGGTAATATGTAAAATGCACCAATAATCACTGAAGGTATTCACAACCCCAAGGCATTATCTATTCTAGGGCTGGGCTTGCTTTTTATTTCTCTTTGTTTGGGTCACCATCTTTCAATATGAAATGTGCATCATCATATGATTTTGAAGTAGCAGTTATATAGCCACATGTTTGAGAGTAAGTCCTATTGAATTCATGAGACTTCATGAACATAACACTGTGCTGTAACAGGATTTACATCTATCTAACACATATATGTGGTCGCTAGCAGTTGAAAATGGCTTGATGGCACATAATCAATCAATCAATCAATCAATCAATCAATCAATCAATCAATCATACCAGGATTTACTGGAGTTCTCGTACCAATTTCCAACAATTTCCAACATCTGATGAAGTATACTGCATTTTGTATTGTTTCACTTTTGGTGGTCAGGGAGAGAAACAGATGAAACCAATCAGTCATGTCTAATCAACACTTTAGCCTGATGATCCTTCCTACAGCAGCACCCTGGAGCAAGAATTTGGCCTAACATTTTTTCAGCATAAATAAAAACTTAAGTCATGCCCCTGAGACTTAATCAGTAAAAAGAAAGCAAGCTTGGAGCTTCAGAAGTCGACATGAATATTCTTCCTGTCTGTGTGGTGTTGAGAATAAAACAGAGAACCTTAAGGTTGTTGTCACTACAATGGCAATGAATTATATTTGGTGCACAAAAATGACTGCACCAAAAGATTTGGATGCTTTTTAAACATGTTGCATTTGGCAACTGTAAAATCAGTGACATGGTTGATGAAAGCAACTTAAAAAATATCCTTTTTGTGGCTGCCTGCCAACTTAAATCAATTTAAAAGCAGATATATGTTATAATAACATATTGCCACAGGATCTCAGCAACTCACAAATAGGATAATGAAGTATTTTATTGTTATATTGATCAGAGTGGATTCCACCTCTCCATAATATGCCACATCGCTTTGCAGCAAAGGATTTGTTGGGGAAGAACTAAACATTTGGAATACGGGAGGACAATACATGCCCCCCCTCCAAAGAGCATTCCTTGATTTGTCAGTGAAAATTAAATTGCAGTAGCAAAGAGGAGCATAAAAGTTTCAAGTACACTACTGAATATTAAGGTTAGGCAGCTCCTGGAAAGGAAGGTGAAGCCAGGTACCAAAAGTATATATCTGGTCCAGAAAATCTGCGACCTTGTGGGAGAAGGAGAAGGAGAAGGAGAAGGAGAAGGAGAAGGAGAAGGAGAAGGAGAAGGAGAAGGAGAAGGAGAAGGAGAAGGAGAAGGAGAAGGAGAAGGAGAAGGAGAAGGAGAAGGAATCTTTCAGATGTTCACTATAATCACATGTTGAGGCAGAGGTGGCTTCTGCTTTTTGAAAAAGAATGTCCAAAGGATCAAGAAAAAAATTGGCTGTGACCCAGTTTTAAACCAACTGCTGTTACAGTTGGAATTCACTGAAAGTTGTATTAGAAAATAAATTCAGGAATAATTAAATAATCAGAAAAAATATAGCTGTGGCCTTGAATCTTTTGAATAAAAAATCCTCTCAAATATATTTTTCTTCCAATTGAAATCAGTAAGAGGAGTATTAAGAAGAAGAAGCAGCAGAGAATTTCTGCCTTCTGTTCTTGCTAAATTGACCACCACTGGGTTCCACACACTTAACATCAATCACATTTCTGTTTTGTTTTTAAGAGTAAGGAAATGATCTTGGACTATTTTTATACCATGTTCTGCTTTGAGAGTATATAGAAATCCCTTAACCACTCGACTTACTCATGCATCCATTATTAAAAAAAAAAATCTATCTATCTATCTATCTATCTATCTATCTATCTATCTATCTATCCATCCATCCATCCATCCATCCATCCATCCATCCATCCAAAAGTGAACATGAAAAAGAATAAAAGAATATAATAAATGAACCAAGGATTTAAAAGTGTAGTGGAGGTTATAGCTTTCTAATGTATCATTAATTAGTTGTAAATAGTTAAATATATTGTATATATTATATCATAATAAAAGACTAAGAGTCATTACTGAGTTAAAAATGAATATGAAGAATCATGGACAACACAATATAAATCACTGAATGGATTCATATGCTGTAATAAGTTCAGTCCATATTTTTTTAATTTTCATCCGTTCAATTATGTCCAATTCTTGGAGACTGCCTGGACAAGTCCCTGCAGTTTTCTTGGCAAAGTTTTTCAGAAGTGGTTTGCCATTGCCTCCTTCCTAGGGCTGAGAGAGTGATTGGCCCAAGGTCAGCCAGCTGGCAGGTGAGACTAGAACTCATGGTCTCCTGGTTGCTAGCCTGATGCTTTAACCACTACACCAAACTGGCTCTCAGTCTATATTACTAAGAATTTGTTCTAATTTAGGTATCCTGTAAAATTGAAATATAGATTCTATGCATAGATAATCCCAAATTTTGGATAAGATACCAATTCATGTATTAGATTATTGTCTAAGAATGGTTTCTATTTTGAGTTGAAATCCGTTCAGATTTATTTTTAAGGTACAAAGTTATTCTAGACATCAAATAATAGCTCATCCTATCTTTTTTAGTACTGACTTGTTTTATTATGATAACAAGGTTGTGAATTATTTCCTTAGAACAGAAAATGTTTTAAAATCCATTAAAAAGGCTGTCAGTTTCCATTAGTTTGGAAAAGTACTTTTCTATAAAGTTCAGTAAGTTGCCTGACATCCTCTATTCATAGTGATACTACTAATACAAGTCACAGAACAGTAACATATTTTCAGAAAAACATTTAGTAGAGTGCTGCATACGTTTGGCATTCAGGAAGGAATGTTTAAGGCTGCAGTTCAGTATGAATTCCAGGCCAATAAAGCCTCATTAAAAACAATGTTATTTACTTCTTAGTAAACATACAAAGAATTCCTCAGTAAAGATCTGGTGACACTACTAGTAATCAGGGTATCCTAATGTTTGAAACAAAATGTCAACTTTCCAAATCTTGCTTCATCTACTCTATTGTCGCTTGCAAGTAGATCTATAAACCGCCCTGTTTTTAAAGTTACTAACTTGCGCACTGAAATAAGAGGAGCTAAAAACAGTTGTGAATGATGATGAATTCTCATGAGAGTCACAACCCCGAAGAATGCAGCTGGGAAATGTGGAGAGTGGGAAGGGAAGGAGTTCAAAAGGAAATGGCTGGAGCAATGCCAGATTGTGTGTGAACATATAACGGTTAAAAGTCAGATTGGAATTCTCTTTTGCACAGAGGCAGTTCTCTTCAGGGCAAGTACTTTAGAGAGGTAATAAATGTTTCCTGAAAGTTACAAAATGTGGGGTGTTGCCTTACTGTGTCCGGTGTTCTAGGCACTATGCTGTTTTTGCATTTTGAATGCAGATTTGTATTTAATTATTTTACTTCCTTGGCTGTAGAAACTGTATAAAATGCAACCAGTCTGTCAAAAGGGATTAAGCTGCAATGTATTCAACTCTGCTGATTTTGCAGAATCATGCATTTATGCAACATGACATACTGCCAAAAGGGGCTGCGTACAGTAAATGGTAAATTGAACAGACATCTTTTTTGGCAGCCTAGCAAGTCCAAATACTAGCAAAGTGATTTAAGCCTACTGTAGATTGCGGACCCAAATACCACTGGCCTGGAAATGACATTTATTTGCTAGCACTACTACAATGTGAGGTTCAGTCTCTGCATGAATTGGTCACATAATTGTTTAACGCATGTGATCTTGCTTCCTTGTAGATTTCTATAATGAAGCACTGTTTAATTTTTTTTCTTGAAACAGGCAAGAATACTTTTGCCGATATATATTTTTATCTGTACCTCTAATGCTAAGATGAAGCAATTACTGTACTCTGAAAGCTGATTAAGTGATAAAACGTGTGCCTCAGCTCATATACTCAAAGTGGCCTCCCGGAATATTCTATGGCCACCATTTTCTCTGTATATTTTCTATTTGTGTAGGGGAACATTGGATCCCTAAGGAGGCCAGATTTGGCTCAGAGACCTCCAAATACCAGCTGTAAAGCAAGTCTCCAGGCCTTTGCTGTGTTAGCTTAATAATACAAGAATCATGTGGGTTTTCAATTCTGCCTGCCTGCATACGAGTCCATGGATTTGACTGATTGCCCACTGTGAGTAAACAGCTAATGGGCACAGTGCCAGATGAAAGTTTTACTTTTAACTCGACTACATCCTCTCAGCTATTTCTGAAAAAACAAAGAGTAAATAATATGCTTAAATACCATAAATAATGGTAATGTCTGCCCAGTGTTTTTAACTATTTGTAATCTGCCCAGAGTTGTTGGGAGTTGGGAGGAAAATAAATACAACAACAATAAATTAGTTAATAACTAACCAACTGGTTAGCTGCTACAGGAAGATTGCACAGACTCACTACAAACAACGTCATGACAAAATAGCAACAATGGTGCATTGGAATATCTGCAAGAAATACCACTTGCCTGCAAGCAAGAAACAGACAAAGGAATAGAAAATGAAGAAGCTAAAGTGCTCTGGAACTTTAGAATTCAAACAGACAAGCACCTGCCACACAACTCCCCAGACTTAACAATTGTTGATAAGAAAGACAAAAAAGTCTGACTAGTGGACACTGCAATACCTGGAGACAGCAGAATAGGAGAGAAAGAACTGGAGAAAATCACAAAATACAAGGACTTGCAAATAGAAATTGAACGATTGTGGAAAAGCAAATATAACACCAACAGTAATAGGCTCCTGGGGTGCAATCCCAAAACATCTGGAGCACCACTTGAAGACAATCGGCATTGACAAAATCCCCATCAGCCAATTGCAAAAGGCAGCTTTACTTGGAACAGCTTACATCCTGCGACGATACCTTTAACACCATCAAACATCTGCCTATGCCAGGTCCTTGGGAAGGATTCAATAGGTGCATAAAAATGCCAAATCTAGTGTAAACATCTAGCTGACTGTGCAACCAACAATAATAATAAATCTTTCTGATGATCAAGCTTAACCACCTTTCTCTTCCAAGGTCTAATGATGTCAGAACTGACTTAAAAGATGTTTTCAGAAAGTCTATATCATTGATTTCTTTGATAACAAGGTTTCATATCCAATAATCATTTCATTTTGTAATATGTTCAGTTAAATTGACAGAGTCCTCAGACAAAACACAGTATCCAGAGACCTTAGCAATAGAGTCTATGAAAGAATTAATCATTCTGTTCCAACATGGAACATAAATGTCTGTTAGTGAACCCTGAAATTAAGACTTTTGCTGTCCATGCTGGGTTTTTTGATCACACACTTTGTTCTATCAAGGGTATTCTGAACATCCAAATAAACTTCTTCACCCATCCTATACACTTGTGAGTTCATGCATTTAGCATATTATTAGTTGCTTCCAACTATACCTTTCATTCCCTAATATTTTATTTAGTATTTGTAGATTCTTGTGGGGAAAGTAGAGGCATGTTGTCAGCATGTGAACATATACGTACTTTTTATGTAGATAATGCTGTGTGGTTGGCTGAGAACCCAAATGATTTGTAGGAAGTGTTAAATGAACTGATGCTGCAAGGAGCATGAGTCTGAAGATTAGTGCATCAAGGGCCAAAGAAGTTGTGTCTGACAGGAATATGGAATGAACAATTGCAAGTTGTACATAAATGGTGAAGAATTATTTAAAAAAAAATTTTTTTTTTACCTTGGTAGAATGCTTATTAAAGATGTGAAAATAGTCGGAGAAATTGTATATCATGTATATGCTTATACAAAGATAGTTGGGTATGTGGTCTATTGTGAGGAATGAATGTTTATTGAAAGAAGCAAAATGGCTATATATAAAAATAGTTTCTCTCTACTATTTATTTATTAACATAATTCTATACTGACACAATCAAAACAATTTTCAGGGGCTCACACAGAAAAAATACAAAATAAAATGTATGGAAATGAAAATGTACAGAAATGAGAGTTGAGAATGTCAGTTGAGAATGCCAGGAGAAAAATAAAAGTTGAATGCAGTGGGAATGGGGTACTTAAGAGGTGTCTGTGGTAAACCAAGAGATTGGATCAAGAATGAATAAGAACAGAATACAAAAGTGAGTGACCAGATAGTATGAAAGAAGTATGTTGACATGGTTTAGTCATATAGAGAGATTGCATGAAGATTGAGTTACAAAGCAAATATATGAAATATATGTGGTTCCCAGTGACCCATTGGGAATCACATATTAAAACAACATATTTTATGTGTGTTTTGAAAATAACATATAATATAGCTTGGTATCTGAGTAAAACAATACGGTTGAGATCTGCATACGTGGGGTTGATTGGGGTAAATTGTAGGGGTGACATGGAAATATGATCTGTACTCTCACTTATTTGTATACTTAATCACTGTATTTTATTTCCATTTTACCTAATTTGTTTTTATTGGGTTTTATTAACATTTTGTGTTTGAAATTCTGTATTTTGATATGGCCTAAGGGCTAATCAATAAACTTTGGTTTGATTAATATATGAAGGAAGAGTAAATTCATGGAGAAGAAGAAGTCTGAGGATCTCTTGTTTAATAAAGTTGGTGAGATCCCCAAAGGGAGATCTATGAAGGGTATATATTCATGGTAGGAGTAAGGATAGTTTGCCAGGACAGAAATGGTGTTGATATAAACTAGATTTAGTTAGATTTCCTTTTCTTATCTTATTCCACAACCTAGCCTCCACAGTTGTTTTGTCCTGTTTTATTGGATGAATTTCAGTTGTTGAGACCTGAAGAGGTAGACAAGGTTACTTTGATGCGTTGATCTACCACTTGTGTGCTCAACTTTTACCATTCTTGGCTTATTAAATCGAGTAGGGAAGGGCTGTCCATCTGGAGCCAGGTTGAGAGAGGGAGTGGTTCCAGCCTCTTTAAAAGAGACAATGACTGAGACGCTCCTAAAGAAAACAAAACCTTGCCATAGAGGATTATAGCAGCTATAGGCCAATGGCTAATATTCCTTTCCTGGGCAAGCTGCTTGAGTGAGTGGTGGCCAATCAACTGTAGTCTCTAGGATCTCCTGGATGAAACTTATTTTTTAGATCCATTTCAATCTGTTTTCAGGCCTGGTTGTAAACCAGAAATCATCTTGGTCACCCTGTAGGATTATCTGTGTCAAGAAAAAAGCAGGGGGAGTACACCCGTTGGTCCTCCTGGACTTTTCAGTGGCTTTTGATACTATTGACCATGATATCCTCATTGACAGGCTGCCTAAATTGGGATGTGGGGATGATGTTCTATGGTGATTCTACTCCTACTTGGATGGCCATTTCCAGAAGATGGTGCTAAGGGATTATTTTTCTGCCTCATGGCAATTGGGTATGGAGTCTCTCAGGGTTCCATTTTGTCCCCAACATTTTTAAACTTCTATATGAAACTGCTGGAAGAAGTCATCTGGGGATGTGGGTTGAGTTGCTATCAATATGTGATGACATCTAGCTGTACCTCTCCTTTTCATTTAAAACAGATGAGGTAATTAGAGTTCTGAACCAGTGCTTGGGCAGAGTTATGGACTGGATGAGGGCAAATGAACTGAGACTCAATCCAGATAAGACCGAGATATTGTGTTTGAGGGTGATGTATCTATCCAGCTGAGTGATGCCTGCCAATCTGGAAGGGTCTGCATTTGCCCTAAAGACAGGTTCACAATTTGGGGGTGCTCCTAGATCCATCATTCTTACTACAGGCCCAGGGGGTCTTGGTGGCACAAATTGTCTTTCATCAGCTTTGACTGATTTACCAACTGCAATGTTGCCTGGACAGAAACAGCCTTGCATGCTCTGGTAACTTCTCAGTTGGATTATTGCAATGCATGGTACATGAGGCTGCCTTTGAAAATGGGCCAGTTAGTTCAAACAGAGCAGCTAGACTACTCACTGGGATTGGCTGTTATGAACATATTATGCCAGTACCTTGCTATCTACAGTGGCTGGTTGTCCATTTCCAGACCCAATTCAAAGTTGATTTTGACTTTTAAAGCTCTCAACAGTTTAGGACCAGCTTATCTTCTCCCATATATACCTACTATGACCTTAAGATCTTCTAATGAGGCTGTCCTCCAGGTCTCCTCACCAAAGGAGATAAGGGAGGTTTCTATAAAGGAGGGAGCCTTTTCTATGGTGGGACCCAATTTATGGAATGTCCTCCCTAGAGAGGCTCAACTAGTGTCCACATTAGCATCCTTTCAGTACCAGGTAAAAGACCTTTTTATTTTCCCAGGCTTTTAAATCATATTTTAATCATATTCTAGCTGCATTTTAATTCATATTGTTTTAGGTTTTGACAACCACCTTGCTGCTGCGTAGTTTGTATGGTGTCTTTATTTTTATTTGATTTGATTTATTCAATATTTTTAACCCAGACTGTATTATTTCTTTTTTCTTTTCTGGTGTGTTTATGTAAACCACCCAGACAGCTTTGGCTATAGGTTGGTTGAAACAAACAAACTAATAAATATTTAAATAAATATTTGGGGTTGGGTTTTTTTGCCCATTACTTTTCATTTTTTTCCTGCACTTTTCATAACGTTGCTTACCTTGAAAGACAACATCATACTTACGCTATACTGCAAAGTAAAACTTTCTAATTCTAATCCATTCAGAAGAAAAATCAGGTTATTTTTTTGAAGACAAGTGCATACTCATATTTATTTACAAAATACTTAAACATATACATAGAAACATAAAAAGATCTTAATTACAGCAACCAAATATTTATCTGAGTAAACATCAGTTGCTACATTATTAAATGAGTCTCAAAGATGACTTGAGCAAGTATCTTTCTGGAGATTAGAGACGATCTATCACCTAAAAGGGCAATATTTTTCTTTGAATGATCATGGCTATTGGATACAGGAGCACATGTGAACCAGTCTATATTACCCCTAGCTTGCCCTGCCTGGCAAGGGCATAAATATTCTTGGCACAGAATACTACATCTTCCTTTCAATATTATGGAAGGCAAAGCAGAGCAAGTCTGGCACGTGTGAAAGGTCTTCTGTTAGACAATTACTGCATATTCTTATGCATTAATTATCGTAGAATAGTCTTCTGATGAAGCCTTCCCCATACAAAGTGGGATTTAGGCTATTATCAAGATCCAAGTGCTTCAGCTCCAGCAAGGTACACTCAAGGCTGAACAATGCCAGATATTGAGCAGACAGGCCACAAATGTTTCAATCCAAATCTATAGCTATCTTCCATACTGATATTCTGTATCCTGAATTACCATGTAACCTAGGGAAACTAGGTTACAGGTAGTCCTTGATTAACAACTGTTCTGTTTAGTGACCATTCAAAGTTACGACAGTGCTAAAAAGGAACTTTATGACCAATCCTCAAACTTATGACCATTGCAGCGTCCTTGCATTCATGTGATTGCCATTTGGGCACTTTGCAACCAGCACACATTTATGACAGTCACAACATCCCTCGGTCATGTGATTGCCATTTGTGAACTTCACAGCTGGCTTCCATCAAGCAAAGTCAATGGACAAGCCAGCAGTAAAATCACAAGTTGCTGTCACATGATGCCTTGATTAATGACTGTGGGTGATTCACTTAATGACCACAGCGTAACTGATGTCATAAGTCTGGTACAGTCATGTGATGTTTTGCTTAATGACCATATTGCTTAGTTATGGAGTTGCTGGTCTCCATTGTGGTCATTAGGTGAGGACTACCTGTATTGATAAAACTCTAATTTAAGTTAGAATTTTAGGTGGCAGAGCTGCATGTAAGTCTCTATAGAAATCACTCCAGTCTGTAGACCTAATAGTGTAGTTTTTTCTTTTTAAAATAAGGAGCAAGAACTCCCTCTCAAGCCCATTTGAGTTGTAGAGAGGATAACCATAAAGGAGAACCAAATGAATTTGCTTGCTAACTTTTGGGGAGTTAATCTCAAATTTTAAATTATAAAATATAAATATAAAATATAAAAGACAGGGAGCAAAATGCATCCTTGCTTTCTCCTGTTCTGAATAGGAATTGGAGAGGAAAGAAAATCATCAGTGCCATAACAGACCTGTATAAAATATTATCATGAAATCTCATAATCAAGAAAATCAAGAATCATAATCAAGAAAATTAGGCACTGATCAATGGAGGATGCAGCCAAAGCTTGACTCTGGGAATGCAGCCATATATTGCAAGATTCAGGGGTACCATTAAACAGAGCCCGGAAATGTTCTATCCACCGCTCAGGAGAAGTAATTCTGACTGGCTCAGTCGAAACCTTATGGAAGAAAGGTCAAAGTACCAGAAAACAGAAGAATTTTCTTTTGTTTTATTCTCCACTTGAGCTTCCACCAGTTGTTGAGTCTCCAAATTTCAGCATTTTTCTTTTAAGCAAAGCCTTTTAAGATTTTTTTTCCTTGCAAGAACCAGTCCCTATAAGTAGCATATATTATCAGCTCCAAATGTCCTACATGTAGTCTTAATGTAGTCCTGGTTACAATGCATTCATGATTAAACCAGGGCTTAGAATAATGCTAGACCCTACCATTTTTGGTTGAGGTTTGGGCCATAGAGGTGTCCTGGATATTTTTGGTTAAAAGGTAAAAATTGCACAGAGCCTGTGTTAATACTGAGGCTGGTACAAATAGCATTTTGTAACTGCACAACTAAAGGAAGTGAGAGAAGTGAATTTTGGGAAGCTAAAAACCCAAATAGACAGAAGCAGTTATGTTCCAGTACAAAGCAGAGCACAAATGAATATAATACCAAATAGGAATTAGAGCTAGTTGGCAAAGGACTGAACCACTTCTGAATAAAAGTCTCTGGAGATGAATAGACATCTTCTTCTGCTCTTCAAAGCTTACATACAGTCAGTGAAAAGAAAACACTCCCTGCTTACAGGCTAAAAGACATGACACAAAAGGGAAAGGAGATGAGGAGGGAAAAGAAAAATAAACATACTACCTATTCTTAAAATGAAACGTTAGTTTTCAAATAAATGACCAGATTAATACAGTTCAGGAGCAGAGGAGCCAAGTAGAACTCGTCTTTCAGAAAGGACAATCAATTGGCTCTACTTTCCATCTTATCTCTCTTTGCTGTCTGATAAAATGTCTGCCAATGCTCATAAAAGACAAATTTGGATGTCTCTGCATTTATTACAAGCCAAGAGCATTAGGCAAAGGACATCCTTAGATAATAACATTCTTCAGTCCTGGTGTGGCATTCAAGCACATGGCCAAGCATGTGGGAAATATCCTGCAAAAGATAGGTGGTATTTCTTCTTATACTAATCAAAAGGAGCCAGTTGTCCAATTCCTCCCTTAGACAATTTTACAGTGGAAGAACAAAAATAACAAACGACATACCATTCCATTGCTGCTGTGAGCTACAGAAGAGAGACTGCAATAAGGAAATTGGGATCCTGCTAAAATATGCTTTCTAACAATTCTGTTACATGATAAAGCTACTTCCCATTGCAAAGCCAACACCTGACTAGATCCACCAGAGAGTACCCATAGAGTTCCAGCCTGATAACTCAAGTGATAAATACAATTATTGCTGTGTCCCTTAGTCAATACTTGGGGATTACCATTGTGAATAAATACTTCTTACTATATATTACACTTATCTTTATTTATTGCAACCCATTTTTTCTCAAGGAACTCAGAGTGCATGGGATCCTCTTTTGTATTATCATCTACAACAAACATATAAAGTAGGTTGAACTGAGATAGTATGACTGGTCCAAACTCTCCCACTGCAGTGCACAGACAAGTGGGGACTTGAGTCTAGCTTCGGTCAGTACTGATCCATCATTTATACTTACTTTATAGCAAAAAATATTTTTACCAATGTGGCTCCAAATAAGTATGCTGTAAAATAATTTATTGAACTATGCATTATATATTTAAAGTCTGGACAACATAGCTAAAAATCATCAACTAAGAGATAAAAAGAGTTTATCCTATTCTGTCATGACATAAAAACAGAGAAATTTGCTACAACTATACTACTACAGTTACAACAAAACATTCTTTTTACATTTCAGACAATAAGTATATGTGTGTGCCTCTCACCAAAATTGCATCACTGGATTGTAATCTATCAAAGCTTCTTTCTTTGGATAACTGATGCAATGGACTTTCACCAATGCAACACAAGAAACACTCTTCAAAACAAGAGACGTTGATTTTTTTTTTCTGTTACAATTGTTCGGTATACAATGTTTTGATGGTTACATCTTTTAAAATTCTGACAATCACATTCTTTTCCATTCATTAGACTTGAAGAAATCAGCACACGGTTAGATTGTAAAAATGTCAGGCTATCATATACTGTATTAGGCCTTCATGGCTGATGTGCTCAATAAAAGAATAGCAACATGGGTGACAATTAATGCAAGGACTTTGCACTAGTATAAAAGCTGATGGATCTTAGACATTAAAGTGAGTTCAGTGGACATACTGGTAAGAAAATGTGCACAGCATTACAGTTTTGAAATAATCTGATGGGATGATATGGAATAAGAATATAATTGTACTATATATAAATATGTGTACTGTATAGGGTGCATTTGTTTTGAAGTTAGTGTGTTGCGTTAAATCACTCTTAGATAGCTATACTATGCATCCTGATTTAGGAAGTAACCTTAATAGGTCAGGTAGTTCCTATTAATGCTCATGTCATCTACAGAAGAGTTTTCTTTCAATTCTGATTGCTTTAACTTTACAGTGACTATGTTAGTAAAACTAACTAAACGTTTTAGTTTAGCGTATTTTTTAAGTCCAGCCTGCAATGCTACTTTATAATTCAATGTATCAAACAAACCTAGAAAAATTGTTTAAATTAAAAAAAAAAAAAGGATAAATCCACTATAGGTAAGTAGCATGTCATATGAACACAGCCAGTATTTACACTGTTTTTGGAAAGGCTGCATTGGAAAAATAGCTCGATAGAATCCTCATTCATACAAGCAGAAAAACAAACCATCCCTTTCTAATGTTTTCACTTAGTTTTCCTTCAGAAACAGAGAATGTTTGTTAAAGCCTTTATGAATAGAAATCTGTATCTTCACTGTGACAGCAGGCGAAAAATACTGATGGACAGATAACCACGTTCATGTCCTAACCTATAAAGTGCCTTATTCCGTTTTGTGTTGGTATATTTATTGTTGGTAAAACAAATTTGTATCTCAGCATGATGAAAATTTAGTCATTTTATCCTAGAAACTCTAGTTAGTAAATATGGCTTAGTACTACATTTAAATCCCAAGTCATGCAGAATCAATATATATTTTTATGTTTTCTCTAGGCTGGAGTCATCCTGGTAAGTGGTCACTAAGAGTTGAGACTGACCTGATGGCACATAATCAGGCCAGAAAGACAATATTGTACATTGCTGTGTTTCTCTTGTTGTTATGATGCCCAGATAAATTAATTTACTTGTATTTTCTTAATTGTTATTTAAACTTTCCAAACTCAGAAGTGTATTGCATTATAAACAGTAGGGTAAAGTTAATCTGGAAAAGCTTCTGTGCTTTTTATGTTGAAGGGATAATCCGAGAAAGGTTGCAACATGAGGTTACCATGAATGGAGCCACAGATGCTATATAAACCAGTTTTCCCCCTCGACTTTGAGAATATAAATTTAGCACAATGTAGTGAAAACCAAGCTGTATCACAATGTTTCTTTATCGGCATCGAGCCTTTGCTGTTTTGTTATTAAGCGCATAGGAAAAACTCTGACATCAGAAAAAGAGAACAAGGAGGAACTTGCTTAGTCCCGCCGTTTAAACGTCCCAGTCTCCAGCGGATCGTGCCCAGGCATCCGTTTCTGAGATCCACCTTCATTTCTGACCGATTTTCCATCTATCACCAAGAGCCGCCCTTCCCTCTCAGCTACAGTTTCCTCGCCATTAACCTCCTTCCTTGAAAAACTGCCCGCGTTTCTTCCGCACTTCTCTGCGGGTCTTGGAGGCCTAACGCTCGAAAACCTCGCAAGAGGACGCCGGCCCACGACCAGCTCCTACCCCGCAAGCAAACTAGCTCTTGCGCAGTAACCGTGACACCCATCTTTGAGGTGGGCAAAACCTTCCCTTGGCAGAAACGGTAAACAGTCTTATTTAGGATTTATTTACAGACTAGCGATTAATATATATCCGGGGCCGGGAAGGTACAAACCCCACAAACAGATTACTTTCATAAATAGATATCACTTAAATTTGACGATGGAGAGGAATGCCCGAGATAAAAATGGAGGAAAGTGCCTTAGTAGTTGAAGGGGGAAGAGAGGAGGGAGAAAACTGACGGCGGGCAAGATTAAACAGGGTCGGGGTGGAAATTCTCGCGACATCTCAGACGAGGCCGGAAGAGGCTGAGGACGGGGAGTGAGCGGAGTCTCCCAGCCCCTTCGGCCTCTCAGTACGTGTGCGTAGGCGTCATTAGGCTGTTTGGCGGTTACGCAGCGGAGTCAGCGTTGGGGGGTTGGAGAATCGGTGGGGCAGCGGGAGTAGTAGCAGAAGTACCACCACCATTAGGTGAGGGAGGGGGTCATTTCGCTCCTTGCCGCCACGGCTGAGTGGGAAGAACGTCAGCAAGACCAGCCACAGCGACCGCCGCCGCCAGCACCATGGGTGAGTCTCCATCCCGGGCTCTTTTTCGTGCTAGGGAAGGGCGGGAGTGGAAATGCCGGCTTGGGCGGGGGCGGTGACAGCTGGAGGAGCGGGTCCCAGGCCCGTTCAGGCACCTTCAGTCTCTTTCTTCGCTCGCGCTGCTTCCCATGGCGGGGAAAGCTGTAGCAGTGGCCGTGCCTCAGCCATCCGCGCTCGCTGCTCGCCCTTCGTGGAGGCTCACGCCCAACCAGCAGTTAACCGAAACCACATTTCTTTCTCCCTCCTTCTGCTTTCGGGTGGGGGAGGTCAAGCTGCGGGGGACGGCCAAAGCTCGCCAGAGCTCCCCTTTGAATTCCTTGGGGCTCTCGGTTGAAGCTCGTTTCCTTTCCGAAGTGAAAGTCTACCTCCGTCGCCAGTTTTCTTCTACGCCCCTCAGTCATTTCTCTCTCAGTTCCCCGCCCTGATCCCCATTCAAATCCACTTTCCCCTTATCGGCCCTTTTCTTCTTTTTCCTACTCTGCTTTCTCGTTTAAGCCTTCGAGTTCTCTCACCCTTAAAGGAGAGAATTGCTGGCTGCAGCCTCCCGGCGCGCGCACTCATTTCCTGCGTCTTATTTTACGGCGGGTACTTTCTTGCGGCTCCCTCTCGTTTTTAAGGCACGAAACTAAAACGCTCGAAAAGAGAATCAGTCCCTCGGTGCTGCTTTCCGCTTCTTTGCATCCGTTCTCCCAACCCAACTCCTTTTGGCCTCCTCGTTTGGGATGGATGGAATTTGTTAAGAGGAATGGAAGGAACCGTAGAATGTTGGGTTGGTAGCAAGAGATTGGGAGGTATCAAGGAATCTCAAAACAGGAAAAAGGAAGGGCCAAAATGAAGGTGTACTCGGCAGCATCAACAAATAGGACAGATTGCTGTTTTCTTTCTAGTTACTCTTCTGTAAGTTAAAGTTGTTACAGTTTTCAAGAGCTACGTTTGGATGGGAAAATCTAAAATGTGTTTGTGACTGCATGGGATTTAATTCTGGTTGTTTGGTCATACCTTGGAAAAAGTATTCCAGAGTATATTATTGTATATAACTATAGTATGCATTTATTTCACATTTTAATAACATAGGGTAAATTGAGTTTGCCTGCTGTAGTTCATTTTAGAAATGGCTTTTTTCAACTTGTAAAATTTAAACGTTTATTTTAACATTTTTAATGTTAATTTTATTTTTAAAGATAGAAGATATTAATTTCACATTCATGCTAATATGTATGACTATTCTGAAATACTGATTAATTTTCTGGTTAAGAGAGTTATGTGTAAAGATTTGTATAACATTTTGGGCTCAACCAGTAAAACCGTGAGCTTAGAATATGCTGGACTCACCTAAAACTTTAAATATGACAAAAGCTGTATTTAAACTTCACAGAATTGCTGTTGTTGAACTTATTTATATCAGTGATTCTTAAACAATTGTTGTTACATTCATTCTAAGTTAAACTGCTTAGTTTTAAAACTGGGAAGACTGATTGGCTGTTTGGTTGGAAGAAAGTTTGATTGGGTTGTATCTGGTTTTAGCCATAATTAGATAACTGAAATGCCTTATTGGTTTTAGTAGTTTATTCTTATATATGGCAAATTTTGATCCAATTCAGTGAGATAAATGGTATTCCTCTTTAAATGCACACTGGATAGCAACAAAACTCTAAATAAGTTTTCAGTCTATTAATGTTTTCCATCATTAATTTGGGGAAATTTAATCAGGAATGAATAGTAGAATATTCTGAGGGGTAAGTACTCATATTTTAACAAATTGCATCCATTATAGTGTTAGTTAAAATCCCTGTCTTTTCAGATATTGCTGCTGGTATTTTGAGGTACAGAGAAAGATTTTCCAAGATAGTTGTAGAAAACAAATTTCAAGAATATCTGCAAAAATCAGAACTAATAATGGATTGGATCCAGGTTTCAATTATATTAGAGCAAATCTTGCAAATAAGAGTGGAATTACTTTTGTACATGACTAATTTTTATGTCTGGTTTATTATACTGTTGAAAAGGGCCCTTTAGTCCAATCCCCTTCTCAGTGTATAAATCCAAATTAATGCACTCCGAACAGCCTCTGCATAAACACATCCACTCTGGCAAGATTTGTTCTTGACAAATTAATGTGACTTCTGATAAGTATTGCACTGTTTCAAGATGCCTAGAAATCATTCTTTTTGATCTGCTTTAGAATTTTCCTAGGTGTGTACATTTCTCTGATTGGTCTTTGGTCCTCTAATCCCTCCTTTTTCATCTTTTTAAAGACATGTGTGTATAGTATTTGTCTTCCTCTACTCATCTGGTATTTTATCTATTTTCTAAATCAGTCGTTCTCAAACATTTTGGTCTCAGGACTCCTTTACATTATTAAAAATGATTGAAGACCCCAAAGAGCTTTGGTTTATGTAGGCTATATCAATATTTACGGTAGTAGAAATAAAAACTGAGAAATTTTAAAATATTTATTTATTTACTTTGGGGACCCCCTGAAAGGGTCTCACGGATCCTCAGGGGTCCCCAGACCACGCTTTGAGAACTACTGTTCTAGATAATAGATAGGATCATACATAAAGATTCTCTCAGACCATTACCTGGTTCTTTCAATAATCTCAAAGGCAATATGGCTCATTGCAAACTCAATAATGTCAAACTGATGTCATGCACAGTATCGAAACTGCAAGAACACCAAAGTGATAATGTACAGAATGAAGTTGTAATGTTGTGATTATGTACTTGTGTTGTGATACACCTATATAAGTTGCATTGTGATGTTATTTTGTTACTTCTCTCATCTTCTCCACAGATACCCGGCCCAGAGATTTAAATTTATATAAACTAGGTATTCTCTGACTGTGGTTCAATCTCAGGCTTCAATTCTGCCTCTTTATCAGTTGCTTGGTGGAATTATATCCTCTTTTTGGAGAAGACTTAGCCAAAACAGGAGCTGAGTTTCTTATTGTTATTTGTCAGCATTTTTTGGTTTTCACTTAGCAGCTGGTATAACTGATTCTTTTTTCTTTCATATATTTTGATCATATCTGAAGGAACTCCTTTCATTATTATTATTAGTAGTAGTACTAATAGTAGTATCTTACTTCCAGTTCATTCTGAGCTTTTGCTTTGTAACACCATCTATAAAGTTCTATGTTACTTGGTCATACTTCTCTTTTTGAGAGAGAGGTGTGTGTGTGTATGTATAAATAAATTTTACTGAAAGTTTTAACAATAGTAAGAACAAATACAAACTAAAGTAGAAGAAAAAGGAAGAAAAAAGGGAGAAATAAAAAAAGCTAAAGGTACAAAAAGAAAAGTGCAAAAAAAGAAAATATGATATAAAGACATAAAGAAATGTCTTCCAATCTTCACAGCAGTTATAGGTATAATTATATTTTAACCTCTCTCTTTAAAGTTACATCATGACTCTCTTCTTTCTATATCCTGTCTAATCATCAAAACCATAAATCACAAGTTCATTTTTTTCTTTTTTATGCAAAAAAGTCCAAAGAGGGTTTCCAGTCACTGATAAACATAGATATTTTTCTCTAATCAAACAAGTCAATTTAGCCATTTCTGTCATCTTCACCAACCATTCCTCCATTGTAGGTATTGCCAAATCTTTCCATCCTTGTGCATGCAATAATCTCATTGCAGTTATCATATATAAAAACAATGCTCCATGGCTCTTTTCTAACTGTTTACCCATCAGTCTCAGGAGGAAGAGTTCTAGTTTCAATTGAATGTTAATCTTTCAAATTCTCTGAATCACTGTATACATTTGAGCCCAAAATTTTCTAGCTTTTTTACACGTCCACCAAGCATGATAAAATGACCCTTCTTGTAGTTCACATTTTCAACATAAATTTGAAGTACCTTTATACATTCTAGATAATTTTTCTGGTGTCATATACTAATGGTACATCATTTTGTAAAAATTCTCTTTAAGATTATAACAATGTAAATTTCAATCCTTTCAACTACATATTTTCCCATTGTTCCATTTATATATTATAATGAACGTTTTTAGCCCACTTTATCATACATTCTTTGACCTGTTCTGTTTCAAATTTCAATAGAAGTTTATACATTTTAGCAATTACATGTTATCATTTGTACACAATTCTGTCTCAAAGTCTGTCTTACATTGTTCAGTACCATGAATTCATTTATCTACTTTAAATTTTTCTGATAACTATGAGTAAGAAAACCATTGACAACTATGTCCCTCTGTCATCAGTTCTCTTGATTTTATTCTATATTCTCTTTGAAGAATTCTAGTACCTCACAATACATTAACCATTTATCCTTACTTGATTGTACTTCTCCTTGGTTTCTGGCCCTCGCTCCATGTTCTATATGACTTCTTTGTTTTCAAGATTTTCACTGTTTTTTGTCTAACTGCATTGGCTCTTCCAGTTATTTTCTTTTTTCTTAATAATAATTTATTAAAATTATTTGCAATTGTGTTTAATATCTATTTTTTTTCTCACCTGTCTTTCCATTAGCTTTTCTTGATCCTGTTATCAATGCTCTGCTTTTTTGAAACTCCAAGGTACATGTTTTACTATGCTCAGTTTAAAATAAAGAATTCCACCATAAAATAGTCATTTTCCTCATTTTCCTATTGTTACAAGTTTCTCAGCTGTTTTATGGATTAGTATCAAATCAGTGATAGGTTAGAAGGTGTAGTTGTGTGCTTGATGGTGTTGTGCTTCTTCCTAGACAGTTATCTCTAGCCGCTATTATACCTTTTTATTCAGGTATGGTTGAAATTAAAAAACACATCCACATCAAATACCTGTTATCACAGTGAGTGGATACATATAAAAATGAATGGCTAATGCAGTCTCGTTATGAAAAATTCCAATCTATATATTGTAGAATAAGCTGTTCTAAAATAGGACATAGGCTATTCTGTGGGAGTGAACTACTTGTGATAATATTAGGTTACAAGCTCCCCCTCCCCGAGCCCTGTTACTTAAGATATCTGTGTCTTGCCGAAAGCCTTTGTCAATGAACACAGAAGACTGAAATCATTTTGAAGCTGAGTGGCTTTTTGTAGTAGGTCTGTAAAATGTAGGATGAATACCACATCCTCTTCAATGTTTCCACAAAACACAGTAGTTCAGTCTGTCTGAAGGTGTTGTGTACTATGCTTGTGGTCTCCGATTTTGAAAATGTAATGATACAAAAAGTATATTCAAGATGGTAGATGGTATTGTAGTTAAAAATACTGTTTTAATCAGGATGAAAAACATTTGGCCAGTAAATAGTAATGTTTAGCTTTGTTAGGATCCACATTGTTTCTTCCATGGCTCTAGCATCATCTGTTCAATTTTGCAAACACAGGAAGGCTTTATTATTGCAGCATATTCTAAGTGGAGCAATGTTTTTTACTTGGCTATGTGAATTCTATTTTGGGAACTTTTTAAAATCAATTCTTAGACTAACTAATATTGAACTGAATGTTTCTGCAAAATACCAGACAATAATCTGTAGTTTAACTCTTGCAAAATTCCTTCTTGAAATAAGTAGCTTATGTAAGATTTTAAAAAAATTAATATCAAATTAAAGAATACTAACAATAAAAGCGTATTTATAAAATCTAAACTAGCTATCATAATCATAAAAGTGCTAAAAATTAATAACAGAAGGCCTGCTTGTACAAATAAGTTTTAAAGTTTTTCCACTGAGGACGAGGTTGCCCCATTCAGAGGGGAAGGAGTTCCACAATATTTCAACACTGAAAAGGCCCTGGCCCTAATTGTTTTAAGCCAGGTTTTTGGCCTTTCTATGTAACATTCACAATAAACCCATGGAACATCAACAGACCTTCCCTTTAATGATATAATTGGGAAGTCTTTCTTTTAGATAGGAAGGACCCAAGCTGTAACAGGATTTATATTTTAAAACAAGTTCTTTGAATTTGGCCTGGAAGGCAACAGAAAGCCATTCTCAGCCAGGATGCTATCATATGTTCTCAACAAGGAATACCAGAAAGAAGCCTGGCCATTGCATTTTGGACCTGTCATAGTGTCTGGATTTCTTTCAAAGGCATGCATGTATAAAGTGCAATATGCTAATCTATTTGGGAAATATCAACATTTTACTCATGAAACTAAAGCAGCTGTGTTGAAGAAAAGGCAACGTTGGTAAATCAAGCACAAATGCAAGAAGACACCCCTCACCACCATATTCAGTTGAGCATTCAAGGACAGCTCAGAGACCAGGATAGGTAAAAATTGCTGTTTGTGTAGAATTATCCCCAGCAGTCAAACCTCAGACTTGTCTGGATTCAGTTGTAGTTTGTTATGCCTTAACCAGACCACAGTATGCTCCAGTCAGGAGTTGACCATGAAGGCCAATATACCTGAATATGATAGGAAAAAAATATGGGTACCGTGTTCATAAAGAAGGCATCCAGCTCCACATTTTTTTGATGAGAGCACCAGCAGTTTCATATAGATAAATGTATGAGGGGATAAAATAAAAACCTGTGGCACCCTGCAGTTCAAAGACTATTAGCATTATAGTCTACACAGTATATTATAGTCCTATATTAGCATTAGGAACATGCCATTAATGTAAGAACAGGGCCATGTCAAAACTATGCCTCCAGCCCTCAACTCCCTCAGATGATCCAGGATGGTCCATTGATTTATGGCAGTGTTTTTCAAACTTGGCAACTTTAACATGTGTGGACTTCAACTCCCAGTTTCCCAGCCAGCATGTTCCCAGCCAGTTGCCAAATTTGAAAAACACTGATTGATGGTATCAGAAGTTTCCAAAAGACTCAGGAGCATTAACAGAGGCACATACCCATCAGATTTCTCAACAGATCGTCCATTGGAGCAAAAAGGTTTTCCCTGTGCTGTGTCTTGGACTGAAATGAAGCTAAGTAATCAGTATCTTTCAGAAATACCTGGAGTTTCTCAGCCACCACCCATTCAAATCATCTTGGCTAATAGTGGCAAATTAGAGCCTGGTCTACAAGTGTTAAAAACAGAGGGATCTAAGGATTTTTATTGTCAAACTGGGAGCGCACCATCACTTTCTTCAGGGAAAATGGCATCAGACTCTAGGAGAAGGAGGCATTAATAATAGTGCATAGCATTCCTTTAACAGAACTAGCCAAGAGGAAGCTGGATCCAATGGGCGTAGTGGCCCAAGCTCATCCAGCATGAGAGATTATGGGAACCAGCTAGAGGAGGAGTTCAGTGGGTAGGTAGTCTCCAGGTTAAGAATGCCCGGTTTACAGACAATCCATAGTTAAGAATGGAGCCTATTGTAACAATTCGAGTTAAATACACAATGGTTCAAGTTAATTATACAATACTACTTATACAGTATTATACAATAATACTGCTCCAGCTTACATACAAATTTGTCTTAAGGACAGATCTTGGGAACAGAACTCATTCTTAAACTGGGGATTACCTGTATAAGAAGAGGTAGCACAGCCAAAGGTGGGAGCCATAAGAAGGAGATATTTTAAAGAGGCTTTGCCTTGGCTTGGCTTGTTATTAATCTGTTTGGAAACTTGCTTTTACAGTTTCAAGGTTATGTTTTTACCTGATTAGCATTCAAGATGGCTTTCTGAAATCCATGTGGTTCTTGCTTCTTGATTTCCTCAGCTATGTGGGGCTTGATATCCAAGATGTCCACATCTATAGCATCTTCCCTTATTGGCCCTGAATCATTATACCTTTATGTGTCTTTTCTAATGTACAGCTATATGAATAGTTTTTCTAATATAAATGGCTATAGAATGTATTTTATTTGAATCTGTGAGTAAGAGAACCCTTCTGAGATTTAATGTGTGAATTTTTGACTTCAACTTTACCTGGTTTTGGTAGCTGCTGATTACTTGGTTGGGAGACTATCATGGCACGTACACTCACTGTGAAGCTGAAAATATATCCTGAGAGAAGGTAATGACAAGCCACTTTGGTAGTGTTGCTAAGAAAACTGTATGGTTATATCCATGAGGTTACCAGGTGTTAAGCATCACTTGAAGGAGACTTTTCAGGGATGTGCAAAATATCTGAATGATGCAAAGCAATTTAAGAAGCAGAGACAGCTAGGAACAGCTTTCAAAGTAGTTATGTGAGCCTTGCAAAAGACATTTGATGATTTGAAAAGGAGGTGCTTCATTCATTCTTCTATGTATTATGGAGCATCTCATTAGATTGAATAAACATAAATATCCTTAACAATATAGTAAACTTTTTGAATGGGTGCCTTTTGAGTAGATAAAAGCTCATTATTAGCTATCAGACACTAAATTGAGTCAGAATTACTTAACAAATGCACTTGTGCTTGTAGTCTTGGAAACCTAACATATATAAGAGCTTTTCTGAAAAATGGTTTGGTATTTTCCTGATATTTATAGTGTTCCATTTCTGACAAACAGTTCATGTAAATACATTGTTGTATAATTAATACAAAGTATATTAACAGGTAGTTAATATAAAGAAGCAAGTTGACTGAGAGGTCTTTACATCTGTAGCTGTTCATGGAAAACTAGTTATCTTGACTGTTTTCAATATGGGTTTTAGGACAGGATTGGTTTTTGTCATTCTGATAAAATGACCTACTATGGGAAGGAGATAGAAAAGGTGTGACAATTGATCCTGCATGATCATTTTACAGCTTGTGATTCCATCATCCACAGTATTTTCTTGGACTGTCTCTGTGAATTTGAGATAGTATTAACAGTGGTTCTACTGCTGCTTGTAAGAATGGTCTGATAAAATAGTATTGGGTGACTGTGCTCCTGCATACTGGTAGCTATACTGTGGCATGCCAATAATTACTATTTTGTCCCCAATGCTATTTAACTTTGGGGACAATTTCTAGGAATTTGGGGGCAAAGTGTCATCAGTACATTCATGATACTCAGCTTTACTTTTCTGTAACATCTGTATCAGAAGAGGCTGTATTGTATATGTTCTGAATCAGTGTTTGGATTCATTGTAATGGATGAGGGCCAATATACTGAAGATGAATCTAGACATGGAAACTTTATAGATGGATACTTTTTTTGAATAGAGGATTGATGGAGTCTCCATGTTTTAAATGAAGTTACACTCCTGTATATAAGTTATATAGTTTGGGGTGTTTCTAGAGCCATCATTACCATGGACCAAAGTGATCTCTGCTATAAACAGCTATAGCTGTTTTATAGAGTTTTAGGTAGTATTCCAGTTATGTCTTTCCTGCACAGGGTCAGCTTAATACTAGTAACTTCTTGTTTAGATTATTGTACTGTACCCTATGTGGGGCTTATGCTTCATCCAGACACTACACCTGATGTAGAAGGTGGCAGCTGATTTGACTGGCTGTTCATAAATTACATCTCAGTTGTAGCAACTGCACTTGTTGCTAGTTAGCTACCAAACTAGGTTTTAAGTTTTGATTCTGACATACAAGGCTCTAAACAATTTGGGATCAGAATACCTGATAGGCTATTTATAGTATTTATATTATTAGGTATTAACAACTACCTGTTAATATACTTTTGTATTAATTATACAACAATGTATTTACATGAACTGTTTGTCAGAAATAGAACACTATAAATAGCCTATAACAAATTTCCTTGTTATAGAATTGGTTGATCACTAAAATTATCAGAGGAGATCTTACTGCCTGTCCTGTGAGACCTACCATTGACCAAGTGTTACCATGTAGTTATTCCTAAGTAGGCCTTCTCTGTGTTGTCATCTGCTCTGTGGAGGGCTTTCCTCTTTAAATCCATGAGACACCTAGTGAAGACCTAGGCCTTCCCTGTGTGAAATTTCAAGATGGAACAGTTTTATTTAATTTTCCCTTTCTTTCTCACTCCAACTTCTTAAAAATGAAAATGCTTTTATATTTTTGTATTTAATTGCATTATTCTGTTTTAATTATTTTTATTTTTGTTTGTGAAGTGCTTTCAAAGATAGCTATGTGGATGCAGTATAGAAATATATTAATATTTAAATTCACAAACAATATTGAGGGTCTGACCAGTATTTGGGACTGTTGAGAAATACTTAATAGATAACTACATATCACTAAATTGGCTACTATTGTACTCTTTATATTCCAGCCTTCATGGACTGGGAATCTCAGATCAGGTCCATCCTTAGCCATAGAAACTCAATAACTTTGGGTTTTCTCTCAGCCCAATGTATCCCTCCATGGCAGAGATCTGAGAGAAAATGGAGGGTGGAGTGCTTTGTTTACCACATGGGCACAAGCACGGATATAACACAGTTTTAAAAATAATATTTGCCACAGGAATGGAGATTAGAACTGTGTTGAGCAACTCATAGGTTATATGCAGAACTTGTGTTACAGGAAGAAAAGCAGGATATAATTCTAATAATTATTTTGCATTTTGTAACCTGAAAAAAAGTTACAAATAATGCCTTTAGAATGCTATAATATCAGTGCAGCTTCTTGATTCTCTTTTTTTGTAATACTCGAGGACTGGGGTAAAATAAGGAATTAGGAATTTTTTTCTGCAAACTGTCTAGTATTTATAATCTGTAATTGCATAAGAGAGCCATTTTTGCGTAGTGCTTAAGGTGCTGTCCTAGAAACCAGGAGACTGAGTTTTAGGCCTCCCTTAGGCACGAAAGCCAACTGGGTGACTTGGGGCCAGTCGGTCTCTCTCAGCCCAGCTCACCTCACAGGGTTGTTGTTGTGGGGAAAATAGGAGGCAGGAGTATTAAGTATGTCCACCACCTTGAGATGGATGGATGGATGGATGGATGGATGGATGGATGGATGGATGGAAAGAGAAAAATCTAATGATGATGATGAAAATTGCATAAATGATCGTATATTTATGATGAATTGGCTTTAAAATTTAATGTAACTTATTGGAAAAAAGGTAATGATAAAAACTGCATGCTTGTTGGCTTTTCTGGTCATAAGATAAAACCTTTAAGTCAGTGATTCTCAACCTTTTTGAAGCTGCCGCCCCCCTAAGGAGCGGAAAATTTTTCAACACCACCCTTTGTGAAAATCCTGTAATTTAGGGTATGGAGGGGGGGGGGAGTTACTGAATTATAAAAGGCAAAAATTTTAGGTAATTTTTTTCAGTAGGCTTACACACCAAATTTGTTTGATTTAACTCGATACTTTTGCCCTGGAAGGTAATTGCATTCCTTTTATTAAAATTAAAATGACTAATGCAAAAAAAAATGCTTAAATGCTCTTTTATGTAAATACGTTTATTTCAATATGCTGTAAATACGTTTGTTTATTTTTTTGATGCTCGTTTTTTAAATTTTTTAAATTTTAAATTTTATTTTTTTTATTTTTTTTGCAAATGCTTTTTTAATGTTTAAAAATTCTTTATTCTTAATTAGATAATTTAAAAACACAGCAAAAAAATACGCTAAAAGAGTAATATCAATGAAACATGCTTGATTATGTCAGTGGGATGGTTGTGCTTGATGGTTCAGAGCCATTTTCTGAACGTTCGGTTCAATATTGTTAGAGAGATGAAGGCGCAAGTCCCCTCTTTCCACGATTTGGAGTCGACTTCTCTTTTTTGTAATTAGATCAGTCACAGCACTGAATCCTCGCTTGACAAGGTAAGAGGAAGGGAAGGCAATTAAATTTTTTTTGATGATAGTCCACAGTCCTGGGTAGAGGCGATTGATGTTACTTTGAAGCCAAAATTCTGTGAGAAGATCACCATTCTGGAAGCTGGCTTTCAAAGTTTCATTAGTTGAAAGTTCGGCCAATTCCTCCTGAATCTGAACCTCTGCTGTCTCAATATTCATAAAAGGGTTCATGACCCATTGAGGGACTTCCAGGGACAAAATATCCTCAAAATGCTCAGAAAAGTCCTTGTGCAAAGACTCAAGGTGTTGACAGTAAACTTGTGTTTCATCGAAGGGGATTTCACTGCTCTTATGCAGATCCGACAAGATTGGAAACTGGCTGAACTCGTTGCGACCAAAATTCTGCTTCCACAAAGTGAGTTTTTTTAGGAAGGCAGAAATAACAGATTTTGTTGTGATCAAATTGAGCTCTTCACCTTGAAGCTGCAAATTAATTCCATTGAATTTTGCGAATAAATCGGCCATGTAAGCAACATCAATCTTAAATTGTGGCAATCTGTCTCTTAGAGCTACATCTTTCTCTTCGAGGAACTCAAGTACAGAGTCGAAAAGATTCCAGAACCTATTGAGGCAGGCGCCTTTCGAAAGCCAGCGAACCTCGGTGTGTAGAAGCAAGCGATTGAATTCTTCATCGTTGTCTTTACACAGGTGCCCGAATAATTGATTGTTGAGAGCATTACTGCGAATTTTGTTCACAGCAGAGATGACATATTGTAATGACTGATGCAAACGGTCGCTGAGGTTTTTTGCAACTAAATGCTGTCTATGAATCACGCAGTGAACAGCTAAAATACCTGGTACCTCTTTCTTCAAAAGGGCGATGAACCCACGATGACGACCCACCATTGCAGGAGCTCCATTGGTGGCAACAGACATAATGTTCGCAAGAGGAATATTTTTCTCTTTAAAATAATCTTTGACAGTATTAAAAATAGATTCACCTTTAGTATCTGCAATCAAGCTTCTTGCAAAAAGCATCTCTTGAATAATTTTTCCTTCCTTCACAAACCGGACGTACGCTAACAGTAAAGCCTCATTAGTACTTGGCAAGGTTGATTCATCAACCTGAAGAGAAAATTTGGTGGGTATCAAAAGTTTGCATGAGGAAGCTTCAACATCTTCAGCCATCTCATCAATTCGTCGTCACACTGTATCATTGCTTAATGGGACATTTTTTATAACATTGGATGCGGCTGGATGGTGTAAAACTGTTTCTAAAACTTCCTTGACAGCTGGCAGTATCAACTCTTCGCCGATGGTATGAGCTTTCCCCGATTTAGCAGTTAATTTTGATATATTATAAGAGGCTATCAAACCATGGTCGCATTTTTTTGATGAGGTTGCTAAGCCTTTGATGAGGTTGATAAGCCTGAGACAGACGGTGCCTTCAGAAACTTGTCCCTGATGTTTGTGAAAAACGACAAATCTTTATTTTGTTTGTCAGGATGAATTTTTTGCAGATGCTCCTGCAAACGAGACGGTTTCATTGCCTCATTAGATAACACTTTGTTACAAAGTAAACACATGGGTAGTTGCAAGTTCGACGGCGAAGGAACAAATCTGAACTTCAAGTACGTGGAACTGTATTGACGACACTTCTTTTTATTAACTGACATCGTTGGCAGCTGCAAAATATGATGAGGGAAAGATAACTATTTCTCAAAATTAATAATTCACAACCACGATAAAGAACTAATAAGCGCACTTACCTAGCCGACTGGCCAAATAAACAATGAAAGTAAATCGAAACTGAGGGGAAAAAACAGAAATGAAGCGAACAAAAAGCAACTCAAGAAACACAGGTCAAATCAAACATTCATATTGAAAAGACGCACAGACTGCGATTAATCGTGCGGGAAAACAGCTGACGCATGCGCTGTGCTGGTTGGGATCGGAGAAGAATCGTGTCAAGTTCTTCAAGGTCAGCCTACCTAGAATACAAATTCGTCTCACCATTCTTAGAAGTGCGTGAGGGCAGCCATCGTGTAAGTTCATTTTATTGCTGGTACAAACGGTGTAAACCGGATAATCGATTTAATAAATTTTGGGGGGAGTTTTAAAATTAAGTTCGAATGCCAAAACATGCTCATTGCCCCTCTACCGCCCAAAACATGCCCACCGCCCCCCTACCACCCAAAACAAGTTCACCGCCCCTCAGCATCCTCCCATCGCCCCCTGGGGCAGTACCGCCCCCGTTGAGAACCAGTGCTTTAACTCATAGCAATATATTAGTTATATAGACCACTGAGAAATGATAGTCTCAAAGTTCATAGTCACAGCATATATATACGCTAAAAATGTGTACCATAAACAGCTTTTCATTTGTGAAACATCAAGAATCTGGCATCAATTTTGCTACTTATTCATTGTTGATTAGAGAGTTGAGCTACTTCACTGTATTTCTGTATCTGGCTTTTTGTCCAGCAGCTACTATTCTTTGATTTATGCTTTGGATATTGCCATGCCCTTACTTTTGATGTCATGTAACATTAAGGTTTTGTACACTTATAATTTGAAAGGAAGTAGAATGCAGTAACCAGGACATTATCTCACACTGCAGTATATTTTCTGCAAAGTGACTTAATTCACACACTTCTTTCACAATAAAGCTTGTAAGTGAACCAGAAATCACCATTTGTTTTGTGGTTTCTAAATGCTGAAGTGTGAGAAAATGAACTAGGATTCTGGATTTGGATAATGGTAAGCCAGTCTCCCCTAATTTGCTGGCCTCTACATGATTTGGAATATAATTGATAATTAATGGCCTACATAATTATTGGGTATGATAGTATTCATAATCTAGGATAGCTGAATTGTAGAATTAAGGAATTGGAAGTTGTCACAAGGATCATTTAGTTTAGACCTCTGCAGTGTACAGGAAAATCAGTTAAACCATTCTTGAGAGATGGCTGTCCAACTTCTTAAAAGCATACAGAGATGGAGTACTGATAACCTCCATGGTAAACTGTTCCACTGTTGTGTAGATCTTACCATCAGGATCTTATGCTTAAATTAAATTTAGCTATCTGCAACTTAAACCCATTATTTCTGGTCCTTGTGTCTGTGGCAATGTAAAATAGTTCCTGACTATCTGCCGTATGGCACCCTTTTTATGTACTTGAAAACTGATATCATGTATCCCATCAGGATTTTTTTCCTTCAGATTAAACATCCCAAGTTCCTTCAGCCTATCCTCGCAGTGTAAGTCCTCAAGTCCCTTTATCATCTTTGCAGCTTTATAGCTGGATGTAGTCTCTGTAGTCTCTGGACCTATTCAGGACAATATGCTTCTGGAAATGTGCCCAGAATTCGCAGTGTAGTCTCACCAGTGCAAAGTAGAGGGGAATAAGAACTTCATATGCCTTCGATACAATGATTCTTATGCAGCTCAGAATTGCATTAGCCCATCCAGCAGTTGTGTTCTTGACCTTTTGATTAATATCAAGCATGTAGCAACTGTGTCACTCTGCTGTCTAATGTTTAGCCACGTACCTATCCAGTGTAATGGTTCCAATGAATCTCCCATCTTTTACTGCTGAATTGCAGATGGATCCATTAAACCATCTATTCTGGTTTGTATAACTAGAAACAAACCAGAATAGTTTGTGTGAGAAAAGCATAAAGGTGTGACTAGGCTGTATTTTGAACTCAGTTCTTACATATTGTGGTTCAATCAGAACTCCTGCTTTTCGCTGATATGTATAGCCTGCAAGTATCTGGCTAGTTATATACCAGTTAATTGGTAGGCAAGTAGTAGAAATATTTTTTATCCTTGTTAGAGAAAGATTTGGAAAAAGCACATAAAAATATTTTCTCCTGTCTCCTTATCAGAGATTGGTGGTGGTGGAGCGGGGGGGGGGGTGGTTGTTGGACCTAGGATGTCTAGTGGCTTTGTTGGGGAGAAAATAATAAATAGATTTTTGAACCACCTAAAGTTCCCTCTTGCTGTGCTGCTGAAATTTGGTTGGTAAATTATCGAGAATAGGATTGAAACATAATCATAATAACCTCCCTCCCACCCAAAGCTGAAACCTGTCAAAAATGATCATACATGCTGATATGACATGGTGGAGTAAGTACAAATGTCTGGAATATTTTTATCCCAGCATTGTACTGCTTGTTATTATACTACTACTTTATACTGCTATTTTAACTTTTTGTTTTGAAGGGAGATGGGCAATAAAAAAGTAATGGCTCCTGGTATTGCTGCATTCTATTCCATCAGGTGAATGAGCACTACTTCCAATAGTTTCAGTGGAGAGTTTCTTTAAGACAGATCAGTGCAATTATTTTGGTGTCCAGTGTAATAAGACAAAATATTGATTAGTTTACATCAGAAATGGGAACTACCAAGCCATGGATATGGTTATCCTTCATTAAACAAACTTTATTTTGCTCAATAAAGTGAATTTTAAACTTTACAAATTGGATGCATTAACATTAAGGGAAGGTCTAAGGCAATTTCAGCATTATAGGGATAGTTTTGGTTTTGTATGAAACAAATTTCTTCATTAAATTGAAATATAAGGTTCACACATACATATATTTATAGGACTTTTATCTGCCTTTCGACTGATTGTGATACTTCTCAAGATAATCTGCAACCAGTTGCAATGAAACAAATTAAAATGTATAAACAGCCATCCCTTCCCAACATTTATACCCCTTGGTTGTCTTGCTGTAGCAGAGGCCAGAGTGTTATCCTTGTCCTACAGTTTCAGGACAATTGGCAAAAGAAGAGTGTTGTTTGGTGAAGAGGGGAAGCAGGCTTTAAGCAGGTCTTTCATTAGTGGATAGAATGGTTTGGGTTATTTTTGTATTGCATTCTTAACAGGTTGTGACTCAGTTACAGTGGTGCTTGAAAGTTTGTGAACCCTTTTGAATTTTCAGTATTTCTGCATAAATATGACCTAAAACATGATCTGTTTTCCACACAAGTCCTAAAACTAGATAAAAAAAACTGGGTTCTTTGTCTAGTTTTAGGACTTGTGTGGAGAACAGATCACATTTTAGGTCATATTTATGCAGAAATATTCAAAATTCAAAACTTTTAAGCACCACTATGTGTGTATAAAATACTATATGGCAACCATTTTCATCTATAAGGATACCCAAATCTTTTTAATTCTTATATAGCAATACTGATACCTTGGTTTCTTTCCTGTAGTTAATGATATTTTCAGCTATGCTTCAAGGGATAGAGAATGCTTGCAAAACAAGAAATACTGCTTTTAGGACTAGGCTTGCAATTTTGCCTCATTAGGTGGTAAGACTGAGAGCCAGTTTGGTATAGTGGTTAAGGCATCAAGGTAGAAACTGGGAGACTGAGTTCTTGTCCTGCCTTAGGCACAAAGCCAGCTAGGTGACTTTGGGCCAGTCACTCTTTCTCAGCCATAATAAGAAGGCATGGCAAACCGCTTCTGAAAATGTTGCTAAGAACATTTCAGGGACTAGTCCGAGCAGTTATCAGGAATCATCACTGACTCTCAGGCAGAAACAAGCAAGCAAAAAAAGTTTCAAATAGTCAAGCATACAATATTTTGTGTAAGAATTTCTGTAAATGGATGATCTTTGGGTAAATTGCCCTTACTTGAGTAGGCTTATCCATTCTTCCCTTTCCAGCAGTGCATTGATATTGCAATGCAAGGACCTATTCTGGACAACTGCCTTAACCTAGTAAGCTCAGAGACAGGATTATTGGAAGGCACAGATCTGGGGAAGGTACAAAAAAATTTCTGTTGCACTGAAGGTTCCCAAGAGCACAATGGCCTCCATAATTCTCAAATGGAAGAGGTTTGGCACAACCAGAACTCTTCCAAGAGCAGGTCACCCGGCCAAACTGAGCAATCAGGGGAGAAGAGCCTTAGTAAGAGAGGTGACCAAGAACCCGATGGTCACTCTGACTGAGCTCCAGAGATCCTGTGCGGAGATGAGACAAAGTTCCAGAAGGACAACCATCACTGCAGCCCTCCACCGATCTGGGCTTTATGGCAGAGCACCTGAAGGACTCTCAGACTGTGAGGAACAAGATTCTCTGGTCTGATGAAACCAAGATTGAGCTGTTTGGCCTCAGTTCTAAATGTTATGTCTGGAGGAAACCAGGCACCGCTCATCACCTGCCCAATACACTGAAGCACGGTGGTGGCAGCATCATGCTGTGGGGGTGTTTTTCAGCAGCAGGGACTGGGAGACTGGTCAGGGTTGAGGGAAAGCTGAATGGAGCAAAGGACAGAGATATCCTCAATGAAAACCTGTTCCACAGCACTCAGGACCTCAGACTGGGCTGAAGGTTCACCTTCCCACATGACAACGATCCTAAGCACACAGCCAAAACAACACAGGAATGGCTGAGGGACAACTCTGTGAATGTCCTAGAGTGGCCCAGCCAGAGCCCTGACTTGAACCCTATTGAACATCTCTGGAGAGACCTGGAAATGGCTGTCCACCGATGGTCCCCATCCAACCTGATTGAGTTTGAGAGGATTTGCAAAGAAGAATGGTAGAAAATCCCCCAATCCAGGTGTGCAAAGCTTGCCGCGTCATACTGAAAAAGACTTGAGGCTGTAATTGCTGCCAAAGGTGCTTCAACAAAGTACTGAGTAAAGGGTCTGAATACTTAAGTACATGTGATATTTCAGTTTTTTAATAAATTTACAGACATTTCTAACATTCTGTTTTCACTTTGTCATTACGGGGTACTGAGTGTAGATTACTGAGAAAAAACGTGAATTTGAACAATTGTAGTATCAGGCTGCAACATAACAAAATTGAAAAAAGTGAAGGGGGTCTGAATACCTCCCAAATGCACTTTATTATTGTTATAGTTCTTCCTAAATACTGTGGTCATATTTACATGATTGATACATTTGATTTTAGTTACATAAATTACATACTTGATGCCAGTTTCTACATTTGAATCTAATTCTCAAGCAACTGTTCTTTGGTGAGATGAGGAATCTTTCTTCTCTCAAGGTCTATAAGTAGTTTTATACATCATTTGCTAGTAGTGAGTAATAGATGGGCTAAAGCTAATAGGGGAGATACTATGCCTTTTTATATTAGTTTTTTTTTCAATCTACCCAGCAAGGAGATACAGATTGCTCTTGCAAGAAGTCCAACCAAGTTGGTAGTGATTCTTAGAGGCGCTTTTAGAGTTGTATCCAAGGTTTTCAGGAGGTCTGTATGCATCCAGACTTAATAAAATAATTAATTAACCCTTAAATAGGCCTAATATACATTGTATCTGTTTTGGTTTTTATAGTACATTCTCCAATCTCCCCCTGCCCCCAAAGTGTTAAAAATAGTGTATTTGAGTCCTGCTGCACTGCTTTCACCAGTTTGGTATGTAAGCACTAGAAAGGAAGGGATACAGATTTTTCAGACCCTATTGGAACATAGATAGGAAGGAAGGAAGGAAGGAAGGAAGGAAGGAAGGAAGGAAGGAAGGAAGGAAGGAAGGAAGGAAGGAAGGAAGGAAGGAAGGAAGGAAGGAAGGAAGGAAGGAAGGAAGTTATTTATTTATTTAAACTAGCTCTTAGCAATAAAGAAGTTTCTTACCTCGATAGATGGGTTATCATTTTTTCTCTTTGCTACTTGATTATTATAAACCACCAAAAAATGTCACAGGATACACATTTGTATTAAATATGTTACGTTATAACTTTGTAGACCTCTCTTATTATATTTGAATTACTGTTTTACTTAAGTATTAAACCGTTTTTTTTAACTAAAACTTAATTGGTGGGAATGCTAATTATGGAGCAAGTTTTTATATTATCATAAGAGCCAACCTCCCTTCCATTTTCAATACTATAACATCTGTTTGTGGCAATGTCTGTAAAGCAGTCTAGAATGAAGTAAGGAGTGTCTTAGAATTGCAATATAGCTTCTCCCCTTTTCTATGTGTGTCATGACACTGCATGCACACCCAGAAGAGAGTGGTTTCTATGACAAAGACAGAATCTTTGTCATAGAAACATAATTGCTGCATCCTTTGATTTGTAGAAAATATTACTTTTTCCAAAACAGACCACACATTTCTAACAGGAATTCCTTAATATTGGAATAATATCACATTTCCAATTTCTCAAAATGATTTTTAGCTACCCCCATGCTCAATACAACCATTCCTGATAAACAGTCAGTTTTCAGCTTTAGTATATAGTTCAGCATCACGTTAACATCTTTAACATCTACTTACATATATTAGTACACTATCTCAAAAAATATCAAATGATCCCGTGATCATATCATAAGGGTGAGTGGATCCTCACATTTTTTTTTACACCTCCAACAAAGAAAATCTGATGCCCACTATTTTGAAATACATTCTGAAGTTTTAGTTATGAGCAGCATGTTTTGTATTTTTAAGTATTAATGTTTGCATGGTAATATGTCTGAAATGTCTTAATTTAGGTTGTTTTAAAAAAGATTAAAGAAACCATATTTTTAGTTTTTCCATGTTGCTATTTTTAAGATGAACACTGAGTCTTCATTCTGAATTGGTGCTAATGTTTGAAGGGAGATTTTTTATACTGTACATTTCCAACTTTATTAGCAATGTAGATTTTCAGTTCTTAATTCAACATTAAGAATTGTCTCCAAATACTTTTTAGTTTTCCTTCATGTGCTTATGTTATATTAAGCTGCTTAATCAAAGTTTTTGTCTTATCTATATATAGCTGGAAATTAATCCCATTAATACCATTGTAATGTTTAATTTATTTATTTACAGAAAAGCAACTCTTATTTCATTGTTAGTAAACATATTTTTGAAGTGTGGCAACTTGATAGTAGTCAGCTGGCTAAATTTAATATAAACTGAGTAGATGCAGCAGCTGATGATGGAAATTATTTTTCTGACCTTCACATATCTTATAAAGATTGTTTTTTGATTCTACAGATTAATCTATTTGAGGAAAAAGTACTGCTGTTTCCTTAGACTACAAATTATTAATTTACATACTAGTCAAAAGGGAAGACAATAATTTCCAGCATATGTTTTTGACAAATTTAGAGTATTAATTCTATAAGTAAGTGGACTTGCATAATATTTGCATGATATGGAGAGAATACCTTCATCTTAGAGGGTGGGGATATGTTTTGCTCTAGTGATCATCCTAGAGTTGTTTGGTACATTTATTGAACAAGAACAATTATAGAATTGTGTTAGTCTGTGGTGGCAAAAAAAGTCTGATAGCACCTTTTCTGACTAACAAATTTTATTAAAAGGCATAAGCTTTCATGAGCTGCAGCTCATTTCATCAGATACCTTCTTCGCCTTTATCAGATGCTCCCTTCATCAAATGCAGCTCACTTTATCAGAGCAAGAACAAATATCTTATGTAATAAATGCTAAAAAAGATAAATTTAACAAGTCTATAAATTCTGGCCAGCCTAAAATTTGGATTAGTTATAAGTATTTTATAATAATCAGTTCAGGTAATTAGTAGGTACTTTTGTTAAGCAGTATCTGGAAGTTGAAAAAAAAATCACACATCTTTGGAAATTCCACATATTTTGGTAGAAGTCAAATACTTGTTTGTGTGAAAAAGTTTGTATACAAATAGCTATCTCAGGATAAAAGGCCAAACTTTTAGTTTTAACCATTTGTATTGACATGATACAACTCTGTGGAATAATTTCTTAGAATCTTAGTTTTCCATGGCTTTGCATATTTGTATAATAGCATGACTTGATTTAACTGTGTTCCTCAATTGGTGGTACTTTACCAGTGGTAGTATGCAGATGCAGATTAGATGGCACGCAGACATACCTGACAATAGCAGCAGAATAAAGGGATGGGAGTGTAGATTTCACTAGACCTAAAGAGTTGAAGGAGAGACACAGGTTCTTAAAATGCTTTGCTAACTACTGTTCTGCTCATGCAGATGTATTTAAGTATGAGACCATGAGGACATGCATGCTGATTGAAACACAGATGGTCACAGGGTTGGTCATGGTAGTGAAAGACAAAGATTCCACTCTGCAACTATTACACTGACTACTTAGAGTTGCACAGTCCATTCTGACTGTGGGTATTTTAGTAGACAGCCACATATCACCTTTCCTGCATCTGCCTTTTGGTATTTTTAGAGCCACTAGGCTCTAGCTTAGTGTTTCTGTCCAGCTGTGAAGCCAGGAATATTGAGGAGCAGTTCAAGCCCCTATATAGCCCAGCCAAGAGCAAAAGGCCCTTTGTCCAAATTCACTTTGTGATTCCACCACCAAATACTTCCTTCTTCAGAGACTGAGAACCAAATACCCCTTCTCCTCCTTCATGCCCATAGCTTCTGGAAAGGTCAGCTTGCTACTCATAGATGAGTACAGCACAGGATCAAGGTTCTCCTTCAGTAGCCTATGCACTAATGGCTTCTGCTGCAGTGCAAACCTATTTTTCAGCACCATCCAAAATGATTCAGTATTATTATTAGATTTTTATCCCATCTTTTTTATATTAACTGAAGACGAACATTCCTAATGCTCCTGCCTATTTTCCCCACAACAACCACCCTATGAGATGGATTGGGCTGAGAGAAAGTGACTGGCCCAAAGTCACCCAGCCAGCTTTCATGCCTCTGGCAGGCCTAGAAGTCACAATCTCCTTGTTTCTAGGCCAGCATCTTAACCAGTACACCAAACTGGCTCTCCGATAAACATTAAGGTGATGTGGCCTAGAAATACCTTCCCCCTTTTCTCAAAATAATTCTTAGACATCTTCTCAGGACACTTCTTCATGCCCAACCAGTCCAGTAAAAACTTGGAATTAGAAGACAAATGGGTTGAGGGCAGCTGGAGGGAGGTGATAAGGAGTAAGAGAGTACTTGCTTGTGCTGTTGAGTGGATGTGCCTTTTTTAATATGAGCATCTTAGCTTTGATTGATATAGATATAAATACACATATATTTTTCATATTTATATTTGATGTGTAGTTTGTCTGGTTTTTATATTTTTTGTTGTTGGAGCATGTTATGAGGGCTTATTAGCATTCCATCATTTGCTACTGAAATAAAAAGTAAATACAGTTGTTTTAACAATGAAAACATTAGTTGAAGCAGTACATTTGTTTTTAGATCAGTTGAAGGCTAACAAAATTATTGCAAGTTTTCAAGCTTCCAAGAATTCTTGATCATCCAAAATGAGAGGAAAAATGCAGCTGGCGTTCAAGCTGTGTCTGCATTGAATTAGTCTCAATATCTGTAAATTTATAAATGACCTTTTCAGGTTTCTGTCACAGTGGCCCCAATTCTTTGACAGAGTGATTGTGAGATGTAACATAAATATTGAAAACCACCATGTCAGAGTATATTTGTGCTCATAGTTATATAACAGAGATGTATGTATATTTGCTGGAGTAACTACTCCAGCCAGCCCTGCTCTTGTTTCCATATATTCTATATTTGTGGAAGATCTGCTTGAATTTTTCTTACTTATTTTGTGATGAAACATAGCGATGAGGTGGCGTTCTAGTTTGAGTTATCTGTTTCTAATATATGTGCTTTTGCAGTAACAGATTTTATGTATACACCTGAAATATTTAAGCACTAAGGCTGTTAGCAGTTTTAACAAGAATTTTCATCATTGGATCTATAAATTTAGATATTTAATGTTGCAGGTTATTAGCATTGTTGAAATTTTACTGTAATTAATTACAGGTTTCAGAGTATTAATTGCATCTTCCAGTTTACAGAGCCCTTTTAAAGTATTGTGAGTGTTAAGAGCCTAAGCAGAAAGTTGAGAAGGAGAATGTGATTGCTTTTGACAAGCAAACCAAGCTTGAATGGCTTGTATTATTATTTTAAAATAAAATAGCAATAATGTTTGAATTTGGGTTGTGTAATGTGTAATCTTAGCCTTTGTAGTTTCTAAATGACGGGTTATGTCTTAGTGTAATATATGTACCAATCCACAGAAATCTGTAACTAGGTTTAACAGACTGATTAAACAAAGCCTTAGTATGATGTGAAAACCCAGTTAACTGAATTCAGTGTAATACGTTTGGCTAAAGATGATTGATCAGATAGATGACTGATACAAGATACTTTAATTCTCCTCCTTTGTCCTCACTGTCCCCCACCTTTAGCCAAGTTTTACTTTTATTCAGATTCACTCTTTCCTACCATTATTCCCTATAATGCCTTCTGATCAAAATTAAGAGCATCCCTATCTACAATCTAGTATGCAACTGCTCTTCCAATTTTTGTTTACACTAATGTAAAAGCAGAGGACGTGACTGTGAATGAACTGAATACATGCACATACATGTTTAAAGCTTCTCCTTAGCCCCATGTTTTGCAAACCACATGTACTTCTTTTTTAAAAATGGTACTTTTCTCCATTTTAAAATTCATAAAGGGGATAGGATCTGTGAGAAGGAAAATTAAGGCTCTTCTTCCATATGAGCCATGATGCTTATACTATTGTAACAAAAAATCAGAAAGGTAGCCGTTCGCTAAGTTTTAATACGTAGTTAGGTCTGTGTTCTGAGGTGACAAAGATTTACTGACTGGGTTTTTTACTTGATGTTTTAATCTTTTTAATCTTGTGATATGAGGATTCATTGGTAAAGTTTTAAATTTCTTTTTCTTTTCTTTTTTTAAGTTTTTAGCAGTTACATCTTCCCTTCTCCTGTAGAATTATACTGAAAGATGGGCACTCAAAGCAATATAAAAGTGACTTCCTGTGACAACTTTTTCTGGGTTTCAAGCCGTTTAACTTCTGTGGAATGTTTTTATTATTATGTGCCTTTGTATTGTATTTTGATAATGTCTTTTTGGTACCAGCACCATATCTAAGTAAAATTTTCTCCCTGGCTTCTTTTCTGCCGAGTTTTAGGCAGGCAGTGTCAGCAGCACTGTTCGTGAGACCTGTGATGGATTTTAATATTCTGGTTTGTTTTAAAAGTTCTGCTTTTAACTGCTTATCTATTGTAGGGTTCTAAAGAGTATATTGCTTTGAGCAGAAAAACTATACACACACTGACACACACACAAACACACACATCTTCATTGTACAAATGTAAGTAACTCTGTTTTTTCTTTCTTTCTTTCTTTCTTTTTTTATGAAAACTGAACCTGCTGGTGTTACCAAACTACTGGAATTCCTCAATTCCTGTGACTTTTGGTTGCGTCTTGCCTGCTTATGGACATATGAAATGATGGAAATCTGTTGTTTACAAAGTAGCTGTAAGTACTCTTGGCATTTCTAGGAAACTGTTTTTGTCTATGCAACCGTTATAAGGCATGCTAATGTCTTTTCTTAGGGTAGCTGTTTCTTCAAAAGGAATATTGCATTTTTCTTGCACTCAAATAGCATATCTGTCTCTAAGAAAATGGAGAGGAGGAAATATATACATATCTTTAACAGAATTAATAAATATGTAGAAGATAGTGGGATTATTGAAAAACACTTATTGCTTCCTAATACCACTAGTGAGAAGTGATAGTACTTTCCAATCCTAGAACTGTTTAGGAAGACTAACAGAGGGTTGCAACGTGTTTCTGTTCCAGATGATAATGCATGTGCTATCTGAACTTAGACCTTTTATTAGGAATAGTATTCCAAGCCAATACTGTGTTGCATTTGAGATCAGATAGCATTCATTTATCAAGAACAGAATACGCCCTAACCTTGAATATCCAAATGTTAAAAAAATAATGAGACTGAAAGTTTTTGCAAGAGACTAGTTTAGGTGGTTGGAAGATAAGAAAATAGTAGCTTTTTTCATAGTTACAGAGTATGGTTCTTAAAAAATAATAATACAAATAGCAGAACTTAATTATACTAAAACATAAATATCCTAACTTCACCTGTTTTTATCTTAGCAACAGAAGAATCTTGAAGGATATGTGGGGTTTGCAAATCTCCCCAATCAAGTTTATAGAAAATCTGTCAAGAGAGGGTTTGAATTCACACTTATGGTAGTAGGTAAGTTACAGCTTTTTAATCCTTTAATTTTTTTTTAATTTAAAAAACTGCATTATAAATAATGCCCCAACTGGTGGAGTGGCTGTCTTATCCTCTAAACCTCTGCTTGATGGTCATTGCAGTGATGCAGAACAGTAAATAATAAAATTAGTCTGGCATGAAATATATAAAAACAGTCAATTTCAGGCAATAGAAGTTATCACTCCTGTTTTACTTAGCAAGGAACAAAAAGCATTCAGTATGTGATGGCAGCTCAGTTAACTAGCTATGCTTTCTGACATTTAAAATGTATCCTGAAAGATGGGTGGTGTAGTTATGTAACAGTATGTGCTATGCAGGAGTGTTATGCAAGAGTTGTTTGTCATCAGTATTCCAAATTACAAATGAATTCAAGTAAACAAGGGTTAGTATTTGGTAGAGCTGAAAATAGGATTTCAAGAATTTGAATAGAATGTATATAAATTTGCATAGTAAGAGCTCTATTATGCTATTGTATGAAATAAACAGGAAATAATTTATATTACATCAGTTGTTAATGTAAAAGAAAAATATGTGTATAAAGAGTGAGACAGTATAGTATACGCTGTAATAATGCATAACTTTTATCTATGTCAGTTTTGCCTGTGTTCATTAATATAGGATTTCAACCCCACTTCTTCTGATAACTGCAAAGGCATCTACATGAAAATTCATACTGTACATATTTTTGTTGTACTTTATTCTAAAATGTACATTTTCTAAGTTTTTTGGCACATTTTAATCTGAACCGTCTTCCAGTTTGGAGTAGTGTAATTTTAGAAGAATATTTTATTCTGATTTCTGCATTAGTCTGGGAACTGTGCTTATGACCTGTACTCGCACTTATGACCATTGCACAACCTCCTGCAGTCACTGATTGCAATTTGTGGCCTTTTTACAGTGGTCGTTAAGTGAATCACTGTGGTCGTTAAGCGAATTCCAACAAAAAAATGTCCATTGGAGAAGTTGGATTTGCTTAATGACCGTGGGATTAATCTGCAGGCTGCTGCATTGTGGACTAGTTGTAGTTTCTGAGTAGTCCTTAATGGCAGGCCCATGTAGAGGGCATTGCAATAGTTTGAGCAGTAACGATGGTGTGATTTACTGTAGCCGGGTCTTCCTGCAGCAAATAAGGTTTCAGTTAGTACACCAGACAAAGCTGGACAAAGGCTCTACTAGCAATGGCTTCCAGAAACCATAAGTCCAGAAGGACACCCCAATCATTAACCTGCTTTTTTATAGGAAATGCAAGCCTCTCCAGAAATAACAGTGATGTTCATAGAGAACTGCAGTGAACAAACAGCAACTCTGTCTGCTTGGATTTAACTTCATTCTCTGACATTCAGATCCTTACAACCTCCAAGCAGTAGGATAGGATCAGCATCCCCCCTATATCCTGGGGTGGTGTAAAGTTCAGATATCACCAGTGTACTGATGATGTCCTACCCCAAAGTATTGGGTAACCTCTTCCAGTGGTTTCATATAGATGTCAAAAAGCAGGAGAGAGAGGTCTAGGACCTGGGCATCCTGTAAAGCAGGAGCCACCAGGCCGACTTGTCATCCCCACCACTATAGGCTGAACTCATCCACTGAGGAAGGAATGGAACCATTTTAAAACAATGTCAGTAATCTCCTGCAGGTGATCTAGTATGATACCATGATGAAAGATACTGAAAGCTACTGTCCAAAAGGGCCAAGAGAAGTGTACTACCTACATCCAGGTCTTGACATAGGTCATCCAAGAGAGCAACCAGTTCCATCTGAATAGGTAAAAACCAGCAATTGTACCTAGAAGCCAACAGCAACCAATGTAGGGCCCACAATATTGGGGTTAGGGTTAGGGTGCTGGAGGAGCAAGGGGATTTACCTTAAGCATGAAAGTGAGCTGGGTGACTTTAGGTCAGCCAGTCTGTCAACCCAAGACTAAGAAGTTGAATAACATGTATCTACCAACCCACACTGGATCAGCGGGGTAGGTAATGGTCCTTAACTATCAAAGAAGCAGCCTTCATCCTGCGGTGAATTTATTTGTGCTGATGATAACATATGGAAGATGTGTGCTATAATAATTTTATCAAATTCTGTACATTAGGTTTAAAACAATGATTCTTGATGTTTCTGAAATTGGACATTGACATGTATTTTAAGAGAAGAAATGTGTTTTGTAGGAAATAAGTACTGATGCAGAAGAATTCTCTTTTCTCCAAAACCTGGGTGAATTGAGAATTATGAAAATGCTAAATGATTCTCACTAGATTTATCAAAACAAAGAAACTGCAGCTACCTCATATTTGAATTAAGCAGAGTTAATACTTTGTTTTGGTGGAAATTCCACTGGTATAGATATCAGTGTAAAAGATGGCTTGTTCTCTTCCATCCTGTCTTTTAAGAGGGATACTAAATTGTGAATTCTTACATTCAATAGCAGGTTTTACCAACTGTATGTGAGATTTTTGATTGGGACACAAATGTGGGAAAAAAACTATTCGATGAAAGCCAAAATTGCTCATCATTTTAATTTCTATACTGTTTTTAACAAAAATGCTATGTGCTCAATTTGATTCATAACATAGAGAATTTAATTTTTTTTATTTTAAATAGTTTTAAATAATCTTAACAAATTCCAATACAGCAGTACTTAAACAATTCAGGTTATTTAAAACATATTGAAATTTACATGAGCATTAAATATCAATACATATGTACTGTAAGTTGCATAAATAACATCACAGAATGCTTAATATCTGTTTATTAGTAGTCCTCGACTTACTACCACAAAGTGACTGGAAAATTCATTGTTAACTGGTCTCGATTTTACAACCTTTTTTTGCTGTGGTCGTTAAGTGAGACACATGATTGCCATTTGCGACCTTCCCTGCTGGCTTCCCCATTGACTTTGTTGGAAGCTGGCTGGGAAGGTCGCATATGGCAATCATGACTGCGGGGATACAGCAATGGTCGTAAGTGCGTGATGGTTGCCAAGCGCCTGAATCACAATCACATGACTACAGGGACACTGCAGTGGTCATAAGTGCAAGGACCGATGGTAAGTCACTTTTTCTAGCACTGTTGTAACTCTGACCAGTCATAAACGAATGGTTGTAAGTTGAGGACTAGCTGTACTGTACTGACCTCTTAAGCTAATATTTAAACTGTATATTTTTTTTGCCCAGACTGTTAGTTTTAGCTTATAAACTAATGACTATTTCTGTTATATTGTATAACAGCTAGCTCAGAAATGAACAGTTTTCTGATAACTAGGGTTATACTTTAATTTTTCTTGTCTTCAAAGACCTTGGAGACATGGCAGTTATATGATTTTGCCAGAACGAAAATTTTGACCTCATGCTCTTTTTAAGGTTTGGCTTTTAAAAGCAATATATAGGAGTGCTGGATAATGGATAAATAGTACATGTTTTGAATTCAGTCCTTAATGCCAGGAATTCCATTGTGGGATTCCACTGTATTTCTCCAACTCTACTTTTGAGTTTATTGCATAGTGGGATTATATTGTGCTTAGTATCCTTAATTCTGATTACATTTCCCCTAATAAATTGTTTTGAATAACAATCTGTGCCTCCTGTATTTCTGCAAGTGCAAAGCTTGTAAGAACACACAAAAGAATATTGCTGGATAAGGCCAGTGTCAGTTTAGTCTGTCACACTGTGTCAGACAATAATCAGCCAGGTTTATTTAGGAATTCCCTTCTCTAGTGTTGTTTGCTAGCAGCATGGTATTCACCCATGATTCTGAAATTAGCAAACACATATCAAGAGTAGCAGTCTCTGTTTAATTCTTTTTTAAAACAATTTGAACTGGTGGTTGTCATCACATCTGTTAGCAGAAAATTGCATTGCTTAGGTATATAGTTATTGCACGAGAGTTACCTTGAGTGCCATCTGGTAGAGGGAAGTAAATTGAATTTAAAAATGAATGATATGTCACCAATATATTATTAAGAATAATACATTACTTCCTGGATCATGATTTATTTGATATATGGATATTGGGGCTCTGAGTTTTTTTTTTTTCTTTCTCTTACCACAGTATTGAACATGGGAGGATGTTTGAAATGATAAAAGAAACCTTCCCTAATGAACTGTAGAATAAGAAAGCTAATTTTAATTAAAGAGGCAGGATTATAAATTCTTGATTTATTCCCTATTTGGTGTTTTCTACCAGCATTTTAAATTACAAATGACATAGTGAAAACGCTGTATCCCGAAATGTGAGTTTAATAATTTTCTTAGTAAATTTTCTAAATGCTTAAGATGTTGGAATGGATGGAAACATTCTCCCATATATAAAAACTGGATAAGAGTTGTGTTAAAATATTTTATTTTTGAGCTCAAACCATTGGAAAAATATGGGTGCATATAGGTTTGGACCAGGCAGAATGTTAACATCAGTATTTTTCTAAAATTATTGAAGATTGCTATCTTTAGCTGCTAATTTGATTGACTATGTCTTGCTTAGCCAGAAAGCCTACAACGTTCACCCCAAACTAGCATAACATCATATCAGTCTGTGGCCACTTTCTTTAGCTTTGTTGGCTAATGCACTGTAAAACAGTTCAGAAAGTTTTGAATTTCACATCTCTGAATCTATTTGTTACCTCAATATGCATTAAAAAAATAACATAAAGGAGAGCAATACAATTTCCAGCAATGTTCCCATAAGTCACAGTTATTCAACTTTTAGTGACCTCATGAACATATCTGTTATTTCTTAGGCAGCATTGCCTTCTTCTTGGATAATTTTTTTTTTACTTCTCACACTAAGGTATAGCCCTAGGTTTTCGTTTTAGTTTTCCATCATAGTACTAATCACTGGCATATACAATTGCACAACTTCTAAGAAAGCTGGTAGTTTTCTTAGAAAACAGAACACTATTGCAGATACAGTTTGGTATTCTCAAGACACTTCTCACTGGCAATTTAGCTGCTGTTTGTTTATCTTACAGTAATTGTGAAATTTATTTTTATAATGGTTTAAGTTTAAAAAAAAAAGTGGCATTATGCCTCTACAGGTACAATAAGGTATTATGCCTCTACAGCTACCAATTTCCAAAATAGACAGATATAAGAAAAAATAGATCTAGACCTAACATTTACATGTGTAAATACAGTATTTTTTTTTTTTACTGTATGAGCTGTCAGTAAGTGGAACAAATTGCCATATTAAGTGGTGACTTTTCCTTTGATGGAGGTCTTCAAACAAAGGCTGGCTGGTCATCTGCCAGAGATGCATAAGAATTAGCAGCTTTGTTTAAAACCAGCTGGCACTGAGAAAGAGGTTGGACTAGGTGACTTCTAAGGGTGTTTCCAGCTCTTTGGTGCTATGATTGTTTTCTTACTTCACAAACAAGCTGGCTTTAAATAAAGCTGACATTTCTTGAATTATTGCTTTCTATTAGTCCACTTAATTTGGGGGTGGGCTGCATGCATTCAAAGTAGTAGTTATCAGGAACTAATACGATGTTAGTTTCATCCAGTACTTTCAACTCCTCAGTTTTAAGACTGCAAACAAATGTATGCTCATATTTTGAACAACAGCCACTTTTTTCCTCCCTGCCTTCTTTTTCATTTGGATTGACATCTTTCAAGATGAATTCTTAAAAATTCAACATTTTACACATTATTTTCTAACGTGGTTTAATAAAATTACTGCCCTAATATGGATTTTCTTCTAGCCAAGTCTGCCTTATTTTGCTTTGGAACCCAGTGACAATTTCAGTTTCAGTTCATGCAGAAAAAGTCATGAGCCAGCTATGAAAAATTACTTACATCATTGACTTTGGGAAGTTTATTTGTGGTTTATTGATTATATTTTAACAGTGTAGCTATTGGCATATGATTCCAAATATAACCATTTTCCACTTTAAATTAAAATTGGTTTTCTGTGAGGGCCATTGCATACACTGGCATCGTACTGAAATAAAAGGCATAGTTTTTCTAAGTATAACAAAACAGATGCAGACTAGGATATTTCAGCCTTACCTGAAGTTCTTGTATTTCCACTTACCATTCCTTTGATCAAATGATTAGGGCAGATAATTAAAGGAACATGGACAAATAAAATCTTAAAGCATTAACATTTTGTACTTTTAGAATTCCTTTCTCCATTAATCTATGTGTGAATCTTAGAATTTAATTTTCTCACAGATCAGTCATTTTGAAGAAAAGTACCCTCTAATTTTCTTCAAGTTCCTCCATTAAATTGAAAAGATTCACTACAGTTAATCAGCTAATGCCTAACTACATTATGAAATTAAATACATAGGTATTTGTCAGGTAATTGTTGGGCCTTTATGTAGCTTTGTAAATGGCTACAAATTATTAATCTAAGATGATACATGTTTATGTCTCTTTTATGGTCATCTTGGAAAAACCCAGAAAAAAATTGGAAAGAGGAAAGGTTTATGAATTTTTCCCTAAATATTTTTCAATCTTTTTTTTTTTCAGTGAAATATTCTGGAACATAGGAACCTGAATTTTTTCTCTCATAGAATAATTAAATTGTTTTTGAGATAAAATATATTTTAAATATTACTTGCCAATGATTGGTATTTAAATAAACATATTTCCACTGTTAGATAATTGCAGTTCTTATATACTATAAACCTATACAACTTTAGTTCGGAATCTTAAATTTGAAATTTAGTCCTGTTTCAGATTGCTCCATGCTCTGTAGCATGAGCAAACACACTCAACTTCTGGGCAACTTTCCTACAGCTGTAGTAAATTATTGATCTTGCCAGATACCAAAAGTAATATGAGCCTTTTCTGGTATAATGGCCTGCTGGGTTTTGAAGGAGGAGAGAGAGGAAGAATGGCAAATAAGAGAGGATTGGTCTCTTTTATTCCTGGCTCTTTCCCCTAACCTGAATTCAGCCCCAACAGATTATTTTGGGAATGTGCTCTTGATAGGAAAAAGTTGTCCATTCTTGTTTTAGAGCGTATGATAGAAATGGACTCATTTATAAAAATATACAGTACATCAATTCCAGGAATGTGCCAGCATATGAAGCTGAGCAAATAAATTTGAATCTGTGGGAGCATTCACTTATTTGATAATTTAAAAACAATGAAAATACAGGGTATAAATTTTATAAATAAGTTCATAATTGGAATCTCTTGTTTTTTCAGAAGCTTATTCTACTTGAAAAAATTGGCAATAGTATCAGCTATTACATTTTTACTTAGGTAAGATTGGTAAAGCAAATTAAATATTCACTGGTATTCTTTTTTGTAATCTGTTATGTTAACAGATGTTAACTCATCTGTTATCCTATTTTTTTCCTTTGATAACTAAGTGTTGCATATTTTTGTAGTTTTTAGCTAATACTATATATATAGAAAAGACAATTCTTCCAAATTGAAATCATACAAAATTTCTTTTTTGTAATAGCGTGTTCTATTTTGGGTCTCTATATCTGTCTTTCCATCTGACACACTGGTTCTATGGTTAGAATATCTTGCCTTCCTTACCATTTAGCGCAGAAATGTATTAAAATTACAGTTAAGAGCCATGTTGCATTTTTAGCAAGGAAATCTCAGTTTTAGAAATATTACCTAGTACAATTTTTTCTCCTCTATCCTTCTAATACCTCTCATATATATTCCCACTGAACAGTTAGAATATTTTGTTATTTTGTCTTTTACTCTGTGATTTCAATATAAAAGCCAAGACTTTCAGGTCAGTTCTTAAAGTTTACATATGTAAAGTTTTGAATATTAATTTATTAATGAAATTTTATTTTTGTTCCCACATTCCTAATATTTAAAATTCTTTATACTGTTATTATGTAATAGTATGATGAGTCTCATGAGGAAAACAGTCAAATGCATATTAGAGTGGCCTTCCTAATATGTAACTATAAATCCCAGTTGCACCAAGAAATCCAGGCCAGTGGCATGGAAGATTTGGATCTGTACTTCATCAGTATGTGAAACACCAGTTTCCCTTACTTTCCCTGGGCCTGTTTACCTGGGCTGTAGAGACAGTTGTGGGGTTTCTTGCCTTAGTGGATGGAATTCAGAACCTTCCATTAATCTAAGGCCACTGAAACTGATGCCTTACCCTGTTGTGCCTCTTCTCCAGTCATTCAGATAGAATATGATTTCCACATTTGAAGTAGCTTATTGAAGCAATAGGAGATTCTAAACAGACAATATGGTTGTATTCTATTGAGTAAAAGAGGTTATTTGTCATAACTTCAACAGACTAAAAGTGTCCTTCCTCTATAGGAGTATTACACCTATATTATTATGTATGTAAATAAAGCACAGTGAAAAATGTTTCCTATAAGTTTCCACTGATACATGGCAAATGCTATTATGCGTTCCAGCTGAATGGGACAGAATATTAACTGTGCTGTATTTCATTATATAAAATCTTCTGATTGGTTAGAAATGGATTACAGGTAGTCCCTGGGTTAAGAATGCCCGGTTTATGGATGACCTATAGTTAAGAACAGAGCCTATTGTAGCAAAAATTGAGTTAAATACACAATGATTTGAGTTAAATATACAATGCTTCAAGTTAATTACACAATACTACTCATACAGTATAATATAGTAATACTGTTCCAGTTTACATACAAATTTGTATTCAGGACAGACCTTGGGAATGGAACTCATTCTTAAACTCGGGATTACTTGTACTCTACATAATTTTAAATAAAAGTGTTTTTTTTTCCTAACTCATATTTTACTGCATTAGGGTCATAGTGTGATTACTTTTACCATGCTTTCAAACATTAATATGGTTTGCAGAGCTTTTCTTTTTCAAAAGCCATTTTATTATGCTTTTTGCCAGAATTCTTATTAATATAGTTGGATGCTTTACAGTGAACTTTAATGGGCAAGTAATAGTTCTGGAGATTCAGCTAGCCCTCAATATCTTACTGATTAATTACTAATTTGAAACCTATATATTGTTCTTCCATAAGGAAATTGTCAGTACTTCTGTGGTTTAATTACAAAGATTTATTCTGTGTTTCAATAACAGTAAAACAAATTCTGTATTTGTCTATATTATGAATTCCTCTCTAATCTGTTAACTATTAGTAAATTCTCTATTTAAACATTGCATTAAATGGTATATGCCAACTTAATTCCTGCTCTAGATCCAGGCATCCCCCTTCCAATTTGATATGAAATGCAAAATATTTAATATCAAATGTTTTGAATTTGAAACATCCCTTTTCAAGTGCAAAAGAGCTGTTTTGAGAACAAATCTGGCTGCTTTCAGATTTGGGAATATTGTGGAATTGACTTCAAATTCTAAAGTTTTTGAATATCCTTACTTATGAATTATTACCACCATTATGGAATGGATGTGTTTAGGAAATAAGTTGGAATTCCCAAACAAATGAGATCAAATGTATGGCTCTGATTCCTGGAACATAGCCTTATGAAACCAGATTTTTCACAAGGGGTGAACTTTGGGTTTATGTTGTCTGAGCCTTCTGTTTATAGCTTGGGACCAAGCACTCACCTTCCCTTCCAATGGGATATCCTGATAGGCGTGAATCTTTTGATAATGCATGTAGCTGTGATAAAATCAGGAAGTTTCTAACCATAGTTGCCCTTTTATTCCATTACAAAAAGCCAGTCAGTTTTAGAACAATCTGGATTGTAACTTCAAAAATTCATTTAATTTCTGATATGTTTAAACACTTGTAATCCATGTCTCTTTATACAGATAGGACAGATAATTGTGATCAGCGAGAGAATATCCAGTCTCTGAGTGTGAAGCATTCCTTAATTAATCTTTTTTTAAAATTTAAAAATCAGTCACAAGCTCTATTTTTAGATGTTGAAAACTTAAATATTCGAATAAAACTGGATTCCCCTGCAAGAAAATCATATTAATAATTATATGCATATTGTCTTTGATTTTAAACCTGCAAAGTAAAGAATAGTTATGAACAATGCAAAATAACATGTATTATGTTTTAAAATAAAATGATCTGGAGAGCATATCCAGCTAGTGAGTAGTGTCATGTGATCATTCTAATTGTATTAATGTTTGTTTTTGTTTTTGGTAGGTGAATCTGGATTGGGAAAATCAACACTAATCAACTCATTATTCCTGACAGACCTGTATTCTCCAGAATACCCAGGACCTTCACATAGAATTAAAAAGACTGTACAGGTTTGCATGTAAAAAATATAGCTTCTGTTATGTTCTTTTATCTGCTAGACTAAAATAGAAGTACCTTCATTTTATTTATTTGTTTAATTACATTTTTTAAACTGTCCAGTAGCCAAAATTCTCTGAATGGTTTACAATAAAACAGGCTAAAAAGTACAATCTGAGTAAAAATGTATATGATAAAATCAAACCAGATACAAAATAAAAATATCATATAAGCTAGGCAGCAGCATGGTGTTCTTTCAAAAACTAAGAATTAAAATACAGTTAAATGCCTATTAAAAAGCTTGGGAAAATAGATGCCAGAATGATGCTGATGTGGGCACCAGAGCTTCTACGGGGAGGGGATTCCATAAATTCCAGTCCATTACCCTGCCCAGCACTGGTTCAGAACATCAACCACCTCACCTGTGTTAGATGAAAAGGCGAAGTAGAGCTGGGTGTCATATTGTTGGCACCTCAGCCCACTTCCCTGGATGACCTCTCCTAGCAGTTTCATGTATATATTAAAAAGCATAGGAGATAAAATGGAGCCCTGAGGGACTCTATAACCCAAGGTGTTTCAGGTTGTTTCTGCCCATCCAGTGAGATCAGGCAGAGTGGGTACACTTCAGGTCCCATTGATCAAGCTGCGTCATCTAATGGAATCCAGGAGATGTACCTTCTCTCTTGCAGTGCTTGCCTTCTGGAACAATTATATAATACCATGAGCCAGTAAGAGTAAGCTCAAGTATCTTGCCTTGGAAGGGAATATTTGGCCACTGGCCCATTGTTGTTTTCATGAAGCAGCCTGATTGCTGCCTCATTTAGTATTTTTTTTAACTTGCATTTATTTATTCTTACGAGCTAGGTGTTACAATTGTCAAAAAGAAGTATAAAAATAATACAAATACAAGTTTAAAAGAGGGTGCAAAAATACTATAGGTTACAGAATAATGATAGTGATTATAATAGTTAAAAAAACACTAGATAATAAAATAGGGGTGGATAACCAATAAATCTTGGATATGCCTTTAGGAACTTTAGAGTGCTATGGCACATTTCATGCCCAATTTCTAGTCAAGACATGTTTCTATTAAACTGCAAAAATATTTGGTTAACACAATTGGAATTAGTAAGAGGAAAATGAGAAGTAATAGCGAACAATACATGAAGAAAATACTGTAGTTAACATATAGATGGTAAGTTAAATTTAGATACAAACTATAAAACCCAAATTTCAGATATAGTACAATTCCATGTATAAAATTGCAGCCTAAAAAGGCTTCTTTTCATGACTTTCTGTTTATCTCAAGAAAGTTAAACAAACCTCATAAGTGCTTTACTAGCCTCCCATAGTGTAGTTAAGAAAGGTTCAGAAATTAAGTTGGTCTGAAAGAAACTCTCCAGTTAATGCTTCATTTTCTCCACATATTCAGTATAAGATCTCCTTTCTCTATTCCATTTTTTGGGGGGGAAGCATCTGGTAGGATTTCAATTATAGTACCTCCCACTTTCAAAGAAGTTTTGTTAATTTTTAGTTCTAGAATTGCCTCTTTAGTAAAATATGTAAATTGAATAAGGGCATCACATAGCAGTTATCATTGTCATGCTATCCAGGAATGAATGAATGAATGAATAAATAAATAAGAATTTTCAAAGATTCATCTTTTTTGAAATCAAGATAGGCTTTAGATGAATCTTTCACATCTCTTTCTAGGTATTCTTTACCAAATTCTTCTGGAATTTCAGATGGTTTTTACACAGCTCAGTTTCTAGTAATTCTAGCTTGGCTTCTGATTTGTTTAATTCCATCTGATGAGATTTTTGAACTAAAGATAATTCTTTAATCTCCTTATTCTGAGATTCATCTTAGATTGTCAGTCACTGCCTCTTTTAAAGACAATAGAACTGTTCCCTCTCTCACTGACACATTTACAGCCTCCTGGACTTAGGTAGACAGTGCCTTACTTGATTTGATAAGCCAAGAAGGGCAAGGGTAGAGCACACAAGTGATAATCTCCTTAAGGGGATGATTGATTGATTGATTGATTTATATTCAGATTCAGATTTGGTCACTGCCCATCTCACTAGGAAGTGACTCTGGGAGGTTTACAGTAAAAACAAAAATAAATATTAATGAAAATACAATAATTCATATTTTTAATAAATTTTAATTAATAATAATATACATAGTATATACTTATAGGTAATCCTCACTTACCAACTCTCTTGTTTAGTAACCATCCAAATTTACAACTGTGTTAAAAAAGCTTTGCAACCGATCCTTGCATTTATGAGCGTCACAGCATCCCACAGTCATGTGATCACCTTTTGCATGCTTCCCAACTGGCTTGCAACAAACAGAGTTAATGGAAAATGCAGAAATAAAATTGTAACTCATGGTCACATGTTTCATTTAACGACCACGGTTACTTGTTTAACGACTGAATGGGAAGTGACATTGTAAATCCATTGCAGTAATATGATTTTCCACTTAGTGACTGCGGTGCTTAGGGGCAGAATTGGCAGTCCCAATTGTGGTTGCTAAGCAAAGACTACCTGTATATCTGCTATTGCTTCTTATTGATTGATTGATTTATTAAATTTCTAGGTTTGGATTTCCAAATCCAAAATGACTCTGCACAGCTTTACAAGTTTAAAAGAACATTCCATAAAAACAAATATACACGGAATAATAACCATCTACCTTAACTATAAAAATATTGTCCAGCATGGTTTAAAACGCTTACTAAAAAGGTAGTATGCCTGGAGCACCAGTGGAGGAAAATGAAAAGTGAATTTGACCAAGCATGAGTACATGCTCAAATTCAAGCCTACACTGTGGCAATAAAGGAGGTGACTTCTCCTCCCTTATTGCTTCAGCAGGCTGTTGTCCAGCAGCATTGTTCAGGGTTGCCTGCTCCCTTATGTAAGGGTTGAATGCAGAGTAATGTCTCCACCTCTATAACTTTACTTTAAATAGAGATATTTTAATAAATGAAACAGGAAAACAGGAAAACAATCCTTGAAATGAGCTCTTTTGTTTCTTGTGTTTCCTTCTCCACATAATCACTATCATTTGCTTTGCATTCTACCGGCAGACAAGCTTCTTAAAGCATTATGAAAGAACTCTACACTTTGTCACTTCAACCAGTTCCTTCCCCCCCCACCCCCTTCAGCGCTGGGCAGTTACGGACCTCAAATCTTCAGGTGCTCTGTTCACCACTGAGAGAAGGGAGGGGAAAGAGGATGGAGCGAAAGAGCTTGTCTGCTGAAGGATTTCGCAGGGAGCTGAAATCTTTCAGCAGACAGTTCTTTTGCTCCGTCCACTTAACGACCCTGGAGATCACTTAATGATCATATTGTAGTCGTTGAGCAAAGCAGTCATGTGGGCGTTTTGCTTAATGACCACTTCGCTCAACGACCAAGATTCTAGTCCCAGTTGTGATTGTTAGGCAAGGACTACCTGTAAATGTATTAAGAGTAATGCATTGTTTACCATTCTTGTGCCTTACTATTTATATATTCAGTTTAGTTATTTATTCAATTTGTATAGCTCTTATCTCACCTAAGTGTCTTTGGGCAGTAAAACAGCATCAAAAACAAAACAAATCAATAAAAACAAACAAAACATCCATAAAACCCACATTTTGCACCAGCTGCAACTTCTGGATGCTCTTCTAGGGCAGCCCCATGTAGACTGCATTATAGTAATCCATTCGGGAGGTGATGAGAGCGTGAATGACTGAGAGCAGAGCCTCCCAGTCCAGGCACGGCACGACTGGCACATAACACAGATGCGCAAAGGCCCTCCTGGCCACAGCTGCCACCTGCTCTTTGAGCAGGAGTCATGAGTCCAGGAGAACCTCTGGATTGCGTTATTTGGGGCAATGCTACCCCATCCAGGACCAAAGATGGTAAGTCCTTGGAACCAGATATGGTAAACATTTCTCAGAATTCCTTTAAAATGCATACAGTAAGCAGATAACACTGCTGCTTGGTATTTTTCCACATCATTCAGTATGCTTGCCATAACACGGCTATTCTTAATAATCGGTCCTACTACATCAATGTCCTGTGCAGTTTTTCTCTCTGCTGTTATCTTCGAAATACTTTGAAAAATATTTTTTATGGATAAAGAAGGTATTTTGACCATGTATAGTGAAGCATGATATTAGTGAATGTTGTGCTTGAAATACAGATTTTCTCTTGTATTTGAGCTACGAAAGTATACGTGCATTCGTTTAGATAATATATGCACCTAAACACCTAGACTGGGATTGGAGGAGACCTTGGTTGCTTTTGGTAGAAAACAGAACCAAATTGTCTACAAATGTTATATTCTGCATTAGAATATAGTCAATAAGAAGACAAACAGGGATTACTTTACAAGTTATAAATATGTATTCTCAGAATTGTATAGAGCAGAAAAGGGAGTGGGGGCCACTCTGTATCCAAAGAATCCTGTATCAATAGAAGAGAATATGTGTAGTTCAGGGTTGAACTGTGGAGTCCTTGGTGTTCTCTGAACTCAGAGAGTACCAAGGACTCCACAATCCTGTAACAATTCCTAAATAGCATATGTTCAATTATCTTTTATAAAACCTAGCTCATTCTCTGAATCCTTCAAGAACTTTTTTTCAGTAGCAGGATTTCATCTGGAGGTTGCTGTAGCAGAGCAGTGTATGTATGAGGTAGTATATTAGATAAGCATATCTGAACATTAAAATACTAGACTAATTGTTTTGACCAACCTTGCTACAACAAGAAAAGAAAAATCTGTATTTTAGTATTATTGGTTTGTTAGTTTCCAAACAGTGAGTGCATATGTGTTGAAGAATTAAACATTTTGCAATTCATGAATTAAAGAACTATATTTAACTTCTAAAATGATCTTATTTCACAATGGGCTTAGCTCATGTAGTGCTAGCAGATGGATTCCAATTCTCATGGAAATGATTGTCAATTAAACTAGCATTATTAGGAGTTTTTCCTTCCCACCTACTTTCCCTGGGTTATGAGCAGGCTAAATCACTTCTAAAAGAGCGAACAAAAGATGTAAACTGCCTAACTGACTTAAGTAGGCCTTTAAACTCCATTTTACCAGTTGTCAAAAGTACCTAGCAACTCTGCAGTTTATCTTAGGAAGCTAAACACTCTCAAGGATAGAAGGGCCTTCACCTTGGCATGTTGTATTAATTTTCTTTGACTGTCCTTGATGGAAGATATTGGAGGACTCCTTTTCTGGAGGACATTTTTTTGCTATGAGTCTGTGCCCACCGAGAATAACAAACATATCCTATTTTATAAAGGCATACAAACCTCTCTTATGTCCACACTATTTATAGGCTCCTTGCAGTACTCATTGAATGTATGTGTTTTTATTTTTTTCTGATTATAACCTATATAGTTGCTACATTTTGCACAGCAGCTTATACATTCAATAGAACTGATCACTAGTAAGAATTAAAAATATCTGACAAAACCTATATTTACACGATTGCATTGTTATATTGTTCAGTGCTGCAAAGATATATATTAGTATGTGGAACATAAACCAAGGCAAACTTGATGTGATCAGATCAGAAATTTCAAGACTGAACATTGACTTTCTGTGAATCAACAAACTGAAATGGACTAGAATGTGTCGCTCATGAGAGGAGCCTCAGATTTTCTATTGCAGATAAGAAAGCATAGAAGAAAAGGAGTAGCCATCATTATTAACAAAAGGGTATCGAAGTCAGGGCTTGGATGCAAACCAAAAAATGATAGAATCATCTCAGTCTGAATCCAGTATAAACCAGTCAGTATCATGGTGATCCAGAGAGGAGAGGAGAAAAAAGACTGTAAAAAAGAGTGGTTGGAGAAAAGGTTGGTGAGTAAAATTACATGAGTGTCTGGAGCAGTTGTCAGTTCCTGATCGGGGACGGAGAAGAAAAGTCCATGGGTGGCTTCCCTGGAGAAGGGAAGTCCCAAAGAGACGACATCTTCACTGAAGGCCCAAGACAGGAAGGAGAAAGATGGCTGGCTGCAGATGGCATCTTCACATAAGGCCCAAGATAGGAAGGAGGGTGATGGCTGTTGTTGGCAAAGCCCTGGTCTCTGGGGAAGGGCTGGGCAGAAGATCCTGAGAGTGGTTCTTCCCTCAGTGAAGGAGATGGTGTTCAGTTGACCAGATCCAGGAGAAGGAGTCAAGCTGCACTGAGCACATAAGCAGTAAATCCAGCACATTCCCTTTTTTTCATTCTCTCTTGTTAAGCCTAGAAATGGGGGAAGGAGTCAGAGCAAAGAGGGAGGAAATAGGAAAGTAGTTAGCAGGAAACCTAGAGGGGGAGAGTCTCTGGGAGAGAGATGTAGGAGTAAACCTGACATCAGGGTCGTGTTATATATATCTATTGTAAATACCTGTAGTAAATAGCTTCCCTGTATATTGCAAAAAAGCATAAAAGCCTCCAGCCTCTTGTTTCTCTATCAATTGCCATCCTTGCAAACCAAAATACATCTCTAGTTCTAAAAGAACCCAGTCACACTGTGACAGAGTGCTAAAGATGTTCAAACTACTGAACAGATGCATCCCCCAGGTTACTAAGATAGCGATCAAGAATTTGCAATCTGGACTTCAACAATATATGGAATGAGAATCCCCAGATGTACAAGCTAAATTCAAAAAAGGTAGGGGCATTTGAAATCTCATTGCTAACATGTTCCAAGGTATATCTGTTTTGTTCTTTATTAATTATACTAACGCATTTAACTATTTAGACCACAACAGAGTGTGAGTAGCCCTTAAAAATACAGATATACAGGGCCACCTCACCTGCTGTTGAAGAATTTGTATGTTGACTGGGAAGCAATAGTTAGAATGGAATATAGAGCAATATATTGTTACTGTATTTATTTAACATATGTGCAGAAGATATAATGAGAAATGCTGTACTAAAAAGAAATAGAAACTGGAATTGGACCTCAGATATGCTGAAGTGAGGAAGACTTTTCTTGTTGAATGTGAAAAAGAGTGTGCCAAAATCAATCTGCTGTTTTGTTTTGTTAATATATTTTTAATATATTTTTAACTAAAAATTTAAAAAAGATCTAAGATTATGTCAACAAGCAGAGCCACCCCAAGGCTCAAAAATTCACAAGGGTGGGGACTGAAGCTATGAAATAAAGGTGACATCAGTGCTTGGCAGAAAGACTACATCATATGTAGACAACATATATAAATTGCAGAAATACCATGCTAACATCAAAGTTAAGGCCATAAAGTTTCCAACTAAAGTATGGCTGTGAAAGTTGGACCATCAGAAAGGCTGAATGGATGGATGGATGCCTTTGAATTGTGGTGCTGAGAAAATTATTGTGAAACTCTTGATTGTAAAACGAGTAAATCATTGAATGCTAGATAAAGTAAAACCAAATTCCTCACTGGAAGCACTAGTAATAAAGCTAATGCTTAAATATTTTAGACATGTAATGTTAGAGAAAAACCTAATGCATGGAAAAATGGAAGCTAATGAAAAAAGAGACTGACAGAAGACAAGGTGCCTTGGTATCACTGATGACATAAGCATGAACTTAAAAGAATTCAAAGAAGCAGTTACTGACAGACAATCCTGATGAAATGTCTGTCAGATTACCAAAAGTCAGAAATGACTGAGCAAAAATTGCTGTCTCTTGCATTTAGTCTACTAATCTTGTTTAAATCTTATTGTTATACAGGTAGTTCCTGGGTTAAGAACGCCCAGCTTGGGCAACCCATAGTTAAGAACGGAGCCTATTGTAGCAAAATTTGAGTTAGATACACAATGCTTCAAGTTCATTACACAATACTACTTATACAGTATTATACAATAATGCTGTTCCAGTTTACATGTAAATTCGACTTAAGGAAAGACCTTGGGAACCGAACTCATTCTTAAACTGGAGGCTACTGGTTACCTGTTTGCATAGAATAGTATTCTGCTATTTTCAGTTTCTTTATAGCTAGCATGAAATAATATTTTATCATTGCTTTTTATGATAACACATAGCTTATTTATTGATATTAATACATCACCATATTTAATTTAATAATAATTACCTTGTAATTCTATGTAGCTTTCAGCTCTATAAGGATTTTAGAATTCTATGCTATAAATGTAATGTTTAATTATCTTGCTCATAGTTGGGATGCTTAGATGTTTATGTATGGGAGGATTCATGCTTTTATACTTTTAAATGTTATGGCTGGGGGGGCTGAAATTAAATCATTTTAAATATTTCTGTTTCTTGTGAAATAGAAATAGAAGAGAGCCATTCATGAACTATATCAAACAGACAGCTTCTAAAGGATAACAAAACTTTAATTTTACAAATCTGGCTTAGTCTGTGAATTTGATCCATGTGATCTATTTAAATAAGAATGCATGGGAAAATAACCCTTTGGAATGGACTTACTGTGAAAAGTTTTAAATTCCAAGATTGGAGCTAATTTATTTTTCCTGAATCCCCATGGACTAGTTCTAAAACTAAATAGGATTCATTTGAACTTGTAATAGGGATTGATGCTATTTACAATAGTTCTCTGGCTGTCTTCCAGATAGTAGTACATTATGAGAATTTGACCATGTATGGTTACACAAATAGACCAGACAGAATGTACATGCAGTGAAGTCTAGCTTCAACTTTATACTGTATATTGTGTGATGATATTTACTAAATATATTCAGAGCATATGGTCTTGAAGCTAAGTTGTAGAGGCCGTAAATTATAAGTACTAGTTATAGAAGAAATTCATCATCATCATCAACATCTTTATTAAAGCCAAAGGCCAATAGCTTAAAATAAAAGGTCAAAATGTCTAGGTAAGTGATATAATACAAAATAAAAACACTCGCTAATATAAGAAGAGAAAGGATGAGGATGGGAATTGAATACAATGAAGAAAATGATTACAATTTTGTTTGTGGCTTCTAGTCAAGTCAGGCTTGACTCCTGGTGACTGCTTGGTCAAGTCCCTACAGCTTTCCTGGCAACATTTTCTGAAGTGTTTTGACATGGTCTCCTTCATGACCCAAAGTTATCCAGCTGGCTTTGGGTCTAAAGTGGGACTAGAACTCATGGTCTCCCAGTATTTAGTCTGGGACTTTATCGTCTACACCAAACTGGCTCATCACAAATTGTATGGTAAAGCAATTCCAATTAAGTCCAATGGCAACTTATAGCAATATCTATAATAAAAAATTTAGCCACTTTCTTGGAAACTTCACTGAGCTTAGTAAAAAGCTCACTGTTTTGTGTTGACTCCAGCTTGAATATTTTACAATTACAGGGGTTATCAGTTCCACTCACCAGGGATGATAGATAGCGTAATCCTGAAGTATATGAGTAACTTCTTCCGTTGAAATATCAGAGCAGATACACAATCAGTCTTGGAAAGGAACATTGTTACATCTAGTTGTTGAAAAGAACACCCAGATAGAGCATCTACAATGTATTGTATTGATCAATGGATAGTCATAATTTTCAAACAAAGTGTTATCTTATTAGGCTGAGTGAACCTGGAGGGGAGGTAGAGAGGGCTGAAAAAATTAGATCCTTTTGGGGTATTGGGATTTAGGGAATATTAGGTAATACTGATGGCTTAACCTTGCTGGGATACTTGAAGAAGGCCTTCAGTGATGATCTTAGGAATCTGGATATGTAAATATGGGAACATAGGTAAATATGAACACACATGCTGGATCAAACCAAAGGACTATCTAGTCCTGGATTCTGTGTTCATAATAATAGAGCTAGGTATCTCTCTGTAAATACTCCTTCTGTTACTGAATTAATATACAGCTGTCATTGCTAGCAATCAATTGCTAGTCTTCATGAGTTGGTCTAAACTGTTTTAGAGCTTTTTAAATTTACAATGGCCATTCAATTTAATAATTTAATTGTATTGTGTGAAAGAGTGCATCCTTTTATTTGTGCTGAATTTTCCATCCTAAGTTTGATTGGATAATTCTGGGTCCTATTTTTATGAGAGAAGAAGAAAAATATATCCCTTTTCATTTTCCCCATGCAATGCATACTTTTATACCTCAGTCATTCCCCCCCTCCTTTATGTTCTTACTCTAATTTGAAGTCTCCCACAACATTCTAATCTTGTAAATAGAGTTGCTTCAGTCGCTTGATTACTTTTTTGCACCTTTTTTTTTGCACCTTTGCTAGCTCTACAATATCTTCTGTTACTTATATTTTATTTACTTGTTCTTAATATTTGAATTTTTTTCTGGGGGAGTGTATTAAATGTTAAGTTATTTTGTGTATTAATTTTTAACTGAAGGGTGGCTTTTAAATCAAGTAAATAATGTTAACTTGGTGACTTGAATTATCATATTTGCAAGGTCTCTCTTAGATGCATGCTGTATTCAGATCTGAAGCAAGCACATGTGCTTTGGATCTGGCATAGGAATGGTTCCTTAAAACAGCCATGTATTTTCCTGGTCTTTTGTGCAGAGTCGCCAGCAAGTGCAATAAGGGTGCCCATGCTGAAGCACCTTTGCCCACTTTGTATCCAACTAGTATATACCTCTAGTCTCTTATCTGAAGTTAATTCTGAAATAACAAATTTAGATATTGATAATATTCACTATGTATTTGCTATGTGAAGATATTTACTAAATATATTCAGAGCATTTAGAGGTTTAAATTATAATACTGGATTTGCAAATGGATTTGCTGCATTTGAAGCCAACACCATTTGCAATAATGACTAGTTTGGTTTTAAGCACGTTTTATCCAACCAACTGGTGCCATTCTTTCATTACTTTGGCATAGCCACTATCACACTGAAATTCTCAGCTTCAAGCTGAGCATATCCAACCATCCCACCTTCCCCTTCACCCTATCTTCCTAGCATCTTCCTTTACCTCCCCTTAGCCTCTGTATGTCATCACCAGTTAATGACTCTTTCCTCCACTCCAACACTTCTGCCTAGAATACATGGGTTTTGATCTGGATACTGATCACCCATAACTGTTCTATGCACATAAAAGTTTGTACATACATTTTTAATATATTAGATTTTTAAAAATATGCTTTCCAGAACTTAAAGCATGTCCTCAGATCCACTAAGGAGGTACTTAATTTGAAACTTTCCCAAATAACTAACTTCTGACTGTCCTCCAGGAATTTGGGAGTAACATTTCTAATGTGAGAATGAAAGGGAAAAAAGGAAGGATAATGGGTTAAGAGACAATGTGTTAAGCAGAGACATTGAAAACCTACCTTCATTTTTGGTTTGTGCTGTTAAGCCATGTAATGTTTTGTCTAAATCTTAAAACATTTTCCCTAGAGTTGGCAAAAACAAATTGAGCAAATAGAGAAAGATGCATGTATACAATAATATGACTTAGATTCTCAATTGATGTGATCAGAACTCTACATGTAGGATGCTTTTTCTAGCAGAAAACAAAAAGCATTTTTCTTCTGTTTCTTCATGCATGCTCTTTCACAACCAGCCCCTCCTGAAGGGTTGGGAAGATGGTTTTGGCCAGTGCTTCCTCCACTGAATCAAAGCTGCTTCTCTGAACCAAAAGAATCTTTCCATATATAGAAGAGCAGTTTGGGAACCAAACCAATAAACTTCATTTATGACCATATTTTCGAACAACATTTTTAGGAGCAGTTGTAATATATTTTTTTAATTTCTAATAATTATTATGTTCACAGTTTTTTTTATTTAGCGAAGCATCGCTTTCATATTTTAAGTATATGCACTATTTCTTTTCTTTTTTTTAATTTGCAGGTTGAACAGTCTAAGGTTCTAATTAAAGAAGGTGGTGTTCAGTTGCTACTAACAATAGTTGATACACCAGGATTTGGTGATGCAGTGGATAATAGCAATTGGTAGGTACATTCTAATATTATTCAGTAATGGCTATTATCTTGAAACACCTGCATGTATTTAAAGTAGAATCAGTTTTTTCTTTGCCTGACACTTTTACTACTATTCTCTTGGCCAGAAATGAAATAAAAATACAGTTTTCCAAATTTAGTTATCAAATATTCCAGCTTATCTGTGATTAGCTCTGAGATAAACATTGGTTGTTACTGAGAAAAGCCTCAGTAGTATTGGTACTGTGAAATAAATTTCCTGATGTCAAGAATATGACTTTTTATTTTAACACTAATGTAGTGAATAAATATTCAGTCTGTTAGTTATTGTAGATAGTTGACAATAAATGAACTTCGATTATTTGCCAAGTGGCTTTGGGAAGTATATTTTGTGTCCCTTTACAGCATTTCTGTGACCCCTCCTTTTACTACTGCACCTTCTTCTGCTTGTTGCCCTTGTTCCATCTATAAGAATGGGCATGCCTTTTCTCTCATTGTAACCTAAATAAATTTCCTTATGAAAATTATTTCAGTGATATTTACATGTCATATTTAATATTATGGTGTACAACTTGCACTGATATGGTAAACGTTCCAAGTTAATCTGCTGCTTTTTAAAAAATTTGTTTGTACATTGTAGCTGGCAGCCAGTTATTGATTACATTGACAGTAAATTTGAAGACTATCTCAATGCAGAATCACGTGTGAACAGACGACAGATGCCAGATAACAGGGTCCAGTGTTGCTTATATTTCATTGCTCCTTCAGGACATGGGTCAGTATTAAAGATGAATGTTTTTTCTCCTGCCTTGCAATTTCTCCAGTCAGAAGCATTTAAACTACACTGTTAGATATGTCTGGTCATAGGAATTATAAGGAATTGAATTCTAATTTGAATGATTTCCCTTCTCTAATATTAGCAAAAATGTTTTGTACAAAATCCAGAAGAGCAAGATTTGGGATTAAATGTTATTAATGGCTTTGTTCTCTGGATTTTTTCTGATTGATTGACTTGAGAGTACAGTTTTGCATGTTTTGTTTAGAGTATCACAATAAAGAATGATTAGTTAAAAGGCATGTTGACATTTCTTCTTTTTAATAGGTTATTTAATAGATTCAATCAACTTGTGCCAATGCTTTGAAATGTTTTTTATCAAATGTTTATAAATCTTGCCTGTATCTAAATTACATATTGTGAACAGCACAATGTAAATGCAGATGTGTTGCAGAGTGTTAGTATTTCAGCATCCTAGTGCTTGATCTTAGTCTATTTGCAGGGAATTTTTTCTTTTAATTGTTCTGATTGCAACATATTATACAGAACAAGAATTTGTGGTACCACTAATTTCTATATAGCTCTTTGTTTTTGAAATCAATAGTAAATATTGTCGTAACTCTCAGAGGATAATAGGAATAATGTTTGAAAAGTGACTTGGTTTCTTCTTCTCTAACAAGCATAACTGTTAAATAGAGCTGCAAGCTTGAAGAAGCTACTTTAGCAGTAGAAAGGTACTGTGCTTGTGTGAGTTTTGAAATAGTTCCTCTGAACCATTTTCAGAAGCACACATAGCCTTTTAGTGTAGAGGTTTCATTATATACATTTTTGCAATGATTATGTTCAGAAGACATTATTTTACTTTCAGTACCGTATATGGCTCACATTTTGACTGCATTTATTTGGAAGCCAAATTTGTAAAATCACATACATACATACATTTATTTATTTTAGGCTTAAGCCTTTGGATATCGAGTTTATGAAACGCCTGCATGAGAAAGTGAACATAATTCCACTTATTGCCAAGGCTGACACACTCACACCTGAAGAATGCCAACAGTTTAAAAAACAGGTAAATTTCTAATATTAAATCATATTTTTGTTTCTGTATAACTATAAATCTCTCCTTAGGTTCATAAGAACATACATAAGAACAACACTGCCAGATGCAGCCAGAGCCCATCTTAATCCAGCATTTGTTTAGAGTGGCCAAACAGATGATTCCAGAGTGGTCACAAGGAGGAGATGGAGATATAGTCTTTTCCCATTTCTGTTCCCTTGGAATTCATATTTAGAGACATGATATTCCCTATCTGGAATTAACATTGAGTCTTCAAGATTAATAACCCTTGATAAGCCTGTTTTCCACAAATTTATCCAGTCCTCTTTTAAGGCTATCCAAATTAGTAGCCATCATCACATCTTATGGTAATGAATTCCTCAGAAGAATCATGTACTGTGTGAAGAAATGCTTTCAGTCAGCTTCATTGGATGGCCCCTGGTACTTATATTTCATTATATGCCTTATTTTATAATTCAGTAATGTCTTTCTTCAGGCACCTTTTTCCCAAATGAAAAAGTCCCAAGCATCCTAGCCTTTTCTCATGTGGAAGATGTTCAAACCCCAGATCATTTTACTTGCCCTCTTCTGCACTTTCTCTAGCTCTCTTGTATCCAAATTTTGAGTATGGCAATTAGAATTGTACAATGTATTCCAAATATGTGTAGATTCGCATGAATGTATTAAAATGTTGGCATTTTTATTTTCAATCCCTTTCCCACTGATTTCTTGCATGGAATTTACCTTTTTTGCTGCCCACTCAGTTGGCATCTTCATTGTGATACCCACTCTGGCCCCAATATCTTTGTTAGTTACAGACAACTCAGACTCCATCAGTGTGTATATGAAGTTAGGATTTTTTTGCCCCATCATGACTTGGTGTGCATTTGCATTTGACTAGTCACCCAGTTTAAAGAGATCTTAAATCCTTCTTAGTTGCTTTTGACTTTTACCATTCTGATTATTTTAGTATCATCCACAACTTTGCCAGTTTACTGTTTACCTGTTAATATTATTTATGAGGAAGTTAAAAGCACTGGCCCTGACAGAGATACCCAAAGGGCTCTACTTCTGACTTCTTTTAATTGAGAAAATTCCCATTTAGTCCTATTCTTTGCTTTCTGTTACTTACGAATTAGCAACCCATAAAGGTTAGGTACTCTTATCCCATAGTCACTAAATTTATTCAGGAATCTTTGATGAGGAGCTTTGTCAGACTGGCAAATACATATTTCAATTTTTTACTGAATGCCCTCAGGATCTCATGATTGTTGATTTGTTTGTTTATGAGATTTAGGCCACCTGATTCCAGAATGATTCTGGGTGGCTTGGATTAAGTAAAAACAATAAAGAAAATAATGAAAAACAGCAAGAGAAATTCTGTGTATATGAATTATTATATTGTACTCTTTCAGGATGTCCTAGAATATTTTCTCTTGTTATCATTGTTACTTTTAGTTGTTCTGATTTGCTTTATTTGTTCTTATTCCCTTCATGAGAAAATCAGTATGACTCAGATGTCAGTCCTTTACCTTCTATAGCGAAGATAGAAGTTCTAAATATAACTTTCAGATTTAACCCTCAAAATAATCTATAGTATCTAAGCATATTTAGTTTGGATGATGGATAGCTAATTTCTTCCCTGAAGGCAAAACATGAACGATGTCATACAGCTCTGATAAGGAAACTCTCTACTGATGTTAGGTCACCAGTTAAATTATTCTTTTTATACAAATATAAAGAGGAATGCTTAATTACCAAGTGCAATAAATGCCCCATTACCAATCTAAATTTGTTTGAAAATTTGCCACATTTGTATAAAAATGTTAAAGCTAGAGATTAGTCAGCATGTTTTCAGTAATACTTAATTACTGTTATAATGTTTATTTGTTAAAGGAGGTGGTATATTTGTGGTTTGAAAAATAATACAGCGCATTTGATTGAGGTTTCTGTATTCATTAACACGCTTATCTGTCAGACAGGTTGGAAGCTTAAACATAATTTGATGAAATGCAGTTTTCTGAATGAAAAATGGATGTACGTCTAGTAGTTTTGAGACATAAGGAAAGTACTGAAAATAACTTTAAGAATTACAAATGTGAGCAGAATTGTTGCATAAGTTTTGAAACAATTGTGAAAGACATAATCAGTCTTTCTTCGTTGGGATGTTTGCAGTCTATCCCTAACCCATGAGAAGAATATTAAGTTCTTCAATGATCCTTTTATATGGATCGTGTAGTATAGTAGTATGTCAGAGCGGCTTATTGCTATACAGTGTGAATTGGGATGAGTGAGAGTGGGATGACTCTAGAAAAAGGTAAAGAGGATAGTACAGCTTCATCTGAAAAATGACAAACATGGAAGCTGGATTTCAAAAGACATTGTAATTATGAAATTTGTATCCCTCTTCCGACATACATTTGTGGTGTTCAACCTTAATATATAAAAACAAAATTCATACAGCATCTATTAGCATATTCAACACTTGTTGCAGTTGCTATTAACAATTATGTTTATTTTCAGATAATGAAAGAAATTCAAGAGCACAAAATTAAAATATATGAATTCCCAGAAACAGATGATGAAGAAGAAAATAAGCTGGTTAAAAAGATAAAGGTACAAAAACATACTGAAGCAAAATATTTACAGTTTCGTGTGCACAAAATCTGGTGCAAATGGGCTTTATTTTAATGGATAGAACGATGCCTGTCAGAGATCTCTCTTGGCTTCAGTCAAATTACTAAGAAGTCCTAGTATACATGAACTTTTAAACACTTATGCACATATCATAATAGTACCAAATTATTAGGGAACATTCTAATTGATTGTTATTTAATACCTCAAAAAAGGCCACTAAAATAATTTTAGAGGTTAAAAGAAATGTGTTTGCTCTAAGTCTTTATTTTAGTGGCTGGTTTTGAATGTTTTCCTTTATTACTGGTTTAGCATTATGAGAAATATAATGCTACAAAAGAAAATAATGGTGACCCTTACCCCAATAACTCTCTTCCTTGTTATAAGTTACAAGACACAATTGGATGTTTTATTTTTGTTTTTGATTTACCATACCTACATATGTCATCAAGACCTAGGCAAAGTGTACTTAATCTTAACAATGACTAGTTGAAGCAAGGAAAAGAAATTTCATATTCTCAAACTGATGGATCTTTTGTAATGATACTTCTGATTGTTAATATTTAAGATTTTAAAATGAGAGGCTATAGTGCCCTCTTGTGATAGTTTTGCTGCACTGTCATGCAGTGGGATGATGATAAATCAGCTTCTCAGAAAGTTATTCATTTTTTATTCTTGCAATTTCTCATTCATTCATCCGTCTGTGCACTCATTTTATTACTTGGTTCTAAATGGATGTGTCTGATTTTTCATGAAGTATACTGGTTGTAAAATTATTTCAATACTGTTGTCCTGAGGAGTGTCATTGAAAAATCATTGTGTGATGATTTAGGAAACCCTAGAAATTAAACAAAGAAAGTGAACATATAACCTTCAATCCCATCAGTGCATGACCAGTTTTGAACAGAAAATTTTCTTAGCTCTAGTATCAGATAATGTTCTGCTTTAGAGCTATAGTCCCTCTTGTATAAGCCTTTTTTAAAAAAAAAATCCTTTGTCAGTCATTTTATTGTGGTCTCAGCAGTACAAAAAATGTTTTACTTCATATCCAACCTGTCAGTAAGTTATTTTAGGAAAAAATATTCTGTTTCTTTTGTAGGACCGTTTACCTCTTGCTGTAGTAGGTAGCAATACTATTATTGAAGTCAATGGCAAGAGAGTTAGGGGAAGACAGTATCCTTGGGGCGTTGCAGAAGGTAAGTGGATAGAATGTATAATGTGCATAATTGGGCAATAAGCTATATCTTTATAGCATTATTACAGTTTCAGTAAAGGAAGAAAGAGGTAAAGGCTTCCTGCTTCCCCTCCCCCCTCCACATGACAGTACATTATTACCTACCCCAGATTATACTTTGTATCTTTTTACCAGTACTATAACAAAGTTATTTGTAAGACTCACATTTATATAAATTGAGAGTTTCCTGAGATACTAATTGAAGAGAGAGAGATATTATGGATGTTTGAATTATTTTAAAACTCCTCTATCATAACTTTTCAGCCTGGTCATGATTAACAGTTTAGAGGGCTGTGATACCACGTTCTTATACAGTAATCAATTTTCTTCTCATGCATCATCAGGTTGAAAAATAAATGTATAATTACCATTGCGGAAGATTTATTTAGCTGTACTGCTTTCCCTGTGGTACCTTTCTATGTGTTCCTTATATTTTTTTACCTTTCTGTTAAACCAACCATTTTTTGTGTGCATGGCTAATATTGTACTATATACATAATTGGACATAAACACTTAAAATTATATACTTCTTTTTACCTAACTTATCATACAGTTGCTTGCAAACAACACTGAGAAATAATCTCAATAGAATAGACAGTAGCAGTATGTCTCATGACAGAAAAAAAAAGATTTCTTAGACTGAAATGCAGTTTTATTCTCATTACTGAATGCTAAATATTGAGTTCAGAATTGTAATGCAATTATTACTTCTTTTGTAATGTAGGAAAAATGATAATCAAGCCTTAATGAAATTATAGTTAAGCTGATTGTGAAAATTAAAATCCATGAAAACTTCGAGGGTTGTCTTATCCGCAGATAGCACATTTTTCATGGTATTTTGGTTAAAATTTCAAGGATCAGCTTATCCATGGATGGGCTTATCCGTGATGTGTTAGGCAGAATATCAGAGGTGTCCATACACTTCAGTGGAGAAAAACCTTAAAATAATTTGATTTGGGCATAAATGTGCCCATCTCCCAGAAGAGACAAATGGAAGGGGAAAAAACCCTGAATTTTGAAGAGTGTTGCAACAGCTTGTTTCATGCGTTTATTTATTATATCAGAGGGTTCTGAAGCTCTTTGAATTTGTAGGCAAGAAAGTGCTTCAAGTCATGAGAAGGAATACACACAGCACCTTTCTGCGAAAAGCAGGTATATCTTTTCCCAGCACAAGCTAGGAAAACACATTAATTGCAGACAGAAGTGGCTATGTGTGAATTCCTGTGCACTCCAAAGCATCTTTTTGCTTTTGAATCAGAAGCACAGCATAATTCTATTGCATATTTCTTAAACTGCAGCCAACTTTCATGTTGGTTTTTTTTGCAGTTTATCAATTTCTTGTATTTATTTTGCATATTTGGATATTTATAATGACATCTTAATAATGCAACATAAAATGTATTAAGTTTGTTTTTACTTTTGCTGGTGGCAGCATTTAGTTGATATTATTGATCTCAAACAAGCTAAGCAGAGTTGGGCCTGGTTAATGCTTGAATGGGGAGTCCACAGGAAAACACAGAACTATATGCTAGAGTGGGAAGTTATAAAAACATCCTGGAAGAAGGCAGTGACAAAACACTTCAATATTGTTGCAATAAAAATATACCGGTATGTCCTTGGAGCTACCAAGAGTCAAGGGAAATTTTACTAATGGTAAATAGAGGGATTAATTTTCAGGTTTGCCCATCTGGTTCTGATTGAAGTCTGTTAAAAATAAGCATTTTTCTCCTGCAGTTGAAAATGGTGAACACTGTGACTTCACAATTCTAAGGAACATGTTGATAAGGTAAGCAAGTAGTTTTTAACATTAATATTGGCAATACATTTCCAAATTTTCCATATATTGGACCGTTCCTATATTTGCAATAAGAGGAACTTGGAGTAAAAGAGGGCTTGACGGTATTTTCAGTGAAGGGTGCCATTGTGTGATGGCACAAGTACAAAAAGAGAATGAGAGAAAAAGAGAAGAAAAACTTGACATCCCATGTGAAAACAGGGTTTATTTGCCCATTTCATGTAGTAAATTTGGGAAATAGTTTGTTAGATATAATTTGAAATAAAATTGATATTAAATGCATCACGGAATAATACAATATTCTACCATTTGAAGGTACAGTTGTAGAATTTTCCAACCCTGAACTAATTTGCATTAACCATAACATTTCAGTTTTCAAACAAACTTTTGAAAACCATTTCCACACTCTGTGAAAGCAAAATTTAACACTATTGCTTATATATAGCATTTATAGGATACTATTCAGGAAATAAGTTGCTGACAAGTTTTTGGTTTCCTTCCCTAGAACTCACATGCAAGACCTGAAAGATGTCACTAATAATGTCCATTATGAGAATTACAGAAGCAGAAAATTGGCAGCTGTAACATACAATGGAGTTGACAACAACAAAAATAAAGGGCAGTTAACAAAGTAAGTGGTAATTTAGATGGAGCTATAGTTTGTTCTGCCGGGTCCTGGAGAACTATTTGGAGTAAATATTCTGCCATCCTATTAAATTTTTAAATTTTAAAAGACTCATAAAAGAACAGTATAATCCTGTTCATAATCATGATGCCTTCCAAGTTACTGTATCTCAAAATACAAATGGTAGGGGTACAGTAGGAGCACATCGCTGTTGTTTAGATGTGGGCTCCTCATAATCGATTGGCCAGTGTAAGGAACAGGATACTGAACTAAATAGACCTTATCTCATCCAAACAGACTCTTCTATAGAATGCAATTCTGTGCATGTTGGGCTGATTTTAGTCGAACTTATTCTCAAATATGTATGTGCATTGGATAGTAGCTTGATCTGTTTTGAAATATTGTAAACATTTCTGTGGTGCTACTAGCAGGTTACACACAGTAAACATACTGATGAGCTATTTGAAATGATTTGAACTTGTGCTATACATACATTGTTTCTGTATGTGCTTCAGATTTCAGTCCATTGTTTTCAGGATTTTTACTGCAGCATTTGATAAATTACTTCTGGTATTTGTGTGTGCATTCCACATGAAAACCTGGTGGGAAGAATTAACATTATTTGTCAGATAAAGATTCATCTTCTTGCCATTTTGGTAGGAGAAGCACCTACCATCTTTTTCCATCAATAAGACGCCCCCATGTACAAGACAACCCCCACTTTTCCAACCCAAAATTAAGAAATCAATATTTTAAAGATGGTCCAGAACACATTTTTATTTAGTAATTAGGTAACATTGACCTGATACACTTGGTGGGAGGAGGTCCAAACCGTCTCTCTGCAGCTCTATTTCCATGCTCTTTTGCATAACTGATTACATTCAGTCACAAGTGAAACTGCCAATAGCTTGTCTCTGCAAACAGACTTCCTCCAATTGGTTTGTTCAGCATCAGCTGACATCAGTTACATAAGGCTCGTGATTGGAGGAAGTCTGTTTGCAGAGACGGTATGGGCAGTTTCACTCGTGATTGGAGGCTCGTGATTGGAGGAAGCCTGTTTGCAGAGACAAGCTATTTCACTCGTGATTGGAGGCTAGCAATAGGAGGAAGCCTGTTTGCAGGTGCGGTTCTCTCCTCAGCTTACTTCCTTGAATAAGACGCCCTTCAATTTTTAGCATAAGGATTTTAGAAAAAAGTATTGTCTTGTAGTCGGAAAAATACAGTATATTCTAGTCCAAATGAGGTTAATGTAATGTTGCAAGATATCGTTGTTTATGGACCGATTGTCATCATATAGAGAGCAACTCTGCATACTCTTAGATAACATATAATAAGAAGATAACATATAATAGGAAAGAGGTCTGATATTTTATGTTGTCAATTGAACTTATCTTCTGCATATTTTATAGATCTTCCTCTTGCAAGAAAAAAAATTCTGTTTGAGAGTTGTTTTAAATAAAAATATACATTTTTGTTATGGAGGAAGTAAATATCATTGGCCCTAGCATAACTTCAGGTTGATAACAGTGTTTTCAATTTACTTCAGATTCTAGTGTTGCTCGCATTTTTGTTTATTTACTAGTGAGGAGCATATATGTAAAACAAACAGTGAAAGTGTTTGTACCTTGATGTTATTACATTTGCTTTTCATACTGACAAATATCTGCAACATTAAACGTCAGAGTAAGTGCGAGGCTGTTAATTGAGAATGGATTTTTATTTCAGTGGTATCTATGAGTCTCCTTTTCATCCCATTACAATTCAGAATTTTGTCATTGTCTCACCCATAATGCACTATTATTTATTCTTATCTATAGTGGCATGTCTTATTGATTAACATTCTTAACAGATTGAAATGTATAGGTAGAAGATGAGGACAAACATAATGATATCTAAAATTATATCTAATTTGTTCTATACAAAGTGCAAAAAAGTATTAATGGATACTGTTTTTCTCTTAGGAAATAACCAAATATATGTATAGAGGACATAGCATATATTCTCATAAATTTATTTTTGTAAGCTGTGTATAGTCCAGTAAATGCTTTGTGTAGCTTTAAATAGATAAACAGGGTAGCCAAATGAGGACTATTATTTCTTGTAGCTGTAAAACGCATTTATCCCCATCCAGCATTTTTTTGTTGAATATTTCATTTCTGTGCAAATGATAGAATAAGATTTCCAAGTACATTTTAATATGCAATATCCTTTTAACATCTGTAACACTATTTTAACACCTGTAATATTCTTTTAACTTCTGTAATATTCTTTTAACATCTACTATACATACCTTGCAGAGTTATACTTAAAATAATCTATAATGGCAATTCTAAATTTTTGCCATAAAATTAGAGACAGAGATGGTGATTTAAATAAAAACTTGATTTGTGAATCTGATGTTATTAATAGTTAGTATTAGAAAAATAATCAACAGTGAACCTTGAGTTTGCATACCATATGAAAAGAAAGTTTTGTAAGTGTATTGCTTTTCTTTTAGATTAAATACAGAATGTTGTGCCATCCAAACCCATTCAAAGACTAAACCCTTTTTTAGTGAGTTAAGTTCCATACAGTGTTTAAAATGCAAGGCCTGGCACATTTCTTGGCAGAACGTTGTACAAGATAAGTGCCACCAGCAAAAATCTCTAGGCCTTGCGGTTGTAGTAATATCCCAGATTATGATTATGAGGGGAACATATGGAAGAAATTATCTAGATTCCAAACATGCAGGATTTCAAGATTAATATCAGTGCCTTAAACTGAGCCTGTAAACAAACTGACAGCTGCTGTAATTCAGGTAAAAAAAACATAATTGGATCAAAAACTTTGGCTCCAGCAAGGAAGCTATCAGAGATTAAAAAAGGGAACAGTTATTGTGATAATAACTGATTTTTAGGCATTTGGGAGCTGAACAATTAAATGTAAAAATGTAGATGAGTGCTTTCAGAGCATCTTCTACGGAAACTATCTCCCCAAACCAATAAAACAAATTAGAGAATTTAATTCTTGCCCAGGTGCATTGTTCTCTACTATGTCAGAGCTACATTCATTTTGTTGCTTGTCCTCCCCAAAATCCATGGGGCGGGGACATGCTTTGGAGTAGAGACAGAAAGGCAATTGGATATTTATTTATTTCAGGTTTCCACTGTACAACTAATTTTGTGGATAGTGCACACTACTTAGTTGAAAATGCAACATCCTATCGCAGAAACTTTTTAAAAATTCTGCTTGTTTATATACCTGCATGTGTAGCTTCATTGGGAGTATTTCATTATTATTATTATTATTATTTAGATTTTTTATCCCACCTTTACTATTTTCATAAATAGCTCAAGGTGGCAGACATACCTAATACTCCCTCCTCCTCCTATTTTCCCCATAACAATAACCCTGTGAGGTGAGCTGGGCTGAGAGAGAGTGACTGGCCCAAAGTCACCCAGCTGGCTTTCATGCCTAAGGCAGGAATAGAATTCACAGTCTCTTGGATTCTAGCCTGGTACCTTAACCTGGCTCTCTTTTTACCAGATTAATTGTGGAATTTATCTTGAATACTGATCACAAGTGAAGATATTCTGTGTGCCCAACACCCTCAGTAATTTGTTAAATTTGGTATAGACTGAAAAATAGTTGAGAAAAATATTCTCTTAAGTTTCACTATTTAACACAGAAACATATTATCTGGATTAGTTAATACATTGTTCTTCATATAGTTCTCTTAACAATTCTTTTAATCATTTTACCTAATTAGTCTGTTTAATTATTGCTTACCCCTTTCAACAGATTCTTTAAGTGTTGATAGGTTTATAATTCACTTTAGTGATTATGAGTTTAGGATAAAGCATTACAGATTTAATGTCTTTTTTGTCTGTGGCATAAAACTCCATTCCTGATTACTGTCCATGTCTGCTTAATATAGTTTTTAATGAATCTTAAAATAACTCAAATTCGGTTGTGGCATTGCATATAATTGCTTAGGACTAACTGATTGCTTCTGTTTTGTTTTACCCAACCAAGAGGGCAATATCAACCAGTCATTAAATTACCTAAATTAAACATTCTTTAGAAAATCTTTCATACAGCTCATAGGAAATAGCTTAATATTCTTGACTAGTAGAATGTATTTTTTGATGACCGTAACATATTAATTTGAGGTTGTAGCTGAAGAGTTCTGTATTAACTGCAGTATAATTGTCCTGTTTCATATTGTCTTCCCTCAGTTTATAAACTGTTAGTGTGTGAATAAAGAAAAGCATTGCCTAGGAAGAAGGCTTTAACCACCAAACAATTGGGTTCTATCAATTTCCATGTCAGCAAGAAGAGATAGGACCTATCTAGCATAGAATTGGGGGTCAACTCAAGATTTTTCTGAATTTCTACTTTAAGCATCCCAGCCATTATGGCCAATAGTTGAAAAATAATAAAACTACACTTCAGTCATATTTGGACAACCAGTTTCCATCCTTTTGTTTTTGGTTTAAATTTAGCTCTTTGAGTAGTTTCAACATTATGTATTTCTTTAGGAAGGTTATGAAAGATGATCACAACTGTACCTCAGCTTATAATGGTAGAATTTAGTTGGTGTCCCACAGTTGACAACTCAGGATAACTAATAGAGTTTAACAATATGCTAGTTGTATATCCTTCGCTTAATCCCCCCCCCATTTTTTTAATAGCCGTTCCTTAGGGGGCATCAGATAAGATTATTAGACTATCATTGAACAGGTTTTTAATACTAGTGATATTGGTAACCCCTAATTATTTCTAGACTCTTGAGAACATATTCTTATGCATACTATAGAGAATTGGAGGTAACTTTTAAGGCTGTAGAATCAGGAGTTTTTTCATTGGTTTGGACAGGATCTAAAACTTCTAGTGTTGAAATTTAGAAAACCATAATTTTCAGTCAGAGATGTTCAGGTCAATTTATGGGATATTTTAAGTTTGTGCTGAAGTTGTTTCAGTGCAGTGAACTTGCATTCAAAGAGTGCTGTTAAACTTGATGAGTTTTTCTGTGTCTATCTGGCTCCGTTTTATCAAAACAACAATTGCTATTTGTAACTATCGTACCTTGCTTGTGCAGCCTCAGCCAGATGCTATTAGACATTGTTTATGCTTATTGAGTGGTATTTTTAGAACTGACATTAGAAGCAGAAAAGTAATCTATGAAAATCTGCACTAAAACTCTTATTTAAATGGTTTCTAAATTCTTCCAGTTGTATTATTTGTTGTGAAAAACATCCAAAGAGTTTTCCTTATTTAATTCAGAAAAGTAATTGTAGGGTTTCAAATTCATTTTCGAAATACCATTCATGGTTTTGTGAAATTGTAATAATTTGTAAGGGAAAAGGAAAACTAGTCATTGCTGTAGTGTCATGTGAAATTAATTATTGTAAGTATTTTCAGGAAGATACCTTTGATGTGGTCAGTCAAATGAAGTTTTTGCAATATTGCATTTTAATATACCTGCTGGTAGTATAGGTCTAAAGAGAGTTGTAAATCGATGTTGATTTGAGTAGTTAATTAGATGAATATTTAGTCCTCTTTTTAAAAGCATGCATAATTCTGGGCGTACCAACATAGGAAAAGTGTTTTGAAAGCTTTTGCACAGCAGGTCTGCATTAATTATGTGCAACACTTAACTAACAGAATATTTAAAGCCTAGCTTTAACTAACAGTCTACCACTGTGATGGAAATCTTGCTTCTGGAGAGCATAGAAACCAGCATAGCTTCAATCCATAATGAATTTGCTTTTTTTAATTGCTGCTTTTTATTTTTGTGGTTTTATTTAAGCATGCTAAGCTTCTGTATTTTTTGTTTTTTAGATTTGACACAGTTGAAGGCATGTAAGTGGTCATTTCCATTTTTCAAAAGACTTAAGACATTATAAAAAAACACAAGGCTTGTAATGTTAAGTGTAACATTTAAAACTTTAATTTCAGCTTGTGCATTTCATTTTGCTTTAATGTCCTTTTTATTCTAAAATTTCCCTAACACAAGGTTAAAAATTTCTGAGGACTAAGAGCATCTTTATTCACGAAGAGTCTAGAAAGTGATTTGGCTGTAGTTGGAGATAAAATCCACTGTTAATACTGTTATATGAAATGGTACCTGAAAGTATGTCGAGCTCATTTCTTACCTTTTAAGTTAAGGCGATTATCTGAGCATGTAAAAGCACTATCTTGTGAAGATAAAGAAGACTCAGAAATGGTTTACAAAGACTTATCTTTTGGTTTTGGTTTTGTGTTCATAGGATAAATACTACGCATTGTGGTTTGTGTGTCAGCTGGTCACATGCACCCCATTTCTTGCACAACACTGAGAAGAAGTAGTTAGGTAGTATTGCATATCATTAGAATGTGGTATTTCTCTGCTCAAATGTCTTTCAAAATCTCTCCCTTTTCTGAGCACAGAGATATTTGGGTCTGGAAGATACCATATTCAAACATGTACAGTCGTGTTCATTTGTACATTTCTTCAGCATGTAAGGCCAGGGACTCCCCTCAGATTAAGAATTCTCTCTGGGGTGAAATACTCAAATAGGTCTTCTGTTTCTGCAAATATCATTAGCTTTAGTTAATTTTCCTGAATTGTTACTTTTCAAGTCTTAGGTTTTATAATACCTATCTTCACATTATGAAAGGGAAGGCAATTTTAAAGAAATCTCAGCAGTGGTAAAGTTAGCTCTTCCTCCCCCTTCTTTTTTTTAATTGATAAAATTTTGCATATTGATAGGTGCTGGAAATTGTCTAGATTCAATGTATGCGTTTTTTTAAAAATCAACTGCAGGGTTTGGTTGTTTTGTTTTTGTTTTTTGAGAAATGTGTGATCTGTAAACTTGCAAACCATCACTTGTTGAAATAACTGCTGGGTTCTAGTAAGTTTAAAATGTAATTACTCTCTGTGGAAAGGTGGTCTTTGTTGAAATATAGGTAATGACATAGTTATGTTGAGAAAAAAACTGCAGTACAGATTGGTCAATTTTAAGGACACTTTTAGTTTTGTTGCACAAAATCTTTTAAATAAATTTAGATTTGGCTTAGAACATAGGAACTTTGTAGTTATTTTCATGTAATCTTCATTTTTTGCAGGATTCCTGTGACTTCTTTATTCTCTTTTTCTGTATGTTTAGCTTCCCAGTATAATTCTTTAGTAACTATTACATTCACTCTGTCATTTCCTCTTCCCTCTCCTCCATTTGAATTTGAATTCACTTACTGCCTTGTCCAAACTGAACTAAAACTAGTACTTAAGGTTTTTCTGACTGAAGTAGTTGTTCTGTTCTATGATTTATTATAATGTTGTTTTATGACTTCAAGAGGACTGTCCCTATATATACATTTTGGTAGGGGTAGGAATCTTTTGTTTTTTAATGTTCAAGCAGATAAATAGTATTGCTAAATAAAAGTATTATTTTCTTTTTTTTCTATAAACTTACCCAGGAAGGTTTAGTCTCTGAGTTTAGGGATAAAGATTAATTCTTCCTTTCATGTCTGGGTCATTTTGAAAATAGTAAACTGGGACAGTAATAAACTGGAGTTCTACCATAATTACAATTTTAAACAAAATTATTTAAGAAATGTTAGCATCTCTTTAGTATAATTCTGGTAGCATCATGAAGATTAGATTGGATTTTACTACCTACTTAATTTTTTATTCAGTATATTTTTTCATATTTTGTATTGCATGAATGTCCAGGCTAGTGGTGGGAAAATGTACATTGGTATTTTGTGGCATATCCTGTTTTTCTGTTCTTAAACAATATAGAGGTATGCAGATTTTGGTATGTTCAGATTAGAATCTGAAGTACTTTCTAGTGTTTGAACCTGTTTATGGTATGGATTCATAAGCTTTAAAAAAAAAGGAAATACTTCTATGAAAAATATTTCATTTTGAATTGTTTTGAATGTGAATTTGGTCTACTTCAAGTATTTCCAAAATGTTTCAAGCCTGAATCTTTGAAACAGTTTGCTTTGAACTTGGGATAGCAGTTTCATATTCAAGACGAGTTTCATGGAGCTTTATGCTTGAAATACTTCAAAATGAAACATGTGCACTTTTACTTGTGACACACTTCTGTATATCAAAAAACATAAAGCTATTGGCTGGGTTTTAGAACCCTGTTACCAGTTGCACCTATTCGTACACAGACACAGACTGCAAATTCTCTACCCTTTTCCAGCAGTAGCTGCTCATTAATACAGTTCTAAAGTACTGCAAGAGGGCTGTTGAAAGCTCTTGTTTTATACTGCGGTCTATTTTACTTGAGATGGCATCTGATACACCAAGAAACTCCTCCACCGCTTTTTCTCCTAAAAACATTGTTAAGGTTGCTATGTCATAATGCTATAGTAATTGTAACAGCCACGATTGGAACAATTTCCCTTCCAGTGTCTAGACTGCATTCCTCCCCATACTGGCACCTTCCCAAGAATTATAGTTCTAACACATTTAAGGGCACTATGTTTGTGATCTCATATCTATCTGATTCCTGTTCCTCAGTCTTCTCTAGCTCTTGTTTACTTTTTTCTTACGTTAGTTCAATCTCCCCCTTTCTCATTTTTGTCAGTCTACTTAGCTTTGATTGGATAACCTTTCCTCAATCTTCCTACTTCCTTTCATCCTCTCTTTTTCTCTAAGTTCTTTCTTAGCTTTTCATATCAAAATCAATTACCAAGTCATTATCCTGCTATTGTGAAATTGTGGCCCAAGCAAATTGACAGTATTTTCTTTTCTCACTAAAACTTGATGGCAGACTGGATGGTTACTGATTAGTAGTGCCATTAATTGGTATCAGAGGCTTCAACACTGGAATATATGTATGTGTACGTGTGTGTGTATATACACATACATACGTATGTACGTACGTACATACATACATACTCTAGTTCCAAGTTGAGCTTACTGATAAACAGTGATACAATGAGCATTTAGGATAGACTATTTCAGAATATACTACTTAAAGATGCCCATCATGCATCTGTGGTATTGAAACCCACTAACCCAGCATAATACTTTTAACTCTTTAGAATTATTGTTTTTCTTATACTACTATAAATGAAGCACCACATGATTTCATTCTCTCTGTAAACTGGCTTTTCATATTATTTTCCAGTATAGAAGACAATAATATGAGGCATATTAATCTCGTTTGTTAGCCACTCAACTTTGGATTACTTTACATTAAGATGTTGTTTGACTGTTATTGGTGTGTGTCTGTTATGTTTTTCACCAATGAAATATTTGCAAAATAAAATTGAATATAGTCATCTGTTTTGATTTATTGCAGGAGCCCTCTGGCACAAATGGAAGAAGAAAGGAGAGAGCATGTGGCAAAAATGAAGAAAATGGAAATGGAAATGGAGCAGGTATTTGAAATGAAGGTCAAAGAAAAAGTTCAGAAACTGAAAGACTCTGAAGCTGAGGTATGTATAGCCTGATAGAGAATTTACACTCTAGCATCAAGTGAATAAAGTAATAATTAGAAGTAGTATAATATTAATTTATCACTGTGATTGTGCTACTTTAAAGATAGCTAAGTATATATGGATGTACAGTGGTACCTCGGGTTACGAACCGGATCCGCGGCCATTTTCCGCCGTGACACGTGGTCCGCGGCCATTTTCCGCTCGTTCCATGTGGTCCGCGGCCATTTTTCCACCCGTGGCCGTTTTTCCGCCCTGCCGCGTGGTCTGCAGCCGTTTTCTGCCCTGCTGTGTGGTCCGCGGCCATTTTTCCGCCCCTGACGCATGGTCTGCGGATGCTGGAATGGATTAACGGTAATTACATTGAACCTTATGGGAAAATTTGCTTCGGGTTGCGACCAAATAGGGTTGCGACCAGAGTCACAGAATGGATTAAGATCATAACCCGAGGTACCACTGTATAAGGGAAATCAAAGTAAATTCAGTGGGATACTTATGTATATATGCAAGATTTCTCTGCCATATATAGGCAAGATTCCTCTGTCCTATGTACAGTGAGAGACACACATAACTCCTAATGACCTCTTACAATACAGATGGGCTGTCATTTTGCTAAGGGGCAAGGCACAGAGGTAATACAACAACATCACTGGAAAAGTTTTCATCATGAAACATTCAGCCTATTTTGGTGGAAGGGGGTGAATTATTCTGGAAGGATAAAATGGAAATAATTGTGCTAAGCTGAATTTCAGATTTATTTTCCTCACAATGAATTAGACTTTGGGCTGCAAAATAAGAGGACTAATGTGGTCAATGTCCTATTAAGGGAGTTTTAAACCTGATATTACAAGTTTCTGTCAGAATAAGAAAAATATAAATGTAATTGTTCTAATGATCTAAATTGGGTTTTAAACAAAATCCATCTTAAACTGAGATCCAACAGAAAGAATCCAAAAGGAAAAGGACCCTGAATTTTAGATGCGCTCTCCATCCAAGATGAATAAACCCAAATATTTTTCTATACTTCCTGGTTTCTCTATTTTATCAACAAGAGTTGCCAGTTTCCTCTAAAACCTAGATTTCCCCCAAAAAAATGTTTGCATGTGACCCACTTATTTCTGTGTGGCACTTATTTACATATTAATCTATTGGGCAGAAGCCATACATCAAAAAAGGACATGGTCAGCACAAAAAAAAAGTAATGTTATTTGAATATGAATTTAATTATTTGTCCTGGTTAATTTTACCTGTAAAATAAGGTGTCCCACTTATAAAATTGATTACTCTTCTGCATAGATATACAAAAATCATTGCCGCACATAGACATAGACAAGTATGTGCTCATGTTTTCACAGATACTGGGCAAATGTATGCTCAGCAAACAAAAATTGTGCATGTTTACTCTGTAGTAGCTCCTATTTAGTTCAGTAGCTCTTATTTTCAGTTACATATGTATAGTATAGGTTGTTTTATACTAAGAGTGGATTTGTTTAACCTAATAAGTTGGTCATGGCATGTACAGTGGTGAACATTTGTAAAGCTTTTAGAACTATTTATAATTTTGCAATATTGCAATCTACAATATGATCAAAGCTTTAAGTCCTGTTAATAGAGAGAGATTCTGGTTAAATAACACCAAAACAGTATACTATTTCATATCTATATTGAATATATTGAACCAACATTCACTGTCTTTATTGGAAAAAGTAGTAAAGCTGTAGGATGATCAAAAAGGGGTAATTCAGATGAATGGACATTCAAGTGAGAGTTTGATGTTGGTTGCTCCCATATAGTTTGCTCTTCACAACAGAAGTTTGTGAAGGTGAAAAATGCTCAATCCGAAGATATCTCTGTGAACTTCAGAAAAAAGAGTTGTAGATGCTCTTCAGAGAAATCCCAAGATTTGCAGGCCATTCTTGTACTATCTGTTGTTATTGTTAATGAGTCCATCATAAGGAAAGTACTAAACAAAAGTAATATCGGGTTGGCAAAAGACCATCTGGATGATACAACAGGCCATTAGCAGCTTCAGGACATGGATGGCTCATATTTATTCATGGAACAATGGAGTCTCAATTATACCAGCAAACTCTAGGAGAGAATGTAAAGGTATCTATCAGTGATCTGAAGCTTAAACAGATATGGGCCATGCAGTACAACAGTGACCCACACACAAGTAAATCTACAACAGAATGGCTGAATCAGAAGAAATGTTGGGCTTTGAGTTTACAAGTCAGAACAGGATAAGTGAAGTTTACAATTTTCAAATCTCTTTTGGATTATTTTATTGCTTTATTTATAAATATTTATTTGAATTTTATGCCACAGTTTAAAGTATATACTACCTCGATTGCTAATCTTAATCCTTTTTCTCTTTTCTTACACATGTAGGCTTGAGTAAGTCTTTTAGCCTTCTGTGTTTTTAATATTGTTTTTTGTTGAAATTCTTCATGTATATTTCTCCTATTTTGATATTGTCCATATATATATGGACAATGATCAAAATGATCAATATCAATGATTTGATATTGTCAATATATCAAATATATATATATATATATATTTGAAAGTTTTAACAATAATAAGAACTAATACAAACTAAAATAGAATGAAAGAGAAGAAAGAGAAAGGAAGAAAAAAAGTGCAGAAAGAAAAAAATAGAAAATAAGAAAACATATAAAGAAGGATATAAAGAAGTGGCTTCCGATCTTCACAACAGTTATAAGTACAATTATATTTTAACCTCTCTCTCTAAAGTTGAATTATGACTTTCTTCTTTCTATAATCTATCCTGTCTAATCATCAAAACCATAAATCACAAGTTCATTTTTTTTTCTTTTTTACACAAAAAGTCCATAAGGAGTTTCCAGTCACCAAGAAATGTAGATGTTGTATTTTCTCTAGTCAAACAAGTCAATTTAGCCATTTCAGCAAGTTCATCTTCACCAGCCATTCCTCCGTTGTAGGAATTGCCAGATCTTTGTGCATACAATAATCTTGCTGCAGTTATCATACATAAAAACAGAGTTCCATGGCTCTTTTCTAACTGTTTATCCATCAGTCCCAGGAGGAACAGTTCTGGTTTCAATTGACTGTTAACGTTTTAAATCCTCTGAATCACTGTATGTATTTAAGCCCAACATTTTCTAGCTTTTTTACATATCCACCAAGCATGATAAAGTGACCCTTCTTGTTCACACTTCTAACATAAATTTGAAGTACCTTTATACATTCTAGATAATTTTTCTGGGGTCATATGCCAACAGTACATCATTTTATAAGAATTCTCCTTAAGATTATAACATAATGTAAATGTCAATATTTTTGACCACATATTTTCCCATTGTTCCATTTGTATATTATAACCAAAGTTTTTAACCCACTTTATCATACATTCTTTGACCTGCTCTTCTTCTGTTCAAATTTCAGTAAAGGTTTATCCATTTTAGCAATTATGTACATCATTTGTACACAATTCTGTTTCAAATTCTGTCTAATGTTGATTCAGCTTTGGATATTTGCATATTGATTTCCTCTGTGCTGATCAATAACCGCAATAAAATATTTCAGTTTCAAGTCAGAACCCTAACCTTAATGCATGACCTGGAGAAACTGTTTTATGTAAGACACCTTTGAAGTACTAATAAGTTGAAGCAATTCTGTAAAGGGAAATAGTCCAAAATGCCTCCAAGCAGAATTAATCAACAGGTAAAATGTTTAGCTGAAGTCACTGCTGCTGAAGGAGGTGCAGAGTTCTAAAGTTTCACATACTTTTTCCAACAAAGACTGAATGTTGGCTCAAATGTGTAGTAAAGACATAACATGCAATATACTGTTTTGGGTGCTGTTTGCTTAACCAGAATTTATTTATCTATAAATAGGAGATAAAACTTGAGTCATATTGCAGGTTTATGGATTCTAAAGGTTCACAAACTATCTCTCATTGCTGTAGGACTTCTAAACTGGCTCAGTCAGTGTATTAGTCTCCACCTCTTATTCTCCACTACATTCATATGACTAGTGCCTGCACTAGAGATTCTCCATCAGTTGAGGATTCTGATTTTTCTGAGACTTCATTCACAAGGAGAATCTCAAGGATAGAGGAAGTGTTCTATTGCAGAATCCCATCCTATGCAAAAGGGCAACAGGAGAAGAGCACAGTTAGCATGCTCATCCCCTGCCACCCTGAAGCAATGGCATCATTAGGCAACCCTTACCCCATTCATAAGTAATTATGTGGGGAAAAATCTTTCCTTTTCGGGTAAATATAATATAATGGACTATGGTTCGTTTGTTTTTAAGTTAAGCAATGATGTTTTATCTTTCATTATTTTTGTGGAAATGGCAGATTGTGCAGATTGATTGACAGTTCCTTAACTGTTACATAAATCGAATGTTTTGCAAAATACATACAATGGGAAAATGTAAATGAAAACATGCATATTACTGAAAATATACAAAATATATTAGGAAAATGTACATAAAGTTAAGTACAAATTTTCAGGCAGACTGTTTAAAAATGTATAAACTTATAATCACAACAAAATTTAGTTTAGATTAGAAAAATGAGATACTAATGAAATTACCTGTACTGGTGGTCCTAGCTTAATGACAGTAATTGGCACCAGAATTTCTGTCGCTAAGTGATGCAGTCATAAAGCACAATGTCATATGACTGCACCACGTAGTGACAGCAGTTCCAGCAGTCCCCAGTTACTGTCGTTAAGCAAGGACTGTGTGGGTCATTAAGTGAGGACCTCACATGATCGCACCTTCCTGCAGGGAAGCCTGCAGGGAAGGTCACAAATCACGATTACATGATCACAGGATGCTATAATTTTATTTTGTTTATAGAACTGCTAGACTGTTAGGGAGAGCCATTTTGGTGTACTGGTTAAGGCACCAGGCTAGAAACTGATGCTATGAGTTCTAGTGCTGCCTTAGGCACAAAACCAGCTGGGCGACCTTGGGCCAGTCACTCTTTCTCAGCCCTTGAAAGGAGGCAGAAGCAAAACACTTCTGAATATGTTACCAAGGAAACAGGGACCTGCCAAGGGGGTCATCAGGAGTCAAGACTAATTTGAAGGCATGTACACATACACACACACACGCTATTAGGAGATAATGAAGTATATCAAATGTTACAAAAATCTGTGCAGGCATTTTCAAGTTATACGGCCTTCTGATAGTAGCAGCTACTCTGCTCTGGCAATTTATGTAGCATTCACAAAACTCCCTGCAGTTCTTTGAGCACAGTTTGACTGAGACCTGTACTTATTTGCACAATCTGTTGTCAGTCTCTTCACTGAGAGTAACATACCATCACGGACATATGCACCTGATAGCAAGGACCAAAATGGGAGAGGAGGGTACATAGTGCTTACAATGATAAAAGAAAGACCACAAACTGTATTACTTATAATTATATTACACAGTTTATAATAAAAGATAAGAATATAATACATGTATTATGGAAGGCAGGGTGGAAGAGGAAGGAATGGGAAGTCATTTAAATTAGCTAACTGAAAGAGATCAAGAATGGATTAAGCAAAAATGAAGAGGGGAACAATAAAAAAAAATCAGTTAATCACAATTTGTTCACAAGAGAGAGTGTCAAAACCATAAGCAACAGAGTCTAGACAAAACATGGTTCTCCTCTGATGATGTAAGGGTTGCAGATGGTTGTCTGATAAAAAGGCTACTAAAATTTGAGGGCTGTCACATTATTTACTGATTCTACCTCTTCTCTCCCTGTCCAACTAACACATTTTTATCTGAACAATTTCAGTTCCCATAGTGAGGCCTGAGCTTTGAAGCATGCCCAGCTATCAAATTCTATAACAGTGGTGGATCTCCCTCCTATTTTTCTCTCTTAAGTTTTTAAAAATAGGATTTTGAAATCATTGTGTGTGTGTGATATCCTGGAACCCCCACCCCTTTGCAATATTTCCCGGTGTTCTGTTTTGCCCAAGTTTTTAATACTGGAAATGTGGGAACAAATGCCTGGAGGAGGTGTCAAGAACCAGTATCCTTCACTAATACATTTAAATATATGAATGTGCTTTTTATATAGCTTCATTTGCCTAATTTGTGCAATAGGCTCTTGCTGGATTAGAATATCAATTCGGAATAACATTTTTGTGGTGGAGTATGGGTCTGTCCTCTCCCAACTTGCTGAGAATATAGTAAATGAGGCAATCTATATAGTTTTTCTGTTTCTTGGGGGGAGCAGGGAGGTCATCTTAAATTCAGGTTCATATGAATGAGTAACCATATTCAATATGATTTTTCCCCTAGCTCCAGCGACGTCATGAGCAAATGAAAAAGAATTTGGAGGCCCAACACAAAGAACTGGAGGAAAAACGGCGCCAATTTGAAGATGAAAAGGCAAACTGGGAAGCTCAGCAACGTATTTTGGAACAACAGAATTCTTCAAGGTAATTTTCTGCATCTTTCTGATGCTGTGATTTTGAATTATACAGATAGGATCCATTCCACAGAGCAGTGTCCTGTTCTACATGCTTACAGTCCTATCTGCATAGACCAAAATTGTCTGACCAAAACTTGGACTATATCTAAGAACTGACTCTGCTTATTTTGGTTGACACACATAGGACTGTATACATGTGGGCTATAATTCAAGTGTGCTGTATTTTTAAAGATAATATATTTGCATCCCTCTTATGAAGTAGCCATATTTGAACTTGCTTAAAAAATAATAGTAAACAGTATCTGATTAAAACAAAGATGGATTTTTTCCTGATCAAAAAGTCCCAGTCTTCTTTCATTCTCTTTCCATTCCCATTTCAAATTCTGTCTTTTTTCTTACGGCCTAAAATTGCCACCCCTTTTCTGGCAAGCCATATTCTTCTCACATATTATTTCTTCAGACTTGTCTCCCTAATTCAGGATTTTCAAACTACCCACATATAGCCTCTTCATGCTTCCCTGCCATCTTATCTATATAATTCATGGTCATCATTTTTCTCTTATATCTGTTATTCTTACCAGTCTGTACATTTATAAACTCCAAAGCAAGAACTGTATTACTTCACACACTAGGTTTGCTAAATATTCAGAACAGATAAAACCTAACATTTTGTGATGTTTTAGATGTGTTTCTAATAATTATAGTAAAGCTTTGTACAGATTGAGCTAGTTTCCCATATTGATTTTATAAAATAGTTACCTAGTCCCCATGTTGTTATAGATGTTTAAGATTTAAATAAAAGTTGTATTCTATTACATAATATTAATATTACATTAGCACAATAATGTCTGGTTTCGTAATAAGAATCTAAAAAACTCATGTGAGAAGAAAGGGTAAAGGAACGGGTTTTGGTTAGATAAATAATTATCTAACCAAAGAAGGATTTCTTGTGTGTGTATGCTTTGCTTTTTATGCATTAAGCACACCCCTTTTTCAATAATTTGAGCAGCTGACAAAAATGAGGGATTTGCAAAAATTAAGAAGAACAAGATACCACTTGGACTAAGTTAATAGCTCTCTATCATATTACCAGAATCTCTGGCTATCTTACATTTGAAGAACTTTTCAGAACAGAAGTTTTGAGAAAGGAAAAATTAGACTTGTAAGATAGCATAATAATATGAAGGGAACAGTGATTATAATATACGTTATGTCTAAATATATCTGACTGATTCTTTTTTCCCCTCCAGAACTTTGGAAAAAAACAAAAAGAAAGGGAAGATATTTTAAACATATTTACAGACCACCAGTTATGTATTAATTGCCAATATTCCAACCTTGGACGTCAGTGTGTCTTGGGATCTCTTTGACCAATCTTGCACCAGTTGTATCCATATGTTTGGATTTAATAGCATGACAAGTTTTTTTTTTTGTTAATTTTGATGGCACTCGAGAATACCTTGAATTGTTTAGGATGTTGTAAGCTTAGGAAAACATCTCTAAGTACTGTTTTTTAAAACAAAACAAAACAAAAAAGAACAGAAGTCATTTTAATGTAAAAGAACATTTTACTGTTGTACAATCATATTCTGGTGGTTTGATTTGTTTACAGAATATTCCAATATACAAGGACTTGGGAAGGTTTTCCATAAGGATACATTGCCATAATATAATACGAACTATGCTTCTATTATAAAAAATTCCATTCAGTGCATCATATATAATAATGTAATTTAGTCTAACACAGTTGACCCTATTTTTGACACTTCCATTGTTTTAAAAATAGACATGGAAAAACAAACGTATAGGCTTATGGGGCACCTAAAGGCTTTTTATAACAATCCTTTTATTTGTTTGTTTGTTTGGGATTCATTAAATGTATGCTATCCTCATTTAGTAATCGCGTTAGCCCGATGAATTTCATTACTGCTTCATTTTTGTAATAACATATAATTTAGATATTTTTTCCATATATTGGCCCTGCTAAATAGAATGTAGTTTCTTTCATATGATAGGAACCAGTGAATAAAACCTTTCCTTTAATTCCCCTTTACATTTTATGGTAAGTAGCAGGAAAATGCATTTATAGGTCATTTCTAGAAAACAATGTGGATTTAACTACCAACCTGTTTCTACCTATGTGCAGTCAGTCTTCTAGAAATGAGAATCATGGCCTTTTGAGAAAAGTCACCATTCTACGTTTAGCTGTATTCATATACTGCATTTCTGTATTTTTGTTTGTATTGTAAAAAGTCACATAATAAACAATGTTGTGATGTAACATACTTGAGTACGAAGGATTATGTTAGTTGAAAAACCATATTCTTAAATAAAAAGACTTCTGCTAAATTTAAATGATATTATTTTAAATACTAGTACTATTTTACCCAGTGTTTTATCCACTATTGATTAGAAAATGCAGTCTAACTTGCAACCAATGGGGAATCTCACTCCCTTTAGGTAAACCTTTTATATATCCACCCCCGGCGCCTGATGGACCCATCTGGGTTTCAGAGGGAGCTGGGGGATATTCCTGTGGACCTGCTGCACGGTCCAGCGGAGGCCCTGGCTGCTGCCTGGAATAGAGAAGCGGCCGGGGCCTTGGACAGGATTACGCCTTTGCGACCTCTCTTGCCATGTCGGCCCCGACACTCCCCGTGGTTTACGGAGGAGTTGAGGGTGCTGAAGAGGGTTAAGAGACGTCTAGAGCGCCGCTGGAGGAAGACACGGACTGAATCCGACGGAACACATGTTAGAGCCTCTATTAAGTCCTACATTGTGGCGATAAGGGCGGCGAAGTGTCAATACTTCTCCGCCCTTATTGCGTCTGCAGAGTGCCGCCCAGCGGTCCTGTTTGGGATCACCAGGTCCCTCCTTGGTAAGGGGGATGTGGTGGTTCATTTGCAGGGCCGCACGGAGGAATTTGCAGAGCACCTGCAGGATAAAATCGCTCGAATTCATTCCAAGTTGGACTCTGAGCGTGGTGCAGGGTCTGGGGAGATACCAGGGGATCGTTCTTGCCTAGTTAGCTGGGAACGGTTTGATCCTGTGGTTCCTGAGGAAGTGGACAGGATCCTCCAGACTGTGAGGGCCATCACTTGTCATCTGGACCCATGCCCCTCCTGGCTGGTGAAAGCAGCTCGGGAGGGGACATGTGGTTGGATCCAGGCGATGGTTAAGGCATCCTTGCAGGAGGGAGTGTTTCCAGCACCCTTTAAAGAGGTGTTGGTGCACCCCCTCCTCAAGAAGCCCTCCATGGATCCTACTGTACTGGACAACTTTCGTCCAGTCTCCCACCTCCCCTTCTTGGGGAAGGTGGTTGAGAAAGTGGTGGCTTCGCAGCTCCAAAGGGTCCTGGAGGAAACGGATTATCTGGACCCTTATCAGTCAGGTTTCAGGCCCGGCTATGGAACGGAAACGGCATTGGTCACACTTATGGATGATCTCTGGTGGGAGCGGGATGGTGGTAGTGCGACCATCCTTGCTCTCCTTGATCTCTCAGCGGCGTTCGATACCATCGACCACGGTATCCTATTGGGACGGCTCAGGGATATGTGGGTGGGTGGCACAGTTTTGTGCTGGTTCACCTCCTTTCTCCAGGGCCGATCCCAATTGGTGGTGATAGGGAGCGAGAGGTCCCATCCTCGGCCCCTTCTTTGTGGGGTGCCGCAGGGTTCGGTTCTCTCTCCGCTCCTTTTCAACATCTATATGAAACCGCTGGGTGAGATCATCCGTCATCATGGGATGAGGTATCATCAGTATGCTGATGATACTCAACTGTACATCTCCATCCCTGGTGAGGTAAGTGATGCTGTGACCGCCCTCTCGTGGTGCCTGGAGGCTGTGAGGGTCTGGATGGGGAACAGCAGGCTCCAGCTGAACCCTGGCAAGGAGGAGTGGCTGTGGGTTACTGGCTCCTTTGTATCCGGGATGTTGTCATTGTTGGTCTTGGATGGGGTAGCACTGCCCCAGACAGACCCAGTGCGTAATTTGGGGGTCCTCCTGGACTCACGGCTCCTGCTCAAAGAGCAGGTGGCAGCCGTGGCCAGGAGGGCTTTTGCACAGCTTCAGGTTGTGCACCAGTTACGCCCCTTCCTGGATCGGGATGCTTTGCGAACAGTCACTCATGCTCTTGTTATCTCCCAGATAGACTACTGCAATGCGCTCTACATGGGGCTACCCTTGAAGAATATCCGGAAGCTTCAGCTGATCCAGAATGCGGCCACGGGAGCAATTTTTGGGGGCCGAAGAAGGACCCATATAACACCCTTGTTCTGTGAGCTGCATTGGGTACCAGTTTGCTTCCGGGTCCAATTCAAGGTGTTGGTTATCACCTTTAAAGCCCTACATGGCATGGGGCCAGGCTACCTGAGGGACCGCCTCGCCCCCACGATTTCAACCTGTCCCACCCGATCTCACAGAGAGGGCATGCTCCGGATCCCCTCGGCAAAAGAACTCCGACTAGCGGGGTCCAGAAGGCGGGCCTTCTCTGCTGTAGCCCCCGCCCTTTGGAACATCTTGCCCCCGGAGGTGAGACAGGCCCCCTCACTCCAGGCCTTTCGGAGGGATTTGAAGACCTGGCTCTGCCATCTGGCCTGGGGCAGGGAGGAAGGATATCAGAAATGGGGTTGGCTGGGCCCTTAGCGGCCTGGTGTGGCCCCTATCAGCCTCTTGGATTTTTTAGCTTTTTTATTTTTGTAATGTTTGGTTTTTATAACTTCTAATTGTATTTCTGATTTTAGTTTGTTGTAAGCTGCCCAGAGTCCCCCGTTGTGGGGAGATGGGCGAGGACAAGTCAAATAAATAAGAATAATAAATAATAATATCCACTTTTGTATAAATCAGTGTACTAAATGATCATTGCTAAGTAATTATTGATGAAATTACTCCTTTGCTACTCCTTCACTTTTTCCCAAAGAATCCAATTGGCCCTGAAATAAGTGACATCCACCACTCTTTCTTCCATATTCCATAGAGCAGACACTTGCTTTTGATGTATGGGTTAACATATTCTTGTAAAACAAATTATGGCATTTTCTTGGACTATGAAATGAAGGGGTACCAGTACTTTTGGCTGTGTCGGTATAAATCTCCAAGAAAAAACTGGGTTGAACAAAATGTTCCAAACTATAGGGGTCTTCATAGCTCTTTTCAACTGTGTATGTGCGTGGGTTTTTTAAGCTAATATAGTTCCCCAGTCTTTTTAAATACTACTGATCCCAAAATAAGTGGACTTCAGTTTTGAAGTGTTTTGTGATAATAAATCTAGCAAACCGAAATAGGAATTGATTCCTCGTATCACACCAGTTTTTAATCCTTTAGAAGAAATGGACAGTAAAAAAGTAGTGATAAATGAATGGAAAAAGAGCAGATTAAGAATCAAATTATGTCCAGCTTTTTCAGCTTCTAAAGATAAGTTCTGGATAGATTTCAAAATTAGTTTCAGAAAAAAGAAAATTGTCCTGAAAAATTGAGAGTCTAATATTGATGCATATGCTAGGGGCAAAAGTGAACATCTTATGTATTTTTAAAGAAAATACTTTTAGACACAATGAACTATTATACCAAACATCTACAGATAAACTATAGCCACTGTATTTTTGGCACTTCTACAAATCTTCTCCCATTGCCCCTTTGGGAGGGCAATTTATTCTAAAAGATATTGAAATGAGTTATAAATGAAAGAGTATCCATTTTAATTATTATCCCTTTTTCCCCCAAAACTTGAAGTTGACAGAAGATTGCCTCATTCTATTTTGGTTGCAACCATTTTCCTATTTTTAAATTAAGAATTATGTTTCCATGGTTCACATCCCATATAGCGCAGGAGTATAACTGTCAACTTGAGGGCTGGACCTGGATTGGTATGGAATGCTGAGGACTATACTCCAAATGCAGGCAGGGCCAAAGCCTCTTTTAGGAAGGGGGGCTTTAGACATTTTAAGAGTGAAATGGGCACCTTAAGCATCATCAAAGCTTAAGACATCCATTTTGAACCTAAAACAACAGCAACAAAAACCAAAAAGGGGCCAATTCTGAAAGGTTGCTGGCAGGCAGAAAAGGAATACTTGTGAATTATGTGTAGCCCCTGGACATATTTTCTGCAACCCTTTCACATAACCTTTACAAAGTGATTTTAAGCATCTGCCCCTCTACTTTTGGGTTGTGGTTCATGAAGAGATACATTTTCAACACTGAATAATCTTAAGAACTGTCTTCTAACAGCTCCTAGCAATTGTACATTGTCAGTCACCATAGTCACTACAATGTCATGTGCCGCATACTTCAGTAGCAAAAAAGTAGTTATGGTAATTCTTCTTCTCCCACTAAATAAGTGCCTTGTCCTCTTAGCTGCAGGTCTGGCAGAGATCAGGGACCCTTTTGTGAAGTTACAAGTTCATTTCCTAGGTACAGCATGCAGCCTCTCTTGTGCACCATGAAATTATAAGATTGTCACCCTTTGAACAGAGGGTGGCAGCATTCTATGTAGCTTTGCAATTGCCTTATCTTGAAAATAAGTCCGTTATCTTTTCAAAACTTATTTTCTGCTAAGGAAAAACCACCTCTTCTTTTAAAGGCTTATACGAATATCCGAGCTGTGCTTGCTTAGCTGTGTTCTAGATTTTCCAAAACAATAAATGGAACATTTTTATAATTTAGTTTCATTTAAATTCTCTTCCTTAGCACTGCTTGGGAAATAAATCTGTTAGTAAAGAATTCGTGGCTCCTTGAAGAACAATAGACCATTTCAAAAAAGCAGCACTGTAGTCTTTAAATGTACTTAGAATTTGGCTGCCCATATTAGTTATTCATGGACCTGCAGGCTAACTTTCAGCCAAAGGCTGCTGAAGTGATCTTGCTTTTAAAAAAAAAACACTCCTATTTCAAGCTATCATACAGTGAAATTTACCAAGGGTCCATTAGTATGGTCTTGGGAAAAATATTTGAGGAAAGAGGATGCTGGGAAAGTGGCATCATTTTAGGAAGGCCCCTGAAATTATATTAGCTCCATCCCTTTTGACATTTTGGAAGTCCCCTAAGACCTGTTTATGTCACCAGGCCTGGGGCTCCCAGGGAACCGGAGACATGCTTAGCTGGTTCCATTGCTGAGGTGGCTATTCCTATTCTGTCTTTGCCTAGGGTTTCTATATTTTGTTTTTATATCATTTATCTTCTATTATTGATTCTTACATTTTTATACTGATTGTTTTATATGTGTGTTGTTTTATTGGGTTGTTGTACACTGCCCAGAGTCGCTTTTTGTGAGATGGGCAGCCATAAAAATTTGATAAATAAATACATGCCCCCTTGGGATTCCCCAGATATGCCATGCACTCACTCCCTGGTTGGTTATCTCCCACTCCCACTATTTGCCACCAGAAACAGTTTCATACTGAGGTATATGTGTTAATGAGACTGCTACTTTACAATAGTGCTTTGTCCATATTTAATCATTTATAACAGTGTGGTGACCAATCAAATTGTACAAGCAAATTCACAGACAACATGTACGACAGATTAGGTAGGAGACCCACATCTGCAGGAGAAATATGTAGTGATAATTACTGACACCTGAAGTGGAAAAAGGAAGCACTGAATAATGAACACGGCATTTGATTCATTTAGGGCAGTGTTGTCCAAACTTGGCCACTTTAAGATGAGTGGACTTCAACTCCCAGAATTCCCCAGCCACCCATGCTGGCTGGGGAATTCTGGGAGTTGAAGTCCACTCATCTTAAAGTGGCCAAGTTTGGACAACACTGATTTAGGGAATAAAGGTGGCACAGGCAGTCAGGCTATCCAATACTGTCAACAACAATAACTAGTATAACTTTAAGAGAAAGTATATGAATTAATGAATAACAGGGTTCCTGGAAAAGGACTTGGAAACTGGAATAAAGACTTGGTAATTATGATTGGCTGGAAGAAGGAGACTAATTGGAGAAGTTTTTTAAAAAATCAAAAGATAAACAAGTCATGAAAGAAGTCGCTCTGCCAAAGAAGCAGCACTGAACATGATACAGCAAAGCGTAAGATTCAGCATCCTTTGGCAAACCAGGGTATTCAGAGCACCATTCCCTGTGATTAGAAAATAACCCTGTCAACCGCTTACTAAAAAAAAATGAAATTATATATCAATCAATCAATCAATCTCCCTGTTTATTCACTTCTTATATGAAGAAGTGAAGGCAAAATAACAATTTTATTATACTCTCCCTTTTTTACACGTTTTCAATGCCAAATTGCTCATGAAACTTTCAACAGTTCCCAATTTGATTCAGGAGTGAGCCAAAGCAGATGCAAGTCCCACCCTGATAGGAACGTTCTCCAGCTGATTCAGCCACATTTTTTAGAGCTACAGTGAGCCACCAAGAACTGTCTTCAATTCAGTTAACACACTGACCAACAAAAGAACTGCTAAAAATGGGCAAGATAGAGATTACTTTCATCTGAAGGCAATATTAAGAAACTAGAGACTGTGAAAACATAATTATGCAAGAATGTGTACACAGATTCTTAAGGAATGCTGCTGATAGAAATAGCTTGAAAAAACTCCTTGCAGTGTGTAAATCAGTCCTATTTCAGGAAGGATAAAGAAGCTGGAAATAGCTCCCTTCCCATTTAATTTTAGAAACATCCATGGTCTTACGGATAAACCTGTCCACTACTTTTCCTGTTGACAGCTATTAAGAATGTTAAGATGTAAGTCCAAGGCAATGTGTAGCTGTTTGCCCTAATTATTTCAGCCTTTGCGAATTGTTAGAATTTCAAAAATTTCTTCTACAGATAGGTTAGGAAAACAGTCTAATTCTATTTACATAAACTTTGCACAAGACAATCTTTTGTTTAAAGACATCCTCTCTTTGAAGGGCTGTCCAGTCTAAATCTGTTATAGAGAACTGATATAAAGAAGACTTGAAATTGACCATAAAGCCCCAGGCACAAGATTCATCAAGAATACTAGTAACTTCTTTCCCATTCTGGCTAGATGCGCTTCTATTTAAATTGGAATATCCTGTTCTCCATATATAGTGACTCTGCCCATTTTGTATTTTCTACCTTTCCATTAGCTGTGTATTTCTGCCAGTCTTCACGGGTATATCTATGTGGAATGTGTTACAGTGGCCAATATAGAAGGTCACCTGGTAACACAGCCCTTTTCCTATCCTCAGAAAGAAGAATAGAGATACCTCATTGGTCCAAGCCAATAATAAGCACTCCTGGCTACACTTACTAGTTGAACATTCAGGAACACCCCTAGATTTCACACTTCTTCCTCCAATGGGAACCCATAGTGAACCCATTGGGAATCAGCAGAGCCATTACTCTTGAAGTATCAAGGCTATGTACCACCAACCCTTTCATCTTTACTGATAAAAAAGCACTCCTGCTGCTTGATAGAAGCCTCTAAATAAATCCTAGTATACAACCCTAAAATTACTACTGTTCGCATGAGGAGGTTCTAGACTAAAGCAATTTGTGAAAATGTCATTATAGGTTGCGGGGAGTGTCTGAAAATGTACTCTCCTATTGAAACAGCACAAACTTCTTGTCTAGATCTAAACAGCTGAATCTCTAGATCCTAGTGATAGCATTTTGGAGACAATCAACTCAGGACTCTGTTGATCCCTAGAATACTAGCATATCTTTGGGAAGTATGATGTGCAAAGGCCTTTTGATTGATTATTTGATTGATTGATTGATTGATTGATTGATTGATTGATTATGTGCCATCAAATTGGTGTCACCTCTTGGTGACCACATGCACAGATTTTCTCCATAACAATCTTTTTCTAAGCTGGTCCTTCAGGTCTTCCAACCGTATACCCATTGCCACTGTAACTGAGTCCATCCATCTTGCTGCTGGTCTTTCTTTTCTTCTCTTTCTTTCCACATTTCCCAGCATCAGAGCCTTTCTGAGAGAGCTAGGCTTTCACATAATGTGTCCAAAGTGTGATAATCTGAGCCTAGTCATTTGTGCCTTGAGTGAATTCTGGGTTGATATGTTCGATGATCCATTTGTTTGTTTTCCTGGCTGTCCATGATATTCTCAGAAGTCTTCTCTAGTACCAAAGTTCAAAAGTGTTAATACTCTTTCTATTCTGCCTCTTCAAAATCCAATTTTCACTTCCATAGAATGTCACAGAGAATACCATTGCTTGCACTATTCTGATATTTGTAAGCATACACACATCATGAGAACTCAATATCTTTTCCAAGGCTTTCATGGTTGCTCTACCAAATGCTAGTTTGCAGCATATTTCTTGACTGTTTGTTCTTTACTGTTAGTTGTTGATCATAAAAGGCAGAAGCTATCCATCACTTCAATATCTTCATTGTTAGTTCTAAGGCTGGTTCTTGTACCTGTTGTCATTAATTTAGTCTTCTTTATATTTAATTTTAGTCTCATTTTTTTCACTGTGCTCCTTGACTTTTATTGCTAGAGCTTGTAGATCCTTTGCAGTTTTAGCTATCAGAGTAGTATCATCAGCATTGGGCAGGAGAATATACAGCCTTGTCTCATTCCTTTGCCAACATGTTTCATCATGTGCCTTCCTGACCTGTATATAGGTTTTGCATGAAGACAGTGAGATGTTCTGAGATTTCCATATTTCTAAGCACATTCCACAGTTTGCTATGATCAACATAATTGAAGGCCTTTCTTTAATCAATAAAGCACATACTGACTATTTTTTGGTATTCTTTGGCTTTCTCAGTTATCCAGTATGCATCCAACTACAGTTTCCCCCTTAATATTTTCTGGCATTCCGGTCTCCAATCACAAGCAGTACATCTTGTTTGCATGTTCTGTCAATCTCAACTTGAACTTGATCATAAAACTCATCAACCTTCTCTTCTATATTAGTGGTTGGAGCATAAACTTGAATAAACGTCATATTAAAGGGTTGTCCTCAAAATATAATTTTATATTATTCAGTCATTGATTGCATTGTAGCCAAGTACTGTTCTTGCTATAGCCTTCCTAACTATGAAACAACACCATTTCTTTGTTTTTCATAGTTCTTCCGACTGAAAGAGTCCAGTCCCAGTCCATCTCAATTTACTGAGGCCTAAGATGTCAAAGTATAATCATTTCTAAAGACAAAGGCCTTAGGGGGACGCGGTGGCGCAGCGGCTTAATGACGCTGAAAGTTGCCGGCCAGAAATGGTCGACGCTTCAGTGGTTCGAGTCCAGCCTTCGCGTTAAACAGGGTGAGCTCCTGTTTCCTCCCCAGTTCCTGTCAACCCAACAGGTCGAAAACTCACGTGAGTAGATAAATGGGGACTCTCACTCCGGTAGGAGGAAAAATGCTGGCGGCGCCTTGCAAAAAGGAGTTGGGAGCAGTTGCCGGTAAGCGCGAAAAACCGCGCTTGCCCGAAAAGGGCGCGAAGCAACGGAAACCCTGCCTCCTGCGCTCGCCAGCTGGGCTCTGCTCTAGGAAGGAGGCTCTGGCAAACCACTTCCGAAAAACAATTGCCTTGAAAACTGCAAGGACTCGTCCAAGCAGTCACTGCAGGGTCAGCAATGACTGAGCGCAGACCAAAAAAAAAAAAAGACAAAGGCCTTAGAGCTCCCTAATTCCTTTAATCCGCCCCCTACTCCACAGTATGCTGACAGCTCTTTTAAAAGGTATTTTTGCTACACTCCCAAATTAATTTTCTAGTGGCTATGGTAGATTCTCTCCTTTGATTTGTTATTCAGTAGTGAACTACTGAATCAAACAATGCCTCTATTGATGCACGGTACATTGATTTAGCTCCACCTGGAGTCCACAGTGATCTTGTGCAGAACTAGCCTGAGAGTTTCAATATTAGAGAACCACTGGCATTAAATTGTGCTAAATGCTGTCTCCATGGGGAAGTTACAGAGAAAGTGTTATCACGATAACATTTTATAAAATGTTTCTCAACTAACCTTTCCAGGGATCCTCTTTGTTTTTGGTGGGGTTTTAGTTTTTTGGCATCTCATGTTACAAGCAAACCAGCCAGACAACACTGTTGTTTTGTAACCCCTTTTGGCAACTAAGAGGAAGCTTTTGTACAGCTTAAACTTTGTGCTCATTTAGCAATTTGTGGCCACTCGTCCAAAGCGGTCAGTGTAAAGATCCATAGCAGAACAGTCCCTTGAGTCTTTCTTTCAGTGTTTCACTCAGGCATTGGATGGCTACTTATGATGTCAGATGGCCTCAGTTGTATACTCTTTGTTGTGCAAGTCAATGAACCCCACAATTATGGCACCTTTTCTCTACATCTTGGCAGCTCTCTTAACAGCATTTCCTGCATTTTCAGTGATGCATTACCCTTTGTCCTGTAGATGTACCCACTAGAAAAACAAATTCAGCTATCTTGCAAAACTGTTTGTGAAATATCCAAAATGTACAATTTCTTATATTCAAGGAATAAGGATTATACATAATTTTACTGCAGGTGTCAATTATGATCGCAATTCCACCCTCATATTTGTATCAGTCCTAATTAGGAAGGATAACCACTATTTTTAGATTTACTTTTTTTCCCATTTCCTATTGTATTACAACAGGATGTAGTCTGATGTAGCAATTTAGCATCAACTACACTGAACTCAATAGTCTGGTCAGTATCTGAGTGAGAAAGCACTATATATAATTTTATTAAAAGTTTTAAAAACAAAGGTAAAAACTAATATAAACTAATGTAGAGTAAGGAAGAAAAAAGAAATCAAAGAGAGAGCTAAAAGTGCAAGAAAGAAAGAAAAAGAAAAATAGATTGAAAGAAAAAAGATACAAAGAAGTGGCTTCCGATCTTCTTTACAGCAGTTATAAGTACAATTATAAGTTTACCTCTTATTCTAAAGTTACATTATGACTCTCTTCTTTCTATTTAGATTATAGTCTCTCTATATAATCTATCCTTTCTAATCATCAAAACCATAAATCAGAAGTTTATTTTGCTCTGTTGTACACAAAAAGTCCATGACGGGTTTCCAGACAGCAATAAACGTAGATATTCTCTTTTCCCTAAATCTGTGCTTTTGACTTGCTGTCATGTGGTCCCCAGTCTGCAGTCAAAAGCCCTCTACAAACAATCAACCCAGACTTCTGACAAGAGCAATGCTGTATCAGGAGACCCACAGAGAAAGGATGGAATGCCAAAAGGAGAGAAAATGGGTGACGCCACTCACTTTTGGCTCTGGCCCACCCACTATTTGCTTAAGTCACCTTTAAATTCAGCTATCGATAGACACATAGAAATAAACCATATTCACACACCATTCAAAAGAGACAACAAAAAGCTAAGAAGGAAACAAAAAGACCAGAACACATCCACTCCAACAACCAACACCCAGATAAGCAGGGGTTAACACCAGGCAATAATCAAGCAGAAAAGAATGTCTTAATCAAGGAGCTACCAAGAAGAAAACCACACTCCCACCAACACTGGCAGAGCAAACTACTGTATATAAATAGGGAGCAAACCCCACACTCACTAGCACAGATGATGTTACCCAGTTGGGTAATGAAATGTCTGCAAGCAAACAACCAAGCTCAGAGAGCACCAAGGGCACCACAGTTCAACCCTGAGCTACAGATATTCTCTTCCATTGTCACCTTTAAATTAAACAAGGCTTAGGGCCTGAGTATCTCTGGGGCTACCTACTCCAAGTGGAAGCTACCCATCTGGTGAGATCAGGAGAGAAAGCATATTGAGGGTCTCTCTACCTTGAAAATCTGGATCTTCTGAAGGGCCTTTGGAGATGAGATAGAGGATTGAACTACCCTGTGTGGGTGTGTGGGCGAGTGGAAGCAGCCATGTGTTGGTGCCTTCTGTGCCTTGTTGCACTGTTTTCCACCTTACTGAAACATGACTGTATGATACTCAGAATCTCATTATTGGAGAGGCACAAACCCTGAATAGTAATAGTAGAAATGTAATAGTGCAGTAGTAGTAGTAATAGTAATAATAATAATACATCCCACCCCCCAAAGTTTACTCCAAAAGAATGTGATCTCCAAATGTGGTTTGTATTCATTTTTATTTATTCATTCGATTTATATTGCTACTCATCTCACCAAAACAACTTTGGGTGGCTAACATCAGATAAAAAACACAATAAAAATATACAATAAAATATTTTAATAAAACCTATAATAGCAGTTGGGGACAAACCCAATCAACAATAAAATAACAATATCTCATGAATTCCCACCTACCTACTGATCCCCCCTTTTTGTTGTTGTTGTTCATATCTATAAATAATGGGAGCAAAATCAAAAGAAAGATCAAGCATCTTGATCTAATTTTCACTATTTCATGAAATATCTAATAGCAATCAGAAGACATTGGTGAAACTAAGTCACAGAACCTGTTTAGTATTAGATTGAAGGTATCAGCTGTACATGTTGTATGTACTTCCATCCAGGCAGAGAAATACACCTGCCGGGATACATTCATTCCAATCTCAATTGCAGGGCTTCTGAGATTTAACTAGCATAAAATTTATCTCTGGCTAAAAAGCTAGAGCCTGTGTTTAGATCAGACCTCCTCAAATAACTGGCAGGAAATCTAACAGGGCCAGATTGTGTGCGTGTGCGTGTGTGCGTGTGTGCGTGTGTGAAATGCACAGACATGCATTTCATCTTCACTATTTTTAATTCTCCCAGATTGCTTGGGGACTGTGCCTGGTAATCAGGAAGAAATTATGAATTTTCCATATTTCCCTTGTGGTACCATGGCCTTAACAAAACTATGGCAGTACATATGAAAGGTCATTCCTAATAAAAGTCTCAGTGATGTTACTGTCCATGCACATTCATCTTTCTTTGATGACGATTTGCTTTGAAATTCTGCAAAACTTGTTAGACCAGGTATGAATGTTGGACAAAAAAAAAGTATGTGCATATATCACTGAGACTAACAAACAACTCATTTCTCTGAAATACCATGGTCTGTTTTCAGCTTATGCCTTGATCTTTCACCCAGCAAAGGAGACTAACACTCTTTCCAATTGTGGTAGTTGTATGGTAGTTGTTACGGCCCACACCTTCCCTAGACAAGGAGCCTTGCAAATTTAAAAACTTTAAATATTGCATATTTCACATTCCATTCCCTGGATATGTGCTAAGCATGAACTGATTCTCCTGCAGCCTAATAAATCAAGTGTCCTTGCTTCTTGAGCTGTAACCAGATCAGGGATTAATAGTTTAGAAGAGAAACTTAAGACTTGAAAACAGTCCAGATGATTCCTAAATACTCAAGTGGGATGTGATTTTGTTCAGCGTAGCCAACCATACTATAATTGTAGCACCATCATTCCAGTATTCTAGACCTAGGAATTTGAGATCACAATATAGTAGAAATGAACCTATAAAAGGTTTTCTGGGTCAAGGAGACACATCATCAAATTTCTGTTGAGTTACAATAACTTTCCTACTTTCTTACATAAATATATGAGAATTAGAAGCCTATTCATGTATGACAATAGATGCATGTTTCAGGTTCTTGCAGAATTGATATTGAAGTAATCAGCTGCAGTGACTTCTCCTGCTGAATTTAGTATGACCTTGCTTGTGATCAATGCTCACTAACCACTCTTTTTTCCAGAGGCAAGCTTTAATATTTGCATGACAATTGGCTATAGAAATGGATGGCCTGCTAGGTCCACCTGGTCCTCACCACTCAGTTTTTGGCCCTGGAGGGCCCCCCAAACCATACCATTTCCCCACCCACTTACATTTGGGAAGGATTTCAAAAGATGAAATGGATACCTTTAGCCCCTGCAGCTTCAAGCATAATTGTTCCCTCTTAAAACTCCCACCCCCTCCAAGACCAGCCCCTACAATGACACCATAATATCATCACTCATGCTTTCTGTAGTGCTCCAGGTAAGGTGCAGAGGTAAAACATGACCACTAAGCCAAGCTGGAAAAAAATTGCCTGCTCAGATTGTATGGAATTGGATGACTTCACAGTTCAGCAGGAAAGATGAATAAAAGCAAAGCATCCCTTCTCTACAAGGGCCAGAACGTTACAAAAAAATGAACCCTTTTTGAGAATATGGTACCTCTAACAGAGGAGGGAGGTAACAAGATAAAAGCTTGCCATTGTAGCAGGCAGAATGGAACCTCCCATAGGATAACACCTCTATACTGCTGAGACCCTCTTGAGCAAAGATGAATAAATTATTGTGCTAAATAAGTTATAGTGGAAGAAATAATAACTTACAATACCTTAAAGTGACATAATACATTGGGATCTCCCACTGCAAAGATCACCCTGCTTCTTGTTCTTTATGGGAACTGTAGAACTTTGGGGCTCTTACTTAATCATCCCAGAACTCTGTAGCAGGTAGAATTTCAGATCTTTTTTTTTTTTAATGTTAGCTAAAAACAGATCTACTCTCAGCAGGGGAAAAAACGATACTAGACACTGTGGAATTCTTCACTGCCAGTGCTTTACCAGTACTAGAAGGGTTGGATGTTCAACACTGGAGAGGAAAAAGGAGGCATTCCAGAGAGATATGAGGAATGCGCCTTCTGATTCTTAGGAACACCCCCAGGTAGAGCCAGATCTACACTGGCTCTGAAGCTTGTGGAGGGTAACTCATTCTCACAGAAACCAATGGGAAGAATTTCATTAGAATGACAAAAGGCATTTTACACTTGCTAACTGTGTTTCCACCTCTGGCTTTTGGACAAAAGGAGCAAGTGACATGAGATTTTCCTGCCAATGTGAGTGCTTGGAGGACCTGCTGCTTTTTCTCCATATCAACAGCCTAACATCCATTGGCTGAAATAACCTTCATAGTTGACCCTGAATGTTCTTTGAGTGCCCCAAATCTATGTTCTCTGTTAGCTGCTATATAAGGAAACTCAGCTTTAATTTCACACCCAAGGCAGTTCTTTCTCAGTCCCACAACCTTACCAAATGGTTTTGACTGAAAGTTATATCCCTGCTTTGACTCAATTGGACTCTGCCTCAAAAAGCATAAAACAATCACAGTTCTTGTTTGAGAAATCATGATCCTATTTCATGAGATCCAATAACCTGTCCAGGAAAGAGACAACAGCAGCTAGGCCTCCCCTTCATCTCTTAGTAGAAATTCCAGTCTCCTGAATTCACTGAAATCCACACTGTTTGATGCCTGAGCTATACAACCAGCCATACAATATTGATTTAGCATGTCTTGTCACATGAGATGTGTGTGAACACTCGTAAACACCTGCATTTTTGCCACTCAAGTTCCTTCCCTGTTTCTCTTTGTGATTTTCCTGCAAGCTTTGTGAAAGAAATATTCTGAAGTCATGTCATATAATCAAACTATTGTTGTATGAAAGAATTCTCATCCTTACAATACAGTGCTTATCCAGAAAGCTATGTGAGCTGTTTTTCCGTTTATTTACTCAAAACATTTTCAACTTGTTCTTCACAGTGGGTTACATATCAATAAAAAACAAGCCAGCGTCTGCCCTTGGGTTCACAGTCCAGAAGAGAAGACACTAATAGAAAGAGGGATGGGAAGGAAGAAAAAGGCTGAATGTTTGCCCCCAGTAAACATGAGGTGATGATACTGGGGAAGGTTGCTGGACGTTAGTTTCAGAAAAGTATGTTATTTCAAGATACCAGATATGATATGGTTCTGACTTATGCTTTATCTTAAGTGTTTAAATTGATGGGCCAAAGGATGCTGTCCTGGCAAATTTTGTGCCCAGTGATTTCTGCCTAGCTTATATGGAAGACAAAAGCACAATCTGGAGCAAAAGTTTAGAAAGAATATCAGAGAGAATTCTGAGAAAATGAATCAGCACGTTTTTAGAGAAAATAAACATTTAAGTCATGAGAAATATATGAGAAGCATACTAGGGAAAAATAAGAGATTTGGTGATGGCCACTAGCTTAGATGATTTTCAGTTTGTTCTTTTTAACTGTAAATCATTCTTCCACAATCTGGTGGCCTCCAAATGGGCTTGGGCCACAACTCCCTGTCAGTTGCAGATTGATGGTACAGAATTTAGTAGAAGTATTAAATGTGATGACTGAGTTGAAGCTCCATGTTCGGAGGCACTATGTCACTGGATAATAGTGGCAGAGAAGTAGAAACAGGGAAGAGCTCCTGGTTTTACACCCTGATTCTGAACTTTCCACAAACATCTGGGTGGTCATTTTGGGCAACTGCATGGTGGATGAGATAGATGATTGACCTGTACCAGCAGGTTCCTTCAATAAAAGTGTGGGGAGGTGGGGGAGAGAGAGGAGGCACTGTTCCTTGAACAGATGTTCTTGACATCCTTTACTGGCAGCATGGACAGCATTACAGCAGCATTCTAAGTATTGCCAGGCAGTTGGTTCCAGTCATGATTTTAGTTCTCCACAATGTTCTGCAATAGCAATACTTTGGGGTTGTTTTTCTGGAAATTATGAAGAGTACTGAGTTGCTAGGTGCCTGGAGTAGACATTACAGGTAGTCCTTCCTTACCAACTGTTTCATTTAGCGACTGTTCAAAGTTACAATGGTGTAAAAAACCAGCTTTATGACCAATCCTCACATCTATGACCATTGTGATCACCATTCACATGCTTCCCAGCCAGCTTGCGACATCAGAGTTCATGGAGAATGTGGAAGTAAAACTGTAAGTCATGGACACATGATGTTTCATTTAACGACCAAATGGGAAGTGATGTCATAAGCCCATCGTGGTAATGTGATTTTCTGCTTAGTGACCATGGTACTTAGTGACAGAGTTGCTGGTCCCAGTTGTGGTTGCTGAGTGAGGACTACCTGTAATTCACACTAGGGCATGGGCTGATCACTGCTTCTCCCAAGCAACAGCCTGGGATGTGCAGAATCTGTGTGTGCATGAGAGACAGAAACAGCTATTTAGATAGATGCTATAGTGCCAAATCCTTGCAGTACATTACCTCCTCCTGGCACACACTTCTGGTTTCATGTCTATGCCACAATTTCTTAGAAATGCAGCTTAAAATTTAGTGTGATGGGAAAAGGTACAGAAAATGGAATGTAAGACCTCAATTCCCACTCTGAGAAGAAAACAGAGATTTCAAAGATCAGAAGAGGAAGGATCCTATTAATTAATAAAAGTGCATACTGTTCAGTCCCCAAAAGATTACATACTGTGCAGTAACTAAAAGACTATGTACAACATATAATCAAATTACACTTAGAAGAAAAGAAAATTACATTACATTTAGAAGAAAAGAAAATGAATATAAAGGAACTAGAATTAAGAGAGGAGGAAATTACCAACTAGGCTGCAAATGAAGACAACAAAATATCTGTTTTAAATCGTCAATTAAATGTAAAACAATCCATTCTTATTTTGGGTCTTCCTTTTTTTAATGATTGCAGCAAACAGCTTGCAGTTCAGTTGGCTGGAAAATCACATGGGTGGGATTCCAAAGCCACCTGGCTTGTTTGCAGAAATCTCAGCTCCATAGCTGTACAAAACCCTAGATTTCTTTTTCCTCTTTGGAAAAACTACATATATCAGGTTGAAGTGTCTGCTTCATTTCAGAACCCGCGGGGGACTGCAGGAAATGATACCACAGTCATGTCAAGGATCAGTGTCAAAGAAGATTGTTCTATCAAGCTTCAGTGGGTCAAGTGAATGGTGAGAAAGAGGCTACTGCTTCTGCCTGAATTATATGAGAGCTTCCTTATGCAATTGAGTGGAGAGGGCACCAGTATGTTTACATTTCATTCCTCCATTGCCTTTGCAAGGCTGAAGACAAAGTCCATTTGTTGTATCTCATACCAGAGGACACAAAGACTTTTTGTGCTTATGGTCATTACCCATAAACTGCATAACAGTGTAGGTCAAATCCATATTTTCCCACAGTCTACCTCTGCTGTTGGTCTGATCTGACTAACTGGAACATACACAATTCAGGCAGGACTCAAATTCCTCTTCCACCCCCTACCCCCCACACACAACAATTCCTTCATCATTGCAGTGAAAAAACTCATTCCATCCTAAGCTTCCCAGAATGTTGTTTCTGGAAGCTTTGTGATACATGATATTTAAATTTTCCCAAGAACTCTCAAAACCCTTCCTTAGAATTTAGCTCCAGTGTTGTCCAACTGAATAAAATGAATGGTCTGAAACCTAACATGCCAAATTCCAAAGACAGAAATGCTATCATGCTAGTACAGTTACCTATAGAATAAATCCATAAATATCCAACAGTTAGATCTTTTATTGATCACAAGATTTCCTATGATCAAAGCCTTTCTCAACCTTCTGAATCATTGGGGGTAGTAGGACATGTAGTCCAACATATTGGGAGGCCATCAAGTCCCAGAAAGATGTCTTATGTTCTCTGGATAGCCAAAACCTACAAATTTTGACATCAATTAATAACATTCATAGCCTTCAATCATGCCGTACAATATGAATGCTACAGATAGCAGTTCTAGTTTCATATTGTCCCAGATTTAGGATCTAATATAAAAAAATATATTTTTCTGATATATCTAGAAGAACGTTTTATCACATGCTAATGGTGTACAATTTTTTTTAACCTGTGAATGGGAGTTGACTTTTGAGTGACATGCTGATGGTTGCATTCCAAAAAGGAGAAAGTTGGGACAAAAATTAAAATGGATCCTGAATTAAAATTCAATTGGATTAATGATACATTTATTCTCAAATATTTAATAATGAGGCCTACACAAACTGGGCACTCTCCACTTTGGTACTTTGCTGAAAGCACTGGAGACAATTGTATCTGCCACAGGGTCAAAGCAAAGTGTTGGATGTGACACAATGTAGTTTGCAAACTTTAAAAGCCAGAGATAATCTGTCTTAACTGGCAGGTTCACTTCAAGGCAAATAGTTTCTGTATATGCATAGGAAACCACTGAAGGGGCCAAAGCAAAGTGGCACGACAGCTGCAAGCTGGTAAGCATCAGTGCCAAGTCTTTGCAGATTTGATTCACTGGGGTTATTCAGTCAAATAATTTTGAATTGAATCAGCCACTGAACCTTTCCATGGCTCTATTAAAAATGTCTCTTTTGAACACACTGAAAATTACAATTCAGTGGCAACTTTTAGAACTTCCTGGTACTGCGTCCATGGCTTTTGGAGGCTATATGTGACCAGCAGATCTTAGGATGTGCTCCCCTGCATATGGAGGTCTAGTCTTGTCCCTTCTTTTCCTCCCTGTCCATCATTTCTTGCATGTTATGTTTTGGGAAAGATGGAGGACAATGGTTGGTGTTTCCAGGAAATCTAAGAGCTCTTCAAGATATAAAGGAACTCCTTAGCCTTTGGTCTAATATAGCAAGACAAACCTGACATTGAGGATGAAAACAAGTGTCCATCTACTTCAGCATCTTATTTTGACAGGCAATGCTTTCCAGGATCTCAGGGACAGACATTTTCTTGCACCTGATTTACCTGATCCTTTAAATTGGAGATGATCATAAATTCAAGCCAGAATAATCTGCATGCATCTGCTCTACAGGGTATATAGCTCCTTCCCCATCTATCAACTGATTTGTCATTGTAATTAAGACCAGCTAGTTTTGAAAGGGACAGCTTCAGATCACGTGTGCAAACAAATCAAAATGCACAAAAAAGCTGTGATATAATATCTAGAGTGATTGACTTCTATATTCTAATGTAGAACAATATTTGGGATTCACCATCCTTGCTGAAGTAATAATATCTTGGTTTTATTTTCATATACTTATCTGTTTCATTCTCTTTTCATAACAGGAAAACTGATCTAAATTGATTTTTGATTCATGGGCTAACATTCAACCAAGATGGATAAGCCTCAAGCATTCTTTTCTATTCACATTATTTTTCCTCTTAGAGGAAAGACCATTTTCTCAAATTCAACGCCATATAGTTCCATGAAAGGAAATAGTGAAACGTAGCCTTGATTAGCCTCTCCCCCACCACCCCACCTTGTCCCAGAGACATCTCTTTACCTTCTGTAGCAGATTGCCCTACTAATCCTGTGAATATAGCTCCTTCTGCTCCAGAAGTCTTAAAATATGGGAAAGTTAAGGATGATAATCAACAAGACAACAACTTAAAGCATGGATTGGCAACCAGGGGTGCTAACATTAGCCTTAAACTTCCTTCTTGTGGCTTTCCAAGCCACCCTTTGGTCACTGACAGCTAAAAACAAAACCACAAAACCACATCCTGACATTTTGAAGAGTGCAATCCACAAAAACTAACGTAAGCCCTAAAAAGGACATTTAAAAAACAAAGATTCTCAAATTTTTCCCCAAACCCCTTTCTCATCTACATGTGTGATGTAAAGCTACCACTTGTGGCCTCCAGCTTTCAAATATGTTGTGACATAAAGCCTCTCTACCAAGAGCTTTGGTAATACCATTGACAAGAGGAGGAACCGGCATTAACGTCTTAGGAAGAGCAGGTAGGTAATTTCTCAACAAACCTGGCACAAGTAGAGCAAACAGCCTTCCTGATGCTTCTACTTTGCATCTTTCTCATACCTTCTGAATCTGTGAACAACAATTACAGATCTGCAATCAGAACATCAAAATTTAGAAAATCTCAATTACACATCAAACACTAGAGTCTGTGGGATTCTACAGAATGATGAAATTGTAAGTTTATTTATTAATTCCCTGAATTAATACTTTATGTCCTATTCTGAAGTCATTGACAGGGATTTTGAATATGTACACAGAACATTTTGTTCAAAACCACACTTTCACAACAACCAAGAACCATTATTATTAAGTTAACTTAATATTCTGGAAAAGAACAAATTATGAAAGCATTGAATACTTTGGAAGTGCTGGAATTTAAAGTCATTCAAGCACCACTTTTCCAAAACCTCTTTCCAGATGTTCTCAGTAAAAGAAAAGAATTTGCCCTGAGTTAAGAAAGGCATGGATTGCTTACACATGGTATTATCCGTTCCAACAGCTTATGCTTCATGGAGGAAAAATGCTGCAGAAGAGCAATGTGAAGCATTAGGCCTTTTTTTCCTGATACTTGACACTTCTAAGCTTCTTCACAGTTCTGAACAAACTCTGTATACTACAAAACATACACCCTACAGGCCACTCTACTCCAAAGCCAGGGAAACAGGCAAGTTTTTAAAGAATTCTGGAGCACCATTAGTGTGGGAGCCACGTGGATCTCTAGGGGTGATGCTATTCCAAAGGGCAGACACCATGACTGAGACAGAGTAATCTGGCTTAGAGGAAGAAAACAAAAGGGAGTTCAATGTGCTGTTGTTTGCAATAGTTGCTTTCCCATCTCAAGCCAATATGGTTAATGTTTCCTCCCCCCCCCCACCCCCAAGTCTTACAGTCATCCCATCTACGTAAAAAACACTCATGAATTCTTACTTCTGTTTAGGTTTCTGTGCATTATTTATTAATTTTTCAAATCTGCCACTTTTAATAGCTGGCTTAATGGCTCTTTGCCAAATTGCTTTCTATTAATAATAGTATCCCAGTTCAGACAATATGGTCTATGGAGAATTTAACATGGGAAGAGCGGTGAGCAGCCCACCACCCCCATTCTGTGTTGTCAGCAGAGGAATTCACATATATCTGGGAACTGCTGGGGAAACCCTTCTACCTTGGCTGGAAAAACAATGAAAAGATACATTGCTGGGCAGCTGGGCAGCGTAGATAAGCCCTTAATCAAATTTATCTGAAAACCTTATCTGACTCTCTAACTGGCCTTCTTTTACCAGGCTAATAACCAAGCAAGAAAACAGTGATTAATTAAAAGTCTTAAGGATGCAAAATTATCAGACACATATATATTTACCAATCAATACTATAAACATTTTAAAGATGTTTTAACTTCATATTTGAAAATGCTATTTAACAATAATTTCTTAGGGAGTGATCTCTTGGGGATTTGGTAATTAGATCTGATAGATTTGGTAAATCTAAAACTGGGGATGAGCAACAGTCTTCAGAATATTACAGAATAATAGCATTATTAAATCTGAATTTTAAGGTGTTCATAGCAGTTCTTGTTCAAAACTGTATTAACAATGAATAATTACTCAACAATTGACCATTTGGACTTCATGCTGGATTAGCAGATGGTCGATTCAATCAAACAAGCACTTGATATTGTTAATTACTGTAATAGCAATGTTATCTAAAATTTCTCTTTCTAGATGCGTACAAAATAGAGATAGCCTGGAATGGTGTTATGATTTGAAAATACTTTGAGGGTGGGGTTCGTGTATTTGAGGTACTTTGTGAAATGGATATTTCAGTTTTGGAAGACCTCTGTGAAAGGTGCCAAATATTCTAGAGGATAGTCAGAAATCTAAAGCAGTTGCTTTGCAAAGAAGCACAAGGCAGGGATGGTCCAACTTGTCTCTCCTCTTTGCAAAATGGCAGCTGCAAAACTCTCTTGCCAAGAACATCCAAAATCACAAGCTGTTTATATTAACTGCACTGAACTTAAGCTTAATCTCTATGCAAATTTATTTTAACTTTGCACCCTATAAAAGCTATGCCTGAACTTCACAACTCATTTTATTTCATAAATAAAAGTAAGCCAGGTATATTCTGCTTAAGCAAGTTTACAGTGGGAATTTCATGAAGATCCAGGACTGCAAATGAAATCTTCCTCAAATCTGGAATATTAATAACAAAAGAGCTAGTATGATTAGTGCTCAGAAATTGTAACACACTTGTTCAAACAAAATAATAAAATGAGATCTAAGCAAATGAAGAAATTAAATGTATCACTTCTAGACTGTATAACCGCAATAAAAAATATGATCCTTCCTCACTTTCTTTACTTATTACAGTCTATTATCCCTTGAAATGATAAACTCAAATCCACATATTTCCCAAGCTTACATATAGCAGCATGTTACTAAATATAATGCACATATTCAAGAGAAATCCCACCTACTTTAACAAAGAAACTGCCACCCCTACAACATTACTCTTAAATTCTGCAAAATTTGGACAAACATTTTATGAGGTATCCCCCCCACTCCCACACACAAACTTTTCCCATTGTAGGATCATCCAACATTTAATTACCAGCAAAATATAATATTATGAAACTTAAAAGAAGGATCATTAAATAAAAATTGAAATAAAATCATTACACTATATACATTTTGATTTCATGTAAATCCGTATTAATCCATGAGGAACCTTCTCAGATCTTTTGTCTCTTCAGAACTATCTAAACAAGTGACCAAAAATCAATGTAAGGACTTACATTCTATTGGAAAATCTTCAGGATATCCTGAAATATTTTATTGAAACAGAAAGAACTTTCCTAGATCTAAAGGAAGCAGGTCCTTGTCTGAAGATTTTAAAAACTCTCCAAAGAGCTGGAGAACTCAGGAAATATCAGGAGTTCCAGGCTGATTGAACCTAGTTCATTAGAATTATTTTTCTGAGAACCTTTACAAAAAGGGTGTGGGAAAGCCTTAAAAATGGAGTTGGCTACTAAGAAAAGTCTCTCACTCAGATGTATCGCTATATGATACTGCACTTGATTTGTTTCTGTGCACAGCAATCTACCATTAATGATATATGGAGGATATTTTAGAGTGGCAGGTATAACCTAATTGTTAAATAAAGACACCCTTGACTATATGGATATAACCCTCCAATTTTCTTCACAGCTGTAGGGAAATAGTTCACTATTGAGCTCTTGGGGAAGGTTTTCAACTTCTCAACCTAGCATACATCCCTGGGATTCCCTGGTGATCTCAGGTCAAACAGTGACCAGGCTCTGCTCTGCCTTAAACAAGGTTGCCACATGATGCCATATGGCTGGTTCATAATTAAGTAAAATATAATCCAATGGTTATTCCTTTGATTAAACAAAGTGATCTATTGGGACCCTGGAAGTGTGCCTTCTCTGTAGCAGCAACTGCCCTCTGGAATGAGGTTCCCCCTGAGATTTGAACAATCTCCACCCTTCTGGTGCTTTGACGATCCCTCAAGACCTGGCTGTTTGCCCAGGACTTTGGTGAGGATGATTGAAGCCCCCTTTTCTTTGTTCTTGACTGGTTTTGTCATTTCTTTTTTTGGGGGGGAGGGTTCTTTCCTTGTTTTTAAATACTTTAACAATTTGTAAATGGCTCAGAATTGCTGGGAGTCAGGCAGCATATACATTTAATAAATAATAATAACAGTTATTATTATTACATATAAATATTGTGGCCATGTAAATTTATATTAGGAAAAATAAACTGGTTTACTGATAATCCAGCAGTGTTAGACTGAGAAAATTGGGAAGTTTAGACTATATGGAGATTTTTTTTTTTTAAGTGCTTCAGTGATCCATCTGGTTGAACTCTAGCCTCACCAGGACTACAAATCTTATCACACCAGCTCTATCAATGGAAGCTGTAATCTAATACCTCTGGAGAGTTTTGAGGGTATACCCTGATTCAAATCAAGTATGCAGAACAGGCACACATATTCCCAAGTCTTGATACTTAAAATATTTCATTACAAGAAAAAAGAAAAAGAAACTCAAGATGAGAGCCTTATGGAAATAAAACTCGTGTTTTGTGAGAATGCTAAGCCTCGGGCTTCTCTTCTCTTACCATATGACAGAGGAACCGGATACCCCAATCCTTGTCTATACTAGTTCAGCTTCTCTATCCTTGTCCTTGATAAGAAGCTATGCCACACTGAAACTTGAAATGAAAGTGAGGTTTTTAGATATTGGAACAGGGGAAGGCATATAAAAGTATCTTGAGTAGACATAGTAAGTGGAAAACATTGTAAATCACTTCCTCTCCCTAGCCCCCATCCTGGCACACCCACTCTCCCATTCTCTGTGTTTCCTGATACGTGATGAGAAAACATAAAACAAAACAAAGTCCTTGCGCGATTGATGAGAATGTATTTAGAGGAGGCTGATTAGATTTATGGTAAGTCCAACTTTGTGCTAATGCCATGCACCGTTACAAATAATTATGATGGATAGAAATGTAAGTGCATCCTGTTTACACACAGAGATAAAATGCTTTTGAACTCATATGCACATTTTATCTTTCTCTGTGGAGAAAGCAAAGGCTTTGCAGCACCAACAGGCAAATGGTTATTTATTTGTTGAAGCTTTAGGATTCTCCCAAATTCTGGGAAAAATGTGTCAGAATGCTGAATAAATCTACCATTTTATGTCCCAGGCACCATAGGATTATCCAGCGTTGCCTTCTCTTCCCAGCCTTGGAAAGCCTAAAAGGGCCACTTAGGGCCACAGATTCTCTATCCCTGTGCTCCATGGCTACAGACTTACACTGTACAATGCTATGGTGAAGAAGGGCAAAAGCATAAGAAGCTAGTTAAATACATTTTTAGGCTAACTTACATTACTCAGGTTGTTTTGATTCTTCAGTTCCAGGGAATATCTGTTACCCTTTTATAGTCAGGATCTTAAACCTACCTGGCATTTCTTAACATCATTGATGTGTGTGAAAAATATGCTTGAGACAATGCTACAAAGGCTTTAGAGATTTAGGATCTAGACGCTCTAGTTTCTTGATAGCCGAGAAATAAGTCTTCCTTTGGATTAAGATAGAAAGCTTCATGTGATTAGTTTTTAAACCTGCAAGAAGGCCATGTTCTCAATTGAGGTGCAGTAGTAGCATTCTCTGTATTTGTATCTATATCTATATCTTTCTATCAGCTATAAATATTTCAGAAGCAGAAGAACTATTTGCAGACTGCTAAGTATAATTTCCTCCATTGTTCTGAGCCAAGGAAGGGGTGATGGATATGCTTCAAAAGTTATAGAGTCCTAGGAATAAGTTTAGGGGGTAGATAAATTCAAATCCTTAGGTACGTGATCCAGTTCCCAAGCATCTGAATTTTTCATACTAAGCAACAACAACAAAAATCTGTCAAGGTTTCCTTGGGAGGGGTAGGGAAAGGGAGTAAGCAAATATTACTGAATCACACTATTGTGATAACAAAACTTGATTTCAGTGCTAAATCAATCCAATGCTAAAAATCCAAGATGGCGCAAAAGGATGAATTCATTTATTTCATTTCATACATGTCCTGAGCCAAAGTGACAATGTCATTCACCCTTGGCACCAAACAGAAGGGACCAACAGAAAGATCATTCCCCTGTCCTATATCAGAGGTGGAGCTCTGGAAATACTGGGTTTGAATCCCAGTTCCCCAAAGACCTACTTTTTAACTATTTTTCCTTTGCTGTAGGATAAGAATTGCTTGCATGAGGCCTAGACAGATGACTTTTGGAAAAGGGAATTAGCTTATGTGCTCTAGAGACCATAAAGCCAACAATAACTACAACCATAGATCCAATTGAGATCTGTTGATGCAGGATGGATTATAAATATTTTACTTATTTAATTACTTAATTGATTTGGCTCATTATATGATGGCATTGGTTCTTACCATGGCTATTATGCAGTCATTCCATTTAGTGTTTTACTATTGCAGAAGGCATGAAGCTTCACTGAGTGTTGCCTTAGAGAAATCTATTTCTTGAGCAGGATGAGCAGGATTGCAGGGCTGTATTGTGAACTGGATTGCATTTTCTGAACAATTCTATTCAGACAGTTGGAATATAACTTGCAATTACTGGTTCTGTAAACAGCCCATTTTTCTAACACTTGTCCTCAACATACTGTATTCTTCTGAGATGACACCACTTCTCTGTTGGCTGATAAACATTTCCATGGAACTCAAAATTAGGGTGGTGTGGAGTTCCAAAGTGGTGCTTCATTTTGATGAAGCTCCATGTGAAGGCTTCAGGGCTACTTTGGTGTCCCCTCTCCTCATTTCTATCAATGTCAGCCCTCCCAGGTAAACCAGACAGGAAATGCGACCAAATGAGCTACTTCTACTTTATTGATAGGCTACATTAACAGAATCTTTCAAGTCTGAAAGTATGAATCTCCTGCTGTCCCCATTTACCACCTGATCAGTTAGGGCGGGTCCTTTCTAAGTTTCTTTCTGTGCCTTTCACTCAGTTGGGGGCTCCTGCCCCTTTTATCAGATCGTTCCCTAGGCAGCATCTCTTTCCTCCACCCCCATCTTCCAAGGTCATTCTCACATAAAGCAAAATGGTTGCTTTGCTTTGCTTTGCCTCACTTTTGAAGCCTCTTCCAGTAGTTCCTATAACAAAAAGACCCTTCCAGCCAAATACTGGAAGCGCCAGAAGAGGCTTCTGTGCCTGTCCAATGCATATGTAGAAGTCTCTTCTGGCTATTGGAATGATTGGTCAATTCACCTTGCATTGGCCTATTTGAATTTTTTTATTCTCTCCAAGGTACATTCAGCTTCTGCTTCCTAAAGCCAGAACATAGCACAATCCTCTACAGAATTACAGCACGAGAGCTAAATTAGATTAACCACACAATCTGGGTGGCTTACGCAGGCCCCTCTTTCCACTATGTCCTTATCAAGACAGGGCCATAAGCATTCCTCCTTCATTTAAAAAAGTTTTCATTCACAACCTCCCCCCCACCATAAAATTGATTGATTGATTATGTGCCATCAAGACTCCTAGTGACCACATAGATAGATAAAATAGGCTTGTGGAAATAAAGGCAGTATCATGTTTCTAGTAGGAACAATTATATTTTCACTTACCAACAAATAAATACGTGGGAAAGATATAGGCTCAAAGTCATTTATGTGAAGCTTTAGGAGCGTGAAATGTCATTTATTCTCCTGGAGAGCCATGTAAATAAGGTGGTGGGTGATAGCTGTTTGTGTTTGCGTTAATATGCATTCTTGAGTTGGGCAGCCTTAGAAATCTACATTCTAAATGAATAGATATGTTTCATAAGACTCTGATGTACTGGGTAAGATTTTCCCAGCCTGTTACTTTCCAGATGAGATGACAGTGCTTATTAAGCACGGTTTGTTGTATAAACCAGTATTGCTGGAAATCACACATTGTGCTACACCATAAAGCCATAGTTAACAGGTCATAAGAGTAAACCAAGCAAAGATAGTTTTGGCTTAGCATGTTGTGTAAAAGCAGCTTACAATTTAGAATTCTCACCTAGCACAATAGCAGCCATCCTTATGGCCATGTTCTTGTACTTCTGTTAGATATAGAAAGGACTGAAGAATATTATCTATCCTCTTTTTTTGTTTAAGCCTCTTCAGTTTGCAGAGTGGGCAAAATGATATTAATTCTATGGATATCTCTAGCTGACCAATAATGTTGATTTCTTCTGAATGCTGTTTTCATTATCTCTTCTTTGACTCTGCTTGTACTGGTCTATGACTGTAATAAATTGAAATTGAAATTATCTCTTCTTTGTGTTGCCCAATGATCATAAATCAAGTTTTTTATCTATCTATATACTTTCTAACACATACCATACCTGGAGACAGGGCTAATTCAAAACATCCCTTGTATGGTTTATGCATTATAGGCATTTTTAATGTCATACATACATACATACATACATACATACATACATACATACATTTGTGGGACCTCCTCTAAATGCCATCTAGCCATTTTCAAAGGTGCCCAAAGGCATATTAGCTCCACAGTTCATATCAGCCTTCTCCAACCAGCATATCCTACAAACACGTAAACTTCCAGAAGTCTTAGTCAACTCCACATCTCTCTGTCTCTCTCTTTTTCTCTCCATGTGTGTGTGCGTGTATGTGTATATATAGTGGTCTGATATCTTTAGGAAATCTCTGCTAGGTGGAATCTTAGCAGGCTGAGTTAGTTGCATTATACTGACAGGACTTACATCTGCAGAAAGATTTGGTAACTTTATCAGTAGGATCCTCATCTATGCATACACAGGCAGCACATATGTTGACCCTTGTCCAACTGGAGATCCTTTGATAGCTGATTTTAATTTTAGCAGTTGGAGGTATAGTAATTCAAGAATTCCCAGCAGTGCTGGATTCATGGCCTGTGGAATGCACTGCCCTTAGAGATTGATGTATTGCCAGGCTTAATTGCAACAACATGTTTGTAAAAGCAGAATTAAAAAGTCTATTAGGGGGGGGGGGGAATTGCCAAGTTAAAAGAGGAAAATTACTCACCAAGGATCTAATTTTACCAGATTCTCTGTGTCAGCCTTATGAAACATTATCCCTGCTGGCCTGGTCTTTCCGTATTTTATTGCAGATATCTATGCAAAAGTAATTAATAAACAGAGAATATTCTTAGTTATTGTGACCCAATAAACACTTCTCGCTTATACTGTTTCCCATCTTGTTTTATTATTAGCCAATGTTAATAGCCATTTCCTCCATGCAATTCCTTTCCCCTGTCCCATAAATTCTAATCTATTTATATTTAACACAAAGGCGGGAGATGGAAAATATTTGGAGAAGCGCACATACCTTCACGCCACTATGGCTCCCCCTCTCACTTGTAGGAATTAGGTGGCATGTAGGCTGTCTATTTTTGGACCATCAAAAAAGAAAACAAAAGAAGACATAAATTTGACTAAGATATGCTTGAGAGAATTTATATGCATAGATGCAAATTTAAAATAATATTAATAAAAATGCAGCATACCTCACCAGATTGGGGAAAACCATTAAGTGAGCAGCCTGCCTGTGCCAATTGCTATCCACCTGCAAACTGATAAGCAACTTCAAGATCCCTCTTACTGATTGTTAGGATTCTTTATCTTTCAACCAGGATTGGTCGGCCCTTTAAGTAGCAAATTGTCCTCTGTAAAATAGGTTACACCAGGCCACTTTAAGTGTGCCACCAAGTCTTTAAACCCCATTGCTCACTGGTGCAAGAAAGGAGTTTCCGCACTGCATTTATGTGATCTAAATGTTGGAAGATCCACCTCTGTGTGCATTATCTCATTGCCCCTTCTCAACCGATTGATCACTAGAGGCAATAAATGTAGTCAAAAATAGCACAGAGATTCTCCTCTTTGAGGCTTTTACATTACCTAGCATGCTTCCAATTGGTTAGACCAGTGTTTTTCAACCTTGGTGACTGTAAGACATGTGGACTTCAACTCCCAGAATTCCCCATGCTGGCTGGGGAATTCTGGGAGTTGAAGTCCGCATGTCTTAAAATTGCCAAGGCTGAGAAACACTGGGTTAGACTGATATTCTCAGGGCTTTCATTACTTCCAGTTCCTGCCTCTTGAATCCACAACCCCCTGCTTTCATTCTTTTTCTTGAACTACAGCAAGATCAGGTGTCTAGGTTTGCTGTCTAAATGTAATTTCCTAATAAAATATTTTGCTTCTATTTAAAAGGTAAACACCGTCTCTAGAAATCCTTCTGGGACTGCTCTATTATTGTTATTTATCCCTGCATGCATAGTCTGCTGCATAAAGCTCTTCCTACTCTAAAATCCTGGGATGCAAAAGTTGCAACAAAGTTGCTTTACTGACCTTTTGATAGCTCAGCAGCCCAGAGGTTGATCTTCCAGCTGACAAAACTGAAAATAGGACATATGTGAGAAGACCAAAGATGTCATCTGATGAGTATAGGATGGACCATGTGACATACTTCAAATATAGTTTTTCATGCCACAGGGAGATGCAGCACCCTTATGTCTTAATTAATTAATTAAAAGACTTATATAGCTGTCCATCTTATGCACCAAAACCGTGGGTGGCTTACAAACAGCAACAAAAACAGAAAAATAATATAAAACTATCACAAAAACTCCCATGTCCCAATTTCTGTTTTTGTTTTTACTATTTACCATTTTTTCTTTTTTTTTCCTTTGTACTTTTTCTTCCTTCTTTTACATTTTTCTTGGTTTGTATTAGCTTTTTATCTTTATAGCTGTAAACTTTAATAAAATTATTATAAAACAAGAAAAACCAAAAACTCCTAGTGCCCCAAAAATGACACTCCTCCACATATCAACATTCACCTTCACTGGGCTCCAGCCTCACTCTACCCCAATGTTTGCAGGAAAAGCTAGCTCTTCCAGGCCTTCCAGAAGGCTGTTAGGGTAGGTACCTGCCAGATCTTGGCAAGAACAGATGTTCTAAAGGGCAGGGGTCACTATCGAGAAGGTGCGCTGCTTCAGTCCCGCTAGATGGCAACAAGTAAGGGAAGGGACCTCGAGCACACCTACACTGTCTGATCTGTTGCAATGGACAAATTGCAGGAGAGACAGTCCAATAGATAACCTGGCCCTGTGCCATTCAGGGCTTTAAAGGTAATAACCAGCACCTTGAATTATACCTGGAAGGAACTAGAAACTCACGCACCAGCAGGGTAACACTGGCAAACTGGGGGCACCCAAAGCTGTGTGAGCCACTGCATTCTGGACCAACTGTAATTTCTGAGTGGCCCCACGTAGACCACATTGCAGTTATCCAGCTGGGAAGTAACCACGGCATGAGTGACTGTGAGCAAGGCCTCCCAGTCTACGATGGTTACAACTGGTGCACAAGATAAATTTGTGTGAAGTCTCCTCTAGCCATGGCTGCAGGAGCTGTGAGTCCAGGCAACACCTTACACCAGGGTGTGCAGAGGAGGAATACAGCAGCCGCAAGCATTTGCAGGGCAGGTCCAAGAAGATCAAACTGATAAAAGTGGCACTGTGCTGTTGCAATGCAAGCTCTGTCGTTTTGTATCTGTGTTGTGACATTGCATACATCTACAAAAGGGGCCAAGCTGCACTGCAATAGCATGATAATGTTTTCATCATTTTGAGGACTACTTCTTATGGTAGCCAGGGATGCCCATGGGGGGAGGTCAAGAAAGGTAAGATGGTGCTTGTGACCATGTAGTTGAAATGCTGCCCTTTTGTACATGTGTTGATGTCACATATACATACAAAAGGGGCAGATTTTGATTGTAATATCACAACTACCATCTTGCATTTTTTGATTCCCCCCCTTGCCCCCCAGAATAGCAGCTTTCCAGTTTGTTTTTCAAAGCAGCCAAACATGTTATAGTTGTGATAAAACTATTTAGGCTAAGATGGCTGGTGTGGGTCTTCCGGGCTGTGTGGCCGTGTTCTGGAAGTTTTGTTTCCTAATGTTTCGCCAGCACCCGTGACCGGCATCTTCAGAGTGCAGGAGGCAGACAGATGGATGGTGTCGCCATGGGAAGCCCCCTGAGCCCAGTCGTAGCAAATTTCTACATGGAACATTTCGAAAAACAGGCTTTAGAAATCGCACCCGTTACCCCAACAGTCTGGTTCCGATTCGTGGATGACACCTTCACAATTTGGAGTCAGAATGAAGAAGACCTAGAGAAGTTCCTGAACCACCTAAACAGCGTCCACCCCAATATACAATTCACTATGGAAAAAGAAGTGGATGGCCAACTTCCATTTCTAGACACGTTGGTCATACGCAAACCAGACCTCAAATTAGGACACAAAGTCTACAAAAAACCCACCCACACAGACCGGTACCTACACAAAAACTCCAACCACCACCCATGTCAGAAAAGAGGCATTATCAAAACCCTCATGGATCGTGCCAATCGGATCTGCGAAACCCAATTCCTAAACTCTGAACTTAACCACCTTAATTGGGTCCTACAAGCGAATGGCTACTCCAAAAATGAAATAAAAAGAGCCATCAAACCAAGAAAACAACATGCGACTGAAGAAGAAAAACAGCCACCCACCAACAAAGTATTTCTGCCCTACATCCAGGGGGTCACAGACCGCATGGGAAAACTGATGGAAAAACACAATTTCCAAACAATCTTCAGACCCACCAGAAAAGTACAAGAAGCGCTAAAATCAGCAAAAGACAAAAGGGATCCCCTCACCGCCGCAGGAGTATACCACATACCATGCAGTTGCGGGCAAGTATACATCGGGACCACAAAACGCAGCATCCATACCAGGATAAAAGAACACGAAAGACACTGCAGACTACAGCAACCAGAAAAATCTGCAGTAGCTGAACATGCTCTCAAGCACACTGGACACAAAATCCTATTTGAAAACACAGAGATATTGGACAACACCAACAGCCCCTATACCAGGCTATACCGGGAAGCCATTGAAATTCACAAACACCAGCACAGTTTCAATAAAAAAGAGGAGAGTCTAAAAATCAACAAAACCTGGCTACCAATCCTGAAAAATACAGCCTGCAAAAGGTCAACAAACTCAGCTCAACCACCAGGATGTGTGAACAGTTCACACAATGAACATGCTAATCACACCCAGCAGCCCCTCGTTAACAATTCAATAGAAGAAAAAACCCTGCCTAATCCCCAGGAAGATATACACAGATTCTGACACCAAAACAAGCAGCCACTCAGTAACCCAACCCCCCCACCTCCCCAATCCCCCCCTCAGATCTCTATAAATACCCACAAAAGGGTCACATCACCCTGGGCACAGAGAGAACTGCTCCTGTCTCTGCTCCTGCACTCTGAAGATGCCGGTCACAGGTGCTGGCGAAACGTTAGGAAACAAAACTTCCAGAACACGGCCACACAGCCCGGAAGACCCACACCAGCCATCGTATGCAGGCTGTGAAAGCCTTCGACAATATTTAGGCTAAGGTGCTTATATAGCTTTTAAATGAAATCCAACTAAGATATGCACCAATTGTATGTTATATGAGACCATTCAATCCAACTTTTGATGATGGCCCATTGTATACCAATGCTGCTCTCCCTGTCAAGGTGGGCTTAATCAAGATAAAGTTTGTTATCTTAAAATTACTTTTTCACCTATAATGGTTGATCTTGCTATGCTTAGTTGATAATTATTGGTCTCATGGACAAGGGCAGCTAAGGGTAAATTATTATCTTTTATTAACCTAAAATTATGAGCTGACCGAGTACTGAAATATGCTGATTTAGGGAATCAGCTGAATAATATTAAACCAGCTAGAACTCTGAATAACCTACTGTACTAAATACGCACAGCTGTTATGCTAATACATCTTAATATTTTACCCTCAGCAGATCTCAAGATCAGATTTAAGAAGACTCTTTATACCAATGGTTATGCTCTTTTGGTAATGGAAGAGTCAGCTCATTGGCCTATGTTTATTATAATGTGCTTTCTTTAGAAACACTCAGCACAGTCTAATAATGCTTATCCTCTAAGCTTATTTACACCATCTTTTGTCAACCATGACTATAACATAACATTTATTGTAGTCAAATCCTCTGTAAGGCCAAGCAGAATTCACTATCAATTAATATCTAACTGAGAGGGACTTTTTGCCTTCTATTTCTCTTTCCTCCATACTGTTTTGCTTGCATTCTATGTTTGTTTGTACCAGGGGTTTATCAATTCAAACAGCTAAGCTGATTTGACACCTATCTCCTTTTCCTTTATTTGTTGTGCTGGTATCTCTCTATCTATAACCTAGCAGTTGCAATGCTGGTCATTGATTATAATAATACAGATTTGGTATCAATTTATTCATTCATTAAAATAATTTTTCAAGGTGGCCTAAAAGAATTGGATAGATGCCATTTAAAGCATGATGTTAACATCAAAATTATTCTTAAAACAGCAGGGTTAAAAACAGCAAACTAGTAAACAAATGAATATTTTTCACAGCCACTTGAAGGAAATCTCTAGAGGTAAGGAATTCTGAGAACTACTAAGATTTTGGGGGATGCTTTGTGATAGTTGACAAAAACATCTTCTGCTATTATACAAAAATATTGCAACTGCTTAGGTAGCTGGTACCTGCCAATTATAGATGATAGAGTTATTTAGTTATCCAGTGTCATTCTTGACCTCTTAATACATCTGCTTCCAAGCTCTGTTTCTATATATTCCTAACGATGTGTCTTTCATAGAATTGTTGAACCATATTATCTATGGCCTGTCATTCAAAGTATGCCCACGCACTTACACCCAAGTAAGTTCTATTATGCTCAAGAAAGTGCCTAGGATTGGCCTATCATCTCTGTGTGACTAAATAGATCACTGTTTAACCCATAGAGACCCACACATTCGCAAAAGAAGAAGAAAAGTCCTGAGACCAAGAGGTGGTACAATATATATGATGTGCTTCTTTAATATGTTTATATCTTGCCCTTCAACAAGACTTTCAGAGTGGCTTAAAAAATCATAACTAACACAACATAATCAAACAAAAATGATCAACTGCAAAACAACAGTGCATCAGTTAAATAAATTCCACAAGCAATTAACAACGTTTAGGCGCTGGAATTAAAAACAGCAGCAACAACATGCCTTTTAAGCAGGGAGCATTAAAAATATTGTGGTACCGCAAAATTGTCTTGCTTGCTGAAGAAAATCAAGCAAGTGAAAAAGCAGGAACAAAGCCAGCACTGTTCCATCCACCTGACATAATTTCCACAAAGATGCGCCAAGAACAGAATAGAGAGTCTGCCAGAATTACTGCCATGAAAACAAATTGTGACAATGTTTGCTTGATTTCCCACTCCCAGTACTGTAATACCTTCACCAAAGACATGATACATACTTCCAATTAATATACATAGTTTTATTAGTATTTAGCCAAGGAGGTGAAGGGCTAATAGAGGTTGCCTACAGATCATCGCTCCTTCCCCCAAAATATATTAATGCCATTCATGCTTACACACATGCTGGGCAAATCTCTGCTTCAGTTTCTTAGTTTGGTATCTTCTAGATAATTACAGTATTGTCCAGTTCAACCCATGAATGTGCTTCTAGAGATGGAAGAAGTGTGGAGCACAATTTTCCAGGCAGATGGGCAACTTTTGGTGGCCAGCGGCTTCTGTGAATATTTGAGAGGACAATAAAGGTCGCATGGGTGGGGCAATGATGCAAAGTGGGCAGGACTGAGTCACCCACATGGGACAGGGTTTTCTGCTTTTTTCCATTGCTTTGTTGGAGGGAGTTTTGCTTATTTTCTTTGAGGTATGTTTCTGAAACGATATTAAGCCAATTTCATTGCTTGCATTACAGCTTTCCTGTGTTTCATATCATGAAATACTGAGAAACCATTTTGCTGATTTTTCTCAATTGTGGCTGGAGGGGACCCAGTAGCTACAAAAAGGGGCTCCTACAGTTCTGCAAATATCAGAGGAAAGTGATGGAAAAGGGGTTGTCCAGCAGCCACAACCGATAGAGCAACTAATATTATAGAGCTAGAAGGACAAATAATTCAGCCTAATCCAAGGCAACCACCTACGTCAGCGTTGATAAAATGGCTATGGGTCATTTGGGCTTCATAATCACCGAAGATGGAGTCTGACTACTAAAGTTAAATTAAAATGGTGAAATTCTTCCCACTATGGCACTGATTTGTTTTCAGATAGCTACGAGCTGAAAAAGGCAGGTCAACTCTAACACTACATGTGAACTCTTTAAGAAACAGAAACTCTACCCATGTAGCACAGGGACTTCCCAGGTCTCTCTCTCTCCCTCTCATACATGCTCTGCAATCATGTCTTTTCCTCTTCAGAACCTCTCATAATACCTACATTACATAACACCATATCATGCCTGCAGCCATGAATGCTCCTCCACGTATTGAGAGATTTGAAAGTTCATAATAGCCATTTTGAAGTTCCATACTTCCCTGTTGTGGGCTTTCTTTTCAATTGTTCTTTTAAAGAAGGCTGAGAGTTTAGAACATATTAAATCCCTCTTATTATTTTAAAGAAAAAGGCAAGACTCTTCTGGTTTAACAGGAGCAACAGTGTAGAGGAGAGAGTGCTTGACCATTTCCTCAATTTAAATAACTAAATCTGCTTTTTAGACCATCCCTTACTATTTGGCCAACACTGGCAAGAACTGCTGGAAGATGTAGGTCAGCAACTTTGGAAGGCCACAGGTTGTCTACTGCTGCTTGAGACCCACAGCAGAAAGGAGACAGGATTGACTCAAAATATTTTTCAGCCAGCTCTAAAGGACAAGATATGCTTCCTTTCCTTTTTTGGGTAAGAGGCAGCCAACTGAATTTTACTTAATTATAGTTACAGAATAACAGTAGGGCAATTAGAATATCAGGATAGCATGCGAGACTCTCTCCTTGAGCGGCAAGCAGCTTTTGGGGAGGTTCTTGATTTTTATTTTGAGGAGATTATTTAATGTGAAGAAATGGTGCATGGAAGTGTGTCTCTAAAAGCTATCCCTAGGTACCACTGCTTTGATTAAAAACAGTGTCTGCATCCTGGAGTTGCATGTATGTGTGTGATCTGTGTGTGTGTGTAAGTATAGTTTAATTATGGGCATTTCGTCTGTTGCAATTCAATTGAATTCAGTGGAATCTACTTCCCATTAAATGTTCATTTTTATTTTTATTTCTGTTTATGTGTGTGTGCCTTCAAGTCACTGTTGACTCCTGGACTAGCCCCTGCAGTTTTCTTTGCAAGATTTTGGAAGTGGTTTGCCCTTGCTTGCTTCCTAGGGCTGAGAGAGAGTGACTGACCCAAGGTTACCCAGATGGCTTTGTGCCTAAGGCAGGACTAGAACTCACAGTCTCCCAGTTTCTAGCCTGGTGCCTTAACCACTACACCAAACTGGCTCCTGTTCATATTATTAGGCTGCAAGAACACAAATATTTAATGAGAAAGTTAGTTATAATCTGAGGTACGCAGTATGCCTCAGTTTCTTTGGTTGCCCCAGTTGTGTCCCTTTCTTAAACATATTGGTGGGTAAATCCCCCTGAAATTATATAGAACTTGCTTCCATAATGATTACTTTGCTAATTGATTAACTTAATGTCTCTACTAACTCCAGATTAAAGCAAATTGATTATGCATTGTCTGTTCATAGCTCAATACACCAAAGTTAAAATACAGTTCTGTTTAAGAGCTACCACATTAAATGTTGAAACCTAATTGTAGTTTATTCTTACCTGAAAAAGTTACCTGTGTCCTTGATGTATAGATGGCACATGACTGTTGGATCAAGAATATACTGGGCAGGTATAATTTGTTTTTTTCACTCACAGGGATAAAATGAATGTTCCTTGTAGTTACTCATGTGAATACAATCCCTGCTGTGGTTATATAAAAGATAAACAGATATTATATAATCTTGAAAATCACTGTTGGGTAAGTTTAAAGCTTTCAACCTCCTATTCTTTGGGAAAATGACACAAACCCAATTAATGACTCAACATTATTTATGCAATACTTTGAAGCTGGTTTAGCATAGCAGTTAAGCTTACATACAGTAAGCAATAAATCTCACGTCAGCCATGAATGTGCTGATGGTACCCTTGACTTATTATTTTTAGTTTTGGATTTCATTCAAATATGGATACCTGACTAGGAAAGCAAAGGCTTGACTTATGTTGCATTCAAACAGTGCTAGTGAATCAGCATCAGTGCATTTATTTTATCTATTTCTATGCCCCATTCCTATATTAAAACCTCTCAAAGAGGCATGCAGGAAACATAATTTAAATAAAGGGAAAAAATTAAAATATAAGTGTGTGTAATTACAATTTATGCAAAACTTAAATAAAAATATATGCAGATGGCATGTATATAGGTATATATTTAATATTCATACACTAATACTAGTAAATTTAAAGCTAGATGTAATCAGTACATAGTATAATGCCCTGTATCTCTTTTTTTCTCTCTCTCTCAACCAAATGACAGTTGAACCAATTTCATGACACACTATGATTAGTGAAGGGTTTTGCAGCTGTTCAGCAAACATGAAAGGAAAAGTGGTAGGTTATGTTCACTCACTGCAGTGCTCCTTCAATATGGAGGCTTGCAACAGCCATGTACCCTCGTATCAATGTAATGGCGGCTGTAGCTGGATTCCTTTTCATGTGAAGGAGCCCTACAGATTTACACTTGTATGAATACAGGCCTCTTGCACGATTATGCTGAATGTTAGGATCAGTAAAAGAGGAATAATTAGAGAAATGGCAAAGGGGCAAGGCCAGGAGGCATTGAAACTTTGAGTGGAAGGGGTTAGGTGAATCTGTCCCTATGTCTGGGAAAAACGATTGTCCTGATGTACAGCTTTCCAATGACTGGTTAGCCATGGGGAAAAATAGTGTCACATGGGAATTTAGCTCCAAGGAGCCAATCCTTGTTTTCTCATATCGTCGGGTGAAGAGCTTGCATCTCACCAATATAGAGGGGTGGCTGCCAGTTTCCAGAGAGGTAGCCTAATCTTCTGCAACGAGCAATGCAAGACATCTATATTAGTTTTCTTTATTAACATTGAGCCATTCCCTTCATATCCACTCAAACTCATTCACACAACATACATACTTTCTCTTCATCAGGTTGACCAGGCTATGGTCAGGGCATTGGGAAAGAAGCCAGTAAGCCAGAGGACTTGGTTCTGGACAAGTAGTCTTCTACTTCAAGTCTCTTTCTTTGGGTGCTTCTCATTCTTTTATTCTTTGGGTGCTTCTCCATACTTCCTCACAACATGGAGGTGCAGCTTGCAGGGCCTTTTAGCAGCAGCTTCTTCTCCTCCAGACATCCTTCCAACCCAGTGCCCTGCCAAGGCAATCCTTTAGACTCCCTGGAGTCTTTGACTCCATCTCTCTGCTTCTCCTAGGTAGCCACAGGTTTCAAGCCAGGTAACCAGCCACCCCCAAATGCTGAACATTTCATTATTATTCGTTCCTTACTTTTGCCCTTTCTTTGCCAAATCAGAAAGAGCTTGAGAAACAATGGTATCATTTATAATTAGGACCAGTTTAAACCTGCCAGGCACTGAGCAGTTGAAATCAGTGTGTGCTGCCACCTTTATACTCCTAAATGGCTGCCACAAAATTTGCTGTACTTTATTTGAAAATGTGAGATTTTGTTCACAAATGTGATGCAGAATTGGCAGGCGAGGTGTTTAATGACTATCAGGGAAAACTGGTATAATTTTTAGCAGCCAATTAACACTTTTCAAGCAAACTGGGCAGCAACAAACTTAAACAGTTGGGAAGTACAAACTGAGTTGGAATAAATCCAAGTGAACAAGTAATCTTCCTTCCTTCCTTCCTTCCTTCCTTCCTTCCTTCCTTCCTTCCTTCCTTCCTTCCTTCCTTCCTTCCTTCCTTCCTTCCTTCCTTCCTTCCTTCCCTTCCTCCCCCTAGACTTCTTGATTTCCCCTTTTGTGCTTCAACAATCCTGTAAGCAAGGCCATATATATATTATCACTATAACGAAGCATGCAAAAAACATAACGTTCATACCATGAACAGGCACACTCGTGCCTATTTGCTGCATTTAGTTTTGTCATGTGATGCTTTCAAAAATGTGGGATCCATGGAGACACAAAATGTGTAAATCTGTAGTGCTTCCCACAACAGCTATAGAAGTCACAAAACAATTTGCTGCCACAGTTATACTGAATGGGAACAGAAGGCATCCATTCCTTTTATGTCATGTATATCCAGTTCCTTTTGCCAAAAGGACTGAATGCAACTTGCATGTCGTTGTTGGGCAGGCATCCAACAAGACAGCTCACAAGGCCAGGCATTGCTGAGTTTTCAGCAATAAAGCATCGTCGCTTTGGACCATTTATTGGGCTCTAGTAGCTCACTTGCATTTCACATGCCAGTTTCTTCACAAGGTGTTCTAAAAGTCAGATGATTTGGAAGGTTTGCCTAGGGGAGCAAAACTTGAACATCTGGATAGACACATCACTGATCTTCATTAGCAGCTGAGTTCACAAGTCTAATGATCCAGGTGGTTATTGCAGAGAGCCTTACCCTTTCTTAGTGTATTTTTCTTCGAGCCTCATAAAAATAAAAGCAATAGATGATAGATGCTCTGTCCTTTAGGAACAATGGATTTGGGCACACAGCCAAGGAAAGTGATCAGAATAAGCTGATTGTGCCAATTATAAAGCACAATCCTTGGCTCTGTGTGTCTAGGTATATATACCGTATTTTTCTGTCAATAAGACGCCCCCATGTACAAGACGACCCCCACTTTTCCAGCCCAAAATTAAGAAATCAATATTTTAAAGATAGTGCAGAACACATTTTTATTTAGTAATTAGTTAACATTTACTGATACACTCGGTGGGAGGAGGTCCAAACCATCTCTCTGCAGCTCTATTTCCATGCTCTTTTGCATAACTGATTACATTCAAGCACGAGTGAAACTGCCGATAGCTTGTCTCTGCAAACAGCCTTCCTCTAATTGGTTTGTTCAGCATCAGCTGACATCAGTTACATCAGGCTCGTGATTGGAGGAAGTCTGTTTGGGAGACAAGCTATTTCACTCGTGATTGGAGGCTAGCAATAGGAGGAAGCCTCTCTGCAGAAACAAAGTATGGGCAGTTTTGCAACTGCGTGGTTTTCTCCTCGGCTGACTTCCTTGAATAAGACGCCCTTCAATTTTTAGCATAAGGATTTTAGAAAAAAGTATCGTCTTATAGTTGGAAAAATACGGGGTTTCTTTCTTTCTTTCTTTCTTTCTTTCTTTCTTTCTTTCTTTCTTTCTTTCTTTCTTTCTTTCTTTCTTTTTTTTGTTGGTGCCTTCTAGTCAGAGTTTGACTCCTGGCAACTACCTGGACGAGTCCCTGCCATTTTCTTGGCAAGATTTTGGAAGAGGTTTGCCCTTGCCTCCTTCCTAGGGCAGAGAGAGAGGGGACTGGCTCAAGCTCACCAGTTGGGTTTGTGGCTAAGGCGGGACTAGAACTGCCGGTCTCTCGGTTTCTAGCCTGGTGCCTTAACCACTACACCAAACTGGCTGTCACAAGTTTCGTACCTATTACATAACTCTACTTAGGAAAGAAAGAGAGGATTTCCCTGTCCAAATAATTGTCCACCACTTGTGGCCATTCTCTCCCTTCTGCTGATAAGAAAAGAGGCCTCTGAAAACAAAGGAAGGGCACAAAAAACAAAAGGGCCTTTGCTTCTAGAGCAACTATCCTTTTTTTGGTGATACCTAAACAGGGCTTCTCTCTCTCTCTTCCCCCCTCCCTCCCTCCCTCCCTCCCTCTCTCTCTCTCTCTCTCTCTCTCTCTCTCTCGTCATCTAGTTTTGCCCACAACCGCCCCCACACTGCCTTTCTCTTTCCTTCCCAGTGCAATATTCCTTCCTCTCACCCCATCTCCATCCTATTTTTTCTTTTTCTTCTCTGATGGAAGGAGAGAGGGAAACATGTCTATACCTGAGTTTTTCTGTGTGCGTGAGAGAGAAAATAGTTGATATATAAAGACAGGGGATCAGTTCTGTATATGGGGCACCTTATTTTACAGGCAGCTTGTTTTAATCAGGAATTATTCATTCAGGTTTTTCCACTGTCTGGTTGCTTTATTTGGAGTGTGGCTTCTGTAGGCACATATATGCACACACTAGTGTAACAAATGGACCCATTTATTAGGGTGTGAGAAATTTCCAGGACTGGATTCAGCTGGGGTTGGTAGAGCTAAGTTAACAAGATAAGGAAGCTGGACATAACACTGTACAGGACTTTTGTCTGTGATTTTATACACCTTGTAAAGAAAGTCTTTATACGTATTCCCTCCAGAAGAGAACAGGCAGGAATATATATGTGTGAATGTATGAATGCATGCATGTATGCCGGCCTATTCACCTTTTGGAGGGAACTGACTTAAATTCAGGGTTGTCTTCCTTTTAGGAAAGAAGGGATATCAAAAAGAGGTACTGTAGACCAATCAGACGATCTCATAACTCTGTTGAATAAAACAGCACTGATCCAAATTGAACATGTGTTGGGACTATGTGATAAAGGTAGCAAACTGATCCACCATATCCATCATGAGTGCACAATATTATTTGGAATGAGGGCTACATGTAGGTATTATGGAAATTGAAAATGTATGTCATCAAAACGAAAGTAGGGGAGTCTACAGTAAAATCCATCATTGAAATCCCTTTCAAACAATGCTCTTAACAATTTGGGCAACATTTTGCAACACATCTCAGACTTTTTTTAAAAAATCCTCCATCAAGTTCAGTTTTTTTTTCTTCCTGCAAAACACTCAGTAGCTGAAGAGATTTCAGGGAAATCAATAAAGCCGATCACATCTGTAAGGTTACACTTGTGAATTAGGACCTCACCCAAGAAAACACTTGTGGTCTAATCAATTTTTTTTACATTCTCTAGCTTTATATGTCATCATATTAATTATTTAACACTTTCCCACTTGAAGTTGATATGGATTTATGTGGATATTTTCCATTTAGCTAAAATTAGCTGCTGGCCAGTGTAACAAGACTTACTCATCTCATCCACTTCATGCGTCTGATGAGAATGGTGGTAGCCCGTGGATAGTTTTATCACAATGCATTTGTCTGTAATGTTGACACGTGACACTTGTTTGTTTGTTTTCTGTGGCATGCTTAAATAATTACTCTTGGAACTAACTACTTATTTATCAAATAAATGGCAAGCAGTAATAATTATCATTAAATAGATACAGCCATTCTCTTTTCCTGCTCCAGTAATGCAGTGGTCCAGAAGTGAAACCAACTAAACATCATGGTGTAAGTGTTTCTGTTCAGGGCTCTTGCTAGCCAACTAGACTCATTTGTAGGAAATTCCATTCTATCCCTTTTCTCTGTAGTTTTCTGATCTCCCTCCCTTCCCTTCAAATACAGACGGAAGGGCGATGGCCACTAAGTATGTCCAATCATCTTGGGCTGTTTTGATTCTAGCCACTTCATTATTTTTTCAACAGACGCTGGGGAAAGAAGAACCTCCTTGGAAAACTCTAGGTGTAGGAGTGAGCATGTTCTGTTTGTGTTTGTTTTAAAACAAGAATCTGAGCCCTCCTCCTCCTTTTTCAAAAGTAAACCATGTGGGTGGGTTAGAGGAAAATCCACCTGTTCCTGCTACATGGATGATGTACATGGAGATGGGGAGCTGGCTGAAAAACAGTGGCTTACCCCTACTGAGTTAATGGCAGAAATCTAGGCAAGCAAGCTCTCAGTGACTGATTCATCTAGAAACTGATGCATGTCAGTGGCTTTTCTTTTCAGCTAACTGTGCTCAGGGCTGGAGCTGGAGTCACTCCCTGCATCAGTTATTTCGTAGGGAAATACAAGGATTGCTCTGAAGAGAAAATGGGAATGGGGAAAGCAATGTAAACTGCCCTGGGTTCTGCGGGGGAGTGGGAACATATGATATATACAGGAAGATAGGATATAAATGTAGGACATCAGCTCCATGGGTTGTTCCTGGGTTATCTCCAGCCAAAAGCTTTTAGGGTCATCGTTTAAATCAGTGACAATTTGGAAATGTATTCGGATTTGCAATTTGAAATTGGATGAGTTAAATCATCTCTGATTCCAGTGAACATGTTACTAGTAGCTTCTTTCAAAACACCCCCCTGCCCATATTTGGCAAAGGTGGCATTTTCCTTTCTTACCCTTTTTTTACTTAGGAGTGGCCAAACTGGAAGAGATCCCGTTTATATCCGTCGTCCAAGTCTTCAGAGTTAAAGGAACCAGTTGTTTACTAATATGTCTTTTTGGCTGCAGCTGAACAGGACTCCCTTCTGTGAGAAGCTGAAAATGGTGTGAAAAGCTAAAGATAATGTTCTTGCCAGATTTGCCTGCTCCGCAGCTGTTTCTAGGCAGAAAGATGTTTGTGATGCTGCTTGCAAACATGATCTCAAAGCATATATTCCTATCCTACCTTAACCTGTTAATTTTCATTACTTTATCTTATTTTTGTAACCAGATATGGCATAAAGCTTATACAAATTTAAAAAAATACATCTTGAGAAGCCTGACAGGCACTCACATTAGCATCATTTCAGTGCCAGATGAAGATCTGTCTATTTTCCCAGTCTTTTTAGCTGTATTTTCGTTTATAGCGTTTTAGATTTCGAATGACTACCTTTACTGCTGCAAAGATATGGTGTTTTTATTTTGCATTTATTTGATCTTACTGTATATGTTTTTATTCAAATTGTATTTTTTAGTGTTTTTCATTGTAAATTGCCCAGAGAGCTATGGAGAGTGGGCAGTTTAAAAATGTTAATAAATAAAATAGTAAAATGAAATAAAAATTGACTACTACTAGACTGAAAAGCTATGATAGGACTTTGTACATTTGTACAATTCAGCTAAGACTTGCTGGTTAAAGAATTATGGTTGTACCACATATGAGGGGTGGCTGAAAGAATAATATTGAGAAATTAGAAATGTGACACTATGCCAGATATTAAAGATTGGTAATGTGTAACTTATTCATCTTGGAAAAGGCAATATTTTCTATTAATCAAAGGATGAAACAGTGTATTTCTCTTAAGCATAGGTTTTATGATATTTTACAGTAATATTTTGCATTTTATTACAGTATATATATATATACTATACACATACATACATACATACTGTACATCAGTGCCTATGTATAGCTTTAATACATAAGGTAGATTATTTCTTCTTCTTCTTCTCCTTCTCCTTCTCCTTCTCCTTCTCCTTCTCCTTCTCCTTCTCCTCCTCCTCCTCCTCTTTCTTCTCTTTTTACTTTTTGGATTGTTTAATTTTGTTAGTGTATATTTTGGTATCCTGCTTTTAAAATAAAAAATATTTTTTTTAAAAAAAGACTTCCTGCTCAATAATATCTTAGAGGTTTCAAATTCAGCCATTTTTTCCCCTAGGTGAAGGTCTCAATACAGCATACAAGTTGCCATCGGGATAGTTTCCCTGTCATGTTGGCTTTTCAACTTTGCCAGGAACGTCCATGGGGGAGGAGTAAAAAAAACAAAAAACAAGATGGCAGCCATACCTGTGCATTCCAGCCCCCATCCCGATTTCATATGTGTTGTGGCCACCATCTTGACTTGTTCTCCCACAGACACCCCAGAACTTTGCTACATTTTTCTTTTCAATTACAGTCTATCTGTTTCACCATAGATTTCAAATAGATCTTCTTGATCAGAAATAAAATCCTGGATATGATTGATTTCCATGAAAAAGTCAGGGAATGAAGTTTTTACAACTACTTCTCTATTTATTCACTCCATTTCCCCAGTGAGTGCACATACAGAATATTAGGAAGAACAAAAGTATTCAAGATCTTAATATAAAAATATAACATCATGTAATTATTCTGTCTGCAGAAGATATTTTCATTTTCTTAAAAACAAAATAGAGATGAAGCTCAGTTGCAACTGGAATTAAATATATTCTGTGCATTTGTAGGGTTAGAAGTTAACTGAAAATCATAATCTGCTATATTAATTAACATTGTGGTAAAGAATCTCAGAAACAATTTTAAGCTATTACTGGATTTTATATCAGTCAATTTGAATATACATACATACACACACACACACACACACACACACACTGTATATATTTACACAGAATTGACAGCAATTAAAGAAGCGTAATTAGCATTATCTTCTATACAAGATTAATGTAAGGCATGGCAATGTTTCTCATTATTATTGCTTGGTAGAATAGCTGTGTTTAAAAAAAATATTCTTCCTAAAATTCTATTTTTTAAAAAAATTATTTATACATAGACTTATCCCCGCCCATCTCCCCGCAACGGGGGACTCTGGGCAGTTTACATCAAGTTAAAACAATAAATACATGATTAAAATTTATAAAAAGACAAGCACATCTACACAGATGGAAAGAAGAGGAAAAAGAATCCAAGAGGCTGATGGAAGCCACACTAGGCCTCTAGGGGGCTAGCCAACCCCATTTCTGACAACCTCCCTCCCCGCCCCAGGCCAGATGGCAGAGCCAGGTCTTCAAATCCCTCCGAAAGGCCTGGAGTGAGGGGGCCTGTCTCACCTCCGGGGGCAAGATGTTCCAAAGGGCAGGGGCTACAGCAGAGAAGGCCCGCCTTCTGGACCCCGCTAGTCGGAGTTCTTTTGCCGAGGGGATCCGGAGCATGCCCTCTCTGTGAGATTGGGTGGGACAGGTTGAAATCGTGGGGGCGAGGCAGTCCCTCAGGTAGCCTGGCCCCATGCCATGTAGGGCTTTAAAGGTGATAACCAACACCTTGAATTGGACCCGGAAGCAAACTGGTACCCAATGCAGCTCACGGAACAAAGGTGTTATATGAGTCCTTCTTCGGACCCCAAATATAGCTCGTGTAGCTGCATTCTGGACCAGCTGAAGCTTCCGGATACTCTTCAAGGGTAGCCCCATGTAGAGTGCATTGCAGTAGTCTGTCTGGGAGAAAACAAGGGCATGAATGACCGTTCAAAGAGCATCCTGATCCAGGAAGGGGTGTAACTGGTGCACAACCCGAAGCTGTGCAAAAGCCCTCCTGGCCGCAGGTGCCACCTGCTCTTTGAGCAGGAGCCGTGAGTCCAGGAGGACCTCCAAATTACGCACTGGGTCTGTCTGGGGCAGTGCTACCCCATCTAGCACCAACGATGACAACGTCCCTGATACAGAGGAGTCATTAACCCACAGCCACTCTGTCTTACCAGGGTTCAGCTGGAGCTTGTTGTTCCCCAACCAGACCCTCACAGCCTCCAGGCACCGTGAGAGGGCAGTCACAGCATCACTTACCTCACCAGGGATGGAGATATATAACTGAGTATCATCAGCATACTGATGATACCTCATCCCATGATGACGGATGATCTCACCCAGTGATTTCATGTAGATGTTGAAAAGGAGTGGAGAGAGAACCGAACCCTGCGGGACCCCACAGAGGAGGGGCCAAGGATGGGACCTCTCATTCCCTATCACCACCGACTGGGACCGCCCCCGAAGAAAGGAGGTGAACCAGCACAGAACTGTGCTGCCCACCCCCAAATCCCAATAGGATACCGTGGTCAACGGTATCGAAAGGCGCTGAGAGATCAAGGAGAGCAAGGATGGTCACACTTCCACTATCCCGCTCCCGCCAGAGATCATCCATAAGTGCAACGAATGCCATTTCCGTTCCATAGCCGGGCCTGAAACCTGACTGATAAGGGTCCAGATAATCCGTTTCCTCCAGGACCCTTTGGAGCTGTGATGCCACCACTTTCTCAACCACCTTCCCCAAGAAGGGGAGGTGGGAGACTGGACGAAAATTGTCCAGTACAGTAGGATCCAGGGAGGGCTTCTTGAGGAGGGGGTGCACCAATGCCTTTTTAAAGGGTGCTGGAAACACTCCCTCCTGCAAGGATGTAGTAACTATCGCCTGGATCCAACCACATGTCACCTCCCGAGCTGCTTTCACCAGCCAGGAGGGGCATGGGTCCAGATGACAAGTGATGGCCCTCACAGTCTGGAGGATCCTGTCCACTTCCTTAGGAACAACAGAATCAAACCTTTCCCAGATAACTGGGCAAGAACGATTCCCTGGTATCTCCCCAGACCCTGCGCCATGCTCGGAGGCCAACTTGGAATGAATCCGCACGATTTTATCCTGCAGGTGCTCTGAAAATTCCTCCATGCAGCCCTGCAAATGAATCTCCAGCTCCCTCCTACCGAGGAGGGATCTAGTGATCCCAAACAGGGCTGCCAGGCGGCACTCTGCGGACGCGATAAGGGTGGAGAAGTATTGGTGCTTCGCCGCTCTTATCGCCACAATGTAGGCCTTAACAGCGGCTCTAACATGTGTTCGGTCGGATTCGGTCCATGTCTTCCTCCAGCGGCGCTCTAGACGTCTCTTAACCCTCTTCAGCACCCTCAACTCCTCCGTAAACCACGGGGAGTGTCGGGGCCGATGTGGCAAGAGAGGTCGCATAGGCATGATCCTATCCAAGGCCCCAGCTGCCTCCCTATTCCGAGCAGCAGCCAGGGCCTCCGCTGGACCGTGCAGCAGGTCCACGGGAATGCTCCCCAGCTTCCTCTGGAACCCTGACGGGTCCATCAGGCGCCGGGGGCGGACCAATCGCATGGGTCTTGCCTCCCTGCGGAGGAGGGTGGCATAGGAGAAACTCAGGGTCACCAAGGTGTGGGGTTTCAAACAAAGCAGAATTTCATTGTCTACTACTCATTTTCATATGAAGAAAAGGGTTTTTCTTCATTTAGATGTAACAAATGAGAAACCTAGGATTTGGGCAAACCACACATAAACAAAAATAATGATAGGTATTTAGGTATCCCAGACTTGAAACAGTTTTTGACACCTCTTTCAAATAAAAAAACTAACTCATATCATTAGGAATTTAAATATTGTTCAGCACTGGTCTCTGTATTTGTCAGAGTAAAATCATTCTTCATATTAATATAGTGGTATATTTTTATAAATTTACTTTAAGACTTTGGAAAAATAATAATTATTTTTTGGTTCCTGACTTTTCTCTTCTCCCATTCTTCTGTCTTCTCTTTTTAAGTATCAGACAAATTTGTTTAGCATAGGGAATCCGGAGATCCATGATGTTATAGCATTTGAGAATTATTGATGAAAACCCTCTTGCTGCTGAATTTTTATTACAAAATAATAGATCACAAATTTCAACTTGGTTTCAAATGAGTTTTTCCTTTGCAAAGTCTACATCTCATCACTTAAAACCATGGGTTTTAATATGGTGTTTAGATATACACCATTTTGATGTATATCTACTTAATTTAACAGCAAGGAAGTATTGTTAATTTAAACCAAACTCTTACATTAAGCATGGTAGTTTAACTTGAAAATCTTTAAAAATTCTGGAATACTTTTTTTTCAGATTGGAACTTGATGAATCCTAATGGAACTCTTTATGGCATAGAATTTCTGCTCCATCTGTTTCAGCAAATCATCAAGAGATTACTATAAAAATGATTAATAGAAGTAACTTCATTCAACACTAAAATTACATCACATAAATTTTAATCTTTCTAGACCATAACACTGTAAACAAATTGGTATTATTATTGTTGTTGTTATATTTTTATCCCACCTTTTTTATATTAACAAAGCAGTGAACATATCTAATACTCCGGTCTCTTATTTTCCCCACAACAACCACCTTGTGAGGTAGGTTGGTCTGAGAGAGAGTGACTGGCCCAAAGTCACCCAGACGGCTTTCATGCCTAAGGGAGGCCAATCTCCTGGTTTCTAGGGCAGCACCTTAACCGCTACACAGTTTGTAAGGCTTTTTGTCAATGTTTTTAAAAGAAATTGCAAAAATCACTCAACTATCTTTCACAATTAATCCTGTGGTCAGTAAATTATCCATAGTTCACAAAGCAGATAAACTGATGCAACAGGTGAATGCTCATGCTGTTAAACTGGCAGGTTTGTTTCTGCAAAACATGGAAAACTGAAATACAGCTTTCCCTGAATCAGTTATATGTATATGCTCACATATTCCCATGCATACGTATACCAAGTTTTATTCTCTTTTGGGGAGGGATCCCTGGTTCAATTTTCCTTTTTACTATCAGTTTTAAATATGTGTCTCATTGTGTTTCTTCAGTAACACAAAATCCATATCCAAATGAAATTCTTCCTTGATTGTAGTTCAGACTGGGTAGTAAGGAAACAATAACAAATAAGTAAATGACATAAAAAATGCAAGATGTTTGCATTCTCCAAAATGTTGCATAAATAAGTGATGTATTTGAAAAGCTGTATATGGAAGACTAGAGTCAATCTTGCTAAAGCACTAGTTTCAGCTCTCATAATTATGGTACAACATAGCAAGTACAATTAAGACACTGATACTTACAATTATATAGCATAAGTTGCAACAGAGATTTCTAAAATCCTGTTCAGTTCCTTGCAAATTACCTTCACATTTTGCCTTTACTGAAATGTTACAACCTACTTAAAGCCGGCTAAACTGGACCCAGGTTCCAAGAACAGTCCCAGTGATTCCACAAAACGAAACATCCAGCCGTATTATATTGTTATCGGAGTTGGCACTTCAGCAGGTAAACTAATGCTATCAGTGTTTTCAAGATCAAAAGACCAGTGGAATTTTTCATAAATCCACTGTAAGCAAGTTATGTGTTTTCTTGAAGTGGCTCATTATTTAGTCTTCAATTCACAAAACATAGCTCAGTCTTAGAGGAAGAGACTGCAACAGAAGGAAGCAAAAATACAGGGGTGGGGGGTGGAATAGAGAATAGATGAACATGGGAAACAGGAAAAGGAAAAGTTTGAGATGCATGTTAAACATTCCAAGCTGGCTTTCAGTTGCACATCGAGGTTAAAGGTGGATCTCAGATCTTCGAAAAACTGATGCCATTTTCTTTGAACATTTTCCTACAAAACATTTAAAGTATATTTGAACCTTTCTCTCACAAACAGACAAAGAGTTCATAAGAAGGGGGGGGGATTATACAGAGGATGTAAGCGGTTTCAGGTGAATGTGGCTATGACTGTCTTCAGGATATGAGGCTTCTTAGGAATATTATCAGTTTGGAACTGGAACAGTCCCTATTAGGTGTCACTCCTTTAACTCCTATGATGAAATGTTTCTTTACCTTTTCATAAGAGAAACGTTGGTATCTATGAAAGCCAGATTGGTATCAGAAAAGAATAACCAGACTTTCTGCCAGTTTTGCAATCCAGGCAAGCTGGCTGTGATCTGTCAAGTGCCATTATGAATCTTCCATTGTTTGAAAGGAACTTGACCTAGGTTCCAAAAAGAAAGTCTTTGCCAGTAATAATTAATCATCTGTTGTTCCTCTTGTCATTATGGCTCTCTGTTTACATTTAGATGAGTTTGCTGAACTTTTTTTTAGGTTAAAATCTCACATGAGACAATAGTTCATGCTTAGCTTTTCTAAGTAAATAGGAACATGCCCATCTTCTTCCTCATTAAACATGATAAAACTTTAGGCAATGTCCAATGTCCAATGTCTAAATAACATATCTGCTACTTGCCTAATGCAATGGATTCTGCTAATTCTGATCTGTGTTTCTTATGCATACTTTCTCCAAACAGTAGAGATAAGAAACAGGGTGGAGTACACCATAAAGTTAGCAAGAAAATCAATGACTTCAACCTGACTGTGAAATGTAAAGTCTCCTCATGGAAATCCACAATGAACTAAATCAGCTTTCCCCAATTTGGTGCCCTACAGATGTGTTGGAGGTCAACCTTCAAAATCGCCCAGCCACCATTCATGGCAATGGGCTGGTGCATTCTGGGAGCTGAAGTCCAATATTAGTGGAGGTGAGTGTTATACAGTATCATTTGCACATATTTTCCAGGAAGATTGCTACAAGGCCAGCTGGTCAAATTAAGGAACAAAACAGATAGAGGTTTAAGGAGTTGTAGTGTAGTGCCTAATTATGTCAAAGCAATGTGGTCCCATGTAGGTACTGTGTCCATATGGCAGTGTTTTCCCAAGCTTGTAGACTAATTCTATAGCATGCAATCAGGAGCATGGGATAGATCAAGCTGTTTCTCTATCCAGTACATCCCCAAACCCATAAAATGCTAGCTAATCAATGTTCACGATCCAGATGTGGGCAAATTATTTGACTCCAAATGCTCTGTGCTGTGCTGTGCACACATGTACATACACGTTCTATCAGTCAGTTATTCCTTCTTCCCCCAACAGTGTAGGGGAACAGATTTAAAATCTTTCCTCTGTACACACTCATATCTTCTCTCAGAACCAAACAACTGAGCAATGATGAGAAGGATGTCATTTAAATAGGATAGAAAACACACAAATATTATTGCAATGTGCTGAAACATGCTGTACCCAATTCACTGTTTAGCTGGCACGTGGGGAAGGTCTCTTTTGGCACCTTCCTCCTCACTGTAATTCTGCTTCATGGCCTTTTGTTTGGTTGAGCTGCACCAGAGACAACTTAATGGTGGCAGCTGGGCCATGAGAAAAGCTCTGTGGGCTGCATGTGGCTCACGGGCTGCAGATTATTTAAGTGTATTTCCACCCATGCTGACATCCCATCTTCGTAGACCTGCATCTGTATCAGAAATACAGACAGTCCAATCCTTTAAGTTCAATATAGCCAAACAGCAATCATGAGAAGCCTTCAGCCTGGGCTCTGGTGACAATCATGAAATAAACATGAGGAAAAATATGAATTTTGAGAATGTTCACAGACTGCTGCAGCAGCTTGAAGAAAGGGACATCAGTTTTAAAAAGTACAGTATGGGCCACCTTGAACAAGATGACTTGACCTTTGATGTGGGGGATCTCTTGTTCCACCCTTAAGAACAATATCTTGGTGGGCTACTGAATATGACATGCTTGCTGAGAGCTGTGATACCGGTACTGATCAGGCAGTTTGGCTTTATCTCTGAAGCTGTTGTTGTTTTATCTGTTTTAACTAGGACAGCCTTCTCTACCTTGGGGCTCTACAGATGTGTTGAAATTAACATCCCATAATTTCTTGGCCAGAAGACCATCTTGACTGAGAATGGTCTTTATCTGTACCATGCTACATTGTTATTGCTTTTTGTCTTATATTTTTAATGTATTTTTACATTTCCCAAACAATGGAAATGATTAGACAGTTTTAAAATGGAATATAATGGAATTAAGCAATTAATTAGATAAATTACAGCACATTGTACCAAGGGTATGTCTGTAGCCAGAATGAAAAGGAGGGTAAATTGTGGCAACTTTTATCACTGTAGAAAACTAAAGCATTAATTTACTGGGGTAGGCTTTCACAGCCGTTATCTGTTGGGCAACATTGGGTTTCAGGTTTTAGTGACCTTGGTTTACACAACAGATTTCTTGATATTTCGCCAGCAATCATGGCTGGCATGTTCAGAAGTAAGATAGTCTGCTATGCAGACTTCAGGCAAATGAGGAGAGACTGACTGGGCTCCTGTCTTTATGCTCAGGTGTCCTGACTTCTGACTGGTCTTTAGCCAAGCCGAGAGACCAACCCCCACCAACCTGCACCAATCAGAAACTCTCCTTTTCTGATTGAGCACATAACCCTAGAGCGCATAGCTCTATCCTGCCTCTCCACATATTATAATATAATAATTTACATTTTGTGCCATCCAAAGAAGGTTTCACTATGTACCGAACACTGGTATTAAAGCCACCATTGGCTTTAGTACCAGTGTTCGGTTCATAGTGAAATCTTCCCTGGGTAGCTTGAATAACACTGCAGTGGTTTTTATGTACTTGGTGGTGCGAAGAGAAAAAAAGAAACACATTGCTACTTCTGGGACAAAGAGATGAAGGAAGTGCAACAATTCACCCAGGCCTTTGTGAGTGAGAATGAGTGAGAGTGAGACCCCTGCTTCTCAGCACTTGCCATCTTTTATCCTTATCTGTTATTGATTTTACTGCAATTGGTGTTGTTCGATTGTCGTGAGCCCCCAGAGTCGTTGAGAGTCAGCCGGCATGCAAGTTTAATAAATTATTATTTCGTATTTCATGTATATTTGATACCACTGCACTCTCTCAATGGCAAAACAAGCTGCTAACAGTCGCTAAAGAAGGGCCGCCTGCTTTCAGAAGGCCACCCAATTTTTCCCAGGGTGTCACAAGTGAAAAGTGAGAACACCTGATCGCCCCCCCCCAAAGCTTTCCCTGACGGACCGCCCCGTGATAGACTCCTCCGGAAGCACCCGGAATCTTTCTGCAGTGTCAGCAGCCTATTACGGAGCAGTGGCGGGCCATTTGTTTAGCCGGGGAGATCTGTTTCTGGACTCTTTTTTACCAGCTGCACTTTTGGGAATTACCAGCATTGCATGACTAAACACCTAAGAACTCTTCAAGCCCAAGAAGCTCCAGTCATCTGCCAAATGCCAAAGGCTCTTTGGACTCCAGCGCCAGGAACATCAGCCCGCAGCCTACTTGGGGAGCACGTGATGTCCTCCTGTTTCTATCTCTGTCTGACCTGTCGAGGTCCCCCTCTCCCGATAGCCGTCGTCCCTGCAATTCGAGGCTCCGCCAGGCAAAGTCAGCAGCGCGCGTCTCCCTCCTCCATCCGCGAGCGCATGGAAATGCACGCATACCTAGCATACAGGGCCAGTTAATGTGCAACAGTCACGCCGTGTGTAGAGGCCAGAGGGATGAGGTACTCTTGAGGGACAGTCACTCAGATGCAGCCTGGACTCACAAGGCCAAAGGTTTGTGTGTGTATGCAGGGACGGGGGGGGGGCGGTTAAGCGGGAAGGGGGCAACGGAGGCTCCAAAGTTCGGCCTAACGCCATTCTCCCCCTTTGCAGCTGGGCTTTGGCGGATCGGCAGCCGGCCAGCCCAGCGGCAACAGTCCGGGCAACCCCAGCCGAGAGCTCAGGCCCCGCCTCCGCTGTGCAGAGAGGCGGTCCGGCCATTGCCGCCCGCGCCGCCGCTGAGCTCCACAACTCGCGTGCATAACAAGTCAGGCTCGCCGGCGAGGGAAACCGAGGCTGCCGTCGCTGCTGGTCCGGCAGGCTGGTTCTCGGGGCACTGCCCTTGCCCGCAGGCAGGGGGCGGCCTCGAGCTCTCAAAGGGCGGTCGCGGAGAAGCTCATTGCCGGGGCGAGAGCTGGAGCAAGGCAGGAGCACCCGCCGACCGCGGCGGGGGGAAAGAGGGCTGCGAAAGCCCCGCGGCGGGCGGAGTGTTGGGTCGCTGCTTCTTCTCCCCGCCTTCCCGGCTTTGCAAAAGACGGCGAGGTTGGGAAATCCGCTGGCGGAGGTCGGAAAGGAAGAGTCCCACGTGGGGGGACGAGCTGCTAGAAAAGGAACCGCGTTGCCCTCCCGGAGCTCGGATGCTCCCCGGTGAGATGCAACGGTAGGAAGAGCTTTTTGCCTGGGACCGCAGCGCTGCAGCTGCTCTGAAGAGACTCGGTCGACTGGAGGCTGCGGGCTCCTCCTTCAGATGTGGGACGCTTCGCCACCCCGGCCGAAACGAGGGGGACGAGAAAGGCTTTCTTCCCTTCAAGGGGAGAAGGGGGGGGGAAAGGAGGGAGGCTTGTTGACCCGCGGTTTTGGGGGCTGGCCTTTCATCATGCGAGCGTGCCCGTGCGTGTGTTTACCGTATTTTTAACTTTCCCCACCGCTTGACTGCTGAAGCGCTTCGGAAGCCAGCGATTACTCCAGCCCTTCGCAACTGTGATTTTAAGCCGAGTGTTTACTGTCTCTCCCTCCCGTGATGTTGCCAGGGTTTTCTGAGAAGTGCTGTGCTGTTTGCCCTCTTTCTTCGGAACTTGTCTGCAGAGCTGTCATTTCAACCTGAGTACCAAGCCGTCTCTGCCTGGGAAGCTGCTCGTCCCCTTTGAGCTGGAAAACAAGCCACTTTGACTTGGGTTCATTGCAAAATAGACAAGAAGCGATGGGGGGTAACCTTGGCTGCCACCGGTCAATTCCCAGAGACCCCTCAGATCTCTGCCACAGCCGTAAATTTAGCGCAGCGTGCAATTTCAGCAACATCCTTGTGAACCAGGAGAGGCTGAACATTAACACAGCCACAGAGGAGGAACTCATGACTCTTCCTGGGGTCACCAGGATGGTAGCCCAAAACATTGTGGAATATCGTGAGTACATTGGTGGCTTCAAGAAAGTTGAAGACTTGGCCTTGGTGAGTGGTGTTGGAGCTGCCAAGCTGGAGCAGGTGAAGTTTGAGATCTGCGTGAGCAGCAAAGGAAATTCTGCACAGCACTCGCCGAGCTCTTTAAGGAAAGACCAGAATCTGGACCATCTTTCGGCTACGAAAATCAACATTAACACTGCCACACCTGCTCAGCTCATGAGCATCCGTGGTATCACAGAAAAAATTGCCAATAGCATTGTAGAATACCGCAGAGAGCATGGCCCCTTCAAAAGTATTGAGGACTTGGTCAAGATGGACTGTATCAACTCTTCATTCTTGGACAAAATCCGGCATCAGATCTTTGCAGAGCGGTCAAGACCCCCTTCCACTAATACCAATGGTGGCCTCAATTTCACTGTCAAGCCACACCCAAGCCCCACGTCCCTGAGCCTCCAGAGTGAGGATTTGGATTTTCCTCCTGGAGGGCCAACTCAGATGATCTCCACACGGCCCACAGTGGAAATGTTTGGTGGGGTACGGGATGGGAGACCTGTGCTGAGGGTGGCCACTTGGAATCTGCAAAGCTGCTCCATTGAAAAAGCCAACAATCCTGGTGTGCGAGAGGTTGTGTGCATGACTCTGTTGGAGAACAGGTATGACACAAGGCCCACAAATTCTGATTATTTGTCTGTTTCTCTTCTACTGCTGCTTCCTTAGATCCTGCACGTCCATCCTAACAGTAAAGGAGTGCCTAGCATTTCATTGGTATTAGTGTGTAATTCTTCATTGTGATGATCTGTGGTTTACTTATGGATTTACTGAGTCATTATTTTCTTGGGGTGATGCTTTTAGGGCTTACACTAGTTTTTATTGTTTCTTATTACAAAATGGCAGGAAATCATACTGTCAGTTTTCAACAGCTATGATCCAGTATGGCTCTGGGGTTCAGGGTCCATGTGAAGCCTGGAGCTCAGGCAGCCTACTCTTGGGTTGAGCAAACAAAATATAAGGGAGGAGAGGAACTCCATTATTCCCTTTTAACCTATAAAGCCACATATAAATGTTTCAAGCTTAAAAGAGCCTTTATAACGTCATATCAACACCTCTGAACAGTTGCTTCAGGACATTTTGTCTGCATTAACATATTATTCTAAACAGTAAATATGTTTGTTTTGGCTTACTGTGTAAAGCCAGAGTGTTAACCCAGTCAAGTTATAATGCAGCCTAGTCTTTCAACCTGTTGGTATAATCTGCACACTTGTGGAAATACAAGATTTTATTCAAAGAATTGCTCACATGGGCCTATATTCCATTAGCGAAATATGTAGAAAAAGAGGAATATTTCTTTGGGCATATTACTGTAGTGGCTTTTGACAGTTTTAATTGCCCCTGGCATAAGTTCCATAGTTATTGCAGGAAGAAGGTAGTTTAATGTGATATTTAGCAGTTAAATTAAGTCAGACTATTGTACTTGAAATTATGTTTTCCTGCCTCTGCTTTGTATTTTTAATGGCTCTGTCCAAGTTTATCTTTCTTGATGTTTTAACTTATATTTGTTTTTGTTCTGCCGATTGCAATTTGAAACAGAGTGTGGCAAACCTTAACATCTCACTTACTTATCTATTTATTGATTTTTAATTGGTAATCAGAAAGTGGCATATCCTGATGGCTTCATAGATACATTAATATAATTGATCTGGGCAACAGTAGGGAAGTGGGTTTTGTTTTTGTTTTTTTGGTCTTCCCAATCTATTTACAACCCTGGTATTTCCTCATAGCTCCTATCAAATATTTATTAAATCTGATTTGGTTTAACTTCTTGAGATCAACAAAGGTTGACTCAGCATGATTTTATCCTAATAGCATACAATAACAAAAAGTGGGAATGCCAATTTAGAGAGTACTGTAGTGTCCCTGGCAGGCCAATTCCCTGTATTATTTTTCTCTCAATCATGTTTTGAGAGCAAGGTGGCATGGTTGGGACAAAAGCACCTAAGGAGGTGGGAAGAGGTTTAAATTCTACCCCACCTTAGCTCTTAAAATGGATTATGGCTTTTAGTGTGACTGAAGCACTATCCTGAAGTCAATTTGAATCTGAGTTTTTAGAGGATGTGGACATAAAAAATGTATTGTGGAGTGCAAAGTGTATAGGCTCCTTCATCCTGATAAATCTAAGGACAGACTTAATATGATAGCTACCATACAGAAGCCTCTACAAAGAATGACTCATTTAGGTATTTATGAATTTTGGATATAGATAAAAAACTTTGTGCACTAGCATTTTTGTTTGTATAGTAGCATTCCATAGCCAGGTGACTTTGCTGGTGTAAAACTACACTTGTATTTGACTTGTAATGCCAGCATATTCAGGTGGCTGTGGTACAGGTAGGGATCTTCTGATGTGCGTATGTATTCATGTTTATATCAGGCTGCATCTACACAAATAGAATTTAAATCCAACTAGCAGTATTCTAGTTCACATGTATTAGGATAAAAATTCAGTTTGGAATGGTCAATATTACTACCACTTTTTGTTACGTTAAAATACCATGCCCAAGAATAATGGGAAACAAGTCGAACAAGCATTGCTATGATTATGAACAATACTAAAATAATGCCGTATGTCTTACTGTTTGAAAAATGTTTCTCCAATAAAAGTCAGATTCAATGCTGTAAAAACCCAAGCTTGTTGTAGCTTGTTGCTGTCCCAGTTTCCAGCCTGGAAAAAAATATGCACAAAGAGTTTTACAGAAGAGTATGGGTAGCAGTGTTTTTAGATGGACCAATCGTTTGCCATGTTATTATATATAAAGTATACCTGCTGTGTTTTTATCTGCACTGCAACATGAAGTTGACAAATAGTTATTGTTCACATGTCTGCAGTGCAGAGATTGAACTGCTTTTAGTGTACCATATTGCAGCATGTTTTGTTTTTTTCACAAACTCAAGTATGATGGAGCAATGAGAAGTGTCTCTGGGTTGGGTCTGGAGGAAATAATGAGCAATTCTTGCTTTTGAGCTGAAGCCTTTCCTGCAGTTCACTTCTTTTGCGACATCATCCAACATGTAAGCAAAAAATGTGCATTTGTGCAGGAAGCAAACCTAGCTTTGGGAAATTTCATAGAAGCAAAAGAAACCATGGTTGTCCCACTGTTGCTGAACTATCTTAGGAGCAAGTTCATTTATTTTTGCGTTTGTATACTTTGTATTCCACTCTGTCCACTCTGAACAACTAAACTCAAATTTTAAAAACCGTAACATTAACAATAATGGCAATAACATTCAAAAACTTTGTAATAATAATACTTGTGCATTACATTCAATCATCAAATGCTATCGTAACGACAGGTTTAGTTGCTCTATGAAATGATAGTGTTGGGGCTTTCCTGAATCTCTGGGGCAGGATATTTCATACAGATGGGGCAGCTGTGGAAAAAGCCTTCTTCTAGGCCCACCCCGTTTAACCTGATGAGGAGAGGGAACTAGGAGCATCATAGGTTGATTGGACATGGTGGACAGACTGTCTCTGGATCTAAGCTGTATAAAGTGTTATAGGTAATAATGTGCACTTTGAATTATATCTGGAAACAACTAGTAACCAGTGAAGCACTTGCAGTATCATTTTATGCTACTAAAGGACTTCTCACCTGTCACTTTTTGCACCATTTAAAGTTTCTGAGTAGTCTTCATGGTCAGCTCCAAGTGGAGTGTATTGCAGTAGTGGTCCCATTTCAAAGTAATAAAGGCATGGGTGTTTGTTACTAGACCCACCACAGATGGCTCACCCACCTATAGTGGGTAAAGACCCTCCTTAATAAGTAATCAGAGTAATTAGGGTTGATTACTGGGTCTTCTCCTGTCCATAGTATCCTGATGTACAGACATTTCATCAGACTCACTTTTTTTCCATCTTGGGAGCAAGTGATCAAAGAGTTCCACCTGTTTTAACATTGTCAAACAGCAGTAAAAGACTTAGAACTGTGGGCAATAAAAAATCCCAATCCTCTTGTTGAGATAAACTTCAGATGATAATTGTGTTTAGAAATTTGGTTCAGATCCTTGAGTGCACTCCAGAAAGGCTTCCCTTCTTGACTGACCATATCAGTGAAGTTCAAAGATGAACTTCTAAATGACTCAGCATGGCCGATCACACCTGTGATTTTTTTCGAGCACTTGTCAGACACATAGGATTTGATTTCCTTAGTCCCAATCTTAAGCATTCTTGCAAATCCTGTTGAAAATAATTGTTGCATTTAATCCATGATATATTTAGATTTCTGTCTGTCTCTCTGTTTCTTCTGTAACAGCTGATACTTATTGCTAGTGCAAATTGGCTCATTATTTTGAAATTTTATCATGGGTTTTCCATACTATTTAAAACCTAATCTCATATCCGTAAGGCCAATGCAGCTTGGCTTAAAAATCAAAAGTAGGAGCTAAGGTTGTCAGTTAGTAAATGTTGAATTTTGAACCAGCTATATTAATTTCTTTCCCATTTATGCATGCTAAATAACTGACTATTTGGAGTTTTGCAGTATTTTGTAGATTTTATAAAACCTGAGTTTCACATAGCCCTCTGTGGTACTTTGCCCCAGTATCTCATAGTGGAAGAATTGTTTACACTGAAGTGCTAACATATTTCTGTTATTAGGTATATTGTTATTATTGTTGTGTTTGATACTTTGAAAAACATTTTTCAAAAATTTCCATTAGATCTTGAATCTGTGTACTTGAGATGTACCAATGTGAGCAAGAGGAAGTTAGATGGCCCAGTTCTTTTCTGGAAGACAGTCTTCTAAAGGGGTATCTTATAATATTCAGGAAATGGTGCCAATCCTTGTTTAAAGTTGTTCTCTTTTTCTATAAAGTGGTTTAATTGCTTGATTATGTACCATCAAGTCAGTGTCAACTCTTAGTGACCACATAGATTTTCTCCATGAAGATCTGTCCCTAGCCTGGTCTTTCAGGTCTTCCAATGGTGCATCCATAGCCACTGTAACTGTCCACCTTGATGTTGGTCGTCCTCTTCTTCCCTTTCCTTCTACCTTTCCCAGCATTAGTGCCTTCTCCAGAGAGCTAGGTCTTTGCATAATAAAATGGTAACATTGTTTTAAAAAAAGACTAAAAAGCAAAGTCCCACTATGTCTCTCATTATCCTTCAAGGAAATGTTTCCAGCAAAGCCAGAGAGCCAGCTGCATCTGAAGATAGGAGGAAACTTAATAGTTTGCTCTTACATTCCAAACTTCCCTTTGCAAACATGATGTCTAGAAATATGGATTTTTTTTCCATGGTAAATGTCAGAAGTCTAATATTTTGAGCCCATAGAAAGCAGCATAGAGAATTCCTTTTCTCCCACTTCTTCAGTGGTGCTGGAATGGAATAGAAGCCATAGAACTGTTGTAATTTTGCTGCTATGCCACAATTATAAATGTTTCAAAGCTTCAACAAACATTTAGTCTTTTGGCTGATTTATTTTTACATGCTTAAACCCTTCTTGGTTTGGCAGAGCAATAAGGTGTGTCTGTTTTGTTCCTTATCTTTTCCTTTATCTCTGTGTATATTTTCCTGTACCTATTCTAATAATACACTGGAGTACATCCAAGACAAACCCCACTGTAATAAAAGAGCAGGAAAAAACACAGACTTAATGACTTGAGTATTCACAAAGATGGTGAGCAGAAAAAGTATGCCAGAAACGATTCTTATTTTCAGAATCACCTAACATTAAAACTAGTAAGTAGAACCCCTTCCAGTTCTAAAAGACATACTCCAAATATATTCTGCTAATGGTAAATTTGAAAGAGAGGGAAATTGTATTTTAATCTTAGGTTTGTAAAGGTTTTGTATGACTTTACAAGATGCCTCTTCGTCAAAATATTTGAAAACTGGGCAAGGACTGCTGGGGAATATTTTCTGTTCACAAGCTAGTACAGTCAGTATCTTTTATCTAGGATAAACGGGTTTTTTTTGTTAGGTTTGAAATTTGGGGGTGATCACAAGGACTAGAGACTCAATTATTTAGTATGTAGTGGTGGACATTATCAGGGTGCATTCCATGCAAATGCTATTCATCCATGCTTGGGTAGTGATTAAGCTATTGATATGCTTACAGGCATACAACAAACATGATGCAACCATATGCTTGCCTGAATGACTTTAATTTAATAGGGCTTGTGTTATTACATTGTGTTGCACATGTTACAGAAGTCATGTGCTTGTGAATTAGCAAGAAAGGTTGCCCTTTTGTTTTTTTACAATACTCACCCCCTTTTCTTTCTTCCTAAAACAATTTGAATGTCTTCTTGGTTGATGGGAGAGCTCATAAACAAACAGTGCCTTTTGTTGTTGTCAAGGCAGTGTTGCTTTTTTATAAGATACCAGATTGGATTTTTAAAAAGCAACCACCAAAAATAGCGGCAGAAAATAGTGCAAATGAGAATGAAAGTGAGAGTATATGTGTATGTGTGTGTGAGAGAGAGAGGGTGGGATTGAGAGAGAAAGAGAGAGAGAGATCATTTATAGAGTATCCATGGTGCGTGGCATGCTTATAACTGACCTATTCTAATACGGCTCTCAGAAGATTCTGAAATATCTCAATCCTTACTCTCCTGAATTTGACAGGATTCAGATCAAAGGTGGAAAAATCCAACTGGTACAGCAAACAGGATTCTCTTCCTCTCCTGCATGCTGTCTGTTCTTACTTCCAGCTTCCTTCCTTAATTTGAGCCAGGGCTTCCCATGGCACATCTCCAGAACCTATTTCAGTGCTAGTGCTTAGTCTTGGGAAATATATAATAGTGGGCAGGATAAATGTGCCGGTAAGGAGATGAAGATACCGATATGGAGGAAATGTCTAATTATGAAATATGGCACCATTCAGGATCCTTGATCATGCAGAGAGTCCTACTTATATTCAGGCAAGCATGGTTGAACATCCCTTTGGACATTGTTTCTCAACCTGCTTCTCAAAATGTTGTCAACTCAGCGTTTCAGTTCAATGACTGAATGTGAAAGGCCCCATGTCTGTTAGGTAATCTAAGATAAGATACTTATGCTTAATGCCTGAATCAATCTAGAAGTCATATTAAAGATACTGTCCTTTAACTGCAGTGTGTCAGTAATCATTGCTAGAACTGAGGTGAGTGCAAGAGTGCAGTGAGAAGTCAGTACCAACGTAAAATGTAGCATCAACAAATGTAATTATTGAAAATTGTTTTTGTTCTCTACTGCACAAATATGTCTGCATGTGAACCATAGCAAGGGATAGACTGGGACCATGGTCTTTGCATTTTCAGAGATAGCTTCCTGAAAAATAGGGATAATCTAATACCAACAACACTTAACAGAGACTCTGCGTTAGCCCATGAATTTCATCTTGGAGTTAATTTTAATCTTCATGGCTTAAAACATCTAACCTGTTTTGGAGATGATCTTATTTCTGCCTTATCCCATTTTCCCCTCTAACAACTTGCTTATTGAAAAGTTCTGGAGAACTGGTAAGCTTCTACATCTTAGTCTGAATTTGCATTAATACTGAGAAAACTCTGGAACAGATTAAGCCATTGATGTATGAGCATTTAAAAAAGAATGCATTGCTTGACAACAGCCTGCAAATATTTATCCAGAATAAATCATGCCAAACCAACCTGATCTCTTTTTTTGATGCTGTGATCAGTTTAGTTGGCCACTAGAATGCAGAGGACAGAGTACAGTACCTTGATTTCAGCAAAGCACACAATAAAGTCTCCTATAATATTCTCATATAGAAAATGTCAAAATGTCAGCTGGACTTGCTACCATTAGATGGATACAGAGTTGCTTGAATAATCATACCAAACAAGCATACATCAGTAATATGGTATCAAGCTGGAACAAAGTCTTGAGTAACATACCAGAGAGCCCAATTTTAGGTCTTGTGCTCTTTAGCATATTTATAAATGACTCAGGTGAGGGGTTTACAGTTTACTGATGACACAACATTGACAGGATTGACAGGATCACCATATAGGACAAAATGGTCAGGATTCAGGAGGGTGTCAACAAGCTGGAACAATAGACAGCAAACATAGACAGATACAAAGTTCTATGTTTTGATGGGAAAAATCAATAGAATGTTGGTACAGGAGATAAGGGAAGACCATGCTGGGCAGCAGTGCACGTGGAAAAGGATCGGGTTATTTTGGTGGATCACAAGCTAAGCATGAGCAAAAAGTGTGAGGCAACTACAAAAAGGCAAATGCAGTCCTAGGCTACATCAACTGAAGTATAGCATCACAATCGAGATAAGTCATTGTTTCTATTCTGCCTTGGTCAGAGCATATCTAGAATATTGCATTGAGTTCTGCAATATTTTAGAAAGACACTGACAGACTGGAGTAAGGCCAGAGGAGAGCAACTTAGCTGAAAAAGACTTAAAAGGAAAAAAATTAGAGGGAACACTTAGAAGCATTGTGTATTTTTAGCCTAAAGAAGAGAAGACAATGGGAGACAAGATGATTGTCTTCAAATATCTGAAGGACTGTCATGAAGAAGATGGGGCAGAATTGTTCAGAGGTGTTCCAGAAGAAAGTCATGAAAGAATGAGTTTAAATTATAAGAAAGAAGTTAGGATTGGATAGCAGGAAAATTATCCTAATGGCAAAAACTGATCAACAATGGAATAGGCTGTCTCAGGAGATGATGGACTTTACTTAACTGGAAATGTTTCAACAGAGTTTGGATGGCTATCTGTTGGGAATAAGGTAGTATTAGATTCCTGCAGTGGGTGGGTGTTTTAGTATGTTGGACTAGATGATCTGTAATGTTCCTTCCATTCCTTCTATACTATGATTAATAGTTTTCATCTAGCTATGGATTTTGAATTTATTTCAATGGATCAATGTGGCAATTATTTTTAATGATGTTTTCCAGGAAATTTGGGGGGAGAGAGGAAGGGGACTAGTCCAGAAAAGGCCTTATTCTGGAGTACTAGCCCTGTATCACCTATATGCATCTATGCTAATATTTTCCTACAAACTTTATGTTAATACTAGGTGTTTTTATGGAATCATCCACAAAGATAGTGCTTGATAAAGTACCACAAAGAGATTCCTGCCCCAAGAATCTTGCAGTGAGAAAATTGGTAATAAAGAAGACATAAGAGCAAAGGGGGAGTGGTAGCAAGATTAGCATTCTTCCTTTGCTGCAATTGGGAAATGAAAGTTAGAGTATTGCAATCCTGTCTATTCAAAAGTTGATCATATTTCGTTCTATGAGATTGTCAAATTCCAAGTAGGCAGATTTCCCAGCCCACTTCTGATCTCCTCTGAAGCTGCTCCAAAAAAGACATCTCATTGTAATATAAGGTAGTCTTACTTGTTGATACTGAAAGCATGGGGAATGGATGATTTATGAGTAGCCCTTAGATTAAAAAATAATCTGTCAATCTTGCCACAGAAGTTACTTAAAGCTCTAGGTGTTTCTGTCAGTTGCACTATTTATGTAAATGAATTGAAATTTATAGCATTAAAGGAGAAAAATATAAATCTATTAAATCTGCAAGTGACGACTTTGAAATATTGCCATTTAAAATCTTCAGATTCTGTATGTGGTTTAATTCTCTTTCCTCACATGCCTGTGGTTTCAGAATAGAGCATACATATGCTGTTTTGTTCTCTCTATGCCTCTGCTTGGTTTTTTCCAGGCATTTCCCACAGTAATTCCTGGTCAGTGACCTCAGCAGGGTCAGGTTGATGTACAAGCTTAATGTGTTTGCTTAGTTGTTTGTCATCATGCATACAGAAATTGCTGATTTAGAACAAAAATTTAAAAACCTATTAATCAAGGTTTGCCCTCCCTCTATTGTTATGGCTACTGAATGCTTTTTTTTTTTTTAAACAGATAAATAAGGCCACGCTTATATGTAGGAGACTTGATCATCTGGTGCCTCCCAGGTACAGTGGGATGACAGCTCTCAGATTTCCTAGGTTGTAAGTTAGCCATACTGGCTAGGAATTCTAGCAGTTGTAGTCCTTGAGGGTCTGGAGAGCTTCAGGTTGGGGAAGGCTGCTCAAGATAAAAGATTACCCACTTTGAACCCTGAAAAAAGGCCAGTTTACCCTATACATTTGTACAAGTTTGATTTCTGTCTCTCTCTTTAATTGCAACAAAACCACAAGCAGCTGTACATTAGCAGCAAGACTTACTTATAGCTGACAGAGACGGACAGTAACTACCTGAATTATAAACAGGGAAGCTGAAACAACTGCATACCAGCCTGCCAATTGCAGTATCATAAAGCTGTGGTAGAGTGTGAAAATGTATGCCGGGGACATACAGAAGGATGCTGCCTTAGGAGATGACCAAGCATTTTCATAAGCAGCATGTCGGTAGCTATGGAATCATCCAGGCAGCTTTACCAGAGAGCTGAAAGTAATTGAGAAAAGCAGTATTTAACATGCTTGGCTTCTTGCTATTCAGATGAGCACAAGGCATCTAACCTGTTTTGCTAGATGGCTCCACATGCCATTGCCATGATCAAACTACATCAGCGTGCTTTGTCAGCAACAATGTAGGAAACCTATGTCAGCTTCCTCCCTGTTTCAGGGGCTTTACTTCTTTTTCTCTGGGTTCCAGGGCTGCTATCATCACACAGCATGTTCTCAGAACTGGCAGTTGCTGTTTTAATATCCCACAGTATAACCAGCCTCATATTGGCATTGTGTTAACAAAAATGTAGTGACTTCATTATATTAGTCAAAGGATCACTGTCATTGTTGGCTAAGTATTAGAAGAATGGCTCAACAAAAGATAAAATGTCTAATTCTCTGAAGCTGCTCTTCCCTGGTTTACTTAACCATAGTTTGCTATTATTTCCAGAGAAGACAGGTGATGGTTACCATTAATTTTAATTTGCCTTGATACCATGGTAATCACAACAATGTTTTCAAGCCATGCATATATCCAATACTAGTCTAGCTTAGCAGGGAAATCTGGAGGAGGAGGGGCATATGATTGATGGCATCATAGCATCACACAAATTATGCAAATTATATTTTATAAATCATGATTCCTATGATGTAATCATGGCTTCTAGCAATGCCTCTATGACAGTAGCTGAAGTTATGCTTTGCATACATAAGATTCAAGTATTTCCCAAGCACATTTGGGAAAGATCTGTATTTGAGAACTACGAGAACCAAGTTTGAGTAGATTTGTAAAAACCTAGGTGGACTAATGGTTTCAGTATAAGGCAGTTTCATTTACTTACAAGATGAGAAAATAGCAAATAATTGACTGCAATTTGGCTAGCTTCTGAATTCATAATACAGATGCTTATCCCAATGCACATTTCTGATGTACAAATTGGTCCATTTTTAGCATTTACAAATCAATTCTATTTTTAAAAGCTATCTGTTACACAGAAATGTATTCCTGGCTTTCAGACAGCATAGAATATCTTGGTTTTGGCTGCAAAGCAAAGAACTCATGTAGCATTTGAAGACTAGAGTAGCAACAAACTGAAATAGTTCAGAGATTATGGTTGAACTTTGGATCCATCCACTCAATTATAACTTAGTTTACTTGCTTGTTTATAACACAGAATCAGAAGTATAAATCTTGAGGCAATATTTATGACTGAATATTGCTACAGTAAAGTATTGTTTGCAAACCAAGTATTAAGAAAATCCTGTTTCTTAAAACTCCCTCTGCTTGCAGATAGGTCTTTTTTCCAAGTTTCATAATATTTTCTGCTGAAAATGAAACTATTTTTGTGATGAGTCTCAAGCACGATAAGTGTACAGATATTTGAAAATAATTAAGGCAATTACAGGAAAAATTAAATTCACTTTAATAAAACCAGTTCTAATGTATAGTCACATGCTAAGTTGGATGGTTTGACATTATTTCCATAACAAAGAGACATTCGGTAGCAACAGCTTTTCATTTTATCTCCGTTCTGTGTTGTGCATGGTGTCCCACTATTGTCTTTAGAAAAGGGATTGTTTTTAGGAGTTGTCACCAGATTTCTTGACTGTGTTGGACTGATTGACAATTATAGAGGGTTCTTCCATGTCTTTGTGGTTAATTCCAAATAATACCATCATATAAAGAGAAAGGAGGAAATGGGAATTGGCTGGGTTCCCACATTACACTCTGCCAAGATCTTTTAAATCATAGTTTGTTGAATAAGCCATAGTATGGCTTATTTCACTAATGGCTTATTTTGGCTTATTTCACTTCATTTCACTAAGCCAAACCCAGACCAAACTGTATTCTAGCTTTACCACTTTCTGTGAATTTAACCAAAAGCTCCATCCATACCTCATCTTACCATCTGCCTCCCTTTCTCTCAAGGCTTACAAAACCCCCCCCGGCAACAATGATTCTAGGTCTGTAATTACATATTTATGCCTGGTTCAGCCTGATTCCAAGTCATCCATGCAGTGTGAAATAATGCAGCAAAATAGTGGCACAAGCTGTACTTTATCCTCAGTGATTGATTGATTGATTGATTGTGTCCCCACTAAGTCAGTGGGGAATCTTAGTGACAACATATATTTTCTTTCCATGATGTTCCTAACTTGGTCCTTCAGGTCTACCAGTGGTACAACCATTGGCACTTAACTGAGTCCAAATGCAAATTTGGCTCTTGCCCGATTCCCCCATTCCAAAGAGGCTCAATTCACAGAGAGACTTGATTTGCCTCTGCTAAGGGAACAGGCTTATCCTCTTCTTTTCACCACCCATCTGGATATATTTTATTACATGGGATATTAACTTTGCTATGCTTCTGGTTGATATAATACCTCCTGCACAGGGAACAAAAATAAAGAATGGCATGCTCCACACCCCTCTTTTCAATTTCCCCTTCCCTCCCCAGGTCTAATTGTGCAGCTACCACCATATTCCCCATGTTCCCACTCCCCCCCCCCAAAATCAAGGTAAAATCAAAAGAAAGGAGCAGGAAGTGGAGAGCCCAGTAAAGTAAGTGTAAATGTCTCCAGGGACACCATAGCATCTTTAGATGTTACTTTATGGAAGGATGATCCAAATCTAGGAACATTGAGATTGTTCTCAACCCTTTTTTCTGCCTCAGCCTTGCTTCTTTTCTGCCAATTTACCTAAGGTGGTTTGATAGATATGATAAAGTGGTCTCAATGGAACTCCTGTAGTAGTTTTTGTATGATTTCTGATAATGTATAAATATTAGATGGATTTTTAATAGCTTGCGATATCTCTAGGCATTTCACTGGAGCCTTTACTCTTTTCCCCTCTAGTATCATCTATCTTTATCTAATGGTGCAATGCATGCTAATAAAATTTGCATGAATGTGGCCTCATAGATAGTTTTCAAAAACATTTTCTTGTAACAACAATGGCTGGTTATTAATTTTCCCCCAAACACTTAGACTATGATAGAACAGAAGCAGTAAATATCAGAATTCAGACATACCAGCCTTTCTGCTTTCATACTTTGGGCACTGCAGGAACACTGATATAAATAATGAGATACAGATGAGATCGCTTGTAGCTGCTTACTTTGAATAGTTACCTTCAGTAGAAAATAAATGCCGTAAGGAACCAGAGAAAGAAAGAGAACTGGTCTTTTTCATTCTCTCTGGGATTCTTAACTGTATTTGTCACAATTAAATTTCATGTTTGATGGAGAAAGTATGCTATATCAGCCTTGAGCATAAATCCAAAGTTAATAGCCCAGAGTACCTGCCTGTCAAAATATATACATTTTGCTAACTTTGTATATGAATATCCTCTGCCTAATTTCCAGCTTGCAAAATCTTCTTGATTTAATAACCTAGCAGGCTTGCAGGGTGTGACATAACCACTATATTTACACTATAATTCACTAATGCTAAATACATGACTCATTAATGAAAAAGAGTCAATGGTTTGACAAGATTTATTTATTTATATTTCAAAATTGTCACCACCCATCTCACTGTGGAGTGACTCTGGGCGGTTATTGGCTATATACAAGCCCCATCTCCAAATTTCATTCAGAAACTTTGGATGTTGGAAGAATTGGCTGCATCCATGACTAAAAACTCTAAAAATGTGATGCTGTTATGTTGTTGTTATTCTCCTTTCTTAGTATGCATTTCCAGACTTAGAAATCCTGGTCTAAATGCTACAGGAGATTTCTAATCAGTGAAGAGAACACGTTCCTTTTTTTAAAAAATATTTCCCGGTCACTTAAAATCTAAAACCAGCTCTTCCTGTTAAGATTTTGACACCAACAGGGTGTAACTTCATCCACCATCACCAAGCCCACACTTTTAAACATCACATGTCTCTTAAATTGCAGCAAGGAAATTAGTGCTATGCACTATTTTTTCCTGGTGATTTAAGTTTCCACAAGGTTTTTTTTTCCCCCCTGGTGCCTTTGAGTCAGTCCTGACTCTTGATGATTGCCCGGACTAGTCCCTGAAATTTTCTTGGCAACATTTTCAGAAGTAGTTTGCCATTGCCTGCTTCTCAGGGCTGAGAGAGTGACTGGCTCAAGGTCACACAGCTGGCTTTGTACCTAAGATGGGACTAGAACTCACAGTCTCTTGGTTTCTAGCCTGGTGCCTTAACCACTACACCAAACTTGCTCTCTCTTTACAAAATATCTTTATTTATTTAATTTTTATAAAAGAAATTCTATTTGATTTCAGAATGTCTGCCATCACTAAACCCTAACTAGGTAACTGAAATTGAGGCATAAATTAGACCATTAGCAAAGAGACATTTCAGAAAATTATATGAGTTTTATATTTTATCAAATAGAATTTCTCTTTTATCAAATAAAATTTTATCAAATAGAATCAGAGCTGCACCAATTTCTAAAACAGAGAGAAGTGTGGGCAAAAAATGGAAATACTTAATTTTTTAAACCAGCTGGACAACGTATTCCTAGGATATTTTACAACTCACATCTGAGGCTGTCCTTCCTGGTAAGTTGAAATATTGTGTATACCCACCCTTACACTGGCAAAAACCTCTGTAATCATGAAGTTGGTAGCCCTCACTGGCAATCCCTCTTCTACTTCTGTTGCCTCTGTTCCCAGGCTGAGCCATCTTAGTCCATAAAAGATGAGTTTTTACACTGAATTAAAATTGGTTGGGAGGTATTTCTTGCTGTCAAAAGGCATTTGAATCAGTTAAATGTTACCATGAATCAATTCATTTAGTAACTGAAGATATTTTTCTACTGAAGAATTCTAATCTGGGCAGTTTTTATTCTTTGCAAATTTCAAACGAAACAAACATGTTGCTGTTTTTCTACACTGAATGCTAGTAACCTCTGAGACGTCTGCTTGGCTTTTTGCCCGTGGTGAGTTACTTGAGTTCAGAAGGCTCACTCTCATTAAAGTTCATTCTGGTTGTAAGACATTCCTCAGAAAGTGCACCATAAACCATTAGCAGGTCAAAAGAGAAAGAAAAAAAAGACCCATTTGTCAACTTGAGCACTAATATTTGTTTGTTTTCAAGACTGCAGTGTTTCTCTGGCCTGTTAATCAATTTTAAATTAACCGGAAATCTCAATTCAGATTCAGAAATTGTGACTTTACAATAAGTGATTTCTGTCAAGAGGGTGGATTCATCTACAAATAAGATTTTACCCTTGAAAATGAGGGATGCTGCGGCATCAAATGATGGGAAACGAGGCTTTGATAGGAGAACCCATGGTTTTGTTTCACAAAGATTTAAGATCTGACATGATAAATGAGATAAAGACAGTGAAATTAAGGTCCATAAATAACCATGAGCAGTTCTATAATGTATGAAAACAATCTGAATATACATGTGGTTAGTATATAAACATGCTCTTAGTCATTGTTATCACATGTTAGCACATGATTTTCATGGGAGACTGATAATTGTTCATGCAAAGCAGGAACTCAGTCATATTAGCATATGACAAGCTGGTAGTAAGAATATTTTGCTGCCTTACTGGCTGTTACATGTGTGCATCATTTTCCCAACCTGCCGTCTAATTGACATATCATGCACAATAATGTATTACTACATTAACAGCCTCAAGGAATAAAGCTTTCTTGGATTTCAGTACTTCCAACTTCAAGTGTCAGAGACAAGTGTTACATATTTGAATGTTGCTCTCCTTGCTTTTTACAGAAGACCCTCTGTCCACCAAGCATGTTGACATTCCATGTTTTCTGAGATGCTGACTGGTTTGGGAGCAAAATGTTCACTTGACCCTCTGTCTGGATCCCATGTCAATTTCCCCACTGCTTTTGTCCATTAAAGGTAGTGACCCAACAAGTGTGGCCATTGTTTTATTTTTACTGATAAGTTTCATTGCCTAGAATTAAAAAAAAAAAAGCTTGAATCCTCTGATCATTTGAAATTCTGGATCATAATTTGGATGAGGCTCCTGCATGTTATGCCCAGGGAACAATTGCATTTCCACAAGTCTTTGGATAATGTATGTATTATTTTCTACATTTGGAATGATTTTTATTTTACATTACATGTGGCTGGCAGGGAACATCAAAACTTCAACCTCTCACCTCTTTGCAATGAAATAGTAAAATTCATAATGAAATAGGAAAAGAGGATAAGTTCAGTGCTATGGGATAGTATTTGTAGTGTAAAGTACTGTAGCACCTGGTTAAATGAAGCTGGGATGGACCTTAGAAGTAGATGGGATGCTATCTTGTCTTCAGACTACTATGGGAAACCCCCTCTGTATCTCAGACTACATCAGACAGTTATTGTTTTTAGTTGCTAGGATGTTCTTCTACAGTTGTTTGTTTCTGATTTCTTTAAGGGAATAGAAACTTGCTGAATTGTCAGGGTTATTGGGTATCAAATGATTCAGTCTGACTTCAGTCTGATTCTGTTGCACTTCAGCCCTCACATAATGGATTAATTATTTTAATTTTATTGGTACAGAAAACATCTAACAGTACAGGATCAAGTACCACATGCCTCCAGTACTCATTGTGATAGTTTATCTGATCAAGATAGTTGGAAATAGTCACAAGAAGGTTTTTCTTTTCTTTATTACAGTGATAAATGCTGCAGTTAAAATAAAGGGTTGAATGATTCATGAATGACACAATTGAGAACACTGATACCACATCAGACCATTATAATGTTATATATGTCCAGCTTTCAGGGCTTCTCCAAAGATTTGACATAGTGGCAAAGCTGGGTTATCTCTGTTGGAGATTTCTGTGCTCGAGGGGAATGCATCTCTCTAGAATTTCCTGGGAAGAAGGAAATGAATATGGGCTATTTGTTTTCAGTCTGTAATGTTGATGCATTCCAAGTGTGTGACTGAAATTTAAAACCTCAGGGTCGTCCTTTATAATAGACAAGTTGGGATTTGGCCTGGTATCAATCTAACTTTGATCCGCTAGCATTAAAGTAGAAGTGGCTTTTCAAATGTGAACATGCCAGTCTCATCTTTGTAAGAAAGGATACATGTTCTGATCCTGCTTAGACATGGCCAGCCTGGATGACTTTTGAGCCTGTCATTCATTCTCAGCTCTAGATTTGGAAGCCAAAAAAATTCCCAGAGGAAGGGAATGTCATCTGAACATGCAGTCACTGACTTGAAGGCAACCACAACAAAAGACTTTGGAGGAAAGTTTAGATGTTTCTTTGAATTAGAATTAAAGCCATTTCTTGCATCTTCAGCTCAAAAGCACTTGAAGTTTGGTCTTTAGTGTGGTAGCAAGACTGGTACACTATGTAGTAGAAAGAGCAAAGCCTGGGTAAAGCTCTCACTTCTGTCAAATCTATGGTTTGATATGTAATACAGTACTATTCGCTTCTTCATGAAAGGAAAGGAGCAACAGCTGATGGCCAAAGCAAGCTACCCCATACTATGCCAGCCGTACCAACTTTGTGTGGGTTGGTTGGTCTTTGCTATTTTGAACTTTCTCATGAAATGACTAAAGTGATTCAAATGATTTAAGAAAGTCTCTGGCTTGGGGAACTGACTTAGAGGAAATGCCTTTCAGCCTGGTTCTCTGTTCAACCACAAACTCTGTTGCATAGTGAGGAAGAGTCTAGTTCATTGTATACTTTGGGGGAGGGATTATCTCCTGTTTTCTGGTGCTGTTCCTACCATGACAACATCAAGCAAGCATGCAAGCTTTCTGCCATTTTCTCTTTTTGTTGGATGAGCTTATACAGGGTTCAAGCCTTTGGAGAGGTAAAGAGAAATATGATGTATGAAGGACTTACTTTGTTTTTCATCACATTCTGTGTTTATATACACCAAGCACTTCACTCCCTATAGACCCATTTGTAAGTAGCAGTTGGCTGGAGGTCTAGAATGCGTTGACCCTAATTCCTTGACTGCAAATTTGTTATTGTGCCATTTTATTGTTGTGTCTTACAGGGAAACAATTTCACTGAAGAAATTCTGTAGTGTGTGAAGCAACTCTGGTATGTGCTGCCTGGTATCTTGAGCTTTCAGCACAAAGAATGATCCAGTTGGTAGTGACCTAGAAAAACCATTGTTGAATGCCTCATTTGCAAGTGGGTCAGAGTTGGCTAGGGAGCATGTAACTGCAAAGAATTAACAGGCAATGTAAATTTTCTCACTGAAAAATCTAAGTAGATTTAGCTGAGATGCTCTGCAAAAGCAGAGATTCAGGCAGCTTTAAATTATATCTGATTGTCTTCAGGGTTTAAAACTGTTTGGCAAGCAAACAAAATTAAACTGCACAGATGATGAAACCCATAACCAATCTTTGCTTATTCCTGCATTCTTCCTGCAATCCCTTGATTTCATCTTTAGCCATATATTGTGTGATGGGATGTTACTGGCCATTGCTTTAAAAAAAATTGCATGTCCCTACTGTATCCGAAACCATGCCTTTTAATTCAGGACTACCCAGTCCTTTCATTGGAGCAGTGCATTATATGGCAGAAAGGTACTTCAGAAACATCTTAGTATGACCCATGAAAAAAATAGAAAAACAAAAGAAAGGAGCTAAGCAGAATATCTTACTTATTTGCTAAATAATCATGTTCTGTGCTTGGAAATTATAAGCCAAGTATCACTTTTATGACTTTTAGATCTGTAGTTTAAATGTTAGTCTTTCTTCTAGTAGATAGGGATTTAAAAATGAATTAAACACAAATGATTCATCCAAACCAAATTTAAAAAGGAGACAGATAGAGACTGCTTTTTTCAATCTGCTCAATGTAGAAAAAACTTAAAGAAATAGTAAGTCCTGCAGCATGTCCTGAAGTTTTTTTTTTTTAAATTTTAATGACACTGGATTTTCCATAATTACAAAACAATGTTAAGCACTGTGAGCTAGGATTAATGCCCTCATGATGTAATGTAAGAACAAACAAATGTGGATTGGATTAGTTACAAACCCAGAACTTTATTTTTATAGAAGGATGTACTATAAATAAAACAAGGCATTTCAGGCTGCCTGCCTGAGAATTAGTTTGCAAATCAGGAGCTTGCCTCAGGAATGTACAGCTCTCCTTCTACTAAACTATGATTAAAGCCAATTATGGAATGGAAGGAAGAAATGGAGGAGTGAGAAGGTAGAACCTTGTCTTCCTGAACTAGTTCCTAATTGGCAGGCCACCATTACATTTTGATTACACACCTAAACTCGTGTTGCAGCAATCCTAAATTTGCTTACTGTACTAGGAAAAAAAAAACCTATTCAGTTCAGAGAAGCTGCAAGCGATTATGCATATTGACTGGATTGATGCATTGTACAATGCCCTACTGTGTTTTCTTTGTTTGGGGCTTGGTAATTTGTGTGAATTCAGCCACGGAGGTTTATAAATTGTGGTTTATTGCTTAGAATTTTGTATGAACCCAGCCAATATTGGTTTATTTAACAAACACCAAGTAAAACACACCAGGCTGGACATGAGGGATAAATAAACCCAAGTATCTACTATCTTGGTAGCATACTTAAGGCTAGTCCTGTTACTCCATTCTAGGAGGAGGAAATTCTTGGAAGTGGTGTAGCATTAATTAGGTATAACAGTCTTTTTCCAATCTGATACCTCCTGATGTGTTGGACTGAAGCTTCATTATTTTTTCAGTTCTTATTGATTGCTTGAATCAGTATTAACTGCTCCTTTCTTCTAGGTCTGAGGAAGAACTAATCAGTACAAAATAGAAAAGTAGTACTTTATTATTTCTTTAATACAACCTACAAAATAAGGGGGGGAAAAACCTAAACATTTTTTGAAAATACATTTACCTGCAGGGTGGGAGGAGTAAAAGATTATTTGTGGCCCAATTGGGCAGTCAGTCATGGATTGAATAAATTATCTAGCACTATATGTCATAATATATTCCATATGATACGTGCAGTACCAGGCTTAAAAACTCTTCTGAAGTTGTGAAAAACATGTGAACAGGGTTTTTTTTGTTGTTGTTGCTAGACTGAAATATGTCTGACACTTTCTGATAAGGATGAGATACAGAGTTTGCCTTCTCAGTAAAAGTAATCAAAAGGGCCAGATGTTGTAGTTGTTCCTGTATATTTACTCAAACAAAGCCTTGAGTTTCTTATGCTCTTGTGCTAAACTTTAAACTGTTTTCATTTCTCCATCACCTGTTGAAACAAAACTCAAGGGCATACTGATTCTCTTTTCTATCCATCATCCATATTACTAGTAACGTTTCTTCATTAGTTGATGGACCAGTATGATCATCTATGCTTCTAATCCAGATGATGAAATATCCAGTGGTGTACTAGAACCAACTTGGACAAGCTCGCAAGAGCCAACTGTTAAATTTTCTGGAATTTTGTGAGCTGGTTGACAGCAGAGGTGAGCCTCGATGCCTAGTGTGCCAATCAGTTCTGTGGCTAGCAGCACAGCAGAAGCAGGGGAGCCAGCTGAACTGGTTCTTAAATGTTCATCAGCTCACCACTGGATATATTGTTGATGCCATCAAACCCACAACATTTGGAATTTTATCCTAAGCCTATTATGGACACTCATTTTTATAAGAGATTGAAATTATTCATTAAATTGTCCTTCTTTATTCCTTCAATATTATATCTACATTTTCAGTTTCTGTATTTGCCTTTATACCAATCACAGAACCCTTCCAAAATATAACCATGAGTCCACACTCAGTATATCCTGAGAACCACTTTCCCTAAAGGCATATTGGCTCCCCAGCTTAGCATATTATTATTTAAAGCTGGGGTCCACCAAGTCTTCTAGATTGAGAACACTAATAGCCTTTTGAGTGGTGTACTATAAGTCATGTAATAATAAATGGGGTGTAGACAGAAATTAAATCTTGCTTGCTTCCATTCTAGTGTAATTTGTACATAATATTCAACTATGTTAATGTCCAATTATGTATTTAATCCTTTTCCCTTCTGTTACATTAAAAATTACAATTTCATATAACTTTTTTTTTTTTTCCTGTTCTCTGAAAGTTGAATTCAGAGCTTTTAGGGGGCTCCTTGCAGAAGATCCCCCAGGTCACATACATCTCGGCTAAGCTATGGGTTTCTTTAATCATGGTTGATTGAGTAAACCATAACTGGTTGGGTTCACACAGATGGGAATCAACGGCCAAATAAACCATGTATAGTATAGTGGAAGGTTGAAGTTCATATACTATGAAGTGTGCAAACCACTGGGGTACATTTGCTTTCCTGGATTTGATTGAATTCTTTTCCCTGGAAGTGTCTTTTCTCAGGCCAGAGCCTATATATCTGCTTTCAGCTGAGAACCTTCGGGGTGGAGTTGGAGGAAGGGTAATTGTTAAATATCTGATTAAATGGATGGTGTAGGAGGTTTTTGTTGTCTACAAAGTTTTGCAGTTGTTTTTTTTTAAATATCAGGATGAAACAGACAACGATAATGTGCTGGGAAGATTCAGGATCATATCTACATACAGTCTCCTTGATAGAATGTAGCAGAATAACATGAAAAGTTTGAATGCACCCATCTTTTTGTGACTTACTTTCAAACTTAGTTCATATTGAGTTAAGTGACAACAGTCTGCTCCAGCTTTTCGGTCCAGGGGGCCATGTGCTTATTGAGTTTACTTGGGTTTGCTCTGACCTATTGGAATAAAGATTAGGCTTCTTTGAATCAGAGTTTGGTGGATAATACGGTGACAGAATTTCTGCTCTCGGTGACCTTTCTTAGGAAGGTGCTTTGCCTTTTTAGTGGATAATCATGGTCTATGCCTACCTATATCATTTGACAAAACTTTCTTTTGAAAGGCAACCTTTGAAGTCCTTGAAGAGGTCTAATATATTGAATAGCCAGCTATAACTACCTCCTATTTTTAGAACAGTGCACCATAAGTCCTGTAAAAAGCATTGAGGATGTCCAGTCGATTCTGCTGTCTGCACCAGATACTGGTGCCAGGTTGCCATCTCTATTTAGCTAAATTAATCTCTCTTTCATTTTGCAGTGCTATAAATCTTTGCTTGGTGATTATGCTACTTTATGAACCTCATGTTTTCTGTTGATCAGCACAGGAATCTTACTAAAGATAAAGCAGCTAGCTATTCAAAATCAACGTCAAATAAATCTTATTCCTGTTCCTTTCATCTCTTTCTGCTACTTTTACAATATCTCTCAGCGTATGCTGTGATTAAATGCTGATAAAATTAACTTGTTTTTTTATTGGACAATACAGTAAATTTCTTTAATTATATAGAATAATCAGATAAATTCTACTTTCTCTTGGTTTCTTTGGATTTAGAACATTCCTAATGATGTTTTTGTGAATTATTTGTGAATTATTAAAATATGTGGAGATTAAAAATATGTTAAATTTCTTTTTCTTTTAAAAATGATCAGTTTGATAGATTAGCAATATATAAGTAAAGTTTGCTGCAACACAAAATACCTATCTGAAAGCAATATAGTTATGATGTTCCCAACAAATAATGGGTTATTATTTGTCACTACCATTTCCTGCTTCTAAGCTTCTCAAAAGCATGTGATTGACCATGTGAACAACTGAATGGCTACTTGGCAAGTTCAGGGTAGAATTCTTCTAATTTTAGCATTCAGGGAACTCCATTTCAGATATAAAACAACAGTTTTCCTAAATGGGCCATGATAAATGGGGATTATGGGAATTGAAAGCAACACATCTGGAGATGAGATCACCCAAAAGCTGAGTAATGTGCATCTCATGCAATTGGCTCTTACATTCCGAATTTAATGTCAGCAGTTGGTATAGTCAGACAAAAACAAAAATGGATAAAAGGTGCATCTTCTTCAAACAGACAATGCAATATCTTCCATATCCCCTGAAGTAACACAACCCTTTTGCAGTAAATTCCCCTGCAAGACAGGGCCAAGATAAGGAAGCATTTCTTGTTCAGATATAGGTGTACTGCAGCTAAAGCTCATGCAAGTGGTGATAAAATGATGTTTTCATGCTTTCACAGCTACATTTGTGGGACTCAATTGTTACATTTTCTGCCTTTTGTCCCCCTTTCCTTTCTAGTATCAAGCTTTTGGCTGTGCAGGAGTTGATTGACAGAGATGCACTGGAGAAGGTACATTTTAATCTTTCTATAGAGCAACACAAATCTGTTAAAGCCTCTTTCTTCTGTTAGTAGTATTTTCTATTTACTGTTACTCATGCCATATAAGCATATACTTATACTTCATATTACATAATGTCACTTGGAACCAGATGAAATGTGCCATCGTATACTCAAAGACTATTTTCTTTGTTGTATTCACAATCTAATTAGATGGGGATTTGAAGCTAGGGCTACACTTGGCCATTCAGTGGCATATTTGGAACGCCCCCCCCAAACTGAGTTGAACCAGAATAAAAATGAAATGGAATTTCATTTTAATTACATATACATTTTAATAGAATTAAATATAGTTAATATAATTACTCTCCATTCTTCATTTTATAATTTCTTTTTAATGATAAAATAAAAACCACAATTTGGTAATAACTTTTGGAGGCTTCTGAGGGCTATCAGTTATGTTAAATATTGTCTATCAGTATATACAGTACAATAAACCCACATCCAAGGAATCCTGAGATGAATGTCAAAGCAGTTTGAAATAGGACCCAAGATGTGGTACATAGGAAACACTTCAGATGGAGGCTTAAGGGATAGAAGGAGAATTGCTCTTTTTTTCTCTATTGAGAAAAAAAATCTTCAGCATGCCTAAATTAACTTTTTGGATCCTTCTAATTTCCTTCGTACCCTTAATTTGGCACAGTACAAAAATAGATTTTTCTCACAGCTCCTTGATTTCTGTTGGTTTTTGATACCTTGTGAAAAGCAAGTACATTAAGCCAGATCAGAGGGTTCTGCAAGCAAGTCTTGCAAGGCCTTCTTAGGGCAGGGTAGAAGAGTTCCTTTTCAAGACTGGTCCCTGACCTCCAGGAGGCCAATTCACTCCCTGCTTCCATTTCCTGTTGTTATTGTTTTCCTTTTTCCAGCTGATGTGGTTATTGAACATGCTCGGTCCTCACTAAGCTTTTCTTGGGAATGGTCTGAATGTTAGCTTAAAAAGGAAAAAGAAAATATACTTCTTCAAGCATCTTAAAGTCCTGTAATATTTAAACAATAGCTCATACTGTAGTATACTTCTCCTTTGTATCATTGTGGCCCCATTTTGGCTCCATTTCTGTTGATACTCACCATCTGAATTCACTAACAGAGTAATGTAGAAATGCATAAAGTGACAATGTCTGCAATGTTTTGAAAATGCTGCTTTTCATACCACTCACTTTCCTTCCCTCCCCCCTGCCTCCCCAACCTGGTCTTTACCTTAAAACTTTACAAAGTGAAATGTCTTCATTTTGTTGCTTTGCTATTGCAGTATAGATTTTCTTCCATATCTGGCACTGAATGGACAGACTGAGTTGAATGTTTAAAATCTTGAGAGCAAACGCACTGGCAGTGGTTCCTTCCAAGTCCAGTCAGCTTCAGAATACACTTCAGCTAGATCAGCATTACATCATGATTAAACCTATTATTATCTTTGTTAATTCAACATTACTTTCATCGCACAGTAGACTGCTCATGAGGTGACTGTTAAGCAGAAGAGAGTGCTTCTGCATTGCCAAATAGAGCTCCTGCTTTCGGTTGGCTTAACTGCAGAGGTGGTGGCAGTAAATCTATGAATGAAAATTTTTAATCAGATGCCTTTCTACATATGTTCTGTGCAGTATGCGTGACAGGTATTATTAACATCCATAATATGGCTATAACCTATGCATATACAAATAAAAAAGAGAAAAGGAAACTGGTACATAATCTCTGGCTTTATTGTCATAGTAACTAGGCCTCTTTGGACTTTTCACTTTAGCATTTCTCCATAAAGAAAGGAAGGTTAGTGACAGCCCTAAATATTCAGCTCCACTTCAGGTTTCAGTGCATTTGTTTTAACAGAGTGATAATTTGCTTCCTCAGAATTAAACATGCATGGTATTCAAGGCAGGCTGGGACTGTCTGCTCCCATGCAATATTTAGACTTAGGTAATAGGTCTTGACCACTCATGAGATTAGTGGTTATTATTAAATACTTAGGAGAGAGATGGAAACCTGTGGCCCTGGAACTGTTTTTCCCTCTCAGTCATCAAAATCTCTTCTTTTCACAGCTGCTGAAAACTACTAGTGTGGTTCCCTGCTGTTTTGAGGTGGGAAAGATACATCACTAGTAGTATAAATCTACTCAAATAATAAACTCATTATCATTTAATGATAGACCCCCACACACACGCACAAAACACCTTCCTCTCAAACCCCAGGAAAAGAAGTCTTTTGGTTTTGCATGCTTGACACCACCACTATACTCTCAGCCTCCCAAGAAATGCTGATCATGGCTTCCAGCCACCGAATAGTTACCCCTTCTGCTCTAGACAACTGCTGTGATCTGTCCCAGAGTTGGTCCTAATGTCTTTCAGTTGAAAGGCATTTTTTTCACAGCCATGTTCCCTTCTGAAGCTTTTTAATTTCATGCCTCTTGACGTGGGCCTCTTGTCGTGGCCAAACGCGGGGCTAGAGTTTAGACAACTTTGGTTAGGGTTACACAGGTCCTAAAAAGAGCGGGCCCATAGACTGGAATGCACTGTACTTGTGAAGTGGTGGCAATGGCAGAGTGTGATTGCACAGCTATATCTGATGTGCTTGCTAGACTGTTCCTGAATTGAGTAGATCTGGCAAAAAGTATTAATATTGTAGTTATGTAGAGATTTCTGCAGTTTGCTCTAAATAGTGCCCAGGGTGTCCAGGGGCATCTGTTGCTGCAAAATGCAGAATTAAACTAAGTGTGTGATATTAGGACCATGTCATGCCCATCTTGAAAGAACCTAGTATTTAGTATTTTTACTAGTGACTAATTGTTTTCTGAGTACAATTTAAGATCTTAATTCTAACCTCTAAAGCCATAAGTGGAATAGGGTCTGATTATCTAAGGATAAATATGTATAGAATTGCAAATTTAATTTGGTGGTCTTTGCCATTCTCTTGAACAGTGAAATCGTTGTTTAATCCCCTATCAGGAATATGGTTACTCATATTATCTGTCCTCACCCCTTCCATTTTATAAGGAAGAGACAATTGATGCTAAATTTATATTGCCTAACTGATTCATCTATTGACAACTCTGTTGTTTAACATTCAGATGAAATCCTGATTTGGATATCTTGGAATAGCCCTAGAATCGCTTCCTAATTCATATTTGAGAAAGAGAGGAAATCCAGGTTGTTTGTCATTCTGTTTCTTTCCTTGCTTCATAAGAAATTTTAAAACCCACAGGACATGATGAAACTTCAGAGTTTGCAAACATTGCAAATCTCACATCATGTTTGGTCTTGCGTAATTCATTTGGCTTGCTTATTTTGTTTAGCTAAGATTAATTGTTAAACGATCCAAAACTTACTGCATTAGTACTCACTGTCTTCACTTTAAGCAATTTGCTAGCTTATCAAAGTTGAAGCAAATTGAAGTTAATTAAACCAAGCTGACCTGATAAAGCTGTATCCTTACAAAGTCTTTCAGTTGCCCACTTTTAATTTAGTGCTTGAATTTAAACCTTGTGACAACAAGTTCCTATCAACTATAAATTACACTATAAATTATAAACTTGTGACTGTTGTTTTGGGAAATGTTTAACAAATTGCTGGAGGATTTAGTTAATGTTTCTACTGTTTAAGCTTTTAATAGCATTGTAGGCAAACTAGCACTGCCTGTGGCACAAGGGGATATCCCAAGTGTGAAGAAGGATGATAGACCAACCCTGTAAAGGAGGCTGCATGGGTCCTGCTCCTTCTTTCTTGAAATCTACAGCTACTCCTTGGGTTACAGCCATTCATTCAGTGACTGTTCAAAGTTATGATGGCACTGAATAAATGGCACTTACGATGGGTCCTTGTAGTTCTGGCCATTGCAGCAAACCCTTGGTCACGTGATTGCGATCTGAGTGCTCAATGCCTGGCTCATGACTATGACATTGCAGTGAGCCACGGTCACATGATCACAATTTTTGATGTTCCCTGCCAGCTTCCCACAAGCAAAGTCAATGGAAAAGGTGGCAGGAAGTTGGAAGTCTTCTCTTAACGACCCATGAGGTCTCGCTTAACAATAGCAATTGGGACTGCTGTTGCTAAGCAATGGGGTCACATGACATCATGCTTTATGACCACATCACTTAGTGATGGCAATTCCAGTCTCAATTACCATCATAAGCTGAGGACTACCTGTATTATTATTCTGCTTTCCAGTTGTAATTGTAGATAACTGTAGATAGCAGCAAACTCCAGAAGCTATCTCTTAAATAGTTCCAACTCACCTTCATGGATGTTACTACACATGGTTCATATAGCCTTCCCCCATAGATGAAGAAATCCTCTCATGAACATTATCCTTGGAAGGACCCCAGGATCCTGGACTCCATTCCTGCTTTTTTCTTTTTCTCCCTCCCCTGCCCAGAACTTTGTCTATCTCTTTTCTTCTTAGACTGAAGCATCTTAGATTTCTCTAGTTCCTTTAACTTTTAAGAGTTATTTATTTATAAATTTATTATTTTATCATCCACCTTTCCTCTAAATAGCTTAGGGAAGCTTATTGGGTATGGTGCGGTCACCTTTCTTTTTATCATCACAGCAACAACCCTGCAAGTCCATGTGCTGCAAACCTTTACTGACTTCACTGCCATCCTTGTTTCCTCACAGGCCCTTTGGAAGAAGACAAATTACTTTATTTTTAAAACAAAATTTATGGCATTAGATGCCAGGGCCTTCTAAGCTGGGGGAAGCCCTGGAACCTCATCATTTGCTCCAGTGTAGAGGATCTCACTGCCAGGGAAATTGCAGACCATCATCTGCTAGCCCAGTGTTTCTCAACCTTGGCAATTCTTAAGATGCATGGACTTTAATTCCCAGAATTTCCCAGCCAGCATGGTGTTAGCTGCTTATTTAAAACAGCATAATGGAGGGTTCTCTCTGGTTCTGTCCAATAAATGGAAGTGTTTAGCAATCTGGAGCAATCAAGTTATCTTTCCTCCTCTCTCTTTTATTTGAACAGATTAGTCTCCTTAAGAAAACAATAGCTTATTCAGATCAAAAACTTACCAGAATAAACTGCAGGTGCTCTGTATAGGAATGAAAGACTATTAATTTTTTTTTTAAAAAAAGCTCTGTTAAACACTTCTGTTTCTATTTTGGTTTGCTGTTACAGGCACCTGCACCATTCAGATAAGTATGTTCCTTGTGCCAATTTATAGCTGAGCTCCCTTATCTCAAAGATGTCTCTTTTGCTCTTTTGTTATAAAAACACTTCAGTAGTAGAGATAGGATACTGAATCAAAATTACACTGGATGTAAGTCCAAGGATAGTTTGATTCCTGAAAATACTGGTTCTACGTGCTACAGTGTTCATAAGTTGCCAACATGTTCTTTATATTACTTTCCAGAGTGGTGCGTATATGTGTGAATTTTGAGAAATGGGATTCCCTTAACGTAAATATGGTTTTATGTCATAAACATGGAAAGATAGGTGTAAAATAAGAGGGATTAAAGGCTATCAAATGTAACCCTCCTTAAAAACCATGCATTAATAAATTATAATAATACAATGTGTTGTTATATATTAATAAACTGTAATAATAATAATACTACATTGCTAAAGTTTCTTCTCTGAACAGCCCAGAGGAGGGATTTCCTAACTCTTCCCTTTGCAGCCATCTGGTCCTCACAAAATGGGCTTCTGGTGGTTGGGAGTGAACTTTGGAATGGTGTATGGCATAGCACTGTTGTGGGAAGGACTGGAGACAGAGGAGAAAGGGAAGAGTAGGAACTGCTTCCACCTCCTGACTTGAGTCCATAGGCAGTTTAGTAGGATCCAGACATAAAGACTAACAATTGATACATATGATTGAGCATAAACCTCATCTTGGTGACCAAGCTGAATAAAATATGGTTTGGTTCCACTGCTAGAAAGACATTCAGAAAAATAATACTAGAAGTACACATTAGGGCAATCTTTACCAGTCTGGTATATTCCAGATGCCTTAGACCCACCTTGCATAATGGGAGTGATGGGCATTAAAGTCAAAAACACATCAGGAGTCTTTGGGAAAGGCTTTATATATAGCATTGTCTACACTTGGTGGACTGAGAATCCCCTTTTAAGACAACTCTGCTCAAGATTTTTCCTGCTATGAGCTAACTGCCAACCCTTTAAAAGGCTCAAATAAAGTATATGTCAGAATGAACGTATGTGGAATGTATGGAAGACAACTCTACTTGAGATGGCGTAGGCTCTCTCAGTTGTTCTTTCTAACTGTTGGGGCTGGTTCAGAATTCACTATGTTGCTTCAAGAAATAGGACTCTTTTTTGAAGACCCGGTAGTATTGGTTTTGGATGGCCTTTTGCTTCCTTCTTGGAATTTATTTCTTTTGATATTTAAAAACCTTCTAGAAGTGATAACCTTGCTTTCTTTCTTCCACTCCCCTTTTACTTTAACATATTTCTTCTTTTCTTTTCTTTTCTTTTTTTAAAAAAGCCTTCATTTTTATTTTATATATTCTGAATTTATATTTTTGTCTTTAGAATTATTTGTGTATGCATGGAAAGGTTTTCAGTGTTTGGAAATGAAAAATTGTTAAAAAGCTACAACAAAAGAAAGATAATTCTACGGATGTATGTGTAGCCGTATGGCAACCAAAGAGAGAAAGCTGGGCGGTATCTAGCCAAATTTAAGCATTGTTTTTGACATACGATTAATTTAGATGAGAAAACCTTTGACTCACTTATCTTTGGTTGAATCATGTTTTTCCATTATTAAAGTCAAGCTTAACTCCTTGTAAGTTGATGGACACATTCATTAAGTTTTCTTTGTAACAGTATGGAAGTGATTTGCCATTGCGTTCATTCAGGATATTTTTTGACTTCCAGCGTAGCCCACAGCCCTAGGATTCTGTGGTGATATGTCCTGCAACTACTAATCAGGGCCAATCCTACTTGGGTTTCCAGCCCAAAGTGGACCGGTATTGCCACCTGTGGAAAGTTTATACAAGTCTTTTATGATTTGAGATAATTCTTTGTCTGTACCAACCATATTGAAAGTATGCACATTCTGAATTTCACACATGAGGAAAAAAGAAAATAGTGTTGAACAATGAAATCTAACATCTTCCTTTTACACACACACACACACACACACACATACACACACACAAAATGTAAAGGAGCATGCTTCTACCTCATATGGGTGAAAAGGTAGGCTGGACATAGGTTATGGAAGAATTGTTCAATTTCATTGCCAGTACTCAAGGAGCCAAGGTTAGGGTCCTTACAAAATTCATTTCTACGCTTCATAACTACTAAAAGCAGAATGAATGATCTAAAAGAGGCAAGCAGATGAGTCTGGGAAGTAAAACACATACATGCAACAATAATGAAAGAAGGCATGTCAAGCCACTTTCATTTTGTTGCCAAGAAAACAACATGAATGAGTTTGTGTAGTTCTTAGGAGTTGAGCTAGACTTGAGAGAGACTTTACTTTTTAAGTGAAAAATCTTCATTGCTCATACAAGTTGGAACAGACAATGTTTTCTTTGTGCAGATGTTTGTACAGATGTTTAAAAGTATTTTCAACTTGCTACTTGCCACACTGTCATATCTTAAAGGAAATCAACCCTGATTGCTCATTGGAAGGATTGATAATGAAGCTCAAGCTCAGATACTTTGGTCACCTAATGCGAAGAGAGGACTCTTTGGAAAAGACCCTGATGCTGGGAAAGATTGAGGGCAAAAGGAGAAGAGGACGGCAGAGGATGAGTTGGTTAGATAGCATCACTGAAGCAATGAGCATGAAACTGAGCAAACTCAGGGAGGCAGTGAAGGGCAGGAAGGCCTGGCTCAATATGGTTCATGGGGTCACAAAGAGTCAGACACGACTTAACGACTGAACAACAACAACACACTGTCATATAGCAGCCTTCCCTTTTCTTCCAGGAAACCAATCTTTGTATCTTGTTCTGGACCTCCTGAATAGAAGGGGAACTGCCCAAAGCCTTTCTGCTGCCTTAATTAACTGATGCACTGTTTTTGGCCCAAGGCTGGTGCTTTCACATTAACTATTTATGTGTACAGATTTGAAAATGACTGGCCTGCTTGGCCATCAAAGTATCTGGCCCTAAATATTCTTTTAATTTAATTGTTTTCATAACCTGCTTTTCTTGGGTGTGCAAAAAATAACATTTGAGTAATAATATTAACAAAATGCAGTTCTTCAAATATATTTCACTGAGGAAAGGTGGTTGTTCCTTTACTTCTGCCTATGAAATTTAAGAGTGACCTAGAAATGCTCCAGTATGATAAATTCTCTCTCTTCCCACCCAACCTCTTGCAGTTTTGCATGGAGTTAAACCAGCCGACTCTGCCAAACATCCGCAGATGGAAGGGTCCTCGAGGATATTGGAAGGGAGTCGTTTCAGAGAAGCTCTCAGGGCATCTCGAGAAGGTAGTCTGGTGCAAGTCAAGAATTATGGACTTTTTATTAAGTTTTGCTTTTATCTAGCCAAGGAAATTATTATAGCTTTTTGAACTACTGGAAAACCTTCTGTAGTTTTTGTTTGAGCTAAGGACAGAATTTTTCTTGACACTTTCAGGTGACTTTTCATAACTGTTTTTCCTGTGGACTGTAATTGATTTCAGAAAGTTTTTTGTCAGGCTGCAGAGATTTTTAAAATTCCATTTTAGCTATAAAATGTCTATATTGGTGTATTTAATTATGGATCTTGAAATCTTAATCCAGTGACTCATGGTAGTGTGTATACTGAATTCACAAAAGACTGATAAAGTAAATGAGAATCACAGAAATTCCATTTTGTGATTTAAAAAATCATTTTTTTAATGATTAACCAATACCTTCTTAATCAAAACAAGACTCCTGTCTTTAGCTCTTTTTTCAGTAGCCCTCATCAAGTGTATACTTGTATTTATATTATGATTGTTATTTACTTTACAGTATTTATATGCCATACCAACCAACAGATTCTGGATAGCATACAAACAAAATAATACCGTAACTAACCCCCTAGCCTATATAAAACATCAACTTTGGTTGGATCCAAATTTAATGATGCTTAGACTTGGCTGATTGGAATCAATAGGACTTAAGGTAGCCATTTTTAATGATGAGTTGTTTCGCTTAGCAATTTTTTCTCTTTTGGCCTTCAGTGCATAGAATATTCTGGCTTCCTGTGGGACACAACTGCGGGGATAGAGCTGAAAGATGCTACCTCCTCTGAAGGCACACACACAAATGGCAATGGGAGACAGGTCCATCCTCACCCTTACATTGCACATTTCAAGGTAAGGGTGCTTAAACAGCTTGCCTTTCCCAGCTAGAAGAATTCAAGAAAGGGTTGGAAATTAAATAGCACAGGCATGATTTGCATTTTAATTATTTTTTTAACTTTCACTGAGGAATTAAAAGTAGTAGCATTGTCTCCTGGGTTTATAGTCTGGTGTTAGATATATCCTAATAAAAGTTGATAGTAATATATTTCCCAAAGATACAAACCAAATCAGAGGTCTGTTTGTGATTGTTAATAAGAATGTGTCTCTTTGCAAATGAGAAATGATGGTATTGATGAGAACAATGGTGAGCAATCAGGAGAGATTTTTCATTTATGATGTATTGTATGAAGAGACCCTTGAAAATCACTTAATGCTGCCTATGCTTGTCCCTAGGTTGGAGTGAATGATTTAATACTGGTTAACTTGCATTTAGTACCATTACCGGCCACTGGAGAAAATTCTGTGAAGAATCACAATAGTCACAAATTAGCAGTCTTTGCACATACTGTACAGGAAACACTGAAAGGTAAGGCCAGCTGATAAAAATGTTAAATAATGCTGAAGGGGATCCATCACTCATTTGTTATTTATCAGCCGTCCCTAACATGGTACCCTCCAGATGTGTTGGATTTCAATTAGAAAGTATGGACCTAGAAGCCCAAATCATCTGTAGGGCTCTGGGTTTTATACAGTTTTGAATAAAGAAAAATTGCTCTGTGCTGACCATATACTTGGCATCCTCTGTCAGAAACACAGATGTTGGTATTTTGACATGCTGAACACAAGTGTTGCCTAATTAATCCAAAACAATTACTCACATGTGTTTTAGTCAGTAAATTTCTGTAAATTTTCAAATGATAAAAATGCTCCTTCTTTTTAAAAGTCACCTTTTCTTTAGCTAATGCATACATTTACCCAGCAGGCATCATTTTAGAAGAGGCATTCCATTTTCTTTTCTACTCAAGAACAAATGCCTCTTCTAAGCTGGCACTTACCAACTGCATTCTTTTCAAGTAATAATGTCTGTGTGATTTAGCAGGAGCACCTCTGTCATTAATCAAAAATTAATGTATATAGTCAGTCATTGCATTGCTTAGATATTGGAGGAATAAGGGATTAGGTTTACAGCACCCATAGATTTTAATATGGATTTAGAAAATAAGAGGCCATATGTTCAGAAAGACTCTATTTATATACGTATCTGGAGACCTATTTAGGCTCAAGATCTATCTGTAAAAATGTGTTGGGGCAGAGGGAAGTAAACTGCAAAAGAGGACTAGAATCTCTGCAGGGCAGGCACCACAACTGTCAATTATGAAAGGCACATTCTTCTTAATTTTAAAGCTAGTTTGAGAAAAGCTTTGGGATGTGCATTTAACAAATTAGTGCTTGCTCTAAAACCAGTATGTCAGGTTGTTGGGTTGTAGTGGAAGTTTCCCTCTAAATGTGCTGCCAGAACACACTCTAGTACTGCATGGTTAGGATCATAATGCAGTCAATCACAATACAAAATAGAATTTTTTTTGGTAAATAAATGCACATCTAGTCCCATCTGAGAACTAAGTAAATGTTGGTCATCATTAATTTCTATGAAGTTATTTCAGTCATGCATATTTAATTATAGGAAGGTAAGGTGTTCCCAGATGCTCCGAGAGGAATGAGATAGAAAAGCTGTTGGCTAGCATGCAGGGGATGAAGACAGTTCCACTCTTCAGTAATTCAGGAGAACGAATCCAGGCTGCAAAGATCCCACAAGATCCAGTGAATGTGGGTAGGGTGTGGAAATGAAGAAATAGTGAGAGGGCTGCTGTGCAGCCTATTCAGAAAATGAAACCCACTTAGAATAGATTAAGCAATGGATATATATTTTAAAATATAAGTGCTGTGCACCATATGAAAATGTTTTAGGACCACTGAAGTGCCATAGACTACAACAAACTTGATTATGGTCAAATGGCAGAATACTGTAGACTCTAAGAATTAACTTGTTTTTTCGATAATGCATTGGCTAGAAATTTGACAGTGTCTGTGTGGATGTTACTAGCTTGATCCTTAAGTTCATTTTTAATCTTTAGCCATTATTCTCTCCCTTGGGAACTACATTCAGAGAAATTACAAAGAAGCCCCAGTGGTTTCACCATGGTTAGTATAGGTTACGGGGCTCTCTTGGGGTCAGGAGAACCTAGCATTTTGTTTACAACTAAACAAAAGCTAAAAATACAGCATGACTTTGTTCAATTCATCAAGGTCAGTTGCTGAAAGCTTTCTCCAGTTTCAGAAGAGGGCATGTAACATGTAACACTAGGCCAACCAACATCAAGAAGGTGCTTAAAAAATGGATTACTGGCATTGATTATGAATGTAAAAAATGTTATGTCAGATTAGTTGTGCATAACTGACCAAAAAACCCCCCACATATGGATAGATGCTGCTTTCAAAAGTCACAACCAATGGTTATTTTCAGGATTGTGTATCACTTTTTGGCGTGCATTGGTTTGCTTTTGCAACCATGTCAGGTGTTGCAGTGCTGTACTGTGCATCTATGGCAGTGTCACGTGATTGCCTCCTTTGTAAGGTGCATACACAGTCAGTCATTCAATTCTGTAAGTCATCCAAACAACATTTGCCTGTAATTCATTCATGCTGTTTGAAAATGATACCAAAATCCAAGGCCCCATTGGAGCAGATTTCCCATTGGTTTTTGCACCTTGTCCTTCATCCATTAAAGATTGCTGCTCTATGTTTTGTAACCTTCCTCCTTACTGTCATTTTGTTGCATACATTCCTTCCCCAGTTTGAGGGCTATGTTTGGATGGGTTCATGGGTATTGAAATCCAATAAATTTGGAGGGTACTGGCTTGGGAAGGTGGTTGTAGAATGAGCCCAGATTGGTTCCTTATTTTCCTGAAAATAACCTTGGGAGAAACCATGAGGCAGAGTGGTTGGATGTGCACATAGATGTGGAGTCAGCTGGGTGCAGCTTCTGAATCAACCACACAAGCCAATTGAAAGGAGTGGATGCTGGAGGCAGAACAAATAAAAATTGCACGATAAACTGGATGCAAAACTTTAAAGAAACAGTCACAATGCAACAATGGGAAGAATTATGGAACGAATCTGTAAAATTTACTCCAAGTTATAACTTAAGAGAAAACTGGTATAAATGTTTTATAGGTAGTGTACAATTTGTCAGTAATTGCCAAGTAGACGAATCATACATTAATAAATACTGGAAATGCCAAGAGACAGAAGGAGCATTTTACCACATGTGGACATGTAGAAATACTCAGAAGTGCTAGAAAGAAATACACAGTACTGCTCAGAAATGGTTAGAAATCAAATTTGAAATGAAACCACAATTTCTTTACTAGGCATAATTCCAAAAATATATCAGCAAAAAAAATCACAATTTACTAAGATGGCAACAAAGAGAAATTGCACACAACATTGGAAAAGAAATGTTACTGAAGATATCAGACTGGGAACTTAAACTTGGAGAATATGCAGTAATGGCAAAAGTAACAGCATATATTCACAACAGAAGTCTAACTAAATTTTAGTCAGGCTTCCATACCATGCTCCCTATTACACATAAGGCATATACGTATCCAGGTTTTTAAGGGGAAAAAAAACTGAGTAAAGAATTGAAATCAGAGATACACACAAATTTTCAAACGTCTATACAGATAGTCCTTGCTTAATGACTGCCCTGTATAGTGACCGTTCAAAGTTACGATGCTGCTGAAAAAGTAATTTTAGACCGGTCCTTGCACTTAAATGTCGCAGTGTCACCACGGTCACATGGTCAAGATTCAGGCACTTCACCACCAGCAGGTGTTTATAACCATTGCAGCATCCTGTGGTCATGTGATCGCCATTTGTGTGCTTCACAGTTGGATACTGACAAATGGAGTGAATGGAGAAGCCAGCAGTAAAACTGCAAGTTGCGGTCACGTGATGTCTCGCTTAATGACTGTGGGTGATTTGCTTAATGACCACAGCAGAAGTGAGGTCATAAGTCCATCACAGTCACATGATGTCTTGCTTAATGACCGTGTCTCTTAGTGATGGAATTGCTGGTCCCAATTGTGGTCATTAACAGAGGGCTACTTGCAAATATTGTACATTAGTCAAAGTATGATAAAGGGGAAGTTAGAAATGAATACTTATCTATAATGTTTTTAGTAGGTTTTTTTTCTTTTTTTCTTTTTGTATTTTTAAACAACAGTGGAGATTTTGGCACTTAGATATTTAAATTCTTACTTACATTGTTAAAACAATTTAATGTATTTAAATGTAATTTAATGTTTTCCACGGTTAATTTCTAATCAAAGATACACTGAGCACTAACTGTACAAACTGTACAAAAATCAATGAGAAAAATCCAGAATAGCTTCATACTACCTTTCTCTGAAAGCATCCCAAGATTTATAATCCAACATGCCCATAATCTTCTCCAATTTCTTTATTTTATTGGTCAGCATCCTTGACGCTTTCCTGCTACGTCCATGAGCCTACCTTGCTTCCTGCAATTCTTTCAGCCTCTCTTTCTCAGCTGTCTCCTTCTTATATTTTTTTACACATTATTTGGGTGATTTAATTGCCACCCTCTTCTTAGTTCCTCCTGTGCCTTCCTAGATAAAGTTTACATTTATTATTTAGATAGCTGAGGCACATCACATAGATATGTATCACACTGAGAACCATTCTACAGCCAGCAGTGATGAAAGGACATCACCAAGTTAGCCACATTAGATTTAAGAACCAGTATAACTTCCTCAGAAAGTAGCCATATTCCATCCAGCGAAGCCCAGTCAGTCTCTTGGAAAGGTCAGCTATTTCCTTTCCTCATTCTTTATAGGGAGCAATGTATGCTGTTATCCACAGGGCTTGATATGGTATCGTGGAATGCAGTATTCATCCTGTCATGAGCTCAGGGCCTAAGTAAACCATACTATTACCGGGATCCTATTTCCCCAGTTGTAGAAAACTAGAAGAGCACTAAGCCTCCAATGCTGCAAACCTTAGTCTTGAAGTTATGGATACAGCTGTATGGGAAGTAGGACAAAGCATGACCTTGAAAAAGGCAGAGCCTTGGGGCTGCATGCTTGCATCTGCATATATCTCATGCCCTGTTCTGGTCTTAACTGTAGCTGTGCAAGGACCCCAAAAAATGAAGTAATGGGTACATCTGGACTGTAGAGGTACAGTGTGCACTTAATGTTTCTCCAACACTTCTCAACCTCTATGTGGCTCTGTGTTTGTCTTCTCATCTTTATGGTGTTACAGAGTTTTAAAATAGTTTGGCTTTCTCAGCTACTGCCCCAGTTTTTGTTAGCCAGTTACCCAGATTTTAATTTCTCGTCCCTTTCACTGGTCTTATATGGTCATTTGTCATGCGCAGAACAGCTTTTGGATCAGTTTTGACTTTGCAGCCAAAGATGGAGAAGCTCTATACAGACAGCAAAAACAAGACCAGGAGCTGACTGTGGCTCAGATCATGAGCTTCTTACTGCAAAATTTAGGCTTAAATTGAAGAATGTAGGGAAAACCACTAGACCACTCAGGTATGACTTAGATCATATTCCTTGTGAGTACACAGTGAAGGTGATGAATAGATTTAGAGGATTAGATTTGGTAGACAGAGTGCCTGAAGAACTATGGACGGAGGTCCGTAACATTGTACAGGAGGCAGCAACTAAAACCATCCCAAAGAAAAAGAAATGCAAGAAAGCAAAATGGCTGTCTGATGAGGCTTTACAAATAGCTGTGGAAAGAAGGAATGCGAAAAGCAAGGGTGAAAGGGAAAGATATAAGCAACTGAATGCAGATTTCCAGAGAATAGCAAGGAGAGATAAGAAAGCCTTCTTAAATGAACAATGCAAAGAAATTGAGGAAAACAATAGAATGGGGAAGACTAGAGATCTCTTCAAGAAAATTGGAGATATGAAAGGAACGTTTAGTGCAAAGATGGGCATGATAAAGGACAAAAAAGGCAGGGACCTAACAGAAGCAGAAGAGATTAAGAAGAGGTGGCAAGAATACACAGAAGAACTATACAAGAAAGATCTTAATGTCCCTGATGTCCACGCTGGTGTGATCGCTGACCTTGAGCCAGACATCCTAGAGAGTGAAGTCAAGTGGGCCTTAGGAAGCATTGCTAACAACAAAGCTAGTGGAGATGACAGTATTCCAGCTGAGTTATTTAAAATACTAAAAGACGATGGTGTTAAAGTGCTGCACTCAATATGCCAGCAAGTTTGGAAAACGCAACAGTGGCCACGGGATTGGAAAAGGTCAGTTTACGTTCCAATTCCAAAGAAGGGCAATGCCAAAGAATGCTCAAACTATCGCACAATTGCACTCATTTCACATGCTAGCAAGGTTATGCTCAAAATCCTACAAGCTAGGCTTCAGCAATACATGAACCGAGAACTACCGGATGTACAAGCTGGGTTTCGAAGAGGCAGAGGAACTAGAGATCAAATCGCCAACATTCGCTGGATCATGGAGAAAGCACGAGAGTTCCAGAAAAATATCTACTTCTGCTTCATTGACTATGCAAAAGCCTTTGATTGTGTGGATCACAACAAACTGTGGCAAATTCTTAAAGAGATGGGAGTACCAGACCACCTTACCTGTCTCCTGAGAAATCTGTATGCAGGCCAAGAAGCAACAGTTAGAACCAGTCACGGAACAACCGATTGGTTCAAAATAGGGAAAGGTGTACGACAAGGCTGTATACTGTCACCCTGCTTATTTAACCTATATGCAGAGTACATCATGAGAAATGCCAGGCTGGAAGAATCACAAGCCGGAATTAAGATTGCAGGGAGAATCATCAACAACCTCAGATATGCAGACGATACCACCCTAATGGCAGAAAGTGAAGAAGAACTAAAGAGCCTCTTGATGAGGGTGAAAGAGGAGAGTGCGAAAGCTGGTTTGAAACTCAACATTAAAAAAACTAAGATCATGGCATCTGGACCCATCAATTCCTGGCAAATAGAAGGGGTAGAAATGGAAGCAGTAACAGACTTCATTTATTTGGGCTCCAAGATCACCGCAGATGGAGACTGCAGCCATGAAATTAAAAGACGCTTGCTCCTTGGGAGGAAAGCTATGGCAAGCCTAGATAGCATATTAAAAAGCAGAGACGTCACCTTGCCGACAAAGATCCGCATAGTCAAAGCTATGGTTTTTCCAGTAGTAATGTATGGCTGTGAGAGCTGGACCATAAAGAAGGCGGAGCGCCGAAGAATTGATGCCTTTGAACTGTGGTGCTGGAGAAGACTCTTGAGAGTCCCCTGGACTGCTAGGAGGTCAAACCAGTCAATCTTAAAGGAAATCAACCATGATTGCTCATTGGAAGGATCGATAATGAAGCTCAAGCTCAGATACTTTGGTCACCTAATGCGAAGAGAGGACTCTTTGGAAAAGACCCTGATGCTGGGAAAGATTGAAGGCAAAAGGAGAAGAGGACGGCAGAGGATGAGATGGTTAGATAGCATCACTGAAGCAATGAGCATGAAACTGAGCAAACTCAGGGAGGCAGTGAAGGACCGGAAGGCCTGGCGCAGTATGGTTCATGGGGTCACGGAGAGTCGGACACGACTTAACGACTAAACAACAACAAAAAACCTTCTTGTTCTTTATAGTAAAATTATTTCTGTGGAAGAAATCACAAATTGCATGTAATGATCACACACACATGTATAGTTTGGATTTTCTACACAGAAGTAATGTGTTTGGTGGAGGAGATTTGTAATGATTGAAGCTGCCTGATGTTAGATAGCAACTCTCCTTGATGTAGTTAGTACCAGATCCACTAAATTACAGGTTTATTGTTAAATGTGAGCTCCCTCTTCTGGTTACATACCTGTAATTGCAGCAGAACATGGACTGCATCAATAGATATTTTTTTGAAATGCTTAATAAATATAAGCTAAAATAGTTAATAATTTGTAGAATATTGCTAGCTGATTTTGTATGAGTGACTTTGTTTTTCATAATTCAAAATAATTATATTTTACATGTTAATTATGGATGCTTATTAACCTTAACTCTTGTTTTTAATCAGTAGAACACTATTGATCATATCAATCAATCTATAGATTATATTTATTTAAATAGAATAAATTGATGATCTTTTATCAGATGACCAGTACTATCAATTCTGAGACCAAGTGAAAGTAGTTGACCAAAAAGAAGGGATGACAATCTAAAGGATAGGTACCATTTTTAAAATCCAAACAAACCAAGAGTTGTGGCAAAATACTTCCATAGGAGGAATGGAGCTGTATACAGAAGTTAGTAAAGAGTAATAAGAACAATCATTGGATATCTTAAAAGGAAACAGGAAAAGTGAGTCAACAGTATTGCAAACATTTACCTACTTACCTACAAGTAAATCCCTTTGAACTCTAAATGGGATTTTTCTGTACAGCTGCAAAGATTTACGCTGTTCAGGATAATAAGAGTATATTAATGTATGAATAATAACAGGAGGATTTAGGATAAAATTGTCTGCAGTTTTATTCCTGCACAGTATTTCCCTCACTCCGTTTGAACAGAGAAGCTTAGCATATTAGCAGCTCAGCTTGTATTATAGTACATTCGTTTATAGTAGATTAATGTTAAAGGTATCCCACCTTGGCTGGAAAAAAAGAGTTTTCAGTATTTCTTTGCTGCCATCTTGTGGTCCTCTGGATTTTCACAGCCAGATACTATATGATGGTTTTTTTTATATATAACTTAATGTACAGTACATGATATATATATATCTTTATTTTCCTAATGTTAGCTCTTTAATCTTGGGAACCCTGCCAAATTCATGATTTTCCTTCCTAGAATCCAAATGAAAAAGAAACAGATAATTAACTAGATAACATTAAATCAAGAGATAATGGATAAGAAGAGGAAAAACAAACCTATTCATTTTAGTAAGAGAGTTAACCCCAATGATGTCATTTTAGGTGAGCAAAGAGACATGCATGATACATTGTCAGCAGCACTGCTGTGTTTGCCTAATGATTATTTATTTAGCATTATTGTGTACTAGGTACCATCTACAGTTTTATAAGCAAATAAAGTGGGGATAGGTTATAGTACCAACAGTTTGAAATGAGAAAGGACTTGGGATAAGGTTAGAATCAAGATATGAAAATGGACTTGATGGAAGAGATGGGGGTATCATGTCACATAGAAGCTCACAGAAGGGATCTTCTCAGTGGGCAGCAGGAGTTGTTTTGAGAAGCTGGGGATCCTCAGGTTGAGCTGAAGGAAGATATAGCCTCTAGATATCAATTCTGACATTCTTCCACTAATCCTTCATGACTATACTGTTCCCAACCTTAGGTGAAAAAGATGTGATTATTTTGGGTGACTTTAGCCAGTCCCCAGATAATAGCGACCACGACTTGTTACGAAAGGAAAAGTTCCACCCTCTGGTTCCTGCAAGTACATTTACAAACATCAGCACAAAGAATCCTCAAGGTTCCAAGTCCCTGGACAACATCTGGATCAGTCGTGGCTTGAAAAAGATTTTCACTGGTAAGATTCCATTTTGGGAGGAGATGAATATTGAGAACACTGCATTTCAATTATTGTACATCTTATTAAGACAGTGACTACTTCAAATATAAGCATAGCAATGATTATTTTGCAGTATGTCTGTTGCTGGCACCCTCTATTCACCTTCTACAATATAACCAAATACTTTGCTGGCTGGGGAGGTTGGGAGTTGTTTCTAACACTCATGAAGGGTACCAACTTGGTAAAGGCTGCTATATATGGGTGCTTTACATCAGAGTGGCCAACGTTTTGACGACTAGGGGCTGTATTTAACATTTATGGGAAAATCAGGGGCTGCAGTAGGTGAGGCAATGCTGCAAGTGGAGAGATCATCTATTCCTTTGGTTTGGAGGCTGCGGGTTGAATGTATTTGCTTTATGTTATTTACATTCAACTTATTAAAAGGTTTACACAACAGATTTGCGGTATATCTTACCACAGGGTAGCAGGAAATTGTGCTGGTTCTTGGCAGTTGTGATCAGAAAGAGCAGAGGGGGATAATGGGTTTGGGGGCCTTCTCTGCCCTTCTGGAGACTAAGCTGCCCCACCTCTGCTTTGCAGGGTAGCCAAGTTGAATGTGTTTGTTTCCAAATGTGTGACATAAATTTGTTGCAGTAAATATATGAAGATACATACTCCTTCAACTCTATTTTGGGTATACAGCTGACCACAAGGCATGTCTGCCAGATAATGTTCAGTGTGCAGTGTTCCTTATTATGTTACAGGTCAAGTTTCTTCAGTAATTTTTTTCACTCCTGTGTAAACTAGAAGTTAATTTTTAATAACCTAGAAATATACTAATTATTCAGGAGAAGGATTCAGTAACTATGTATAAGCTCCCACATTTAATTTCATTTTCTGTTCTTTGTGCTATGATTTTCTTTTAAAAACTTGAATTAAACACCAGCCTCCCCTGCAAATAGGTCTGCATTCACTTAGTTCCTTGGTGCTGTAATGTTTGATGCACTGTCCCCAACAAAATGCACACCAGTTAACCTTTAAAAGTGAGATCCTTTCCTCCATGTCATTGTTGGGGTTTCTTTTGTCTTCCCAAATATTGATACTCACCTTTTTCCCCTGCACAATTTTGTTTCCACAGGTCATTGGGCAGTTGTAAGAGAAGGTCTTACAAACCCCTGGATCCCTGATAACTGGTCATGGGGTGGCGTAGCATCAAGTCACTGTCCAGTTTTAGCTGAATTTTACACTGAGAGGGACTGGAATAGAAAGGATCTAACTCGAAATGGAAGTGGAGTGATGGTGGAATGCACTGACTTGAATTCTAAACATGAGCGGTGATGAAAGACTTTGCAAGCTTCTTTTTCCTTTCCCAGAAAAGATGGTTAGAAGATTCCTTCGCTCAAGGCCTGACAGTGAACAAGAACGGCTGTGTATTTTCCTCAATTAAAAATGAATAAGCTTCTGCTTTTAACATCTCCCTTTCCCATTCCCACTTTTGTCCCCTTGGTGGGTGTTTTAGGATATCCCATTGCCACTGAGTGGATTGTGACTTATGGAGACACGGAGGGGGCTTCTGTGGCTGGATATCTGGATAACTGCAAATAAAATGCACTTTTTAATATTGTTTGTTCACAATCTCCCTCTTTCTACTTCTAATAAAATGCTACAATTGAAGATAATAGTTCATGAAAGAGCAGACTCAACAACTAATTTTTAATGCATTGTCACATGCTTGAGGTACTTCAGCAATGGAAACTAATCCCTGAGTGCTGTTACATATAACACCCACCTTATATTTTACTACAGCTAGTAGTCTTGACATTGGGATATAATGAGTTATGAGTTGAATCATTTGAAAAAAGAAAACACCAAAGTCTATTGAAAAGGTGATAACTCTGTCAGCCTTACCTGGTGCCTTCTAGATTGCTTAATTTTAAAAAATAATTTAAAAAATAATTAATAATTAAAACTCCCTAAATTTCAGCTAGCATGACCATTAGCAATTATTCCTAAAATTTATCAAATGAAATCTAAACAGTGCTTAGCCAGTTTTGTACATAAGGATGCCTGATTACACTTTCTTCTTTGAATGGAACTGTAAGAATAAGGAATCAATAAACTTCTTTAGTCAGGGTTGAATATATTGATATCAATTGGATAAACTTGTCATGATTGGATTTACTTGTCATGATTAATTTCAAAATACCTATTTAAGCCTGGACTTAACCCTGTAGATTTTACTTTTCAGAGGCTTATGCCATATATAATGTTTTGTGTATCATTAAACTGATTAGAACAATAAATTTTTAAAGAAATTTATAGGAGCATACTCATGAGAACTGCAGAATTCTTTCCACTGAATAGTAAGGTTAAAATACCCAATATGGATGGGGTCCAGTGTATCTTAAAGAGGACCTTCACTCCTATGAACTCCTAGGGTTTCCTAGGGTGTAGAAGCTCTGGATCATTTTTTCTTGTGCAGCATATTCCACTAATGGGAATTAATTTCAAAGTCTTCTCTGTCATGACCTCAGTGCTCTACAATAGGTCCAACCCTCAAAAAACAAAAAAACTCTGTGTGATAGCTTGAACAAATTAAATTACGTGAACGAGACAAGGAGGTTGAAATCAGTTATCAGGAAGTTACCTTGAAATGACCCCACTGTTAATTTTTAAGTTATTATCCTCTATAAAGAAAAATAATCTATTGCTTCTTTCATCAGATTGTGAACCCTTAGCCTGGAAGGAAAACTTTCCATGACTAACAAAGGGTGGGGAGAGAAATGATAAACAATCTTTTAAGTTTGTTTCATGTTTACTCCACTTTTATCAGGAAATGCATTATCTAGCAGATAACCATAAAGCAGTAGCTAAACACTGACTCAACTAGCTTTCAAAAGGACATTATCAAGACAATTAAGACTAAACTGGCTTAAATCTATAATGTTCAGCTTAACTATTTGGAATTTATGGACATCATCTGCTTTTGTAAACAAATCTAGTTGGAAGAAAGTCATGATTGAATGAACTCACACCTCCCTCATTTATATTATGTGTGGATTTTTTTTTACTAATGAACACAATGCAGTTTCATGAACTAGCCCACATTTCCCGTTTTTGAGATGAATCTGCCACCATCCATTTGCTCTTAAAAAAAATAATTCAGTAATGCTACTGCAAACACTAAGCTGAACTGTTACAAGACCTTTACTGCAGCTCCCTTTGGGAATATAATATCTGTTTAGCATTAACTGGGTATCAATCCAGGAAAGGATTACCTGAGTGTGCTACTGTTTCTCAAAATTGAATGGCAGGGATGTATTCCAAACAGGAAACTGATGCCTGTTCTGTAAAAAATTGGCCATAAGCCTCGGTTTGCCCTGCAAATATACTAAATCATCCTGTGTCTCTTCTCGTTTGTATTCACATTTGTTTCTCCTACATCCAGTTTTCTGTATTTGAGAAGTTGTAATATTACATTTGTGACAATATTTGCAGGTAACTAGTCAATTGTCTATCACAGTATCTTTTATAGACCCAAAAAACTTTGGAGCCTTTGGTACTCTCTGAGCTTGGTTGTTTGCTTGCAGACTTTTCATTACCCAACTAGGTAACATCATCAGTGTGTTACCTAGTTGGGTAATGAAACATCTGCAAGGAAACAACCAAGCTCAGAGTACCATGGACTTCACAGTACAACCCTGAGCTACAGATAATCTCTTTTATTGGACTCAAATAACTACTCATTCAGAAGTCAAGCAAAATGTGATGGTATTGATATAGAGTGAAAAAAATGAGAGATCAGTGAGTAAAAAGGGTGTGGATAATTGTCAGGATGCCATTTCAGTAAAGAAGAATGAATAATACAGCAAAGTTCAAGGCTACAGTATGAAAAAAAATTGTTTGGATTTGAGTCTGAAGCTTGACTTCACAAAAATTTCTCCAAAGGAGGGGATTTTTGAGCTCGAGATCTGAATTGGGCTGCTGTTCTACCCAAATCTATTTAAAGGGTTCTCGGCGACAAACATAAAGTGTTGGAGAATATCGCAGTCCAGTTTCTTACTACTGCCTTTGATGAACTTGGGCTCAGGAGGGAATAATTAGAGTTATACTCAGGATTCTGTTGATTCAACCTCTGCCTTTCTTGGAAGTATCTCCAGGTTCTGTACAGGAAAAACCATTATCTTAATCAGTTATTTTTTGCTGGAATTTGTACTACCTGTACATGTATATGTTGTAATCCAAAATATCTGAAGGAAAACAGATAGGGGAGGATTGCTTTGTTAAAATACCGCCCAGCAGTCAAATACAGTTAGTTTACTTGTTCCCGAGACTTATTTACATGTCTCAAGCATCAGGATAAGAGTAATGGAGTAACATCTTAAAAACATACTATTAGTCAAACATATGGATTATGTTTGAATCATTATATATGAAACATATAACGTTTCATAATCACTGATCTAGTAATATAAGGCTACTCCTTACACTTAGATAAAGGGGCAGAATTGTATTTGTTCAAATAAATTTATCTAGCAATAACTTCTTTTAAGTGATACATAACCATAATGAGACAGTCTGGTGAGAGCCATTCTTATCCTTTATTTTACCACTTCATTACAACAGCTAAAGAACAAGTTTGGCACAATTTTAAAAATCCAGAAAAACTTTACAAATCTACCATTACAAATCCAAAACATTTTATATAAAGAGAGAGAGAAAAAAACAAGTATTAAAAGCAATTGATGGGGTGGTCTTTCTGATGGAGAAATGAGCTGACTATCAAATTACTGTACTACGTATTCTAAACTAGAATAACAGTTAAATTGCACCAGATTTTTTTTTAAAGACCCACTGTGGATAGAAAATGACTTTGCATGTTCATATATCATTCATATATCACAATTTTTGCACATTCCTGTGAGAACGATATCTGGCAGGGCAGAATGACAAATCCATTACTAATGATAACATGAATGTGGTAATGTAATATGTAAAATTAGACCATACGTGAAGTCTATAACCTGAATGTTTAAATCCACACTTCAAGCGTGTAGGAAAATACTGCTTTCAATATCTAACAATTAGATGTAAGGTAGGACATGGAATTACCAGGCTGGCCAATAAAATTATCACTGCTGCTAAATCCTTCTGCTTGAGAAAAGTGAGTATAGATAAACATTATTTTTGTTAAAGCACCAAATTCTATGAACGTTAATGTGAATCCATTGTTTCCATAGCTACATCCTAAGACTGGATTTAGATTTTACCTGAGAGATATGTAAAATATCAGGCCAGTATTGTCTCCCCCCTTCCCCCTGTCTGTTTCTTGACAAGAACTATGGGGCAATTCCACCAAAACCTATTCCTTCCACTCCCGGGCTCAGTCATCTTTCTCTATGGAGACCTGCTACCATATTTTCCCAAATACTCTGAATTATTTTTTTCCTAGGCCTATATTTATGGCACTCCAATTGCAATAGGTTGAAGGGGATAGGATTGGGACAGGTAAGGAACAAAGGCAGGAACATACTGACCCTTAACTGTATTAACATGTTGTACTAAGACAATCTGAATGATAGCATGCAGTTACAATAGGTCTGTAATGTAAGGCACAGTTGCAATGCATTGCCTGTGCTACAAAAAAAGTAAATACTGAAGAAGCACATACAGTGCTTATTTAGACTTTATTTGGATTATTTCTGTGCAGTTTAGGCTGCTGTTAAAGTATTATGATGAACCATCAGTTTAACTGAGTTTGGTCTAAACAGCCAACATCAGAGATCTCCAAAATCAACAGGAGTCTCTTCATTGAATTCACTCACAGCAGAAATGGATCCAGTTTATATAACATAAACAATACAGTAATAACAATTGAAGCTATGGTATGCGTATTCTTGGCCTCTGTTTGTAAATCTGTACTTTGACTATCATTGTATTGCAGAATACTGTTTTTCCAATTCTACTGTGATGGATTATTAATTTTTTCCTGTCTTCTTGCTCAATGAGGTTTTCATTCAAAATACGCCATTTGGCATCAAATTAAATAATACCAAGAATTGTGGAAGGATTTGGAAAATCCACTCTAAAATGTGTATGGAGCTCTGCATCCCACCACATTGTGCTAGCATCAACATCTTAAAAAGAGAAAAAAAATTCTGGTGGGCTAGCATGAACCTTTCAGATAGGCTTCAGTGTCTCTGCAGCCATGTATAAACAAGTGGGAGTCCTTTGTTGAGGTATGCAAACCCATTTGCACCCAACAAAATATCTGACAGCACCATATTGTGGAGAGTTGTTATACCTACATCAGTAACACACAGAGAGAAAGTTGTTTACATATCACAATCTTTCACTGCAGCTCTGCAATAGATGTAAAAAAATAGAATTCCAAGTTTTATTTCTTTCCAGTTTCCTTTTGTAATTCTATTTATGCGTGATCAAAAATAAAATAAAGAGGAAAAGAATGTCATTTCCTTAAATTAGATTTCCTGAAATATGAAAATATGAAGACAAGTCAGTGGAATGCACTTATGAAATTATCTAATGAACATGAGGGGAGATCAATTTCCTTCCCTGCCCTTTCACATAACTTCCATTACTGAATTACAATGAGACAAACTGACATTAAATGGATTACACACTGTAAATGCCCTGTTTAGTTTCTATCAAGAGTATAATCTTCACACCACATAATTCTGGAAAAATCCACAAGACTACCGACTATATTTATAGTCATATGAGATGTAGCCAGGTTTCCAGTAGCTTGCAAGCATTCAGTAGTATCCCTGCAGTTCCAATAGTAACAGCAGAGATTGGAAGTGTGGTGATAGCAAACCACACTGTAGGGCATTGATCCCTTTGATATAGTAAAAGTCAGTGGGCTAAAGAAATCAAAGCAGCTAAGCCCCAAAATATTAAATATTATGCTCTAGAGAGACAATTCAAAAGCCAGCACAATCTGAAAAGCTACTATAGACAAATCTACACAATAATTTCTTAAAAGATATGTCTATGTTCCAGCTATAATTTAATCTGGTCAGTTTACATATTTTTTCATATACTTCAAAAGGGCAGAGTGGATTTTTTTTCTTTCTTTGGAAGGCAATGAACTCCAGAATTGTAGCCAGAGTTTTTCAGTCTTAAAAAACAGAGAAGCAGGTCCAAAAATATGGGTTTTGCCAGACATCAAAAATAAGTTTAGTTAATCCACTTCTGTGAGTTAGGTCACTCTACATTTCAGCTCTGATATACGTAAAACATAAAGATGGGCTGGCTTAGGGCATAAGAGCTTGGAGTTCAGTGTCGGATATCTCATTGACTTCCATAATCTTTTCTAGATGTTCCATGTACCGAGAATAGTCTTGCAAAAAATGTGGCACCCTCATGTTTTCAGTCATTCCTAAATCCTTCAGGCGATCCACATCCTCATATGAAACCTAGATATCAGGGGGGAAAAATAATTCCAGGCTAACCTCATTTCAAAGCATCTAATTTCTCTAAACATGCTTTTACCTTTAGCTGTAGCTTCAGCATGAAACCAAAATTGGAAGCAAACCTCCTTAACAAAAATAAAGTGCAATACAGAAGAAACCAATAGGTGGCAGCACCTGGCCAACCTTGTTTGATCTTGGAAGCTAAGTGGCACTGGACCTCATTAGTACTTAAAAGGGAGACTACCATAGAACAGCAGAGGTGTAAGTAGACTAGAAAGTTGAAAACTATCCCCAAAGAAGGCAGTAGTGAATCACTTCTATAATACTGTCAAAAAAGTGCATATATATGTCCAGGAAGTCACTGGGAAAGAAGTTCAACTCAAAGGAGACTTTATTTTAATCCCAATTTAAGATGGTCACAATGGAATGGAATGCTGTCCTCTTTCAGGGGAAACTAAAACTATCCAAGATTTTTTTCAGTAGACATAAAAGTCATTTCAGGAGGTTACAAAACATTGCTATGCCAGTATTATGAAAAGCAAATTTACCCACATCACAGCTATTTGTGGAGCAGGTAAAATCAAGACTCCAGAAGCAGGCACTTTATAAAGACAACTTCCTCTTCTTCCAAAAATCAAAGTCCTTGGACCAGCAGACTTCTTCTGGACTTAGACCTTGGAGGAAGAGAAGGATATTTCTCTCTATTCTTTTTTGTCTCAGTAGTATTTACAAGTTGTCCCTTCTAGCTCCTCAAACAATTCTAGCCTAAGGAAGGATTTAAGAAGGAAATAGAAGGTATCCCATTTTGTATTCTCCTGAAATAAAGCAGGATGGTTTCATATAAAGTAATTTTATCTTTTCAGTGATTTTAGGGACTATAACCATGGAGTAATCCAGGGATATCACAAACAGCTGGAAAAGGTTCAGGACACCTGACAGTATTAACACAAACATCACTATTAACTTAAACCAAGAAGGCACTTCTCAGAAGAACAATAGAAACGAGTATTATCTGTAAAAGCTTTACTAAAAAGCCTGGGAGCTGCATAAAAGCAAGAAGAGTGCGTGGGCATGAAATTAGTAAATGTACTAACTGAATATTTGCCATTTGTCTACAGGGGTATTTAAACCTTAAACTTCTTCAGTTGACAGACATAATGAGTCATTAGACTTCTTCAGTTGAGCCATGAACAATTTCAACATCTCCCAATTCCTGAAACCAAAATATCATCTATAATATTTTCAACATGTTCACTAATCTCCTAACTATTCGATACCTGTTGCTGCCATTTGCATGTCAGTTGCCTCCAGTCTTATATAGTATATTTGTACTGGAAACAGACCCATTTAGGTTGATGTTTTCTCATCCAGTCATTTACTCACCTTTCCTAGGGCTGTCAATAAGTAGAAATCAATAGAGTGTCGGTATCTCAGAATTCGTAGGATGCCATCCAAGTAGACCTGATCTTTACTAAAGCACCCTAAAAGAATCAGAAATCATGGTGGAGGCTCTAACTTTTAAAAATGCAGAATGTTTACTACTTTATGGCAATATAAAAAAAAGATCATTTATCTTTGAATTTATAATTGTAGAAGAAAAATAAAATAAGAATGTCACACTTACTTACTTGGGAATAAATCCCTTTGAAGTAGCTGGATTTATAGCTACAATACAAAGGATTGTGCTGTAAGATTGCAACCCCAAACATACTTACCCAAGATTAAGTCTGATTGAACTTAGTGACTAAACATGTATAGAATCCAGATGCATATTAAAAGATTAATATTTAAATCCATACCCTACCTAAGAGATTTAGTTATAACCCAAGTAAACCATACAAAAGGAACTAAGATTAAAATTTAACTCCTAAAACCTGCTGCTGTAAGATGAATCAACCATTACAGTATGATAAGGAATAAGAGTTTGCAGTAGGAGATCTTGTGATTATTCACTTACATAGAGGTTTACAACTAGGATGCTAATACTCTGAAATCCAAGCATTTCATCATAAATGAGATTTATCAATGAGGGGAGAATTCCCTTTACTGACATCTGGGACAACATTACAATCATACTGTAGAAAAAAGTCATCTATGACTGTGAAAATCAAAAATTTCCACAGAATTCTCTTCACATGGTCATTGGAAAACTTTATTCTGAATAACTGCAACTACATCTTGTACTGCCTTGTCCCCCAGAAAGATGCCTTCTCTTCTGACTTTTATTGGCAAAGGATGCTTTCTGTATTAAGAGGAATATTTCTCTCTTGCTGGCATACCCCTTAAGTCTGCTTCAAAGAAAACCTGTAAGTGGAAGACAAAGAAAGCTTACCTGGTTTTGAAGTATCGGTCCAGCCCCTCTTGGCTCGAACACAATAATCCCACCTAGTACTGGGGTCCATGACAAATCTCCCAATGTCCTGAAAGAGCTCTGTGAAGGACATTTGGCTGGCTTGGTAGACGGTGTAATACAGAAGGGCAGCCCGCCACAGGAAAGGATCTTTTCGAAACAAAACACTGTGAATACTGGCCAGGCCTTCCTCGGTGGGGTTGATGGGCTTTAACCCATGCTTTCGGCGCCCGCTCCAGTTGTTCCATAATTGGCTGTTGTTGTTAATGCCCCTAAGATAATGAGTTCCTGTAAGAATGTACCAACATACATATAGGCAATGTCAGAATGATTACTACAAACCAGGGCAGAAGTGAATCACACTCTCTGCCTTTCTCTTGGTTATCTGTCACTCTTAGCCCATTTTTCTGGCCACAAGAATAACTTCCTACTTTCTGGTGCAGTTGTTCCCTTCTTTGAAAGGAGACTACCATTACCTGTTTTGAGAGGGGAGCTTGTCTCCTTCCTGAGCAAAACAGAAAATCTTTAAGGCTTTTACTTCAGATTTGGGATTACAATGAACAACTAGATGGTCAAAGATACCATAATATTGACTTAAAAAGGTAAGGCAAACATGATTTTATAGAACAAAGCAAACAGACTTAACAAAAGGAAAAAAGAATCTTAATACCACTGCCTTCATATGTACTCTTCACTGAAATTATTACAGATGGTCCTTGATTAACAACCCCTCGTTTAGCAACGTTCAAACTTGCAATGGTGCTGAATGAGTGGTGCTTACAACCAGTCCTCAGAGTTCCAGCCCCCACAGTGTCCCCATGGTCATGTGATCACAATCCAGGTGCTTGGCGCCTGGCTCATGATTATGATGTCGCAGCATCCCAGTCATATGGTTTCCATTTGCGACCTTCTTTCCCAGCTTCTGTCAAGCAAAGTCAATGGGGAAGCTGGGAGGAGTTTGCAAATGGCAACCATGTGACATCCTCGCTTAACAACCTGCAGTGATTCACTTAACAACAGCAACTGAGACTGCTGGAATTGCCATTGCTAAGCGGCGCAACCAACTGGCATAATAAACTAAGGATTACCCATACTATGCTTCACTGGTGGATTAAAAATCTCTCTAATCCAGAGCTGTGCATGTGTCAAGAGTTATTCATTCACAAGAAGCACTTCATACTTTGTGTGAATGCAGCACCTTTCTGTTCACCACTAAAATAAGCCTGATTATTTTCAGGCTTCTGTGTGAGCCTGAAAAAAAAGTTCTGCTACTGTTACTTAAGGAATCCACCCATTAAAATTTAGGCAACTCTTAAAGCAGTGCTATCTTCTTTAAAGGGGCAGGCAGAAACCTGAAAAAGCTCAGGCTATTTTAGTGATGAACAGAGAAGTGCTGCACTCAGATGAGGTCCAAAACAATTCTTCAGAATCCTTTTTACATGAATTCTACTTTGTCTCCTGCTCCATCAACTATAGGCTATTGCAACTGCACAGCTGCTTTTGCTTCCTGCCAAGGAGACAGAATTCTTCAATGGCCATCAGCCACTAAAGAAACTTTTGAGGATAGTAAGCAGCTATAGAATTTTGACTCTGGGCCAAATGCACCAAGCAGTTTGCCTCTGAAATGCCAGCTTATTTTAGCAAGAATAGTGGGCTGTTATATTTAGTGGGTTACAACCAGTATTTAAAAACGGTATTGACACTTTGCAAAAGCTGGTTGCCAGTCCATGTTTGCAGAAGCAATCCAAATGGTGGGATACATGAAGTAGCATACAGTATTTGTGTTTGCATATGCACAGATATACAGACAAGCGAGGACATGTGCTTAATTTTCCCTATGTCTGCTAATTCCCTCTGCAGTCCTCCTTAGCCATTTTCTCATAGCTGGAGCACTTTGGGTTGGGGAAAATTCAAGCACGAGAATTATTGTGTACCTATTTCATGCCTGAGCATCCCTTCTAGCCAATGTTCCCTTGCAGTGGAAATATTGATGGTAAGAGTTGGACGGCCATTCACCACAGTCATCGAGGCCCGAGAAAGCAAGTCTTCCGAAAGGTGAACCACAATCTGAGGAAGAAAGACAAACAAACCATAGAAGATAAAAGTATCCCGGTTGTTCTCATATTTTTCATTTAATATAGTACGTACTCCTTTTCCATAAAAATTATTCCTATGTCATTCACTTTTGGTGGTAGGTAATAGTTCAATTTTTCTTTTGTTTGGCAATTTATATTGGGTATTTCCTTCAAAAACTCAAGGCAGCCTACATAGCGTTTTCTCCTCCATTTCTTTCTTTCATCCAATCCCTATGAAACACAGGAATTGATCTACAGTGGATGCATTCACACAGCATTTCATTTGTTTATTCTAAAAAATAATTGGTAGCACCAGATCATGTGGTTATCACTCTTTAGAGCCAGCTGGTCACCTGCTAGTAATGCATGTATGTCACCTGATAGGCTAGAATGAGACTAGAATTAGGAATGCTGGTTATAAACTCTGATTCTCTACTTCAAAGGAATGTTTCAAAGGTGACCCAACCTCGCCGAGGCAGCCTTCTTTCGCCATATACTTTCGGACATGATTCCAGATGCGACTCCTGGGCAGCAGGCTTCCTCCAGTAGACTGCTCAAAATTTTCATAGCTTCCATATTTTTGCAAAGTGAGTTCCATAATTCTGATGGCCTGCGACAAAAGTATAGCAGACATAAATGTTAAATAAGCTAGATGTTCTAATGGGAGGTCAAGGTGACTATGTTTGCTCTTGGCCTGGGAATTACTTGTGTCACAAAAGCAGGTTGCCTATATAAAGGCTTCTTCTGTGATGAACAGAACAGACACTTTTAAGTTCTACCTTAAGAGTAAATCTATGATTTTTTTTTTCTTGTCTTAACAAGACAAAGAGCAGTCCTCTCTTACTAAAGGGAATGCAGCTGTCTTTGTGTGGTATGACAAATGACATACTGTATATCAGAAGTTCCGTATTCACATTATATACCAGCACTGTGAGGAGTTTCTCTCACACCTACAAATGTTGACATGCAAACCTATGAAATGTTTGGTACTAAAAGAAAAATACATTTCCTGCTCTGAAGGAAGTGCCATTTCATTTTGTAACAAATGACCTCCATAATTCAGAATGGTAATTCTCCAGTTTCCAAAGCAAACTCCTAGAATATTGATATCCATTTATAATGCTCATTACATACATATATGATTTCTATTGAACAATCATTTCATTTAAGCAGACTGTTCCCTTTAATATTTTATCTTATCTTCTGATCTAATCCTGCATTGTGTACCTTGTTTCTTCAGAGGGATCAAAGGACAAGAGGGTACCATGAGGTAGAAAACAAGAAAAAATAGATTTTCTAAATGATCAGTATTGGTAACCTAATATATTTTGCTTTCTAATGAAATTAAGTTGTAACATTAAACTAGATTTCAAAGGCATAAATGTTTGTTTAAACCTGACCTATTCCAACCATGTATCTAGGGTTGGAAGGCTTGATTATAAAGCAAAAGTGATGCATATAAAGAAGGAGCTAAACTGTCGAAGGTGCTGGCGAAACATTAGGAAACAAAACTTCAAGAACACGGCCACACAGCCCGGAAGACCCACACCAGCCATCGAGGAGCTAAACTCTTCCCCACTTTAACACACTGCTAAGCCCCTTGGTTTGCCTTTCCAAGATGAGAATTATTTTCCTTTCAAAATCCAAGAGGTGAAAAAAGGGTCAAAGGCTAGGTAATCTACTCAGTGCATTAAATCTAGAGTTTTATCATCCCCAAGAGATGGTCGATTAGGCCCTGCTTGTGAAGGCACAAAAAAAAGTAGGGGAAACTATTTTTTTCATTTTAAAATGGATTAAAAAATGGATAAGCTCTTTCTCGCTCTTGCTCAGGTTTTTTGTTAACTTTCCTGTACAGATCTCAGCCTTCTGTAACTTGATATAGCTGACATATTTTGTCATATCTTTATTCAGGGGTATACTGAGGACGTGCCAAAAAAGTCAAGATGGTGGCCATGATGGTGTGATTGTGTAATGCATGTGTGCGCTGCACTGCTGACCCCACCTCAGCCCTGTACCTGAGTCTGAGACATCTTCACTTTCTCCCATAGATGCCTAAGCAAAAGGTATGGGTGTCTGCGAGGTTACATCAAACATCATGACATAAATTATTAATTATTCTATTCGCATAATGATGCACATGTTATTGTTCTGATGTCACCATTGCTTGTTACAGAGGCCACTGTCAGCAGAGGCCCTGCTTAAGACTTCCACTTTCTAAAATGGAAAGGAAGGCCACAAGAGTTCTCTCTGTTGTGGCATCCTGCTTTTCAAATGTTCTTCCCTAGTCAGATCATCCCCTTTTTAGGCTAACAGACCTAACCAAAGAGTAGGAGGTAAGGGGAAAGCAGAAAAATTGAATAAGAAAGAATGATGCATGAGAAATAGGTATAGCAAAAGTATCTTTACCTGCTTAAGGAATAAGTTGGATGCTTGGCTGTGCTTTTCAAGTACACTGGGTAGGGCAGAACTTGCATATTCAAACTGTGGGTTACAGGTAAAATCTGATTTGAAGAACTTTATCTTCTCCTTCTCCACATTGGAAGGCTTGATGGCAGTGAGGATACAGAACTTTCGACCAGCGGCATCTCCTTCTTTTAAGCAGCTTTTAGATGCTTGCAATGGTTTGGGCTTTCCTAGGCTGAAGGAAAAATGCCTTTTTGATTTGTTCTTGGACGGAGTTGACAATCCAATGCTGCTGCCTGTCACTGAAATACTGTGGGCTAACTTAATCCCATTATGGAGCGAGCTGGAGATAAAGAAGGAGGGCTGCCTTTTGAAACAGTACCACCCATTTGGGGGGATGAGCAGCGGTGACTTAACCTTGTGGCGTTCACTGCTGCGTAAGCCATGAGTGGGTTTGATGGACTTCCGAAGTCTTCTGTGGTGGGCTGATGAATGTTTTTGGTGTTTTTTTTCCTCTTTGCTCTGCAGCAAAACATTGTAGCTGCTCGTCCCTGTGGTGAAGTTATCCTTAAGGATGCAGGACTTAATGCTTCTGGTTTCATTCTTACAAAGGAATTTCTGTTCTTCAGGCTTCAGGATGGACTTCTTGGAGAGCTCTTGCTCTGGCCAGTGAAGCTTTTCTAAATTAAAAAAATAGAAAACCTAATTCAATCCATAAAGGCTTTTCTAGATTTTAACATGTAATGTGAATGCAGGCATAGAAATAATACAAAAGGGTTTTTAATACTAAAATGTACACATCTCTAAGAAATTTGGGCTATGGCACTTCCACGTACAATTATTAAAGTTAGTGCAGCAAAACAGTACACCAGCCTCAATTTGCTTCTTGTAAAATTTGCCTACTATCTTTTAAAAATACAGAACTGGAAGCCTTTTGGATTTTCCTCATTATGTTAACACACTTAATTTGTCATAAACATTCCTGTGTAAGAGCATGAATCTGTGAAACAGGAAAATTGCCCTACTTTACTATAAGAACAACCAAAACACATTTACTGTGAAATAAATCCCAGTAAATCCACTGCTGCTTACTAAGTAAGTATGCTTAGAATCACAAATAAATACTTACTTGGAAGAGAGATCCATGAAACACAATGGAACTTCTTATAAAATTAGATGAAGAATTAGTGCAATGGGTGGCTAATTTACACAATCTCTTGCATTCCCCTTCTTGATGCATCTACACTGATATTTTCCAATCTCTAGGCCACACCATCTTGTTCTTCCATATTTGTTAACATAAAGCTGTAGCACTTCAGCTGTCTCTTTTCCTGCAGCTTTACATATTTATTTCATCTGTACCCTGTTCTTTCCTATTGGACAGCTGATCAATTGCCAATTATGCCTCTCTTTTTGTGGAGTTGATTCATGGATAAATTATCTCTGCAAATTTTTAAAATTCTATAATCATGTTTATAAAGGGTTTCAGTAGAGTCTCTCCATCTTCCTTTAACCTTACATGACTCTGTTAAATCTTTTCCATGACTACTCTTAAGTATTCCTGCCTCAGCAGTAATTGTCCTGTTTTTCTCTGATATTCTTAAAAATAACTCATTTTCTTGTTATAGTTCTCTATTAGTTGACATTCTTGATTGAGATCTTTCCTTGTCCTTTCTTGATGGATGTTGGAAAACAGTATTTTGTCTCCATACATCTTTGTTGCCCAAGGTTTTCATCTTTCTTTGGCTATCGACAGGTTCTTCTGAAAGCCACTTGGAGCTTTTTCTCTTTCAAATTCGGGAAATGTTTTTGGCTTTGGTTTTCTTAATGTCTTCTTGCTCTTTCCACAGCTCTTCAGGTTCTCTTCTACATATATTAAATACATTTAATTTGTTCCTTATATTGATCTTACATTCTGACAATGTCCTGTAGGTCAAATCATACCAACATACTTGCTGCCTTCAATTTTCTAAGTTTAATGCATATACTTAACACCAATAATCTATGGTCTACTCCACAATCTGCAGCTGGAAGGGACCAGCTGGGTGCACTTTTCCATATTCTGCTTCTTAATGTGTAGTCTATTTGATTCAGATGTTGTCCATCCAGTGATAACCAAGTACTGAGTCTATGATTATGTTACCTGAAGTAGGTATTAGCAATGAACAAAAAAGTTTCTTTACCAAAGTTTATTAACCTACCCCCTGCATTATTGTGTTTACTCAATCACAATAATTCCAAGTTCCTCCATTTTTCGAACTTTTGCATTCCAATCACCCATTAGTTGTACTACATCCATACTAGATGTTGCATTTAGCATCTCATTCAATTTAACTTACCATACCATTCCTCAGCATTCTACCACTGCATCCACAGTAAGTGAATATCTAACATCGATGCTCCCTAAATATCCATTAATTCTAATAGAAATGATTGACAGAGTTACAGCCAGCCACACACTTAATTATGTCTTTTTTAGTATCATTGCAACTCCATTCCCTTTTACAGTCTTATGCCCTGAATAATATATCATTTAATCACCTCAGTTAAAGTAGTGTATTTCAGTCCAAGCATATGCACTAATTTCCTAAAAGCATACAATTTATACTTCATTTCAACTTTGACAATTTCCTGCTTTACTTGGTTCGTGATTACCACCTGATGTGGTAGAAAAACTGGGTAGATTCAGTGATCCTGAGAACACACTGATGGGAATATGAACTCTTGGTAAGATCACTTTCCTGGTGAGACCAAAAGGGAAGGAATGAAGCTAAGAGCAGTTCATAATAAGAGTGAGGACAATCTACAGGCCAGTCCATCTAGAACTGTAAAAATATAATCTGAAAGAAGGCAATGTACAGTATTGTGTTTTGTAGCCAAGAAATATGTTTGGACAGATGGGTACCAGATGATGAGATCCCTCTCCTCAGGAGGCCTTCTTGTCATTACCAAGCCTTCTTCTACTTATTAGAGATGACAATGTGGCCAGACCAAAGCCACAAGGAAGTCTGTTCCATGATAGTGCTAGTCTTCCTTGTTTTACAAGGACATGTTCAACTGGAACATTTGCAATATTACAGAACTTAAGATATGTAAGTTCTGTAATATTATACATATATACATACATATATACATAGAGAGAGAGAGAGGTGTACACACACGCACACACAATGTTTACAAGTTCTTGCAATACATGCAACCTGTTCAAAGAGGCTTCTTAAAGGCAGAGTAATTTAGTACAGGAATGAACCAAAAACCCGATGAAACTTCATCTCCTGAAATCCTATCCTGCTCAGAGAAAGTTATTCTACCTTCTATACACAAGAGAAAATGAAGCAATCTGGCAGCAAAGGAAACATCTTCCTCTGGACACAGAAGGGGGTGGATCTGGCTTAGAGTTACAAGAGCTGCGTTGCAAACATCCAGAAGAGCATTAGATGACAGCAAACAGATACACAGTACTCCAACTCTTTGATGGTATCTAGTAGTCTAGATGTTTGCAGCTCAGAACTGGTAGTCCTAACATGGTTGCAAACAAAGACAGTCTCTTTCCTCTTACAGCATGGCTATTCATTTACCTGTTTGTCAGTGCGTATGAAGGAAAAGAAATGATCTATCCACACCTCTTTCTCCATGGAAGATCCCACAGTCTTCCTGTCTATGCACAGAGAAAAGGGTTCCCTCTTTTTTCTGTACAGACAGATCAATGTTTGTTTATACAGATTTACATGAGTGTTTGTGTGAGAGAGAGGATAAGACAACCTATGTCTCAGACCACCTTATTATTATCTCTGTGATAATAGTATCTCTGTGCAAAAAATCACACTAATCTTGAAAATAATAAAGCAATTTCTCTAAAACACATTTTACCCTGCTATGTGAGAAAACAATTCCCAGCTCAGAAAAAATGATGTGCTTTTTAATCACTACCATGCAGACTTGATATGTTTTCAATTAAACCAAGCCCCACATTACTCTGCCCATCAACAGAGCCCATTGCTCTCTGATGGATTTAAATTCATCCCAGAAATGACACATTACCACACTGAACTTAAAGCCTATTTGGAGTGGACCCATTTGAAATCAATGGGACAAGTGAGCCAGGATTAATTTGAGCCTTATTTCAATAGGTTTTCTCGGACTGCAGTAATTGATGCTGGATCCAACACACACACACACACCCAGTCCCGCCCTGTTTCATCACAAATCCTACTGTAAGGATCTGATGAGGAAACAAAGACCGTGCGGCACTATTACTCACCAGTGACACGAATAGATTCAAGCATCCTTCGGCCCGTGAGGTGTGGGTTGCAGAGGGGTCTCGCCTCCCCACTCTTTCCCACGGCACGGTCCTAAAATCTCAGGGGCAGTTCCAATGGGGGCAGCTGGCAGGCGCGACCAAGGGGAACTAGGGAGAGGCGTTCCCGGGCTTCTGTCAAGGCTGAAATCCTGGAACAAGGCGCCGAGCGGCAACAGCAATTCGAAAGGGCGCCTCTGCTACTTTCCCTAGCTCCAGGCAGCGACCAGATGGACTCCCTTTAGCTCCTTGCGGCCGCTTCTTATAAGGGGGCACTGGAATCATCAGTAGCTGCTGGCTGGGCTAGTTGCTAGGACACCCACATTTTCCGCAAATCACAGAACAGCCCCGTAGGGCAAGGACACCACGAAAGTTTGCAGATGCGCAGTGCGCCCCATAGTTCAGGATCAATTCGGAGACCACATTTCCCAGGATACAATGCGCCGAGGGACACATGTGAGTATGTTGGGAATTAGAGTCGCCGTAAATGGAACGTGGTTGGATCCGCGGAGCAAGCAACGACTCTACTGGTTATGGTCGCCTAAACGTGCTTATTCGCCTGAACGTTGATTAGTCTTCCCCTAGCGAATGTCTTCCAGATTCGTTTGACTTAATCTCCCATAAATTGGGGATGATGGGACCGGAGTCGAAGTCCATTGCAAACGGAACGCAACTGGCTGGAAACTCCTTCGATCAGTGGACAGGAAGGATATTGTCCGGCTGGGAAAGGTGCAGCCGGAAGCCCGGGACGTATGCTCTTTAGTAGCTGATTGGTCAGTTCATCTGTTTTAGGAAGCTAGCATGTTACACTTGTTATGGAACACTTCCATGGTTCCGTACCCATAATTACGTCAACTGGTTCTAAGCTTAACACTGGGGAGAAGAACAGACGCTAAGAGATACGTTATAATGCTATTAAAATCTCTGAAATTTATTTTTGTCTACAGGCTTTTTCAAAAAGACTTCGTTTTTAAAGCAAGCTTTTAGTTCATATGCTTAGTTTGTTTATAAAGCATCTTTTCCCAGCCTGATAAGATCTAGATGCGTGGAACCCAAACATCCCAGCCTATCTAGAGGACACCAGGTTGGGGAAGGCTAAATATGTGAACTTGGAGTGGTGATGTCGTGGATATAAGGTAGTACTGGGGAATCTGTAGTCCAGCAACACTTGGAAAACTAGAGTTCCAGTCAGCTCAAGCACTGGATGAAGTGGGTAGAGCTGAAAGGAGCTGTGATCCCCTTGCATGAGAATCTGGCCCTTAGATTAGCTATTATTTTTATCTGTTTGATTTATATCCTGTCTGTTCTCCAGGGGCTCAATGTGGCTTCATACTCCACTTTATTAGCAACTTGTGAGGTTGCATGGGCTGAGTGACGGATTGGCTGAACTTACCCAGTAAGCAAATGCTGCATCCTTCTATCAAACACATTTTCAGGTCTAAAGTGGTAAACTCTGAAGAATACAGCAGCATCACAGAATTCAGCTAACCTGCCTCTTCCTTGGGAGCTGCAGTGTGAATGATTCAGAAGGGTGCCTTACAAACCCTTTACTTCAGCTTGGCTGCTTCAAGAACCTCCTCATGTCATCTGCTCACACAGACCTTTCTGGTGCCCACAACTCTACTAAAAGCTACAGAATGATTCTCCCTTAAGCTTCTTCATGAAATGAAGATTCTATATTCAGAGCACCCTTCGCTTTAAATTGTGTGCATTTGATTCATTTACAAAAGACTCCTGGTATATCTTCTTTTTTAAACCCTGCCTACCAAGTGGCAGCACTTGGATGGGTTCAGAAGCTAAGCAGAGTTGCTTGAACCTGCTTGGTACTTGAATGGGAGTCCCCCATAGAATAGCAGGGCTATAGGCTAGACTAGAAAGTAAAATAAAATCCTGCAAGACAGTGGCAAACTATTTCCATATTGCTACCAAGAAAACTACACAGATATGACCATGAGCTCCCCAGGAATGAAACTTGACTTGCGGGACACTTTTACCTGAAGTTAATTCAGTGAGATCCATGAGTCCTCTGAACCAGTTTTTTTAATATGCAGTGGCAAACTTGCTCATACATAATGATGGCCTCAGACTATATTCTTTTGCAGACTTGTTCTTGGATGAATCAATGGTGTTGTGTCATCAGTCAATCATAGATACTTTTTTTTTCTGGAAGCAGCTTTGTACTTTGGAAATCTCCAAGGTGTGAATAAAACTCCTGAAGAGAATGAAAGGACTAGATATTATTGTCTGATGACTTCAAATTTCTTCATTGGGATATAAATATTCATAGAAGTTTGAATCAGGTAGTACACTTTATATTTAGCACGGTTTTTATATATTTTAAATAGAATTTTTATTGTCTCTATAGTCATGTATTAATGTAATCAGAATAAATAACACAATCTCTGGCTTTGACTGGATGCTGAATATAGATCCAGATTGTTGTAAAGAATGTAATTAATGGGACAGGAGAGGAAGTAGATTCATTCATTTGCAGAACTGATTTTTCCACCCATCAATCAGTCAAATATAAACGTCCACATATCACAGTGAATTACCACAGTCTGTTAGGTGGCAGAGTTTTGTTCCAGGAAGGTTCAAAATTTTTACTGACCTGGAGATGAACAGATGGCACACTGACCAATGAAGCTTAAAATAGTATTGCTTAAACATGTAGAATCAAAGAAGACCTGAAGTATAGAATTAGATTATTTACACATATAAAAGATGGTCATGACAAAATCTCACAGGGCTTGGCAGTTCTATAGGCTGGTTTACCTGCTATTGCTTCCTTTTAGCTTTAGTTCTTTCCATGATGGTGTGGTTGCAATATTGTATAGCTCCCATGATCAAGAAAATGGCTGAAGCTCTTTCCATGGAAGTAACTGTTTTGACACTTGGTTGTGTTAACTAATCCTAATATAGTCCAGATAAACTTCAGTTTATGGATACTGCCACCAAAGTAGCATAGCAGAATAGGCTTGTTGCAATTGCCAGCTACAGTTAGAATAGCTACTTGGGCACTAATTCCAAATTTATAACAAGGTTTTTCTACAAGGTTGCAGTGACCCTGATAGAGAAAAGGACATTTTGGACTAAAAGTTAAGGACATAATATGTATATGTGAATACTTACATCCTCTTCCACAGAATAAATTATGTTCAGGGAGGAATGACAACTGCAGACCCTAATAGCAACTGTGATGCTTTCATTAGCTTCATGGACCAACCACCATTTCCCACAGTGCTACATTATGTTGGGAGCAGTACAGAAAATTAAAATGGAACCAATGTGTTCAGACTTAAAAAAACAAAAACTACTCACTGGTAAGCCCTCTTAAGGCCCTGCCAACTGCCTCAGAATGTACCATGGTACATTTAGCAAAATTTGAGCAAAAACGTTGGAGAGACAAGTTCAACGTAGATAATACAACATGCATGGGAATTTTGAAGTGTCCTGCTCTCATGATCTCCCTTAGCCTTAAAAACTTCCTCCACATAAACCTTGACTTATTAAGACTTATATTTAAACAAATGTTTTTCATCTAGTCCCCCCCCCCCCCGCCCTCGGCCACTCTTTCTTCCCCTGGCATTTTCAATCATTTGTTGTTGTTGTTGTTCAGTCATTAAGTTGTGTTCGACTCTTCGTGACAATCATCTTGGTTACTATGTCAGGGGTACTGTTCAATCTTCAAAGTAAACATACTTAGAACTGTGGCTTTACAGTGTTGCATTATTCATGTGATGTCATTAGGCAGACATGTTCTCAAGCCAGGTTCAAGTTCACCTTTAGCCATTGGAACTGAATGGGTGTCTTTGGGCTAGTCACTTTCTCTCAGCCCAACCTAACCTCACTGGGTTGTCATGGGAGGAATTTGGATGAAGGAGTGCTACATACAGTGGGGCAAAAAAGTATTTAGTCAGCCACCAATTGTGAAAGTTCTCCCACTTAAAAAGATGAGAGAGGCCTGTAATTTTCATCATAGGTATACCTCAACTATGAGAGACAAAATGGGGAAAAAAATCCAGAAAATCACATTGTCTGATTTTTAAAGAATTTATTTGCAAATCATGGTGGAAAATAAGTATTTGGTCACCTACAAACAAGCAAGATGTCTGGCTCTCACAGACCTGTAACTACTTCTTTAAGAGACTCCTCTGTCCTCCACTTGTTACCTGTAGTAATGGCACCTGTCTGACCTTGTTATCAGTATAAAAGACACCTGTCCACAACCTCAAGCAGTCACACTCCAAACTCCACTATGGCCAAGACCAAAGAGCTGTTGAAGGACACCAGAAACAAAATTGTAGACCTGCACCAGGCTGGGAAGACTGAATCTGCAATAGGCAAGCAGCTTGGTGTGAAGAAATCAACTGTGGGAGCAATAATTAGAAAATGGAAGACATACAAGACCACTGATAATCTCCCTTGATCTGGGGCTCCACGCAAGATCTCACCCCATGGGGTCAAAATGATCACAAGAACAGTGAGCAAAAATCCCAGAACCACATGGGGGGACCTAGTGAATGACCTGCAGAGAGCTGGGACCAAAGTAACAAAGGCTACCATCAGTAACACACTATGCCACCAGGGACTCAAATCCTGCAGTGCCAGATGTGTCCCCCTGCTTAAGCCAGTACATGTCTGGGCCTGTCTGAAGTTTGCTAGAGAGCATTTGGATGATCCAGAAGAGGATTGGGAGAATGTCATATGGTCAGATGAAACCAAAGTAGAACGTTTTGGTCTAAACTCAACTCGTTGTGTTTGGAGGAGAGAGAATGCTGAGTTGCATCCAAAGAACACCATATCTACTGTGAAGCATGGGGGTGGAAACATCATGCTTTGGGGCTGTTTTTCTGCAAAGGGACCAGGACGACTGATCCGTGTAAAGGAAAGAATGAATGGGGCCATGTATTGTGAGATTTTGAGTGAACACCTCCTTCCGTCAGCAAGGGCATTGAAGATGAAACGTGGCTGGGTCTTTCAGCATGACAATGATCCCAAACACACCGCCTGGGCAACGAAGGAGTGGCTTCGTAAGAAGCATTTCAAGGTCCTGGAGTGGCCTAGCCAGTCTCCAGATCTCAACCCCATGGAAAACCTTTGGAGGGAGTTGAAAGTCCGTGTTGCCCAGCGACAGCCCCAAAACATCACTGCTCTAGAGGAGATCTGCATGGAGGAATGGGCCAAAATACCAGCAACAGTGTGTGAAAACCTTGTGAAGACTTACAGAAAACGTTTGACCTCTGTCATTGCCAACAAAGGATATATAACAAAGTACTGAGATGAACTTTTGATATTGACCAAATACTTATTTTCCACCATGATTTGCAAATAAATTCTTTAAAAATCAGACAATGTGATTTTCTGGATTTTTTCCCCCATTTTGTCTCTCATAGTTGAGGTATACCTATGATGAAAATTACAGGCCTCTCTCATCTTTTTAAGTGGGAGAACTTGCACAATTGGTGGCTGACTACATACTTTTTTGCCCCACTGTATGCTGCCTTGAACTCCTGGAGGAAAAGATTAGAAATCTAACGTTTACCCTGGTACCTGATACCCATATCAAGGTTGGTGTCCTTTGCTTTTAATTTTGTTGTCTAACTTGCTTCCAGCTAGGCTGGGCTGCTTGGGGTCCCCAAATTCCTTTTTTGCAACTTCCTGAAATCCCTCTGACTGTGAATACAATTACTGAAAATCAGCAGCATATATTTCACATAATCTTGATGAGGGAAACAATATAATGTCTAGAATAGGTGTTGCAGAGTTTTGGTTTTTTTTAGCAATCTAATTCCCCAAATTTAAAAATTCCAAGCCACACCCCAATGCCCATAGTGGCCTTGTCCACTTCATGTCATTATGCTTCTTTAGAGCAGCTTCCCCTTTCCAAAGAAGATGGTAAGTGGTGCTCACAGCCACCAAAAGATTGCCTAAAAACCCATTTGCTGTGAAACCCAGAAAAAAAAAAGGTTTATTATGGGTTATTATGGGTAAAATGTACAAGATTTGGTTCTGTATGTGTCATTCTGCCAAGTCTTTCTGCATCCAATGGGCACTGATATGTTATAGGTTAATTAGAGGAAAATTGATGCCCATGTAGAATTTAGAGGATTTTGGAAGGTGCTACAAGTGCAGGAACAACTTTAAAAATTCATTTTTATATGTTGTAGCTGCAAAGATTGCTAACAATAACGTGGTGGTGGAGCCTGTTCGGTGTCTCTCCCACCACATTGACAGCCTGTTGTCAGAAGTGCATCTGAATGTAACATAGTATTATAAGCAGTTTCATACTTTTGCCTCCTATTGTATACCAGTGTTTTTCAACCTTGGCAACTTTAAGTTGTCTGGACTTCAACTCCCAGAATTGGCATGCTGATTTTGCCTGTCTGTAACCAATCTGAAAATGAAGCTGTTCCTATACCCTTGTTCTGGAACTCAAAATTACAACTGTGTTCTTAATTCCGTTTTTAATACTGATTGTGGTCTTCCAGCCCATCCTTCTTACCTATCAGTAGTGAAGACAGACACTGGGAATCAAGAAGAAAATATATAGTTGGCAAGTACAGTGAGAACAGGAAGGAGGTAAGATGGAAGAGTAGCAGAAAAATACATCAAAATGGTTTCAGGCAAATAAGCGGAGAGAATATGAGGTACAGAGATAGCATCAAGAATGCAAATGGTCCAAAAAGACTAACTTTGATGGAGGCTTTGAAGTTTAGTAAAGTAGGTTGGGAGTTCTAGGGACAGATAGCACCCCTTGGATACATGAGCCACAGATTATGCATCTTTTCTGTAGCACTTTTCCCAGTGCTATTTAGTAAACGTTTTATCCAATCTCTGTCTTCCTCTGTTACAACTACTGGGGACAATATACTGGGCCACATCACGTGCAGAGGGACAGGTATAGTAACCATATGTTCTGTCCCCTTCAACTTGTGTGCGAGAGAGAAAGAACACAATCAAGATCTAATTACTGACCAAATACAGGTTTGAGATCATTATTTTTCACTTTAGAAGAAAATACCTGTTCCTTGGAGGGCAGTGCATCAATTTTGTTACTCCGTGTATGCCTGTGTACACATGCAAATTCATGTATGAACAGAGGTGTGGTAACACAATTTTTATTTTCCTGGCATTCAATCAGTGATATTGAATAGTTATGACAAATAAATTTATTTGGAGTTATACTGACATATGTAGGTATATTTATAGTGGCATATAAAGACGTAGTTTAGAAATCATAGTTTTGTAATCTGGTATGTTGATTTAGAATTCTTACTATTTTTCTGATAGCAAAACACAAGCAAAAGTAAAAACTGTACAACATTACAAAATTGCTTGTATTATATCTAAAACCGCTTGGCCACATATTAATAACTGTAAATGTTTTTTTTAATACATTTAAATGTAATTCTTATTATCTTTCCTCAGTTAATAAAGAGTGAGATCCAGGGTTTGGCTTCTGTATTTCTGAAGGCTAACATTGTTTGAAAACTACAGTTTGGAAAGTCATCATTCTTATTCAACAGTTGAGAGTGTTATGAACCTTATAAGGAAATGTTATTTTATGTTGTGCCTTACTGTAAGAAAACTGTTATATCCATTCAACTACAGTATATCTTTTAAATTTAAACACATTAATAAATAGCCATCTCCAAACTTGTATCTATAAAACCAGGTTTCCAATTCTTTAACATGTACGGCTGAATTGCTCACTATGAAGTAATACTAAGCAACAGATTGAACCCCCACACTTTTGAAAATTTTAGTTGAGTGACACACATGACTAGGGACACAAATATTGTTTCTTTTAGACTACCAACCTATGAACATCATCTTGTAAGACCTATTGAAGTAAATAGGACTTCTGAATGTAGAGGACTACATTATTAAACTTTTATAGCAGGAGCACTTTATGAGAACAAGCTTGATAAAGTGGCATGCTAGTGGCTACATTTCAAAAAGTAGGTGAGGTCAAGACAAAAAAATGGAGATCTAGGACAAAAACGGTATTTGATTACATTCAAAATAGTTAGCATAATCACTCCTTGTGTATGTAATAAATGTCCCCTTCAGCAACATTAAAAATTACAATTACCCTAACTTTTACAAGGGCTCTAAGCCAAAACTTTCAAGGCTGCATGCAACCCTGGATTAAGTTGTGAATTCTCTGCTCTTTAAAAATGCTTTTAGCCTGGTTTTAATGCATTTCTGTCTGGGAAAAGAGGCTTTCACTGCAAACACTTAAAAAAAAAAAACTACCATTTTTTGTTCTGTCTAGATTCAAATTCAGGTATCAATTTAGGGCAGACATTTTCTCTCTTCAAACAAGATTACCAGAGGATATCTAGAAGTAAATATGACTTACCTGAGCACAATGAAACTATTTCATTAAATGAAAATAACAACCTCTCATATAAATACAGTATTTCCTTGTTTGTATGAAGCCCAGGACAGCAGGAATAACATTCTATTCCTCCCTGCTCCTCTCTCCATCCAAGTTCAATAACGAAGAATGTTTTTCAGTCTATTATTTTGAACACACAAGTTCCTTTGCTCTTTTCTTTTTATACTGCGTATACTGAAATATTAAACCACAACGTGGAAAGTCACTGTTGGGAACAGCCTCAGGGTCCTCATTATAGCAGTTAGCTGTGAGGTTGCTGATAAGCCCTCCTAACTGAAACTCATTAACTAAGTTTCCAGCCATGTAACTGACACTGTCTGCTTTTCTAGAACGTTATGCTAGAGCTTCTATGATGTCATAGTGTGACATCATCCTACTAAATTTAAATCTTCACTTGAGTAACAATAATATGCTTTCACTAAATCCATGCTAAAACACGGGATTGTGTTTGGCAAATGTTTGGCAAGTTTGTGTTAAAGTAACACAGTGAGAATTGACATATGCTAAGAAAACATCTCCTTTCTTTTGGAATTCTAAAGATGGCCAATGAAAACTCAGATTAAATTAAACTATGGGGTGTGAAGCATTTTATTCAAAGATGCATCAAAAGTAAAAAAAAGGAAGAACTGTGGTAAATTAGGTGGAGTCTGCCCTTCAATTTCACTAATCAGTTTGATATAATTGTAAACTGGTTCTAATCTCAAATTGAGGTTCTGTGCTTTTTACATAATTGTGTTTCCAGTCTTTCATGGAAATGCTAGGAAAGAAAAAGCTGTTTGACAGTTGCAACATGCTACCTTTGAAGATAGCTTGGAAGCTAAAGCTGGTGCAGAATGTTGTTGTTATATTAATACAGGCAACCTACTTCTGCAGAAATTCACCTATTCTGAGGTTACTGCAATGGTTACCAGGTGGCTTCCTGGGCTAATTCAAAGTGCTGGTTACCACCTACAAAACCTTATATGGCAAAACACAGAGCCATATTGGGGACCAGCTTGTTAACTGTGATTATGCCCATCCAAACTGAATATTGAGTGGGCCTGCTAAGAATCCATCCCTCACATCACATATGAGGTGTGTGGGCTAAAAGGCAGGCCTTTTTGAGTTTGTTCTGCAGAGCCTTTGGCTCACAGCACAATTGTTGATGTCCATCTGAATGCAGTACTCTTGATTATTTATTGTCATTGTTTCTTTATCAGGTCAAGTATGTTTTTTTCCTTGTTGTGTACCAACACTTTTTAATTGGGATGGTCAATATGATAGGTCAAAATAAGCATGATGGCAAATTATAAACCTCATAAAAAAAAAAAACAGAAATTGATGGTGCATGTGCGTGATTACAGAGGTCACACTTATTGATACTATTGCATAGTGGATGAACAAAGCACATCCACTACTGTATCCTTTTTTTTTGTTGATGGGGTAACCTGCCCATCTTAGGAAGATATTATTCAGCACAAGCACTATTTTACTAATATATAGAAAAGATCCCACCAGTAGTAGTAAAGGAGATACTGCTCTAATTATTTAATGTACTCCAGTATATTTTTTACTGGATCATTTAAAAAATATTTTGTTTTAGAACATCTTCATTCTGGGACATGCTACAGTACATGCAATGTAAAATTATATGTACATTTATATAAAAATTAAATATGCTAACTTCAGATCCCTAAATGATTCCAGTACCCTGAAGAGGCAAGGTCAAATGGAACCATTTAGATCTTGAATAAACTTGAAGCATTTGCTACAGAACTGGAAAATAAATGGCTGGATAAATGTTACCGAACTGGAAGATAAATGATTAATGTGTGGGACCTATTCTGGCCACATTCTTTGGATGTATGCATTTATATAAATCATTCATACTTTGAATAAAGAGAAAAATCAGATTAATAATGCTAGCTAAGTAATTTATTGCTTTCAGTAAATATGAATGTATGGCTGAACAACAAAGGATAAAAGGAACATTTAAAACATTAGGAAAATGAAAGTATTTTCTGTCAATCTTGCTTTTCATCCAAGGAATAAAAAAACCCAAAGAACTGGGAAAACTAGCAGTGATTTTCAAATTAAATAGCACAGGGAAAACAAACAGATCTCTTACCTGGTGTGCTGTTGAAAATACGAAATGTATATTCCTTTCTCTTCAAGACAACATAATTAAACGAGCCTAGACAATGGCAGTATTTACACAGTATTTTACCCCTGGCTTTACTAAATAACTACAATTACACGTGGTTCATCCAATACTCCATCTAATATTTCACATAATAATAAACGATGATTTACAAACCACACCAAGCCAGAACTCGTTAGTTTGGTCTAGGCTGTGTTATGTTAATCATAAAGCGTAGTTCCCCAAAATCCATGGGCCGGCATATTTGAACACAGCCACAGCGTCTTGGTTCATACATTTTGCTACGCCCTAAACTATCATAGTATATAACGCCTAGGTTCAACACTGCGCTCAGTCAAAGCATGCAAAACACATTGTCATTGAGCACGAAGTATAAAACCGACGAAGATCTCCAATGTTGGAATGCCACCATTCTCATTTATTTCAGAATGTTAGCGGAACTACCACGTTCCTCCCTGCTTTTCAACAGGTACAGGAAAAACTAACATCTTCCTCATTAGTCCGGGTTGTTCCATCCAAGTCTGACCGAAATCACAAAACGTAAGGAACGCTAACTTTATACATGAATGTAATTGGGATTTCCTACTGAAGTTCTAAAACTACTCCACGCAAAGGCATTTTTTTAAGAGTCCGCCAATTTCATAAGCAGATTAGGAACCACCACCATATAAGGACCCATGACAAACGCCCGCCCTAAGAGACAGCGCGGCTATAAAATGCGAAGACGCAACCTAGGCAATGTGGCTTGTGAATCACTGGCTAAAAATCATGTCAATCATTCTCTTCACTTTCCTATGGTCGCTTTGCTGCACCATCAGTTCAGCAGAGCTGCAACTTGCCAAAACGCCGAGTTCAGCAGAGCCTTCTATTTAGAGGGCGAAAATGCGCATGAGTGAAGGCGTATTGGAATTGGGAATTGGGAAGGGCGGAGCGGCAGCCGCTCGCGGGTGAGGCGCATGCGTGGTGCGCAGCTTGTCTGTGGCAGGCGCTGAAATTCAAATCTGACGAGCGGTTATCATTTGGGACGCGTGAGTGAAGCACTTGGTTGCAGAGGGAGCGAGCGGGTACGCTGGCGGCGGGGGATACTTGAAAGGATGGATCCTTTCACCGAGGTACGTGGTTCCCTGTACTCAGTGGCTCACTGAGAAGGATATTAAGTGTGACCGAGGGCACGGGAGGTGGGTTATGTAAAAATTGGGCGGGTTGTAAAGTGAAGAGAACAGCGTCAGTGGGACAAACTGAGTCGGGGAGAGGAAATGTTATCGAAGAAGCATAGTATGAAGGGAGACAATTCTTTCTTTTCTTTCTTTCTTTATTATTTTTTTTTGCAAACCTGACTGATGCGGAGATTTGGCTTCAACTAAAAGGCTGGGATGCAATGCATTAGTGAAATTTAATTCAGTTAATTCTTATTTAACTCAAAGTACTTCTGAGTAGTCTAGTGTAGGATTACTGTATACGTCTTTCAATTGCTCATTTCTTCCAGAGGTTATTCTATTAGATTGAGGGCTTGATTTGTTTTAATACAAAGCTTGTGCTGTCTTCTATAAGTCTTGGATACATAATGCATAGTTCCAATAGTTGTCATCAAGAATGTTTTCGCAGTTCTTTTTTTAAAAAAACTGCTCACAAACTGCGCCTTTTGCGTGTCCTGACTCACCAGGAAAAAATGAACGAATGGGTGTGGCATTTCTAAACTGCTTTTCTTTTGGCTTGTCAAGATGACTAGAAACACAAAAGCAAGCAAATTGAGTTGCTACAAAATACTTAGTTTATAACTATTTTTATATAATTTGAAGTTCAAAAAGTCTATATATTCAGTGTTCAGTTTCAAAGCCAAGCCAAACAGAACAGTATGATCAACCACAAACTGGGTTTCTTTTAAAATCACCTACATTTTAAAAACAATGATTGTGATCAGGTTCTAAAAAAGGCCGGATGTTACTTTTACAGCAGCACTCGAACTAATTCAAGTAACTAAAATTTCAGAACTTATTTGCATCTCTTGTACAGTATAGAAATTATCATTTTATACGTAAAATTGTCTGATTCTAAATACTGTACAAAGATTAAAAGATAGGAGCCCCTGATTATAGGCTGGTTGTCCTACAGACATGATACAAAAGGAATAACAAAGGATTATGAAAGAATTTATTATGTAAAAATCATGGATTAGAAATGAGCAAACACTAGAATAGTTATGCCATTGCTGGCTGGGGCATAAAATAACAACCCAGCCCCCTTCCTGTTAGGAGTTTTCTGGGAGCAAGGGATTCAGCCTCCCAATGACAGTTAACTTCCTAACAGGTCAAACCAGAGTGCTTTTTTTGGTTCTGTAGTCCCAGGATAGATGTTTTGTAATTTATTCATAATTAAAAGGTTCTTATCCACTCAGTGCTGATTGACACCATATTCAAATATTCAAAATTTTATCCTTGATTGGTAATGGATAACTTCATCAAAGTACTTTGGAAGAAATTCCTTTTTCAAGTTTGGCTTCTTAAACTGAATTCCACTGCTGTGTGGCATACTTTGGAAGTCTTAAAAAATCAACACTCTTTTTTGTACTTGTACTTTTTTATAAATACAATCTGTAGATGTCAAATTGAAACATTTTGCAAAATTGAATAAAGTGATGTTCTTTGAATTAGCTGGCTCTTAAAAGCTCCTTTATCATGGAAAAGGTAATCAGCTTTGAAAGGCAAGTGGTAAAATATATATGTTGCATCAAGGACATTCTTCATTTTTAACATATTGTACTAGTGAAAAGGAACAGAATTTCCAGTTTATGGTAAACTATTATGATTCTGTGTGTGTCTTTAATGTGTGTATTATTATATGAAAGAAAAATGGAATACTTCTAATACAAGTTAGTTAGTATTGTATCCCGTTATTTTGACTGACTTTGGTTAGCAGCATTTAGTAAAGTCAAGAGTAGTCCTTGCATTATGAAGATGGAAGATAAATGCTACTGCCCTGAACATTCTGTTCAATCCTATCAACTAATTTTGTAGCTTCTTTATAGGAAGCTCAGGTTGCTTTAATATTTTGATGCAAGAGTATTTGGGCTTTATTCATATTCTTGTTTCCTTTGTCTTGTCATCATAATCTTATTTAAATATATTAATAGCAATTTATCTGCTTCTTATAGCCTGGTTTGATTATTGTGTATGTTCAGCATGGCAATATCAGCAGCTTTCAAGTAATGATCTAATTCAGTAGTTCTCAATATGGGCCATGTGCCCCCCCCCCGGAGGCCATACCATATATTTATGGGGCCATACCTTTAAACAGTGCAGATTGTAAAGTACTTTTTTCCAGCTAACAGTGACTATGAGGGGTGTCACAGAGGTAAATGAGGCTCAGAAAGGGGCCATGAGCAAAAATTAGTTGAGGACCCCTGATCTAATTAATGATAATACATATTGTAGATGCTCAGTTTACCAGAAATACAATATCATAGGCACTGATTCTTGCTCTCCAAAATGCCAAATTTGAATCCAAGCATTTCTAGAAGCAATACTATTCTCCTTTTAGTTAAATGATGATACATAATTGTCAACCGTTAGTCACTACATTAAAGATGTACTATGCTTATATGGAGAAAGTAGAGTTTTATAATGTACTAAATTCTTGATAAATGGCTGACTAGTGTTTAGATTACCACAGCTGGAATAATAGAAAAAATGGAATGCAACTGGCACATTTCCCAGAATAAATGTTTGCCTGTTGCATTGTAGCACCTTTTCAAATTGTTATTGGACATGTGAGTCAACCAAATTTAAATAGTTAAAGCCCCTAATAAAATTGTCCTAAAGTCTTATTAAAGGTTGAAATAGCATGTAGCATCTTCTATCTTTTTAAAAGTGGGAAAATATAGATGCATTAAAAATAATTTAAATTGGAATTAACTGCCTTTAGTCTGGCAATTTTATAAAATATTATACTATATGTTACCTGATTTTATTAGTTATGAATAATTATAAACGAGATCTCCTCTCAGAAGCTTTCTGGATGTTCACAACTTGCCCCTGTTAACAACTGCCCCTGTTAACAACTTGGTAGTTTCTGCAGCCACCACCTATCTTCCAAGGGATACCTTACTGACATCTTCCCCCTCACTCTAGTGTGTGAGAGAGATCAGGTTCTTACAACCTAAGTATGCTTTCTGGCAATTAAAAGATTAAAAAAAGAAAAATAGTTTCAGTAACGTACCTCCTAGCTATTTAGTATAGAAGCATGTGATTAGAGATTTAGCCCTTTCTTCCCTCCTTGAGAGGTGACTTAATCTCATTGGAGAAAAACAAATTCACACTTTATTTTAAAAGAAGATAAAACAAAATTATTTTAAAAATGCAGTGTTCCAAGTAAGCTAGAAGATGATGCTGAACTGCTAGCAATGAATGTTTTCACCCTGTGAAACAGGAGATGATGCAATTTAAGGCCTCAGAAACTACAGCAGAGGGTAGGGTTGGGATATATCTCTTGAGAATGTGATGGAGGACTTCCGTCCCTCTAGATCCATATTGGCGATGTCTGAGTATTAATGGCTGAATCTGTTGACTGGCAAGGATGCAGTCATAACAATTTCCAACTGTATGATTCCTTCTTAATTAAGGTTAAGGTAATCTTATATAAGAGAGCCAGTTTAGAGTAGTGGTGAAGGCATTAGGCTACAAACCAGAAGACCATGAGTTCTAGTCTCACCTTCGCCAGCTGGGTGACCTTGGGGTCAGTCACTCTCTCTCAGCTCAATAAAGGAAGCAATGGCAAACCACTTCTGAAAAATCTCACCAAGTTCAGGCAGTCGCCAGGAGTCAAAAATGATTTGAAAGCACTAAAAATAAAAATCTTGTATGACATGTTATATAATAGTATTGCATTGATATTATTTAAACAGTAGGGTTTATAGGCTTTACAGTTATAATATTTAATTTAAATGTAAACATTGCCTTGATTACTCAGGACTCAAGTGTTTGCTAGTATGGATTCTGTTTATTGTGCACTTATTTGTGAATTAACAAATTGCAAAATAAATTTAGCACCTATAATGAAGTAATCTCTTTTTTTCATCAAAGACATCTGATAAAATACTGTTAGTCCTTGGCTGGTGTGGGTCTTCCAGGCTGTGTGGCCGTGTTCTTGAAGTTTTGTTTCCTAACGTTTCGCCAGCACCTGTGACCGGCATCTTCAGAGTGCAGGAGCACAGACAGGAGCAGTTCTTTCTGTGCACAGAGGGGCACAGAGAGAACTCCTCCTGTCTGTGCTCCTGCACTCTGAAGATGCCGGTCACAGGTGCTGGCGAAACGTTGGGAAACAAAACTTCAAGAACACGGCCATACACCCTGGAAGACCCACACCAGCCATCGTATGCCGGCCGTGAAAGTCTTCGACAATACACTGTTAGTCCTTGTTTAGCAACCACAATTGGGACTGGCAACTCGTTAAGCAAAGTGGTCGCTAAGTGAATCTAACTGGGCTTATGATCTTACTTCAGCTTTCCTTTGCTTTACAGACCTGCAAATGTTGTAAATGCAAGGATTGGTTGCAAAGTTACTTTTTCATCACTGTCGTAACTGAAAATGGTTTTGTTTGCTTTTAGAAAGAATTATCACCAAGTTAACATAACTTGCCACTAGTGCATTAAACTATTTTATACAAAGATCACTTTAGTTATTAGCAAACATTTACTTGTGATGATCCTTATGAACATTTTAGAAACTGTTAGAACGAACTCGTGCCAGGAGGGAGAATTTACAGAAGAAGATGGCTGGGCGTCCCGTAGCTGGAGTACGGAGTACAGCTCAAACAAAAAGGAATAGAGAACCTTTATCAGAAGCTGGTAACCAGCCACTTCAGCCTAATGAAGAAGGTATTTTTCACAATGAAGTTGTAACATTTTGTCAACTCCAAACCACACTTGACTTTTTCTTTACAACAAATGTACATTAAAATGTCATAAACTAAATATGGAGCAGGTGTATGCATTACAGGTTGTTGTGAGTATCCCTCCAGGTAATGAATTGGTTTCTATTGTATTGAATGAGAATGCAATTACAATATATAATTTGTTTTTAAATTTGATTTGATCCCAAATTATGTATTTGAGGAGTTCTACGCCACTTATAGTCAGATCACCGGAGCTGCCTATAAGCCCAATAATTAATTAATTGTGGAACTCAAGTTTTGAGAACAGTCAGGTTGGTCTATAGCTGCTTCAGAATGTCCTGTTTCTGATTTGGATCCAAACTTGGATCTGGATTTAGAAAGCCAGATCTTTTATCAATTATCAGTGGACATCAGCAAATAATGAAAAACTGTTTTTTTCTATGAGGCATAACTGAGTGATAATAGCAGGAGTAATATAGTTGCTGAGGAGAATAAGCTTGTTAAATTAATTGTGATCTTAAAAAAAATGAACTGCCCACAAAGTTATTACATGAAATTTCAATAAAAAAATAACTGGTTCAGAGTTCTTACATACAAAAGTAATGTTTTTATTCTAGTGGATTTCAAACAAAAAGCATGTATATCTCACTAAGAGGTTTTTTGGAGGGGGGAGGAGAGGTTATTGGCAAAATGATATAAAGCATAGAACCAGCTATAGCCAAGAAGCCTGTAAAACTCTTGTGTAAACAAGCTGTCATATATTTGAATAGCTTCTTTGCTTGCAAAGTGTCTTAAGTTGGAAGCGCTCAAAGTGAATTGATCCTATATTCTGATCTCTGAAATCTTAATTTGTTTCCAACTGAATGCTGTATTCACTGCTATTCTAATTACAAAAGTACTCAGTTGTTTGTTTCTTTTTTTCCAAAACTTCTACAGCAAAAGCAAGTACAAAGCCATCACCATCCAAAAGACGTTGTTCAGACAATGCAGAAATTCCAGTTTCTAATTCAGAGAATATGCATCCAATTAATTTGTCCTCCACAAGCCCAGTTCTTCCTGAAATGACTCCTACCTCTCAGCTTGTCGCCCCATCCTCAGAGACTGAAGAACACAACTCTACATCTGAGTTGGTTTCTGTTAGTTCAGTTAAAACACGTATGCAGAAGTTGGCTGAACAGCGACGCTGCTGGGATAATGGTATGTGTTTCATGCTAAATGACAGATGAAGCTGAAGACTAAACCTGTGCAGTGATATGAGGGAGCAAACACTGGATTGAAAAGCAGGGCATGAAACTTTTTTTTCTTAATCTATGTTTAGCTTGTCTACAAAGTACTGTCCTAGAAAGAAGGACAGCAGAAGTCTGACTTGAAATAGTAAATATGATTGCAAATGTTTAGTGAGTCTGCCAATGAGTAACTGTGCCTATTATATGTATGGGGCGGGTGGGGGGACATCAGCTGAAACTGTAGCTACCTATTTGGTTGGATATTTTCATCATATTGAGGCATAATGTGGTTTATTTGTATTGATTGTTGAAGTTGCATGGATGTGTGAATCTAACAAACTGGCTTAGTTAGAAACCCAGAGTTACATACACGTGTGAGCCAGCTAATTGTTTTGATACAATTGTGACTTGACTTAGGGCATTTCTATAATTCTGCTTTGCACCATTGGGATTGGCTCCATATATGTTTAACCTTATGTCTGTTTCTGAGAACTGAATTTATGTTATTAATTTATTTTATTTGGAATTGCAAAAAAGCTAATATTTTTATATAAACTAGCATTGATAGGGGCTGTTGCCTCACCCTGGCTCCTGGGCTCAAACCACCTACAGTATTCCTCTATGCACAGTATTAGCGAGGAAACAGTTGGAAGATTTAGTGCTTTTATTCACATTTTTCAAGTCAGCCTTCCCTCATATGCCCATCCTAGTGAGCTTTCTGGGGGGGTTTTTTGGTTGGTTGGTTGGTTGGTTGTTTTTTTGCAAATCACCAGGCAAATACATGCATTGAAAAATTGGTTGGGGCACTATTTCTTTTTTGAGTGAAGTGAGAGTTTGGTATTCTATGGCTGGTGCTGGCTCAGAGAGAACACTGATTAATTTTTCTTTGTACTCTTTGGTTGTCAAATGACTGGAAAGTGGATAAGCACTGATTGCTCACTGTTGTTTTTTTTTACAAGTGCTCTGCAGTTCAAGGTTAAAGAAGGCTCCAGTTAGTTTCAAACTGCTTTGTGAGGGATTGGAAGATGGAAACTGATGGCATGGAAATGCGCTCAGAAAGATTATTCCATGTAATTACTATAGATTTGTGTAATGGCTAAGGATAAATCTGTGCTTGCTTGAAATTACTTCTACAGTATTCAGCTTAGAATACCACAAGTGCCTGTTTATATTGATACTAGGTTTTGAAGTGTCAGAGTTCTGTAATAGATGCACTTTCTTTTGTCTGTTTTATGGGGAGGGCAAGAAGGCCAAAGTAGCCTCTGCCCCCTTCTGGATCATGTGTTTTTTCATGGCAAATGACTGCAAAAGAAGGGGATGCATCTAAAATATGTACTCTAACTTGTTTCAGAAAGTTTGACATCTCTTTACTACATTTCTTTAAAATACTCCTCTGTTCTGTTTCAATTTTCAGATTTGCCTGAAAGCACTTCCATAACTCCTATCCTGTCAAAAGAATGTGTTATTTCCCCACCCAAACAACTTCCTGCTACAGCTGATACCCCAATAGGGAGAAGAGGCCGTCTAGCTAACCTTGCTGCTACAATTGGCTCCTGGGAGAATGACCTAAGCCATCCATCTGCAAAGCAAAACAATACACAAGAACAGCCTGGTACTACTTGTTTTTCCAAATTGTCCACTACAAGTGGAGCATCTGCTAGAATCAATAGTGGCAGTGTGAAGCAGGATGCTACATCCTGTTCACAAAGGGCTGTGAATAAGTCGGCAATCTCTGGGATATTGGTAAGTAATCATATTTATAATGTATATTTCCTATCTAGATTGCTAAAATGAAGATTAACAATGCTGGATTGTAATTCAAACCATGCTGAATAGGGAATAAGTTCTGTTTAAAATGTGAGATTTATGAGAATCTTTTTATAAATGGCAAGTACTTACAAATATATCACTGCACTAAATTTGATAGAAATTGCTTTCACTGAAGCAATTTATATTGTGGAAAAAGAAAGTCAGAGGGAAATAATAATCTACTAATAGAACTGTTAAAAACAAACATTGGTTTTGGAGCAGTGCCTCCATAGAAGGTTACATTACAACTGGAAACTTTGTTTTATAAACATTCAAAATGTTCAGAATAATTTTAGTAGTCATCTTAAACTAATTCATTATATTTTCCCACTCAAACCATCTAGGAAGGAACTAATAGTTCTATAACAAAAGCTTCAGGAATTACTAATAGCCATTCTAAAGAAATTGAGGTACCAAAGCTACGGGAAAAGGGCAGTCTTAACCTAACACCAAAACCTCAAGAAATTCCTGCCAAAGAAGAGCAAACACAAGGAACACATGTACAAGTTGACTACAAAGATAAACCCATCACACCAGGTGAAAAATTACTTCAGTATTTTAAAGTAGTGTTTTTATAGTTTTAACTAAGTACTTGTATGCAAGATATGTTTTTATAAAGCATTTGGCACATATTTAGCTAGTTAATAACCTGAGTGCTACATTCACTGTTTCTAGCATTCCTTGTAATTTAGCAGGATTTATTCTGTTATTTATAGAATGCTTAGTGCCATTTTTAAAATGATTATTGAGCATTCCCACTAAGCATGTAAAATCAACCACATGTTAAGCGGGAACAAAATTCTATGCAGGAAGTGATTTGAAATTAAGTTTGTGCTGATTGAGACATGTAGTTGAAAACCTGCAATCCTATGTACAAAAATGGCTTTAGCATATTCTCTGAAATGCAGCACAAAACAATGTCCTTGGACAATGGTTATCTGTAATTTTTAACATTAAATGTATTTTATTTTACAAGTCATACAAACTGCATCTTGAAACATACAAATTCTATATATTTAATATAATTTTAAATGTTTTTATAAGACAGTCCATTGCCCATCTTATAATACCTGTGGATTGGGTGTCTTTAACCTAAAGTGGCATAGTGGGAAGCTTACAGGTTACAAGCAAGATAGCTGGGGTGAAAACCTCTATCCTCTGGACTTACATGTAAATGTAACTCTCATTTCCTTGAGTCAGCCCCAACAAGCTAGTAATTGGTTTTTTTATTATTTTTTGGGTATATTTTGAGGCCATATTTTACATGATTGCAGTGAGTTACTGCTAATAGTCATTAATAATACTGATGCTATATAAAAGTGATTGGGTTTCTGTTTAGTATAGATGCTTGTTCAGCTTAGCATGATGTATAATCCCATCCTAAGAGAGAAATGGTGGTTGATAAACCACAGGAAATTGTTGCTGTAATATAGTGAGCACTAACCTGAATATTATTCCTATTAATTAATCTTTGTCAAAGTTTAAAATAAATAGTTAGCTATATAACTATGTTTGGAATTGCAGCTTGATTTTAGAATATTAAAATCTTAAAAAGACAGGACATCATATTTGCTTAAATTTCAGTAGCTTGTATACAGAATTCCAAAGTTAGGAAAAACTTTCTATTTTAAGCAAATAGAATTAAAAATATTGGGCTATTTGCATTTCAAGTTTTTAAACAGCTTTTGTGGTAGTTCTTAATAGCTTTGTATTAATTAGTACTGGATGAAACTAATTCTCTTGAACTACATGTGGAATAGCTAGAAAACATTTCTACTCAAATGTACATGATCATGATCTACTCAGAAGATCAGGGAGCTTAATAAAGGATTTACATAAGTTAGTTTGGTTCCAAATTTCAAATTTTTTATGTATAAAAACACATAACCTTTGGCACAGAATTAGGTTGCAAGATTTTTGTATTATGTACATATTATAATGTTTATGGGTTTAGCGATCTGTCTTAGTTAAGTTGTAACAGTTAATGTCTTCATTTATGGCATCTAGTTATAAAGCTCTATAGGAAAGCTTTCTAGGATAGCTTCATGCTGCAATGCATCATTATTTCTCAGTGATAAAGAACCTAAACTTGTTAACAAAGAAAAATCCATTCTTATAGGAGGTTCAAGCATTAAGCCTTTTCTGGAGCGTTTTGGAGAGCGTTGCCAGGAGTACACTACACCAAGTCCTGCTATTGTGGGAGGGTACAGAACTCCGGTTATCACTCCAAACACAAAGACAATCCAAGAAAGACTTTTTAGGCATAATGAAGCATCTTCAGCTTCCAGTTTAGCCCAGCAGCTCAAACAAGTATGTACTTAAACAACTTTGTATTTAAGAGCGTGTGGATTGATCAGTCTTGAACGCTGGATATCTACTGGAGAAATGTTCAGATTACATTTATTTTTTCCTTGGTCTATTCAGGAACGGGAACGAGAACTTGCATGTATTCGAGGTCGCTTTGACAGGAGTAATTTGTGGAGTGCTGAAAAAGGAGAGGAGCCCAAGAAAAAGCCTCCAGAGATAAAACCAGTAAGATGTTTTAAGGAAACCTGTAATATCTTTTTGGGGCAGATGTTTAAAGCCTGAGTCCTCATATCTATGTACTGTCCCAAACTCTCCTTGTTACCAAATTTGTACTTTCAGTGTAAATGAAATCAAATTTAGATTTTGTTCTAGTTCTTTGTAGCACTTTTGGGAGTGCAGTTCCCAAGATGCCAAACATCCTTATCCAGAAGTTGTATATTTTGCTTTAGGATTTAAATTCTAAAGAACAATGTGAAATTATTTTAAAAGTGTGTATGTGGGTATTGATATACTCCATGCACATTTTAGCGTATTAATAGGCTAAACTTTATGTCATTGGGAGAACAAGAAAAATATATACAAGGTATACAAAAAGCCCAAACCCATAGACATTGTGTTATATAAATTACATTTAAAGTTTGGATTGGTTGCCATTTTCTCCTAAACATTTCCTTGCTCATTTGATACATGACCTTTGAACATTCCAAAGGACAATAACATTTTCTCTGAAAAATGGTATTAATAAAACATACTGTGATTGGCCTATGGGGCCTAAGTTTTGGTACATCCTGTATATGGCACCTTGTGAATGTATGTATAGAGAGATTATACAAAAATGTCAATAAAGGATGACCTTTATTTTATTATGCATATATACACATTTCAGCTAGTTAATATAAGCTAAATATGATGTATATTTTTTTCCTCAGGAGAATCAGACACGTGCTGATCTAAAGCACTTCCCAAGTACAGATGCCAGTTCCCAGTTAGTAGAAAAAAAGTTCGCAACACTTGAGAGAGTAGCAGAAAGCACATACTCAGGTGAGAATAAATTACCTTAAAACTACAGGTCAATGAAGGCTTAGCAAATGCAAAAATAGTTTAAGTGATGCTTTGGAAAATGTTTACAAAAAACCCAATTTTATATTTCAAAACATCTATTTTGATTTAGAGTTTTGTTCTTTATGAGATGGAGGAATAGTTAATAAGATAACTGATAGGGTTGTCGAGATATTTTCTAGAGGTCAATAAATATTAGGTAACTCATTAAAAGAATTACTGAAGAATTTAAATGTGGTAGCTGTAAATGAAATCAGTTTATTACAGCTCTTAAGGCCAGATACAATAAAATATCTAACAATAGAATTGTTACATACTTCTATATATATATATAACAGAAAATAAGTATAAGGATCTAAAAATAAAGAACAGATGTAATAAAGTAAATAGAATAAAACTATAAGAAGTTCCAAACTTAATTAATGGTATGGTATATTGTAAGATGTTAGCATAAAACTGGGCAACTTGGGAAGATATTTTTGAGTCCTTGCTGAAAGAGGTAACATTAAGTAGAAATCACGTTCCTTACCTGGAAATTTCTTGACGATCAGATGATTGAAGGTCTGTCTAGAGTCCTTATATAGAGAACAGCATAGTAGCATGTGGCTTAGAGTTTCTATTGAGCCATTATTATATGGACATAACCAAAGATACATAGGAGTACCTTTAAAATGTCCAAAAAGGACTGCTGAGGGCAATGCATCCAGCAAAGGCCTTATGAAATTTCAGAATCGTAATAGATGATAAATAGGAGGCTGGAGTGAGCCCTTTTGGAAGAATATGATAAATATTGGGGTGTGGCACCTTGCTTAAATTTGTTTAGAGATCTATGTCCCAAATGCATTGTTTGAGGGCAGTTCTAGCATTATCAAAACCTAATGAGCACAAGCTTTCCATAGAGAAACCCAGTAAATGAATTTTATCTAGGGGTTTTTTTTTAAGTCATGATGATTTAAAATGATCTCTAAGTACTAATGGGGCCAAAACTATAGGAAATAGGATTAACTTTAGCCAAAAGATGATAAGAAGAAACCATGCTCTAGTGTCTGGGACTATACTTGTCTCTACACGTAAGATAGCATTTTTGATACGTTTTGGAATCATCAATATGGCTCTAATAAACTTACTCTGAATAATTTCAAGAATGTTAAGCATTGCAAAAGGGCAAATTTGGGAGCTGAGGGATTACCTCCGCTTGGAAAGCCCTGCAAGCTGCAGGGATATAATGGGCTACTTTTGAATGGTAAACTCTTACGATAGCTGTAGAGGTATCCTGTGCAACACTTGCCTGGTAAAAAAACAAAAAGAGCATTCCCAGATACAGAAGCATGGAACTGCACTCCAAGATACTGATAGGCGCATATCTGCTCAATTTGAGTCCTTTTGTGAATTTTATGATAACATCAGGCAAACATTAAAATTTTGGTTTTCTGATAGTTTATTGATAGCTTTTGTTCTATACAGAATAAAACTAGTGCTGTAAGTGCTTTTCTCATTCTCACCTGTGAAGTAGACATAATAGCTATATTGTCGGCATACAGTAATGCTGGAATCATACAGTCATCAGGTGGGTGATGGGCTAAAACAGCAAGTGCTTGGATTATTGGATTTAAATACAGATTAAAAAGTAATGGAACTAACATACCACCTTGTCTTAACACCTCTATAAGTTGGGACTGCTTTAGATAAATGTCATCAAGGGTACATCTGATTTCAGGGTGCTATTTGAGTAAAGTGACTGAATAAGTAGGAGCAGCCTTTTATCAATAGTAGACTGTCTTAGACTGACCCACAGTCTCTCTCTTGGTATTAGGTCAAAAGCTGACTTAAAATCAACAAAAGGTGCAAAAAGGGACCTCGAGCAGGTGCAGAATATTTTTCTGCCAAATGATGGAAAACCAAACAATGATTTAATGCTAATCATTCCCCTCTAAATGCAGCCTATTCTTCAATTATATTTTCATTTTGTACCCAATCCACTGATTTTAGATATAAAAATCTGGCATGAAATTTACCTACTGTGTTTAATAAACTAATAGGCCTACAATTTATAGGGTCAAGTCTATTTCCTTTATTTTTGTATAATGGTATAATAATAGCCTGATTGCAGTCAGACGGAAATTTGCCTGTGTTGTTAATATGTGTGAATAAAGTGCCCAGAAGTGGGGCCCACCAATCTTTGTATTCCCTTATTAATTCTGGGGGGATGAAATCACCTCCAGATGCTTTACCTGGTTTTAATTGGGCAATAAGATCTTTAACCACAGCTACAGACACGGGTGGCCAATCTAGGAGGTCATTACAAGAGGGAATCCCATCTGAGATTACAGTAGGGTCCCTTTTACAGATGTTACAGAAGAGATCCTCCCATTTACCTGCAGCTATTTGTGTGATAGGGGTCTCTCTATAAGGGACCTATTGATTAAGCACCAAAACCAAGTGGTAGCTGTACTTTTCTTTTAACTTTCCCCTTTCTCTTTTTGGTAAAAGGAATCATAATAGGGTTTTCCTCACAATTTCAGATATGTAATATCTGTAATACTAAAATAGGTAATATGTTTATATATACTGGATTTGGTTGGATGTTTTCAAAAATTGTTCAACAGAGCAAATCTTGGCTTCTTATTCACCTTCCCATCCCCATCCCACCCCTGCTCCAGAGATGAGGGAAAGAAATATCTGGCCTTGCCAATTAGATGTGATATGAGGTATCTTGAATTGTAGCTCACATCTGCTTAAATGTTGATAAAAATGCCTGATTTAAAAAAAGATAATGCTGTCAGATGAGTGGTTCTCTTGTCCCAGTCTCTGCTTAACATTGCTCCTAGTGCTTCAATAAATAGAAATTAGGAATTTTTTTTTTAAAATTATCTCAGTAGAAGTTTGTATCTGTTTAAAAAAATACCTCCTTATTTTTCTTGAGTCACTGTCTTGAAAAATTTTAGGTTCTTCAGAAAATGAAAAAGCAGAAGAACTCAGTCCTCTGAAAGTTTGTTCACCAAAGACTCCTGTAAAAACAGCATCTAACTCAAAACTTGAGCAACTTCCTGACAAACAGAACGGTTTGTATTTCCTAACTCTGTAATCTGAATTGGTTGTATTACATAATAACGCTAGCAAGCAATGTCCTGACTTAATCATATTTATCTGCAAAAAAAAATCCATACAGTAATTTTGACTTCTGTTTCTCTGGAAACGGTTTACTAAAAACTGTTGGAAACAGTTTATTAAAAACCCTAGTTCTTTACTAACTTTGGACTTGTTAAATTTAGCCTACACCACCTTGCCGTGTCTTTCCAGTTCAGATACTAGAAAATGAAAAACATGTTGTGTCTGTTGCTGAAATTAAAGGAAATTGCTGGCTGACTATAAACAAATAAACAGACATGAAATTCTATTTAGTATTTTTTTAAAATTACATTGTGCCTCCAAACCGATGCTGTGGTAAAGAACAATTGGGAAGCCAAAAATAAAAATACTGGGAGCAAAATAATACTATGGTTAAATGCATCTGTCAATAACTGCAGGCAGAATGTTGTCCAATTTTTAACAGAGCCAGAAGGGAAACCCCTGCTAACATATATTCTTTTGCTATTAAGGGTGAGTTGCTGGATGGTTCAAATTATAAATTATTTGCTGAACATTTTGGCAAGCTTTGCTTTGTGAATCTAGAAACTTTATCTTAATCATAGCAGCTTAGTCTTGTTTTCAAGTGAACACAAATATTTGTTTCAAGAAAACTGAGTTTTTTAAAAATTCAGGTTGACCTGAAAATTAATAAGACTTAATTGTTAGTTTTGTGGGGAAAGGAAAAACATGAACTGTGGAAGCAAATCGCTAAACATAGACACTTCTACCTAAAGGACAGCAATAGTTGCTTATGATAGCACAGAAGCAAGGCTTGCCTAAAAGAACTGTTAGTATTCACTCTCTTGATTGACAATTTTATTTGACCATAACTGGCTAGAAGATGCAATAGGCAATTCTAATTCCCCATAATCATTGATGGACATTTATATTGTATTCAGCAAATAATGTTTAAAATAAAGTTTTAATTGGATTCAATTTAATTTAAAATCACAGTTTCAAAACAACATGCAAAACAGTAACAGCATGGTCTGTTACCAGTAACAACTGGCCTTTTGCCGGCACTTTGAACCACTTTTCCTTGTGCATCTCCTTTTAAAGATGCCGTTTGACATTAAATTCAATTTTAAAAACTGCTTTCCTTTGAGGTGATGTGGCCAAAAGTGTCCACAAAGGGGCAGACCTTCCTACCATTATCAGTTTGTGCATCCTTTTGAAGATGCAATTTTTTCAAGAAAAAAAAATCTGTTTTGTGTTTTAATTGTACTTTCTATATAAAATATAGTAAAGTTTTATTAAGATGAAGATGCACTTTTTAATTTGTATTTGTAGTTTTAATTTTTACACCTTTAGGTTATTTTGAAATTGTTGGCCTCTTTGTCTCTTTTTTTTCCCTTGCAATTGCTAAGCTTAAGAACTTTGGGATAAACCTGTAATCTAAATGATAATATAGTATGGATTTATATTTTTTTATTTGTTCTCATAATAAAGTCACATCTTAAAAACAGCAGAAAAAGAAAAGATTGTGCACTCCTTTTGTCATTCTTTCTGCAATCTTATTTCTAGTGTGTGCGTTTTTATTCAGAGTTAAAACTTGTTGATCTCACTGTCCAGGTGAAGAAGAAGAAAGTGAAGTAAATGATGAGATGAATAGTGCAAAGGTAATAAGTGACATCTTTGATGAAGTCCTTCATGAAGATGGGTCTGACATAGAAAAACTTAAAAAAGAAATGAGTATAACTTTAGAAGATGAAAGTGATGATGAACAGGAAGAGACACTGAATATTTCATCAATGTCCCTCTTAACACCTTTAACAGAGGCTGTTGCTGTTGCAAGTCCAGAGGTAAGGGCAAATTCTATGTATAGTAACATTACTTGTATATATCCAGCATGTCTAAGTAGGTTCTCAAGAATTTGAGAAAATATATCAAACTTTTTATATTTTCAGTTGGATATTCCCTATATTAACAGAGTTCCTTTGTTACAGTAAAAGTCTAAAGTTGCTTCAAAATATAATTGCTCTTAGAATGATCAAACGTATGATTGTTTTCCTCTTCCAGATTTTTGCTTCCCCTAGTAAATCAATTGCTGAGGGAAGTACTGCAAGTGATGAGAGTCCAAAGTCCATCAGATTCCAGAGAATGTCTGTCTGCAGAACTGAATCTGGAAGCAGCATTGGGTCTTTATCAGAGGAACGTAACCTTTATAGGTAATTTCTAGTTTAGAAAAATTAGTAGAACCATGGCTTATTTTGGAGTAATGATGGTAAAATTAGCCAAAGAAACCACAAAAATTTTAGATGTAGCCCAGCCTGATCAAAACTTATTCTTGGATAAATGTATATGAAGAAGTAAAAGGGCAGTGCTATGTACTTCCTGAAGTCGTGGAAGAAATATGAGTGTGTAGAAAAACTTAATCTACCAAACATTCAGGGCCTTATAGGAAACAATCTAATTTACCACAAGCACAAAGTACTCTAATAGTACTTTAAAAACACTCATCTCTGCTCTTGTAATACCAGTCAACCAACTTTGCAGTGGTATCTATCCTTGTATATCAAAGACTGGAGTAAAATAAGTCAAATACTTTTTTTGTGTTTTTCTAAAACTGGACTTTTTCTCCTTGAAGTATTGATGCCTATCGATCCCAGAGATTTAAAGAAATTGATCGTCCATCAATAAAACAAGTAATTGTTCGTAAAGAAGATGTATCTTCCAGGCTTGAGGAGAAGAGAAATGGAAATGATCAAATTAACATTAAACACAAGTTACAGGTAGTTAAAATTCCACCCTCCAGTTAATATGAGAAGAGAGTAAATATGAAATTTTGTAATAGTATTCCTAAACTGTTGTTAACAGATGTAGCTTTATGTCTGTATTTGATAAACATGAGAACCTATTGCAGGGATAGGAACTTTTTTAAAGCTAGGAATCATCTTTGGGATCTACCTGAGAGTTGTGATCAGTGATGTCAAGATGTCACTAGAATGGCAGGACTGAAATGTTTTGTCTTCAGCTTTGTTTATGGAGATCTAAGGGGCAAAATGTAGAAGCTCAAGGTACCCATTTTCCCTATCAACTACTGCCATAACTCCCAGCCTGATTTTGTTTAAGAGGTAAAATGGGTAAGTTAAGCTGTTTTTGACCCTTACCTCTCTCCAAATATCAACAAAGGCCCACTTGTTGATATGGGGGGGGGGGGAGGAGGTGCAGGAATGCAAATACACACTATAGTGCAGTAACTTGCACTGTAATTCTATACCTGGGTGTAAATATTCAGTTCAACAAAACTCCTGGGTATAACCTATGTTTCTTCTGTCTTGAACGATAGAACCAATTTTTCTCCATAAAAATGGCCATTTATTTTTTAATCACAAAATGTTTTTTTGTTAAGCTAACGACTTTCCAGTAAAGAGAACTCTTTTAATTAATTTCAACTATATCTAGGAGCTGAATAATGAAATTAATATGCAACAAACTGTCATACATCAAACAAGCCAGGCTCTTAATTGCTGTATTGATGAGGACCATGGGAGAGGATCACAAGAAGAAGCAGAAGCTGAGAGACTACTACTTATTGCAAGTATGATGCTTAGTTTATTTAACATTGGATTTGTAGAGAATATCATTTAGAGTACTGTATGCTTTATAACCAATAAGGCCAAGTGCTTTTTTAAAGTACCAATATTATGTTTGTGGAATTGTAACTTTCATTATGATTAAGAGAAGCTTTAGGATTTATGCCATGGCTGAAGAATGATTATTAATTTCTATGATAGATATATTTGTTTTTAATATTTCCTCTTTCATTGTCCTGAATAGAGCAGCAATTATTGAAAAAGCATTCGCAGTTTGAGACCATACTTGTTTTGCTCCCTTTGTTAAGTAAATGAAGCTTTCATTTTCAGAAATATTATAACCCTGTATATTGTGGTCTGAGAAGAATTATGTTACCTTGCGGAGTAGCTATTAAAGCTGGCTGACTTTGGCTGAATTTGTGCTGGGTAAGATGGTTTTGATAAGGGGTACACAAAATGCTTCTATCTGACCTGATTCAAGTGTGAAACTCCATTAAACTTCCAATTTCAAGCATAAAACTGCTATTTTGTGAATGGAATGGGTTGTTCTGAGCTTTTTGGAAATATATTGAGTTCCAAACAGCATTTTGTACTTGAAACAAAGCTAATCTAAGAAGGGAAACTTGAAATATTAAAAACAGCCCATTTTTCCCTTGAAACATGTTCACACTCAAAATGGTTTAAATGAAAAATTTGTACACCAGTAGTTTTGATCCATCAAGGAACTTCTGTAAAGTGGCATGTGTTTTCTGGTAAGTGGTTATTGTTTTATGAAGATAATTGTTAGTTGTCAAGAGAAGGTATTTTAATTCTTTAATTTTTTTTAAGCTGAAAAAAGAGCAGCACTGTTGGAAGAGTTAAACAAGCTTAAAAATAAAGGTCCTCAGAGTAAGAAGATAAAAGCTGATTCTACACTTTCTAGAGTTTCTCCATCCAAAGGATCTGTCACTCTGTCAGAAATGCGACTACCTTTAAAAGCAGATTTTGTATGCAGTACTATCCAGAAAGCAGGTAATATTCTTGTATTTGTATGATAATTATTATGGTGTGGTAAGGCTTGACACCACCATTAAGCACTATGAGGCAGCTCTCTTGAGACAGCAACTTTTAAAAAGGGTCTTAAAAAACCAACATCAAATTGGTTTATTTTCCTGATTTATTGCTAGGATAGGAAGAAATACTTGTGAAATTTTCTGCCTTAGAAACAATGTCTTGGTCTTGGGTGCTCTTCCCCTTAACTTGGGTTTGGCTTAGCCCTGCTATAGTAATGAGAGTAATGAGTTTCTGAATTTCTTACTGGAAAGTAGGGGTGTGCACAAAACAGAAAGAATGGCTTGTTTAGAACCTCACCTTCCAGAAGTTCTGTCAAACCATTTTGAATTGGCTGCAGTTTGACAAAAACAAAAACCTGGAAGGATCCTTGAGTAATTTTATGGGTTGCAGTGCTTGTTTCTCTCTCACTCTTCACATGAGTTGTGTGCAGTCCATCCATATTCCTATTTTCTCAGTGCCTTCCCATCCTTCCCACTCCTGCCTTTTCTTAGCTGTTACCCGTATTGTGCAGCAGTTGTGCCTTTCCTCGATCGGGAGGCTCTCCGCACAATCACTCATGCCCTGGTCACCTCCCGGTTGGACTACTGCAATGCGCTCTACGTGGGGCTACCCTTGAAGACTATCCGGAAGCTACAGCTGGTGCAGAATGTGGTGGCACGAAGAGTTCTGAATGCCCCCAAGGGAGCACATATAACACTGCTGTTACACAAGCTGCATTGGTTGCCGGTTTGCTTCCGGGTCCAATTCAAGGTGTTGTTTATCACCTTTAAAGCCCTTCATGTCACAGGACCAGGTTATCTGAGGAGCTGTCTCACCCCTGTTCTATCAGCCCAACCCACTCGGTCCAGCAGAAGGGTCATGTTGGAGACCCCACCAGTCAAGGAATTTTGACTGCTGGGATCTAGGAAGAGGGCCTTTTCGGCGGTGGTCCCCACTCTGTGGAACAACCTACCTCCTGAGGTGCAGTGTGCCCCCACTCTCATGGCCTTCAGGAAAGGCGTGAAAACCTGGCTCTGCCAGAAGGCCTGGGGGCCGGTGGAAGTGGCTTGTGGGGTAATTGACCTCCCTCCCCATCATCTTGAATGTTTTTTAGTATTTATGTATAGGGTTGTTTTATAGTCAGATTTTAATTGATTAATTAATTTTATTTATATGGTATTGTTTTTTTAATGGCTTGGGTTTTTGCTTTTAATTGTGAGCTGCTCAGAGTCACCCATTGGGGGAGATGGGCGGTATACAAATTTAATAAATAAATAAAATACCCCTGATATCCCAGCACAACAGTCCCACCAACTTGCCTATACCCAATTTTTCCCAGTGCATTTTCTTTATTTCCTCTCCTCAGTTGTTGCTGTCTCCATCATCGAAAAGAAAAGCCCTGATCTTGGTTTTTTCCCTGGTCTAATCCCCCTGCCCCATTACTTATGCACGAAGCACCTATATTTTAATCCATATCCAGGACAGACAACCCTGGCTCCATCTGTATCCAAACATCCACATCAAGTTTTGGTTTGGGTTCAGACTGTCCAACATGCACAGAATGATTTGTACATGGAACATTTTACACACCCCTACTGAATAGGTTTTTCTTGCTTATACCCAGTATGAACTTTGTTATACTATATTTCAGTGTGAATAAAAACTTCCCATAAGTGGAGTTGTATTCACCCATAACAGATAGTATAAAATACTGTAGTATTTTTCAACCTTGGCAACTTTATGATGTGCGGACTTCAACTCCCAGAATTCTCCAGCCAGCATGCTGGTGTAGAACTTACTTTAAAAATATTTGCAGTCTACTTCTGTATTACTTTTGGAAAACTTGTATAGGTTGACTTTATGGCTTATCTTGGCTCAGTTTTGAACCAAAAACTCCTTCAGTTTTATTACTTCATTGGGTAACAAGGCATCTTCCCAGAAAAAACAAGTCTCTAAGCTGAAATACAAAATTTCACAGTTTATAGTCTTTTTGTTACTTGCGTTTATTTTTATTTTTATTTTGTATTTGTGTATTGTTTTTACTGTAAGCTGCTTTGAGTGTTCATTCCAAGTAGAAAGGTGGTGACTAAATCTAGTAAGTAAATAACCCACTATTTATTCACAGAAACAGCAAACTACTACTATGTAATCATGCTAAAATCAGGTGCAGAAAATATGGTTGCAACACCTTTAGCAAGTACTGCTAATTCTCTGAGTGGAGATGCCCTTTCTTTTACAACAACATTTACACTGTAAGTATTATTTCAGTATTTATATTTATGTCAGTACCAATAGGCTTCTTTGGAGACAAATATATATTTAAAATTAGTTTAAAAACTAAGTATCTTGTTTGCCCCAATAGTGCTATTATACTTCAAACATTAAAAATCAGAACAAGTAAAAACTTAGAACTTTGTTTAGCCTGGGAAGCATTTGGTATTGTGTTTCTTATTCTTTTGAAGCTGGAATTATGGAATCAACATGTTTTTCTGGTATCTTCCCCTTTATTTTCTTCAATATTTTTTAAAAAAGAGCTACAGCTAGGTATTTACTTCTGCTTAGTTCAAGTCTTTCATTCACCTCACATCAAGCAACCTATCTGTGTGATTTTTTCCTTTTCAGCAGGTTTCTTCTTTAAATGTCTCAAGCAACATCCTTTGATTTTATTCTTGCCTCCTTATTTTTCTGTTCTGCCTAATGACTCTAATAGGGGTAAAAAAGTGTTCCTTCAACAAACCTAATGACAAAAAATACTATAGTATTCAATAAACATCCTGAATACTGCAGCATTTTCTATAACCCCAAAAGAAACTAATTCCATGGGTGTGTTTAGTGCAGTGAAAGATGGAGGCTGACCAAGTATTGGAACCCACTCACACTGCCATGATGTAAAGGCTTCTGCATCAGGCAGTACTTTTACTGCTCGGTTAAGTTTGCCTTTCCTGGATTCCACTGAAATTTTCAAAGTGCAAAAAGAAGTTCCATTACCTATGAGGAATTAAATTTGTGAGTTATATTAACCACTAGATGGCATGTAAGAATAGTTTTCAGTCTCATAGGAAGCCCGGTAAAATTGGCTGTTCTCAAATGAGGTGTCAGGAATTGGCCATTTTAAATGTTTTGCGTTTAAATTTTATGCTTATTTTTTATTTGGTCAACGTTGACAGCATTGCACGAAATCACACATTTGTGCCCACTTCCTGAAAAGGTTATTGCCCCTAAGATAAAAAACCAACTCCATTTCTGAAAGTGCTTCTCTATTTTATTATTTGTCTGATTCATCTTTTCTACATAGAGTGCAACATAGCAACCATAAAACCTCTGCACAGAATATGATTAGTGGTATTTTATTTATTTCTCAAATTTCTAGGCCACCAGCTCCAAATGTCTCTATGCAGATCCACAAAATTAAAAGGACAATATTACAGCTAGACCCCATGCCATGTAGAGCTTTATAGGTGATATAGCACCTTGAATTGCACTCAGAAGCCAACTAGCAACCATTGTAGCTCATGTAGTGAGGCTTGTCCATCACTGTTCATATTGCCACATTTGGCCAGCTGTAGTTTCTTGTTGGTCTCCAAAGACTGCTCCATGTAGAATGTGTGGTAATAGTTTATCCAGGGGTGACCAATTTATGAGTAACCTTGAGAAGAACTGTATCCATGTATCTGGTGCACAAGTCAAACCTGTACAAAGGACTTCCTGGCCACAGCTGGTACCTGCTCCTTGAGCAGTAGGTGAAAATCCAAGAAGACCACCGCAGTACCCAGAAGCCCTGAGTGAGTTATCACAACCCCATGCAAAACTAGCTGGGAAGACCAAGCACTGTTTGCCTCTTGGTCTTGCTAAGGTTGAGCCTGAGCCCCTTGTTCCCCATCCACACACCAACAGCCTTTAGGGACAAACCTTGACAACAACACTTGGCTGGCCAGAGGTTGAGATGTGCAACTGAATATCATGAGCATACTGATGATTCCAGACTCCTAACTGACAGATGATTTACCCCAATGGCCTTAAACAGGACAGGGGAAAGCATTGAGCCCTGAAGCACCCTACAAACCAGGGGTTTGGTGCTTGACCTCTTCTCCCTCCCCACCAACAGTCACTTGAGCCAGTCATAAAAGAGAAGAACCACTGTAACATTGTGCCCCCCCGCAACTCCCACAGCCAGTATAGAATGTTACCATGGTCTATAATACCAACTGCCACCAAGAGATCTAGAATCACCACAATAGTTGTACTACCCACATCTCAGCTCTGCCATAGGTCATCAACAAGTGCAACCGTTGCTGTCTTGGTACCATGTTCATACCTGAAACCCAGATTAAAATGTTCAGATAATCCATTTCACCCAGGATCCTCTGTAGTTACTACCCAACCACCTTCTTAAAATTGTCCAGGATGGTTGGATCCACAATTATCTCTTGAGGAGGGGGCCTACCACCACTTCCTTCAAGGCTAATGGAATTACTCCCTCTCTCAAAGAGGCTGATACCACTGCATGGGACCTAACTCCATGTGACTTCCTGTGCAGCCTTCACAAGCCAAGAGGGACAATGCTCTAACAAATGGATATATACTAGGATTCCTGACCTGGGCCATAAAATGGGCTGGTGCAGAGCAAAGGAGAGAAAAATGATAATGATTCTAGCCTTCTGACTGTAGAATAAGACATAACAAATATAGAATGCTTTTGTTCATGAGTCTGTCAGTCTAAGCAAAACTTGATTCTTGGAGTCCTTGAAAAAAATGATACTAGCCTTCCCTTTTCTATATACTTGAGAAGAAGGAAAGTAACTGCAGTCACTTGAATTTTAGCCTTGCAACTTTATATGTGCCCTGCTGCTCCTCTCAAATTGTTTGATTGGGTTGCTTGCACTATAAAATATCCTTGCCCTGTCTTCATTTTTTTCCCTTGTTTGGCTGATAGCCAAGTAGTGTGGTTTGCTTCCTTGCTTGTTTTTGGACAAACACTGCTAAATTTATTCTTTTAAAATTTGGAAAGGAAAGTAACTTTAGGGTGAAGTTTTCATCATATTCACTTTATCTTTGTTGGAAGATATGTATAGAATATATCTGGCAATTTGTACAATAGTGAAATGTGTTTAAGATCTTAACACTGAAGGTCTCTGAGCCCTTATACTTTACCTGTATACTCCTCATGCTGGTCCTGGAAATATTCAGTCATAAAATATTGGCTTGAGAACATCTAAAAACTCATTTTGACTTTGCCATCATGATCTGAAAGTCTCTTGTCAAGGCATAGCTTTAATGTCTGTTCTAATTATTAATTTTGTCTCCTATTTTTAAAGGCAAAATGTGTCCAGTGACTTTGAGATTAACATTGAAGTGTATAGCTTGGTATGTATCATCACTTTTCAATATGCTTCTTTTGAAAGAATGTTTAGGTAGTCAGTGGTCTGTAATGTTATATTTTTTCTTCTTTAGGTACAGAAAAAAGAGTCCACAAGTGTTGATAAGAAGAAAAAATCAACTAAGTCAAAGGTAAAGAGGATAGTTCCAATATCTTACTGTCATGGTCCAATGCTAAAAGAACTTAGTGCAAAGAAGAAAAATAGATTTTTGAGACCAGTAGACCATATAATATTGTTTGGACTAAAATTTTCTTTCCAAAGTTTCTTTATACTAAATTCTAGTTTATTAGTCAATAAATATTAGGTTGATAAAATAAAATGATACAGTAGCTTTATTGCAACCCCAGATCCAAATTAACAGAACAAGAGAATTTACCAAGGTAGACCATGCAACCTAATACACATAAAGATACCAAATGGTTGTTCTTTCAAAATACCTGACTAATAAGAAAGTAATAAGTTTGTAACTCCCATCTCTATAATAATCATAAAAAAGAAAACTTATATCGAAGATTCAACAACTTGTTCCTCACACAGGCACAATCACTTGAAACAGAGAATGCCCTTAAAGTGGCCATTCAGTAGATCCAATGGAAAAGAACTGAATCTAGCCATAAGACAAACTGCAGATGGGAATAATCAAATAAACGAAATACCTAGCATATTCTAACCTGGCAGTGAATGACGTCCCAGCAAAAGCAAGGTACATGTTGTACTTGCCAAAGACATTCAGTATCTATATCCTCAATGTGAAGATTCACAATTACATATTAATACATTTTTAGTACATTCCTGACTAGGTAAAATGTTCACAGAAGGGCCCATGATTAACAATTTTTCAGTAAAAACACATTGCCAAGAACGATCAAAACTTATCTTCCAGGGATAATGTATATAATGGTTAAAGGATCATAGAGTCAGTAGAAGCCAGATCAATGTATGAATCTAAATTAAAGCAACCCAAATAAGTGGCTGCTTAGCTTTCATTTGAACACATCCAATGCAAAAGACTCAACTTCCTTTCTGAGTAATTGGGTAATTCTACTGCCAAATTGCTCTATTTTTCAAAACTTCTTTTTGATACTTATTCAGAATCTGTCTCGTGTTTCAAATCTTTTATTCTGGGTCCTTCATTATAGAAATAGAGAGCAAGTATAGACAAATAAACTAAACTTGGCTTAGACTCTACCAAAAAAAAAACCCCCTTACCTAATATATGCAGAAGAACGATGGGGGTTTCTGAGGCCACCAATATATATGGTCCAAATTAAATTATATCAAGTATTTTACCTAAATATATTGTCATTCTTTAGTTATAGTCAGATTTTGTTCTTTTTGTAACCTCTTGTAAATTTTAAAACCAAAATTAACAATGAACTGATTTAGGATAACAATCCTGTTTTCAGCCCAAACTTTCCAAAATAAAATTGTACCTCCCATTTTAAAATAAGTTAGTTTCTTATGAGAACAAGAATCAACCTGTAATTTACTTACCAATAATATTCAAATGTGTCTACTATCTTTCAGCATTGGAAATACATTTGAATTTGCTCTTGGAACTATGTACTTGCCAAGATTTCAAAAATGCTAAATAATACTCAAATCATGCTCATCGTGGCACATATCCAATATAATTTTCATTCCATTCATTTCATATGCCCAATGATACAATTGGAAATCAAGAAAATTAAAATCGCTATATTCATAAGTGAATCACAACTTGAAATAGAGAGTTTGACCATTTCATTGAAATGTAATCTTTTCACCCTTAAACGGCACACAGTTTTGGGGTATAATGAAAGTATATTGCAAAGCAGCAATCATTTATAAAATAAAATGTAAGGACTGTGAACACTATTACATAGACAGAAGAAGAATAGCAAAATGAATCCATGAACACCAACTAGCTGTCAGAAAACACAACACAAGTTAATTAATTTCCCTCCAGATACCATGGCATAACTTCAACTAGGAAACTGTGGAAATCATACAATATACCAGATTAAACAAGAGAAGTTTTAGAAGCATGTCATTCATACCAAGCAACAATCAACAGAGATGCAGACTTCAACTCTATCTATGGACCTATAAGAAATGTGACCAAAGACCAAACATTAACACATCAACTCAACGTTGCCCCCATCATATGGTAGTCAACCACGCTAGATAAGGAGAGCCATCTTCTCACCAACCTAACAACTGGTTGCCAATTATAGTCCAACAGTTACAGGAAAAGATCAACACCTTCCAACAAGCCTTTCTATCACACAACTATGAATACCACCAATCACACAACACCCAATGTGCAGATGAGATAGAACTAGTATCTTATCAGCCAGATAAATACCTAAAAAAAAACCAGCCATCAATCTCTGCAAAACAACATCTCCCACAGGAGCATCCCTTCCAAGTTTGCACCAAGCAGGCAAGGCAGAAGATATATATCTCCAGCCAAAAACTTTATTTCTCCCAAATTTTTGCCCTAATCTTGTTATCTAGTATGGTTATGAAATATATGCAACAACTCTAAAAACAAGCTCGGAGAACTCTAATAGTACAACATGCCAACTATGAGCTGCTACACATCTCGATACCATTGGAACAATTCTCACAACTTGATATTATACTTCCATTGATGCAACCTAAAATTACATTAATATGATCTGTAGTTTGCTGGATCTTTCTTCCTCTTTTTGCACTTATGGACAAAAAGCTTTGCTTTGTTCTGGCACTACATCAGTTCTTCTGAAGTTTCTCCAAAGTAATAAAGAACAGCAATTTAGGATGCAGTTCATATGGTCCTAGGAATTGAAGCTCATTCAAAAAATAAAATATTAAATTATCTGGGAATAGTTTTATTTTAATCTGTCAATTTCAAGCTTCAGTTCTGTTCTTTCATTCTCTTAGTGGTTTCCTGGTGGAGCACTAGCATTTTTGTTGGAGAAAACAACCAAAATACACAGCTTCACTTTTTCTTTATCTGTTATCATTTTGCCATCTTCACTGACCAGCTGTTATACTGACTTTTTCCTTTTGCAAAGGAAAAATCTGTCCTTTTTTGTTCTTATTCTTTGCTAACAGCTCATTCTAAACAGTTATTTTCCAGTTCTAGAGTTACCTGTTTGTATCTTTTTGACCTAATCCTCTATTGCTTTTTTTTTTTTTCAAATTTTCACTAAAGTTTTTGTGTTATCACATTGGCTTCTTCCATTGTTCTCCATTCCCACTCCTCCCCAGAATTGTTTGCAATCGTGCTTTTAATATTTTCTTTAGGAGTTGAGTTCCTCTTCCTATTAGCTTCTACTGCTTTGAGATCCTAATGATCACTGCTTTGAGTTTATTACATTTCTTTAAAAATTCAAGATATGTGATTATGCTCAGTGTTAATTTTCTTTAACATCAAGAACTGCAGTATAATATGCTTTGGTGTCCTTGGTGCTCTCTGAGCTTGGTTGGCTTGCAGATGTTTCATTACCCGATTAAGTAATATCAGTGCTGGAGAGTGTGGGGTTTGCTCCCTATTTATATACAATAGCTTGCCCTGCCAGTGTTTGTGGAGGTGTGATTTTCTCCTTGATAGTTCCTTGATTAGGGTATTGTTTTCTGTTTGTCTGGTGTTAATCCCTGCTTAACTGGACGTTGGCTACTGGAAAGGATGTGTTCTGATCTTTTTGATTCTTTCTTAGCTTTTTTATTGTCTCTTGAATTCATTCTAAGTTTCCTGCAGTGCAGACATCAAATGTGCATTGGCACATGAGGCATATATAATATTGCTAGCCTCTACTGCTATTCCTTTAAGATCTAGAGCCTGGGAGAAACAAAGAACACAATCAAGTGAATAATCTCAGGCTATTGTATTTTCCTATACCAATAAGTGAAGCAGAAGAAGTGAGGGATAGGATAGCAAGAATCAGGAATGAGTGGGTTAAGTACAAGAGGCAAATGATAACTTTTAGTCTAGAAATGGACTGGAAAACTGGCAAAAGCAGAAAGAATACTAGCTGAGGCCAGAATATAATCAATTATGCTGGAACCGAGACCTCTGATAACAATTTATTCTTCAGATAAATTAAAAGGAGATTCCAATTAAGAATAGTAAGATTAAAGCAATTTACCATCTGAATTAGGCAGGCACTAGAAAAATTAAATTTAAGGCACTTATAAAATAAAACTGATACTAAAGTGCTTCAGATGAATAATTAACATTTAGTTATTCAAGATAATGCCTGTTCTAACATACAGTAATATTTATCTTTTAGTGTAACTGATATTAGCTGTATAGTTTTTTGCATTTGCATGAAATGCAAGATATTTTGGGACTTCATAGAAATTGTATCAATCACTTATACTTGGACTGATGAATTGTTTGCATAAAATGTGGTAGAATACTCCTGATGAAAAAGATACTTGAAGGGAAGTGAATAAAAATATACCATATTTAAAGATGACTGTCCTTGTAAAAACTTAACTAGTACAGGGTGCTTAGTGCAGTTGTATAGCTGACTTATTCCTTTCTGGAATTATTGAGGATAAATGATTTTACCTGAATACAGTGTGATGGTAAGTTAATTTCCTTTTTTTTAAATTGACATAAAACTTGGGAGAGCATTGTATTAAAAAAGATACAACATTCTTCTTTTGCATAATCATGTGGTCCTACTCTAAGTAATTTTAATTCTAACCCATTACTATTAAAACATGTGTTCAAGGCTATAAATATGTATGTATGTATATGTGTGTGAACATATTTACAGACAATATGTTAATCCTGAATTGCAGTTTACATAAATAAAAGTTCCAAACAAATATCTGTCAAAGATAAAAGTATAGAGAAGATAATTTCAGTAGAAAGAAACTACATACTCTGTTCCATGTTGTGACACAAACTAAGCCAGGACAATAGATATACATACACTATATAATTTATCACAGTCATATGTGAAATATTAAAATGAATTAAAATTCAGTATATGAAGAACATACAGAGAGAAAGATAATACACACAGCATATAAAACAAAGAAAGTTGAATATAACTGACAGGTTTCAAATGCAAATCCTTAAATGTAAGATTGTTTCCAGATGGGTTTCAGCGTTGGCTGGATCAAAATCCACAAATGCTCCGTGTATTATCAGTACTGCAATGGTATTATTTCACTATTTTGATATTTGTAAAAAGCTGGTGTTTACAAACCTGAAAGCAGAAGAAATATAATAATTTATTATTTGTTTATTTAATTTCTATAGCCACCCATCTCAGTCCAAGTGACTCTGGGTGATGAACAATCATTAAAAACCATTAAAACAATTACAAAATTATACATATAGCATGGGAATTATCATTATTATGATTATTACTTCTACAGTTAAAAGATCCTGTGACTTTTGAAAAATTGGATTTCATTTCACTTTGTATATACATTTAATACTTGTATAGTTTAGGTACAGTAAGATAAATCTATTGTCCTGGTTTTGACTTTTGTTTTTTGTTTTTTGCACTGGATAAGCTTTTAATTCCTTTTGCTTTTTTTCTTTTGTAATGCTACAGACCTAACTCTGAACTAAAATAAATTATAGTAATTGTAGTGTACTTGGTATATTGTGTTTTCTTTATCATAGGCTATTACTCCAAAGAGATTACTGACATCTATTACTACTGTAAGTACTAATATTGATTAATTTCTCCCCACTCCCAAGAAAACATTGCCATCTGAGAAGTCTACCATTGACTTTGATCAAGACTATTATTTCCAGCATAGTAGTCAAATGTATTGTATAAAATGTTTCCTGAATAACCTGTTTCCATTATTCTTTTTTTTATATATATATATATATAGAAAACTAATCTTCTTGCACCAGGTAAGCAAAACCTTAGGTTTTGGTATTCATTTTATTACTAATCCTGACTGTAATGAAGCCTGAATGAATTATAATCTTATAAACATTAGTTATGTATTATCGAGATGCCTCTTTCAGGTTGTTTGTCATTCTTCCTGTTTCACAAGTGGGGAGTGGCTGAGTATGAGGTGACAACTTTGCAAATGTGTTAGGGAAAGTTACAGGATTTAGAATTCAAAATCTTGGTTAGGAGTTTTGGTACTATGTAATTAATGAATCATATTTCATGCAGAAGCAAACAATTAGGAAGAAAGTCTGTTTATATATTTTATTAACAATAGCTATTTTCAAACAAGAAGTTTATGATTTGGGTCCATGGCCATTTTAAACACACACACACAGACACACTGTATAGCGTGTATAGTGACTAGTTCCTCAGTTTTCAATTCTTGATATATTTCATGTGCAATACATATGCTGTTATCAATTAAATAACTTTGTATCTATTTGTTACTTGAGATGGTTATCAATATTTCTGAATAAAATGCATCCTTTGTGTTTAGATTGCTCATGTATGTATTATATTTATCCCAAAACATATTCATGTGTAAAATGCCATCTTGGTGGCATTTCTTACTGTATGAGAATGAAGAAGGGGATATATATTCTCATTACTGTATGAGAATAAAGAAGGGGATATAACATTTATAAACTAAATGTTATCTAATTTAATCAATTAAATATTTAATTTATAAAGAAAATCTAACCAGTAACATTAACTGAATAAAGATTACATCTCTAGTCATCTTTTTATTTTCATAGCTATGTCCAGTCCAGGTGGACCTAATTCTGTGCGCACCAGTAACTTTGTTCTTGTTGGTTCACATACAATTTCACTGTCTTCAGTTGGGAGTACCAGATTTCTTCTGGACAAGGTAATTAATTAATTTAGGTTTTTGTTTTTCCCAAACTACCACTTTAAATTATAGTAGTTTAATAAAGAGGTCAGTAGAAGGTATATATGGACCTATTATTGATGATAAATTTTGATGATTTGCAGTAGATTGTCAGGAATTTCTTACTTGCATTTATTTTAATGATAACAAACAGAATGACTGCCCTGCCTTAATTTTTATACTGCTGAAATGAAGGAAGCCTGATACAGTCAGGAATACATTTTGATATGAAAGTACTGGCTGTTCTGTTTAGAGATAGTTAGGCAGGCAGGCAGGCAAACAGACAGACAGACAGACAGACAGATAAAATAATACAGTGAAATATAACAAAAGCTATTAGTGATATATAATAAAGATATATGCTTAATAGTGATTAAAATGAATTAAAACTTTAAATGGAGAAAGAAGAAATACTAATAGTATTAATATAGAATTAATATTTAACTAGTTTAGTCCTTTAACAAATTATTAAATCATACTTGTCCACTTTCTCATTTTTACAATGTAAGAACATTTCAAAAACTGACAAAGAATGTACCTCTTGAATCCACTCTGACATCAGGAGTGTTGTTTCCTTTCCCCAAAACCCAATTTATAACTGGAGAACACATGATCTGCTTGAGCCAAGTTTATTTGAACAGCACTTGGGGCAAACCACAAGGTCCTGCCTACTTAAGGAAGATACAAACAACCTTTATATAGTTGTATAATTAATGCTGACCAGTAATGATGTCAAATGCCAATCATCTTATTTTTGATAACGTGGGTTAGATTTTCAGCTTATAGTGAGAATACATAGTTAATAAAATGGAGGTTGGCACGAGTCAGCTTTTGTGGTTAGTTACTTCCTAGTTCCTGTTTAAAAATACAGGTGCTGATTTAAGCTAACTTGCGAGCCAGCACCTGCAAATGCCTAAGCAAATTATTAAGGAGGTCATTTGAGTTCAGGGCCTTGGTAATTGGAAGTTTTGGTTTAGATATTTGTTTTACTCCTTCACATGTGATGACTTGAAAACCAAAGAAAACCATAACAGGTACAACCAGATCGTATGAGTTAGAGTCCTTAATTTTCTCATAGCACCAACACAAAAAATCTGATATCCACCCTTTTAAAAACATTTTTTGGGAAGCCCAATAAACATGGAACAAGATTTTCTGATGAATTAATTTTATCCCTTAGTCATTAACATACAGTATCTTAACACTTGGAACCCATTGATTTTCCAAGACTGGATATTGTGATTCCTTATTCCACAGATCAAATTTGTTCCTCTGCCACCGCCTCCTCCTCCTCCTCCCCCTTCCAGAATATTAGAAAGATCAAAACATAAAGTTTTGTCTCCATAAAAGTAATATTCTTTTAGTAGAAGATAAAACTTTTATTTATTCCCCTTTTTATAGTATTCTGGATCAGTTTTTGATCAGAAGATACTTCCCCAAACGAAAGCATATTTACTTTTTTTATCATGCATTCCTTAACACTATTTGATGCATAGAGCTAGATATGACAAATTAGTTATGTTGTGTTGCCAATTTTAAATCCCTATGAACATAACAGTAATTTAACAACGCTGATCCTTTTCTCCCTTTCCTAAGAGTACAAGTATTCCCTTCAAGGTTAATGCAGGAATTGTTATATTTTAATATTGTCTTTAGGTCTTATACATTTAAGGGGGAGTTGGTAGTGGTGGTATTGAAAAGATTATTTATTTATTACATTTTCTGAAATGAGTTTATGGGGTATATTAAGTCACTCATCATTTTAGCTTCATAATAACCTAGTGAAGTAAGCTGAAATGGAAGAAAATGACTGGCTCAAAATCTCCCAGTGAACTCCATGACTCAGTGAGGACTTTTCCCCAGCCCAGTGTTCTAACTATTACAGCACACTGGCTCTCTGTGTAAAAATACCAGCCATAATTCATAAATTTATTTATTTTCTGAATTATACAATAATCATACAGTTTTTGTTAGGATAGAAACTTGTATTTGGAAGCAAACTTTCATACGAGTGCAAGTCCCAAAGGGACTTCATTTGTGAGCATGAGTGTGTATTCTCTGTCTTGGCTATTAGATACATGGAAGCATTTCTGTAACTTTGTTCCTCTTAGGAAGTTGGGTGGGTTGGATATGTGGCTTTAATGTACAGTTTAAAAAGCAAAAGACTGTCAAAATGCTCATAAGCAGACCTAGACTGCCATGTTCATCTTTTTTCTCTTTTGCTTTTAGTTGCATTCAGCATTCCCCATTTCTTTCTTTCTTTTTTTCTAGATAAGTTATGGAATTAAGGAAAGAGAGCTACTGGGTTATTTGTTCCAGGATAAGGTTGTTATTTTCTTTAAAAAAAAACAAAAACTCAACATGCATGCTGTCTGTGTCTTGTCACTAAACTTTCTTTGCAGCAAGATTGACAAGCTGCTTTAAGGACCACTTTATAATGTTCATATTGTAGATTTGGTCAAAAAGAAAGAATGTCCCTGTAATGAGCACTTCATACTTCTTAAGTATTGGGTGCCAAGCAAATCTGTATTAAGTCCATGGTTTCCATGGCTGTATAACTGATAGTTTCAGAAATAACAATAGCTAGTCATCAGTTATTTGCTTTGCATGTTGGGAAGCAAATGCTTTTTGCCTTGGAGTCTTTCCTTGATGCCTTTACTCAGCAGCTGAAAATAACAGATAGTAACATTTATAAAATTAACTTTAATTTAATAAGCTTGGTAACTGGCCTTCTGAAACTTGAACAATGAGTGTTGGTGGCCTTGTAATAAAATTGCCAGAAGATTAGATAATGTTTGGAGGTGGGTTGTCTGAACCAGATTGTGTTAGCCAGGTTTTTTAAAAAGATGTCACCAAGGTTGCTAGCCAGATTTCTGATATGCTTGTAAAAATAGAAATGATCTATGTATCAAGCATAAAACCTATCAAAATTAGTCTTTTTTTCTAGAACTAGATTTGCCCTTTTGGTACAGGAAAGCTGCAGTATCTTACTGCATGAACAGTGGAGCTACCTGTATCTATGTACATATATAGTACATATCAATCTTGTAAGAAGTAAAAGATCATCTATGTGAAATAAAGCTTTGGTGTCCTAGTTTCAGTATGATACTTCTATGTCCATCTGAAGTTCTGCATGAGTCCTATCTTATCAAGAATTACTGAACTGTCTACTTTAATTATAGGACAAATACAGTTTAAATTTAAAAAACTGAAATCAAGGCATAAAATTGCTATATAATCTATAGACTTGATCACTTTAAAGCATTATAGGATCTTGACTCGAGCATCAGACAATTCAGGTTTTGTTTTTTGAATGCTGTGTAGCAAAACCTAGACCTGTTTTTATGTACTGATTTTGATAAAGATGATTAGGAAAATATATTAACCATATATTATTGTACTACTGAAGCCATTTCTTTGTTAGTGATACAGCAGTTTAAAACCAAAAAGGTTGCGCTCCTTTTGAATAGACATGCAAGTCATAAATAGCTGAATACTTGCAAGTAGATAAATTTGTCACAGTTTCTGAGGAAATGTACGTGTAGACTGTACAAGGAGTGTTGTTGACCTGCAAAATGAAAGAAGGTGATTCTTCAATGTTTCACTCAAAATGAAAGACGAGGGAGCTAATGTGAATAATTTTTGATGCATAAATACTGATTATTTTGTTAATTTTGTGTTACAATAAAGATTTCAATTTATATTCCTGGGTGGACTTCCTCTGCTCATTTTTCTGTTGAAACAGATTCCACCGATATATACCCTTGGGGGTGGCATAGCAGACTACTTTTTTTTCCCTTGTGCATTGAGTTTCAAAGCTGGGGTGTTATCTAGTTGGTTTGGTCTGGTCCATGAGAACTGGTTATTAGGTTTTTCTGGATGGAGGCATCTCTCTGCTCAACAACATATAGCAAGCGATATAAATGGTAAGGAGCAGTGGTACAGTTCTGCTGAATGTGTCTGGTGGTGTCATCTCTGAAGCTCTGGAGGCTACACATGAGAGGAGGCTCTGTCCTCTATCTTCTAGAGAGCTGAGTGAGAGGACGGGCAACCAACCCCATCGCAGGAAGCTGACTCTGAGCACTTTGGTTCCGCTGCTTAGTTCTTTGAAATTGGTTGTTGCCTAATTATGCCCCTGCTTCAGTGTTTGCATAGTTCTCATAAATGTAGTACTCAGATTATTTTATGTGGCTAGTTTGGCTCTCTGGATTATTGTCAGGTATCTCTTGACAAAGATTACTACTGGAAGCAGGAGCACACAGGCATCCAAGGGTACAAATCACCAATAAGTAGGTTAATTGTAAAAAAAGAAGAAGAAGAAGAAACTGATATGAAAGATTTCCAGCGACTACTGTATATCAAGTGCAAGTCCTAATTATAGTAAAATCAAGCTTCACATTATTTCATCTTTTTCTCCATTCCACATGATGCAATAGGCTTGAGGCTTTTCTTTTTTGGTGGAAGGAGTGGTTTCTACCTTTCCTTATTATGATAACAGATGAGTCTGATTTCAGGCTGTTTGCTTCTGACATTGCCAAAACTAGTTATCATTAGTTTTGTTCACCACCCAGGGTGGTTCTTACAATATGGGCTGCTATATGAATCTTTTTTTAAAAAAAATATAATAGGTATCACACCTATACTGTACTGACAGACGCTAAAGAAATTTGCAGTGAGAGAGAACCACAGCAGAACAAAAACAAAGTCAAAGAAGGGCATTGCTAAGATAAGGAGTTGGAAAGGAGAACAGGCTAGGGGAGTTAAGTATCTTTGTGTTTCTCAAATATATTTAGGGATGCCATCTTTCAATCTGGAACCACAATGTAAAATAAAATTAATTACAAGTGCCAAACTGAGATTGCTGGCTCAGTTTAAGACACAAAATTTGATACTATTATACTGCAAGGGTAAAAAAAAAAAACTATTAATGTTTACTGAAGAGTAGTGATCATCAAGGTGGAATTCAGATTTGCCTTGTTGGGACATTGTTCATTTTATTAAATAGATGAACAAGAGTAACGTTTTGCTACAATTTATTGCAAAATATGTTCAGATTGGCTATTTAAAATTTGCCACATTGATATAAGTTAAGTTTGGATAATATGATTTGGTCCTTCAAGCATGCTGTCTTGCATTCTTGGGGAGAGTGGACTTTTTAATTTGTTCAGTAACATATAGGTTTAAGTGTTTGTCTTTTGCTGGAAGCAGGGATGCCGCCTGCTAGTTGATGTTGCCTGTAATTGAAAGTTCAAAAGATATACTTAATCACAATTAATACGTAGAAGAAAAATGCTACCCCAGTATATCCATATGCTTGTTTTTCAAGGCACACTTCCCAATTCTCTAAGCTGTCTGACTATAGAACTTCCACACTATCTTTAATTCTTGGAGGGAGATGATCCAGAACATCTAGCTAAATACTTTTTGGGTGGATAATGGAAATAACATGTTGCTTCATTGCCTATGAGGATATGTAATCCCTTTCAACTTCTATCCCGGTAGTTCATGGAAGGGAACTCTTAATCATAATTAGAATGCATTTATGGCAAACATTTGAAATAATCCCAAATCCTGAATTCATATAACAAGATGCAGCAATATGCACAACGTTCCTACTAGACTGCTGCAGATGTCTGCTGAGGCTAAAAAGTATTTTTTAAATCAGTCTGTTAGGTTTTAAGTGTTACTAAATTTGGTAGAAAACTAAGTTTCTTCCCAGTAAGCCAAAAATATTTTAAAAGCCATATCAAGGTTTGTAATGCAAATGCCCATCTCTGCAATAATATGTATACTGTATATATATCCTTTTCTTTCTCCATAAGTATGGTGATAACTTTAACAGTAGGGACCTTTGCTTCTGGTTCATGGGTTTTCTTGAATATCTGGCTCTCAAATGTGCAGATTGCTGCTTCTTTTCAGGTAATGGAAACATTCAAAATAGTTTCTGGAATCTCAGGATTAAGATTGTTTGTGGAATCTCAAACTATGAAGAAGCTTGTAGTCTTGAGGATGCCATTGATGCATACTAGGAATCATTGATCAATGGAAAAGGAATCAACTTTTTTTCTTTTTTAAAGCAAATTTGGGATAAGATTATTCTAAGCTTTCATCTACCCATTTTTCAGGTTCCTTTCTTATCTCCTCTGGAAGGCCATATACATCTAAAGATTAAATGTCAAGTAAATTCTTGTGTAGAAGAGAGAGGTTTTTTGGTAAGTTATCACACCTATTTTAATATAGAATGAGATCTTGGTCTTAGTTTTTCCTGATAGGTAGGGTTTCTAAAACTGTTTTCTTTGTGACTGTGGTAAACTTTCCAACAACATTATGTGGTTCTCTAAGTTCTGGTTAGAAAAGCACATACCAGTATTACAGCAGCTATTAAATAACAAATAATTGTAGTTGCCTAAATATTCCCGACTCCACTAGATGGCAATATGTGCAATAAAAATTGCTCATACTCCCAAGATCAAAGTAGTTATTTAAAAGTATTGTGCTTCATTGATTGCATCTTTAAGAAGGCTTTGTTGAAACAATCTATGAATTCTACAAATCTTTTGCACAGTGATTATGTTTATTTTATTTAATCTATTTTTTATGGTTGTATACTGCCATTTTAACCAGGTGGCCTTTGTGGTAGTATAAGTTGGCTTTGATACATAAAAGAAAAGCCAGATAGAAATACATATATTCTCAACTACTCAGTGCTGATTACACAGTGGCCAGTATGAGATGATTAAAGAATGACCAAATGTAGTTAATGAAGTTAGTATTAATGCAGTTAGGTCCAAAGAAGAGATTTGCTGAAACCTGGAGTATGGCAGTCAAACCAAGCAGCAATAGGAACTGTAACAGGCTGAGCTGGTATGTGTGCAGAGCCTGACCATGTTTACAAACAAATGAGGTGGAATGACTATGCTCAGAAATATTTTTTCCCCTCTCTCTCTAGACTATGTTTGAAGATGTTAGTGGGTTTGGAGCTTGGCATCGACGCTGGTGTGCTCTTTCTGGAAATTGTATCTCTTTTTGGACTTACCCAGATGATGAAAAGAAAAAGGTAACTGCAGGCTAAAATTAATATAAAAATAAAGCACTTAATGTAAAGACTTTATTTTATTATTTTTTGAAATTGTACAACATTTTTATCAGGGTCTTATATAGCTATATTAATTTGAGGTAATTTCCTATATTACATAGCCAAATCCTCCACTGCTTTATAATATTTGTTAGGACTACTCATGTAGGTAGGAAGAATAGTATAATTTCTTGTGCATATTCGATTGTTTGTAATGAATGAAATCTCCAACTGGAGAAGACTGCAATTACTATATTTTTCTGACTATAAGACAATACTTTTTTCTAAAATCCTTACGCTAAAAATTGAAGGGCGTCTTATTCAAGGCAGTAAGCCGAGGAGAGAACCGCGCGTTTGCAAAACTGCCCATACTTTGTCTCTGCAAACAGGCTTCCTCCTATTTCTAACCTCCAATCACGAGTGAAATAGCTTGACTCTGCAAACAGACTTCCTCCAATCACGAGCCTTATGTAACTGATGTCAGCTGATGCTGAACAAACCAATTAGAGGAAGTCTGTTTTCAGAGATAAGCTATCGGCAGTTTCACTCGTGATTGAATGTAATCAGTTTTGCAAAAGAGCATGGAAATAGAGCTGCAGAGAGACGGTTTGGACCTCCTCCCACCGACTGTATCAGATAAATATTATCTAATTACTAAATAAAAATGTATTCTGCACTATCTTTAAAATATTGATTTCTTAATTTTGGGTTGGAAAAGTGGGGGTCGTCTTATACATGGGGGCATCTTATTGACGGAAAAATACGGTAACTATGAATTTAATTTCCTTACTTCTCAGTATGGTTTCCTCAGAAAGAACACATATGTAGTTTGAGGGTGCTTCTGAAGTCATCATTATCTTTGAAGGCTCAAATAACCTCTGTAGCTAGGAATACCTATTGTCAACTTGAGTTGATATATCAGATGGCCTTTTCTAGACAGAGACAGTCTAGCTGCAGTTCATTTTCTGGTAACTTTATGTTTAAAAGACTATACTGTAATACATCTTTGTGAGGCTACTTTGCATTTGGTCTGGAAGCTGCAGCTGGTACAGAACTCATTGGCCAGATGGTTGAGTAGGGCACTAGCCATGTACAAGTTATACCTTTATTGAAGCAACTGCACCACCTGCAAATTAACTACTAAAGCAAGTTCAATGTTTTGGCTATGATGTACAAGGCTCTAAACAACTTGGGACCAGGATACTTGTCATATAGCCTCCAGTGAGATCATCAAGGGAGATCCTGCTACATGTACCAAGAACTGCTGAAAGCCATCTATTGGGTGGGCCTTCTCTAGAAAGCTTTCCTCCCTGGAATTCAAGAGGCACTTATTTTAGCATAATAGTTTACAACACACCATGCTAGAAGAATTGTTGTTTAGAATGCATTATTTTAATGTTTCATTTTTAAAATACAGTAAACTTCATTTAAACATCTCCGTGCTATGGATTCTACATGCAGCAACCCAGATTTGTTGTGATTTATGTAATTTGTGTAATGGCATAATAATGTAATTGTGTGTTTGCATAATGCAAATTATATCATTTGCAGCCATTTACATCTTTTGCATATTAATGTAGTTGCAGAAAGAACATAAATGCCTACAATGTCTTATTCTCTGATTCCGTGGAGTTTCTTCAACCTCTTCCTCCCAATTAGTCTGATAATTTTGTTGGTTTTATTGAATAGTTTTATTATGTACTTTATTTGTTTTCCTGTAAGCCTCGGCAATGCTACAACATTATAAGCAGAAAACAAATCTATAAATAAATATTTTAATTTCAGCATCCACTGGGCTCCATAAACTTGGCAAACTGCACTAATCGTCAGATTGAACCAGCCAACAGAGAATTCTGTGCTCGTCCCAATACTTTTGAGCTAATTACTGTTCGACCCCAGAGAGAAGATGATAAGGAAACACTTGTTAGCCAATGCAGAGACACACTCTGTGTTACCAAGTAAGCATCTTTTAAAATCCATATTGTATTTCTCAAAGAGCTGAGTATATATTTTCTCTATTATAGATTGCTTTATGTTAGTTGTTCACATGGCCTGGTTATCAGCATTGTTGATTAAGTTATGAGGGTGATTTTGGAATTGTGATATCTTTTTTACAGTGAATAAAATAATTTTGGATAGTTTCCTTTGTTAAGACAGTCCATTTTTCCTGTATAGGAGAATGTATAAATTAATATTCAATCTTACATTTCTTTAAAGGAACTGGTTATCAGCTGATACTAAAGATGAGCGTAATCTTTGGATGCAGAAGCTAAATCAAGTGCTTGTCGACCTTCGCATGTGGCAACCTGATGCTTGCTATGTCCCTATTGGAAAACCTTGAATTATATTTTCTCCTTAAAGCTTGCTTTAAAGGCTAGATGCAAACAATGTTATTCTTTTAATGACAGTTTTGTATAAAAGTTCTTTGGGATTATTCATTATACTTTATGCTTTAAAATTTGGAAAAAGGTATGTTATTCTGGACTACTTGCTACATACAAAGCTCTAATTCCTCTAGTATTGGTATTTAATGCATCAGAGCTTGGCTTATTTTAAGATCTGAAGATATATAGCATGCAGGGGAATAAAACTATCAAGGACACCCCCGTTTTTTTTTAACTAAACAAGAATTCTTCAAAATTGTTCACTTTTAGTAAGAAGATGATCTATCTATACATGCATTTTTACAACCTAACTAGTTTTTTAAAAGAACAAAAAATCCTGAAGGATAATGTTCACTATATAAGTCACATATAGGAAGTGTCTATCTGGAATAGAACTGCATAGAATTGTCAAAGATCTGAGTAGACAAAATGAGATTAAAAAGAAAAAGTGCATTTTTGTACATAATATGGTTTACAGGTATGATCATTTATGCAGTTATGTTGCACATGTTCCCAGCAAACAAGCATCCAGTGTTTTCTTAAAGCTGCTATTTTTTTTAAAAAAAACTTTGTCTTTCTGATCTACCCATTTTCATATTCTTTTCATCATTCTTCTATTTCATTGATCGTCAAACAATAGGATACAATGTGGATATACTCAGGCTTTTTACAATTGAAGTATGTTAAGTAATACTTAGAAAGAACCATGGATTTTTTTTTTTAAATAAGTGATCTGTAAGCAAAACTAATTTAAGCTGAATGGTGCAATATCAAGACTGCTCAGTTAAATAGCAGATACGCAGCTTCCACAAATGTTTTCTACTGGTATCACAATGTGCTCTGAAAAATTAATAGAGGTGCACTTCCTTTACCTGAAGTAGCTTTAAATAAACACTAATACTTTATCAACTGTCCCCATCCTCTTTCCATAATTCTGTATATTTTTCTTAGTATTTTTTTTTCTGATATTCTTAAACTATGCAGAAGACTTCAGCATGAATAAAAATGTCTATCAAAAGAACTGTCTTCCAATTAGTGCTTTCTTGCCATAGTGCAAAAGACTGGATCCAGACATAGCTAGAATTAATAAGCAAATCCAAAAAGCTGTGAGCACATGAATATACGAATGTGCAACATTTCTTGATCCAGGAATAGATGTTTTCAAAGAACTCTAAAATGTCCTGTTTTCCCTCTGGATCAACCTTTCTAACTCATGGGATGGCTTAGTTTTTTTTAGAAGTAAATCTTCCAAAATAGAGTGGTTTGAGGCAGTCCAGGCCTGCAACAGGTTTGTTTTTTCCAGAAACCTTGAACAGCTTCCAGTTCAGAGGATTTATCTTAGGAAACCATTGAATCATCTCTGAGAATGGCACAGTGAAGGAGGTTAGTATGGTCCAGAGGGAAATGAAAATACTCTGGAATGGTCTCTATCCATATCAATACATTTTTCACATCCCTAAGATCTAACCTCCCTGGGTCAAGGAATTAGAAGGAAGGATTCAGTCTAAGGCAAAATTCAGTAGCCAGCTACCAATCTCATTGGCACCATACTTATATAGAAGAACTGCAGCCTTGGCCTCTCTCCAGAATATTTAGGCCAATTAACCCTGGAAAAGGCCAAATCAATAGCAAAAAAGAATTAGGGACATTGCCAAAATATCACCAGTGCTCCTGAATTCTATCACCAAATGTTAGATGACCACAAGCCCTCTACTGTGGGGTATCGATACAATCTAACCCTAAGCAAATATAGATGGGCCTTTTCCAAAGCCTGCTTTGATGTCCCCCCTTCAGCAATCTTCTGGCAGGAAGATTTCATGGGACTCATTATTTACAGAGACTTTGCCGTTGTGGATCCAGAGAAGTAGAAACTCTTGCTCATGTCCTTTTAGGGTGTCCTTTTTATGATGCCCCAAGATGTGCTCTGATCTCCCCATTCATCTCTAAATTTGAGGGCCATACTGACAAATTTTATGTTTATTACTTTTTAAGGGATGCTGACTCGACACTCACATACCAGGTGGCCAAATGTTACACAATTGCACAGAACTTTTAATTATGTTGCTTTCCTCTTTCCCTAATAATAAGTTGTTTATTTTTACAAAGGCTGGTAAAAGACCATAATAAAGATATTTGATTTGGCAAAATTGAATACCAAATTCCTGAGAGGAGGGCAACTTGGGAGAGGTGTTGGCTCTATAAGATCTTCCTGTCACCTAGCATGTTTCCTGCTAAGAGAAAAAAGTTAGACTGACCCTGAAAGTTGCCTAAAACAATTCTCTCTCATTGTTTACAGTGAGAAGGTAGTTTCTTTCTGATATGAAAACCCAGAGGGAATAGAGATCCAAAAAGCTGTGGACTTTTACCTTGTTGGAAAAATATTGGCATTAGCAGAGTACTTTCCATGAGAAAAAAAATACTAAGTTAACAAAAGAGTAATGCATTTATAGTATTTCAAAGAAAGGGGCATTTAACAGCAGAGTTTTTCTCCTCAGTAAGCACCCTAGCATAGCTCTTCCCATCCAGAGTTTAGGAGGAAGATGGGTCCAATTTTGTGGCACACTATTAGGGCTTTCTCTCAGTAAGATTGCAGTTTCAGGAAAATAGCTAAGGGTGGTTGTGAAAGTACTGAAACAATGGCCCTTTTTCTTTTTTCGTAAGCCAAATCTTGTTGAACTGAAGTAAATGGCATTTGATTAAGATATTCAACTCAATAATAATGTTGTATTTAAATTTGTACAAATCCTAATGAATTAATTTTAAGACTGATTATGAAAGACATGACTGTTTTGAAGGAATCCAGTTTTGAATTTGTATCAGTCTTTTGTTTTACAAGAATTTATTTGATTAACTAGCTTTTTGTTTTACTCTTCTAATAAGGAACTGATTACAAAGAAAAGCAGAGCTATTTAAATACATATTTATTCATATATGATGAATATGTAAAACTTTCATGAACTAATCCCTGCTGAGGGAAAAAACAACCAAAATTTGTTAATATACATAAATGTAAACCTTGAGTGGCATTAATTTGAACAAATATAAGGATATTTTAGCTGAAAATTCTCTTAAAGGAATAAGCAATTTCACACTTCAAAGATCTTGTGGTTTCTTAAAACTTTATTTTCATCAGAATTATTAATTAACTGTTGTACTGATGATGTGAATATCATAGCATTGCACAAAATTACATACTGGACAACAAAAATGCCAAGTAGATTTTTTTATGGCTTTAGTGGGTATTAATAAAATGGACATAAAACTAGTTTTCTAGATAGATTTAAAGCACTTCTAGTAAAAAAAAAAATTCTGCCTTTAATACTGCTAACTAAAAGCTAAGGGTGAGCTTGAATAATGGGCTGAAAAGTTAGAAATATATTACATAAAAATAGCCCTGTCCAATCAGGTAAGTGTCCACCTTAGTCCAGCACTTTTTCTTTCTTACAATGACCAATCAGATGTTCACATATTTCTTTATTTTTAAGCAATCCTAGAGAACAGTATATTGCCTGTTTACTCTAAAAAAGGCATCTTTGGGTGATAAAGGCTACACAGATAGTGTAGGACAAAATATTAATGGGAGAGGCAAAGCCATATAATTTAATGTCTAGCAGAAACATTAAAGCGATATATCTGCAGTGTTCCAGTTAAATAGAATGTGTATTAGAAGTCAATTAAACAGAACACCTACAACTACTGTATTTAGAACATTAGAGTGTGGCAGTGTGAGCTCCCTGATGGATATGGGTCTTGTAAGTTGGTCTCAAGGTTAGAGCTTCTGACTGCTTGTTCCATGGAAAAACTGATATAGATTCCTAGAAGCTTGTCAAACTGAGTAAGGCACCTAAAAGCAGATACCTCAGCCCTTTGGAGAAAAGGTTTAAAAGGCAGATTTGTTAGGCAATGAAGGAGATTATTCGTGATGTGTTTGTGCTGTGTGGACTGAAGGTGCTACATATATCAAGGAGCAAAGCCTGAAGCCACTGAAGGAAATAACTTTATGGCAACCCTGGTGGAGAGATAATCCCTGGAGAAAGGAAGGTGTTTGAGGGTGAATAGGCTAATACATCTAACACCTGCCTGCAGCTCATTAAACTAAAAATATCTTCCCAGCATTATGCTGCAGTAGCACAATCCTGAGAAAAATCTCAGCTGCTTAAACACATTGCAAGCAAGCAACATTATGTTCCCAAAGCCATAAGATCCAAAACATCTCTTTGACTTTAAGTTCTACACAGTTGTAGTTTACCTGATATAATATTTCAGTGTCAATATTTTGCATAACCAAATAGGTACTGAGTGAACATAGAGGTTTTTAATTGAATGACATACATTGTTTTTCCCCACATGTCTTATAGTCTGAATGTCATCCAGTCCTTTTAATCTATTCTTTCATGCCATTGATTACCTTATATACATTAATAGCTATAACCATTCACTCATAGCCACTTACATCTGGAAATGCTCTGGTGCTTAGCCAAGCCAGAGTACAACATGATTCAAAGAGTTTCTGGAGTTTACCAGATGTGTGAAGAATCCCCCAGGATGGAGGATGTGATCACCAGGCAGCTAGAAACTGCTGAAAAATCTCAACTCTTTACCTTGCCATTCCTTCCATTCTTTGTCATGTACCACCATCCTTCCTCATCATTCTCAGCAATCAAGACTTGTTCTGAACTGAAAGGATCTTCATGTACATTTCTGTTGTATGTGAGTCGACTACACCTCCACTTATCCTTGGTATAAAGTGCTACACTTGGACTCAAAACATGGGAATTATGAGTTAAGCTATCTGTTAAATGAGTTTTAAATATATATATATATATAAGAAATATATATTTCTTAGGAGTTCAGATAAAATCGTGCAGAAGAAAAATAGATGTTTTATTTTTGCTCAGATTAAGAGAAAGCAACGATGGAAAAAGGTTGCCCGTTCTTGTAATATCAGTGTCCCTGACCATGAAAGATTGCTGCAATCTCACTATTGAATGGATTTTCTTTTCCAAGAATATCAGGCCTTTCCTGGAGGAGCTTCTTCCAGAGGATTCTTGCTTCGAGCGCAGAGGCGAACTAGAAGCAGTTAAAAAAAAAAAAGAAGTGGATGAGTAGATTCTATGTTACTTTAAATTCATGCCCAAAATAGCTTTATATGTTAAAATGTTTGCAGATTAGCTGTCATTAAAATACAGAAATATGACAAGTTGGCAACAGTAGCATGGCCACAAAATTAAATACAAAACAACTTTTTCTTTATTGCTGTACCTTCTAGGGCTGTGCCAATCTGCACAGGGAGTGCTTTCCTTTGACAAAGGCTTGAAGCTGCTTTTTCAAATTAACCCTGACCTTGCTCCTGAGAACAGAACAGGCATATTCTTTCCCTATGCTAGAATAGGCTTCTGCATATGTCCAGTGCAAAACTATCTTCCAGTGTTTCTGTTACTTACCAAAAGCCTTTTCTGAATTTTGCAAGTCCTCGCTTGTGAGGCAAAGTGAGGCAAGGGAAATCATGCTGCCTGTCTGCCTCAAGGAAGAGAATCGTATTGCCTGTAGGTGTGAAGCTCTTCATCAAAGTGAAGTCAAATTGCTTTTCTAAGGCCTAACATTTTAACTATAATATTAATAAGCTCAATATGACTCAGTGAATCTCTTCTTTACCAGATGTGCTTGTTGTTCGGACCCATTTCGCTCATAAGGGAAGAACAAGCCATCAGAATGCAAAACTGAAAGCTTAGCATCCAACAGTATTTACTTATTTATTTTTATATTTATTTGTTCCTAGCTGAAGTTTTTGACCCACAATTTAAACGTTTACATCATTAATTCATTCAAATTGCAAAGATTATGTGACTGAAGGATGGAATACCAAGCCCGGTCTTTTGAGGGCTGCATCAGTCACACATCACTCTCTTCAAACTGTTCTTCAAATTTCTAACTAAATTTACAAGAGCAAATCCAAGAATTGGCCACAATGAATTCAAAGAGCCTCCTCTTTTGAGTTGATGCAGATGTATAATTACAACTTTAATAGCTCTAGGAGGTTAGCATGCAAGGAAAGAGAATCAGCAGTAGAGAATCCTGAGAGGAGAAACCTGGAAGAGTGATACTTCTGTCACAATTATTGGGGAATTTGGCAAATTATTTTAGCAAACATCCTTTACCATAACAGCACCCTTTAGAAATTTCTTCCACCGGAAATATGAGTGGAACTGTCACTCCTGACTTTCAGGAAAGCTGTTTAAAACAGACTTCATAGAAGGCCTTTTCTTAAGAATTAGTTATTTGAGTACTTAACATTTTAATGTGAGAACAGACAGTTCATGATGTGTTGGTTTTAATGAATAGATTCATTTGGTATACTTGAATTTTTATTTAATGTTATTTTTTATTGACTTGCCAAAATGTATATGACTCCTACCTTCTAGTTTTATGTTTTAGTTATTGTCCTTTGTGTTATTATACACTGTGAGGGATGGGGGGAACTCGTGGAGTGCAACGGTGTAAACAGTTACATACTTCAATGGAAAATGGTTTCCCAGTACCAAATCTTATTTTTCCCTTCCTAAATCAAGACATCACGTTGCCAGGTTTGTTCCTTCCCCCCTACCACTCACACATATTATAGAACTGCCTGTATGACTTACTAAATTTGGGTTTCAATTCTATAAGTTAGATAAGGGCATCTTTTCAGCTTGACCTTTTAAAATATGTAACTCTTACATGGCTTTTTCAGCTTTGGAGTTTTCTGACAAATACTTTTTGTCATTTGGAAGGAGAAGTCTAAGGCCCTCAAGCTGTGTTCTAGCCATACAAAGCAATTATAATTCTTCAGAATAAACAAGACAAATCGTGTTTGCCAGACTCTACACTGCTATATCAGGTTTTTCTTTAAAAGCATATAGTTATTTTATTTTGTAGCTCTTTATTAAAATGTGTGGTCCTGTCATGTACAAAACAATCAAGCATTTCAGTCATAGTTTTATAAAATGTATGTAGCTAATTAATAGCAGTGACCCTATAAGAGATGGGGAGCTAAGGTAAGCAAGAATAGAATTCAGTTTTAATATACAAATTTATGCTTTAGTAAATGTTAACGACTAAAGAGTCAAATACTCATTGGAAACGAGGTGGCTACATCAAAAGGTTTCAGGTTATCTCAGAAAGTCTTAACAAACAATGGGTTTTAATACATTACAGTTGCTAATTGATGGTACTTCTAATTGTTTCACATGGAATCTATATCTGCATATCCACCCCATCTTCTCCCTGCTTTCCTCCCATCCCAATTTAAATCCTACATCACTTTAGCCACTACATGCATCTCATGAAAAAAGCTGCAGATCATGAAAGCTTGTACCTTGTACCTTTCAATAAAATATGTTAGTTCAAAAAGGTCATCATACAGTTCTTCTACCTTGGGAGGTATAGGTCATAAGAGATAAGGCAGTTATTTCCTGGAAGGGCCATGACTGGCACAATGTGTCTCCCAGCAGGTTGCAATATCATGCCTCTTCAAAATATCTGCAATTTGCTTTCTGAATGTGTTAATCACATTTTCTCCTTGGCTAGGTGGTAGGTAGTAGACACCAAAAAATGACAGCTCTTATTCTTTTTCCATTTATTTTAATTCAATGGTACTAATTCCCCTTGATTTCTGTAGAGATGTGGAACCTTTTGGTTACAGTGCAACTCAGAGAACCAAGGAGCTGACTGGGATTAGCAGATGTAGAGAAGGGCAATCCTGTCTAATGTCCTGAATACCTCTATATTCCAGAAGCTAGCTAGGCAATCAACAGAACTCCCCTCCATGTCTCTGGGGTACCCAAACTGGATCTATCAAACACCTGGGGTTGGCCAACTAATTAGCAACTTCCTGCAGAGTCTTGTAGTTCCAATTAATTCTATAAGCACAATGAGGTGATCTGTCCATGACAAGGGACTGATAGAAATGTCCCCAATGCCCAGTCATATTACAAGGTAAAAGCTAGGTCTAATGGTCAAGCCTGTGGTGACCTGGGACAAGCCCATGGTTATTGGTGGTCATGAATTTATGAGCTTAGTCTGACCCAAGAGAGAGGAGGTTAAAATCATCCAGACTAGCAGCTTGGAGAAATCCATAATCATCCCTGCAATGAAATCAAGCTCAGGGTGTAGCACTGCTATGCAGCTGGGGGTATGTTACAATAGCAGTCCCCTCCCCCCACCAGCTTATCGCTTCTCACAAATATGGCCCCATGCCTAGCCACCTGAAGAACACTGCCTTTTGCAAGTGTTAGGACCCTGGCACACAATTGCCACACTACTTCCCCTACTCAAGCAGTACTTGAGACCTGGACAGAAAGTTTTCAATGAGGGGGTACTCCATGATCCTTGTCCAGCTAGGTTTTGGTGACACATGCCAGATCAGTCATCTTGTCCATGATATCATGGGTGAAACTGGATTTATTACAGACAGATCTGGCATTCACAAGCATCAGTCTGATTCTGATATGCCCAGCAAGCCAGATATGTATCTCACTGGTAAGACTGTAGAGCCAGAAGTAAAGATTGGCACTTATTTTATCTCTTTTTCCCACGGAAGGTTCAACATTCCTCCCCCCACCCATCAAATATCTTTCTATACCTCCTGTTATCCTCAGCTCCACCTCAGTCCCCCCTTAGCCACTATGCTCCTTTATCTTCCTATCCCTCTAACTGTTGGGGGATCCATCTAACACTGACCTTTGAAGACCAGTGTTGTGTGCACAAGTACCCCAGCACTGCAAAGAAAAGGATATCCCCCCCCATCCAGAAACAATCTCTCTACTTGGTTCTCCATTCCCAAGCAAGGCAATGCCTATGGTAAACCAAAACCATTTAACAGGTGTATCCAGGTGTGTGTCTATGTGAATGTTACATCTTTTAAATCCCTTCCTTCTTTTCTGTGGCAGAAAGCCTCAAGAATGCTGTCTTTCCTTTTCTTTAAAGATTGTGGCGGATAGACCATTGGCAGCAAATGAGTTTTGATTTGACACTATAGAAACACAGTTCCTAGAGAGCGAAAGAATTGCATAATATCAGAAGAAATGGTATCCTAAAGATCCTAAGTGCTCTTAATTAACATGCAGAGCTATCCTATATGTTGTCTGATTGTATGTTTTGCAACCAAGCACTATCGTACTAATGGAAAACATTACTTCCCTTGTACATCTAGATTTTCCTTATTGTCTGTTTTAATGGGAGCTCCAGATGTTGCTGATCAAGTCCCAACATCCTCATCATGATGGCTGGATTTGCTCTGAGTTATAGTTCAGCAACATCTAGAAGGTCACAGATTCCTCTCTTCTGTTCTAAAACTACCTACCCATCTTGCCTGTTACCTGACTAGGATGAAATCCATCCATGGGTTCTAACAGCTGCCAGATTTCTCCTCCCATTTTCTGCCACATCACAATAACTGCAAAACAAATAATTATACAGATTATATTCTATAGGAATAAACATCAATAAACTTCACACAGCATCACTAGCAATATTTTAGCAGATGACTACCATATATGAAGATTATGATTATCTGTGTAGCAGTGTCAGAGCAAATACTATATTCAATCCACTTTCCTTCCAGGCAACTCCTCAAAGATATTTGCCTACAGCAAACTGCTGGCAGATCAATTCACATTCATTTCCTAGCTAGAACAAGGCTAAAATGAGCACAGTAACAAATGTTCTTAGTATTGATCTAACACTTTCATCTATATTATGTCTTATTTTGCACCAAGGTTCAAAGTTACTGCTGTCTGGAAACAAAATGGACAATTATATAGTATATATATGTTTTTGATATATCATTTAGCTACATCATTTTTATTACTGCATATTTGCTAAGAACTAATAAATTTTCTGGAATACAGTGGTACCTCGGGTTACGAACTTAATCCGTTCCGTGACTCTGGTCGCAACCCGAATTGGTCGCAACCCAAAGCAAATTTCCCCATAAGGTTCAATGTATGAACCTTATGACAAGCACACCAAAAACCTTCCAAAACGCCACAAAACACACCACAAGCCTCACCGAACGTCTCCTTGCTACCGCGATCTTGCCCACAGGAAGCCACGACCACATGGCAGCAGGGAAAATGGCCACATATCCTGTTCGTACCCTGAGGCGGAGTTCGCAAACCGAGGTAAATTTCTGCGGCCGGAGCTGGTCGTAACCCGAAAAGTTCGTTAACAGAGGCGTTCATAACCCGAGGTACCACTGTATAAGGATTATTAATAGATCTTCCTTTGATTCTATTATTTCTACTCTGCTAGATATGCAACTCTGAGCATATGCATTACTGATGAAGAAAAAAAGTTGTTTGGTAACATAACAATCACTATATAGATCCTAAAATAATTTAAACCTGGTTTAGTCAGATTCAGCCCACATTTTCTCCATCTGTTCTCATATTTCCAGAGTAGCCATATTATTCTATTGAAACAAAACCAAAAAGGCTCTTTTTTCTTTATAAACCTCTTTTCTGTTTCCCTCTTCCCAGTTTTAGATGTATATATAGTATTTTCTCTCAGAATTACTACTCCACGCATCTGATGGACTCTGGTCCATGAAAGCTTATACTATAATACATTTCTTAAAAAGTTAAGGTCCCTTTGGTGGGATGGAATAAGAATCTACAAAAGAAAACATTATGCATGTTTTAGTAGTTAACTTTATAATAGTAGTTAACTTTATAATATGTATCCAGTGTCATGTATTCTTAATTGATGGATTCTCCATAGCAGTGACAACATTCTGTCAATGAACCTAAATACCTATAGAATTTTTGTCTTTAGTGAAACACCACAGATTCAAGGATGGGCAGTGACTGCTTCTTTATTTCTCCTCTTTTGCAGCTAAATACTGGGTCAGCTTGTTAGAATAACAGTTAGAGAGCTGGTACTTCAAGGCTGCTATATTGCATTCCAAAGAAGGTGACTGTAATATCTTCACACTTTCATACCTACAGTATATCTTGATTCTTGCTATCTTTCATTCTTATTAGTTGTAAAGCAATTCTCCCGTGTAGTTGGGCTTAAACTGCCATTGATTGATGCTCTATATAAGATCTATTATAATCTTAGGGCTTTTAGTCTTGGCTTACCTGGACTAGTAACCTGCTAGCTTTAGAAATAACAACATGATGATTTAATACTCTCCAGTTGTCAGCATTTCTTGGGTGAATTTTCCACTACCGACCCACCAGACTCTCTGCTCCTTTCTGTCTGAGTAATATCTCAAGCAACATCATGCTTTGCATAGCTTGGTTACATTGAGGAGACAGTATTCACAATAGCTAGAAATGAGGAGGTCTACAGCCATATAAGACATTCCCAAGCATTTTAATTTCCCAAATTCATCTCAAGGTAATACTGAAGATCACAGAAAATTACAAGAAGACCATAGAATGTATGCAAACTTTCAGGTTCTGGACCTCCTCATTAGAAAGGATGCCAAACAAACCAAAAGGGGAAGGAAAATGAAAGGCAGCCATAGTTGAAGCTCTGGAATCTGTATGTGTTGTGAAGCCACTCTGCTTTTACAGTGTTCCAGACTGTCAGCTGCATGGTAGCAGATGGCAGATATTCTCAATCAGCATCTTCTCTCAGGCATGATCATGAGCATATAGCACAAAGCAGATCCCCCAGCCCCTCACTTCTGCTAGAGGGGTAGTGGAGTTTTTATTGTTTTAAAACAAAGACAGAAATTGGGTACCAAGGCAAGGTAAAGGAGAGAAGGTTGTAATCCATAAAAATCTAGAAAATCCAGGGAAGCAAGCATGTCTGCTGGAATGATCCATTTGTTTGTATGAAATAGGTAACAGGTTTGAAATACTGTATATTTTGAATGTGTGCAGCTATTCAAGCTTTATTGTCTCTGATATCTATTGTCTCTGTAAAGTTGCCTCCAGATAGGAGCAAACCAACATCATCTTAACTCAGTTTTATATTCTTACATATGTGTTGCTATCTCCTTATCACTGAATGTTTGTCTGTGATTGCTTAAAGCCAAAATGGATTTTTAAAAATATTTTCTCTTCCTCTTTTTCAAATAAAGTTTGATTCTATTTATTTCATGTGGGATTGGTCTATTTCTCCATAAAGGAAGAGGGGCTGATATCCCTAGCCACATGCCTAAGCAATACAGGGTCAGGAGTTGGGGATATATCACTAATTTCATTTTTTCTCATTTACCCCCTTTTAATTTACTGTACCAGAAAGTAGTATAGGATATGGGTTAGGATGTATAGTTAGGATGTGTAGACCCAGACATTTTTGGGGGGGTTTGAGACCTCCGACCTCTCACTCTAAGGCCTTGACCATACAGCTACAATATATAATCATCGTTTTACACTGAAATATGGGGAAAATTCAAATTAGGCTCCACCAGGTGCTATAACAGTTTCAGGCAGCACCTAGGATTCTCTCTAAAAGTTCTAGATGAAGAAAAACTTAAGTTTAGTCCTCCATTTCTGAAAATACAACAGTCTCTTTCCTACTGTTACACAGATAAACTAATCCGTTCACTCTGGAGTGCAATTAGGAGAAGCAGATTCCTACAATAATGTTTTGCAACGTTATTGCAGATTTCTTGCAATGAAGCAAATGCATGCTTCCTTCATGATCTAAATAGAGATGCAATGATGTCATTCATAAGTTAGGTATCAATTATCAATGACATCATTTACATTCAAGGCAGGAAAGAAAGTTTGCAACTTAAGAAAGTTAAAGGCAGCATAGCAGAGACTTTAAAAGCACATATTCCCTTCATTTTTCTCAGATTTGTAAAGGGCTATAAGACAAACAGAGGAGTTCTAGTCTTTGAACAAACTATATTTGCTTCAGTATTATGGGGACCTTAGCACCACCCATATTTCAGTCTGACAGAACTGCATCCTGAAAAATCTGATGGGACCTAGTTCTGTTTAAATCTATGCTAGAACATTCAAATTCCAAGTGTTAAAACATTGAAAGGTGGTGAGAAAATTGCACTTGCTGCTAAATATTTCATACTCTAAGGCTCTGAAAAAGTTTAGCAATGAATTTAGCAAGACTGTAAACTAAAAATAGGCTAGTGAATAGAATAGAACAGCAGCAGTGTAGAAGGGAAACTCGACAACTGACACTTCAACTAAGCAGAAGTTTTTAATTACAAATGTGCTTATGGGGGCTATGAAAAACATTGCCAGAGGTTGTGTTTTGGCAAGATTAGATTTTTTTTTACCAATGTGGGAAGTTAAACTGTGCTAATTCTCCCCACATCCTACTAATTTGGTTTAAGTTTATCATTTCAAAATAATTCGGCTCAGCAGCAGTCGGTTAAAGGCTATTACACAAGCAGATATTCAGAATTGTTTTGATGTTAAGTGCCTATTCCATTAGTAATTCTTTATTAGTAAAGAATATGTGACTGCATCAGTAAGTAAAAGGAAAGATAAGTAATTCAGGGTTCCTACATCCCATCTAATGATAAAGATCCATAATCAGTAGCAAGCTTATACTTGCCATTCCACTGAAGAATTGTAGGGGTAGATGTCAGCCCTTCAAGGTAGACCAGACTAGGAAACCAAAGTCATGCATGCTAATTCTACTTTTAATATAAGACTATAGTAACATAATCTTGCAAGTCTGAATACGCTTCCCCCATCCCTTCCTTTATCTTTGTGACAACTAGGGAGGATCTTGTCTGAGACACTTTCTCAAGTTACAGTTCTGCCCCAGACTCAGGTTTCTTTTACCTGACCATTGTCTTGGTAGCAGCTCTTCCTCCTGTTCCTCAAGCTTATTCCTTCTACCCATTACAGTAGTTAAAGATTTTAAATTCAAAACTTTTTGAACTCAAAACACTCCATTTTGTTCAAAATGAGTCATCCCAATTATTCCAGAAGTGTTATAAGGGCTACCACATCCAGGCTGCAAAAATCCAGGTAAACACAAAAGCAACTATGGTGTCCATCATTTGTAAAAGCTGCAAAAAGACTGCAAATGCTGGAGGAGGCCTCAAGGGGCTATGAACATGGCTGCTTCTCTTCACTCTTAGCAGAGAGAAGGAATCGTGTTACTTTGCAAAGCAGTAGCAAAGGAGTGTTTTGCTTGAACGTTTCTTGAAATGAAGTGCCCCTCCCTTGAAGGTTTGCCTAGTCTGAATAGAAATTGAAGTACTAAAAATAACATATTTCTTCAACTAACTTTCCAGTACATCAGTAACCCTAATAAAACTACATGCCTTGTAAAAAGAATAATCTTTTCAAACTTTGGCTCCTTTGCATTTATAGACTACCTCACTACAATTAAAGGGCTATACTTTCAATTATCCTACCTTTCTTAAAATTAAAAACACCCACCATCACAGGATCTTGCTACTGCAGAGTTCATGCATGAGAACCATCTCACCATGGAATGAAGTAATATCACAGTCTCCATCCTTCTCTTCATGGATGAAGTTAGCAGATTGATTGTTCAAGCCAGGCCAGGCCAGTAATGGTACCCAAGTTTTTAGGATAATCCACATGCATTTACTTAGTGAATTTAGGCCACTTTTAAACACCCCAAAACCTTGTCCTTGGAGAATAATAATCAATATTCATCCTTTAGGTCAGCCTTCCCCATTGATGCTGTCACTTGATACCTTAAGCTCTGGTTCTGGTCCAACACCTCTGGATTTTGGCACTAGTTTGGCAAAGGTTATTTTAAGCTGGTAGGCATTGTCCCTCTTTCTACTGATGTATAACAAGTAATTGTTCATTCAGATCATGTCTACTTACTTTCTTTCAGTGGGAAATCCATGTAGAAAATGTCAAAATTGGCATATTTCTCAGATTTTGCTATTTCTTTCAAGACATTGGAAAGCTGCATGGCTCTCTGGAAAAAAAAATCCATAAAACATGGCCATTACCTTATTGATATGAGAACTCTGCCAAGACTTCAGAGTAGTATCTCTCTCTCTCTCTCTCCCCAACAACAGGTGAGCTTTGTATTGTCAGAGCACTTTAGCTTCTCTGAAGGAAAATATATATAAATATGCCAATTATAGTCTGAGTCAAAACACTGACCTCTCTTTTGACAAAGAATTGTCTGATTGGCACATCTTTGACCAGTATGCTATAAAGATGCTGCTCGATTTCAGTGGCAACATTCACTTACAGATATCAGATTTTCAAAGCAAGGTTAATAACACTAAAGATTCAGTGCTCCCGCTAACCCATCTCCACTACTTCTGATTATTTTTAGGCTAGAGCAGGCAAAATTGCTGGATTGAAAATGGCCCTTGAGAATCACTTCTTTACATTGAATTCACTTAGAGATGGTTCATATGTCAAGGGAACATATGAACATATGAACTTCTGAGTATATGTGAAGGGGAAAGCATATTTGCAAGGATCTCCATGTCAAAACTCCCTTGCATGAGTAAAATTAACATATCTGGGAGAACCCAAAGCTACAAGTCTGTTCTATGGTTCATATTCATTCTTAGACAGAACAGTCCCATAAGTGGATTGTCCCATAATGGCCAACTTTGGGATATGAATTTAATCTTTCTCTGGCAATGAACAAGAAAATATAGGCTATCCTGCTTCTAGCCATTTGAAATCCTATGTTTATATAAAAAAACTTTGAATCAAGCTCAGTTCCTAATGGCATCATGGACATGCCCGTGAAGTAGTCTAGGCAGCAATACCAAATTGGTTTGCCAGAGACTTCTTCCTGGATTACTCTCTCTCGCCCATAAACCTCAATGTACTGGTGATCTCCCTTCTAAACACTAACCAAGCCAGGTTTTTTTTTTTTTTTTGTGATCAAAGTTGGGGAGGTGTTGCCACTTGCTTAAGCTCTGCTCCTAGAATGAGTGTATGTCTGTTGAATCACCAAGAGTTAAACAGGAAATCTTAGTGATATTAAAATTTAGGCATTCCTTTTTTCAAAAGCAAAATAACACCACAACAATCCTTCTTTTAAAAGTCTAAACATTGTCCTTTTAAAAAAGGGAATCAAGAGAGAGAGAGAGAGAGAGATGATAGATTTATATAGATGAGTGAGAGAGATTCATACTATTTCTATATTACATACCTCTGTAGTCAAATTCCTAAGCGTGCCATTTGAAGTTATCCAGCCACTGCATTGATTAACCTGTGGAACATGAAAATGCTGTTTTAATATGGCATCAGTATTATATATGGTTGAAAAAGATCAACCCAGTCAACTGAATTGCTGACTGGTAGCATGAACAGTAGCAGCTGGAAGTGGCATCAAAAACAATTCCTAAAATGATCAGAAGTATAGATAAATAGCAGAGCATTAGACTTTCAGTTCCAGTCAGGAAATGCCAAATGAATGACGATTAACCAAATGATTTGCTTATACATGGGAAACATTTGTTTTCAATAGATGTATCACAAACAGCCAATAACTATATTGAAATATTTCTGTCAAAATGTTGCCCATGTTTTTAGCAGTAAAGACCTGGATGACCTACAAAAGGTTTGGCAGCCAAAGTTAAATATTAACATGGTGCTGTACTTTCCTCCTACTTTTCTAAATGCACTTTGATGGCATCACATCAGGCTTCACCACCTTGCCTGGCCCTGGGGCTCATTATTTCCAAAAGACTTGCTAACACTATTTCAGAAAGGAAAATGCTGAAGATCAAAACATTATGGGAAAAGTTTTCTTCTGCTAATGTCTTTTAAAAAATCTGCACTCCACAAAATTCTGCATCATGTTGTGCAAGCACTCCTGACTGAATTTTTTGTCATTAACTCTGAGATCTCCATTGTTGTGCCTGGGGTACCAATGGATTCTCTCCTTAGTGTCCACCATGATTCCTGTCTCACCTGACTTTTAACATTTTTTAATATTTAACTCTTTCTTAACCTGCAAAGGGGATATACTGCAAAACAAAGCCACAGATTTCAGCATCAACTTTATTTCTGATAATCTACCAGCCCCCGAATAGGTCCTGTAACAAAAATGGGTGGGAGCAACCTAGCCCTTTGCTTGGAATGATGTCCACCTGGCCAGAAGGAGAAGATCAGCAAGGCTAGGAGCATCTTGTAGAGGAAAGCTAGAGACTGGAAGACAGTCTTCTAGTAAATTGGTGTTTTGTAAAAGATTATGTTCTCTATGATAGTCATTTGTTAATGAGCAAGCTTCATTTCCAGCAGCCACTTTGTGAGGGTACCTCAAAGACATTCTCCAAGTTCCACAAGTGCCCAACCTGAAAAAAAATGGGATTAGCTCACAGCCTATGTCAAGTTGTTACAAATATAATTATTAGTATAATTTGTATAAACAGTAATACAAATATTAAATTCCATGTAAAATTATTCTGTGTTAATTATTTATTTCCAGTGCTTCCCAAAGTGTGGGTGGGGACCTCTAGCACTAGATGTAGTCCAATTTCAAGTTTCCCAATCTTGCCTGCAATGAATTTCTTTTGTTTGTTTTTTTGCTACCATGGTAAATTGTTTATGTGACTCAAGCAATCTTTTTTGCCACAATTTACCTTTCACTTTTTTCTTGCTTTTCTTTTTTCTTCTACTCTGATTCTTTATTAAAATAACAAGATGTAACTGATACTCTAAATAGGTAAGCCTGCAGAATTCTGGGATGGATCAGAGGTACACCTAGTTAACTGGAACTCGATATCTTCACTGGTACTAAGGAAATCCAGGAGGGACATTTTGCTAAGTTCCTACGTAAACCCAACTCACTTTTCACCTCAAGGTTAACTAACTAGGGACTAAATTTCAAGAGACTTTTGTCTTTGAGTTTTCCCAGGAGCAAGACTGTCTTCTAGAGTATTGCATGGCATACATTTTCTAGGACTCTAGAAAGAATCGATCACACACACTCTTCTAGGAGCAGTAAATAAGCAGAGCACATTAGTTTTTATTATTTTATTTATGATGTGCTCAGCTCAACATCCAAGATACCTTAGGAGATATTCCCTACTTACAAGAATTTCTAGTGCTAGAAGATAAAGTTAGATCAGCACTCCGGTCATGTCAGCCTTACCTATTACCAAGTTGGAAGGCTATAAGAACTGATTAAATACCCACTGAAATATGGCAAGCAACAGAAGTAGTATCATAAAGGTTCTAACTAAGCTAAGTCATCAAATTCAGAGAATAACACAGTGGCCAACTAACTGGAAGAGGGAAAAGGCAACTATTAAGCATACAAACTATTGTACAATATCCTTAATTTCGCATGCTAGCAAAATAATGCTTAGGATCATCCAACGCAGATTAGAGCCCTGCATGGAAAAAGAGATGCCAGATGTTCATGTTGGCTTTAGAAAAGGCTAAGGAACACGAGATATTATTGCTGATACACACTGGATAATTGAGAAAGCCAAAAAATATTAAAAAGAAGTCACTATGTGTTTCATTGATTATTGAAAGGCCTTTGGGTTGATTACGTCAAACTATGGAATGTGCTCAGAAAAATGGGAATCCCAACATGTCATTGTCCTTATGAGAAACTTATATACAGTTCAGGAAGCCACAACACAGACAGAACATGGTGAAACAGACTGGCTCCAGTTTGCCAAAAGAGTGAGACAAGGCTGTTATATTTTACTGTTATTTATTCAATCTATATGCTGAATACATATTAAGGGAAACTGGATTGGAAGAAGATGAGTATGGTTTTAAAACTGGAGGGAGAAACATAAAATCTCTGCTATGCCGATGACACTACCCCAACAGCCGAAAATGCAAAGGATTTGCAAGCTCTAATAATAAAAGTTAAGCAGCAAAGTACTTTGGTTTTTCGAATGTCAGCTAAAGGGCAAAGGGACAAGTGATTTTCTGTGTTGAACTGTGCTATGTTGTGCTTCCTGAATGTGAACCTTTAATTTTGGTTTGCATTTCTTTTCAGGGCACTTAAAATTTGTGTCTGACAGACATGCAGTCATGCCTTCATTTTCTGAATGCTAAATACCCCACCACATATTGGCTAAAGAACTTGATTTTAATCTCATCTGCTGCTGGAGTAGGAAGGTTGCCTACCAAAACTCTAACACAGATGAACTTTCAAACCAACAAAAATTCAGTTCCTTGGAATGCATCTCTTATTTCTCATCTTTTAGCCTCAGATATAATTGAGGATTTCTGGTTGACATACCTGAAGACAACTAAGAAAAGAATAAAATTGTCCATATGTGACATCTTTGTTCAGCTGACCTGAAAAACAGAAATATTTTTAGTCAACAGCAGTCAAAATTAAAATATTCCTTGCTGGAAACACACAAGCAATCTGCTTGACAACGCCTTTATACTATTTGTATGCATGGATTAATAAACTAGCCAACCAGCCTTCCAATCAACTCCCTATCATTATCATCATTGTTCAGTGATGATTTTGACAGCAGGTGTGTGTATCATACAATATACTCTGCCGAGGCAGCACTTGCAAAAATTGTTATAGGAAGTGGCCATAGATGGCTTTTTTTTTTTAAATTGGATTTCTCTCCCACCCATCTCCCCTACAATAGGGGACTCTGGGCGGGTTACAAAAAGGTTAAAACTATAAATATATATAAAATACATCCCATATATACAATTAAAACAATACTACTTAAATTTTCTTCTTTCTGGACTGAAAATGTGGAGTCCTTAGGGTTCTTTGAACTTGGTTGTTTTCTTGCAGACGTTTCATTACCTGTTTAGGTAACATCTTCAGTGCTAGAAGGGAGTGGGGTTTGCTTTCCGTTTATATATAGAAACTTGCCCTGTCAGTGTTGGTGGGGGAGTTGTTTTTCTTGGTAGTTCCCAGATTAAGCTGTTGTTTACTGCTTGATTGTGTGTCTGCTATTAATCCTAGTGTTAATCTCTGCTTATCTGGGTGTTTGATTGCTGGAGAAGAGATCTTTTTGTTTCCTTTTTATTGTCTCTTTTGAATGGTGTGTAAATGTTGTTTATTTCTATGTGCCTGTTGATGGCTGATATGGACTGAAAATGTAAGCACAATTTGAAGCAGCCCTTCAGCTCTGCAATAAACTATTTGCAAATCTACAACACTTCAGGCTAAGTAAGATTGTTAAGGCACTGATAACAACCACTTTGTGAATGAGAGTAGAACAAAGTGGTTTTCATGGATTTCTTCTATATATTATCTCTGTAGAAAGAGAAAGTGCCTGAAACATTCACACAACATGTCTTCAATGAATAGATATTCTGTCCAAAATAGCACTGCATGCCACCATATGTTCTACTACTGCACCCATGTGATATTTTACACGTACAAAGAGCATTCTTTTTTTTTAATAAATTTTTTATTTTTTACAACAAACACAAACAATAGCATAAAAAACATAAAAACCATCTTCCATTTTAAACCGTGTGTCAGCCAGTTACCAATCATTTGTGCCATCTTTTCATAGTCTTCACTCACCATTTATATAGAGTCTCATGTCATCTATCCAACACATATTTATATATTTATCAGTTATCAATTATTATTCATTTGTTACTAGTCTATAACACCAGCTTTCATAATAAGATTTGTATCATTTTTATCCATTGATTATATATATATATATATATAGTAATTTATATCAATTTGTCAAGTTTCTATTATATAATTTGCTGATCTATTACATTACTGTATCTTTTCATCCAACCATTGATAAAACAAATCCCATATCATATAAAATTGTTTGTCTTCTTGCTCTCTAATTTCAAATGTCAATTTACTCATCTCAGCACATTCCATAATTTTCTTAATAACTTCCTCCTGCATAGGTACTTTTTCATTCTTCCAATTCTTAGCAAATACAATTCTAGCCGCTGTCAAAACATTTACAATCAGATATTTCAGTTCTTTACTATATGTTTCCGGTATAATTCCTAGTAAAAATGTCTCTGGTTTAAAGTCTATATGTTGTTTTGTCATTTTTTCCAGCCATGTGTGGATTTTAATCCAATATCTTTTAGCTTCTGGGCATGTCCACCACATATGGCAATATGTGCTGGGCTTCTGATGACACTTCCAACACTTATCAGACTTGTTCTTATACATTCTCGCAATCCTCGCTGGGGGTAAATGCCACCTGTGAAACATCTTATACAAGTTTTCTTTATATGCAGTTGACATTGTCATTTTATAGTTTTGAGACCATAGTTTTCGCCACTTCTCTAAATCAATTCCATGTCCAAAATTTTTCCCCCATGCAATCATTGTTTCTTTAACCTGTTCTTCCTCCATTTTAAATTCTAGTAAATGTCCATAAAGTTTTTTGATCACCTTTTCATCAGTACCCATCAAGATTTTATCTAAAACAGTCAGCTCATCATAGATACCTTCTGCTTTAAAATCTTTATCGAATCTAGATTGTATTTGCAAATATGAAAACCAATTCATTTTTATACCTTGTTCTTCCAACGCTTGTATAGTTTTAAGTTCACCCTTTTCATTCAATATCTCAGTATATCTAACTGTTTGTTCCTTTTTATATGTTATTGGATAAGAAAAGGCTTCGATAGTGGATATCCATTGTGGAACTTTTAAATAATATTGTCTTCTTGTCTTCTCCCAGTTTAAAAACAATGCCTCTCGAATATAGTGCCTTCTAAAATAGCCCTGTGTTTTCGTTCCCTTATACCATAAGAAAGCATGCCAGCCCAACAACAGGTCATGTCCCTCTAAGGTCAATAATCTATTATTTCTTAAAGTTATCCAATCCTTTACCCACATCAAATTTGTCACCTGATAGTATAATTCCCAGTTAGGCAAGGCAAACCCACCTCTTACTGTTGCGTCTTGTAGTAATTTAAGCTTTATTCTTGCTTTTTTACCCTGCCAGATGTATTTCAATACAATTTTATTTAAATCATCAAAGAACTCTTTCCCTAGACGAATTGGAATTGTCTGGAATAGATATAATATCCTAGGCAATATATTCATCTTAATAGTGGATATTCTCCCAATCATTGATAATTGTAAATTCTCCCATTTTGTCAAATCTGTTGCAATCTGTCGTTTAAGTTTAACATAATTATCCTCCTTTAATGTACTACATTTAACCCTGTTTGTGACCTGTATTTCTAAAACTTCTTCCAATTCTTTCTTTCGCCTTGCTAGCATGTTCTTTGTTAATATCTTTGTTTTATCTTTATTTATTTTTAAACCTGCTACTTTTCCATATTCTTCTATCTTTTCAATTAATTTAGATGCTGTTTCCAATGGGTCCTCTAGTATAAATACTAGGTCATCTGCAAAGGCTTGTAGTTTGTACTCTTCCTTTTTGATCTTCATTCCCTTTATTTCTTTCTCTTCTCTTATATTCCTATTCAACACTTCTAATGTTAAGACAAACAACAAGGGTGATAGTGGACAGCCTTGTCTCATCCCTTTTGTTATGTCTATCTGTTCTGTTAAATCTCCGTTTATCATGATTTTTGCAGTCTGCTTATAATATATTGTTTCAATGGCTTGGGTACATTTTTTACCAAAGCCCATTTGTTCCAATTGCAGTAACATAAATCGCCAATTCACGTTGTCAAAGGCTTTTTGTGCGTCTAAAAATATCAAGGCCATTTGCTTTTCAGGGTGTGCCTCATAGTATTCCAGAGTGTCCAGAATTACTCTCATGTTGTCTTTAATTTGTCTCTTTGGCAAAAATCCGTTTTGATCGGCATGAATAAAGTTATTTAAATATCTTTTTAGTCTTTCTGCCAATATTGAAGCAAAAATTTTATACTCTGAATTTAATAGAGATATAGGTCTGTAATTTTTAACCTGTTGTGGGTCAGTGTCCTCCTTTGGTATAAGTGTGATATATGCTTCAGTCCATGTTTTGGGTATCCTCTTCTTTGTCATAACCTCATTCATAACTTCCAATAGTTGGAGGCTCAATATGTCCTGGAAGGTTTTGTAGAATTCCACTGGCAGCCCATCTGGACCTGGAGCTTTCCCAACATTCTGCTTTTTTAGAGCTTCTGTTAGTTCCATCATAGTTATATTCCCCTCTAACATTATTTCAATGTCGTACAAAGAGCATTCTTGAAGAGCAGTTTCATTTTGGAAAGAGAAAGAACCTCAACCCTCTTCCACAACTTTTTCAACTTCCATACATGCCGAGTATTGATTCTTCTTATTATGAATGAGTTGCTTTTAGACATAGATTATGTATGGACAATTCACTGTACGGACAAAGAATATCTATATCTTCCTTATATGTATAATTTTGATGCTGTTGCATTGTTGATTTTCAAAATTTTCTCTTGTTTGTTATTGTTTTATTCTGTTCTATTTTATTAAGTAAATAAAGCAAAACAAAGAACCCCACCACCACTCTATTTAAAACAATGTGTTTTAATCTTTGATTAAAGATAAAAACTTTAGTTTAAAAACCAAAGATTTTTTTAGCAGTTTGATCACAGGGCTTCCTAGTGTGGCATTTATGGTGCCACCCCCTTGTCTCATTCAGAGAATTGTACAAGGGCTTCAGATGATGTTTTTTCACTGTAACTCTACTGTGTTTTCCATCCTCTCTTCCATATTTTCTCTTTCCTGGAAGAAACCAGTACAGCAAAAAGGAAAAGGCTGCATATTGTAGCTGCACCAGCAACTGTTCATCTGGAAACATGTCAGATTTCCACCACAGCATTTGTTTCAGTCCCAAAGAATATACAATTCCCCCCCCCCTTTTCTTAGCCAATTCAGGCAGGAAGATAAGTGAGTTGTATAATAATCAGTTCAAATCCCAAGAGTGAATGACTGATGCTTTACCTATTAATTAGCCTTTCCCTCTCTAACAAATTTAGCCATTTCACATCAAGGAAGAAGATGAAAAACAACTTCGTGTATATCAATTTTCACTTTTTATACAGCGTAGGGATTGGCTTTAAAGGTAAAAGAAAGACACCTATAATTCTGTATAGGTGACATGAATTCAAGCACTATTACACCACTCTCTCATATGTTCATTTATTTTGCATGGTTGCTTTTTTCCAGCTTGGCTCTCAAATAAATCTAGAATGGGATGTGAAACTAATAGTTTATGATCCTATAAAGTTGATAGTAAGCTATAATGGATCAGACCAAAAAAACTATATAACCCAGCTTTCTGTTCCTAGAGTAGGAAAGGAAAGACTGCAAGCAAGTTGGTGGCCATAATTATGTCCTGTGATAAATTTCATAATTTAGCCCTCCACTGCACGTGGTAGCACTTTTTTCCATAGTATTTGCCCTAAATCTCCCAGGGCTCAGCTTCATTGGATGACTAGCTTCTAGTAGATGAGTGTGGAAGAAAAACATCTATCATCAGTTTGAAATAGAGATTAAACTATTACAGATAACTCTGGAAGTATGCAAACTACAATTCTGCCCAATTTGGTGCTTTATGGACCTTTTAAAGATTAATAGCCCTGTTTTTCCTCCTACCACACAGTTACTTTTTTCTTAAATATGTGAGGTATTTAACTGCTGATGCTGCCAGTTAAAGAAGTCCTCTCATTAATGATTTCTGCCTAAAAGAACTGTAGGTACAATGTTGACGTACATCTTTCTGTGCAGAAAGAACTTGTATTTCACTGTTGTCTTCAGAAACTCAGAATCTGCCTTCAAACCCAAGAAAGAAGATAGGTATCATATTTACCAAGAGGATGGTATCTGCTGTGCATGGTATCCCAGATGAAGCTACCATTTACTAAGCCAATCAAAACCACATGGCTCCCTTTTGGAAGGTGACTGTTCAAGTAAAGCAAAGTCTTCACAACATTGGAACGCATTTGCTGAGGCTGTGTCATTTTTTTCAATGTGTCCGGACTTCTGTAAAAGAGGGAAAAAAAGAACCACACACTTTCATATGAACCATAAGTATAAATTACGAGCATTGTCTTCTTGGAAGCTACCTAATTTGAAAACAAACTAAAATAAATTACCAGACTCAAACTACCCTACTTTGGACACATTATGTGAAACCCTAGCTCTCTGCAGAAGGCTCTAATGCTGGAAAAGGTGGAAGGAAAGAGAAGATGACGACCAGCCGCGAGGTGGATGGACTCTGTTACAGTAGCAATGAGTGTATTGTTGAGAGTCCTGAAAGAATAGGTTAGGGATAGTTCATCATGTAGAAAAACTATCTATGTGGTCACTAGGAATCGAAAACGACTTGATGGCATATAATCCATCAAAAATTTGAAAATGTATTTTGCAGGGCTGCATTTGAACTCAAGCAGGTTTGTAGTTTATAACTCTGTTGCTGGAGACAGACCATCTTTGCAAAACCAAACCAAAGGGATTATTAAGCTAGTCAGAATCTGTTCTCAATTGTGCCAGAGCACAGAACATGGAATAATGGTTTTAATGTCCAGGAAGGAGGATCCAAATGAATGTCCAAGCAAACTTCCTAACAGTAACAGCAATTCAACACTGGAGCTGACTACCAAAGGCATTAGCACAGTGTTGTCCAAACTTGGCCACTTTAAGATGAGTGGACTTCAACTCCCAGAATTCCTCAGCCAGCCATGATAGCTGGGGAATTCTGGGAGTTGAAGTCCACTCATCTTAAAGTGGCCAAGTTTGGACAACACTGCATTAGCACTTTCCTTTTACTGAACGTGTTCAGACACTGGCGGGGCAGACTTCTGTTGGGGATACTTTAATATGGATCCCGGCACTCAGCATGGAATTAGCCAGAAGACTCTTTCTAGCTCTGTGATTCTACAGTGGCCTATTTTGAAGAATGGGTTACAAAACTTTGCAGGCCTGGACCAGCTCCATCCCAATCCTGCCCTTCTACTTAAAATTTCAAAAGATCCTAGGGATGTGTATGTTAATGTAGTCTAATAAACATGGACTGTTTCTTTTCTGAGAAGTAGGGATTGTGGAAAATTAAACGTTGAACTGACAAATCATTGTATTCACACATGCATTCAGTCTCAGCAGTTAACGGAAGTCCCTAAAGATAAAGCTTTTTCAGAAGGGGCAGGGGGCAAGTTCTATAACACCTGATTTAGCATGACAGAATTCTAATCCCTTTCTATCATTTCTTTCTGTTATCTCTTATTTCAAAATACAGATTGCCTCTGGCCCCTGTCAGTCAGATCTTGTTTCCTTCTTGTTATCGTGCCTTCACTTCACAGATAAAATGGGAATTTTACTGTGGAAATGATCAATTTTAGAAACAAAAGTAAATCTAACAACAACAACAAAGCCCTTAAAAAGTCACACTTTCTATGTATTTTTAATGCTCATGTTCATTATTTTTTCTGTCCTACATTTATGCCTTGGAAGGCTATGAAATATGTACCATCTGTCTGTATTTTTGCACATCTTCCCATTTGGCCATTGCAATTTAAGTTCTATTGGGAAAGTGCCAAGCTGCCAATTTCATTATCTCTACCACAAGTGCATTTCTCAGTCTTCAATTTCTTGTACTGTTATGACTTCATAGTGTATGTCCTTTAGCTGATTCCACAGCATGTAGAACTTGGTTGTCTTATCATTGTTTCAATCAGAAGGCTTTATTATATTAAAACAGCCCTAAATATCAGATTATTAGAATCCAATAATACAGTGAAATAATAAAAATCAGTCTATTTTTTTTAATCCTATAATTAAATACACCCACACACAAAATCTGATTCTGTAATGTTAATGTATTATTATACCCATCTTTAACTCTGGAACATGAATATATGATCTGATATTTATGAAATCACATTACTGCTACTTATAATAGGCAAAAATATCAGTCTCTTATGATCATCAGTCAGAGTTAAATCTAAGAATGTTTTAAGTAAAAAAGCTGTATACGCTAACTTGTAAAGATCAAATCTCTTATTCCATACATTTATTTATTAAACAAACTTAAATGGCCACCCAACTTACATATGGTGACTCCAGGTGGCTTACAGAATTAAAATCCACAATACAAAAAGCCCATCAACCCCCCACCCCTGCAGTGGCTACACACAATCAAATCAACTACTTGATCAGCTCCGTATCAGCCCCTGGGCCCACTGGCAGAACCATGTCTTCAGGGCCTTCCAGAAAAGTATCAAGGTGGGGGCCAGTCTTCATCCAGGGAAATGATATTCCATAGGGAGGGAGCCACCACAGAGAAGGCCCTTACATTCCATACATATTCTAACTCTTCTTGGATTACAGTTTTCCAAATGGATTTAATTCAGTGTCTTTCAAGAAGGAATCTCTCATCATGACAAGGAGGCAAGAATGAATAGCAGTTTCCCTTAGGGCCACAGATTTGAACATTCATGTGCATTTTGTAGAATGGCATCCAATTTCCTTCTGAAGCAAATGGATTATATAGTTGCATACTTCAGCTAGTTTAAAAGTATGCTGCAATGCCTAGCTCACAACATGGGGGTAAGTCTCAGTGATCCCAATAGGCTTTCTCTGAAGTAGAAAAGAATAGGATCACATTGTAATGATGAAAAAAAGATCCAAGGAGGGGAAAGTATTTAAAACAGAAATAAGATAAAGGATGAAATGGTACAACTTGATGAACTAACAATCAGAAATATACAACAGAATTTTAAGGGAAATAACTCCTTGTCGATGGCAAATTAATGGCTAACTGATGTAAATATGGAAATTATGGATGCACACAAGCCTTGTTTCCCCATTTCAGTATGTCCAGATACATTCAGGAGAAAAAAAGAAGACAAGTCACTGCTAAGATTTTGCACAGTGAACTGCATTTCTTGGTATTGCATATATATTTTATTTAATGTTTATTTCTGAATGGTGGGGTTACTGGAGCTGCAACCCAAAAAGTAGAGAGCCAAGACAAAGAACTGGGCTGAACCAAATTAAGCAAAATTTAATGTCATTCACATATAAACTTGATTAAAATTAAATGAAGATACTGGTAGTCCTCGCTTAACAACCACACTAGGGACTGGAAAATTGGTTGTTAAACAGGTGGTTGTTAAGCGGGTCACATGACTGGACCTGATTTTACAACCTTTTCTATGATGGTTGCTAAGTGAATCACCACAGTCATTAGGCAAATCACATGGTCAATTAGTTAATCATGTAGTCGTTAAGTGAATGCAGCTTCCCCAATTGATATTTTTTGCCAGAATTTGCTTAACAACCGCAGTGATTTGCTTAACGACTGCAGTGATTCACTTAATAACCATTGTAAAAAAGGTCACAAATTGTGATCATGTGACTGTGGGGGGTGGTGCGACAGTTTGCGACAGTTGTAAGTGCGAGAACAGGTCGTAAAGTACTTTTTCCGAGGCCATCGTAACTTCGAACCATCGTTAAATGAATGGTTGTTAAGTGAAGACTACCTATATAATGACTGTGATTGCTGCTTATGGCTTTCATAATTTTATCCTTTGGTTGAATTACAACTTACAAATGGAAAACAACTTTTGGAGGGTTCCAATGAAGGCTTAAGGGAATGCATATTGTGAATCCAATCTTTTACCAATCCAGCACCTTCCAAATGCTTTTTATTTGATGGCTGATCATGATGGGAGTTGTAACTAATAAATACAACTATTTGGGGAAGATGGGTGTGATGGGATAGAGGATATTATGGAAATTCAGTGGAACCAATGTCACCAATTACTGAGAACATCCAAATTCCTTAGATTCTTTATTGCACTTAGGACATCATATCAAGCTTATGCATTAATAAATCATTGTACACGTTGTTGCAGTTGCATACTAATGCAACTGCCGCCATTTATTAATCGTATCTTTTTACTGCATGTACCTGACAAAGCCAGCCAGAAAACATCCTGCAAAAATATTTGTACACACATATATATGAAAGGAAATAATTCAGATGTAAAAATACTGGCGAACATGGATACACATAGAAAGTCAGAATGTTTAATATAACATTACAAGGATGTTACACAATATAAAATAAGGGTATGCCTACACTACACAATTAAATTTGTAGCAGTTCATTCTTGTCTCTGCTTAAGAAACCTTGAAATTATAGGTTAATGAAGGTACAATAAATCTGTCATCTCTGGAAAGAATGAATGACTGTTAGCTTAGTTTAAATCTGTAGTATGGATACATTCTGTGTTAATTTTCTTTTTAATCTTACCCATTACAGACGTCATTCCCAATCATTGCAAAAATAACTATTGCCGGTTTGTCGAACTGTTGATTCCTTGCTAAGCTAGAAATGAAAAATAAATTTAAAAAAATTAAAATGACTTATCAAATCTACACATACCATGAATGATCATATGCATGCATCCTATACATATACATATTGTGACATCCAATATATTCCAGTTATATCGAACCTATTGACGAAAAGCAGTTCCATAGGTATTTATAGGAATAAAAGAAGATATAAAGTCAGGATCACACTTAGTGGAGAAATTGTGGTCACATTTTGTATAATGTAAGCATATAGAAAAGAAGCAGCGTGGCTCTTCTAATAGATTAAGGAAGAGGCCCATTCCATTCATCAAGTTCAACCCCAAAATAAAACCATTCATAACTGATGAATGTCCACTCTCACTATTAGGAAACATTCCACTGGAATGTGCTTTTCTATAATTTAGATACCTTATTCTGCATCCTGCCTTCTGGAATGATAGTTAATAGTTTTTTACCTTGTGTGTGGTAATCTTTCAGACGCTTGAAGAATGCTATCATATCCTCCTCCCACCTACCCAGTTTTCTCTTCCCAAGGCTGAACAATGCAAGATCATCCAATCTCTTCAATCTCTATTTATAAGACTTAATTTCTCCTCCCCAATCACTTTCACTGCCCTTCTCTGAGCCTATTCCAGTTTATATGAACCGTTCCTAAAACATGGGACCCAGACCTGGACACAATACTTGAGGGAGGATATGACCAACATCGAATAAAGTGGATCTATTTTTGTTTTCTGTGATTTGGAAAGTACATTTCCATTTATGCATCCTAAAATTGCACCTATCTTTTCTGTAGCCATGTCATGCTGTTGATTCATATTCAGACAAATAAAGTTCACAGATATGGGATGGAAATAGTAGTGTTTTGGTTGTAGTGTTTGTGAAAAAAAAACTTGGAATAGCAGTTCATTATCAACTACTATTCCAAGTTCTTTTTCACAAACACTACAACCAAAACAGTACTATTTATTTGAGTTTCCTAAGTGCAAATACCTTTCAATTGCCTCTGATAAAATTCACTTGTAATTTCAGTTTTTTATTTCCCATACTCTGACCACTAGGGTATACTGTAGACAATAAAGGGCATGAACTTCTTGAGTCAGTATATGTTCTGATTTTTCACTGAGTAATTTAATTAACCCCATGAAAGCAACATTCCCTTCTACGCTGCACAAGAGTATTTACCTGAGGTCCTTACTTAGAGTTTTTGTTTCCAACCCACCCATGATTCATTTAAAAATTAATTTTTTTTAATAATATATAAAATTTAATAATATATAAAATTTAATAATATATAATTTAATAATATATAATTTAATAATAAATAAAAATTCTTTTATTATTGAATTCATACTGCACATTTCTCTTTGAACCAATATTTAAGGCAGCTTGCAACCATAAAAAATATAGTATAAAACAAAATTCATGCAATTAAAACCCGATAAAAAATCAATCATTGGAATAATTGACAAAAATGTATTTCTTGGCAATAAAGATGTATTTCCTCCACCTTCCTAAATACTAGAAGAATGGAGGGGACACACATCATCTTGGGGAGTGCTTCATGGCTTGAGAGCCACACAGAAGAGGTCCTGTCTAACATTACAGATAGATGAGTTCTGAAAGTAGGGTTTACATTTTCAGAAGTTCTTCTCCTGCTGACCCGAGTAACTGGGCACATTCAAAATGGATGATTTCACAGGTAATCTAGTCCTAAACTATTTAGGGCATTAAAGATCAAGAACCTTAAGTTGTGCCCAGTAGACAATTAGTTGCCTGTGTGATTCTTTCAGTATCAGTATTGTATGTACTGTACCTTGCACCAGTCATAGTCTGGCTGCTGCATGTTATGGTAATTGCAATTTTCAAATACTTTCCAAGGTTGCCCAGTACTTAGATAAGTCCGATCAGCTCAGAAAAGCTTGCAGTTGTTGCACTAGTTGTAATTGTGCAAACACACTCTGAGTCAGAGTTGTCACCTGCAAATCCAGTGACAGTTGTGGATGAAGAGTATTCCCAAACTACAGACCTGCTCTTCGTAGGGAAGTGGACCTCATCCACAATATTCTTCACCTCAGTATCCCAGTCCAGTCTTCTTCTTATCAACTTCAGCTCCATCTTGTCTGGGTTTAATTTCAGCTTATTTTTTCTCATGCAACCCAATTAGTGAGATTAGGCAATGATCAAGGGTGCTGATTGCTTCCTTCAAGTTAGATGGTAGGAAGCAGTAAATTTAGTGTCATTGGTACCTACTCCAAAACTCCAACTGATCTTCCCCAGTGGTTCATGTAGATGTTAAACAGCACAGAAGATAGAATACTGTATGTTAATGACTGAGGTGTCAAACCATTGTCAAAAACTGGAAAATTCTACCAAGGTCCAATAACACCAGGCAACAAGAAGGACACCATGGTTAATGGTATCAAAAACTGCTGAGAGCTCTAGAAGAACAAACAGAGAAGCAGGGTCTCCATCTAGTTTCTGGAGTAGGCCATCTATCAAGGTGATCAAATTAGTCTCAGTATATATTCTACACTCAGGAGTATTAAACACCTTCCTTAATCATGGGGCAAATCCCAACCTGCTGTTTTAATTAGTCAAGAAAGGTAAGAGTCAAGCAAACAAATGGTAGCCCTCATCTCTCCATACATCCTGTCTACCTCCTTGAAATCTATAAGCTGAAAAGAATCTATATGAACCTGACAAGGTTCATATAGATTACCTAACTATAATTTGCCCCAACACTGGAGTCAAAACAAAGGCAAATCATTTAATCAAAAAATGATGAAAATTATCCACACTTAGCTCCAACCATTCTGGCTCCCCTTCCCCAACATTTTGAAGGAAAAGATGCCAAACGATATGAAAGCACTGCTGGCCTGTTTTGAGCAGCCTCAGTGTTTAGTACAGATGTTTAAAACCCTCCTGCTCAACCTTGCTATGATACTTCCAGACACTTTCTACCAAAAACACTTTCTACACTTTATATACCACTGTATATAAACAGAGAGCAAACCCCATTCCTCTCTAGCACTGAAGAAGTTACCTAGCCAGGTAACGAAGCGTTTGCAAGAAAACAACCACGCTCAGAGAACCCCAAGGATTCCATAGTTCAACCCTGAGCTACACATATTCTCTTCTATTGGTACTTTCTACCAAATATTGTAATAAATGTGAACTAGTTTATAGGAGTTATGATAGTAATATGATGGAATACTGCATTCTACTACTACGTTGCTATTTCAGTTGTGAATCAAACTATTTAAATCTTATTTACTACTTACCCTTGAACAAGATGTAGGGCACTTCTTGAAGAGGCACCTAAATAACCAAAGTAATAGGATACAAGAAAAATTAAGGCAACTGAATGAACTATCTACTAATACATGAAGTACATAATTTAAGTTGCCATAAATAAAATTGACAATTCAACCTTACTTAATTTAAATGGAGAGAGTTTCTTTCCTTTTTATTTTATGGCTTAGGGTCAGTATATCCTAAGATGGGAGTATATTTGCAAAGTTTACCACTTTGGCATATGTTAAATCTGAACACAGCTGAGTTGGGAAGTAGAATGGAATCTTGAGTTTCAAAGTACATACTCTAACTTTATGAGCTATTATTACAGCAGTTTAGTTTTGGGGCAAATATACTGCCATGTTCTTAACTAAATAACTTGGAGAATGATAGTATCCACATCGTGTGGCAGACTAAAATTTATCTTCCATGATTTAGTAAGTAAATTAAGAGGTTCAGAACATAATCTTCTAACTTCTGGGATTTGTATGTGGACTACATACCTAGGGTTCCCAACATCTCATTTTGATCAAACTGATACCATATAATTAATGTGGCCTTCAAAAGCTAGGTAGCCTCCAAATGTGTGGACCTCAATTTCTAGAATTCCACAACCTAGTCATTGAAAATTGAAAGTTGAAATTCATACATCTGGAAAGTGCCCAGGTCAAGGAAAGCTAGATTAGTATTTTAGAGATCCCTTCATGAAGCTTTACTTAATACTAAACCAGAAGATGGAATAGCTATGGTGTCCCATTCATTCTTCCCTTTGTCATAATGATTTCTTCCACAGATTCTGCACTATGTACCTAAAACCTGCTGATTTTAGGAGGCAGCAAAGGAAGGACAGATGAAAAGATGAATCAAGTGGGAGAAGCTTTGAGTTCCCAGTTCAGAATTGATGAATACAAGGCAGAACACCTACATTGCAGTCTGATAAATTATACCTTGGAAGCCCTTGAAGACCTAGCTTTATGCCCAGGCCTGTGCTGGTACCGACAGTTCTGAAAAATCTCTCGGCTGTATTTATATTTATATTTAATTTTTAGTACTGTTTTAAATGTTGACTGTTTTTATTGTTGTCAGCCACCCAGAATCACTGGTCTGAGATGGGCGGCTATATAAATCGAATGAATGAATGAATGAATGAATGAATGAATGAATGAATGAATGAATCTCCCTGAGAGTGCTAATTGGGCTCTGATTATTCTCTTTTACATAGGAAGGCCTCCAAATTCATCAGCAGCTTAGGTATTGTTTTCCTCCTGAACTTCTTTCAAATGCAGTATGGTATCATTTTGCATAACCAAAAAGGGATGGGTCTTCAGCCCAATGAATCAAATCTTTGAAAGCTTTTATAGCAAGGCCTTGGGCACAAAAATTGGAAAGTTATATAACAGTAGCCATGGGCAGATAGCAGCTTTCAAGGAATTCCAGATCATACTATACTGAACTTTTGTTCAAGAATAGTTTGATAGTGAGCTGCCCTTAACTTATGGCTTAATGAACCCTTTGCTCCCCAAAGCTATAAAGAAAGTATAAAATTTAATGGAGCAAATGAAAGAGGCTCAAGGTTTCCCTAATTACATTCAAGTGAAGTATGATTCTTTGGACAAGCAAGATTAAAATAACATTTTCCTTTTTCTAACGGCATTCAACCCTGCCATGAAATGCCTGCCTTCATAATGTTCAATGGAGCAAAGCACTCATTAAAGTTACAACAGAACATGAGCTGCTCAGGGTCAAGGTGGAACATGTCATCATAGAATATGAAAAAAGAATAGATGAGAAACTATAAAGTCAAGGGGAAAAGATTGAGGTAGAGTTTCTCCATCAGTAATATGTAAAAGCAATTTAGTACTGAATCAAAAGTTGAAAGTAGTCTGTTTTTAGATCACCCAGGACAAACCTGAGTTTCTCTGTAAATCTTCAGTCAAATCATGTCCATGGCAAGAGAAGCCATAGCCATATCCAAAGATGACCTGATAATTCTTGGACTTTGTACATGATTATTTGCAGCTAAAGCCATATGTGTTATGGGTATGGAGTCTCCAGTAAGCAGAAGGATGGTTTCCTGGGTGTTCTATTTTGTTTCCTGATTTGCCAAAGTACATAAATTAATTACAAAGCTAGGTCTAGGTAGTGCATCTATATTTTGAAGGGTGAAATGAATATTCATATTGTTATGGTACTGAAAAGAAATCTAATGGGTGAAATGTGTCCACCAAATTATATTTGGTTATAATTTGATTAGGTTTAATGGCAGCCTTAATACCCAGTATGTTTTAAGACATTTTTTCCAGTTATACATATTCATCTTAAACTTTAGGATTTTTAAAAACAATTCTGAATTCTACAGAATTAGGTTCGTCTCCTTTCCTTCCTTCCTTCCTTCCTTCCTTCCTTCCTTCCTTCCTTCCTTCCTTCCTTCCTTCCTTCCTTCCTTCCTTCCTTCCTTCCTTCCTTCCTTCCTTTTCACTGAATTTTTAAAAATTAACTTCAAACAATTTGCCTTAATGAGACAGGAAACTCCCTTATCTATCTAGCTCAGTCTCTCCTGCACTGAATGGCAGAGCTAAATATGGCAGAATTTGAACCTGAACCTTCATACAGAAAGCATGTGCTGCGCCCCTTGAACTATAGTTTTATAGGAATAGAAGCTCTAGTTTTATAAGATGCTGCTCAGTCTAAATTTAGAATAAGTGTTCCATCCTACAGTGTTCTAGCTTCTATTTATGGAGCGTGGCTGTAAGCACCAGTGAAGATGAAAGATGAGAAGATACCATTTTTAGAAATATTCTGGTAATCTCTATGATTGCAGCGATTTCTTCTGCGTAATAGGCGGTAGAGTGACTCTGTCCATCCTCTGAAACAAAATAATCAAAATGCTGATCAGTGAATTGATACTGTCTAACTAAAGAACAGGTTGTGTCAAGACATAAGCCTTCTTTGGCATAATGGTGTTATTTTCCCTTTCTTTGATTTCTGGAAGAATCGCAGTATACTTCACAGGGTTGCTGTGGTGGCCATAAAATGAAGGGCGAGTTCCATGTAAGTCACTGTGAGCAGAATATACATCTAAGAAATTGACATACATGTCTGCACACACAAAATATCCAGACACCTCATTTCTGCTTTGAATTTTAGTTCAAAGAACCATTTGTAGAATGTCTACAATAGTGTATAGATCATTAAATCTGTTTCCGCTACCTTAGTGTCTCTCTCTCTCTCTCTCTCTCTCTCTCTCGTTCTCCCTTCCTATTTCTGTTCCTTTTCTACCAATTTACTGCAAAATGCAGTAGTACTGAGAATATGTTTTTTTTACGCCCTTGCTCATTTTTTTTTTAGAATACTGAAATTAGAATTCTAGAATTCTGGAGCACAAATGGCTTTTACTGTTGATCATAAACCAAGGAATACCATAGGTGGAATGACAAAGCCAAAACAAGCTGAATTCTATGCCTTGCTCCTGTTGTGCTGGCACAAACTACTTTTTCTTTGGGGAACAGACAAATGAATGCCATCTTATAGAAGTACAGCTGATTATATCAAGTGCTATGTTTAGTAATATATATACTCCACCCACAGGGAGGTCTTGCACTTCTACACTGTCAAAAAATATTTCTTTAACTGCATATAATAGGTGAACAGAGAGGCTGAACCAAGGTACAGAACTAGTTTCAAATTGGCAATTGTATCTTACATTTCTGTAATCCCACAGTAAAATAATAAACATATAACATGTAAATGAAATACAGACAGTTCATCCTAAGGAAAAGACTCCCCTTGAGTCTTCAGAGGAAGGAAGTTGGAAGGGGCAGAGTGTAGCTTAAGTATTAAAGACATTCTCTTCTAAGTCTACATAAGCAATGAATAAACATATGTGGAGATCTCTATACTAACTAGATTATTTACATTTATAGAACAAAATGAATGAAAGGGAGATAAAACATTGTACAATAACTGAATAATGCTCCCTGAAATCACTGAATGTTTGATATCAAAATCATCTAACTGGAAGATTAAAAACTAAACAGTGACACAGGACTTATAGGCCACCTAGCTCAACTGTACAAAATACTGTCAACAGATTTTGTTATATTGGTATCCTTTTCCTCCATGTCTAGAGCCTCATTTCAGTGTAATAGCAAACCTCTAAGCTAAGTTCATTATGTGATCATGATCTATTCAAAGCTAAGAGTGAGCATCACAGTTGAAGTAAAACAGATTTTTATACACAATGACACAAATAACATCGATTGATCGGACAAGATTTCTTTGCCACCCCAAACACAGGACTCCAGACAACTTACGAAGGTAAAAGCAAAATCATAAAATCATAAATGAGGCACACAAAAAGCCATCTAATATAAATGAAAGATATACATAGTAGTAACCTCCCTGTGATCCAAATGCCTGGAGAAAGAAGATTGTTCTAAATTCCTCCTGTGTTACTGTCTTTTTCAAACAGATAGCAGTATCATTTTTTCTTAAGAAGGGAATTTTGGGGGCTGAAGGGCTGCATCTCACCTTCCTAACCAGTCAGTGGGTATAGAGGAGCACAGAGATGGTTAACAAAACATAAACTCAGTCTGGGAAAACAAGAGAATGTGAGAAAAAAAAATTGGACTTTTCTGCCTTGACTCTCTTTGGTATAAGAAGGAGGAATGGGGAAACGCTCTTAGGCTTTCAAGGTTCTGTTATTACAATATAGCCTGCATCAACAGAGTCCTAATATTTCTTGTGGAGTCTGTTTCCTTGCCTGGCCTCCCTCAAAGGGCTGATCTTTTAACAGGGCTTGGGGATCTGGGGGACTAAGAGTGGCAATGGGACTAAGGGCTACAGATGCCCTATCCTTATCTTATTGGTGGGGAGAAGAGCTTGGGGAAAATGCTGTGGTCAATCTGTAGTGTACCAGGGAGCATGGAAGCCATGGACTATCTAACTTAAATTGTGGCAGTCTTCTCCCACTTGAAGCCCTCCAGATATCTTGGACTACAGCTCCCAGAATTCCTAGCCAGCATGAAATTTTGCAGGGGCCACAAACAAATAAGTCACATTGCTAAAAGTCAAGTAAACTGGGTCTGTTTATTCTGAAAGCTGAAAATGACAAATAGCATAATTATTTGTTCACATCACTCTTCGGGTATAATTAATTATAAAGTGAGATATTAATTAAGCAATTACCATTTGCAAGATCTGTACTGAAAGGAGAAGATAATCATGTCACTGAGAGAGGTTAAATCTAGATATCTTCTAAGAAAGATGAGACACATTCAATAGCTATAAATCAGTAGCAATTATTTTAGGGATATATGTATTGTAATGATAATAATATTATATACAACATTTTAAATGTAATGCATTCCAAGTGGCATTATAAATTACTATATACTCTGAACTTTGTGGGATGTGGTAACTTAAAACCTAAAGAAAGGATGAAAGGAGCAGGAAAAAAGAGAATTTATACAACCTATTTTCAAGGTGGGCTTGAAACATTAGCTTTGTTTAATTGACAGACTGAACTGAGACTTTATCTCCAAGCAAGCAGGAGGGCCCAGACTAACAAAGGTACATGCTATTGTGCATTACAGTCAAGATGAAAATAACGTTGTGCAGCCCATAAAATAAAAGCTTTGCATTATTAATGAGGCTGGATTTCCTATAAATAGCTACTTATATTTGACAGCTCCAGCTTTTAGAAAGCAGTCAACTATACTACATAAAATAAAACAAGCATAATAAAGCAAGCAGTATATTACATTTTTAGAACATTAATAGTTTCAACTAAGTATTTCTTTAAACAAGGCACTAAAATATATTGCTATTTATGTATCCTCAGTGTGTCAATATGCTGCGTGTGCTTCTTATGAGCAATAGTAGGTTGGCTTGCAAGGTAGTCTCTAGAGGCCCTAGTTTGCACAGAATAGTAAGAGTATGTTTGTGGTCAAATTAAGCTTTAGTTGCACTTATAACTGGCCAAAATGTGAAGACAGATAGGATCAGTACAGTACATTAGCAAGAAGGCATGTGGCATGGGTACAATTAGGGCTGGTAATTTAGACAACTCTTTCCTTTTCCTATTGAAAAGGGCATATGAAAGCCTTGATTGGCCAAAGCAGACCTTTGGGAGACAGAGTTAATATTTATGAACCCATCTGGTGACTACCATGGCATGTGAAAGATTGTGACTTGGAATGTCAGAGGAGAAAAGAAGATGAAGTAATACATGAAATGAAAGAAAGAAAAGAGATAATATGCGTGATTGTGAAACCAAAAGAAAGTGGAAGGATGTAACAGATTTTAATCAAGGTCAGTCTGAACTTGTGAAACAGAAGTGATAGACATTTATGGAAGTTAAGGGGTAGGTTTAATTATGAATGTAAGTCTGGGTCGATATGAAAGTAAAAATTCAAAAGTTGGTGATTGTTGTAATGTTATATTCCAGAGAATGGCAATAATGAAAGAACCAAAGATCGGTTTGGGGAAAAATTGAGCAACTTTTTGAATGAATAGGATCCAGGGCAAAAAAATATTACCTTACGTAGCGTGAATGGATGGGTGAGAACAAGACAAGACAGTATACTATAAAAATAGATTGGGAAGATCAGTTTCTTTCAAATATGTAGTTTAACCACATATAACTGTTCATGCAAACATATGGCAAAGGAAGGAATCTAAATTTAAAAGCATGATTGATTGGATTGATTAATATGAAAGAGTGAGAATGTTAAGGAAGAATACAAGGTTGACAAAAGATTCTGAATATGGGGCAGAATTTTTTGGTAGTGTCATGATTGGATTTTAGAAAAAATGGACAGTGAAAAATTAGGAAAGAAGTGAAAGAAATGAGAGTGAAAGTAGTACAATTGTAGGAAGAGAAAATACAAATATTGTATGAAGAAGACTACATTAATAGATCAGTGGTCTTGTTTTTAGATTGCTCACTATCTTTCCATATCAATTTTGCTTTGCATACTTGATTACTCTGACTTGTTGTAGACTAAAATACAATAAATTACAATTGCACTAAATGTATTTCTAGTCCAAGTCAGTTAGACTGACAGATTAATGTGTTCATTCATTATCTGTTCATTCCCGTTTCTGCATCAAGTTGTAATAAAAGCAATCCATGCAAAACTAGAACTAAATGCATATTTCTTCCAAAAGATGCATTTCTAAAAATATTTTTTCTCAGAGTATGCATTCTAAATCCATTTCATTCTAAAATGCACATTTTCATTTATTTTGGATTATTCCTTGAGACAACTGCATTGCAACATTTGGTATGGTGTTGGTGTGCCTTCGAGTCAGTTTTTGATTCCTGGCAACTGCCTGGACTAGTCCCCGCAGTTTTCTTGGCAAGGGTTTTCAGAAGTGGTTTGCCATACCTCCTTCCTAGGGCTGAGTTAGAGTAACTGGCCCAAAGTCACCCAGCTGGCTTTGTGTCTAAGGCAAGACTAGAACTCACAGTCTCCTGGAGCCTTAGCCACTATGCCAAACTGGCTCTCGCAACATTTGGACAAATGAGAAATCTCAAAAAGAACACCATTCCAATTTACACATTTTTGCAGACTATAACCGTAAGAGCAGTTAATTTCAATTTGTGGTTCAAAGAAAACTCCCAGCCATCATTAATTAGCAGAATTAAGAAATTCTGTGGAATATTGGATTATAATCCTATGTTTAAAAAATGAAGAAATTGAATTTCAAGGGTCCATTGGACTACTGAACTCTTTTTGGCATTTGTTCATTCATTCACCCTAGAGATTTTCATTGCTATTATCTTACCCAATTGTGGAATTGAGAAATCCAGTGACTGCTGAAAACTGAGGCCAGTCAATTTCATTGCTAATTACATCAAGAAGGTTGGAATACGTTTTCTAAAAAGAAGATGAAAAAAAATCAGCATGTTTTCACTTCCACACATTACACATTAGTAATTAGTTTGATTGCTATTACCAGCCACTGCAAAAAGAATGAAGAAAAATTTAAATGCAGTTTTACATGCAGTTAATAGTCTTAATCAAATTAAATACTGTGAATTAGCAGTAATTATAGCACAAGCAATAAATGTAGCTCAAAAATATAAATGTACTTATTTAAGGATTTGTAATGTCATGAACTCCTTCCCTTGAGGTTTTATTTCCTGAGCAAATTATGGCTGCATTTATGATCTGGAGTCATTATACTACTCTACTCTACTCTACTCTACTCTACTCTACTCTACTCTACTCTACTCTACTCTACTCTACTCTACTCTACTGCTGTGCTGTGCTATACCATACCATACCATACCATACCATACTATACTACTATACTTCTCTGTTCTATACTATTCTGTAGGACCATATGATGAGTAGATTTATCACATGAACAAAAAGCCTGCAATAGAGACTCGGAAAAAGCACTTAGTTCAAAATAAATATGACCATGAGAACATTATTCTTTGGAAGACATGGTCTTTCTGGTAATATTATTTGTGGTACTACCACAAACACTAGCAAACCTGCAAGTGAGGCCAGCTCAGTAGTTGGCCTAACTTGCATAGGATAGGGGTATGTAAGGTATGAATATAGGATATTTATAACAACTTTTCTGAAGTTTGGATGATCTGAAGTTAATGAGTTATCTAATCTAATGACTCTCTAAGTAGCCTAGATACACTGTCTTGAATTCCACAATGGGGAAGGGGGGACATGGACAAATATAACAATATATAAATATAAATACTGCTTTTGGTATTAGTAGTTCATCTATGCCAAGATTAACAATTATTTAAAGCAATTTACAGGGCTAAGGACATAAGAGCCCCATGGCATAGTTATTTTATGCTATTTCAGGGCAACGAAAGGTTTTTAGTACTGAGATCAGAGGCTGAAACCCCAAGTAATGTTTCAAAATGCCAAATAACTGTTTGCCCACAATATAACAAATGCTCGTGAAAAAATAAAAAAAGAATGGGCCATCAAAATTTTACAAAATAAATGCTTTCACAACCTAAGCCAACCTCCCACAACTTGGATCCTCCAGGTGTGTTGGGACAGCCACTCCCACCATTCCCCAGCTCTCATGGATTTCTAAGAATTGCAACCTCCCATTTGAAGGGGGGGGGTTGAAGGCGAAGAAGTTTGATTCAAAAGCCAGCTTGAATGCATTACTTTCATGCCTCATTATTCTTATTGTCCCCACAATCATTAAAACAGCTACCATATTATAAGGCAATCTCAGTTGTCACTTACATGACATTATCAGTCTTATTCTTACAATCGTTGCCCATAAAACATTAACAAGTGAAAAAACAACATCTCATCAGCTGGGCTTCCCAAAGGAAAATTAAAACTATCAACAATGCTGATATGTAATTTGCATTCTGCCCACAGCATTCCTGCTACTGAATCTCTGCTTTCAGAGTTGTTTTTTTTTACTCTTCCAATTGTCTTTTGGAAGGATTCAATATGTTATTCATGTAACCTATTTCTTTTGGGATGAAAATTTCATGATGGGACAGGCAGAAGATAAATTTACTTCTCATTCTCCATTCTGTAATAATCAAGTCTCTCCGTGTGTGTGTGTGTGTGTGTGTGTGTGTGTGTGTGTGTAATGTGCCATCAAGTTGTTTTCAACTCCTAGCGACCACATAGATTTTTTAACACATGCACACATACATTATTCATGTCATTTATTATGGGTAAAGCTCTTTATTTCAAACAAATTGCAAACAAAAGTAGTTTGATCCAAATCAGTGGAGGAAAACTCCCACTGAAATTAATGTGAGTATTTTTTCCCAATTCAAATTACTACCAGGGTTGGATGGCTGAACTGGATGGGGGACCACTCCAGGAAGAAAAGGATCAAACGTTCTTGACTTGCTAAAGCCCTCTTCTCTGGCAATCTGTGAATGACCCAGCACACTGGGTAAACTACATCAAATCTGTTTGCAAAAACTTCAGTGTTTTCCCCACCATTATTAGTAATTATGAATCTTAGAGAAAATATCAACATATAAAACTTTCATAGCTTTGATTGTAAGATACATCAGCATACTGTATATATATCACAGTCAGAATGTTCCCTGAGCTTTCTCAACATTGCAACCAGCTCCACCACTCTCCTCTAATGCCTGTCTGGGGGGTGAGTGGAAGCTTCTAGGATGGGCTGGTTGACCAAGTGATCTTCCTTCAGGTAACTTTTTTTTAGGATCCCTCAGGCAAGCTTTCTGAGTGGGGAGGGGATGTGTCAGTTAAGGGGAGGGTAAGCTTTCCTTCCACTAACTTTCCTTAGAAACCAAGCTATATAACATATATGTATAGCATTCATTACTGAATGCTGACAGTTTATTTTAAGTTGGTCAAATTTCAAGAACAAAATCTAAAGTCAACCAAATCTAACTCAAATGCCAATGTGGTGAATTTTGCAAAAGATAGTTGGGAGAATGAGAATTCTAGCCAAATTCTTTTGGAAGGCATCAAGTTGCATAAGGCCGATTCAAGGATTCCCTCCAAAACATGAATCTGAGCTATTCTTTGTCCTCCACATTTTTAGCAAGGGTTCTTTTTTTTCCCTCCCCCCTAGGCTAGACTGCCTCCCCAAATCCTCATTGTAGTGGGGAGGGGTTTTTCTGGGAGGAATGAGCAAGGAATTCTGGGAGTGTATGCCAAGAGAATACAATCCCAGCAGGGTCATCTTGGTGCCCAGCTAAAGCAAGCAGGCACCTTCACTGGGCATCAGCGATATAGGAAGATGCTTGAGGCAGATGATCATTTTAGTGATACTGGCAAAGGTGTCCTTTTATACTGCTAAGGAGAAAGCAGTAGTAAACTGCTCCTGTATTTTATCAAGAAAACCACATGGATAGACAATATAAACTCAAGTCAAGGTTCTCACTCGAGGCACAAATGACCAGGTTCAAATTATCATACTTTGGACATATTTTGTGAAGATCTAGCTCTCTGGAGAAGTCTATAATGCTGGGAAAAGTAGAAGGAATGAAAAGAAAGGACAGCCAGTAGCAAAGTGGATGGCCTCAACTGCAGCAGTGATAGGTGCACCGGTGGAAGACCTGAAGGACCAGGTTGAGGACAGATCGTCCTGGAGAAAATCTGTGTGGTTGCTAAAGTCAGCACTGACTTGATGGCACATAATCAATCAAATCAAGGCTGGACTAGGCAAATTAAAAAAAAAAAACACTCTGGAAAAATGCAGTGGCAAACTGCTTATTTGTTGTCCCCATGAAAAAGACATGGATATGATCATGCTATGGGGTTACCCACGGTCAAATTTGACTTGAAGGAAACTTTTACTTTTATCCTAATGATAAAAATACCACAAGCAATATATAATAATCTCACTCAATGCAAAAAACAGTAGAAAATGAGAAATCACTATTCACATCTATAGCAGTAATAAATTATCCAGATGCTCCCCTTTTTAAATAGTTTCTGGTCTTCTGAATGAGATGAATTCACATCTCCCTCACTGCACTATGATCATGCATTATTACACTGGTGGCAATTTCTATTGAAAGCCATAGAAAGCTAAATATCAGTAGACATTTCTACATCTGTTCTCATCTGCCCCCTTTGTAACACAGAAGAAAGTACATTGCTAAAGCCAACCAGTGTTAGCATTGTCCACTGTGATGCTGACATACCGGTGATATCTGCGATGCTGTTATCCATTCAGGAGGAATGTGAGCCAGAGCTCCAGCAGAATCTCCCAGCATAATTATACCCTTGGATTCTGTGCCTAAGGTGGACATTTAATTAATAATCTTAAAACTCTCATTAGCTTTTCTCATATTAGTAAGTTATATATTGAAGAATGCACAATCTATTAGTTTCAGTGCCCAAAGGGCAATCAAAATAATCAAATGACCATTTATGCTTTTTTCCAAACTCCAACTTCATTTATACTATGAATAATTTAAAATAAATGAATGCATTACTCAGTTTTATAAGAAAGTGCAGGCTAATTTAGACCAAAGTCTATTAAAGCTCTCTTAAGGCTAAGCATGGTACTTTAATGTGAACTAATTTTTACTATTTTTAATGTATTGAATGAATTTTAAACAGTGAAATCAAAATACCGAGAAGTTTGCTGTCATCTATTGGAACAAAATTACAAGTTTCTTATAAATGCTGGTTGTCCCTGTACAGTCCATAAAAGTGTGTATTGTTTGATAATCTTATATCTTGCAGTCTTGATACCTCAAACAGTAATACAGAGGGGTTATAAGGCACTTCTACAAGGGATTTTATAATACTATTTCATCAGTTGAACTATAAAAACAAATGAAATTAAATGGGTAAAAAGTACAGCTTTCAAAAATTAGAACAAATACCTCTACCTGTCTATTCTTAATTACCATATTGCCTTGTGCTTCCCAGGCATTTACTAAACCCCGTTAGCCAAAAAAAGACCTTCAGAGTGTCCCAGTTTAGCCTGTATTAGGGCTCATTTTAACCACCCATAATTGGGTGGTTGATCATCATTAGAGGAGTACCATGTGTTAAAGAGATGTTATACAACTTTGGCCTCTACAAAGCTCAAATTCCTTCATTGCCAATGTGCACTTCTTTGCCTTCGCAAAATAGCTCCCATATTGTTGGTTCTCAACGTATATCATTTATATCAGCAGTCCCCAACCTTTTTGGCACCAGGGACCAGTTTTGTGGAAGACAATTTTTCCACGGACTGGGGGGGATGGTTTTGGGATGATTCAAGCGCATTACATGATAGGGTTTTGATATGAGTCTGCAAGCAATTGATTTATTATGGTCTCTGTGCAGTCAAACCTCTCTGCTAATGATAATCTGTATTTGCAGCCGCTCCCCAGCGCTAGCATCACCACCTCAGCTCTACCTCAGATCATCAGGCATTAGATTCTCATAAGGAGCACACAACCTAGATCCCTCACATGCGCAGTTCACAGTAGGGTTCGCGCTCCTATAAGAATCTAATGCCACCACTGATCTGACAGGAGGTGGCACTCAGGCAGTAATGCGAGCGATGGGGAGTGGCTGTAAATACAGATGAAGCTTCGCTCGCTCGCCTGCCACTCACCTCCTGCTGTGTGGCCTGGTTCCTAATAGACCATGGACCGGTACTGGTCAGCACCCTGGGGGTTGGGGACCCCTGATTTATATATTGTTATGCATATTGGGGTGCCCTTATATCAATAGCAGATGTTTTAAGCAATTTCTACATCTTTTCACAGAATTTGTCTTTTACCCATCCAACTCTTTTCCCAGAGGTCTTACTTTTGTGACAACTCTTGACATTCAAGCCTTCCTATCAGGACAGAGATGTGGTATTCTAAATCCTGGGATTTCAGAACCAAATCTGTGACACTATGTACTTTTCACGACACGTGATTCAAATGATACGACCATTTCCTATGCTAGAGGATGGATTTTATAACTAAAACATTTCCTTGTTAAAAGATTTGTTTCAACATTTATGTTCCCTGTCTTTCTCTTTTAGAGAAAGGCAGATTCTAATTAAATGTTCGGGAAACCTTTCTAATGGCAAGAGGAATTTGATAGTGACAGGTGGTAGATGTACTGAAAGCCATCTGTCGGGGATGGCTTTAATTTCGATTCTTTCACTGAGCAGAAAATTGGACTTGATAACTTAAGTGGCCCTTCCAGTTCTACACTTCTGGTGTAGATAATAATATTCCTTGTAAATATTTATTGTAAAAGGACAGATAGGTAGATCTAACCTTCCAGGAGGATAGACTGTTGCAGAATTATCATACTTGGCTCTGCAACTGGAAAATGAGCAAATCTGGATCCCTAGACATGCTTGCCTACTCCCTGGAAAAAAATAGAACTCTGGAGCTACCCCAGTTGGTCTTTTGTGTTGTGTGTTTTTTGTTTTTATGGCGGAGTGACAATCTGCTTTCCTCTTGCCTTAGTGACAAGGCATGTTTGTCTCCATCCCAAATGGTGAATTAGTTACCATCTTTGTTTTTTCTCCCACTTCAGTGAGCTGCCTGCCTTTAAAAGATATTGAAACTCAGCATGTACATTTCTGCAATTCAGTGTTTGTTGCACTACTTGAGGGGGAAATCATTTTTATTTCTTTAATATTTCATTTTAAATAATTTTTGCAAAACTGCTCCGGAAGGAAATGAGTGGGTAGATATTAGTACAGCTATTAGCCAATCAAGGCTGTGCATCATTGCCTTCTGTTCCTATAGGCTGGTGTTTCTCAACCTTGGCAACTTTAAGATGTGTAGACTTCAACTCCCAGAATTCCCCCATTCGACTCCCATGCTGGCTGGAGAATTCTGGGAGTTGAGGTCTACACATTTTAAAGTTGCCAAGGTTGAAAAACACTGCTATAGGCAGAACTTCCCTTTTCTGAGTTTAGCCTTAGCAAATATGATAAAAATGGCTATGCTGCCAGCTCATTGTGTTCCTAGCATTTGCTTTTTATAAGCATGGTATTACATGAACTTTGTCCATTCCTAAGGTCTTCAGGGAGCCCTGTGTTTTCAATGAATTCAGTCCATTGTATCCAGATATTTACAAACTAGCATCACCTTGAAGCTTTCAATGAAAGGAATTACCATTGCAGAATTTCTGTTCGTAAGGAATACCATCTTTTGGATCAACACCCTGAGAGAGAAGGAAAAATTAGTGCATCTGAGACCATATCCAAACCAGGAGTCATTCCATTAATGTTTACATTTTCACTGGAATAGTTTTTTAGGTATTGTTCTAGCAACAAGACTAATGAAATAGAATTACAGCAGGAACATAGATTCTGTAGGCCTGCACATCCAACTAATAGTTGTTGTATCATGGGGGTGTGAGTGGGGTGCATGTGTCTACCTTATCATTATTTAAAGGCACAAATGAATCTGCCTATGTCATTTTCACCCAGATACTCCTTTCCCGGACTGTAAATTCATCTTGGCCTATTGTCAATTCCTTTTGTGATTTGGCAAAAAAGCTGAATGAAAACTTACATCCAATTTGTGTAAGACTTCATATATATGCATTTTGTATGTACTTTTCTTAGCATTATAGTTATAACACATTTTTATGTTACATTTCCATTTTTTTCATAAAATTGCAGCTAAGTTCTCAACAAAATTCTGAAAAATTTGGATTTCAGTGTATGAGTACATTCTAATTTGCATGCAGATTTGGGAAGTGGTCATTTGTTACATTAATAGAACAGGTTGTACAAAATTAATTTCCTCTTTACCCTGCTTAAGTCAAAAGCTTAAGGCTAATTAATTAAAATCAAAGTTGCTAAATGGATCACAAGAAATAAGTCAGGGCCCCATAAGAATAAGAGGGTCCCAACAGCTCCCTAGTAGAGAACCGGTGCATGGGAGAGCTCATTGAGTTTATTTATTGAAAGTGTTCTCATGTTATTGTCAGCTGCTCCTGAACTCTAAAATAAAGGTTACTGTAAGGCTGTTCCATCAACCCATATAAGTAGTAGCACACTGCTTGGAGTAAATTTCACACAACTAGTTCTGTGGCAGGACAGACCCACAGTGATGTTTATGAAAGAATTTAGTGCTTTTGTTATTCAAAATCCAGGGAAGCTCACATTTTCAAGAACCTATGAAGTAAATCAGAAGAAAGATAATTTTCAACTCACTGATATGCCATTACAGTTGGAATCTTCTTTTGCATCCCAGGTCTCAGGGCTAAAATGGAAAACAATTAAAATACAATTGCAATTAAAAAACAATTGCAAAACTCCATTAAACAGACACAGTCTTCTTTAAAAACAAAACTATGAAGATATAGTATAATATATTTGTTCTCCATCTTTCAGAACAGATAGAGAAACCAAGTAGTTGAAGAATTGCAGAGCCTCAACAAAAGTTCTCTTCTGAAAGAACAGGGGATATATGAAATGTATGAAATATAAGGTGGACACATAGATTCACATTCACTAAATAGCACTAATATAATCCTCTTAGTAGCATGAGAGGGTTACATTTAAACCCCATGAATCAAGTAATTTGCTACAGGTGTATCCCTGGAGCATATATATAGAGAGGCAATTCTATCTGGGGTCTATGTGTAATATGTGGAGATGATCACTTTGGGTAAGAGAATGAGTGGGGCTAAAGATTGAGCTGAATTATAACATGTTTTGGAAGCTAAGGAGAGTGCATTTTTATATACAGCTTCCACTAATTATGCACATTTGTTTTATTTTGATTCATAAAATTGCCTCAGAGAAATCAGAATACAACTTTGGAAGGATGATTTCCTCACTTCACATTTTCTTCAGAGGTATTTCTCCCTCATCCCTAACAGAAATCTCAGACATCATTCTTGGTTTGGAGATACCCCACCAATCAGAAACATTTTTTTTTTTGGTTTGTTTCAAAGTTAATGACAAAATAAAGGTCCCTCCTTTCTTAAGACTTGAAGATGGGCTGTCATCCCAGTAGATTATGAAGCAAAGCTTGTCAGCCTTTTTCCAAGCAATTGAAGAATGTATCAAAATGAGAGAGTTTCAAGGTATAGCTTAGCATTCCTATGATATTAAATATATTGCAAATGAAATAAATACAAGTTTACTAAGTGAATCTCTAAAATATTACTAAATGGGATAAATAATGTACTTTCAGTATCTGTACCATACTCTGTGTGGGTGTGTGCCTTCAAGCCAGTTTTTGACTCCTGGTGACTAGTCCCTGCAGTTTTCTTGGCAAGGTTTTTTGGTAGTGGTTTGCCATTGCCTCCTTCCTAGGGCTGAGAGAGAGAGACTGGGCCATGGTTACCCAGCTGGCTTTGTGCCTAAGGTAGGACTACAACTCACAATCTCTAGCCTGCTGCCTTAACCACTACACCAAACCAGATCTCATACCATACAGTACTTTAGATCTCTTTAATAACTGTTTGTTGTATCAAAAAGGTCTCTCTTTTTTTGAAGAAGGCTATTTGTTAAGAGTTAAGAATTATTCTGAAGTTCCAATTGATTTGTCAGCGACCATTTTATTACCATGTCCTCTGCTGGTTTTCATTCAGGTAGTTTTTATGTTTGTGTTTTAATTTGAATGTTTTCTGTTATCAATCTTTAAATCTTTTTGAGAAAAGGAGGGGATTAAAATGTGTCAATAAAATAAATAGATTTCCCTGAACGTTCTTGTATATTCCTGTTTTTCATGTCTTCCTCCTTTATCCTCAAAAAGATTTCAGGAATTGCTAACGAGAATCATTTGAGGTGGGGTGAGGTGGGGGGGGAATGCATAGGCATCTCTAAGATTAGATGTTGGGTAGCAGTAATGCAGGCAGCAGATATAACAGTGATCTGATTTAGCATTCTGCTACGCTCTTGATTATGTGTCACCATTGAATATAGCAAACCATTTGCAAGTCCTCCCAAATCACTTTTCTTAGAATAAAAAGGAATTTAGTATTTATCTGAAAAGGCATGATGACTCTAAAAGATGAGATTTTCTAATTTACCGTCTACCCGGGTACACAGCAGCATTTGTATCATCACAGTCTCGGCCTCTCCAGTAATACCCTCTCAAATTCTAATCAGGAAGAAAAGCAAAATGAGAGTGTTGTTTTGTTGCTTTTCCCCTTTAGGCATTAAACTTCTAAAATAAAAAGTCTAAGAAAAGGAAGAAAAAAGAGAGGCTGGCAAATCAAGTATCTTCCTCCCAGCTATCTTCAGAAAAATTACATATTGGTCATTCTGAAATTTTAATATTTTTTTGCAAATAACTTTGTTTCACTTTTATTAATAATTCAATAAATATGATGCCCCTTAGCAGAGTAATTTGCTTCTCTGGGCAATTTAACTTCATGACTAGATTTCCAAAAAGAAAACAGAGTAGTCATTATTCCCCTTCACCCAAAAGGAAACAGTATTTCAAGACTGTAAAGCACATGAAAGGAGAGGTTTTATGGATTTCACAAAATGCTGTTCTGAAAAATCATGTTGGCTTTACTTACCGGGTAAGTACTAAAGTGATCTCCATCAAGATCTACAAATGGGAACTGGTTCTTGAGTAGACTGAGGGGGGAAAAGCAGCATACAAATCATACACATTTTCTTTGTGAAGAGTATGCTATAAAGAGTTCCATTTCTCATTTTAGTATTCTGTCCATCTCTGTGCATAAGTACAGCCCTTGTACATGCAAGCAATCCGGGCTGTAATTAAAAGCACTTTTGGACTCCAGACTTAGTAATAAATTGAGAGCCCCCCTCCCCCACGATTATGGGCACCAAGATACCTTTTATACATACTTAGAATGATTTGGCTGGCAATCTAAAGCAAATTTCTTCACTTCTTTCTTCCTTGTCCCCCTCCCCCCCCCCCCCGACACCTATGGTACTGTGTCCTACCAAATTTTTCAGTAACCATTTGAACTATTCTCTTGCTTGTCTGCACTTAGCACAGAGCAGCACTGAGAGCCAAATACAACAAGGAACAACAGTTTCTGAAAACAATTTGAGATCCTGGCTACAAAAACCATTATTGTTGGTGGAGCAGAAGTGGAGGTGGGGAAACAAAGGTTTCTGATAACTAATTGCTTTGTCAGAGCCATTCACAACTGGGGGACAGGGGGCAAAATAGTGAGCACTGCTGCTTTGTATGTGCATTGTATGCATACATGTATGGATGTTTAGAAGGTGGGGTTTTGATACACTGTTGGCTCTCCATTGTGGACATGCCTGAGTTTGGTGCAGCTGCTCAGCATTTTACTTGTCTGAGAAAATGAACCCAGTATATTATCTCTTAGAATAAGCAAAGTCAACTTTTTCAGGCTGGTGAATACAATCATAATTTTGAAAGCACGTTGTCATGGCTCAGGACTCAGAATCTGAAACTGATCCTGAAGAAGCTGCTCCAGCTGAGCCTGTGGAATGACAGCCTCAGGAGGGGCAAATCCAGGAATCACAAGGCTGATCGAACGCAGGCACCACCTGAGCAGCTGGAGAAATCAGGTGAGGATGAGGTAAGGCTTCCCAGCCCCCACACCCAATGAGTAGAGAAGAGAAGAGAGCAGAGCAGAGATGGTCTATGAGGCTCCTTGCCAAGCAAGGGAGCAAAACTCTTGATTAGTGACAGCTGGCTGCAGCCTGATTTAAGAGGCAGCCCTGACCAATGTTCCCTTTGCTGGAAACAACCATCTGATCTCTGGCTCTTGTGTGACACCTGTGTGTGGATTCTGCCCATGAAATTCTGACCTTTGGATTGGCTAACAACCCTGACCCAGCTTGCTGAAACTTGGACTGAGTTTGGACTATTCTTCTGCGCATTCCTGTTAAAAAGCAAACCATTCAGGCAAGCGTCTGAGACTCTGTTTTGGTTTGCATGCTTTGACTGTTATCTCTTGACCTTAAGTAATCTGTGAGTTACCATAGCAACTATGTGAATCAGTATTTGAAACCTGAAGCAGGACACATGTTGCGGGCTTTCTCATTTCCTGCAAAATGTTCTCTTCCCATATAACTGTTTTTATTTTAAAAATTTTTTTAAAAATATTCTATGAGGCAGGACTGGGAGCCTGGCTAATACCTAGGAAAGTGTTCATGGAGGTATTAGGACAAAGCATAAAGTGATTTAAAAATATATAACTTTTAAAAATACATACAGTTTAGTTCTCTGGCACAGATTCCTCACAAAAGGAAGTGTACATATAAATGATAGTTCATGCATGTATTTCTGGAAGTTGAAAACAGATGATTAACTACTAGTAACTACATGTCATTTTGAACAAAAGCATTTAAACACTTTAATGATAACTGAATCTTTATAACAGCTTTCAAACTTCATAAATCTGCTTAAATTGTACCATTTTAGCAAAATTATTAAAGTCATATTAAATATCTTTAATAGTAGCCACTGACAAATATTAAAAGAATAAATTAGATTACTAAAAAGAAGAATGTCCACTTTTTTATAATGGAGACATTTTAGATACATTTATATCAAAAGAGTTTTAAGTAAGATAAAATAATAAAGTATAACTTATTACTTACAGTCAACATCCAAAACTGTTATATGGTACAGTAAAAACCCAATATTAGATTAAAAATAAACTAGTTAATAACATGTAAAAATTCCTATAAAGTACAGGAAATTCAATTTATCAATTCTAGTACTAGACCCAAGTTGTCCTTAAGGACAACATCATTGATTAAACCAGAGGACTGTAACAGACATTCAGTCTAGACACTTTGCCACTTGTGGGAGTGCAAACAAAATATTGTTGTCTATAGTGACTAGCTATAGTTTTCCTGGAAAATGCCAGGAATGAAACCTGAGATTTCTCCATATGGTCTGTATGCTCCATCACTGACCTACAGCCCATCCTCATGAGTTCTCTGCTCTACATACATGTCCATATTCACATTGCAACTGTTAAGGGGCAAAAGAAGAAAAGCATCTTCTGATGGGATACTTGCTGAGAACCCTAAGAATGGGGTTCAGAGTACTGCTGTGGTAGACAACCCTGAAATCTCCAATCATTGCACAGCAACAAGCCAGAAAAAAACATCCCTTCCATTGCTTATAATGAAAAGGAAAGTATTTATATCAGATCTTAAGCTCTGGGGCATGTTGGAGAGCTGGTCTTGTTTAAGATGATTAGAATCCTTAATGTCTCGTATGCTGCTTTTTCATGGCTCCTTTTTAAAGCTGGAGTTTCCAGTGTCAGAAAAATGTCCTCATATGCTAAGCGGGTAGTCAGAAATAGGAAGGGAGAAGAAGAAAACTTCTGGTTTCCATACCCCACCCTCTTAAACCAGTCACCTGTTCACTGAATGCTCTGATATGGAGAAAGAGGCATGGCAAGTGGGTGGGCTGGGAGACAGCAGGACTCTATTGGACTGCTTTATTTCCCTGGGGATGGGGTGTTCTGCACAGGGAAACCAAAGGATTTTTTGATCTGTGAAACCACTATCTCAGAAGCCTTAAGGACTGCCCTTAAGATATGAATTATATAAATGATATTGCAATTTGTGCCAGAACAGCAGGTAATAATACTTAACAGAAACATAGTGCTCACATTCCTTCTTCTGCTTCTACATCTGAGTTGAAAATGTTTATTTACAGAACAGGTCGTCACCGGGTTAAGAATGTCCGGGTTGCAGACGACACATAGTTAAGAAAGCCTATTGTAGCCAAATCTGAGTTAAATACACAGTGACTCAAGTAAAATACACAGTGGTTTGAATTACACAATACTACTTATACAGTATTATACAATAATACTGTTCTGGTTTACATACAAATTCAACTTAAGGACAGACCTTGAAAATGGAACTCGCTCTTAAACTGGGGACTACCAGTATATGGTTTATTGTCCTGGCATCAACGTTCAGCATTAACCCAGCGACTAATTAGAAACCTTGGTTTTCAGCTTTGTGACTAACATCAGAACAATAACTTGAAAAGAATATTCTTTTGCAAGCAGCTAAACGTTTGCTCCGCAATTAAATACGAAGAGAAAATCGGAAGCAACATATATAGCTTAGCTGAAACATTAAACTAAGTGTTTAGGAAGGAATTGGCTTTGTTTCTTTGTTGCTAGGTAAAATATTCCTGGATTTCAAACAGCCTCTTACAGTACAGTTTTTTTCCCAAGCACATTTCAGTTTTAAGGGATCTGCCAAACATTTATATGTGAAAATGAAAGACAAGAATTTAAAAGCACAGGAAATCCTATTATATCAAAAACAGACCACTGCTCTGCCTAGTTCAGTGTTGTCTACTGAGAGGCAGAAGCTGCAGAGGGACGTAGGAGTTTCCCCAGCCCTACCTATACACATCAGTCTTTCTGCATGAAAGTATTGTTGAGTTATGGCTCAATCCACAAACCCATCAGTCCATAGCCAGGGATCATGGTCATGGATCAGTTATTCAAGAAAGCTTTTCTTGATGTACTGCTAAGACTAGAGTCAAAAGGAGAAGAAGGAGAACAGCAACTCCAGGGTTCTTTGCTCAGATGTACTGCTTGTAAAATGGCAACTCTTTCATATTTTTCAGAGTTTGGTTTCCTATGATTAAATTTGTTGGCATTTGTGCAATTTCTCTTGTGCTTGATATATATATTTTCTCTCAGGGCTCCTTTTCTGTCTCTTTGTGCTGTTACTCATTTTATTCTTAACAATTTGATTTTTTTCTTCATATAGGAATAAAAGGAGTTTTTTTATCTCACTTAATGCTCATTCAAGATGATTTATGTATATTTTGAATTCATCTGGCTTCAGAATTAACCAATTGTAATTACAATCAAAATGAAAAATATGCTTTGATGCAATTCCTCACCTGGCTTCCAGTTGTAAACATTTCTTTTGATTTCTTTATGGCTACATTAAACCCTTCCTAGAACAATAAAAGTAAAAGAGAGCCATTTATAATCCAGCAGGTTATTTCTACTCATAGTCTCAGATAACATGCATCTCTTAGGATTTGTAGCAGAAAATATTTGACTATACTTCATCAATTATTTATGAGTTCACCATCACTTGTCTGTTTGCCAATCTATAATAATCCTTCTGTAAATGTTCATTTACGTAAGGTTTTGTTCATTTTCTTGCAAGGATTATACATTTGTTTAGGGCTTGATTCATATCCCATGGACGCTTGGCTAACAGATATCTGCTGGGAAGTGTTCAACTCAGGCATCTTTCAAACTAGAAACCACTGAAGAAAAACAGACCTCTGTTTTACAGGATCACCTAAAATCCAACAGATATGTTCAGCCCTCTTTGAATAGACAACCTCAGCATGCATTCAAGGTGCTGATTATTACCTTTAAAGCCCTATATGGCATAGGACCAGGTTACTTAAGGGACTGTCTTCTCCCAAGAATATCTGCCTGCCCCACAGGGTGTGTTCCAGGTTCCTTCTTTTAAATCTTGACATCTTATGGGTGGAGAGTCAGTTTGGTGTAGTGATTTAGCATTGGGCTAGAAACCAAGAGACTGAGTTCTAGTCCTGCCTTAAGCATGAAGCCAGCTGGGTGACCTTGGGTCAGTCACACATTCTCAGTCCTAGGAAGAAAGTAGTGGCAAACCACTTCCAAAGCACCTTGCCAAGAAAACTGCAGGGAATTGAGGGTTCTGCGCAGTATCTTAGCTGTTCTTAGCACTGCACTCTTCTGGACAGAGAGGTCTGATGTTGTTCCTGGGATCTGCTGGAACCATTCTCCCAGCTTAGGAGTCACAGCCCCAAGTGCTCCTACCACCACTGGGACCACTTTGGCCTTTACTTCCTACATCGTCTCTAGTTCTTCCTTCGGGCCCTGGTACTTTTCCAGCTTTTCATACTCATATCATTCTTATCATTCTCATACTATCAGTCATACATCATTCTATCATTTATACATACATCTTATAGGACATAGGAAGTGTGCCTTTTCTGTGGTTGCCTCTGTTCTCTGGAATTATCTCCCTCCTGATATATGACAGCTTCAACTCTTCTTGCCTTTGAGAAAGCAATTAAGATCTGGCTCTTCCCCCAGGCATTAGGGGTCAGTTGAATGGGAGTCCCTCTGTGGTTGTTTTATTATGTGCTTGGCCACCATTTTACATTTTGTACCTTGTATTTATATATTATCTGTTTATTGTTATATGGTTTTCTTTGTTTTTTTTTCTTTTTGATTTATTATGTGTTTACATTGTACACTGCCCAGACTCACATGGTTAGAGTTGGGTGGCCTTATAAATCTTAAAAATAAACAGACAAACAAATCATTCACTAATTTATAAAGACTTTTAGTCTATCTTGTGGCATGAAAGGAAGTTGCTGTTTGATTCAGTTAGACCCACTGAATACACATACTTTTGTGGGGGTGCTTTCAAGTCAGTGTTGACTCCTGGCAACTGCCTGGACTAGTCCCTAAAGTTTTCTTGCGAGGTTTTTCAAAAGTGATTTACCATTGCCTCCTTCCTCACTGTCTTCCAGTTTTTAGCCTGGTGCCTTAACCACTACACTAAACTGGCTCTCACACATACAATTTGCACAGTTAAAATGATATCTTGATTGATCATTTATGTTCCATCAAATTGTTTTTGACTCCTAGCATCCACATACATAGATTTTCTCCATGATGAAAGTGTTGTCTTACCAATGTAAAATTTAGAAATCCTAGTTTCAGCTCTAGATAAGAACAGGACTTGTACTAGGTGCTACCCAGAGGACTTGAGAAGCTGGACAAACTGATATTGTAACTGTATAAGAAGCAGGCTTGAATGGTTCTCAGCTGCATGGGATTCAAAAGTCACTGTTGCATTGAGATATAGGCCTTGTTCTAGCTCTACTCACTACTTTTGAACAAAGGCTGAATGAAAGATCTCCATTCCTATATTACAGAAATAGAGCAATATTCTTCAAATACTTAGTTCTGTTCAATAGCTTAGCAGCTATTTTGAACCAGGTTTTAATACACTTTAATACAGTTTTAAAATCTACATCGGTGTTTCTCAATCTTAGTTTGGCTGGGGAATTCTGAAAGTTGAAGTCTACATACCTTAAAGTTGCTGAGATTCAGAAACACTGATCTACAAGTTCCTGAATCTCACATGGCCTGTAAAATTATTGTAATGAAAATATTACAACCAAAGTAAAAAGAGCCTGATTTAATTGTGGCTTTGCATGGTGTAGGATGCATAAAATGCCATGAAAATTGGCCAGTCTTTGTGGTTTATTCAATGAACCCTGGTTAAAATAAGCTATTACTTAGTAGGAGCCCTGAATTGGCATATGGTAGGCTTCCCATTTATGTAAGTGGTTGCTGCCTTTCCAAATATTTTGTTTTCCTGGAGAGATCAGTGAATGAAGTTAGGGTGAAATTGGGCGGCTCATGTATATGAAAGCTGACATGTCTGGTAAACAAAGCTCTGTTATCCTGGCAAAGATGTGATATTTCCAGACAGAAATGCTAATTACTGGTATTTTACATTTTACTGACAAGCTAGTAAAAGAACAACTAGCTTGCAATTTTAATTTTGTATGTTTCATATAATGTTCAAAAAGGAACCTGCATAGGACAATTATAAAACTGAGGGGTGCAGAAAGAGTTTATGTCACTCTCCCAGAGATACATATTATTTTTCCAATGTCCTACTAGTTACTTAAGTCAGAAAGTACAACTAGTTGCATTAGGGTTCCTCCCCTTTCTCCAAATTGAAAGTCATATTTGAAACAGAGGGAGCCATCTTTTTCTAGTTAGAACCTCTTGAGCACTGATAGATCCCACATGAGGCCTCCTCGTGATTATCTGACATTGCCAAAGGGATGGGAATGAAAAATTTCAGCCCATTTTTCATCATTTTTGGGCTTTTGGAAGAGTTGAACGTTTCACCTCCCAGAGGCCTTTTTGCTTTCATCCCATTTATTTAATATTTTTTAGACAAAATCTTGGGAGGCTTCAGATGCCACAGTGGGGTGCTGGGTTGTGACATAATCAATGCATGCATTTGTTACTAATGATTAGGACAACATCATTTCATCATTTATTTAGATTTATGACCCATGATATCCAGACAGCTTCCAAAACAAAATCCCAATAAAATTAAACATTAAGATGTTTTTACTAAACATTAAATTAAAAAAAAATAAAGCCAAATTTAATTTGCAGGAAATGCCAGGATAAACAGGTAAATCTTTAGCTGTTTTCTAAAAATCCAAAGGAAGAGAACCTGCCACAGGTCCACTAGAAATCTATTCCCAAGGTGCTGGAATAAGGTCAGCTGAAGGAAATGTACCTCTTGCATAGGTGGGACCATCAGCAAGTCTTGCCCCATGAGATCTTGGACCCACTTAGGGTTTTATGTATAAGCATCAGCATCTTTCATTTGGCCCAGTACTTTACCGGCACCCGCAATAGTATTCACAGAACAGAATAATGGGTTCATCTTCCAAACCCACATACTGTCCTGGCCACAGCACTCTGCATCAGTGTAACAAGTGGACTGTCTTTAAGGGCTGCCTCATGTACAGTGCATTTATAATGTTCCAGCTGAGAGGTCACCAGCACATGTATCTCAGACTATCTTTATCCAGAAATGGCCAAAGACTCAGCAGAGAAGCTGTGGGAGGAATGTCTGGTCAATGAATACATGTGCCTCCAGTGTCAATTCAATATCAGAGAACACCTCCAAAGCCAATGTATAGTTCTATAAGGGGAGAGTTACCCCACCCAGCATGAGGCTAAAGCATTAATATTTGCTGGATCTATTTGAGGGTGAAATATTAAACCATAGTAGGCCAACAGGATTTACTTTGAAGTAGCAAAAGGATTCATTTTTAATCTGTGTATGTCTCTAGGATCTTGTCAACGGCTCCACTGGTTTGAAAAAATTGCCATTCAATTTGTCTAGAAAGCTCTTCTAACTCCACTTTGAAGCAAATATGATCTTTTTATATTCAACCATTTCATCTAGCAACTTGATCATGCCCACCTATAGTTAGCACTTTCCAGTGAAAAAGCAAGTCTCTGCAGATAAAATGCTCACCAATTTACTATTCAACTGCATGCAAAGAGTCTTGGCCCAAATGTTGTTTGCATAGTGGAATAATGGAATCTAATCTCATTGTATCTCAACTGCATATGAAGCTATCTAGGAGTGTCACCTTTTATTTTCAAGACAGGATGAACTGTTACTACCTTTTACCTTGACATTTTCTGCATGGCATGCAGAAATCCACTAAGCACATTCTTACTTTCTTGTGTGTGTGTAAAGAGAGAGAGACCTGTCTTTGCAGCCTGTTGTATATTTTTAAATGCTCTTTTTAAAAAAATCAATACTATAAGGACATAAAGCTAACATACTTGGTATATAGTCGCTTCTGAAGAGAAAGTATACTTTCAACAGTTTGCCTTCAAATAGCACAATAATATTTGCTTTGATTATGAAACCATAACGGGGACATGGCATTGTTTTCTCGAAATAGGGCAGGCAAACTCACAAAGTTGTGTAAAGACAAGAAAATGTGTTTGTTCTTTTGTTGTATCTTTTTGCAGAATGATAATTTACTTCCTGCTACCCCATATACACATTTTCTTAGATTCCAACCACTTCTGCTACATTTTTCCAAATATAAAGCTTTTTGTCAATATCCAGTTCTATTAAGCATTGTCTACACTTGCTGAAGACAACATAATCTTTCATGTAATCAATACAATTGCATTCCTCTTGTCAAAGTGTAGCCTGTGTGAGGCATCTAATGGAGTATATCTGTCCTTTTTCTTCCATTTTTCCACCTTCCTTTCCCCCCCCCCCCCCATTGCTAAAAGAAAATGCTCTGCTGGTTAAAGATGTTAGGAATTGTAGTTCAATACAAATGAAGGAAAAATGCTGTGGAAGGCTGGTAAAAGTAATTAATAGAGGAAAATATACTGCAATATAAATTAATTCTGTTACAATCATAAACATTTTTATGTATAGTCCCAAATGAATACAACTAAAATAAGTCTGCCTGTTCTGTAATTATGACATGCTACTATTTAGAACTGTGACATTGTTGCTAGTTTTCAGTCCACCATGTGTATGTTTAGTAGTTAAACTAAACATTTATATTTTATTTTAATGAAATTATAAATTGAAGGAAAAAGCATATTTTTCCAGCCAACAAAAACAACTAAGGCAGTTGTGTGTCCTTATGATTTATTGCTGGGTTTCTCAGATAAGCTATCCTTGCATTCCAATGTCAGTATTATTTGAGAAAAGAGGAGGAAAATTCAGTACAATAATGCAATCTGAGTATGTCCTAGTACTTCCTAGTTGGAGGAATGCAAGCAACAGATAGCAGGCTTGCAAGGTAGTCTCTAGATTAAAGATCCTAGCCTATATAGAGCAGTAGGAACACGATTACAGTGAAATTTTGTTTTGGTTCTACTTGTGGCATACAGGCCCAAATGTGCCAGAACTGATTGGTCTGTCCTTAACACCAGCAGAGAAAGCTGAACATGGCACAGGTATGACTAAAAGCTGATAACACAGTCTATTCATTTTCTATCTTAACTAAAAAGCATTATGCCAAAGATTTGATTGACCCAAGCCATGATGGGTGGTGAAGGTAAATAACTATGGGACCACCTGTTGATGATATTGGAGCATGGAAAATATGTTTTTGGGACTATTAAGAGGTAACTAGTAAACAACATGAATTAACAAATGAAATGAAAGAAAAGAAAATTTGTTGTGTATTTATGAAACTAAGAGAACAGGGAAGGATGTAAAAGTCAAATTTATTTAATTTATTTATATATCAAGTGTATGTGGCTGCCATCTCACAAAAAGTAACTATGCGTGGCGTACGTGAGGTTAGCATGATCTAATGGGGTGAAGTTAATGAACATAAGCAAAGAGGTGAAGGTATGGATTTCATTAGGAAAAAAAGGCCGAAAATGTATGTCAGAAAATATGAATTGGTGTCATATAGATTGTTGTGTGTGCATGTGAAAATAGGAATTCATAGGTTCATGATAGTTACATGTTATGCTCCAGTGAATGGTGGTAATGGAAACTAGGGAGGAGTTTTGAAGAAATCTTGGGCAACTTTCTGAATTAATGCGATCTAATAGAAAACATTGTTTTATTAGGTGATAGGAGTGGATGGGTGGGGCTGAGGCAAGAGATTACAGAGAAAGTTATTGTGCCATTTGGATACTTGAGAATGAATGAGAATGGTGATTGTTTAGTGAGTATCTACCTACTTAGAAAACTGTTTCAAATCTGTCAAATCATATATACACATAGCAAAGGTAGGATCTGAAATTGATTTGATTGCTTATCATGAAAGATTGAGAAAATAAGTGAAGAATACAACAGTGATGATAGGTTCTGAATGTGGTTCTGAATTTTTTGGTAGTGTCAAGAATAGATCTTGGGTTGAACTGGAGGAAAAGGAAAGAAGTGAAAGAAATGAGAAAGTAGAATGACTGCAGGAAGAAAAAGTATGAATCTTATATGGAAAAATATTGATAGGTTAACCTCTGAACCTAATGAATAGAAAATAGATGTAAGAACAGAGGCTGGAAAGAAAGTATGAAAAAGGCTGCTTTTCAAAAGATGAAATGAAAAGGCAGTGGATGTGAAAAAATGAATATATCCAAATGTTTGCTGCAAAACATGATGTGTATAGAAAGAAAAAGCTAGTTGCAAAGAATGTAGTCAAAAGGATAAAGGAATGACTAAGATTGACAGAAGTAGCAGTAACATGGAGCAATTTTGATGGACAATTGTTTTGGAAGTGGATAAAGGTGGCTGCCCAAGGAGCCTCCAACAGAATGAATAGAATTAAAAATAAATGCAATGAAATGATTTGGGATAAATCTGAAGTGAGGGAATGCTGGCAGGAGAATTTGGAGATTTGTATGGGAATGATAGCGATATGTCAAAGAGCAGAATGCAAATGAAGGCAGTAAATGTAAGTGCCCAAGAAAAATGGATGAAATCATAAATGTTGTGAGAATTTTGAAAAAATGGTAATGCTACAGATGTAGAAAGTGCAACTGGAGAAATGTTAAAATACAGGTGTATTTTGTTGATGAAGCATCTGTGTGGTTTATTTAATGCCTATGCTTGATAATTGGAAGGATGACACTATTGTTCTGTTATAAAAAAGGAAATGTAGTGAGTGCAAAAACTGCAGGGAAATTAGTTTAAGTGTACCTGTGAAAGTAGTTGACATATTAAGATGGAAAGGACATGAGAAGTGACCATCAGTAAGATGTGGGAAGTGCAGTGCCGTGCAGACCAGATTTTTGCTCTTCAGTAGGTCATGGGCAATTTTCTAAATATGAGAAGAAAGTTAATTGTTTGCTAATTCAGAAACACTCATGATAAACTGAATAGGCTTGAATTGTAGAATGTTTTGAGTGAAGTTGGAGTTGAAAGTTGGTTGCTGAATGTGATAAAAGTGATATACTGTATGATGGAACTAAAGCACATATGAGAATAACTGGAGGGCTGAGCAAATGATTCAGTACTGTGCAGGATGTAAGGCACAATGTATGATGCCCCCTTGGTTGTTTAACATATTTATGCATACATGTATTAGGAATGCTTGTGTTGAGATCACAGGTGTGTTGGTAAGGGTCATGAATTGCATGTATTTTCTATGCAGACTATGCTGAATTTTTGGATGTGACCCTGAAAGATTTGCAACCAGAATTCGATAGCTAGTATCTGGCTAACAAGGAAGTATGGATCTGAAAAAAAATATATCAGAATTTATATCCATATTTGGAAATAAATTCCTTTGAATTCAGTCAGACTTTCTTGACTTCTTATGTATCGAGTTACACTGATTCTCACATTATTACTTTATCTAATACTCAGTTACAAAATACAGATATGTAATGGAGTTTCACTGGCTTATTTTAAATTTTGCTTAGGGCTTCCACCTTCCTTCCCCAATAGTTGCAATTTTTAAAGGATGACAAGAAATACATTTTTGTCCCCATGTTTAACACCTAATGGAATCAGGGAGAAATTGGAGTGAGTTGTCATTAAACTGCTCAGCATTCTAGGTCTGTATTCTCCTTATTACTATAGCTGTACAGCTCAGTAGCCAAAACCCTTGGGATATTTCACAAAAAAAGATAAAGCCACAAAATTCAAGAATAAAACATAATTTAATTGAAAGTAAATAAATAAAACTTCCATAGCAGGAAAGAAACCTGGTCAGCAAAGAAGAAAAGCTCTTCAAGGAGCTAAAAAGGACTAACACAACATTTGCATATCATCAAATAGCACCTTTCACATTCATCAGCTGCAATCTGTCTTAGATTGGTGTCAATCCCTTCATTATCATTCATGTACTACATGCAGATCATTCAGAGATATAACTCTGATCAATCTTGTTCAATCTAGAGGCCCCTGTATTGAACTATACTTCTCAGAGTCCTTCTTTTACTGGGAATTCTTGGAGCAGTAGTTCCAACACATCTTGGGTTGTCCATGTTGGGAAAAAACTGCATTATACTGTTGACTGGATCTATTGGACTGAACATATTGATTCTTAAACAGTTTTACTGGGTACAAATCTATTTCCAAGCCCAATTTTAACGTAGATTAATGTATGACTTTGGAATTTGGCATCTAAAATGCCACCTATACACATATAAACCTCCTCAAGTAGTAAGCTGAGCTTCTCTATATGCTCCTATTACCTGAAATCAAGCTAGCACGGAAAGTTCGTATCTTGCCTTCTGCCTTTTAATTATACATTCCAATTGAGTAGAATATTGGCTGATGAAGTAGGATAAAAATGTGCGTGTTGACTTGTGATTAGACTGTATTTTAATATCTCCCTGGTGGATATATTTATGAATTTTGTATTTTTAATGAGCTTGGTGTTTTAATCTTACATGGATCATATGCTTTTAATAAGAGCATGCATTTGTGTCTCATACATAAATCAAAGTGGATATTTAACATATTTCATTTCCTGAACATTCTTTTGGTCATATTTAGGGACACTAAATTTGATGCACTTTAAATATGAAGTAGAGGATCACCTCCAAAAACTTTACTCTGTTTCAATTTTTCCTACATATGGGTCTTTAAATGTTTAGGGGTGGGTCCCTAGACTGGCAAGTAAGAGAGCCTCTATAAATATCAGTGACGGCAGGTACATATTTTTGGGTATTGATAAAAGGATCTCAAGAGTCCTTTTTTGGTACTAAAATATGGCTGAATATGCTTCATATTTTGATCATAGTTTTATATGTATTCTGCAATTATCTGCAGAGGAAGGCCAAATGGCAAACAGCATCATACAAGAACAAATACAATGTCAAGTACCATCATCTCTATTATCCATGCTATACTGGATAGCCAGACTGACGACTTCTTTCCATCACCCTTTGCTTTGGCATAAACTTACATTCCACCAGTCATAAAGATTAAGGGAATTATTTCTTACATCAATTGCCAGCAACTGTTCCACCTTGTTTGGTGGGAACATTGCTCCTCAGTTACATAAATGGAAGATATAACTTGTCCATTTCAGTCTTTCATTCCTATAGTGCTTTGTAAATATAGCTACAGTAGAAGCATAATGCCTTGGTTAGCAATCTCATGAAAAACAGACCCTTTTTAAACTGGGAAGTAATACACATGCATACATGCGCAACTATAAACATAAAATCTATACATCATGCACTGCAGGAGAGACATGGAACAACAACAACAACAAAAATGGCCATGGATCTGCTTCTGCAGCATATGAGCGAATTTAGCAGAGCAACAATAACTCTGCAACAATCTTGGGTATCAAAGAGTACTTGCTGGCTTGTTCTCATGACCTGTATAATAATAAGTAGATGGATTTGTCTGCCATGCCATGCGCAATTGTTTACAGATTAAACAGAATTTTATACCACATTATTTGCTGCTACCTCCTCATTGTTGTTGTCTTCACATCCTCTCCTCCTCCTCCTCCTCCTCCTCCTCCTCCTCCTCCTTTTAGGACCTTGCTTTATTTTATTCTATTTAACATTTCCATGCTGGGTAGAAGGGCTGATTCTGTCAAATGCCATGTCAAAGTCTAAGAATAAATTAAAATGGCTGTAGGATCTCTCTATCCAAAAGCAAAAGCAGAAGAATAAAAATTCCTCTTACATGATTTATATTCCTAGTAATTTGGATGAGCTTGTAGTATAACAACAAAATTAATGTGTTTTTTTTAAATTTCCAGATGTTGTATCCATTCTCCAAATTTTACTTATGTATCATTATATGTGTTTATGAGCCACAGAGGTTTAATTCCACTATAATGATCAAGCCAAGCTGTTCTTAAGAATTGTTTTTTTCTGGATCAGATTGAAGTCAATTACAATAAGCTACCATTTACTTCCAGGAAACTCATGAATGATGTATAAAAGTGACTGCCTCCTCTTGTTGAGATCTATTATTTCTGAACATGGAATTTCCATGTAGTAGTTACCAATAAGAAGCTGTTGATTTAGAGCTCCTTTTTAAAAGCGATTCAGCAATGCAGCAGTGATCCTGATCTTTCTTTCATCTTTGCTGATCTGAGAAGGTTCAACATTCTCAAAATTATGGACATTATCCCATCTCTTTTCAAATGGAGGCCTTGTTAAATAGAATGGATAATTAACTGTCTATAGAATAAAATAGTCAGTGTCCTATATGTCGGGCAGAGTGACAATCACAAACACTCCTGTTTGTGCAGAGCGCAGCAAAAACTCCAGGAAAATATTAGCCATGAAAGCAAACACAATGCAATATCCATTTCTTGTTTCCCAAAGAAATCCAGTCAGAAAATATATACTAACTGGTGTTTATTGATAAAAATGCAAAATTCCATAAAATGTAAATATCATACAAAATATAAAGAAAAGCACATCTTCCCATGTAATGTAGCATCCAAGACTTATTAGCAACACAAGCTTAACAAAATCTCTAGCTACAAACTCTTATAGAAGAGGTACACTACTTGGTACTTTGTTACAACTACGTACCCCATAAAAACTACATAGTGGCTAACACTAAAACAACTAACAACTACTCAGAGAGGCTGCACATTTTCCTCTCCTTGTATTCTATGTATTCTATGCCACCCTCACTGGGTAACTAGCATACACACGCCAATAGGTGGCAGTAAATAGCACAATACACAGCACACAATAACAGGGGTTTTTCACATGATCTCTATAGCCAAAATATTATTTGTTATTGTTGTAAAGATAACGGGATGAATCCTTTCCCATGAGAAAGAAAATCCTGACACTATAAAGGAAATGTCCTTTACCAGATCCAGTAGCACATAGATGCAAGGAAAATAGGTATCAAAAGAACTAGCAGAGGTGAACCAGACCTTTAATCACTCTTTTGAGCAATTCAACCCATACTGTATTTTCAGGCTCCTGATACTAATCTGAGCACACAGTTTATCCCTACAATTGGCCCTACAATTTACTCTCCTCAGGACAATTTGTCACCGAGCAATTCTCAGCAATACAAAAGACATTTTGAATGAACTACTTTTTGTCCTTCAGTTTTTAAAAATAAGATAGTGGCTGGTGACAGATATTGTGATAAACTACAGTACATATTATGTGGTTTGTTTGTGACGCTTAACACAACATGTGAACCCAACTCTCTGACTTATACGTAATAGTTCATTATATGTAAATCAGGCTACTATTGCTGGTTCCACAAATCAGGCTACTATTGCTGGTTCCACTATTGCTGGTTCCACAAAGCATGCAAGAGACCAGAGTTTGTATATTTGATTGATCATTACTGCTATTAAGCAACCTGAGTTTATCTAACCTTTAGCCTACTTAATCACATAGGGATGTTTTAAGGATTAATTAGGGATAAAATATGTGCATCACTCACATGTTGGAGTAAGCATGGGATACAGTTAAAATGACTTGACATAGATATGATTATGGAATGAGCAAGAGTACTGTGGCAACACTGAGGAAGATAACCAATTAGATGTTGATTGATTGCTGGCTTAATCAACCAGGGAGTTATTCACATATTTAAATTTAGTCATTGATCCATCAGTGAGTTTGAGAGTCATAGAGAAGTCACTCCATAGATTCTGTCCTCTCTAGATAAAATATTTTCAAAAAGGAATTAAATGATACCTTCTCCTATTTTAAACTTAAGTGAAACTCACCTTAGGAGGAGGGTATAGATGACAGTATGGTTGGCCTGCCTTCTTCTTACATACGTGAATGAAATGGCATACCACATCCGCATTTATTTTGGCTTCTATCCTAAAAGAAAAGGCTAGTTTTTATTGTCAGGTATTAGAATATAGCAGTTCCTTATCAGTGAAAAGATACATTTTGTATATACTAAATTCAACCTATTTTACAATAGACCAATTTGATCTTAAGCTAATGTTTCTTTCTTGGAACTTCTGTCCTGGATTCTGCTCTCTTTAATGAATTCCACCATCAGTTACATCAGTTGTGTTCCTTTTAGCAAATTATACATAAAACAAGGATTAAATTATGACTGATAATTAAATTGGAAGATCTCTGCTCAGTGAAATGCCCTTGTAACTGAGAACTTATTAAATCCAGGTTTCTTTTTACTGTGATTTGTTGTTAAATATGTATATTTTTTTAATTGACTAATTGATTATATGCCATTAAGTCAGTGTTAACTCTTAGCCACCACTGAGATGGATTTTCTTCAGGATTAAAGATATATGGAGGAACCATTTTATCTTTAGGTTCCATAAAACCTATAAAAAAATCTCTACATAACCATAGAGCTTAAATGTCTTTAATTTTTATTGAAAGGATATTACGTTAGTTTTCAAAACGTTGAAGTGCCAACATTAAAAGTGGGAACAAAAGTGGGTTTATTAAAGGTGGGAACAAAGTAAAGCTGCATAAATCTACCACCTAAGTAGTTGAGCTAGAATAGTTTTACAAGGATGATCAGTAATTCCATGATTTAACATAACACTTTTACTCTCATTTGGCTTTCATTTGGTGACCTTGGCTTTCTGTATCTTCCAATGGGTTGAAAGATCCTCAAACCTGCACAAGTTTTGCACATCCACATATTAAACCTCTGTTCCTACACAGCTTCTTTTTTGGTTTTAAGGGCTCATTTTAATAGGACCATGAGCCATATGAATTTTGGAGGAACGGTGTTCCAGAATGGGGATCTTGGAGCATAGTTCTCAACTGTTAGACTGAATTGCTTTTAGAGTAGTTACAGCTTTATAAGTACAAAAACTGTGCACTATACAGCAACAGTCTACTAGATAGATTTATTGGACTGGATCCATACTAGGTGTAAGCACAGGTGAGAATTTCCATAAGAAATCTTGGGATGTACCTTTAACATATCAGTCCAATTCAGAACAAAGCCATATAGTAACCTATGCCTAAGATGATGTTGACCTACACTGTGGTGGGAGTAGGATTTCAACCAGTGTCTTATCAGTGACAAAACTTAGACTGAGACTAGTCAGTGACTGGATCCTTGTTCTAAGCCATGCTAATTATGTGACTGTAACCAATAAAATGGCTTGCTGCCATTTGTAACACATTTTAATCTGTGCAGAGTTATTGCCATCAGTTCTTATACAGGTATCAGGTTTTGTACTTAATACTGCTGGTGCAAAGTGATTGATAGAGAGATGAGATAGAGTTCAAATTTACAGGCTGCCTGATTCCACTGTGACTCTGGGCAGTGGGAATATACAATGTCTATAAAAATGCAATCCACACAATACAAAAAGAAAAGTCTGGAAAAAAAAAACCCCAATCATCTCATAGATCAAACAACTCCCAAAAGGCCCACCACCCATACTAGCCCAAGGCCTGGGAAAAGAGCAAACTCTTAGGTTCTTGTCTAAGTAAGGGCAGAGCAGAGGGCTGTATGAATCTTGGCAGGAATGTCATGTCAAAGACTTCCTGGTCCTATCAGATGGCATTGTTTGATTAATGGGACCAGAGCATGCCAGCTGTGATGGATGGTACAGGGCAAGCATTAATTATGGAAGACATAGCAATAGCTGTGTATTTATCAGTATTGCCATTAATACTTACAGTTTAATAATCTTTGGTCCATATATTTCAACAAGCAGAAAACAAATACCCTGTAGGGGGGACTTTCCTGGAAAACCATACACTGGAAAAAAAAAAAAAAGAGCATTCATAAGATTACATTTAAACATGTGAAGGTATTTAATTATCCTTCTGGCTGAAAGGAAAAGTTATTCTAGTGCAGTATGCTTCTCTAACAGAAGCCAAAGAGATGTTGCAGAAAGCTCCCAGAAAAGATTGTGTAGCCCTTCCCTGTTTGCTTCCAGTAGCCACTGGAAATATTGTGTGAATGAGCAAGTAGGGCCGCACTAGTCCCAGCATTCATTCCTCTCTGACTTGGAAATTCATCCATATGCCTAGCCTGACAATTGGAAGATGGGAGCTTACTCTACACTGCAGGTTCCTATGTGATCTAGGTCAAGGTTTTCAGACGTTTTCAGATTGTGCAACCTGTTAATTAAAAAAAGAAATCCAGAACCCCTGATCAAAAGGCAAAGCTCTAGTGACAGAAAATTGTCTGTGTCTGAGTAAACTTTTTTTTTGGGGGGGGGGGTTGCAGTTAATCTCTCATGGAACCCCATCAAGTTCTCTCAGAACTGTTGTAGGATTCTAAATGACTGAAGAAGCCAACACTAACATTTGTGAAGTGGGGCAATTCTGGAGTGATAGTAGGAGCAATGTCAACAAAACCAAACCTGCTCTCACCTTCATACAACTAAATGCCACAGAAATTATTACAAAAACAAAATATAACCAGTGCCAGAAAGATAGTTAGATTTTCTGGCTGAGAACTAAGGCTATAAAATCGATTTCATTAAGCATGTTGGGCAATTTTGAACAATTTATCTTGTGACTAACATACTCAAAATAAATAATTTAAATTCGATTGTAATTAAAGCTGTCTGGTAATAATTTATTGGCACACTAATTAATTAGTTGTCATTAACTAAATAAACAATTGCATTTGAATAGCTCTATTCATTTCCAGAGCCACCCTCAATATAGGTGTAGATATGAGGCAATTTCCCTTGGAGTCACCCTTTGTAAGAAAAATAACCCTTTAGTAATTTCTTATTTATTTGAAATTACAGCAACACAGCAAAGCTAAAATTCAAAAATAAACAGAAGTGTCCTTCAGACTTGGCCTCAGCAATTAACATTCCCAACAGCCAATTTGCAGTCATAATTGTAACGTATTCTGGGCCTCTGGGAAAGGAAAATCACTTTTAATTAATTAGTCAATCAAAATATCACAGATTTTGTGGGAAAAGAAGCAATTAGATATGGCTACAAGAACAAGATGTATACATTCTTGCCAGGACAAATTACTCACAAAATATCAGTCTGCCAGCACCATCTAAAATAATTTATGTGGTAAGGCACAGTTTTGTTGGTAACATAAGAGGAAAAGACACATTTGCTTATTTGGTTATTCCCCATGAACAGTGAAATGGAAGCCTGAGTGAGTGTCTGGGGTTACATCTATGTGCATCATTAAAATGTGCTCAAGTTCTTGCTTCTTTACAAGAAGAAAATAGGTGTGTCACCATCTCCCATTGGAGGATTCTAGTTTGACCATAATATAGATGGGAATGAAAGCAAATTGAAGATCTAGCAGGAGGATCATGGGAGCTTTATTTTGCCTGTCAATTATTTTAATGGGATAGAATGAATGTGTCAGTTGCAATATGGCAGCCAAGATGTACAAGAAGCAAAGTCTTCTGACCAAGGCAATCTTAAAAGCACAGAGTCTCATGACTGACAATTTCTTTATGAAATGCCAATACCTTCCAATCGTTATTTAAATTTCAATCTATCTAGCTGAATTTCTGCCCTTTTTTAATGAAAAAAAACTTATTTTTCCTAATATTATTAAAACTAGGCCTCTCGTTTTATCAGTTATAGATTGGCCTTCATGACGAAAATTAAGCTTGTTTCTTTTGCTTGTTTTAATTCTTTTGTTATCAAAAAATTGGATGAATAAGCATCAGCCCCATCAGGCAGACCTGACCACGAAATTAACTCCACAGAAAGGCTAGAACTATTTTTATTGAGATTGGCTATAATAACAAAATCGTGGTATACCTCTTCCTCCTCCTCCTACTTCAGTAAATTAGTGAGGCATTTGCCTGAGCGACTTCCAAATGTTATCTCCTTGTTCTGGACTTAAAAATGCTTCACCCCCTTATGTCTAGGTAACAGTTCCTGGATACCTCTGTCAAGGTCAGCTTTCTCTCTCTCTAGAATAAGAAACCCCTAGAAAGATTTCCCCCAAAGGCAGGTTGCTTGAGGTGATAGGAGTCCTTAACATTCCCCACAGTGAAGAAGGATGAATTGAAAACTGCTCTGGGAGAAAATCCTACTTTTCATTAATTCAAGTAGCTGTAACTAATTATAACAGGTACAGTATTTTGTAACATAAGCATGAATTCATCATTACTGGTAAATTAACTGATATATGTAGAGCATATTATTTTATACCAGGTAAGTAGGTACAGAGTTTCTCCAGAGTTGCTTTTACTGTAGAGTTGTGGACTTGAGAAAACTGTTCTATTAAAGACACCACAGTCACGCAACCTACAAAGCAAGAAAAACAAATCCAGATTACTTATATTTTAAGAAGTCTGCCTGGCTATTTAATATTATTCAGACATGTTTTTGTAAAGACATCTTTGTTTTGTTATAAAAATAAATATATGATTCTTAGCAAGATGGAGTTTGCAGATTAGAAGCCAGTCTTGTGAAGCTTAATTCATTTTCAGCATTGTTTCCTTGCTCTCCTTCTTCCAGGTGATGTAAAGTACAGTTGGAAGTACATTTGTAACAAATACCAAAAGAGCTTTGTACCTGAAGACTAGAATTCATATGACATGGAATTGAAAAATGCCAGTAGAAAAAGTGAGAAAAGACATAACTTGATACAGCATTATTATTTTCAAGAATTAAAGAGAGAAAGCAGGGAAGCACAGCAAGCAACAGGAAGCTTAAACCAACACCTTTACTTGCAGAAAATTAAAGAAGAGTTGAATGGCTTAGACAAAGAAATTTATTTTCTATTATAGCCAGGCGTCTCCAAACTTTGCAATGGATCAGCAAGTTAATGTTAAGGAAATTTGCAGACAGGGTGAAAATCAATAATACTTTATCTTAAATTCTAGAATTGGGAGAAATATCTCCCTCTTTACCTTGCTACATCCTCCTCCCTACAGCATACTGCTACAAGTCTTTATACTTTTCTTGTACACAGGTCAACTTTAAATCAAAAGTACAATACAAACAAAGGAGAGGAAATCATAGAAACAATGACAGAGGGAACATCCTGATGAGATGTGAATGAATATTTTTATTACGGTCACTGACCAGAATTGCAAATAAAAACACATTAAAAATAAAAATAAAGTAAAAACAAGATAAAATATTACACTTGGTGGTGGGTTTGTCACTGGATAATCAAAGTCTACCTAATTTTACAGGCAGTATAACAAAATTTAGCTACATTCAAGGAGACTGAATCATGCTGATCTGATAACTGTACATAAGAAATATCAGAATTTCCTGGGTGTTTTATTAGGTAAGGAGTTATAAGGCGGATCTTTGAATCCTTATAGAGGGTATAGTATAGCAGGACATGAGCTGTAGTTTCAACAGCCCCTTGTCCCCAGGGGCACAGTCTCAGCTCATAGGGGACTTTTTGTATCAGCCCTCCAAAACTGCTGTGGGGAGAGGGTTGAACCATGCTAAAATTAAGGATCTTCAGAATTTGGAAACAGTTACGTGGTGTAAGTATCTTGCTGGACTGCTCAGAAAAACGTTCTTAGGTAGAGCAGACTGGTCCTGTTGGGCATCTAGGTCTTTGATGTGTTGTTTAAATATGCTGAGTGCATGCCCATAACCCATCCTTAGGAATGCCTCCCTGGAAAAGCCAAGTTGTTGAAGTTTTTGTGATTGTCCTGAACAATATTGATTTGTAATTGCCCTCAGTTAGGAAAGAACTCAAACCTGTGGGAAAGAACAGTAACTTCAACTCATGTGCTATGATACAGGTCCATGCATCTATTTCGTCTTTAGACAGCTCTGCCTCCTTAATACTACATTTGGAACACAAGGGGCTACCTGGAATATAGCCCTTAGGAATTTAGATTGGACCTTTCAAGAGGAGTAAAGGAAGTGTAAGGTCCTAGCTGGGTACTGAAAAGTAGCTGTGCATGAGCCTTTTGGCTAAGATCAAGCGTACTACCTGATGAGATGTAGTGGTCAAGAGATTGAGCTATTCACAGTGATTAAAAAGAGTGCTAGACACAGTTTGCAGTTCTTACTGAGATATAGGCACTTAACAAAAGGTCTTGAGTGTAAACAGGAATAATTTTAAACAATGTATACTTGTAATTAGGTAATGGTCAATCTTAGTTGATCTCCAAGATCCAGTAATGCTGCGATGCATAACAAGGGACAAGCAGAGAGGGAATACTTTTCAAAGGAATAGATTCCTATTTCCAGTTGGCAGTCATCAAGTGTACTCCAATACTCTGCAAACAATATAGGAAGCTATCTTATAACTGTTCAGTTTGTCACCTAACCAGTACTGCGTAGCCTGGTGGAGAAAAGCAGTCCAAGATCTCAGTCTGAAATCTTTTCTATTACAATTGCTTGAAGTTTTGCCAACCAGAAATGCCAGAGATAAATTCTGGGATCCTATGCACTCTGTATTTTGCATGCCAGGCATGTGCCTACCACTGAACTATGATTCTTTACAAAGGCAGCATCACCATATTCTTAGTTTGGTGTTGTGTTTCCAGTATCCACAGAATATGTTATTATATTCCATTCAGTGCATAGTCCCTTTTTGGCCTTCCATATTTCTGTGTTAATACAGGAATTCAATTCAATAAGATGGATCAGCATTTTCTAATATGGTGAAAAAAATCCTTCTACTGAGTGCTATGAGAATTAGAATCAGTATAGCTTTTACAGCTAACATCATCCCAGTTAAAAAGGGGAGATCCTGGGAGTTGACTGGCACAGATCCTTCAAGAAGGACTGAAGGAGATTCAAGAAGGGGAAACAGAGATCTGATCTCTCCTATGTCTCTTGGAACACTGTTATGGAACCATCATATTATAAGCTTAGGCTCATACATTTCTCAAACTCTTTCCAAATAACGGGAATTAAAATCCTTCAGCTATGCTAAGGTAGTGCCTCTTCATTTCAAAATTCTTGAATATAACTCCTTCTCAAAAAAATAACAATAGATCTCTTGAAGGCATTTGACAGTAGTTATCCTATGCAAAATGGTACTTATGATTTTAAGAATGGTCTCCATATTACAAAATATATAACCTATTTGAAGCTAGACCTGAATGTTTGTCCCTTTCCAGTTCTAGTTTATTCCACTTGCTCTGAATTTGTACTCCACATTGTTCAACAGCAGTAATCTGAAAATGCACAAGGAGTTGTTCTCCCATCACACCAAGAAAGAGAATTTAATAATAAAATGACATTTCCAATGCACTAGAGGATCTTTTTTTTAAATCACATCACAGCTAATGAAGTCAGAGCATGAGCTTGCTGGCCATGAACCCTCTGGCAAGCTGAACAGACTGTTTAAATTAATCTACTTCTGCAGCAAATATACAAAGGAAATTCTAATTAGAAAGGCATCAATGGTTGCTGATAAAAGGAAAAACTCCAAGGAATAGCCTTACTTTAGCCTACAGATTTTAGATATGGGAAACACCCCAATTTCATTATTATATTTACCTAGATTAAGTGGCATTCTGGATGGTGCTTTTCATATTAATTGAACCTGACAGAGTCTAGCATTTTTATTTTAGACAAGAGGGATAGAAGATATTTTCCATCTCCATCTCTCTGGAACATAGGGAGCTATGGCTGGTGAATATCAACAATACTGGGCTAGACAGATAAATAGTCTACAGATTCTTAGGTTCCCATCATAGTGAATAAGTTCCTGGCATTTCAGGCCCAGCTTCCTACTGCATAGCCTGTAAAAAAACAAAAAAACAAAAAACAAAGAGTACCTAAGGGGAAGGGGGGAAAGATGGTGCATGTTTCATGATGTCATCATGCAAATGACATAATTTGCATCAGATGTCATGACACAAACATTTAATTTAATCATTTGAGGATGATATCACAATACATGCCATTTTGACATCAACATGGCTGGTAATGGACACCTGTGTATACTACTATGTAATAATAAATAAAACTTGACAGCCCATGACCCACTGGGTCATCGTTAGTTCCTTACCAGATTCCTCAATGCCTTCAATAATGGCAGAGCTTCTAATGTACTGCCTTCACTGGAAAAGTTCTTAAAAATTCAGGGAGATATTCAGAGATGTATCTGCCTTGAAAATAGCCCATGTCATTCATACTGAACTGTATAGCATAGTCAAACATCAGGAGTTGACCATAGGAAGTGTTTTATGACTTTTTGTATTATGTCATAAAAAGGTTTTATGTTAATTTTTATGTCATAAAATGTTTTATAAAATTTGCCAAATTTCAATTTCACAGGGGTCATGGGTCCCGGATTTTGGATACATTCTGTAAGTTAGTCCATTTGAAGCACCTTGGTTCAAAAATTGTTGGCCTATGATGCATCATTTTGCCCAAAATGAGTTTTAGTAGTATATAGATTGAATAAATGTGCATGCATACAAACATACACAATTACATGAAAAAATATAGCATAAAAATGACTCCAGAGCACTACAGTAAATGCATGCTATATTAACAATATTAACAATGGTGATTTCCTCTGTGTTGGCAGGTATTTATTTATTTTTGTTAGATTTATATTCCACCTTTCCTTCAGTATGATATGGGACCAAGACAGCAGTGATCACACTTGTGGAAGACCTCTGGAGGGAGTAGGATGGGGATAGTGCATACATCCTTGCTTTCTTTGATCTCTCAGAAGTTTTTGAAACTATTGATCATGGTATCCTTCTGGACTGGGTTAGGAGTTAGGACATGATCTTGTGCTGGTTCTTCTCCTACCTTCAGGGTCAAGTTCTAGTCAGAGTTGATGGAGGTTGGGGGGAGAGTCCAGCCTACGTACTCTTTTATGGGGGGTTCCTCAATGCTTGAAGCTTCTTCTCCTATTTAAGATCTACATGAGACTGCTGGGTAAGGTCATCCAAAGGCACAGGGTAAAGCATCAGCAGTATGCTGATGATACTCAGCTGTACATTTCTGTCCAGGGCTGACCAAGTGATGTTCTGAAGGTACTGTCTCAGTGTGTTGAGGCTAGAGGGCATGGTCTAGAAAAGGAAGAAAAAGCTTCAGCTCAATCCTAGCAAAATTGAAAGGCTGTGAGTATTAGGGCCTCCTAGTGCCAGTGATTTGCCAACTTTAGTTCTGAATGGGGTTGCACTACCCCAAACAGAATCAGTGCACAACTTGGGAACTGGACTCATAGCTCCTGTTCAAGGAGCATGTGACAGCCATGGCCAGGAGAGCTTTTGCACCCCTTTGTGTTGGCTGCCAGTTGTGCTTCTTCCTAGAGGAGGTGGCTCTGGACATGGTCACTTATGCTCTGGTCACCTTCTGTGTGGACTACTGCAATGTGCTGCACATAATTGTGCATCCTGCACAATTGGTCCAAAATGTGGCACAGCAAACAATTATGGATGTATCTAGATACACTCTTGTTATACCTTTGGTTTGCTAGGTGCACTGCTTCCCAATAGGGTTCCAGGTGCAATTCAAGGTGTTGGTTGTCACCAGTAAAGTCCTTCATGGCATGGGGCTGAGTTATTTGAGATCTAGTAGGATGAGCATGGTCCAGATCCTATCAATTAGAGAATGCCATCTTGTGAGACCCAGAAAGCATGCCTTTTCTGTCTCTGTGCCTGCCCTCTGAAACACTATATCAAATGCCATTAGGTTACCCCAACCTAGTTGGCCTTTCAGAAAGCCTTTAAGACCTGACTGTTTTCCTAATTATAGGGGTTGGGAAGTTAGTTGAGCCCAGGTGACTTGGTTGCTGTTTTCCTTGGGTGCCATAATATGTTTGTCCTTGCCTTCAGTTATTGTTTGGTTTGTATGGTTTTTAAATTTTCGTAGCTACTCAGTGATGTGATTGTGAGAGGGGTGGCCATATAACTTGATTAAATACATACATACATAAATGTACTCCCTCCTCCAATTTTTCTTCAGAACTACAGTCCTGTGAGGTAGGTTGGGCCAAGAAAGAGTGACTGGCCCAGGATCATCCACTGACTTTCCATGGCTGAGGGTGGACTTGAACCTGGGTCTCAGGTGCCAGTCCAATATCAGCCACTACACCTGGTAGCTGATGGCACGGATTCCCAAATTCCATGGATAATACCCAACATGCTTTGTAGCTCATTTACTAAGACTTTCTGAGAAACTGACAAACACACAGGATGAATGGGGAATTATGGTAGCCTAGTAGCCTTCAACAGTTCAGGAGAAAGAGTTTTTCTAGTGACTGAAACAAAGCTCCATGGCAAGAAAATGTGATTCATGTTCATAGGAAATAATGAGAAATGTTACCAAACCTGTTGCCTCCTATTTGTGGAGAAGAAAGATTGCCATCTAACAATTAGTGTGTGTCCTCAAAAGATTTTTGCCACCAGAGACACAATTAACATTTGTCTTGCTTTATCTGAGATGGTTAGCAGGTAGCTTTGTTCAGCAGATAGGATGTGTATAAAGCGAAACATAGACAGGTGCATTATTTTTATTGAAGACACCAACAGGAAGTTGGTGTTGTATGAAAATAAAAGGTAAGCTTTTATTAGGAAATAACATAGTGATACAAAAGTCTGAGTTACTTAAATGTATCTATAGCTTAGAGCTTGCCTTATCCTGCATGGCTAAATATGCATTTCACTAAGTATATTTGAACTTTCACTTTAAGAAGAAAACAATAACCTGAATAGATTTGCAATTTTATGTTACTCTGTCCAATTGCTGATACCTAGCAACATAAAAAAGAACTGGATGTGAGTTGTTGTTGAGAAAGTAGTCAGATGGCAGCTCCAGAGACTTAATCTTTTTAGTTGGGATTCAGATCTAGTTATAGAACGGAGATGGCATTTAATATATTTGTTGATTACTTCTGACAGGTTCAGGATGGGGATAATACATCCATCCTGGCCTTCCTTCCTTTCTCAGAGATATGGGGGAAAATATCAGTATGCTGACCTATTTACCCATCACTGCTCCAGGCCAACCAAGTGATATCATCAAGGTTCTTTCCCAGTGTCTGGAGGCTGTGAGGATCTAGAGGGGAAAGAACAGATTTCAGCTCAGCCCTGGTAAGACCAAGTGACTATGGGTTTTGAGGCTCACTCAGATACAGAGACTTTCCATCTTTGTCTCTAAATGGGATTGTGCTCCCCCAGACAGAGCTGGTATGTAATTTGGGGGTGCTCCTACTCACATTGTTCCTGTTCAAAGAGCAGGTAGCAGCCATAACTAGAAGGGCCTTTGCACAAATTTGCCTTATGCAGCAACTGTACCCATTTCTGGATCAAGAGGTACTCACAGTGATTCATGCCTTAATCACCTCCCAGTTGGATTACTGTTCTGTGTTCTACATGGGGCTGTCCTTGGAGGGCATTCAGAAGCTGCAACTGGTCCAGACTGTAACAGCATGGTCAGTTTGGGGCATTTCATATGCTCATGTAACACCTCTGCTCCGCAACCTGTACTGGTTTCCAGTTGGCTTCGGAGTGCAATCCAAGGTGCTGGTTATTACCTGTAAAGCCCTGTGTGGCACAATGCCAGATTATTTGCAGGACTGCCTGTCTCCAATTCTCTCTGCTCATCCCACCCGAAGCAGCAGGGTTGGCATGCTGCAGGTCCCTTCTATTAGGCATTGTTTTCTTATGGGAGCTAGGAGTTGTGCCTTCTCTGTCCAGTGCCTGGCCTATGGAACAGCATCCTTCAGGAATCTGGATAAGTCCAACCAGTTGCTCTTTCTGAAGGCCTTAGAGGTCTAGCTATTCCCCCTGCTCCCATATTTGGCTGGGAGATTAGGAGAGCCCTGTTGGCTAATTGCTCAGTTCCAATCTTTGGATTAGAAGTGGAATGACTTTTAGACCTTGCACATATGTTACATTACTGGAAAAGTTAGAAAGAAAAGATAATTAGTAGAGGCACCAATATGACTTCTTATACTTGCAGCGACTTGAAACTTGCCTAAAGACTTGCTAAAGCTTCTCTGTCTCCATCTTCTTTCTTCTGCTGTGCAGCTGTTTCTCTGTTTTATTAATCTTCTATCCTTACTGCACTTTCTCTTTAGAAACATTTTCTGTTATTCTGTATCAATAATCAGTGGTCTGTGACTATGGAGGGGACTCATTGCTTGCACATGAAATGGAGATCTTCAGCATGAAGAATCATTTAGTTATCAAATGAGCTACAACCACTCTAGACCTAGGGAAATCTTTCTTTGGATTTCTTCCTCCCCTGTTAATATAGCAGCTATGATTCTTTGAAGAAAGTTGTTTGGACCCCCCTTTTCCATGGCAGACTCTTTGAAATCAATAAGAGTCAGTACTAACAAGTCTGATTGATTTTACTCTTCTACTTAAATAATGACTAAGCCTGGATACAAGCCTTCCCAAGTACTAAGTAATTACTTCAAAAGGTCTGTAATGGGCTCTGCTCAAAAGCAATATAGTCCATAAACTAAAATATCACAGAATGAGAGAGCTGAACTTTACTAATAAATGATCTTTCAAAAATAAAGATCTCTATATACAGATTGTATTCTTAATGGTTAATAGCTAAGCTTCAGGACCACAAGGATCTGCAGGAGTGGGGGAAGTCAAGAAAGAGCAAGTAATAAAACATGGATTGTGATGTAGTGATGTAAACTCTTGCATCCAACAATGCAATGCAAATGTGAAATGGTGAGACCTGCATATCATAATGCACATTTTGTCATTTTGGTGTCATCATGGTTAGAAACAGACATCTCTGGACAGGATTTAGCTGTCTTGAAAAGTGAAGCAAGGTCAGTCTTGGTTAATATTTGGATAGAAGAAAATCAGGAAATCCCAGTCCTGTAGGCTAGACTGGGAAATAAAAAGTCAAAAATAATCCACAAGAAAGCAATGTCAAGCTACCTTTGTACTGTTGCCAAAAAACCCCTACATAGATCAGTCTATGAAGTCACCTGGAGTCAAACTGACTTGGAGGAGGTTTTATCTTTTGAGGGTTAATACTGATTTAAGTCATTAACCTGATGTTAAAGGCTTTGATGCTCCAGGCCTATTCAGAGGAAGAAGAATGACTTTTGATATTTATTTTTGCCTCTAAATCAGTTCTGATTTTTGCCTGCATAAACTGCTTAGAAACCCATGATTGACACTGCTGGATTGACTTATGGTGTAAAATGAATTATGGATTAGGTAGATATGCCTAGTGTAGCATTGAACAATTCCCAATGGGACATCAATAATGTTTTCTAGCACGCTGATTTCATCAACAGTGTAAGTACAGTTGCTTTGAATCAAAAGCATTTGAAATCCATCTAAATCTTAAGATTTCTATTTCTTGGGAATACCATAATTGTTTCAATGTAATAGTACATGCATTTATTTAAAAAATGGCATAATTACCCAGTCTATCATTTCTGTAAATGTAGTAACATCTGTTGAAATTCAGTGGAAGACTAGCCTCATTAGAAACAGAGACCTGACAAATGACCATCAGAAGGATAAAAACCTGATCAGATTCATCTGAAAAAATCGGGCAAAATACATACCATCAAGGAAAAAGATATTGTATATCTTTAAAACATAACTCTTTTTACCTTCAATTATAGTACTCAGTTAACAATTATTTAAATGAGACCTTAAAACCTGGCCTTGGGCTAGAATGGGTGATGGACTCCTTGTGGGATTTTTGCTTTATTAGATTGTATTATTTTTCCAGACTCTTCCTTCATAGGCATTGTTGTAGGTATACTGTTGTTTTTATTGTTTTACTTAAGCTGCCCAGAGTGATGATAGATTAAGGGAGCTTTTAAAGATGATGATGATGATGATAGATAGATAGATAGATAGATAGATAGATAGATAGATAGATAGATAGATAGATATTCACATAAGATGTCTATACAGTCTGTTCCTTTTACAATCAGATTGCAGGGATTCTTTAATAATTCTTTTTTGTTATTTAATATCTCTTGTCTTAATTCTGTACATAACTGAGGAGGTTTTGACACTGAATATATTTAACATACCACTAAAAGACTTCTCAAGCAATTAATGCCTTAAAATATGTAATGGGTCTAAAACTATTAATTCAAATTGTCACTCAGCATATTAATAACTTAGCATTTTATTCATTTAGTAGTTTAGTAACTTAATTGCCCAACATTCAATATTCCAATGTTTTATTCACTTAGTAGTTTAGAAACATAATAATTTACTCCTATTTACCTGAGAGATTTGCTAGTATTTTAGCATTTTCATTTATATTGTATTTTTAGTTCATTTTATCCTGGCTGTGTAATTTATTTAGAAATTCATTTTAGTTCTTCCAGAGCTCTGTAACTTTTCTCATGAAACTGAATATAATTTTTGTCAGTAATAAAGGTGATTGATTGATTCTTTCAAATTGCTATCTTCACAAGAGAGATTTAGTGTTCTAAAAGCTGAAAACTAACACACCGTTACCTGGGAACCAAGTAAGAGGAAAGCCATGGCGGTCTATGGTGGCAAAAAATCAGTCTGGCAGCAACATTTCTGACTAACAAACCAGACTCTAAGTCTGAATGAAAAGTGAAGCTGTGCTTGCTAATTCACTGAATTGGAGCCATTTGTATTATACAACAAAAGTGTTACACTCATGATTTTTGTGCTCTGCCTTGCTAGTATCTCTTTTGCAAAGAGTAGCAGTTAAAAAATAAAGTCTGGAGGGTATTGTAATGGTATGTGGGAATGATCTTGGGAGACAGGAGGAAGAACCACAGACTAGCTAACCATCATACAAAAGGTATCTCAGCCCACAGAAGCAGAGGGGACATAGGAAGCATTTCAGAAGGGAACCTCCCTGGTTTTCTGGAGAGTAAAAGTAAAGGAGGGAAGAAATGGTTTCAGACTTGCAAGATTGATGTCAGCCCTTTGAGGTAGTCCAGATAAGAAGCACAAACCATGAGTACTAACACTATCTCTACTGTAAGGTTATAGTAACAGAATTTTGCAGAAGGTGCTAGTGTTGATGTTTTCTGTTCTGTTATTTATCCTTCAATTATTTTTGAGCCTCCCTGTTTGCCGACTCACTTCCCCATCTGAATTAATCCTATGGAAAGACTTCCTTCTTTAGGTCTTCCCTTGGGGTTTAATTAAAGTGTCAGAAGCCAGGAAGCCTGTAGACTGCTGGAGAGATGATTGTACAATGAAAGACAGGACATTTGGCCACCTTGTAACTAAATGTGCAAGATGATCACAGTCCACCCTTGAGAATTTTACTGAAATGCTGGAACCAAATTCTCTTTCATCAAAGGGAAGGAAAACTGATAAAAAGAAAAAAGCAGGATAATTTTTTTTTTTTTGCATGGCATTTTTATCTTCCATCCTTCTCTAGATCTCATTTCCCTTTCCTACATAGCCTGTTATTTGTACATCACATTTCCTAGCCAAGCATTTATGCATTCACACTTTCCAAATGACAAAGATGAATATCAGGAGGTATGTATGACACAAATAAGCAATGCGAAGTTACTCAGCACATTTACTCTGCATAGCCCTGTGGTTCCTCACGTGGAGCATAATGACATGGTCACATTACCTAACCACACTTTTCCCCGAAGATTCAGTTTCAACTGCTAATGGTTTGCAGCCTATCCTGATCATAGACTGAGACCAGAAATGATAGATTAACCATATTCAGAGTTGCCAGACAAAACAATTGAGCCAGGGTGGGGAGCAGCAATTTTGTATATTTCTTTGGTGGTTGTTGACACTTTTTTCTCTTAAAATCAAGAATAGTATGAGGGTGGGAGTGTGGGGGAACCCACGACTGATAATTTCCAGTTTCACATTTAGCATATTGGAGGAAATCAAATCCCAGCTTACAAAATACATTTTTCTCATTATGTATGTATGTATGTATGTTTGTTGTTTTTCTTAATGTTTGTCCCACATGGTTGCAGGGCATGTTTGCTTTTGCATTATGCTCACCTAGTTCTTATAGTGATGTAATGCATGATATGACAAGGGGTTTTGTTTTTCAGCCACTTTGTCTCAGACAGGTGCTGATTTAGGGCTCAGAGGAGTGACTGCCCCAAGGTCATCTGGCTGGCTTCTGGGCCTGAGAGAAGACTAGAAGCCTCCTTTTCTTTTCTTTTCTTTTCTTTTCTTTTCTTTTCTTTTCTTTTCTTTTCTTTTCTTTTCTTTTCTTTTCTTTTCTTTTTTCTTTTCTTTTCTTTTCTTTTCTTCTTTTCTCTCTCTCTCCCCCCCATCTATCCATCTTCCTTCCTTCCTTCCTTCCTTCCTTCCTTCCTTCCTTCCTTCCTTCCTTCCTTCCTTCCTTCCTTCCTTCCTTCCTTCCTTCCTTCCTTCCTTCCTTCTGTTTTCGATAGAGGAGGATCATATAACTTTGAGGTGGTTTTCTTCCTTTTTTCTTTTTCCTTTTTCTTACTATCTTCTTTTTTCTTCAAATGTCCTGTCCTCCTTAATTATATAAAGGCAATCATCATCTCACAAAATATGTTGCAAGGTGTATGTTTCAGAATGATCTTCCTTGCAGCAAATCTCCCCCCCCGCCTTTCTCCCCACTGGCATCATCATAGCAGAGGAGGAATGGGCAAGGGCCAACCCAAAAGATTGTTTGTGCTAGATGGTGCAGCTTGCTGAATGCTCTTGACTTTCATTTACCATATGTTTTAACTGCTAATAAGAGAGATCTATAGTATGTCTCATTTACATGTGCAACTCAGTGATGATACACAGAGGTCAGAGACTGAAGGTACTTATAAATAGCCCCACTAACTACAGTGGCAGTTACCAATGAAATATTAGTCCCCTGATTGCAACTATAATCAGGTACATTATCTGTACATATAGCAGCTATTAGTACTGCTTATTTTCCTGTTCAATTATCCTATACAGTATGTAACAAGTGAGGGCTTGTTTTCATATTCCCTTGTATTTGGTGACAATTAATTTTTATTGATTATCTGTGATTAATAGCGATCTTGGGCCTAGCCTCGCAAATCTGAGCAAACTAGAATTCTTCAAGCGCAATGCCACAAGGTTTTTTTGTCTTAACGGTGATGGAAAGAAACAAGTACAAGGAAAAAATTACAGCAGTAATTCTGTCAAATTCAAATTTTAAATTAAAATAAGATAAACAAAAAACCTGTATCCCATTCTTGTTCTTTACTTCCAGTGAAAACAGCATCATCTGAAATCCTAAATCATGCAGTTCCCATTTAATAAGTTCCCAGTAATAAAGATTGCTTCCATACTTTGAACTCTGTCATGCTGCTGAAACATTAGCTTTCTTCAAGTCACCAAAAGTGAAATTAAAATGAAAGTTTCACACCATATCTGAAATGATGCTACAGTATCCAGAATCTTTGTTATGGCCAAGGTTCTTCTGCAACACTTTATGAAACATCAATCCTGTTCATTAATGATCCCTTCAAAGGACTTTTGAAGATGCAGAGAGGCACAGGGCAGAATGTTTATTTAAATCGGCGTTTTTCAACCTGAGCAACTTTAAGGTGTGTGGACTTCAACTCCCAGAATTCCCCAGCCAGCATGAAGTCCACACATCTTAAAGTTGCCAAGATCGAAAAACACATATTTAAATATTCCCACCATCTAGGTGCATCCACAAGGAGGGTAAAAACAAAATCAAGATGGCAGCTGTGACTGCACAGTTGAAGCCCCAGTCCCTTTTAACATGTGTTGCGCACACAGCACACACAAAAAAGGGGCAGGGCTTCAATCATGCTGTCAGTCCCAGATGCCGTCTTGACTTTATTGACCCCCCTCCTTCCCAGGGATGCCCCTGCTCCCATCCATGGACATCTGTGGAGAGAGGCAAATGACTAAACATGCCTTATAACACAAACCCTGCCCCTTTTGAACTTCCACATGCAATCACATGCAAGGAGAAAAGGAGCAGTGCTTGTGTTGTGATGCCATAATGCAAGCTTCATCATTTTGAAAAAAAGCTCCATTCTTTTCTGATCAATAACTTCTTTCTCCATTGTTTGTCAATTAACATCAATTGCCTAGTAATCAGGAGTGGGCAGGGAACAAATACTAAAATAGTTGTTAACATAATATTTTAACTGATTAGGTTTGCTGCTTTCTGTGAAAAATACTGAGCCATCAGATTATTCCAAGCACTAAATTATACTTAAGATACGGATCCCTCCATGTACGGAACACAGAACAGTTGCTCACCATTTAAAAAGATTGTGTCCTTTCCACTGTTAATTAAAATGTTCTTCTCTACAGATTCAGGTTTTTATTATTTTCCATTTGGTACAGCCATTATATTAGGTTGAACATTTACATTTATATTCCTTATTGGTAGGAAGGAGGACGTTTCCCTTTTTGGTTTCTTTAATCATTTTCTTCCACTTGCCCCCTTTTCTTTTAAAATAGTGCTACAGTTTTGTTATAAAAACATAAGAAAAAAAGATAGAAAAGAAGCCAGAAATCAGCATAAGTCAGCCCTTTAGGTATGATCTTGTACCATTGCTGATAAAAGTAAAATTCCTGTCTCCTGTTCTTAAGAATAGAGAAGTTTTTATCTTCCTATATGCACATGATCTAATTTCATTTCTTCTTTTGTGACTAGCTTTAATAACCATATGGAATCTTTTGGCAATTTTACAAAGAATAGTGTTTGTCAAATGTAGCCCAAGGAACAGGGTCAGCAGATGACTGAATAAATTCGCCTTCTTAAATAACTTGGCAATCTTTCCTGGAACCTTATAAAGAAACAGTGATATTTAAAATGCAAAAAGTGTGAGTGCTTTAATGACACTGTGATAATAACATAATATAATGATATAGGAGATCAGCTGACTGAATCGCCAATAACTCTTTGTTAATCAAATAATCACACAAATGTTGCATGTGATTTTTCCTTTACAATGAAGAAAATCTTCGACATCATGCAAAACATTTTTTTTCCATGAGATTCGCTCCTGCAGCTTATTGTCACATCAAAACAGGCCATAATTTGATGTGCTCTATTTACCTGGATGACATTCATGTGTACTAGTCTTACGTTTAGCTTGATAATGGTGATAATGGACAATCTCTTGGGCTGTCAAACTGATCTCTTAGCGTGGACAACTACTCCCCCATATCAAGTTTAGCATGGACAACACTGAGATTTTGGTCTTTCATGTCAACCATCCTTCTACCCTTCTTCTGTTCTCCTATCAGGGTTATTCAGTGGTCCCTGTCTTGGTTGCCAGGGACTTTGGGATTCTGGTGGATAATAGGCTGTCTCTGCAGACATTTGTAGAAGTAATGGTTATGTAGCCGTAATTTCAATTTAATGAATATTTGCTAGATCTGCCACTTCCAGACAGTGGATACAATTTATTGTCAGTTCTTCCCATTTTGATCCTTTCCCCCTTGATTTGGGCCCAAAATATTATTATTTCTCTTAGATCTTTCCCAGTTATCTTGTACTTCTATGCATAGCAGCACAAAAGCAATAGCCCAATATAAACTTTTGGATTGTTTTTTTAGAGCCCTGACGTGCAACACTCCATTTTATCTCTCTTTATCTTACCTATTTCTTGGTATATAGCTCCTTGCGTGATTCATGCACCCTTACAATGCCTTTCTCAACTAAGGGCTTTTCAGGAAATAGCCCTTTAGTTCTGGAATCACCTCCATAATAATCCTGGGAAAACAGCTGATTTAAATGCATTTAAGAAAAATTTAAAGCATATTTATTTCAATCCACGTTGTTGTGGAAAAAGCTAACTTGGTCCTGGGCAAAACTGCAGAAACTCAGCCAGATAGATAATACGTTGATATTTACATCTTACTATTTATGGATTCTTTCTTTAATTCAAATCTTTTATTAACAATTGTGATTGTTGCTTGTTTAAATGGTTACACTGTTTTGATGATGCTTTTGTAATTTTAGATTTGTATTAATTGGTTGTCTTTAACATTTTTATGTTTGTTTTGAATGGGTTCCTTGTACACATCTTTTTAGATGAGAGACAATATAAGACAGCACCATCAGCACCAGATTATGTTGCACAGCAGAAGTGGCTAAGAATAGACTGTCTCGGTTGGAAGATCATGGGAAGTCAATGCATACAACTACAATTGATTTACTAAAGGCTAATAAGATTCTTCAGGACAAAGTAATATTCCTAGAATCTCATTTTTACCAGGCCAGGTTATGTGAGATTGAAGTTCTGGAAAAAGTGAGAAAAATCAGCAGGTTCTCTTTGTAGAAGTTCTAATACAAAAATGTTGGCTTTGTCTAAGTATAATCAGCTAGATATTGAGAGAATTCATTGTTTCTCTTCTTAAGCTGAAAAGGCTTGGTCATTCATTAGAAACAGTTACATTGCCTGACCTATTGGTGTATTTCAATGGAGAGATAAAAACAAGTTTTTCTATTATTGAACTGCAGCATTTTCCCAGATCACATAAGGAAGTTCAACACCACAGTGAGAAATAATGGTTGAAGAAAGAAACTTCATTATTTCATCAGATTTCCAGCTGCCCTTGTTTTGAAACTATCAAACGGTGCTCAGGAATGATTTCATAATCTGTAGAAACTGAAAAATATCTTAGCTCTTTGAGTTCTTGTTGAACTTCTTTGAGAGGGGATGTTTTAAAAAAACGTGTTCTGCTGTTATGTTTATTGGTATCCAGGCTGCTAAACCCAAATGTATCTCTAGCTCCTAATTATATACTTTCTTGATGTACCTTTTTTGGCTATAAGAAAAGATCATGAACAGCAGCTTCTTTCATAGGCATACTTAGCCAACTTTGTCTTTTTTCCTCCTGTTTTCCTCTAGCTTTTGGTTTTTTAAAAAAATTCATATTTCATCTAAGATTCAAATATTTTCATAATCTGTATAATGTCTCCATTTCATCAATTCATGTAATAATAGCAATCAGCTAATCAGGGATGGCACAAGTTTTGACTATTGATAGGTGTCTGTAGATTTTATTTTTAAGTTCTTTATTGGTAAATTTGAACTTATCCCTAGTTCTTATCCCCAGTTTTGAAGCAAATAAGAGAAAATCTAGACAGATGGTCCAGAATACTTGAGGTTTGGAGGTAAATGTGATTAAGGACAGTATAACTCCAAGATTACATTTGAAAAATCTTCCTATTTTTATTTGATCACATTTTTTTTAAATACACTGTATTAAACAAATGACTTTGGCAGATGCATCTGTGAGACTTTAATTGTGTAAATTAGGGTTATACTTAAAATGCCAGCCAACATGCAGACCTCTAAATTCACTATAACATTTTTTTTTGTTATGGAAAAATGGATATTCTTTTAAATGGAGATTGTTATGCTCCATGATCTCAACAATAAACTTGATATTGATAAATAATCCCTCAATAGTGCTGTATAGAGAACAATAAAACTAGCTTAGCTTACAAACATGAAACTTTTTCTTAAATACAGTATAACTCTTAAGTCATCAGTAGTGGTTGGTTCTTATTGAAGACTAGCATTGTAACTGAGTTTTATGGTTAAAAATAAGTGACTGAAAATATAGATCCTTACAGCATAAGAAACAATGGAATGCCATAATCTGGTAACAAGACCATCCAAATGTTTAGTAAAAAATGGATAGACAATTTCAGAGAAAAGAAATTTCTATCTATTGTGGGTATAAAAACACTGCAATTAAGATGCATGCTACAAGCCTCAAAACTGAGAAAAAATGTTTCTTCTACATTTGCTTAGACAAAAAGCTGAGATATTTATATACATTAAAAGAATCTTCATAATCCGTGTACCCACTGCCTTATTTTGACAGAAAGTACTTTCACATTATGTACAAGTCTCTTGGTGGAACAATCTGGTGAGAAATTATTTTGTGAAAGGAGCATTTTTTCTAAATGTGAAAGGCTATATTAAGTTAAAAATACATGCATGTATTTGATAGCTGTTTTGCTGAAGAAGTTTTAATAAATTTTCCTCAAATTATGATGCAGAGCAGAAAGAATCTAATATAACAAGTAACAAACGTTCTCAGTTCAAAAGAAGGATCAGTTTACTAAGATGTTTCAGGGTGCGTTCTTGTCATTAGATTCAATTCTCATTTCATATATAAAGGATAAGGAAATTCCCATTAAGTGGCCCTTGGGTCCCCAGTGGAGTTCCTAAGAGATGTCAGTATATCCAGCAACACTTCATGGTCCTGCTAGCGTGCTATGGAGAGGTGCTGTGAAAAACTAGTTTTACCTTTTCTTTTGCTTATCTTATCCTACTATTCCTTTCTCTTGTTCTGCAATCTACATTACATTATTTCTTCTGCAAAGGAATAGCCAGATGGCCATCTACTGTACAGTGTGTACGTATGTAGCATGCTACAAAACAAAGCAATAGCCTTACATATTACATATTCATTTCCAAGAATGTTTCTCTATCCCACAGTGACTTCATAGACCTAGAAGAAATTCCTAGAAAATAAAAATAGTGGATGCCTTATCCCAGTGTTTTCTTTACAGGTATGCCCTCCTGCCCAGTAAAAAAAAAAAACTTATTTGCGGAGCTAGAGGGGATGATATGGAAATGGGTGCGTTGTTGTGTATTATCTGAGCTGAAAAAGTGTTTTCTGTATACCTCTGCTGCCATTTAGTGACCATCTGGATTTAGAAATTCCAATATAGTATTGTGATACACCTACCAGTATTGGATACACTTACTATGGCAACTACTTCCAAATATATCCATTGGCCCTCAAACATATAACCCCATTTAAATTCATAGTTGTAAAGCCACATTCACAGGGAACAGCTATGTGTATTTTATGCCCACCTTCTTAATACAATCACCCATGAAACAACAGAAAACAAAACGATACACAAATTCCATCATGGAACATTAGAGCTACATTCTCTGAGTTTCATAACTCCAGATTCTTCTTTGCTACCTCTAGAGTCATTTGGATTTTGCAGCAGAGATACGATAGCCCTGTTGAAGACATACCTAAACAGGCAAATCTCTGGTTGTCCTTAGTATGAAGCAGCTTCAGTTCATCTTTTGAAAAGGAACTGCCACTCATCAAAAGCATGAGAAGGAGCAGGAAAATTAAAGAAGGAGCTTTCTTCCAACACATATTCTTTCTGAAAGAATAAAGAGGAAGAATTACAAGGGAATAGAAACAAAATCAGGAATAAGAAAGATGTAACTGAGACTCTTAGGGTAGTTTCCCATCCAGATGATCTTTAGATGTTTGGACCATATCATCGGCCTGCATGGCCAATGGCAAGGGCAATGGGAACTGTAGGTCAAAATATCCAGAACAGCCTTTCCCAAACTGGTTGTTGTCCAGATTGTGGATTTCAGCCCTCCCACCAGCTTAGCTATTGCTAAGATTTCTGGCACTTGAGTTCCACATGTACAGTGCAGTATGTACCTAAGCTGGGAAAAATGGATCTAGAGAAACTTTACTCAAAGAATGCAGACAGTGAATTATCATAATTTTCCTTTTCTACAAAGCAACTTGGAAATGCTTAATATTATACATTCATGCTATGAAAACCTGGCAGTTAATCAAATCTTTATTTTCGTGAATGAAACAAAGTGGTAGATCTCAACTAACTCTAACTCAGGGCTGCACAACTTATGAGTTGTTGAGCAAAATAGAGACTAACAGTCCCATACTGTGATTTGCTTGAAGTTTGAAAGCTTTCCTGTTTTCTCAGTTTCAGGCAAGTTTTATTCAATGCCTGATGAGCTGCTTGCTATGGCCAATGCCAGTAGCCACTAAAGAAAAATGATCACACATGAAATAGATTTAAAAACATGCATACATCATTTTTGTATTAACACTGACATCATTAGATGACAATACACAATCAAACTTTTTCTTAAACCTTAAACTGGATTTAAAATGAGGAAAAAAATCACTTGAGTTGATTCACAAGAACTTTGTTTAACACTGTATAGTGATCTGGTTGAAATGGTTGTTGACTAATTCCTGCCCAACTTTGAATCATTTAGTGGAGCAGGGTCTTGGCAATAATGAAAAGCTGTGTCAGAACAAAAAAGATTGAGTAAAACCATTTAATGCTTCTTTCTTTTTCAATATCCTGTCACCTGACCATTTGTATCATTGTTGCAATGGGACTATCCCTTTCAGCCTGCAAATTTCCCGTTAGGGTAGAAATCTTTCAATCATATGACAATGATTTTCAAAACTATTTTTAAGTAGCCCCAAAACAATTATCAGAAAATAGAGAAGCCAGCCAAACATTCCTTGTTGTTGTAAACCTCAAGGTCAAGGCCTTGCAGCAGTGATCATAAGGGAGAAAAATGGTTAAAGACATATGGTTGACCTTCCAGTCTGGCAGCCAGCTAGTAAATGCCAAATTGGTTGCATCCACTTTAAATTATCCCCACCCACTCACCCCAATTTCTAAACCTGTATGACATAGGGATATAAAGCTGTGCCCTCTCCAATCCTTGGATGTGTTCCCAAAGACAGCCCCAAATTTTAATGTTTAATGTGATAGGAGGTGAAGATGATTAGATATTTGACTGAAGATTCATACTGCCCATATTTCATTGTTATCATAATTGAAATGGAAATGATACATTTTAGCTTTTCTCTTATTTTCTGGATTGCAGCCACTGGCATCTAATTCAAAGGCCCATTTGGACCCAGCCCAGAAAACCTTGCAAATCATTTGCTGTATGATAAGCCATCTTTGCAGAGTAGCTCAAGGTGTAGCTCGGGTGATGTTCTGCATGCTGCCATGTTCTCCTTTATTGGGAGGTCATGTCTCTTACTTTCCAAAGCTAAGTTCTTTATTGGAACAGAAGGTCCAGTCCGAATCCAGTTTACATATAAACAATCATAAGATGGGAGAGGACCAGGGCCCTGTTGTGGCCCATCAGTTATTTGTGCAGCAGACTGGACAGATAAACAAGGAACAAAATTCCAACTTTATGGGAGACACCTGCATTTCTATTTAAATGATAGAATTTAATTGCCTGATTGACAAAGTGAGCTATTGGCTAGGAATGGCTTATCAGAATTTTACTCTAGCTCCCAGGAGGAGCCCATCCATATTATACCAGACCTGCAGCCAAATCAGAACTGAAGCCAAGCTGGAAAGGAGCCCTCAAGGCACGTGCACGCACACACACACCCCGCAGCTACTTGTACCTGATCAAAACAGCATAATTCATTCTTGGGAAAAATGAGCTTTGGGAGATCCGATTATTGAGGACAAAAGGCTACTTACTCTTCCCGTTTATCTGGAGTGGCAACCTGAAGCACTCCAGATGTTGCTGCATTCTTCATCATCAGCCTTGCTTTCTTGGGGTGCTGGGAATGGAAAGTCAGAAGCATCTGGAATGTTGCAAGTTGCCTAGAATGCCTGTTTGCCATACCATGTGATCTAAGTGCATTTTAACTTTCCTAATCCCAGACCTGGATACGGTTGCAAGCACTCCATGAATCCTGAAAATTAACACTCCATGCTGCAGGAATTATGTTTTAGAATAAATTGCCAGCCCTAAAGCAGTTACTGGACAATACAAATCCAACCCACCACATCAATAGAAGAAGTGCTTTTCTTCAGGCCAAAGCCCTAAAACTCTTTACAAGATCTGCTGGAAGAAAACTGATGGAGCTTTTCACATCACTACATCTTTATACCAAAATCCTGCTTCAAAAGAAAACAGACAAGAAGCCAGACCAAACCAAGTAATATCAAAACCCCATCAACACACCAAGAGACAACTCCCATGCTAAGTAAAGGCATCATGTCTTACCAGTAACTTCGATCGCTCAGCAGCCAAAGGATGTATCTTCTGAAGACAGAACTTCTCTCAAAGAAACGGACTTTGGTGATGGTTTTCCTCTTCCTGTTTTCTTAACAATTGTGGCTGATTAATATGGGGGTGGGGCTATATTTGCTCATAAACTTTAAACAACTGAAACTAAAATGTGAGAGAAAAGAAGAAATCTGCTCTCCACAAGACATTATATGGGCACAAAGCAGATTCAGTTTTAAAGCTTGCCTTACACATCCCTCCTACAGTTATCAAAGTAATAACATGTAGCTAAAGAGTTAGCTATGTATAGAAATACAAAGCATTTCTTTTTCACCTTTCACCTTCAAAATAATCCCCCACTCTCAAATCTATAAATGGCAAATACAGTTGATAATCAAAAGAGTTCTGAAGCTTGAGGGACATCTGGATGGGGATGCAGATCCTAAAAATAGCAAAAAAAACCCTTTGCCAAATCAAATTATGCTGCAGCTGGTGGCTTGGGAAAATGATTCCATCCCAAGTTTTTGTTTTTCAAGAAATAGTTAATGCAGGCAGCAAATGACATGACCCAGAGAACTTGGTTTGGCTTCCTTACACTTAGAAGGTGTCTATGCTGTCTCTGGCCAAGATCCTCATCTCCTGTTTTCCTACCATTACAGTGTGCAGATTTGATTGAACAAAAGAGCTCAAATACAACAATTTAGCATCTTAAAAGGAATTGGATGGAAACATGGGGAACATGTTTGTTTTCTTGTTTGTTTCCTTTTTATTGGAAGGAAGGAATGAATGGCCTGAACATGAGAATTAGTCAATAATTGGTAGCAACCAAGCAAGGACTGGATGTCAGTTTGTTATATTTGGTTATTGGGCAAAAAAAAAGAGAAGAAATGATGGTTGATTGAGTGATAGTCCCTCCATGTAAACATGTCCAGTCCTCATAGCATCTTCATTTCTAAAATGTTCTGACAGAAGAGCCAGGAGCTTTGAATTGGGAACAGAAATTTTTGGGAAGAGGAAGGCATCTCACATCTCACTTGAGATTGCCCAAGTCTCTTATTTGGTGTGTGGGGGGGGGAGCTGCTTTTCATAGCTTGGAGCAACGAATTAGTACACATTTTGTGGAGGATTTTCAGTGCTCAGGTTGCAGGAATAAAGGTTGTAAGCAGGGTAGAGAAGGGCGAGTCTGCTGATGTGGACTTTATTTTGGTTTCCTGAATAAAATCATTTGGGCCCATTTTGAATTTGACAAAAAAGGAGGAGAAGGAGGGGCTGTTTTGTGGCCATTTTCTACATATCTACATTCCCACCATTAGTGAGAGAAAACAGATTGTATCAGGGAATTGGGGTGGGGGTGGGGAATTGGCGTCTACTTCCAAAGCCACCTTCTTTCTCTGACAGGCCCCAGAACTGTAAGATTCTATAGCAACCCAAAGGCTGTTGAATGGATTACAATATGGCAGACAAAGAGATTGTATGCTCCCTTCCCTGGCTGTACCAAACCAGCAATGTAGTAAATGCTGTACTTGTTCCACCAGCATTTCTTCTGCTGTGTTGATCTAACAAATGCACTTTTCTTGAAGGTAATGTAGAGTTATAAACAAACTAGTGGAACAGAAAGGAGACGGGATCTCATTATGGCCAAGTCAAAACTCTATAGAATGAACAGCAAGAGTTTGGGGAGGGGTGTAGTTCTGTATGTGGAAGGAGCATAGAGGGCCCCTGTCAGGGCTCTGTTAGTAGCACAACAGGATGGAAAGGAGGTGAGGGAGAAAAGGAAGTCCAAAACGTCTCTTCTTAGAGGGTGTACTGGAAAACAGCATATGTTCTCTCCCTTCTCAGGGATTTTCTGATATGGCTATTGTAGATTGTATACATTAAAGAACTAAATCCTACTTTCAACTCCATGCTTACTTTCAAGGACTGGAGAAAGCTATTTTCTCTTCTTACCTTCTACAGATCCCTCTTAGATAACAATTCATACATCCTGAAAGTTCAAAGGGTTTTTGACATGACTTTTATTTTTTAAAAATATGTTCTCCTAAGTTACAAATGTGCTGTAGATAATTCTGCAGCTCTAAGGAGTCCCTGCAGCTTGGAAAACCTGCTTTCTTTTTCCTGAGTGATTCAGTTTTGCTTCCAAAGATATAAGCAATCAATTGTTTATTAGAACAGAAGTAGGGACCTCTTGACCTGAATTTATCCCAAACTTTTTTTTTATTATTGTCTTGAATTATATCACCAAAGTTGTCATCTCTGCATCAGTGAGTCATCGTATGCCACTTCCTGGCAGGAGCATCCCAGAACTTGATTTGATTTTAACAAAGCTGTACGTGCTCAGCTCTTTGAGTCAGTGACTCCTGTTAGCTGTGTTGAGACCCCAGCCCCCAAAAGAAGGATACTCAAGGAGGTTCCAGGAGCAGAGGAAGCCAAGTGCTAGAGTTTTTTAAGTAGGCGGCATACAAATAATTGTAATAAATGAAGTAAGTTCTTGATTGGTCCCAAGGAATATCAATTGCATTATAGTGGATGAAGATCTAGAGATTGAGGTACAGAGTCTGTCTAGCAGCACATCTGAATACCTAAACTTTATAAATAAGAAATATGCTCTAGATCAGGTTATTATGACAAGCTAAAAAAGTGTGGGCGCCCTCCAGGTCCTGTTTGATCTCTCAGTTGCCAGTACCACTGCTAATGGCATCCTTCTGGACTACCTTCATGGGCTATGAGTGAGGGACATTGTTCTGCAGTAGTTCTCCTTCCTCCAGAGTTTGGGAGGGGAGAGGTTAAGCCTTAGGGGTGCAACAGAGTTGACAGTCCTGTCTTTCTTATCTACATGGAGCCATTGGGGAAGGTCATCCATTGGCATAGGGTCAGGTATGCCAATAATACTCAGCTATATATCCCAACCCTGGGCCAGACAAGAAGTGCAGTTGAGGTCCTGTCCTGGTACCTGGAGACTGTGAGGATCTGAATGAGGAAGAACAGACTCAGGTTCAATCTCAAAAATACAAAATGTCTCTGCATTCAAAAGCCAACTGCCCCCAGTGATATTCCATCTTTGGTTCTGGACTAAGTCATGCCCCCCTGGGACAAACTTTCTATCTAGGCATATAGGCCACTCCAATTGTAAATGATTCTGAGTAGCCTTTAAGTCTAGTAAAGTTACTTTTCACTCTCTAGGTGAACCAGTTGAATGGTTGACTTCCCCCTTCCCAATTTTTTTTTAAAGAAAAGCAGGCCAGAAGAGGATTAAGGGGTAAGTGAACAGGTCAGGGACTGGATTCCCACAGGAAACTGGCTGAACCAACTGAAGTCACAAATTCGCTGACACAAAACATGTCATTTGAAGCTGCCTCCCCTGATGTGCATCAGTGTGTCCTCCACTGCTCACATGCAGTGTCAGGAGGCAGGATAAGAAAGGAAGCACCCTGTCCAGAAATTAGTGCCTAAAGCTATTCTTGGGCTATTTCAACTGTAGGTGGACAATGAGATAAAAGCAGTGGCATGTGGACATGACTTCTGGAAATGGTTAGTGAGCCATCCTCACACTGGGGCAAGGAAGCTATGTGGATTGGCTCTAAGAAAAAAAATAAAATAAAAGCATATAAATCAGTCCATCTATTTAAGATGCTCAACTAGAGCTTAACCACTGATGTAACAACAGCTGTACTTGCTCATGGGCAGCTCTGCTAACCTTAACATCCCTCTTTTTAACTCATGGGACCCATTCTGGTTAGGTTTTAACAGGACACAGAAACAGAACATAATGACAATGATGGTATCAGGTACAGGTAGCTTCACTTAACAACTGCCCTGTTTAGTGACTGTTCGAAGTTATGATGGCACTGAAAAAGTAACTTTATGACTGGCCCTTGCACTTATGACTGTTTCATCATCCTCGTGGTCACATGATCAACGTTCGGTCACTTTGCAACCACTGGGTGTTTACAACCATTGCAGTATCTTGTGGTTATGTGATCACCATTTGCACGCTTTGCAGCTGGTTTCCAACAAGCAGAGTCAATGGAGAAGCTGGCAGTAAAATTGCAAGTTGTGGTCACATGATGTCTTGCTTAATGACCATGGGTGATTTGCTTAACAACTGTGGCAGCAGTGAGGCTGTAAATCCATCACAGTCACGTAATGTCTCACTTAATGACTGTGTTGCTTAGTGATGGAGTTACTGTTCTCAGTTGTGGTAGTTAAGTGAGGACTACCAGTATTTATGTACTTTAGCATCTAGTTGATGGCTTGTAATACGTCTTGATGGAAAAGCAATATAACTGTTTTCTCCATAAGAAGGGGCAAAGATACATATGTGCACTTTTAATCTACAGTGGTAAATAGCCAGTAAAATATCTTATCTGTTCTGCTCTTGAACTGTTCCATTTTCTTCTGCTGAAATTAATGTATCATAACATGGAGATAAGGACCTTTGTCTACAAAGTGCAATAAAGAAGCAGGCTAAACATGTGGCAGAATGTTTACATTCTTACATGCAGCCATGCACTTTTTGTCCCTCAGGAATTCCAACCAAGTACAAAAATAGTTCATGTGAAACAGTCCTCAGAGATGGCAAACTCAATTTTTCTCTCATTTTTCCTGCAGAGGTCAACACAACAAAATCAGTAAAAAACAGTATCAACAAGGAAGGGGACATTGGAATGGCATTCATCTCTGCAGCTTTCTTGCTTTGATGCAAAACGTTTCTGCAGAAGTATAGTTCTTGCTGGCATAATTAAATCACGCCACCTAATACTTCAGTTTTTATACTCTGCAGAATGTCTACCTAGTAGACAATAGAATTTTCATGGCCTTCCTCTGAACCTTTTCAACTGAGTTAACTAACCAAGTCCATATGAATAGTATTGTTGACAAATTACGTCGCGTTATGATGCTTGCTGAGAAGTACATATCATTTTTCAAACTGTTCAGCTGATCATTACATCCTACTGCATGCATCTGAATAGGTATTCTTGTCACAAGATTTGTTCAAGTGTTAATGTCCCATGGAGTGGGTAAATATAGGCTTTTGCAGTAGCACAGCTGAGCCTAGTAAACTTGTTCTCATCTCCTTCTGCTTCAGAATCAATCGATCAATCCCCATCTATATGTTCTGAACTTTAAAGAAGGAAATTCTCCTTCTTAAACACAGAAATTCTGTGTTAAATTCTTAACATACATAGAATCTGGACAGTAACTATACAAATATAATAAAAAAGCTCAGCAAGGTATATTCTTATGATTACCCCTTTCCTTATTTTGTCCAGTATAATACCATGCTTGGATCCTGTAAAGATGAGGGCTTTATAAAATAAGGTACATAAATGGCCACTTTGCCAACTCTGATGATGTTGAACAAGGCCAAATCACCTGACCCATGTTTTAAGTTTGTAAAAGAGCTTTTTAATGAGGAATTATTTATTAACTTTAATGGCTAATTATTGTAATGACTACAGTTAGTCCTTGCTTAACAGTCCTAACTGGGACCAAAATTTCTGCCGCTAAGCAAAGTGGTTGTTAAGGTAAACATCACATGACCACACCGCTTTGCGATGGCAGTTCTGGTAGTCCCAGTTGTGATTGTTAGGCAAGGACCACACCGTTGTTCAGTGAGGACCTCATGCTTCTCCTGCCCTGCTGTGCTCGCCTCTGCTTCAACAACCCCATCTGCCTATCTCCCTCCCCCATCTCTGCCCTTTTGGGCACCTTGCACTCTGCCACCACCTACCTCTGTCACCCCCCTCTGGCCCCAGCTGACCTTCACTGCCTTCTTCCTCCCGCTGCTGAGCCGCACCTGGCCGAGGCAGTCCAGGAGGCCTCACAAAGGGTCAGCAGCTGCCTTGGCTGGGCAAGGGGGAAGAAGACAAAGATATAGAGTAGGTTCATTGACAGTGGCAGTGAAAAATCAGGGTCTCGGTAGGCATAGATTTGCCCCATCATCTGGAGATGTCAGGAATTAAACTGAAAAATGCGCCTGCAATACATCAAAAGCCATACTTTTGGCAAATAGAAAAAAAAATTAAGTTCCTTTAGAATCTAAAGATTTAAGAATACTTCCTAGTAATTTGGAGTTTGCGCTGATTTACCAAAATCTGTAGGACAGAAGCTAAACACCTGAAGCGAGAAAAGTCTGGGAACTTGGAGTGTAAAGCATGAGAAAGATGATTTCCTTCTGTTTGCAAGCAGCAAACATTTGCTGTAAATATACAGATACATCATAACCACAAAAAGGCCATTGTAAGCTTTCCACTGGGGTGAAAAATTCATTATTCATGCACAGACATCACTCTATTTCTGTAATCCCTGACACCACAGTTATGACCGATGATTGAAAGAAATAAATATCAAGACCCCAGAGATTAAAGTCATCTGTAACTTTTATATAAAACCTATCATCTCTTGGTTAGAAAATCCAGCTTTATTTTCAGCTCTAGGGTTCCAAAGGAGGTGTGTTCCAAGAACACTAATCTATTTCCCTTCCACATAGCTGTGAGTTCCTGAATTTTATAAGATCTGTCTATGAAATTAAGCCGATTAACAAATTCTCCAGCCTAGGGTTGATCACTTTAGAAAAAACTTTAATTGCCATGCTCCCCCTCAAAAAAAAGAAAGAAAAAGAAAAGAAAAGCACACATTTAACCAGCAGCTAATTTTTATTTTCTGCTAAAGCTGGTTCTCTTGCAAATGCTACAGCTGTTAAAAAGAAATGGAAAGCCTTTCTTTGGTTTATGTAATCTGTGTTAATCAAATCAGATCAATAACATACTTTAAAAAAAATCCAACAGCTCCAGTTACCTAAGCATTCAAGCAGGATCCAGTGCTTTTGCCAAAATGAGATCACAACACATTAGCCCCTCTCAATCCCCCTAAGGACACCCCTGCATCTAAGCATATAGAAAGTGGGGACATTTTTGATGGAATCAGCTGATTACTCTCTTCTCTCTTCATTCATCCACTATTCCATTTTTTTTTTTTTAAATCCACATGAGGATAATTTGAGAAAATTTACTTGGTTGGTGAAAACTCCTTTCTCTCCTTTCATTAGCACTGTGATCACTTTTATATCTGATTTCTTAGTATCTTAGGTTGAAATCATGTAGTATAGCTATAACCTAAATCTTCTACGAAATCCCTCTTAGACCAGTTTTCTTTGGGGAGAGGGATCAAGATGGTGATTGCAACCGCAGCATCAAAGCACCGCCCTTGATCACATGGGCTTCGGTACCATCTTTTTTCTCTCCCTCCACGGATTAGTCTGCACTAAACAGATAAATAGCAGGATCTGCTTAGAAGAGGAATGTCAAGTTTGTAACTGTGGTCTTACATGAGCAATACTACAGTGGCTGTATCTTCTTTCTAAATCCTGATTTGGTTGATGCTCATTGACATATTGCACTAGTCATAATGTGGTGTTTTTTGGTTTTTTTTGAGGGGGCACAGCATCATTATAATTTGTAAAGCTAGGTTTATGGTTAAGCATGTTTTATGAAGCCAGCCAAGTGCAACTTGTCCAATAATTTTTATGTAAATGAGGTCAGTATCACATTGTGTAATGTCTTTTCATTGGCTATTGATCACAGTGATGCTATTTGGGTCTGTCATCTTTCCCACCCATTCTCAGTTGATTTCATCTAATAAGCTCATCCAGCAGGTGGCAAATCTTCTACATTCTGAGATTAACCTGATTTGTCATTGATACTTCTTTGCTGTAGGAGCTCCTGTAAATCATATATATTATCCACCACTCTTGCTTGATTTTTGTCTGACTTCATTCTTATTGCTCAGTCAATCCTGTATATAGACCCAAGGGAACTTGAGGTTCTCCAGATAAATGGAGACTTTAAGCAACTCCCCCTGGTTTGGCCATTGGTGAGGGATATTAGAATTTTAATTCAACATCTGGAGCTATAGGATATCTACTTTGGGATTAAAGAGTGATAGTTGATTAAATTTAAAATAAACTGCTTGCTCCCAAAACACATGACAGATGCCTTTTTCATGTGACAATGGTAGAAGTTACAACTACTCACTGTTAGAACATCTACTCTAGTTTTTATTTCCATTCTTTTTCTTGTACTACATGGACAACACCAGAGAGCAAAATATGGAGGTGAGGAAAAAAATTAGATTCCTAAAAGAAATACAGGTAGTCCTCGCTTAATGACCCTAATTGGGACTGGAATTTCCATTGCTAAGTGAAGCAGTCCTTCAGCAAAACATCATGTTGCCACACTGCTTGGCCAGGATCCTAGCCAAGCAGTGAGAGGAAGAAGACAGTGAAGGTCAGCTGGGGGTGACGGTGGTGGCGGGGAGCAGCAGGTGTAGGCAGCGGAGTGTAGGGCAGCCAAAAGGGCAGAGATAGGGAGAGATAGGCAGGTGGGGGTAGTTGAAGCAGAGGCAGTTCGCGCAGGGCAGGAGAACATGATTCTGGGACACTGTGACAGTCATAAATGTGGGCCAGTTGCCAAGCACCCAAATTTTGATTGTGTGACTGCAGTGGTGCAGTAACAGCCAGAACTTCAAGGACCGGTCATAACTACCATTTGTTCAGTGCCATCATAACTTTGAATGGTCACTGAACAAATGGTCATTAAACAAGGACTACCTGTAATGGTAAAATCCAGATTACTATGTCTATTTTATACATATTTTTCTCTGATTGTCATAGTTGATTTGCAAGTAACCATGTTTAGAATTATAACTTTAGTTTAATTTTGAATTAGTGTTTCACTTATTCTTTTCATGTGATGCCACACAAACTAGCTCTTTAATCTAGGCAAAACCCTCATCTCTGCCTTTATCCCCCAGAAACCATCTACAGACAGCTATCAAGCCAATGGTTAAATGTTTTCCCTCATTGTATAAGAAGCTCCTTACAGCTTCCGTTTAAGTCACTCATGCCAAGTGGCTGAGCAACATTGACAGAACATAGGTCATCCCCTAAGGCGCTTTTAACAAAGTGTAGCAAGACATGCAGAATTATTGTCTGCTTTGGGAAAAGGAGACTTGAAGGCACCCATCACACATATCCTTGAAGACAGCTCAGACTCAGGATGACATAGGCTGGCAGAAAAATTAAATTACTTAATTCTCGCCTACTTAATATTGATAATAATTATATTGTTAATATTGTTTCTGGGTATTGTCGAAGGCTTTCACAGCCAGCATACAATGGCTGGTGTGGGTCTTCCGGGCTGTGTGGCCGTGTTCTGGAAGTTTTGTTTCCTAACGTTTCGCCAGCATCTGTGACCGGCATCTTCAGAGTGCAGGAGCACAGACAGGAGCAGTTCTCTCTGTGCCCAGGGTGATGTGACCCTTTTGTGGATATTTATAGAGACTGGGGGGGGGGGGAAGGGGGGGATTGGGTGTGTGGGGGGGGCGGGGTTGGGTTACTGAGTGGCTGCTTGTTTTGGTGTCAGAATCTGTGTGTATCTTCCTGGGGATTAGGCAGGGTTTTTTCTTCTATTGAATTGTTAATGAGGGGCTGCTGGGGGTGATTAGCAAGTTCATTGTGTGAACTGTTCACATGTCCTGGTGGTTGAGCTGAGTTCTTTGACCTTTTGCAGGCTGTATTTTTCTTCAGGATTGGTAGCCAGGTTTTGTTGATTTTTAGACTCTCCTCTTTTTTATTGAAACTGTGCTGGTGTTTGTGAATCTCAATGGCTTCCCAGTATAGCCTGGTATAGGGACTGTTGGTGTTGTCCAGTATCTCTGTGTTTTCAAATAGGATTTTGTGTCCAGTGTGCTTGAGAGCATGTTCAGCTACTGCAGATTTTTCTGGTTGCTGTAATCTGCAGTGTCTTTTGTGTTCTTTTATCCTGGTATGGATGCTGCGTTTTGTGGTCCCGATGTATACTTGCCCGCAACTGCATGGTATGCGGTATACTCCTGCGGTGGTGAGGAGATCCCTTTTTTGTCTTTTGCTGATTTTAGCACTTCTTGTACTTTTCTGGTGGGTCTGAAGATTGTTTGGAAATTGTGTTTTTCCATCAGTTTTCCCATGCGGTCTGTGACCCCTTTGATGTAGGGCAGAAATACTTTGTTGGTGGGTGGCTGTTTTTCTTCTTCAGTCGCATGTTGTTTTCTTGGTTTGATGGCTCTTTTTATTTCATTCTTGGAGTAGCCATTCGCTTGTAGGACCCAGTTAAGGTGGTTAAGTTCAGAGTTTAGGAATTGGGTTTCGCAGATCCGATTGGCACGATCCATGAGGGTTTTGATAATGCCTCTTTTCTGACGTGGGTGGTGGTTGGAGTTTTTGTGTAGGTACCAGTCTGTGTAGGTGGGTTTTCTGTAGACTTTGTGTCCTAATTTGAGGTCTGGTTTGCGTATGAACAACGTGTCTAGAAATGGAAGTTGGCCGTCCACTTCTTTTTCTTTTTCCATGGTGAATTGTATATTGGGGTGGACGCTGTTTAGGTGGTTCAGGAACTTCTCTAGGTCTTCTTCATCCTGACTCCAAATTGCGAAGGTGTCATCCACAAATCGGAACCAGACTGTTGGGGTAACGGGTGCGGTTTCTAAAGCCCGTTTTTCAGAATGTTCCATGTAGAAATTTGCTACGACTGGGCTCAGGGAGCTTCCCATGGCGACACCGTCCATCTGTTTGTAGTACTCATTATCCCATAGGAAGTAACTGGTTGTTAGGCAGTGCTGAAATAAGGCTGTGATGTCTTCTGAGAAGATCTGTTTGATGAGTGCCAGGGTGTCCCTCACTGGTACCTTGGTGAACAGGGAGACCACGTCAAAGCTGACCAGTTTGTCCGTGGTGTTGAGTTTCAGGGTGCTGATTTTGTCGATGAAATGTCCTGTCTCTGATGTGGGCTGGAGTCTGTCCAACGTGGGTCTGTAGAAGGGTGGCCAGATGTTTGGATAATTCATATGTCGGGGAGCCAATGGCGCTTACAATGGGTCTGAGTGGGATCGAGTCTTTGTGGATTTTGGGGAGTCCGTATAGTCTGGGTGTAAGGGCTTCTGTTTTGCATATGCGTTGAAGTACATTGGGGTGAAGGGAGGAGCTCCTTGTCAGGGTGTTGGTTTGTTTCATGATTTTGCTGGTCGGATGCACTCTGAAGATGCCGGTCACAGGTGCTGGCGAAACGTTAGGAAACAAAACTTCCAGAACACGGCCACACAGCCCGGAAGACCCACACCAGCCATTGTTTCTGGGCTTGGAATTAAGAGTCTAGTATGCATTGTTAGATCACACATTACTTTTAAATTCTGCCTGAGTCAAACAAAATTAAGTCATTAAGTCATTGGTCATGAGTGAATAGTCTCCAAACTGAAATGTACGAGTACTAGCTCTACAGTTCTAAACAGGGGGATAGTAACACCTCCTATCCATGGTTATGCTTGAAAGAGGGTATCCGTCCCTTCTACTGCCTCTGATAAGTGCACTGCCAGCAAGCTACAACTCTGACGAACCAAGTCTTTCTCAGAAAAGGCCAAAATGCACCAATGTGCCATGTTAATTTGACACTTCATTGAAGCCAGTAATAGAGAAAACCTTCACAGAGTCCTAAGACTGGCAAATATCTATGACAATCCTTCTGATGCCCCACAACACCAAATTATCAGAGGTAGCAAAGTCATACCAAGTCCCCTGAGCAAATCCATGGGTTTTCTTCAGTTTTGCATTAACTCCTGGCCTCCTGGAAAAGCAAGTGAAAAAGTGAGAGTTTATTATTTGAGCAATTTTAGAAAGTTTTCAAGTTTAATTTGGAGAAGGACAATGCCCTCATTGCTTCAGTCTCTTTGCTGCACAACTGGGAAGCAACTGAACTGTTTTTCTCATTCATGTTAAATCTGTTTTAAAAGAAGTATGGGGAAAATATCCTGATTCATATGTGATTACCCACAACATCACACAACCCCTAAATTAAGCACGTGTTTCCCCCCCCCCAAAACTCTAAAAGTGGCCAAAATCTCACAACATCATGAAACCTTATGAAGTTTGAAAAGATAGAAATCTTATGCACAAAAAAGAATATAACTGAATTTTCTACAAGCTATGCACCAAGAAAGAGCATGGTGCTTCAGAACATTAAAGGGATAGAAATCAATCCTTAGATGGAAATCACCTGTAAGATGGGAAAATGAACTCTTGTACTATTTTTATTTTTCTATTATCATTCTGATTTTACGCAATTGATTGGGGTGGCTGAAGAAGAATAAAATAAAAGTGGTGAAACTAACATGCCAGTAAAGCTTTCAATTCAGCTTAATTTTGTTCTGGAGTCAGCCAAACCTGATCCACAATCCTATTGCAAAGAAATATCTGAAAGTGATTAAAAAGAGAAACATATTTTTTCCTATTGATATTTTAATTTTAAATGACCAGGCATCAGTGGTTGAGGTTGCTAGGATTCTGGAACTCTGCCAGCTACCTAAAATAGTTAATCCAGGATTTATTCTGGCTACATATCAGACAATCACTCTTGAAAGAGACATGTTGCCTTTGATATACAATGCATAGCATATAGGTTCATGTAATTGCTCACGCCAAATCACTGAGCTGGCCAAAAATATGTCATTATATATCCAAAGTTACCCTTCCGTAAAGCAGTTTTCAGAGTTGTGTAAGAGCAAGAATGGACAAGGCACTTAGAGTCTGAAAGGGCAGCCTTGGAAAAGAGCAAGGGGCAATCCATTGCAATGCAAACATATAGGAGAAAATGCAATTGCTCACTAGGTCATCTTGACATGATATGGTAACCCACTCTTGTACTGATCTATGTTCCAGGCCTTAACTTGAAAAATCTGGTAATTGGGCCTCCTGCCATTCCCTGAGCAGTATTGCTCCACCTGATGTCTACTCTCCCATATGTTTTGGCATATAAACCCTGGCGACAGCTGCGGTTGTCTTTTGAGACTTCTTAGCACTGCCTGGCAAATCAACCCAAGACCAACCTGAAACTCTTTATTTTTACATTTTTAATTGGTAGTTTGATCTGGATTGGATTTATCACATGCAGGGTGGGAATACCTCATCCTTTCCCTCCTGCCCCTTTGTAGAAATTAATCTGCATTCCTATAGGGTGTAAGAGAAAAAATCATTGTCAACATAAGTGACCAACAAGCCATGGTGCATAATTTTAGCTGGTGCAGAATTCCTGGCTGCAGCTCTTATCTGAGGTTTTGAAAAAGAGATTTGTATGACTATTTTAATGTAGTCAACATATTTCAGAATTGGTTTTTGAAAGACACTCGCCATGTCACATTGTACGAAATTCATTCTTAACGTATCTTAATTTTTATGTACTAATGTGTGTGTGTGTGGGGGGGGGGTAGGTGGTCAGCTATAACTTTGCTCCTAAATTCTTCATAAATAGACCTGTTTACATCCCTCTAGGGGATAGAACTAGTTGCTTAGGTAAAAGAAAACCATCTAGCAAAAGAACATGGAATTATATTCTGACATTTTCATGTAGCTAATACACACACACACACACACACACACACACACACACATTCCCTTGGACATAATTGATATGCCATTCAGAACAATCAGACAGATGTGGAATAGTACATTGAATGGAAATGAATGATTTATGACATTGTGCTAGGTCTTAAGTGTCTAGCATATCAGGAAATGGAGTGTTTCATGCTCTGCGTCACCTGCCTATTGGGAGAGAAAACAAAGCTGCTCTGTTCTTGCATTTCACTTGATGAGCAATCAGACACTTCATGCATAATTTTGCCCCAAGGACCAGATTCTATATATATAACCGGCATATACTTTAGCTTATAGTGGTTATCTATCTGTAAGGATTAACAGGATTTTATTATGAGAAAACTGTTCCTGTTAAATTCTTCATGATTCATTTCATTTCGGAAAGGGAGAATCAAAAGGCGGCATTGCAGAAAATAGTCCTTTAGCACTGCTCTACCCAGCAGTTCATGCCTGGAGATGCCTGGAGGTAGTTCTGGAGGCTATATCATAAGAGACAGATAGTCAGCAACCAATAAGCAGCAAATATCCAGCAGAAACAGGAAAAGTATTGGGTCATAGTTGTAAGTTACACCAAGGGAATTTGTAGGAGAGAGAGATATTGGAACTAACTTCATCTGAGTTCTGACATTCTTTTGCATTATGGGAGAGGACAAACTGATGTGTTGCATTTGCAACTCTGGAAAGATTCTTAAGTTTTCTGACAGCAAGGATTATATGCCAGGAACCTTTATACTGCAAGATGCCATGGAAGCAAAGATAATTGGGAAGTTATATAGGAGGTAGATCCAACAACATCTGGATTTTTTGTTTCTTTATGAAATGCAGCCAAGTACTTGAATGAGAGATAGTTACATCATCAATACAATCCAACTTTTGATAGCAGGCAGAGCATCCTACAACTGATAGGGGAGAGGATGCTGAATGTTTTCCCCTTTCAAGTTTTTTGTTGCTGTTGTTTATAATTAAAAACACTCACACAGCTGCATTTCTGGCCATATATGGAAAGCAACAAGGTGGGGAATTTTGATTAGAGGGGAGAGGACTAAACAGACCTTCATCTGACCATTTTTTCATTCATATTTGCAACTTCTGGTGTGAGTGTCTTTCATCATTAAAAAATACTTGAAGGCTCTGGAAGTCATCAAGAATCGCTTGGAGGATGTAAATGCTTAGCTGAGTTTTGAACGAATCAGCTCTTTTTCTGAAGTTCTAACCATATTAAATGGTGTTTAAAATTTCCTAAGGGAAGGTTCTTGAAGAAGGCTAAAGGTCTAAAAGTCAGCTACCTCCCCTTCCCCCATGTTAACCAGAAAATTTACCTAGTAGCCCTTTGGAATTTGAAGCCTGGCATATGTGATAATAAAATCTAATTAAAACATCTGAATTGGTTGCAAGCAACATCTTTATAACTGGAACAGTTTTCACAGGGAGGTAGAAAATCTTCAACTAATTAAGCAGTCATTTAAAAGGTCAGACTATATCCAGATGATTCGGGAGGCCTGGATCAGTGTAATCCTGAGAGTTGTGCTTTTGCTCCATTATAAAGCCATGAGTGTGCAAAGCTCAAATGAGCTATAGGGTAAGAACTATCAAGATAAAGCAAGAGGCCCTTTTGGGGATTGCCTCACCTCTAAGCATTCCTGACTTTACCTTCCAAGTCTGTGATCAGTGTACTCCTTGACCTGCCTTATCACCTGTGGAAGAATTGATGCATTCCCCTAGATGCCACCTTTCATCCTGCATCTAACACCCTCTGAAGTGTTGTTCATGCCTGATGCAAGTAAGATATTCTGTGAGTCACCTCTGCATTGCCCCAGGTGGACATGGTGCTTCTAAAAGGAAAAGCAAAAAGGTGTACTAACAGGACCTTATCTGTTCCCCTCTCTCTATGTTTGAGTGTTGGCCACTCTCTCTGAAACTGTTGAACTTATAGAATCCCTAAGAACAGGAAAAGCCCTTGGTTGAGACTGTTTCACCAAAAATGCTCAAGCAGCATTCAGTGGGCACCTTTCCTTGCTTCTCTGTTCACCTATATTGACCAAATAGGAAATATCCCTGACAACTGGAGAAAGGCAATGGTCCCTATTTACAAGAAAGGTGCAAAAGGAGACCTGACCAACTATAGGCCTAATAGTCTGTTGAAAGTAATAGGCAAATTCTATGTTAGGCATATGAACCAGAAATTACAGGACTGGCTGGACTCCAAAGGAATTATTGGACAGGAACAGGCTGGATTCCAAGTAGGCCACTGCATGGTAGATCAAATATTTGTGCTGCACCATCCAATAGAGAAATACATTCATAAATATAAATCTCCTTTATATGTAGCTTTTCTTGACTTTAAGTCAGCGTTTGATTCAATATCTCGAACCCTGTTATGGGAAAAGCTTCAAAGTACCAACATGGACAGACAATTGTTATTTCTAATTCAGAAGCTACAGTACATACTAAAACCTTGCTTCAAACCTTCAAGGAGCACTCACAAGGAATATACAGTACATACTTCCAAAGGTGTCAGACAGGGATATATTTTAGCACCCACACTATTCAACTTTTATATCAATGATATGGTGAAAGTCTTACATCCCCTAATTGTCCATGTTCCCCAAATTTCTGGGTGTCAGATCCCCTACTTCTATAAGCTGACAGTGCTATGGTAATTTCTTAATGTCAGGTCCAGCCCAAGAACAACAGTGAATCAGTCCAGTTAAGTTCCTTTATTTCCCCACACCTTACAGACAGAATCTTGCCAGACTAAATCTATATTACTGCAACAAGTGGATATACCCTGGGAGATTCTAGGGAGTGGGTATCCTGAATGTCTTTCACTTCCCATGCTCCCCTTGCATTGTCTTTTTTCTTCTTTTCCTTCCTGGAATGCACCCCCTCCCTCCTGATAGCCTTGATCTCTCACATCACTCTCCTCTTTGTAGACACATTCCATCACATCTTATTTCCAAACTGGACTCAGAAGAGCACTGAGTGCTTTTGCACACTTTTGTGATCTTCATAAACTAAATATTAACCATCAGAAGTCCAAAATAATTATTTTTGGCCATAAGGCAAAACAGCATAGCACGTGGGACCAGCATAGGGCAAGCATTCTCCTTCAGATACCTTGGGACAATATTCCATACCTCAGGATCCTGGAAAGCCCACCATAAATATATAAATGAAACAGCGGCTAGATCTTCAATGGCCATTAGGAGATTCTGGCTGGGGAATTCTGGGAGTTGAAGTCCACACATCTTAAAGTTGCTATGTTTGAAAAACACTGGTTTAGATCATGCTTTCCCCAATCTCATGCCTTCTGGCTCTGGGAATTATAATCCCAACATATCCAAAGAGCACCAGAAAGACCTTTTAAATGTCTTGCTTCCTGATTTAAAGTTGAATTTTTCAAAAAGGAGAGCTACTTGGAGCTTTAGCAACTGTCCTTCCTGTAGGTTATCTTGGCTCATACTCAGATAGCAAATGATTGGGCCAACCAGATCCTGAAGCTCCCCTCTCTGGAATATTTCTCTGGCAGTTATTTTCGTGACATTTTGCCATGCCTTCCCTGCTTGGGAGGTCTTCCCCAGTTGAACCAATAGGCTTCAGGTGGCTCATTGTACTGTGATTTGCTATTGTCTTCTACAATATTGCTATTGAGGAATCAGAGTTGGGTGAAGCTACTCTCTCTTCCTTCTATATGATTTCTATTCTCTTCTCCTTCTTTTTCCCCTTTCTCTAATCTTCTAATGATTAATCTATGAAGGATATAATTGCAGCGCTTAATCAGCTCTGAAATTCACATAATGACAATTTAAGTAGACACATGTAATTCAAAACAAATCATAAATGTCATCAGAGATAATATTCTTTCCTCAATAAATCCTTCAAAACTATTGTACCACATGGAATTGTTTTGCTTTTCACATTTACAATTCATTAACTGTTTTCCTCCCATCAGAATATCACATTATCCAATCTAGCATCTTGTGGTTTCATTGGGATCTCAGGACACAGAAATCTCTGCCAGAAGCAAGTTAGGGCATGTCATGTACTAAGAAGCAGCTTGGTAAAATTAATCAACCATCCAGCAAATAAAGATAATATGATGAAGGTGAACGCACTATCTCTATTATATCAGACAATAGTGAAGAACTCATGTTTGACTGCAGTTTAATCATCTATATATAGTGCCACCCCCCAACCTGCCAAGATCTCCAGTGTTGTATAAATTCATAAGAACCCACGGTTCTGCTAAAGTGTCTCTGAACGTTACTGTCTTAGAACAGCCTCCTTAATTTTCTCTGGCCATGATCTTCATGACTATGTTGTTTAGGAATATTAGAAATTGTAGTCCATTGCATTCAGAGGACACCAGGTCAGGGAAGACTATCCCATGGATATCTTAAGTTGCATTTTCTAAGGTTTTTTTGTACATGGTTTTTTTTTTCTTTCTTTGCTTAAGATTCTTGTTTTTAAAATTTTACAATACAATGTCTTAAAACAGTATCAGTAAAAGGAATCAGCATTAGAAATGCCGCCTGATCATCCATCAACAATAGCAAATCAAGGATCATCCCACTCTGCAAATCTGTGTTTTAAGAGAGAATGCAATTTCATGAACACAAGATCAACCAGCTCTAATCCACAACCCTTGCACTATTAGTCTAGCATTTCTACTGCATCCCAGGATATGATGAGAGCTGAAACCATTTCGGATCAGTTTTTTTTTTAATAACTTCAGCTAGTAGTTTCAGAAGGACGTTATGGAATTCCTGGAGCATTATGTAAGTCAAAAGCCAAGAAACAGAGCAGAATCCCTGCAGCTTCTAATTGTTAATTGAATTTTGAAATGTATTTTGTCAGTCTTAGGAAAATGAGAATGCTTGCCCTACCAAGAAGCAAAATTAATTCTAGAGGACCATCACTGAAAGCACTGCCACTCACAAAAGCAGCATTGCACATAATATTTATTATGCATTACTGCATAAACAAGCTATACACACAATTAACTGTGTGCAAGATTTTGCACAGAAAAGATTCTCTGACTTACTTTGATTTTCCTCAGATAAAATTCTTGTATGAACTACTGATGAGAGACAGAAAAAAAAAAGGCTGCTCAGGACATGAAATTAAATGTCAAAACTCAATTTTTAACATTTTTGGTGAAGGTGCAAAATGACATTTTCGCAGATAAAATTGTTCACATTTGTTCAGTCTGATGCCAATTGGGCAGGATTTTGTGAAATGACTCTCTTATGAGATCATATAGGATGATGATGATCTTGTAAAACTTGATACGGTTCTCTGTAGCATGAACCTGTTTGGCTTCTTCAGGCAACCAGGTGGAATATATATAACTAAATCTGGGAAGTGATCAATGTCTCCTTGAGGGACAGAAGGAATCATCTGTCTTGAAGGAGGTAGTGTTGTGACTTTCCTGAAGGGGCCATCTTTTGCTCTAGCTGCATTAGATAATTTCCACTCAAACTTCAATCTTTCTTTTTTTGGAGAAGAACTTGGAGAAGTTGATGGGGCTTCAGCTAAACAGAATCCTAGAGGAAATAGATTATCTCGACTCCTTTTGATCAGGATTCAGGCCCAGACCTGAAATTTCAGGCCTGAAATATTGATTGCCCTGGTCAGTGATCTTTGTTTTGAGATTGAAGAACTGTGCCTCTTCTGGTCCTATTAGACCTCTCAGTGGTGTTCAGTACCATTAACCATGGTATGCATGGTAGGCAGTGGGAGGCACCATTTTATAATGGTTCCACTCTTCCTGAATAGATGGTTCTAGCGGGTGTGCATGTGGGAAGAGCAGCTGAGTCCTTGAATCCATTGCTGTGGGATGGCACAGGGATTGCCTCCCTGCCCTCATTCAACATCTATATGAAATCACTAGGAGAGGTCATGTCAATTTGGATTGAGGTATCATCAATTCATTGATATTCTACTGTAAATCACCACCCAAGGATAGGCCAAGAATGCTGTGGAGGTCCTGGTCCAGTGTGTGGAGCATGTGGAGGCCAGATGGGTCAAAACAAACACAAATTTGATCCCTGGAAAGACAGAGTTGCTATTTACATGATCAGGCTTGATCCCAGTCCCAAAGTTGGGTCTGAATAGAGTTACATTTCCCTGAAGAAACTAATTTTTGCAACTTGGAAGCTATCCAGAACATTAATTATACTATTATCATATACCATTATCAATAATTTGCTCCATGGCCAAGGCCTTTCTATAATACAGCCTTCTTCACACTGGTGCTTCCCTCCAAAGTAAATTGGCTGGATGCTGGCTTATGGAGGTCAGTCAGCATTCTTGAAGTGCAAGGTTGAGGAAGGCTGCTCTTATATTCTGGAATGTAAGAGGCTGCAATTATGTTATGGAGATATTCTTAAAAAATGATTTAGCAAGAAACAATTCCAGAGAAAAACAGTAACATGAGCATACTGTTGCTTAAAAACATGGAAGTAGTCCGAGATGATTTATTGTGTTTCTGTGTAATTAACTAAAGAGACAATATGTACCCTGCTCCACAAAACAGCTTTCTTTCCCCCAGGAATCCATGGCTAAGTTTTGTTTATGCTGAGGGATAGACTGAGAACTGAACTAGTAAAGTCAGTCAATCAGTCATTAGGAATAAACACCACCAACCAATTCCCTCTAGTAATCAGAGACTGAGAGAATAATTTGCTTTCCTCTATAGGATGTAGCTGGGCATGTAAGCTACATAAACTGGTATTTGGCCTGCAAAACATCATTTGCAGCATTGCTCTGCTACTGTAGGCTGGTTGCTCTATGATGGTTTAATGGACAAACTTTGGTACCTCATGGCCTCTTTTCAGTTCAGGTTTTAGCCCATTTCCACAATAATTTTATCTTTTTCATTTAGAGTATAACAGCAGACTCAGTCCTTGAATCCATTGCTGTGGGATGGCACAGGGATTGCCTCCCCGCCCCCATTCAACATCTATATGAAATCACTAGGAGAGGTCATGTCAATTTGGATTGAGGTATCATCAAGTTGTCTTGTTTTTTTTTTATCAAGAATGTAGAAACATCAGAAATGATAACAGACAGATGAGAACCTGAGAAGAAGGACACAACTCCAGGCATAAGCACAAGTTCAATTTTATTCAATAGCCATGTTGATGGGAATGTGGGTGTATATTCTCTCCAAGGAGAATGTTTCAAGTAGAATATAGAATTCAAAACAGGTAATTTTTTTTTAATAAAGTACACACAATATAATTTTGTTTTCAATTAAATATATATTTGGCAAGTATTGTTCCAATGTTTTATACAAATCCAAGTCCCCTGCAAATTTATAATACTCTGCACATTTCTATAACATAATCCTGAACACACAGCATTTTCGGTATCTATGGCATCTGCCATTTTGCAAACAAAATAATCAACCACAGCCTGGACTAAAAAATGCCCACTGCTTTCAGTTAGTGATATATAATTGTACAACAGGACATAAAGAGCAAGTGGCTTTGTTAAAGGTGTGGACATTTCAGATGAGATACTAAGGTGATTAAGGGACTACAAATGTCTGCATCATGGTCTGTGGAATTATTTAAAAAAACAGTCACTTGACTTATGATGCTGGTGTTAATGAAGAGGATGGTGGTGGATCACAACTACGACAGTGTAGAAGCTGCAAGTGGTTAATAATCTTCATTCTTACTGAGATCTCCTGTTGACTCAAAGATCTGAAGTGACTGTGGTGGGAGACAACTCTCACTACCTCATTTACTGTAGCTTTATCTCTTCTCTACTTCTTTTCCTCTTGTTAAAGCACCTGCAGTGCTGGATCTGGTTTGTGACTGTGCTGTTAGGTCATACTGTATTGTCCTTTTATTTGGAACTATGCTCCAACATTTAAAAAATAAGAAAATTCCTTTGGCGATACCTTTTAAGCTGGAACATTCATTTGATCTTGCCCAACAGAAAAACATTAATGGAAGTGGTGTTTTTCATTAGCAATGGATAATAACGAGAGGCAGAAAGCAAAGGGAGAAGTAATTGTTTTACAGTCCCACCATAACAATGAGTCCAATGTGCATCACTTGTTCTCTTCCTGTTCTTTCTCTTTTTTCGTTAAAAAAAATCTTCCAGTTAGTTGTAAGTCCGAGGAGTGAGAATTGCTTTAGTTGCAGTCGTATACAAAATCATAATTGCTTGGCTCCTTTGGAATAGGTGGTGGAGCATCAGGGATCTGTATGTTCTCCAGATCCAGGAGGCGCAGCTTTATCTCCATACTGAGCAGAGTATCCAAGTCGTTACGTGTCAGTTCACTCATCATATCTTTTCCAAGTAGGGCATTCAGACCATCTGTCCATACACAGTACTGTTGGGGGGAGGGAGAAGAGGGAGATCTATATTAATCTGACTTTCATAAGCATATCCAAAATACCATACCACTTCAGTAATGTATGTGTTTTCAGGTTAGACAAAATATTTTTATAATAGCAGAAGCTTCTGAGTTACAAGCATCTTGGTAATCTAGGATTTAAATAAAATAGACACATATAGATATACTATCTTGCTTGAGCATAACATTATATAGCAAAGTTATTTTTTTCAGATGGTTTTAGGTACTAAAATCAAAGTACTGGGAAGGTAGAAGGGGGAGGATAAGTGATTTGAGCTTGCAATGTAATGATTCTTGCAACAACTCATGAATAATTGCTGTCGGAGAAACTTTCCCTGCATTTGAAATTCACACATCACTCTCATCCTGTGGAACTTCATCAACATGGAAAGAAAAATGCCACACCCATTTTCTACTGAATGGAAGACATGATAGATGCATTTTCCTTCACCCCATATATCCAACATGTCACTTCCTTTGGCTTTTGCTCTTATATAGCTACCTATTTTTGGTGGTAAAACATGTCCCTTTAATTATTAAAACAAATTGTGATTAATATCTGATCATCATATTTAAAAAGAAATAAAAGCCTCATGTTCCAGGTCATTAAAAAATTTCTACTTTCTTCCCCTAGATAGACAAATATGCTTTTTTGTTTGACTTGTGAATGCATATTCCTCCAATAGTGAGGGATCTTGGTTTTGTAGATGAATATGGAAGGAAGCAGATGTAAAGCATATTTTTAGTAATAGATTTCTTTCATATAAAGTCTCTATATCAGGACACTGGATCTATTTGAGTATGTTTATAAAATCTTACATTCCTTAATTAAAATAATATTAATTAATATTAAAATAATGATAGACTGATTTAAAAACTGCAACCTGGATGCTGGATTGGACATTACAGTAAAGAAAAAAATCTGTTTCGCCCTTTTTTAAAAAAAATAAAAATAGAAGCCATATTTCCCCAAGGCTGATAGTTCCAGATAAACATGGTCAAAGAAACTGAAATCAGCAACAATCCTAGGACATTTCATGAACAACAGTCAAGCATGATTTAATCAGCCAGTTGATTTAATTTTAAAAGCCATTTTAAAAGCCATTTATGCAACTGTGAACAAAAATGCTTAAATGAGGCAATCTAAAAATAAAGATTTCAGTCACATTGGCCTATGTCCTAGTTTATAAGTAGAAAATATAATCACCATAAAAGTGTTTTTATCATATAAAGAATTGTTTTGGATTCCATGCCAATAGATGGATTTTAAATTTAGCTGACTGCATGCTATAAAATAAAAATAACTAGTCCTTGCAGTGTGCAACTGAAGTTAAAAAGCAATAAAATGAAAGATGATATGAACATGAAATAGAAGGGAAGAAACATCAGCACAAAGAATAGAGAAATAACTGTTTTACTGTTGTTCTATCACTCTGATGAAGTACTTTCACTAGATCTTGAGTATCTGTATAACATGAAATTGGTAATTTTAGTAGCACAGGGTTTCTGTTAGACTATCAGCTGTCCTGCTGCTCAATAATCTTTCTTTTTGAGCTAGCCTTCATCCTGGGGATGGTGCTGAAATCTTCCAGACCAATGAGCTCCAATTTTTAAAAGCCATTTTAAACTTATTTTAGGGCTTACTAACCATTTTTTTTATTTTTAGTTATTATATTAATCTATGTGATTTAGCCTGAAACTTAGTGGATTCTTGGTGGTTTACACAATTTACAGTATGAAATAGTAAAAGTCAGTAATACAATCTATATAATCGAATTTCCAATTGGATACTAAGAAGATGGCTAAAAGGTTAGTAAGTGCTACAGCACTGCTAGTTACTATTATTACTAATTGTAACTATTTATAATTTATAAATTATAAAATTATAATTTTTGTGTATTTCCTGCCTCAGAATGGCAGAAAATCCCCCCCCCCCCATTTTTAGCAATTATGGTAAAAAAGGACTTGAAAGCTCTGGAGTTGCCAGTTTGCTACCTCTGGTCTACACTGAGGTTTCTGTCAGAAGTATGGTAGCTCTGGAATTTGTGATCGCTATGGCAGCTATAAGCCTATCAACAATCGTTACCCTCTCATTCAACTAGACAATTTCTGATCTTTTGGGTTGTAATGCATTTTCTATATCCATCTCAGTTTTAGAGCTAAGATGGCCTTTCCTCTTAGCAGCTTCCAAGTACCATCAACTATGATACCCTTTTGGACTAGCCAGCAAGGATCAGAAGTAGGAGTATGCTGTTAAAGAGTATACAACATTTCCTGGAGTGCCAGTTTCAGAAGATGGTTATCAAATTAAAGACACAGCTAGTTAATTAATTAGGAACGACTGAATTATTTTGGATACAATCTTCATAGCTAACCAGTGTTAAATATTTATGGGGTATGTGTATATGCGTCTGTATGTACATGTATACATATACACACACACCTATTGCTTAAAGTATTAAGTTCTGCAATATCTATATTATATTTCATGTTGGGTCTCTTGACTACAATACATTTGTAACACTAGACTGCCAGCTTCAGAAGACAGAGCTAGTGGACTCCTGTTCAGCATCTTGGCTGTTACTTTATAGCACCTATCAGGTTCAGTTTTGTTTCCTGTTTTGTTTAATATTTACATTAAATTACATGGGAAAGCCATTCATGGCTTGAGATTTGATGTCACTAATATGGGGTTGATCCCCTATTCTAATTTTTTCTTTTAAAGGATTGATGATGCCCTGAACTCTTTGCCTAGAAATGATAATGGATTGGATGTGGGGTTAATAAAGATAATACAGAGAAGTCAGAAGTGGAGAGAAATTGCACTTCAGCCTAGGAATTGCAGTTCATCCTGCATTAGGTGTGGTGGTGCCTTGCTTTAAAATACAGGCTCTGGTCTGCAGGACTGCATTATGGCCAAAATACCTTTGTCCTGCTAAGACTGTCATAACAATTACCCCCATTTTTGGAGAATGCAGGTCTGGCCCAGGTGGCATATATTTGAAATGTTGGTGTGCATTCTACATGCTTTTGTAGAATGTAACAGTTTGATTGTTAACAGGGTCCATGTACAGGGGACAAATTGACTTCTAGTTTATTTCCAAGTAAATTTCAAAGTTCCATTGCTAATCAGAGACTGGCTATCATTCTTGGGAGACTCTTTTGTATACTTAATCCATTCCAGAAAATATGAATTGGGATTACTTTGCTTTTTAAGACTTCTAATAAAAAATTATATAGGAAAAAAAAATAGAACATGAACTGGGGTTACAGAATGGACTTTTTGGTGGTTGACGTAAACTCTAGAACCCTCTTTCACAAAAGACCTGACTTCTTAATTAATAATCTTCTAGAAGATGAGAAAGACCTTTCCCCTTTTCGAGAAGGCAAACAGTACAGGGTATATTTTAATTTGACTGAATCTGGTTTTTCAATTAAATAGTTGGATGGCTGTTGCGCTAATATTTGCACTATTTTGCCAACTTGAAAGGAAGATGTTAATTATTGTTGGTTTTCTTAAATTACCAGCATCACTGATGTTGTTAGTCATCTTGAATTCCTAGAGTTTAGTTTAAGATATCCTGCCATTTTGCTTCAAACTATCATTATATATTTGCATTTTTCAGAATCCTTTAAAATAATAAGCTATTTGACCAAAAAAAAAAAAAAAAATCAGATAAACTGCTATTTATCCCAACTAGTGGCCAGAAAGAATAACTTCTCTTCCCCTTTTCAATTTTTTAAAAACAGAAACACAGATTTACCTCATGCTTGTCAGGCGCAATGAAATTTAGCTGTCCGTTTGAGTCAAATAGTATAGAGAAAGCAAGTTCAAGCACCTCCTGAAAAGAGACAATAATAATAAAGTTAAAAAAAAAGAGACTCAACTACATTTAATATTTCATAATCTCAATTCACATCTATTTGTGTGTGTGTGTGTGTGTCTATATGCATTTTTTAAAAAAATGAAAACAGATTTATATTTTCAAATATATATGTCTATAGATGGCAGATAGTTACTACGATTGTACAACTGATGCTCAATGTAACATTAATAAACGATACCAAGCAAAGTACATTGAGTTGTTTTCATAATATTAAAAAGGAAAAAAGAAATAAGAATTTTGGAGCTTAATAACGAAGTCTTCACTATGTTATTGCTTATAAATCGTAAAATGAAAAGAAGAAAGGAAAACAAAGGAAAAAGAAAAACATTTCTAAAAACAATATAAATATTTGTTTTCTGACTTCCCCCCCCTTCTTTGTTCTCACACTGATTTGCAATATCTATTGATATAAACTTTAAAAACCATGCTCTAAATGTTGGTATCTGCCTTACTGCATAACGTGTGATAAATATGGAAGCCATTCTTGCTTCAATTTTGTATGTATACTGTTAGTTCTGCCATTGCTGCATATCCTCCAAGTTTAAGTTCCCAATCAGATATCATTGGTACTAAATTCACATTTAATTTTGAGCCATATAGCCCTATCTCTCCCTCCCTCCCTCCCTCCCTTTCAACTGAACAAGACAAACATTTTGAAACTTATTGAAACAAGCCACTGAGGAAATGAAATTTAGCATTTTTATTAGCTTTTATTGTCTCTTTTTATTAAATTAGAACCAAAAATAATGATTAGATAAGGTATATAATAACTATATTGTTATATAAAAAGCCTACTTCAGAAGACTAGAGGCATCCATCATAGTTTTACAAATTGTATCTCTAACCATGGGACAGTTCTGTAGTTCCTTAAACCTTGGAACATTTAGTACAATTTCGGGATAATGGAGACTACAAATGCTATGAAGAATACTAGTAGTCTCTTTTATTTTCTCAAACTGTTCAAATTCAATTTATTATAATCACGTTATTCCAGAAAAACACCATTTGTAAGTTAGGAAAACTTATTAAGGAAAAATATAATAAATATTAATATCTTAATAGCATAAGTATTAATTCTTATTTTAAAAAGACATAAGCACAGAAATTTCTTATGATGTCTGATTGTATATACAACCTACTGCTCCAAAAGAACATGTTTCAAAACCTTAAAAACCATTTTTAGAGAAATAACACTGCTGTTGACACCATGCCATTTTCTGTTGAGAAAAATGTCTCAGTGTGACAGATGTTGGAAATATTCTTCTTAAGAGCTGTCCAATATTTTCCTAGTTCTAAGTTTGCAACATGTCAAAGCAATAGTGAGCGATCATATCGCAAAATAAGTAAATACTGTATTAGAATACTTATCTGAAATAGAACAAATGAAGATAGTATTTATTTATTAATACAAAATAGGACACATTGTCTCAATTATAAAATTAGCATATCAAGTAAGGATGCATGGGAAGTAAATGCTTATATATTTGGTGATAATTGGGCTCTGATCTTGATATCCTGGATTGGCTATTCAATCTAATGTCTACTGTATTTCAGTGGTGATCTAGCCTGTAGTGCTCTTCCATAAACAAAGAGGAAAAGGAAAGAACAAAATAGAGAAAATAATGTAATAAACAATACAACAACATAATATTCTCTGTGAAGTGAAGGAATTGCATATGGGGAATCGAGTAAGTTCCTCAAGAGAAAATAATGAGAACAATGCAGGTGTGCAGTCTTCTCCTTCTCAGAGCTACCTTACATATTCAGAAGAATTATATGGCATATCCCTTCTTGGAATTACAACAGAAAAGATGGATATGAATTCCCATCTGAAAACTCCATGCCTGTATTATTTGGCTTTGTATTTTTAAAAAAATGAACAGGAGACACAGTAAAAGTCAAGCTACGCTGTAATCATAGCATACAAAGAAGGGTTTTAAAACCTGACCTTTCCACTGTCCCATCAACAGGAATTCTCTAATGCCTTCTACCTTCTAGCACAGTCTTGATCTGACTTACCTATCTGTACTTGCTATATGTTACTTTTTTGTTTGTAAAACTCTTATTCCCTCATCCCCCACATTAGCCAAACAATCTGAACAGTGCCACATCTCGTTCAGCTGTCAAGGAGAACATTTCTCTCCTAACCTTTTAAGTTGAAGAGAATCCAACTATTCAGTCCCCAGACATCTATTGTTGTAGACCCTGGGAACCATATCATTTTTTTTTCTCTGAATGTGCATAAGCTCATAAATTACCATACGTCCAACATTAGTCTTGGAACTCAAAGATGTTCTGAAGAAAGATGTATCTATCTTTTTTATGGACATTTCTTGAACTGTTTCTTCAGTGTTATACTGTTCATCTGGTAGCACAAGAAATGGCATGCTTCAAGCAATTGTAGTTATGTATTTTTTAAAAAAAGGTCTCAAGACCTCTTTCCCTCCAAATGTTTGCTGCAAAAAAGGATGTTGGTGAATAAGCAAAGTTAAATAAATTCTGTAGTTAAAATTAAATCAGCACATCTTTGATCTAAATGCCTATTGAAGGAACACACTGCTGGGATTTTCATTTTGTAGATCGGAGTGTGCGTGTGTGTTCTTTTTGCAAAAAATCACATTAGAAGAGTTGTAGCATTCAAAAAACTTCTAAAAACAATAATGGGACAAGATAGAATTAAAGCTAATTCTGAAGACTAGCAGACAGAACAAGTGAATCAGGCCACATTGCAAATTATAAAACATTTCTATTTGACTTATTGCTAATTTTTTTCTCTTGAAAGAATGGAAACTGGTCATTGGCAAATGGAAATACTTCATATTCTGCTTGTAGTAGTAGCATTTCTGCTACTGCCAAGGCATTAACATGAAAACAGTTGCCAAGCATGAAGACTACAAGATAAATGTGTTTTTTGGAAACTCTAACTGTGATGGAGTGAACTTACTGTACTTTGGAGAAAAAAAGATGAGCTTATCACCTTAAGATGACAGGTTCTTTTAAACCTGGGTGTGTGTGTGACTTAAAAAGGCCAAATGCACATCAGAGTCTCTAGGTCCAATCTCCTTTCCATAATTCCACTTTGACATCAATGGCACTTAAACACAGCATTGTCCACAATTTTTTGAATGATGAACTTCAGAGAAAACTATGATTATTTTATTGTACTAGACATGCTTTGGTCAGCGCTTTGCATACAGAGAATGATTATTCAATGGGTTTTATGTAGAGATGTTATTCCAGTACGAAGTGTGGCTAACTGCTCTGAGCATTTGAGATAGATGAATGAACAAATTAGAAAAAGAACATTCAAAAGGAAGCATGCAAGCCCTTTTTAGCAGAAGGAACAGACTCTTTTGTCAAAATCAAAGACTGCAACTAACGGGTTACTGGATGTAATTGAAAATGATACCTTGTTTTGTTTAAGGGCTCCCTTCTCCTTCATGTGAGGACAGTCCTTCCCTGTAACAATTGCTTTTATATCTGCCACAGGCACTGTATCGGATAAGAAAAAGAAAAAAAAAAAAAGATAAGGTGAGACAGACTCTAAGTCATGGAAAGCACACAGCATCAAAGAAGAGGCAAGGTGAAAGTGGTGTTAGAAATGACATCCCTAATACCAAGTGACGTCTCTGATGTGTGCAAGAAACCAAAGGGATAATCAGGAATCAGTGGATTTCACTGTCAAACATACCGATAAAACTATCAACTGCCATCTTTGTTTCCCAGGATCTGTGGGAATGAAGAGTTCTATTGAAATCGACTCATAAATATGCCTTGTTGACTTCTGTGGGGCTTATTCCCTAGTAAGTGGAATATTAACGGAGCATAAATGTTGCCTCTTCTACATCCCTGAACCTAGTCCTATACAATACATCTTTATACATATTTTGTGTTGTTTGTATATTCTGTTTTTTTCCCTCTTCACTGTATAATAATTTAATGTAGACTTTTCTTTTGTATTTCATCACTTTAGCAAATAATTTTTTAAATTAAAAAAACTAATACATATTTGTATCTTATTTATTAATAAAATATTCAGACAATTACTTTCTATTAGTTTAATATTTGTTTTTTTAGGAAAAAAAATCATTGTGCATTTAACCTATATTCCCTTAAGAGAATGCTTATAAATGTGGTCAGAAAATAATTTGTTAGCACATAGCTAATTTTATTTATTTATTTATTTACTCCATTTATATAGCTGCCCATCTCACTATTACTTGAATCTAGGCAGCTTACAATAAAAAAATAAAAACACAAAATATATAAAACAAAAATAAAAACACATAGCAGCTGGGCATGATCTAACCTATCATCCATACAACCATTTTAGCAGCTGGTAGGGTGAAAGGCTAGATATTTCAAATCTCCTCTCCCAGAAGTCTCTGGGTTTACACACCTGGGCTCTGCCTCCAGCCTTGGAACAGAAATCTGATAGTTTCTGCTGCCATTAGTTATTTTGCATATCTGGAATAATCTCCTCAAACCCCAGGAAGTGGTACAGATGGGGCACCCACACTCTTTATTACTTTCTGGCAAATTAGAGGGAAAAACAAAACAAGAGATTTGGGAGACAGATCAATCTCACAAAGATTTATAAAATTAAACTTTGTTATTACAAAAAAGGGAAAGTGGGAATGTAAAAACCCCGTTTCAGTATTAAGCATCACAAACAAAATATTCAATGGCAAAGGAGATAAAAATATAGAACTGTTTAAATCACACACAACATCTTGGCAGACCACTGTGATGCTAGTTTGCTTCCATTTAGAGAAAGCTCAGTCTCAAGAAGTCCCTACTTACAAAAGCACACTTATTAAGCTTGTGTACAGACAATAAATACCAGAGATAAGACACTAGGCTTTAAACACACAAAGACAACATAACATTAATATTATACAATGTTTCTAGCTTTTTCCCATTCCTCTAAAGAACAGACTATCCTTGAATCCAATCTTTTTGATTCAAATTGTTATCTGAAAATTCCTTTTTAACCTGGAAATCCCACTTTAATATGAGGCTGGAGAATGTCAATAGTTTTCTTGCACCTACAACCCCCCTGCCCCACCTCAGTACATAGCTTGTTGTTTGGTTTTACCTGGAGTTCTGCCATTAGCCCCCCATAGAGAGTGAGGGGCAGAGGGAAAGCTGCCTTTTGCTTATGTACCTGAGAGAAAGTGGTACAGTGGATACGTCTGACCTTGTCTGGCATGAGGGATGGGAGGGGGCTACTCTCAAAACACTCATATATAATTGGATAACTGTATTTTACAGATGATGAATCTCTCCTTCATTATATGACAGGTTTCTCAGATCCAGATAAATATAATACAACTCTGCGTATTTTAAGCCAAAAAAAATCCATGCACTTGTTTGATATTTTTTTCTACATTAAGTATGAAAGACATATACTGTAGATGTAGACTTTGTATGGACAAGTATCATGAAATATGGGACTCATTTATACAAAATACAGTAGGTTAAAAAAATGATAGTTATATAAGTGTGTATACACACATACTTGCATATTTGCATTAGATAACTATATATAGAATTGTAACTGTTTATTGTTCTAACATATTATATCTCATATTTTTTTCTTTTTTCTGTTGTATATTTTCACCTATTTTTTAAAGCACTTGTGCATTTTTTTGACAGTTTATGCATCTTTGTGTCTTGTTCCTTTTTGTTTTTCTCTTCTTCTGTTATTGTTTTAAAAGCAATAAAAATAAATTTAAAAAAAAGTATGAAAGACATACATTTTGAACCTCAACTCAGCCACTAATGAGACACTGCCTTTTTCTGGAATATATTGTACATATGTCACAAATATAAATGTAAAAATGTACATAACAATTTTATTGGAAGTCATTTTGACATCTTTTCCAGATTCACTGTAGATGCAGATTGTATTTTCAGTGCTGTTCTAAGTGGCAGTAGCATAACATTCTGTCCCTAAGCGTTGGAGAGGTAGCCTTGCTACTGGAAGAATCATTTCTGGTAAGACTGGTGTGTGCTGCATTACTCCAAATTATTAAGATCACCAAAATTAGTGGGAAAAATGTATCAGGACAGAGTTGGGGAAGAGGAAAGGGATGTGCTATACCTGCTACTTATGTTTACAGAAATATCATACTTGGAAGTGATGTTGCTGGTAGAATGAAATTGCTAAATTTGTTACAGGTCTAATTTATTTTACTACTGCTTTACTTTTTGGTTTACACTAATTCAATGAGAGAATTGAACTTCTTATAACTATGAACCACAGTAGTCAGTCCACATTTTAAGCTACTACACTGCATATGTTTTGTGAATGTATATTTGTCTTTATTACTGGTCTTTATAATAAAAAAAAATACTACCAATATTACATTGCGCCATTTCTTGAATAAAGTGTTATGAACAACAGCTAATTAAGGTATTTTATAGCAAGGCATTTTTTAAAATAAGATGCTCTATATCAGACTCTTACAGTGGACCTATTCAGCTCAAATGAAGAACATTGAGAAAGCTCTGACAGAAAGATTCCTGCTGTTCAATTAGGCTTTCCTCAGAGAATGTGACAAATGAGCTTTATAAAGAATAATCTTACTGATGGTAAGTATTTAAAAAAAAAAAGGCAACTCAGTGCATATGTTTCTGGTTTAGCTATCTATTAGCCTTTCAGTTTGCTTCTGGGAAATGAGAACTTAAAACATCTGAGCTAAAAAAGACAAAATTTGGTGCAAGTAGCTTACAAAGCTTATTTATAAAAATCTAGGGCATGGAACTAAAGAAAGCCTGCCTGGTAACGTGCAAGTGGATTTTTAATGCTTTTCCAGATTTCTTGCTGTACAACCATCTGAGCCTGAGTCTGAGGAACTCTAGTGATACTACAAAGCTGGAGTTGTGGATAGCAGCCAAGTGGCTGAGTAGCTTGGAAGAGAACTGGGTGAAGTGAGGCTGGCACACATTTCCAAACAGAAGCAAAAGAACTAATAGTGGCTCTTCATAATATATCACTTCCTTTTTATGCATTTCCAGGTAACAGAGGAAAAGGAAACTCCTAGATCTCCCCAAGGTAAAATGTTGCAATAAAGTTTTGGCTATTAAGGAAAAAGCAAAATAGATGAAAGGATCCCTTTATGTGAGTCATCTGTCTGTCTGTCTCATAATTCCCTTTTTCTTCACTCTATTCTCAAGAAGTTTGTAACCTGACTTAGCTGGGATCATAATGTTCTCAATCTCAGTATAAAATGTTACAGATTATGTTAAAAAAAGAAGGGTTGTTAAATGTCAATTACTTACACTTATCCTGTAATGAATCATGTGGAACTTCTCCTTGGGGACTCTCTTCCAAATCTCCATAATGCAAAACTTTATGGTTCGGGGAGAGACGGCAATACCAAAATTTGTCTGATAAATAAATAAAGTTGTTAATCTGTTTCATAAAAAAGAGAATATCACCTTGAATGAAACAAACAATTACTATACTGCAAGGAACAAGTAAGAATTATAAATAAATATTTTGTGGAACATCAAATCTTGCAGCCCTATTTTATGCTCCAGCTCCATGAACTTCCTTACTACTTTCATCTTCTCTACTTTTAGAAAACAAAAAATGTTATTTTGCTGTATCTGGACTTAGTTCTTCCTCATATTCACTTAAAATAAGGTAATGTAAAATATGATGTAAACTTCAGGGGTTGCCAAATATTGAGACTGAAGCAAATCTAATAGTCATAGTTACCACAAGTGGGGAAAATTATTGGATAATCTTTGAATATTTTCTATGATTCATGCTGCAATCAAACTGTCAATATTGTATCTAATTATATTTACTTTATAGTACTTTCAGACTGTTTGTTTGCTGGAGTTTCTACTCCACCTTATTGTTTCAAGAATCCACGACCTGAAAATATATGATGTGTGGAAATGAATCTCAGACAATGGTTCTATGAAGCTTTCATGTGAAATGTATTTAGCCATATACATTTACTCTGTGGCTAAAAAAAATTAGTATAATATTCCTAAGATCTTTAAAAATAGCTATTTATATCACAGAATGGAAAAAGGAAAAAAACAACTGAACTCCCCCATTCTTCTGACCCATAAGAATTTTTCCCTGAAATGGTAAAGATAAGAAACTCATATTTTATAGCATGAAAACAGATTACTTTAAAATAGTCTTAAACGTAAAAGGAGCAAGGCTGATTATAGCTTTCTGATTGCTATGTCTGTAAACCTTATCAGAAAACTACGTATATTCAACAGAACTTAAATTCAACCTGGAACTAAGGCAAAGTTGTTGCCATAAAAATTAGTCCCGTATTTTTTCTTTAACCGATTCCTTGAGATATTTGCAGATTCTAAACATGTGCTGGGATTTCATTATCACAACGTATCCTTCCCTCCCCCTCAGTGGCATTCTATGGGCTGCCACAACCAAGGGTTGGCAATAGACAGGAAGGAGCAAGACAAAGATGTGCTGCTTTCAGCAAAAGGTTTGTATTTACCATAACACCATAGCTAGCTTTAAAGTAATAATAAGTAAGCCTTCCTGACTATCATACAGCATTATAAAAGTGGCACTAATGCCTTTAGCTTCTAAAGCAGTGTTTCTCAACCTTAGCAACTCTAAGATCTCTGGACTGCAAATCCCAGAATTCCCCAGCCATATCTTAAAGATGCCAAGGTTGAGAAACACTGTTCTGAATGCATTATTTTCATTCATTTAGAAGGCACCTTAGCCACAGAATAAAAAGGATCTTTTTATCAAGAAGGAAAGGAGGAGCAAGGTAAAAAAGAGGCTGTCCTGGTTTGTACCTTGCCGCCGTCGACTGTTAAGCTTCCGAAAGCAGGTTCCTTCAACAAGACGATTAAGACGCTGCTGCTTTATCAACTCTAAAATTTCAGGCTGAATCTTCTCTTTTAGCTCCCTGGAAGGAAAACACAAATAAATAGAGATGGTCTCACCCACATAGTGAGAGGTTCTCAAAAAGAAAGTCACACTGTTAATACAGGCTTTTTCTGCAGCTTATGAACTCTAATCCATTTATTTGAAGAAGCAAGAATTTAAACTCTGCACTGGATGTAAACTTTAGATAAGCTGTTGCTTTTTCTACCTCTACTTAACAGAAGCTTGGTAATGCTGACAATTCTTTTAAAAAATGATTTGCGAGGGCTACTCTGGGCTTGATTAGGCAATTAATTGGCAAATCAGATACTCTGTACATAAATATCAAACATTATTTGATCACTGAGGAACTATTTTTTTTGTATTGCACTTTTGCTGATAAATCTTGTCTCAGACTGTATGTATTTGACTATGGATGGAGCCGCATGCCTCGGCAATTAGAGGCATGGGCCCTTGTGTACTCCCTAGATCATCCTTTTCAATCCTTTCCAACTGGAGGTGCCTTGAACTACTATAGCCATCATCCCCAATTCTCCAGGTTAGGAAAGATGTACTAGGTCCTTCTGAAGCAGTACTGACATTAGAAAAGAAGTCTGCATTGCACACACCAAATATGAAATATAGTTTCCCTTCACCAAATATTCTTGAGAACGAGGAAAGAACATTTGCCTTGACATTCAAGAAATCATCTGTCTTTATACAATCTGAATAATCTGAACAGTATTTTAAAAGGAACGTGAAATCTCTCTCACATACTTATATTCTAGATAAACTTTTTTACACATTGGCTATCTTTCTCTGAGAAACATTTATGTTCAATATGAAGTGAGAAATTTGGCTTTATCCCACCCATAAACCTAAACATGCCTCACACCATTGACTTTGCCTTCTATTTGTTGCACTTTCTTGAGAAGTGAATATTGCCTCTGAGACACTGCTGTGTACCTGGAACTTGGGCTGTCTGGACCCAAGCAGACTGAAGGAATGAATTTTAATCCCTGGGATTCACTCTCTCCCCCCAAAAAAGACAAGGAACTAGACACAGCATAGAGATGAAAAGGACTGCTGCTTCCTTGAAAATGTGCCTCCTAAATTTCAAGCACGAAGCATAGCTGTTTACTAGCTCCATTTCTCCCACAATAGAGGCCAATGAGCAGCCAATATTGTGTTAAACCATTGTCAGCTCTCCGATAAGTGAATCATCTCTCTGAATACATTTCCCAGCAAAGACATCCTAATGCAATCCTGAATTCCTACAGACTCCTATGTTCTTTAATAAGGTTTCTGAATGTATAGAATTTTGTTTTGGGTTTAGGCTTCTGGTAATACAACAATCCTGTTAAGATCAAACATATTGATTGTAAACTACCAAGAGACTTCAGAAATTGGCATTATGCCAAGCCAAATAAATCAATAAATCAATAAAAGTAATCTCAGTTTGGCAATCAAAGAGACTAAGGACTTTTATGGCGCACTGAGAAATTACATTACACATCAATTCGCCCAGGCAGAGAAATGCATGGCTATCTAGCATTTAATATGGATGCCACATTCTGACACTTTAATATCCTGAATGGCTCAATTAATTATTTTATGGACAGGCTGTGAAAATACGAAGCTTAAAGTTCCCAATCAAGAAAATCCTATAAATGGTCAAGGTTGACTAGTTTTACCACATGTATACACACAGTCTGGGATCAGTTGTGGTGCAGTAACAACCATACCACTCTAGTTAATATGAACATATGCAAAGATGAACTGTAAATTATGTAGGGCCCTGACTGAAAGAAAGGCTTTCACATTTGCTTAGAATGCATTTATGAGGGGTTATAGGAATAAACAAGTATGGCCCTTTATGTATACCAAAAAGCTTTCTTCTACTCTTGTAGCGTCGTTGGGAGTCAAATGGCATACATGTTTGAGAGAGAGAGAGAGAGAGAGAGAGGAAATAATGTATTTGCAGCAAATGCCATTTTGACATTTTCCCCCTATATGTATGTGTTTTTGAGTTCTGTTTTTTTTTAATGGCATCGAGAGAGCAAAAACATCTTTTTTAGGGCTTCTCTGTTGCTTCAAGTTTCTGTTCCATATTTCATTTGACTGGTTCACTGATGGTGATATTTTTCTGTCAAGAACTGGGCAGGAGAGAAAAAAAATCATAGAGAGGAAGGAAAAAAGGACACATACATATAGGGGGAAAATGTCAAAATGGCATTTGCTGCAAATACATTATTTCCTATCTCTCTCTTTCTCTCTCAAACATGTATGCCATTTGACTCCCAATGACTCTACAAGAGTAGAAGAAAGCTTTTTGGTATACATAAAGGGCCATACTTGTTTATTCCTATAACCCCTCATAAATGCATTCTAAGCAAATGTGAAAGCCTTTCTTCCAATCAGGGCCCTACATAATTTACATTTCCTGGGGTTATTCCTGAAGAGGCCACAAACATCAGTCATCTTTGTTGCAAGAAGGAGATAGAGAAAAAAGCAAGAAAACCTACAAAATTGGACGAGATTGGAAATCTTCCTGGTTCATCCTCTCAGACTGACGGATTTTCAGTATTTCCGTGTAGCTCAGATTCTGAAGTTTACTTTTGAACTGATCCAAAGAACTAGGCTTTGTGGTCAATGCTCTCATTATCTGCTCCCTCACCACCTGCATGACCTGTAGATGAAAACGAAAGTTGCCATTATGTCAGGGTAGCACTCTCCTTGGATAATCAAGTACAAGTTCATTCTAGAAGCCACCTGCAGCTGGTTTTCCAAAGACTTGAAATTGTGTAACTCTAACTGTGTTATATTGAGAGGACATCTCCAGTTTTACCGCTGGTAAACTGGGAGGTACCGGGCACATGATTTTTTAAAATAAAATACAGACCAATTACTATGCTTGGTGACATTCCAACTCTGATTTCATTTTAAATAAAACAATCTAAATGCTTAAGATCATTTTAAATAGGACAAAATGGTTATTCTAGCTCTACCTTTCTGAGAATTCAGGCTCCATATGATAAAAATCCCAAAACTTTGCATAGGTTAGGCTTCTTGCCCTTACTGTGTACTTTTCGTTCTAAAGCTGAGATTCAGCACTACATATCCTTATGTACGGAATCTCACTGGAAGATTGTAGCCCAGTCATTCTTTCTTAGCACAACCTACTTCACAAAATTGCTGCTGTGGAAAATGAAGGGAGGTCCCTATAAAGCCACCTTCAGTTCTTGGAAGAAAGGCAGAATATATAAACCTATCCAGTAATTCAGTCAGTCAGTAAGTAAATGATGTGACATATAGATGGCATCTACATTTGTGTTATAGCTGTGCCATGAATACTGCCTACGTTTGTGACTTTCTTTTTCTTTTTATAGAAGGATATAGCAAAAATAAACCCAGGTTCCAAAGAAAAAGCAGAAATCATTCCCATGAAGCATGGAAAAGATACATGTTTTATTTTCAAGGACCAACTATATTGAACTTCTTAAAATTTCATTCCTCTCCTGTTTTCAGTCAGCTCATAGAATCCTTTATGCTAGAGTTAATTGCCCTCTACTCAATCATACATACATACATTTATTTTTTGCTTGGCTTCCAACAAAAATGTATGTAAAATTTGTTTATTGAAGGTCTTATATTTTTAAAGAAGTATTGCTTTTAAACAAGAGTAAATCAAGAGAGGCTTGAGGGAGAACCATGAATGATGCAAATTAAGGAGCAGAATGATAAATAATTCAAAAGCAGTTAATCTGCATATTAAAACCAACAAAAAAGGTATTATAGAGATGCAGTTCATTAAGATGAGTGAAAACCAGGAAATGGGTGTTTGCGCAGGGTCATATAACTTCAAACAACAATACATATATTATTGGATTGCTGTCAGTCCTGATAAAATTAAATACTTTAAAATATTTACATAATTATAACCCTCTAACCATTCTATCAGCTGTGGAAGTTTTTTGAACATTGCTCACAAATTTATCACTTATAAATAAAATAAATACCCAAATTCAATTTAATGAGAAATGTTTAGCAACATGCTGAATATTCAAGCTAATTTTATAACTCATGCACCATGAGAACATAGCTTCTAGGATAGTTTTTGAAAAATATATTCACAAAAATAATTTTGTTGATCCTAGTCTGAAATAAAATCTGGAAATGACAATCACAATTCAGTAAATCTAAGGTGCACCTCATAGGACTGCATTTCTGGAAATAATAGTAATAATAAAAAAATAATCTTTTCAGAATAAGTTATGTTATACAGAAAGTAGAAAAGAAGGAAGAAATGTAAACCAAATAAATTAAAGAAAAGAGATAAGGAGCCAATGCTAGTCAGGGCAGATTTTTCCAGTTCATTTTAGTTTCAGTGTTCATTCTTGCCTTTTTGGGGGGCAACAATTGTACAGTATTACTGAAGAAAAATATTTCAAGAAAACTCAGTTTTTCCAGTTAAGACTAATTTGTTCCTGAAAATAAATTGCATTCATTTGCTGACCACTTCTTATTCAGTGTGCTTCACTCTGACACCTAAGGAATGCCCCCCCCCAAATAATTTAAGTAGTACTGTATTTAGATTAAAAGCTATTTTCCTACCCATCTAGTGCTTTTCAGTGTGTTTGCTGATTTTGATGTCTGCCAAGGCAATAAGAATTAAAGCTAACCATGCAAAACTCTTTAACCATCATGATTTTAACTGTTAGAAAACAGAGTACGTATTATATTGTTATTTTCAGCATCTTAAAGAATTTCCAGATAAATGGAAGAAAATAGATTTTCCCACTTGCTACTATGCTGACCATAAATAAGAACTTGGCATTTCCTTTGCAAACAAAACAAAACAAAACAAAACAAAACAGAAAATTGTGGTCATTCAGGACTAGTAGAAAATGGCAGATAATTTACTAATCCAAATCCAGTTTGTGGGTTAGACTCAAAGTGTGAGCCTTTCTATCTAGCTTAGGCAAGCCCTGTTGTAGACTCTGCTTTTCCAGAAACTATGCTCCCCAGACTATAGAGAAAGAGGCAAACTCATTCTTCATGCATGGTGAAAAAGAGAGTTAACTTGCAACAGAGGAAGAGACAATATATGTAGAAATCATGTGTATATCTTTATCTATATGCCTAGGAGAGGACATGATTATATTCATAGTTTGTTTTCACATATATACTAGAAAATGTGTGCAATTGCACAAAGGCATTTTGTGAGGCAATTCCATACATAAAGGGTAGCCAGAGAAAATAGTGCTGTTTCAGGGTATGGAAATGTTCTACACTGTTGGTGATGAACACAAAGGATGGGCAATGTACAAAGTTATTGCCTGAAATACATTAAATGTAAATAATCCCAATGGAACAAAGACATGAGGCTTCTTCATATATATAATATGTATAATACTGATTTTAATTAATATAAGGCATCCCTTAGGCTTATTTGATATAACTGAATCAGTTGATTCTTGCCTATGAGAGTTCACGTTTCAATAGACAACATTTTAAAGTGCTGAAAGATACAGTTTTGTACCAAGAGGTTTACACATTTATGGGCTATTCAGCCTTTAGTTATACTCAGAGATCCAAAAGGAGCTACAATCAGTTGATTTATATCACTAACCCTACTGGATCCAAGACACTTATAAATACAATATTGTCCGATCTCAATCTACGGGTTAAGAAAAAGGAAGGGTGTGGAGTAAAATAAAGCAAACAACACAGATATTTGTTTGGGCAAGACATTTATGCTGTTTAACATCTAGCCAGGAATATTTTCAAGCCACCTGCTACCATGTCAGGTTAACTATATGTATCAGTTGAATTACGTTGAGCAGCTTGTCAACTTCTGATAGTGTCCTTTCATTAGCATCTTTGTGAAGCTTCTGGCCTTTCCTCTGTCTTATAATGCAGAATGTATCTGTATGCAGAAATATCTACTGCTTTTTCTCAGAAGATGGCCAGATGTATTGATACATTTTTATCACAGTTAGTGAGCAAACCAATCAAATACAATCAAAACAATCAATAAAAACTAAGTGAGAATATGCCATTTCTATACTTTTCAAGTGTTTGAAAAGTGGCACTCAACTGATGCCAGGATAAGTTATCATTTTACAGCGATTATCAGGAATTAGGGGCCAACCACATTAATTAATTGATTGATTGATTGATTGTACAGTTTGTTCCCAAATGAAAGGGTAGCTTGGAAACTAGTTTCATGGAAATAATTTACAGGAGGTGGGGGAAACTGCATATAAATTCCTCAGCAAGTTTTCTACTGAAATTCCTAACACCATTGAATATGTTGCATTTTAAATGGTAATACAATTTCTTATTTTTATATCGATATAATTTAAGCATTATTATTTACTAAAAAAAAGAAGGCCTAGGTACCCCTGTTCCTGTTATGAACTACAAGAAAAAAAGCGTAATCAGTACAATTATTTATTTGATTCTTTTAAACATATTAACTTCTAACAGTATTTAGAAAAGATTTATTTACTCCCAACTAACCATTACCTGTTGTTTAAAGGTCCATTAATTATTAAGATAAATACATCAAAGAGGCCACTTCAAGTACATGTACTATTTTGATTTTTAAGATAACATACAAATGATAATTTTTTACAGACCATAAGGCCATTTTTCAGCTTGGTCCCAGAATATGGTTAACCTTCATGAAGCTTTGACAACTTATTATACAAATCTAATGAGTTGGAGCAGGGAATGTGTTTCATTCAACTTTTCTATTTCTCATTGCAACAACTTTTTCCTAAATACATGTGAGTCAATAATGAGATAAAACACTTTAAAACAGCTTCCAACTGATTTGTTGAGATTATAACTCCTACAATTTTAAGGAATGCATGTGTCCAAAGATACATAGAGAAGTATCATCCCACATCTGATGTATCAATGAGTTTTTTGATCAATGAAGGAGAAGTTTTTAGGAGATCATCAATGAGTGGTTAGAATTAAAAATATTTATTTATTTAAATTAGAAGACCAAATGTATTTGTTTGATTTATGCCTGTAAAGTATACAAGGCAGCTCAGAAAAACTAAAATGAATCCAATTTCCACGGGAGAATGATCCCACTGAGAATCTGAAAACTGATGTGCACATGTTTTCTATAAATATTGTTCAGAGAAAAGGGGTAATTAATTACTAAAATAGGCACATTACCTTATTGAATTGCTAGGGATCCATAGGCAAGGGAATAAGAGTCTGCTAGGAATTAAATATGAACATATGACTTGTTTAACAGTAGTCTTAAACTGTAAGAAATTAACTAGTCCATAGGCATAGAGGCACATTTCATCAGCTTTATACTATTTGTATAGCCCAACACCATGATTTCCCTGTGTGAATTTTTTTGTTGGCCTCTGGTGACAATCAGTGAAATTGAGTGGGTGCAATGAGACAATTGAAAGGACCTAATATACTAACTGTATAATCTGCAGAAGTATCAACAATGAAAAGGGAGTGTATAGCTATCAATGAAAGGACTCATTTTTAAATATAAAAAATATTTAATTTTTTACATGTAAAAAAACAATAATCTCTGGAAGCTTTAACATATTCATTTTATCCATTAACTCCTCTCCAAACTCCCTAAAAACACAAGAACCTGGGCCAGATCAGCAATTTTGTGACAGCACTTGTAATGTTCTCTTAACAGTTCAGATGTTCCCAGATGCTTGAATATTTTTGGGGTCCTGGACCTGTAACATAAAAAGTCTCACTATCTAAGTAGCAGGATGTAAAAGATGAGTATGACAGTAGAACTGTTTCTTAATTAAAGTTAAATGGGTATTGGTCTGTCTTTACTCCTAACACACATTTGATTGAACTGTAACAGCAAGAACAGCAGCAAAAACCATGAGCCATATTTGGCTAGTAATGCATTATTTAAGCATCTTCCTAGTTGTGTTTTATCTATCTTCTCTCCATTTCAGGAAAGGTACTGTAAAAGAATTCTTCCATCCAGAACAGGTAGGGTTTCAAAAAGGACATAGCACAGTAGATTACAGCGCCACTTTGAAGGCTTTTATTCAGAAATATACCAACGGAGATACAAAACAACTCTATGTTGCATTTATTGATCTCACTTCTGCCTTTGATTTAATTGACAGGTCTTGCTATGGGAGAAACTAGCAAGGACAGACATCGATAGGTACCTTCTCAAACTAATAATTGAGTTACATACTGATATTACAGCCAGAGTAAAAATGGGCCACAAGGGTCCTTGTCAGACCCTATTTCATTAGAGAGAGAAGTCAAACAAGGCTGCTTACTTGCTCCTTTCTTATTTAACTTTTATATTAATGATGCTGTAGTGGCCATGAAGTCACTAAGTTTTTCCTCCCCCTCACTTAATGGACAGAAAATTTCAGTGTTAAGGTATGCCAATGACACGGCTCTTATTTCTTGTACTGAGATTGGCTTTAGAAGATTATAGGCCAGATTAGCTGATTATTGTAAAAGAGAAAAACTGAGGATAAATTATAAGGTAGGTAGTGGTCTTTGGCAGAAGAAATGTTAAACACAGATTAGCAACTAATGCCCAACAAATAGAGCAATGCCCCTCTTTTAAATACCTAGGTATTACCTTTCATAATTCCCTTTTATGGAAAACACATTTAATACTGTTTTAGCAACTACCCAGCATACAGTGGGCACCATTCTGAAGTTTTTCTATTGTAAAGGAGGGCAGCTAGTAGCCCTCGCCCTTAAAATATTCCAGAGTAAGGTGATAGCCCAGATGCTGTATGGGGCTGAGATCTGAAGTTGGGCTGAGAAGGTTATTGCTCAACTGGAAGTATAAGGAAGATTTTAGGCCTCCCCCCAGGCACCCCTGCTGCTTACCTAAGGATGGAGGTAGGAATACCTTCCATCATCGTTAGAATACATCTTGCATTGTTTGCACATTATAACAAATTAGAAAGCCTTCAAGAATCCCACTTTGCCAAACTCTGTTTTCTCCATTACACAATTGGGAATCTGTAACATTCACGCAGTTACAGCGGGCCTCCCACGAGTGAGGGGAAAGAAGACACCAAACTGATTCTCCTTCGAGGGGGGTGAGAGCGCCCAGACCGGAGTCTGGAAACCTCTTTTATTGAGTACATCAGAGGGCAGGGTTAAGCATATATACGTCACACTACCTAATACAAGCCCATAACCATATATGATAATACATGAAACACAAGGGATCATGTGCTCCGATTGAGCACGTGACAAGCTGCGGGGGCTTGCCTCCTGAAATTTGAGGCTTTTCCCCAGGTTGTTGCTGGTACTTTCCATGCTAGCTTCCTTGTTAGTGTACGACTGATTTTACTAGTCTGCACTAACAGAAATGCCTAGCATGTGATGGGGTGTTATAATGCAACATCTCCTCTGTTTTTATTATTTTAAAGAGCAGCTTCCTCCTCATCACTGATAAAGGTGAGTTGAGGTTTGCAAAAAAGCTGTTCAGGTGCCACTGGTTCCGTGGTTGGGAGAGGCAGGTATTTATGAGTGCAGACCATGTTGATCTGTGCTTCTATGGTACCCAGTCTGTCCTGAAAAAACCTTATAAGCCTATTAAGGACACAAGGACCAACTGTACATGCTATAATCACAGTCCAGCGAGAGTGCTAACCAAGGTTGTGAGCCACGGGGAGAGATTAAACCATCCCTCAAACCATCCTTGTCGGACTTCACGCTCTCGCCTGCGGGCATTCAGGCCCTCTCTCAGTTTGGTCATGGATTCTTGAACAATTCCAGAATGGTCAGCATAGAAGCAGCACTCTTCCTTCAAGGCCACACACACACACTTACCCACGTCCTTCCCAACCAGGCTGCCAGGCACTAGCTAGAGGGACGGAAGCCACCAAGTCTGACCTATTCCTCCCCTTGGCATCGAGTTAAACAGGAGATGCCACAAAATGGGGTTCACTCATCACCCACTCAGAGCATTACAGGTTTTTTTAGGTATTCTTGCCAATAGGTTTGCTGTCCAGTTGACACGGAAATACAATATTTCCAGAAAACAATTTTAACACATTAAAAGATTGAAGAAATTAATATAAAAACAAATAATACAAACAACAAGGTCTGAACAATTTTCCTTCCCCAAGATCCAAAGTCTGGTAACCAAGATGTGAGCCATGACCAGCTCCATCCCTCTGGATCTTGGGAAATGTGAGAGGCTAGAATTTTTAAGCTTGGCTAGTTTTGTCTCAATGTAAGACTTCTGATGAATAGCAAATGTAGTTTGATCAAGACACAGCTGGGTGACCCCAATCAACACATTAACAAAAAATGTTGATGGAATCACACCTCACAACACAAACATCAGAGGCTTTATAGACATTTAAATCTATAATCAGATAATACATCCCCTCATACAAGGGATTTTTGGGACGGTCTGAACAAGTGAAAGGTGGTTCTTAGGAAGGTGAACTTAAATGTAACTTTTTCTTCTGGTTACCAAGGGAATGGCATACAAGATTTTTCTTATCTCTCTCTGGAATGCAGGGCCTCACAACTGTTGCGAAAAGCTTGATACAACATTGAGCTTGTACTCGGCTAATTGCTTATTAGAAGACAATCGGGCATTCAGCAAAGAGATAAGGGCGGGGGGAGGAAGAAACCAGTGCTCTTTACAAAGCAAAAGCAAGTTAACCCTTTAGAAATAAAATAGAGTGCACTGTTACAGGTATGGTTATACATTATGTGAAGCATATATAAAATATATAAAATTGTGTATATAGAGAGTATAAAATTGTGTATCAAAATAATGCCCTACAAGGTTAAAACAACAAAAACATTGAAAGGATTTGCAGCCTTGTCCTGCTCTTAGTCAATAGCTACACGGTTTTGGAGGACTAATATCAGTCACTTCTTCATTGGTTACACCTGAAAGATTCAGGGTCATTCTCCTCTAGTTTGTCCATGGTTCAGGTTCTGGAGAAGATCCAAAGTGAAAAAACATTCCCTCCCACAAGTCATTAGTGAAATTCTTTAAAACAGTAACATCTCTTAATGTCTCTAGGCTGGAGGGTATTCCAAAGAAACAGGTAGATGTGATTCCTCCCACTGCCAAAAGTCACCCTACGCAAAAGCTGAGCTGTTCATAGCTGTTTGTGCCAGTTCTACAAAAAAATTGTTGTTAGAACTGTGCTGCAGAGCTTCTAGGCATTGTCCCAGCAGGAGAATTTGGATGTACTGTAGATCTTCATGCTTGGATCCTGTGGATAAAATCAAAAGGGTGGGGGGACAAAAACAAACAAACAAACAAAAAGCAAAGGAAAACAAAGAAAGGGGGGGGGAACAAAAACAAAAACAAAAAAAAGGGAATAGAAAAGAAAAATAACCTAGCCTATTTACACAAGTTACACAGGCTTAACTTGGGAACGGTGCCACCATCTGTTTGTGTCCAGGTACACTAGATGGGGTGAAATTACATCAAGGACTGTATGTGGTCCCTTCCATCGTGGTCCCAGGGCTCCTCCTGGTTTTCCTTTTTTCACCATAACTTGATCCCCTGGTTTAATGTAATTGTGGATTCTTTGGAAACAGCATCAGTTTGTTCTAAGACTTTAGCTATATCTGTTCTTAGTTCTGCTAGGTTTTTTAAGCCATTCGGGATTCCAATTCACATATCCTCCCCTTCCAGCTTCAGTTCCTGCTGGAGCAGAAAAAAAACTGCTCTTTCTCCTTAACTTTCCCTACATCTTCCTCTTCTGATCCATGCTTTCCTCCCTGACTTCTCTATAACTGCTTCACCCGCTCCTACAAGCTTCTAGTAGGAGCCCCATCCCATCTCTCCATGTTTTCTTTCAGCTTTCGCCACACTTGCACACGCTCCTCTCCATTCCCTACTCTCTGCCCCTGATTACTCCACAAATTCCTATTCCTGCTGTCTCCCCCACTTCTTTTCCACCTATCTCTTATTATTCGCACCTCCCCCACAGTCTTTACTTTACTTTCCTCTCCAACATTTCCAACAGCTTTCCTTGCTTCTCGCAGATCTGTTTCCAAAGTGGCCAAGTCTAATGGGTATGTTACAGACGCTGCTCCCAGGTTCAGCCTATGGTCACTCACACACACACTCACAGCCTGTTGAGGCACGCGGATCTTGTCAGCCCCCTTTGCTTTCTACCTGGATTTCCAGATAGGTGCGGCTGGAGCAGACAGACACACAGCCCTGGTCAACAGCGTGGAAATAATTGGGGAAACACACAAATCACTTCCAACCGAGCACTGAGGCACGAGAGGTTCTTTGTAATACACAGAGACCCAGACAATCAGCATTTGCATTTTCATAGGCTAGTTTTAATAACAATTCATTACGAGCGTCCTCATTATCAATCTGACGCTCAATGGCTAATTGGAAACGGCTAAGAAATTCAGAATAATTTTCAATAGATCCCTGCATGATTTTTGAAAAGGATTGTGTGGGGGTGGCTGAGGAATCATCAACTTTCCACAATGCAGATACAGCTGCTTGTGAAACCAAGGGAAATGAAGCCCTTGGAGAGTTGATTTGAGCGGCAGCAGTTGTAAAAATTCCTTGTCCCAGCAAGTGATCATTGGTTACATTTGCAGAGAAACCATCCTGCACAATAAGGGCAATTTGTTTTTGATATTCTGACCACCACACAACATACTGAGCAGGAGTTAAAATCATATTACACAGCATTTGCCAATCAAAAATCATCATGTCAGAAGAATTTGCAAGTGTTAGAAACAAGCCCATAGAATAGCGAGATTGTAAGCCATAAGTAGTTACAGCAGTTTTAATATCCTTTACAACTTTATAAGACAAAGGAGCAAACACTTGGGTAGGAGGGTTATTGGGGTTGTTGGGATCGGGAATATATGAGACAGGGAAGGCAGCACAAGATTGCATATCCTCCAAATCTAATTCCCCTCTAGCACGAGCCTCTATCATGGCACGTACCAGGGGTCCGGCAGTTGGAGTTGCCGGAGGAGGGAAAAGTTCCTCATCCCTTTCCTTTGTTGTTAGAGGGAGAGGGGGGGGGCGATGGCAAATGGCCCTAAATTCCTCATCCCTTTCCTTTTGATGTTAGAGGGAGAGGGGGGGCCGATGGTGAATGGCCCTCGTAAAGAGAAGGCGCTGTGATTTCAGCAGCAGCCATCCTCGGCTCCTCATCGTAAACTTCCAGAGCTTCTAAAAGAATACGGCAGGAGACAATAATTTGCTGTGGAGCTTTTGGTGGCTCATCTAAATACTTCAAAATCTTTCTCCACAATGTGGCTTTTGTTGACCCGGTCTCAGGATAGACCGGACATTTGAGCCAGACATATTTTAGCAGTTCAGCTAGCCTTTTTTTCTTAATTGGAGGCAATGGGGTGCCTCGATTAGAAAGAATAATGTTAGAGGCCTTGAGAAGGTTTCCAAGTTCGTGGAGGTGCACAATCTGAGACTTGGACAACCCACCTCCCATACTTACGAGGGGGCCGGCAGGCGGCCGGGATGCGTTGAGCCCGTTCTCGGGTGTAAGCACCGGAGGTCTCAGGCGGAGGGAGAAGGGGCCTTGAGAAGGTTTCCAAGTTCGTGGAGGTACGCAACCTGGGGCTTGGACAACCCGCCTCTGATACCTACGAGAGAGCCGGCAGGCGGCTGGGACGCATCGAGCCCTTTTCCCGGGCGTGAGTATCGGAGGTCTCAGGCGGAGGGCGACGGACGATTACCCAGTTATTGGGGATCACGTCGGGGTCACCAGTTGTAACATTCACGCAGTTACAGCGGGCCTCCCACGAGTGAGGGGAAAGAAGACACCAAACTGATTCTCCTTCGAGGGGGGTGAGAGCGCCCAGACCGGAGTCTGGAAACCTCTTTTATTGAGTACATCAGAGGGCAGGGTTAAGCATATATACGTCACACTACCTAATACAAGCCCATAACCATATATGATAATACATGAAACACAAGGGATCATGTGCTCCGATTGAGCACGTGACAAGCTGCGGGGGCTTGCCTCCTGAAATTTGAGGCTTTTCCCCAGGTTGTTGCTGGTACTTTCCATGCTAGCTTCCTTGTTAGTGTACGACTGATTTTACTAGTCTGCACTAACAGAAATGCCTAGCATGTGATGGGGTGTTATAATGCAACAGGAATCAGTGGACCAAAATTTTGTTGTCCATTCTACATATGTATTCCCTACCACATCTGGGGGAATGTACCTCTTGGAACAGGTAAAATATTAGAGATAGGTATTTTGAAAGGGATGCCAATAAAGATGCTCCTGAAGTACAATCATCTAAATTTTAATTCTGGTACCATCACTATAAAAAACATAGAAGCTTCTCCCAGTACCTGGTTAATATTACCAGTTCCTCACTGAGAAGGGCTTTTACATCCCTTTACCTGCTGACCATGCCTTCAGTATATCTCCAAGGGAGATTCTGCAAACACCCTGTTGAACAACACCTCTGTCCTTGTGGTATTGGTGAAGTGGAGGACATTATTCATTATGTCTTGCACTGCCCCATTTACAATGAATTTAGGATCGAATTATTGATGGTAGATGAACTCAAGGGCTTGGATCTTGAACAAGTGAACTATTTTCTTGCAGATGTGTTTCCTTGCAGATGTGTTTGTAAGTAGTCATGTTGCTATTTTTGCTCTGCTGTGATTTAAACTTAGAAATAAATACTTAAGTTCTTATTTGTAGCTCTGGCTTTATGTTGCTTTAACTTTCTTATATCTAATAGATTTTTTATTATTTCATTTTATAATCTTACTATTCTATTGTCATTTTATTGTATTTTATGGTGTGCTATATGTTATGATCCGTGGTTACAACAATAAACTTACAACTGTATTTCTTGAAGAGGGGGATGTGTTTGGGAGCCTGTCATTTCAATTTATTATAAAATGTTAAAATGAAAGGGGAAGCTCCAACTTACTGATAGTAAAATGGCAATGCCAACCCATCATCTAAGTGCCTCCTCATGATCCCTGTTGGCTAAGTATGCCAGCCAATAATGCAGTAAAAATATAATCTTCCAGCACTAGTATTATTTTGTTCACATATCATGTAGCACTTAGCTTAATTTCCAGCAAGATATTTTTCCATTGCTCTCTCACAATGCACTTTTCTTTCACTGGCACACTTAAGTCTGTGATTAAAATGGTGTGTAAATCCTTATAGAAATTACAGTATAGTAAGATATGGCCTATGTCCTTTTTTGCCTGAGATTCACAAGAGCATAACACAGTAAGGGATCTTATGATGTCTACTATTAATAAGTACTGAAGTTCTGCCACGTCTAATGCTTCTCAAGGACTGGCAACAGTCAATTGGACTGGTACTATGGTGATATCTCCACTGCTTAAGTCATCTTGGGGCCACACTAACTGCTTGCTAATACTCTACATCCAGAATTCTGTTTCACAACCTCTCAAGAAAATTTGATTTGCACCCTCTTTCTGCTGAAAGAAATTGGAATAGGGACCCATTTGCACATAGTACTGTAACAGCACCATTATCTTTACCACAAATAGTTTCAGTGTGGCAGATATACAATGTAAAAAAAGTTAAAATAGTCATAACACTTCTCTGTACCACTAGCAATATATTATATAAATGGGCATTTCTCTGTCCAAAAGAATTGAATGTCATCCACATTCTAACAGGTACTAGAAAAGAGAAACATTCTAGCTATAGTTAACAGGAATCAGATACACAGAAGTTCAATATATGTTTCCATCTGAGGCAAGGAACTGTACTTATTCTCCCATCCATCAGTATAATGAAAATATCACACGCATTCAGATTAAGCAACAGATCTTGTGGGGTTTCTATTGAACGAACAACATTCCAAATTGACAAACTGGGGCACTGAAGGACATTCTTAGCTTGCATCCATTACTCCAATGAAGACTATTATGAAACTAACTAATTGGAGCTCATCAAAAAGATATCTATGTGAACAGTTGAATCTAAATGACTAGTTGGCTGAAACTGCCTCAACATAAAATAGGTTCACTTAGATACTAAAGTAGAAAGCTAAACTAATGATGTTTAAACTGTCATGACTATTGTAACTCTTAATGTGCAAAATAAACCAATTCACAAATCAGAACATCCAAGAAGTGTTACGAAAACTGTGGTTTACTGATCCACCAAGCAACTTTCTTACTGGAAAGCTTTCATTTGCCCATGCTGTGCATGAGACTCTTTTAGCCAAGAGACTAAATCTGGCTACAAGTTTATTTTTATCAGAGCCTGTCTTCATTTCTTAGTACCCCTCAAATGCTTTTCATTACACTTCCTTTACAATCTCATAACAATTTTTTAAGATATCCAACTCCAGTTTGTTGACAGTCTCCTCCTCCCTCCCTCCCATATAAATATATATACAAATATATCTCATATATAATTTTGGGCAAATCTGTCTTGGAATCTCTTTCCTACAGTTCATTCCATTTGGTTTAGGTCTGTGACTTTTTCATTCATTTTCATCTTGTTATTGGTCTCCTGTGTGATCCAAGGATCTGTGACCAAGCTATTCAGTCTGCACTTGGAATGAGAGTTACTGCACACACCAAGATTTATGAATACTCCATCTTATCATTTCAAATGATAAACTGCAGGAGACAATATTCTAACAAAATATGGAGGAGGATTTAGAAACAGAGCTCTGTTCAAACATATTCAGGGTATGACACACATAGCACTGATTGATGCGCACCTACTCCAGACCTGCCTTTTAACTAAAAATGGTAGGTTGTGTCTTTTCACGTGTTGCTGAAACACAACTCCCAACATCCCTCAACGTTGGTTGAAACTGCTTGGAATTATAGTTTGGTAACTGCTGGTGGGACTCAGATTCCTCGCTTCTGCTTCACTTAGTCTACTACTCAGCAATGTAGTGAATAGAAGCCTGGACTCTAGAAAACAGCTACAAATAGGATTGATCAAGTGCATGGCATTCATTTTATGCAAGTGTTTTGGCACGAAGTAGCATGAGATAATAATTTAACATGGACAAGGAAAGGACTTGAGATCATCCATAAGTGTTCCAGATAGTTGCTCCTTGTGAAGAGCCCACAAGTCAGCGGTCTCCAGCAGGTTTAGAGCTCTGAGAGATAAGAGAACAGCCATCTTGCTCAAACCATGGTTGGCGCCTTTAAGGATAACATACTTCCTTTTCTAATCACTTTTGGAAATTGCTTGTTAACTGCTTTTCAACTATTAGGAACCTTTGTATTGACAAGTCTGAAAACACTGAGTGAATTTTCTTCAGTCTTTAGAGAAAGAAGTTTTAAATACAAGTTTAAGGATTTAATTTTTAAAAAATTATTTTTGGAATAAATAGCAAAAAGGTGATTAGAACCTTGATTTTGGAAAGTTATAAATGCACTAAGGGCCCAGAAGGATTTGAAATAAAATTTTGGAATTAATCTTTTTTTTCCTACTTTCTATTTTTTCTATTTTTTCTTTTTTTAGTTTGTATTAGTTTATCATTGTAAGTGTAATTTTTAATAAAATTACTATTGAAAAAAAGTTATTTGCCAATTGTAAGATTTGTTTGCAGAAAATCAGATAGTGAAGCTATACAAAAGTTTCTTAACTTAAGATCACAAGTGGTCAGTCTAGATGTCAGTAATCAGTAAACAGACCAATATTTTTTGCAGGATCAGAATCCACACTCTAAAATAAACTTGAACTTTAGAGAAGTATCATGGGAAGAAATACGTCTGAAGAGCAGAACAGTTGAACACACAATAAGAGAAGAAAGGAGATAAATTATTGCCATGGACGTAACAAATTACTTCCATGGCACTTCTTTGATCAAGAAAAATCACAACACCATAAACATACTTTCTCCAACCTTCCCAATCTGAGAACAGAAAGCAGGCTTGTTTTTATAAGACATATATACGCCCCTATTGGACATCCCAGCATATGAATATGCAGATAAACTATGAGGGAAGTACAGTTAAGAATAAGTATGGAGACTCTCCTTTCTAAGCCTTTTACTGAAGATAAATTGTCTCCTTGTAATTTTGTCCCAATCAGTACATTCAAAAGCAGTCAGTCAGCACAAAATTTATTTAATCAGTGTGTTTTGGAAAATTAAATACCCTTATTACTTCTGATAGATACTGTTTTCCTCCCTATCCCTCTTCTCTGTCTCATTCCAGAACATCAGGATGGCTATTTTCCCCCCCTTTCTCTGCAGCACAGCAGGGAATGGAATACAGATGAACATTTCAATCCTACCAATCAATCTTGTTTTAATGATTGTGTAAAACAGGGTTTCCTTCGGTAACTTCCTCTCTCTGCCCCCTGCAGTCCTGTCTTTGTGCAATGAGAACTTTCTCCTTTCTCCTCAAACAAAACAGATTAGCATAACTACTGTCAGTTTATGCAAATGATGTTGCTAAGATGGACATTCTGCAATAAACATTCACTTGGTATAAAATATGGTTGTTTTTCTAACATAGACTTCTCAGTCCCCAATATACGCAATAGGACTTATGCTGTAGTATTGTTTTAGAGATTTTTGCAGGACCGTCTAATGTATAGGATCTGTTTTGACATACCTATTTTGGGCAAATGTGATTTTCTTTGGAACTTGCCTGAAGAAATGTAATTTGCTTAGCAGAAATGTAAAGAGTATATGTAACAAATATCTACATCACCTATATAGCTTTAAATTGGAAGTAATCAGCACTAACCCTATGACAAATCTATTAAATGCTCTTAAAACACAGAACACTGCAAAAAAGTACAGTTCTTTTTCTATTTCCTAATACAAATTCTTTTTTCTCCAAAAAGTTACATTTTTATTAACCATTAAAAAAAAAAAGGATGGACATATAAGAGAAAAGAGAAAAATAAAGAAAAATAAAATACGAAATGAATAAACAAGAAATTTACAAGCATTACAGAATTAGGCTAACATTCTCAATATTTCATTAACTTCTTTTAAGTAACTAAATAGTAAGTAAGTTTATAGTTGTAACCACAGGTCATAACATATGGAATGCCATAAAATACAATAAAATAACAATAAAATGGTGACATTATAAAATAAAGTAATAAAAGAAGTATTAGATGTAAAAAGGTTACAGCTAAGAACTTAAGTATTTCTTTCTAAGTTTAAATGACAGCAGAGCAAAAGCAGCAACTTGGTTTCTGACAGTTGGGAACACATCTGCAAGAAGACATTGGAGCTCTTGAGTTCACCTGCCATTAATAATTTGGCCCTGATCTCATTGTAAATAGGGCAGTGGAGGACATAATGGATAGCATCCTCCACTTGACCAACACCACAAGGACAGAGGCGTTGTTCAACAGGGACCTTACAAAATCTCCCTTTGAGATATGTGGAGGGCATGTTCTGCAGGTGAAGGGATGTTAAAGCCCTGCTCAGTGAAGTACTGGTTATGTTAACCAGGTACTGGGAGAGACTTCTATGTTTTTTATAATGATGATACCAAGATGAAAACTTGGATGATTGTACTACAGTGGCATTATTAGTGCTTTATTAGCATCCCTTTCAAAAAGCCAATCTCTAGTAGTTTCATTCTTCCAAGATCTAAGTTCTCCCAAAGGGAGAATGTAGGGAATACATTTGTAGAATGGGTGACAAAGGTTTAGTCCATTGATTCCCAGAGTTTGGCGAGATGGGATTCTTGAAGGCTTTCTAGTTTCTTATAGTGCCCTAGCAATGCAAGATGTATTGTAGAACTACCTTCCATACCTACCTATGTAGATGTAATAATTCAGTTAAAAGATCATTTATTTTCCTTGCTATAGTAACCAGCTTGTAGCCTACATTCAATAAAGAAATAGACCTATACAACTCTGGACAAGTCAGGGTATTTCCTTCTTTGTAGATCACACAGATGAAAAGCTATTTTTATAACAATGCTCTGACCTTGATATTGTTATTATTATTTTAGTTAGTAGTTTAACCAAATGTCTTGGAAATTCTTGTACTATTTTGCAGAGATATTATAAGTTCTAGAGCTTTCTTCAATTTCAGTTTTTTAAAATTTCTTCTTTAGTTTCATTTTCTGTTATGGGTTTATTAAGAACTTTCTCTTATTGACCTGGAAGTATGATAAAAATGTATTGTTTTCATATACTTTTCAATCTTTTCCAGATCAGATATCAGTTTCCTGTATAATATTGAGTCTGCTTACTATATAATCTCCTATATAATCTTATACTTAACAATCTCCTTCATTGTGGAAGCATGTCTAGTTCTGTCCCAAGTAGAAATTACAGTTATTTTGCTTTGTTCTTTACACAGTTGGTAAGCCAACAATTTAGATGACTTATTACCTTTTTCAAAGTATTTCTGTTTAGAAAATTCAACCTCTTATAGGTTTCATTTATTTCCATGAAGTCTAGCTGATTACAAATTGTTTTAAAACTAGGTTATGCTTTTGCCATAATTCTAACTGCTTAGAAGTCACTAGTGTGTTCTTCTGATTTCTTTCTATTTGATGCTAGAGAGATAATCCTCTCATAAATGCTTTGCTAGAGTCCCATACTATAGATAAAGAAACAATAGAAGCTAAATTGATTTGGAAGAAATCAATTTAAGGAAGAAATCAATTTAATTCCTGTTGGCACTTCAATCTGATGTTTCTTTTAGTCTTAAAAGTTCTTTAAGTCTCCACCTTTTTAGTCTGGAGGTTCCTCTGTTTAATTTTACATTTATTAGATTATGATCTGCACATGGGAGAGCCACAACTTCCACATCTATTCCACATCTAATTAACAATAAGTTAGAAATCCAGCACATGTCTATTTTCAAGTAAATTTTATGAACTAACAATGGTAATATTTTTCTCTGCAGTAGTGACATATAGTCTAAGAAATGTTGATGGAGTTTACCAGGTTTCCTTTTAGATAAGATTTGTTCATGTTTAAAGAAAAAAACTCATTCATAGATCCTAGAATCAGAATATCTCCATCTGCAATGTCATGAAATAATTAAAAAAATATTAGAACTATGCTGTGTTGTCATTTGGAACATAAATAGAAGCAATTATTATTTTCCCAGATTCAGTCTGAAAATTCAATGCACAGAAATTCTAGAAGAGTTTTATGGAACCATGGAGAGGAACAAACTAATTAATGGGACTAAAGTAAAAATTAGTGTGGCTTTCCTGGCAACTATACACAAAACTTTTGAGGATAAAATGATCAATTGTAGAGATAAACCAAAAAAAAAAGGATGTAACTCACAAATGAATTTCTAGGTTATATTCCTAAATATCACTCATATTTTGAAACTATATTTAAATTAATGGGAATTATTAATTAGAACTCTAAGACTGTGGGAATCGATGAATATTTTTCTATTCTTCCCATAATACATAGAGATTTTAGTTAATTTTCCCATTTATGATTAAAGTTAACTTTCCTCTAAGCATATTACAAGAAAACAGGTTCCACTGAATCATGTATCAAATCAGAATATCCATACATAGACATACTGAAAAATCAGAAGTGATTTTTCTTATTTAGTTGATAAAATTAATTCCATTTTTTGTGCAAACTCATGAGACTCCTCTCATATTTTTCGGCTAAAGTAGATTAGAAATTGTGAGAAAAGGCAAAAAAAGAACAGTAGTTATAAGATACTAAGTACTGCATTTTGAAAATAGCAAGAATAAAAATGTATGGTTTCACTGGAAGAAAACTACATGACTAACAATAGACCATCATTTCATAAATAACTATTCTCAACATTCTAGGAATAAAAGGGCATTTCAGCTATTGGAGCAACTGTGTCAAGACTTTCTCTTCATTTATCAAAAACCTTCATTATTTAAAAAATATGGACATATAAAGCTATTATTTTTCATCATGTAGGAAACATCCAAGTGAGAATGAAATCTTATAATTAGTCTATATTATGTTTCCCTTTCAGAGGAGTCCACAAGTGAAATAACTAAGTTCATTCATTTGATCTAGATACAATTGTTTAGACACCCTAAAAGCAATAACAGAAATGTTGCCAATTTCAGGGGTTTTTTTAAACTTTCTTTTAAAACCGAAGAACATTTAATGTCAGACCTCAGACTGGTGAACCTTAATCTAATTATTTGACATTTTGATGGATTAATCCCAATGCTTTCATATGTAGACTACATAAAGGACACATAGAACTTTTGTCAATTTCTATAGCTAGATTCTGTGACCTCTGCTTCCATTACAATTGGATCAGGAAGCAGTGGATCTCAATTCAACATGCCCTGAAATGAACATGGGATGCTTAACAAAAGTTAACTTTCAAGTGTATACACAACATAGCACCAGACACAACCCATTTCAATAGCTTTGAATTTGGTGTTGCAAATGTATGTTGAATTGCAAATGGCAGTAATTCAAAGTGCCCTTTCCTGCAGTTCTTAAAACTCATGTAGTGGAACAAATGACCTCCTAGATAGGCCTTGTGGGTACACTGGATCCTGCAAATAATCCTTAAAAAGGGATGTACATCTTATGTTGATGATATTTAAAAAAAAAATGAAGTTTCTTCAACCTCAATGATCTGGACTTTTTCTGTTACAGCTTTATTTTGGTTTCAGGTGAATATTAACATAATTTTGTGAAGAAATATTACATTTAAGGATCTGAATACGATGCTGAATTATATTCCTAAAACATGGAATTTATCATCTTATGAGAATATTTGGCTCTATCAGGCCTGGGGTACCATGGAGAGGATAATTCTACATAACTGAAAAGAAAGCCAATTTCCTTATTTTTAAGGAATGGATTGAAGACATGAGTTTATAATCTATTTTTGTATTGCAAAAACGAGATGATACAGTATGTTGCTATATAATCTGTATTTAATGATAAGCCTAACAACTGAATGCTTGAAAAGTACAGAATTATATGGGTCCTTCTTTCCTGGTCATTAGGATTGTTTAACATTTAGATCATTCAAACACTTTCACATATTTAGGATCTCTCTCTCTCTCATTTCACTGAATAATTGCTATTCAATGTATACTTTTTATTTGTATTCCCCTATTTTATCAAATAAAATATTTAAAAGACGGGTATTTAAGGCTTTAACAACAATACCAACCCCATAACGTGTGTCAGGTAAGCAACTGGCAACTAGATCTCTGCATTTTGCACCAATTGCAATTTCTAGACACTTTTCAAGGATGGTGCCATGTCCAGCATGTTATAATAATCAAGATGGGATGTAACCAAAGTGTGGATAACCACTGCCAACTCCAATCTGAGAAAAAGAGACAGCTGTATATAAGCCCTGGGATAGGGTGAGGTTGGAGCTTGGAGATGGTGGGGTTGGTAGCATTGGAGAAGAATGGCTGAGGTGCCAGGTTTTTGCTTTTATTATTTTTATTGTCGCTGTGGTTTTTATTGCTGTTGTGAGCTGCCCAAAGTTGTGTTTCTTAAGATGGGCAGCATATACATCAAATAAATAAGCAAGCAAGCAAGCAAGAGTGCTCCTTGCCACAACCAATATCTGCAAATTTAGTGGTTTATGTAAATGTTGAACAGTATAGGAGACAAGATGGACCTCAATAGGACACCATCGGTCAAATAACCTTGATGATGAACAGCAGTCATCCAGCACCACCTTCTGGACATGAAAAGGATGGACCAGATCCATTGTAAAACAATGTCCCCAAGTTCCAATCTGACCAAGTGAGATCAAGAAAGATACTATGGTTGATGATACTGAAAACCACAAAAACATCTAGGAGGACTAGGAAAGCTGCACTTCATCCAGTTTTTGACTTAGATAACCCAACGAAACACTTTCAGTGCCATATCCTAGCTGAAAGCCCAATAAATGGATCCAGAAAATCATTATATTCAGTTATTCACAGGCACTTTGTCATAACCTTTGATCTCAGAAACGTACAATACCCTAAGGAAATCAGAGAATGAAATGCAGGTTGTTTGTCATCTTCTCCATTATTTGTCTGGAGTTAAGTTGCATGGTCATCATTTCTTTGATTCATTTACCCAGAAATGGTATACTTGGAACACTTCTATATTTGTATAAACCTCTCAGGTCAGGGAGGGTTGCTTCAGTAAAGATCTTACTTTTGCCTTCTATAATCATGAGCCCAGTCAAATTAGCCCAATTCACTTGAGGAAATGAGATTGCGATCTGGAAAGCAACATAATTCTGAGCAGAAGCCTGAATGAATACCAATTCCATTTCTTTGATAACAAGTAGAAAAAGCAAGCAATGCACAAAAAAAATCTCATGGTGATTTAATTATCTATTTTATGCCTTTAAAAACAGATTGATAGAGAATGTCACTTTTGATTGACCACATACAAAGGTTATGCTACTAGATGGTTTTATGGTTTTTTGGGGAAGTAACATATAAGGACGTAATTGTGCTAAATTGCCAAGTTTTTACAAAGTTTTAAATCCATTTTGTTTTGTAGAGGTATTTTTGCAGTAAATCAAATAAAATATATGATTCCTTTATGCTACCACTTAAAGTCCAATTTATCTAGACTTCTCCTGTCTTGCTATTTTAACATACTGGAGGAGTTCTATCCTAGGACAATGTAACACACTTCCTAACTCACAAAGCATACATGTATAACAATATTACAGATATTTATAATTTTCTCTCATATGTACATAATCTTTTCTAATTCTTGTACTAAGCCTACCTTCCATTCACTAAGAATGTAACACATTTTTATTTATGTATGTTTCTAATAATGAATAAAAATTATATTTACCAGAGAGTAATTTACCTTGGTTGGGCAACATAGCCATTTGAAATCAGGCTTTGTAGAGTATGTACCAACTGAGATTAATTGGGGGATAAATAACAATGTATTTTATTCAATGAATGTGGCCTTTAAATGTTAAAAAATTGAACAGCCTACTTAAAAAAGGAGAAAGAAATAAGAATCAGCATTTGAATCACTGGTCAGCACATTTTTTAGATACACTGGAAATATGTGGGAAGCCAATTTTAAACTCAAAGTCTTCATTTGCATATAAGATTGTATGCACCCACAGACAAAATTATTTTTATACAGAACATATTCAAACACACCACAAGAGATGTAAGAATATGCTGTTTGTGGAGTATAGAAACAACAACGACTAATATAATGAATAGCATTATATTCAGTTATTCACAGGCACTTTGTCATAACCCTTGATCTCAGAAACGTACAATACCCTAAGGAAATCAGAGAATGAAATGCAGGTTGTTTGTCATCTTCTCCATGAAGGGAAAGTCAACCACACAATAAGCTTTGTCAATCTGCAGAGATTCAGAAGAGTGTAGCTCTCTGCTGTAACAATAGTCCTCTATACAGTAACTCTAATAATGAGAGCGCTCCAGCAAGGAATGCTCACTGGGAGCTGTCCACAGTACTGATTTCAAGGAAATTTAGAGAGACTTAATCAGATTGTGTCTTGACTTGGTTAGTCATGGCTCATTTGACTAGACAGGATCTGCTTATAGGAAACAGCCTGACTACTTTTGCTTTCTTGTAAGCCTAAAAACAGAACAATTTATCTCCCTAGTTAATTGTTCTTGTCATTCTAAATTTTTCTTCCTTTTTGTTTTTAGAAGTTGTATTTTTTTTAATTGCAAAATGTTGACAGATTATTTAAACAGAAATCACACCAGAATAAACATAGAAAAAATGAAGATAAACAACAATAAAACAGAAGCAAAAGTTATGAAAAAAAACCTTGTTTTTTTAAATTCTTTCCTTCCCTTCCATTTATTTCCCCAGACGTTAACCACTACCTTAATACTGTACTGTACTTTGAATAAACAGTTGAGGTTATTAGTAGTATATGTTTAAGAAATTTCCTCTATTGTTTTGACTGGTCTCTTAATGCTTTTCCTAAAAACATTATTCAAAATGTCTGAATTTGTCTTGCCGTGTAATATGTCATATATAAGGGAACCATTTCTGCTTCTATTATGAATGTATACTGGCAGTTTTGCAATTGCTGCATATTCTTCAATTTAGGTCTCCCAGTCTTGTATCATTGGCAAAGTTTCCCTTTTCCAATATTGCGCCAAATTTGTTATTACAGCTGTCAACATGTATCTTAGTGTGATATTTTTCAGTTATGTTTTCTGGAATTATATGTAATAAAGATATTGTGTGGTTTCAGTTCAGATTTTATTTTTAGAATTTTCCCAGTGTTTTGATGTATTTCCTTCCAATACTTTTGAGGGTATTTGCATGACCACCACATGTGGTAAAACGTTCCTCTTTTCGTGTTTGTAATATTTCTAACATTTGTTGTTACATGATATTTCTATCTTGGTAATCACTCAAGATGAGTTACATAACATTTGTAAAACTTTTCATACCATTTTCCCCTCAAACAATAGTTTGCCATAAATGTTGATTTTTTCCCCACAGCTTTTCCCATTGTTTTACTATGATTATTTCTTTGAAGTTTTGCATCCACTTTATCATGCAATTTTCATTTTGTTCTGTCCATGTCATATTTCAATAACAGCTTAAATGTACATCCTAATAGATGATCTTGGCTTTGTATAAATGCTTCAAATTCAGTCATCTTTCTCAAGGTTCTTCTTTCTTGAGTTTTTTTTATTCTAGCTATTTGTAAATACATCAACCATGGTAAATTCCTACCTTCTCTGAGCAGTTTGTGATGTGTCTTTCATCTGTTTTCTGAGTCTGGATGTACCATATTGGCATGCACAATTAAATCTTTCTATAATTGTCCTTAAAGTAAAAGGCATTTGACAGTGTACTAACACTGAGATTGTTGGAATATCCTTGTTTTTAGAAGATTCCATATTTGTAATAAACTTTGTTTTATAATATATCCATCCATCCATCCATCCATCCATCCATCCATCCATCCATCCATCCTTCTCTCTCTCTCTCTCTCTCTCTCTTATCCTACCATAAATACCTATCCATTGGCTAAGCCATCTCCTTCTATAATTGATATTCTACTGTTTGGGGATTTTATCCATTCTGTTACCTATGATAGACAGCTTGCTCAATAATATAATTTAAGGTTAGGAATTGGAAATCCACCTTTTTCTTTTGAGAGTTACAAAACCCTATAAATCTACAGATTGATCTTTGCCAGTTCCAGAATCTTTTGTCTGAGACTAGAATTGGTGTCATTTGGAATAGGAAGCTCATCATGGGTAATATATTCATTTTTATTTCATAATAAGTCCTAGCCAAGAAAGTTTTAGGTTTTTCCACTTATGAAGATCTTGTTTTATTTCTTTCCATAGTTTATTATAATTCTTTTAAATATGTCTTTGTTGTATCCTGTCAGATAGGGTCCCAAATATTTCAATGAGTTTTTTGTTAACTCACCACCAGCCTTTTTTTCTCACAAAGTCTTCTTTTTTCAGAGGTTAAGTATCTTATTCTTATTTTTATTTTATTTTCATTAATTCTGTATTTGGAGAATTGGTCAAGGTCTTTGATTGTTTTCATCAACTGCCTTATGGAGATCTGCAGTTGCATAATTGTTAATACTGTATAATCTGCAGAGCATTTTATTTTGTAGTGTTCTCCCTGAATTTTGATTCCAGTTATTTGTTTGCTTTTTGGATCTTGTCCACCAAAACATCTACACCAATTATAAATAGTAAAGGAAAGTGAGCATCCTTGCCTTGTACCTTTATTCAGTGAAAGCCTGTGGAGAGTATTGCATTTGCTGTAATCTTTGCTGTTTGCTGTTTACATTCTCCACCCAAATTTTAAATTTGGCCACTTCAAATTATTAAAACCTTTTTTTGCATCTTGGACTACTACTGCCATCTTCTTATTGTTGATGTATTCTTATACATTTATTAGAAATCTGCTGTTAAACTTCATCTTCCTCTTGGGAATGTACGTTGTTTGATCTGTATGTATTATAATATTTTATAATCAACATTCAGTAAGGAAATTGGTCTATATGACTGAGGTTTCTTTGGATCGTTCCTTACAACTGATTCTAAGTTCTTTTTTCCGGCTGCTGAATCTCTCAGTGTCTTGCAAAACTATTTTTTTGTTGCTATTTAATTCAGTAGTTTATCCTGAAACAGTTCCAAAGAGAAGAAATCAGAAATCCACTGATTCCCCCTAGACTCTTACTATATTTTCTTTTTCTTCAATCTGAGACTGCACTTACATGTACTGTATATAAATATACATTGTCCATGTACCTTTTGTATATTCTTGAACTCTCCTAAACTTGATTTTAAAGCTTTTCTGCTCTAGTTAATTGTTCCCAAGAGGCTAACAAATGCTGCCATCCTGTCATTGTCTGCCTACTCTGATCCTAAGTCAGTGACGGGGAACCTATGACATATGTGTCAAAGGTGACATGACATGACATTTTGGGTGACATGCCAGCATTCACCAACACTCAACAACAACTACTCTCCGTTTGAGTTACCAAAAAAACCTGAGTTTGTTTTCCTCATATTTCATTTTTGTAATTCTTTGATGTTTCTTTGTATAATACATAGCACCACATATGATTGGACTGTATTTTTTAAAAAATAAATGAATATGTAAAGAACTGTTTCTCTTTTGTTTGGGTGTGTGTGTGTGATACGCCAGCAGAGTCAAGTTAGGCATTTTCCGAATTTTTGACATGCCGAGCCCAAAAGGTTTGTCATCACCGTCCTAAGTAGTTCTTTCTTTTATTCAAGTATACAATCTGAAGAATTTTTTGGCATGATTTTTTTGATGCAAAATATCTACAAACTATTAATTTACCTTGTTAAAATCATAACATTTCTGGGGAAAGATGTAGTGCATTATTATAAATTTTAGTAATATGGTCCTAACAAAGCAAAGATCCTAGGAAGAGTTATTCAAGATTCTGATATCCTATTTGGACTAATCTTCTGCACAGCTGTCTGTGGTGGAAAGAATTATCCAAATTACATGTAAGTATGTAAGCAATGAAAAATAATCTTATGGAGAAAATATGTATGGATCTGAAGAATATTAAACGAAAGCACTTTTAATTAATTTTCAGTGCTTACTGAGTCTATAATTAACTTGCTAGTAATAATATTAAAGTTAACTATATGTTATAATTACTACAGTCTACGGAGGCTGTGCCCACTTATCAAATTATGGTAGAAGAAAATGCATTATGGTAAGTGAATGGGAAACTGAGTCAGATGAACAAATGGGTGACTCATATGGTAAAAGTCTACATCATGGTGACGCCTCTGGTTGCCAGGAGGCACTCTAGGTTTGGTGGTACATTAGCTAAATAAATAAAGACTTGAATTAAGCACTGCAAATTTTCTTTTTTTCTTTCCTAGTGTTTTTTCCAGTTCATGTTGGAATCCAGATCTTTCCAAGCCTTAGAGGCTTCAGTTAAATAAATGTTGGCTTTGATGTGTTTATTAACTAGATCATTCCATGCATCTACAGTATATCTACATCTATATCTATTCCTTTTGTTCTTATTTTAGATTGAAGCAGTAACATTTCTGCACGCTGTATATTATATGTTGGCATACACCCCATACTTTCTCAATATCTTCCTTTATTGACACTGAGCAGACTTTAGACCAAGTTTTTTAAAAATGATCTTCTCTTTTATCCTTGTCCATCTGATCCAAATATTTTGTATAATAGTCTCACTGAATAGGTAATTTAGTAGGTTACTAGTTATGGTGAGATCTATTGTCAGAAGAAAACTACTGCTTCAGGAGAAGTATCTGTATTAAGGCTCTGGTCCCATATATCAGATGTCATGAAATTACAATATCATACAATAGTACTACTTCATTTCCCTTCCAATAGGTGTACTTCCTGATTACGATTCTTCATCAACTGATCCATTCAGAATAAATTCAGTCTACTAAATATTTGGACTGGTTGCCTTCCACTAAGTTTGTTAACCCCCATATTTGGATTGGCAGACAGTTAAATGTACATAACTGTTAATGCAGGCATACAGAACTACATTGTTGGAATGTACTCTGGGGTTGGAATTTCCTGCAGTGGATTCTCTGAAAAGAAGCCATGTACAATTTAATTGTATCCCATATATCATTTACCTAACATATTTAATACCTGGGAGTGGGTAGATATGATGACTAGATAAAAAAAAAAAAAAAAATTTGAAATGTTGCTTTGGACTTTGTATATGCACGAGCCCAACACCTATATGCTATTTGTTAAAGAAGTCCATTTTTTTTCCAGGCCTCTAAGCAAAACAAAAAAGTTTTAAGAATTGTTTAAAAATTAGGGGGAATGATATTTATTTTAGGACTAGAAGTTTTGACATCTTTATTACAATCTAATATTAGTACAACAATTTTTTTTTGTAATTTTACATTGGACTATACCAAATTAAATGTTGGTATTGGAATAAACATTAAAATAACATTTTGGCAACTATATGTCACATTTCTATAGATTCAAAAGTATGAGAAATTTATCAATCATTGTTTTGTGTATATTTAAATACATCTTTTTAGGAAGAAATTGGAGGGTTCGGTTAACTGTTGGACATGTTTTACTCAAACGTTAGTTTATATGATGTAGTCACATGCTATAGTGGCTTCCTTTTAGGGATGGAAGTTCTTTCACGTGTTCATTTTGTTTGGAAGACTCACTGTTTTTTAGACATCTATATGTGTAAATTGCATATCAGTGGTTTGAAAATACAGAGGAAGACCATGGAAAAATTTCATTCTGTTCTTTTATGGTCACAAAAAGACTAAAACCACAAGATTGGGAAAATACTTATTCTCCAATACAACAATGTAAAGACCTCACATTGTTCTTTATATTTTAACAAGCATTTTACTGCTTTGAGTCCCATTTGGAGAACTTTTTAGAATTTGTATTATGTATGCTAATTTGCATATTAAAATTTCCTTTTTCTTCTCATTGTTAAGTTCAATTACTTAAATGTTAATACTTTAATTGCATGATATGAATACATATGCAAATTAGTTTTTTCCCCATTTAGATACCAAAGAGAATTAAAAGGCTCAAATTATATTTTGGACACATTTTGCCAAGACCCAGCTCTCTTGAGAAGTCCATAATGCGGGAAAGGTGGAAGGAAACAGAAGAAGAGGACAATCAGCAGCAAAATGATGGACTTGATTATACTGTAGGGGTGATGGTACACCATTAGGATAGCTGGAGTGCATGGTTGGGGACAGATCATCATGGAGAAAATCTACCTACATGGTCACTAAGAGTCAACACCAACTTGATGACATATAATCAGTCAATCAATCAATCAATCAATCAATCAATCAATCAATCAACTAAAGTGCTGGAATGAGAACTGTGCAGTCACTATATATAGTAATTTACTTTTTGGGGATCTGATATTGATTAATGTAAGATGTTGGGTTCTGTAATGTGTATAGAATATATCGAATACTTAGAATTATATATACAAAAAAATTCCCAAAATATGTGGGACTTAATATGTTAAATATTATAGTAAGGTTGTAATGAACATTAACACATGGATTAACATTCCACTAAGTTGGTGGGGTAAGATTATTAAAATTAAAATTAATTTCAAATACACAGTATATTTTATTCAGATTGATAGAGTACTGAGAAAATGTATATTGGAAGATAGGCTACTGAGAATTCCATTGGCTAAGTTAAGATGATGTTTTGTAGAAGTAGTTTTAATTTACCAGACTTCAAAAATATCACTGGGGATTTATTTTATCATCTATATTTATGGGGAATGAGAATTTAGATGAATATCAACCTTTACGATTGGTAAAGTTATTATTTCCATTGAAGTCTTGGCAATTACCATATATCAAAAAGATACATCTTTTTTGCTGGTTTGCAAGCAACTAGATATATTTGGGCTCTACTGAAATATACTTTGGATTCTGATGTTGAATTTCATGAATACTTAACTTTATGGAAGAATTCTGCTTTAAAAACAGGTGGTAAGACTTTTTTTCTTCTTTTTTCTTTTTGCACGTACTTTTTAAAAAATCTGTGTGAAGAAGCTGATGGCATGAAAATGAGTTTCCTAAAGAAAAGAGTAGCTTCCATTGAGGGATAGCTCATCAGCATTTGGGCTACATTACAATAATATATTTATACAGTATGGATGAGAAGCTGAAAAAGCAAACATAGATATTTGTAGGAGTAGGGAAATGTATTTGTCTTGAATCTAAAGTTATTCAGCTTTAGTACACTGAGCTGTTTGATTTTGTTTGCTTGCTTGCTTGGCAGAAGTTGGAGGAACATTAAATTACGGGTATGCTATAGAAATGGAGAGGCTTTTAGGGAGGACATGGCACCCAAATAATCACACTTAGGATGCCAGTATAAACAGTGAAGCAGCAGCAGCAACAAAAGGAGCAGAGAAGAAACAGCAATAACTAAAATAGGATCTGTTTAGGTGGAAAATCAAGTCTCCTTTGAGTTGATCTTGACTCCTGGTGACTTCATGGACCAGTCCTGGGAAGAGTATGGTTTGGCACTGCCTTTTGGGGGGATTTTTTTTTTCAACTTCCCAATCTAGCCCAATGTTTCGTGGTAATATCCCCTCCAAGTACAGTTTGTTTTTTTTTTTTTGCTTTGAATGATCCCTGAAATACTACCGGAAGACAGGAAGCATAACATGTTAGCTTAATCAGCATTACTTACTCATAGAACTGTATGTTGGTAATATTCTCAGATAATTCAAAGGAACGTTCCATTAAAGACAATGCTAATCAAATTGCACAACTGTGACGCATTAAACTGAGCACAGCCATATATTATAGTGTTTCATACGCTTGACAATTTCTTCTCATTTTGCATTCCAAGTATGTAGGAAAAAGTGATTTATTGAGCCACTGGTGGACTAGCATATCCAGCTGGTAGGCTGTTTGAAGGATTAAAATTTATATAGCCCTGTGATTGTGTAACTGCTGATTATACAATCCATAGAGACAGCCATTGTCTCTACTGTATTCAGAAATGTTTCAACTCATGTCTGTCTTTCCATATCTCCAGCTGTGTCCTCTCTTCCTTTGCTTCTAAGCTTCAAGTAGCAATAAAGAATATCTATTAATTTTACTTCACATTGTGTTGAAGCGGAGGAAGGAAAGGGGGGGAAAGTATTTTTCATCTCCTTTTCTGACTTTCTTTAGCCCCATTACTGCTTTAAAAATATATTTGCTGCCAAGATGATTGTTCTTACTGTGGAACAAAACTCTTTGAATGATCTAAAATAAATTAGTTAATACAGATAGGTCAGAAGCCTGCAGAAAGCTGCTAACATGTTTCATGATTTATCCTTCCTATTGGCTCATTTTTGTCCTAGTCCTCTTTCAAGGTTTTTGCTACTTGCCTCAGAAAAAATGTTGACAAGCTTTAGAGCTCTCAGCAGGAGCATCAGGAGCCCTCGGCCCAAGACCAGCAGAGCTGACAGTTGTGCTTTTTAGCAGTGAGCAGGACTCTGCCTAAATCAATAGCTTGGCAGCCCTGTTGCCATTGGTGGAGTTTCTGGAGCAGACAAGTTATTTATAGAAACTTGTTTGCGCAAAGCCAATATTTACCTGTCAGCCCTGTCAAATTTTGTCATCCATCTTTGTCATCAACCCTGGCTGCTTTTCATACTGAATGGTGGAATTTTCTTAGAGAAAATACCTTAAACATACTTTTGAAATTTGCTTCTCCCCACTTCCCCTTCAAATACTAGCAATGTTGCCATGCCATGAAATGCCATCCAAGCTCAAGAGCCTTGTTGTTCTTCATAAAATAGGTTAAAATATTGTGAGAATGTCTGGAAATCCCAAATCAAATGTTAGAATGATCACATAAATGCTACAAAGCTGATATTAACACATTCACAAGAAGAATCATCATAGAATATTTCTAAAATGAAAACTAATTTCAAATGCTGATATGATAAATTGTTTGCCTAAGAACCAGAGTGTTATTTAAGATAGCCAGGAAAAAGGGATTAGAAAACCTTTATGTTTATGAAAACAAGTTTTTATTATCTTCAATGAGTTTTGAATTAAATTCTTTTTCAGGCATATTCTTAAATGACAACTATTAACTTGAGAACAAACATTGTTACAGCTGCTAGGAAAATAATAAGGCTTTCCACAAAAGCACCATTCTGTCTTAATGATATGGGAGAATCCAGATGCAAAGCCACAAACATTCATTTTTTCCCCTGTATCAGAGATAAAGTTTTCTTTGAATCAAACTTGATTCTTGGTGACTTTGTTGCCAATATCCATGTAGTTTTCCGGGTAACTATACAGAAATGGTTTGCCACTGCCCTTTTCTAAGATGTTTTTTCCAGTTTCCAATCTAGTTTACAGCACAGAGAATTCCTGGTAGTTCCCATCCAAGTACTAACCAGGTCCAACTGTACTTGTTAGATTAACCAAGGTCACTAGCTAGATCATGTACAGAACAATAATTATGCCAAGGGCCACAGCTCAGTGGTCATATATATGCATTACAGGTCATATACATGCATATAGAAAACTGCAGGTTCAATCTCTGGCATCTCATGTAAGACTGGGGGAAAACTCAGAGGAAAATGTTCAAAAGAAATTTGAAACAACGTTGGTGCCAGACAATATTGAACCAGGTTTACCAGTGGCCAGATTCAGCATAAGGGAGTTTTCTCTGTCTCCAAAATGCATGCATCAGGAAGGGTCAAAATTATTGGTAGAACGCATAATTTGCAGTCCAAAAGATCCCCAACTGATGCAATTAACATAGTGTGCCACTGACTTTAGACGTTTTTTTCACAATAGAGTTGTCATGCAGTTTGCAGTTCATTCTCCCTTTCTCTTTTTTCAGTATTGGATATGCAATATTAACAATTTTTCCAGCTTGAAACTAAACCCACCCTTCCTTCCTTCCTTCCTTCCTTCCTTCCTTCCTTCCTTCCTTCCTTCCTTCCTTCCTTCCTTCCTTCCTTCCTTCCTTCCTTCCTTCCTTCCTCACAAGACCATAATATAATGCATATTTTGTTGGAAACAAGCTCCATAAAATGAAGTCGGTCTTAGTTGTAAATAAACATGCACAGAATTTCTATGTAAATGTATATACATATGCTAAATAGAACAATTCTATACACGATTTGAATTATAAATAGTTCAGGTATATTACTGAAACAATAAAATACGTTTTTATTTGATAAGGAAATATATACTGCATGTAAAACATTTCCCCAAACTTTCCAAAGAAAACCAGATTAAAATGCTTTCCACACTTCTCCCTATAAGCATTATTTTTAAAATGTTACATCTCTGTTTTTTGAGAGATGGTGGACGAGAATCTGTTCTTTCTATTCTGTATAATCAACCCTCCTGTCTCCAAATATTTTTATATAGTGCAAGATTCCAACTTTGGAATATAACGTTTGGGGGATAAATTGCAACATGATTGGTATAGGCTATATTGACAGGCAATGCAATACAGCCTATGCTAATGGAAGAGTATCCCCCACAAAACCTGTGCAGGTTCTAAATCATTAAACTGAAAGTAGATGAAGGAAAAGGATACATTGTAATAAGATAAGATAGCTGTAAATAATAAAGAAGCCAACTGACATGTCCAATTTATTTTCAGCATCTAGTAATTCAATGAGTTCTTGCTTTCCAATTCAAAAAAGCTAGAACAGACAGAGTAGCTGAATGTAATATCCTAAAATTTGGGAGGGCAGGGGATGGTAGAACAACAGAAGAGTGTAGATGTGCATCTCTGATAAGACTTTCAATGATCAAAGTCTCTACCAGATATTGGCCAAGTAGCCCAAGACTTGCCCTTCCTGATATTTACATGTTTTATCTCTATGCTCACCTGTTTGACTGTTCACTTGTTACCCCTCTCAACTGACCACCCATCTGTCATCCACATTTACTAGTAATTGAATCTCTTTTTTGTTGGCTTTTAAAATCCACCTTTGCTTTCCAGAAATGGAAGTGTAAACTCCAAAGTTCATTTCAGAGTGAACGATTCAAATTTAGTATGGGTTTTAAAACTAAGTTTTTCTGCTACATCATCAGGATAATAGCAGATGCGATGGAAGTACATGCTCCAAAATGTTAAAAGAAACAGAAATTACCTACAACTCGACTTCATATATATATATACCCCTGGTTGAGATGAGGAGGAGGAGATGATAATAATAGGCCATTGCACATATGCATAGTGTTGGTGTAAACTAGGTTTAGACCAAGTTCCTTTTCTTTCTCTTACATCCTGCCTTTGTTTTGCTATCACCTTCTTACTGTTATTTGTGCTTTGTATGGTATTATTTAATCCTGAAAGAAACCGTGTGATGGGCATGTATGGTCAATTGAAAGGATAGTGCTGTCTGTCTCATTTTGCTCAGCCAGGTCTCAGTGTTCCAAGGCCAGCAGGAATGAAGATAATCAGAAGCTCCAGTTCAAACTGCTCTAGAGGGACTGGGGAATAGGTAACGGGCAAATCGAAGTGCTCTAAGATAATGAGCCACACTAGGAGCAACACTACATTTTTCTGCTAAACTTTTCCTTTGCTTCCATCGTGAACTATTTTTTATAAATTAACATCAAATGGGCAATGGAAATCTGTTTTGTCATCAATACATTTGTTCCCTCTGACAAGGCACATTAGAAAAATCCACTTATGCAATAATTATAGTTTTTGAATTTAAGTACATCAAAATTCTAACAAAAAGATCCCACAGCTCAGATGAGGTATATAACTAACTCCAAAGCAGATGTTATATCCCTTCCTCCCTGAGAAAAACTGATTATTACAAAATAATTATAAAAACTGAACAGAATGCACTGAATGTGTGTTTGTGGGGCAATAGAAGAATGACAATTGTATAAAGGAAGCCTAATAAAACAAACAGCACTGAACCAATCAGAAGTAATAGTAAAAAAAAGGCCTAATATGGAAGAAAAGAATGAGCTACTAGAATTTAAGCTCTATTTCAGATATATTATCTTCATAATATTGTCTAGCACATACAAGTCAAAGGATTTATTCACACAAGATGACAGAGGTGATCTTCCTTTCAGCATTTGGGCTGCTCTCAACTTGGTAACCTCCTGACATGTTGGACTGCAATCCTATCTGGGTGGAAAAGGGAAAGGAAGGTTTACATGGTCAGGAAAAAACAATCTGCACTGCTGAAAGAAAGTGTGATGAAGGTGACTAACTTGGGAAGAACAAGAGCAGTGTTTCCCAAATTTAGATACTTCCAAATGTGTGGCCTTCAATTCTCCAGCCAGCAGGGACATTGCTGAGAACTGTTGGTTTGAAGGGAAAACTCCTTGGCTATCAAGATATTGTACCAATATAATAATGTCCACTAAAATTTATAATGATGCCATGACATAGTTTTACAGTCAGTGCTTTCCAAAATAGCTCTGAAACCCTAGTGTGTATGGATGGATGGATCAAGCTGGTTGGATTTTTAAAAAAAAGATTATAAAATTAACTTGAGTGCCAAAGAAAAATGCTATTGTAGGAACTGAATAACCCAAGCTTAGTGTTTCCATATGGGAATTCCTTACTGGCATTTCTTGGGAAATGTATATGTTTTTCCAAATCCTGAAATAAAATCAATCAAGAAATCGGGAAAATGGCCTTGTCCAAATCACACAAGGCTTTGAAGCTTTGCAAATCCTTGTGAGAAGGCCAGGTGTGATTTGGACAAGGGTGCATACAGCCTCAGGAAGAAGGCCTGGTGTGGCCAGCAGCTACCTTGTGAAGGGCCAGGCTGGGGGTATCTTGTCAGCAGTGGGAGGAAGACGACAGAGAAGGTCAGCTGCGGTGACAGGACTGGCAGGACATGTGGAGTGCAGAGCGGCCAAAAGGGCATAGGTAGGAGGGGATAGGTGGATAGGGGAAGTTGAAGAAGAGGCAAAGGAGGCAGTCCTTTACCTTACTGAGGCTCAGGGCTGGGAGGGACCAAGTCAGGAATGTCTTGGATCAGGGTGGGTCCTCGCCTAACAACCGGGTGGGATTCTGTTAACAATAGCAACTGTGGCTTCTGGGATTGCTGTCGCTAAGCAATGTGGTTATGTGACATCACGCTTTACGACTGCATTGCTTAGTGATAGAAATTCTGGTCCCAATTACTGTTGCTAATAGAGGACTACCTGTCATTCTCCTGCAAGAATTAAAACTTAGCAATCAACATAAGGAAGGAACCCACTGACATCAAGTCGAAGGCTAAAAGCAGGAAATGTTGATGTGGAGACAAAGGTTAAGGTTGTGTATTCGTGGCCATGAGGAGGTGCAACTTGAATTTTGCCTTTTCCTTCTGCGTAAACAAAGCAGACTTGGCAGAGCAGCACCCTGATGGACTCTCTGGTCCTCAGCAGAGAGCTTTTGGGAAAGGCGACCAGAAGTGCACCTGGAGGGAGTTGGGGCAGTGGAAGTGAGGTTGGGTTGAGGGACTGGTTATTACTGATCTGAGCCCCATGGCTACTTTGGCTTTTTGCCCTCTGTGTCTGAGACAAGTTGTTGGTGCTGCATCTGTCCCACTGAACTTCTTCCAACATTTTATCCCTCCTCTGTCTCCTGCCATCTACACACTGGGATATCTGGGGTGGACTGATTTCAATGTGACCTATGTTCTACTCCAGACACTGCTGATGTGGGGGGCAGGAATTGAAGGAAGAGAGGATGATGAATAGAAGTGGATGATGAGTGGGGTGGATGGGTGTGGATGGTTGGTGACCTATAGCAATGGTTGGTGACCCATGGTATCATTGTCCTTGTCCTGGGTGAGGGTTCTTGTATGTGCTCATGGCCTGGAAGAGGGTGGAGAGGTTGGAGGGGAGGAGTAGGCAAGCAGTTTCACCAAGATCAGAGGGAGGTACAATGGGAAGTGAGAGCGGCCCACTTGTGGGGTTAGTAGGGATGTGGCTAAGACCTGTTTTGTCCTCCAGCCATCAGTGTTCACCCCAGGGCCAGGTTATCAGATCCTTGCAATTACTTGGACTAAGTCTATTCATCAATTAAATTTATATTACAGTTTCTAGAAGCAATGTGGGTAGCTGCAGGAGCATGGGCTGTATCTACTTGTGCAAGTCTTTATACATATGCGGGGCAATTCAATATTAGAACATTAAGAATAAGATTCATACAAGATTCATACATACACTCATTCCTACATCCCAGCACTTTCTTATATGCTAATTCATGAGCTGCTATGGGACTGAGGTTTGTATATTTCTATGTCGTTACATCTGTACTTCTGAGGCAGGCAAGCCAACTTTCTCCAAGCACTTTGTATTTTCTCCTGACTTCCAGTGTAAGGGAAAAGACATATTTTCCAGCATGATTTACTTGTACAATCCTATAAATCACTTTCAGTAACCATAAAGTTATTATGAAAGCTGCTGCCATGAGAAGTTTAGTACAAGAAGAAAAATGTAGCAAATTTGGGAAAGCTTGATTTCATCAATAATCATGTTTATAGGGAATTTGGCATAATGGTCTTCTGGCAGAAAAGGCTCTATGATCAGATTCACTGTGATCAAACGAAACGATCAGAAGTGAGTTGAATCCTGATAATGTCTTGACTATATAAAAAAGCAGCGATTCCCATGACATTCAGCTTATAGTATTTTAGTCAACAGTCTAAGGATATTATACAGCTTAATATTTTTGGTTTGCTTTGAACTTTTTGTTTTAATGACTTTAAGATATTTCTGATACTGCTATTTGTGAAGGTTAAAGAATAGAATAAATTGAGAGTTGTATTCCTGTAGTTCTATGATCAAAGGCATTCTACTTGTAACAATTTAGCAGAAAAATCATGTGACTCTTTGTGAATAGACTACTCTTAAGTAACTGCCAAAAAACATTCTCCTTCACATGCTGCATAGAAGAATGTCAAGAAAATGCAAGAACAATTGTGGGATTGTAAAAACTGTCAGAACTGACAGTTCTTATTGTTCAGGAATATTCAGAAGAGTGCTGAAGTTTTCCAATAATCACCCTGAAAAAAATCAGAATAAAAATAAATGTCAAGCTAATTGGAAGTTTATGACTCTTCTTTGCTTTTTATATATTTCACTTTCTTTTAGTGATATCAATTTTTGCTTGTGTGAATTATGGGAGAAATCAAATGAGTGGATTGAGGGATAGAGATTTATGTCTAGCAATTAGTTAATGTTTTAAAAAATCATGTAGGAAAACTTTCCAAGTAATGTCTTTATGTTAACAAGAAATTATAGTAATTTCTATTTTACTCAGTGTATGTGAAGTTGGCCATTTTTCAGCCAATGTCATCTTCCTGTTTTAAACTAGTAAACATTCTGAAGAACATTCATCAACCCCGTAAAAACATATGAGCAATATTATCAGCAAATACTTGTCTATTGATATACACAGTATCTTTATGAAGATTTTTTTCTACATTCCTTAAACAATCAAGGAGAGACTATTATACTATCTTGTTGAATGTTTCTGAGGACTACCACATAAGGCAGGGATTAGCACTATGACAAATCTGGTCCTTGTTCAGATGGAATCTTCAGGATTCCAATATAAATATTATTTTTAATGCCTGAAGTCTTGTGAGATTTTAGTCAAGAACACAAACATCTTACAAGAAAGACAATGAATGAGAATGCTTCAATCACATGACATTTTGACCATTTTAAACATTTACATGTTTACTTAGACACCTGAATCAGGTCCCATCTACAGTATCTACTGTATCTTCATGGAGCACCAATGTTCCCTGCACCACAAGTTGGAAATTTTATAGTACTCACTTGTCTCATTCAACTAATTCTGTGTTGCAATGCATTCCACTTGTGTCCTATGCTTGCAGGAATCTATAAATGGGGTGCAGTGTAAAAATGTTTTAATGCAATTCTTGCATCCTCAGGTAAAGGAACATTGAAACATGCAGAGAATAGGTGATTATGAAAAAAACAATGGAATAGAATAGGATATAATTATTCCTGATTAAAAATCACGGAAGGCCATCAGAAACAATCTAAACAAAATCCATGGAAATGGAAGTGATATATTTGGCATTTTAGAATTCTTTTCTATTACTATTACCAATCACAAATTATCATTTGTATCCTGGGTTCATACTGTTCTTCAACTGGGCAACTGAGTACATTATCCAGCTTTTTATAGTAAATGTCTATAGTAAAACTGATTAAGGTTGGTAAGATTTCCTGAGTTTATTAGCTCTTCAGTTTGTAGCATAATACCAACATGCTTTTGATATAAAAGAGTGCCATGTTACACTGTAACAAGAAACAGTTTAAATAATAGAAATTCATACATAGGAATTTACGCAAAGAATCTGCATTATTAGAACAGCCTGTCTTTCTCCCAGATCTATATAATGCTGTCTGAAAAACCAGTTGAGCAAAACTTAAATGTCTTGATGTCCTTGAATTAATTTGGCTAGGCTGTGATTTATTATATCAATATTTTTAAAAAAGAAAGATATGATTGCCAAGCAAGAAAACTAATACCATATCTTTGAGCATACTTAATGAATACCAAACCACCCAAACATCCAGCCAATCACCCAAACAAACAACCAATCCAAGTGTCTACACAATATAAACTATTTAAGGCAAAGAGTGCATACAGCATAAATCCAGTAGGGTTAAGTCAAGAGCTAGGAGAAATCTACACTATATCATCCTGTACTCTAAGTTGCACCTGTCCTAAGCATGTTGATTTTGTTTTAGAGAAGACAAAAAATAAAAGCAATTGCTGAAAAAGATTCTGAAGGAAATCTAGCATCCATACCAATTTCTATTTTAAAATGTAATTAGATAATTAAAGACAGGGTCAGACTATCAAGTTAAATGATTTCAATATAAATTCAGATCAATGAAAGGCATTTTAACATTGCCTATAGTGTATACCCCAATAGCTTCTTACTGACTTTCCCTATTGGAAGAGTATATTAGCTTGCCCAGATCCTTGGGGATGATGAAGCAGAAACCAATTCCTTGTGAAGCTGGCATAATACACAACAGCCCTGGGCTGACAGCAAATAAAGCTCTTATTCAACATTCAGGCCTGAAATGAATTCATAGGGAGCTTTAACAGCAGAGCTGATTTTTCTAATTCAGCCATTACTGTGGCTATAAACCAACAAGACAGTTATAATCCATGACCCAAAGCTTAGCAATTAAAAAGCCTGCCCCCTCAATCCCTTGCTGTTCAGCCATTAATGTACAGAGACTAGTACACAAATCCCGTCAAACAAGGTTATAGGAAACTCAAGAATTCTAGCAAGCAGTCCTTGGTTATCAACAGTAACTGAAGATTTATATTCTATTTTAACCGCATCCCTGAAGTATTAGCAAAAGATAAGTACCTGCTTTTATGCTATCATATTTTTCATTGGATTTCTTTTCTCAGTGAGGAAAAGCATTTGCTTTCAGTTATATCTACATGGAATGTTATCTGTGTCAGAACTTTCAGTGCAAAATGGCACTGATAAAGGAGAACAAGTCATTGTGTTGACCAATTTATGTCTCATTTCAAGACTAACATTTACTTTACTTACATCAGAATTGGATTACCTTAAATTCTGAAATAATGATATGCACATTATCACTTGACACTAACGTTAAACTGAATTCAAATTTAGTCATGAATAGAACTAAGCAGTGAAACTGACGGGACTTAAATTACTTAAGACATACTTGTCCTATTAATTTCAGAAGGTCTATTCAGAACATGAGTCTGGATCCAACCAACTATATTGCTGTGTACTCCTATATCTGAACAGAAGCTCAATCAATCAGTTTCTTCCAGAATCCTTTTGGAAATATTCATACAAGATGTACAGTCCTATTACAACTTCTCTTTCACAGTCTCTAGAGATCACACTTTGATCAAAGAGTTAATCTGGCTATTCATCTCATGTAAGATCAGACTCTTCCTTATAATTTACCTTCAAAAATATACATGGGAAATATATGAGACAAAAAATGCACTAAGATTAGAAGTGTGGAAAACAAACCCCACTAGAGGGATTTTAAAAATGTAGGTTGTATCAACTTACTTCCATACTATTTCAGAGCAAAAGACTCAATTTATACCATTATGCTGAAAGCAATGATCTGTAAGCTTTCTGTATCCAATGTGATTCTATAGTCTCAAAGCTTCTAGCCATATGGTGCCTAAAATATTAAAAAAGAACTTTTCCAGAACTCACATTATTTCTCAGTTCTATTTTTTAAAAATTCTTTATAGTGCTTGGAAGGGCAAAATGAGATATTATGATGTGAAAAGTAATGAACAAGAATTTGATCAAATGTGATTGCTGTTTTAATTCTTAATAGAGGCCACACATTGAGAAACAGATTGAGACACAGATCTGGGAAAAGGAAACTGGAGATACAAGATGAAACAAATACTGCAAATATTATTAACAGTTATCTACAAGTTACTCCCATTGAACTTACTGAGGAGACATGCATGGAGCTGCACTGTAAGCTGACTAAGCAGAGCAAATAAAGTTGGAGTTTCTTATCCACAGAAGAAAGGGACAGAATTCTGAATTTCCATGCTGACTTGTTCAAGGTAGACACAGGTGTTATGTCTCATAGGAACAAATTCATATAAAAGCATGGGTGTGTGTGTGAAAACATCTTTTTAAAGTAATTAAAACAGAATGGAGAATGCGTTTAAAAAAATAGTAGCAGAATGTGCTTAAAAAAATAGTAATAATTTAAAAAACAGCAAATATAATTTATTTGGGTCAGTTACCTGAATTAACTTTTTTTAAAATGTCATTGAAAAACCATGTCCTAATAATTTAACATTAGAGATACATTAGGGTCATTTTTTTTCTACATCAGGCTTTGAATGAAAGATTTCTTTTATAAATGTATAAAAATATCAGGACCGATGGAATTATTTTAAAACAAACTGCAGATTTTGCTGAAGTATTTAGTCTTCCAAAATCGAGGCAGACAATGCTGACAGCTAATAACTTATTGTACCTTTACACACTTAGAATAATTAAATAAAGTCCTGCTAGGTTTAAAAACAAAGCCTTTAACATTTTGTCAAGTTGGTGCTTACCCTAATTTCTTCTCAAACTGAAAATAACAGGGTTAAAAATCCATGGGCATTTACTTACAGAAATCCTGTGGCTCCATCATTCACAACAGCCAATTTTTCTTTGGTACCACAGCAGAGGAATGACTTAATGCTTTTCTGCAGAAGGAAGAGTATTCTTGAACGGCAGATGGCCTCTGGCGAAGCTCTTTAATGAGATCTGTTTTCAGCTAGCCATGTGAAAACAGAGCCTCTTTACACACCTTTGGTGTACAGTTGAAGTCAAAAAGAATAAGCATGTAGCTTTGCTTATGTTTAGAGTGCTGAAGGCTAGTTGTTCTCCAATTGGCAAGCACCTAGCAAAGAGCAGCCAATCACTGAGTCTGCCTTTTCTCGGGGAATCTCCTGCCCATTTATTTAGCATCCTTAGCTGCCATATTTCTTAGGAGGATAGCCTTGATCCAAGATCTTCCGTGGCGAGTGGGGAGATTACAAAGCCTCTTTTTTCCGCATACCCCTCACCCCCATTAGCCATTCTGCTATATTTTTAGGGCTGAGGAATTGTCATGGGAGAGTTCAGATGCATTCCCAGCTTCCACCTTGTACGGAGAAGAGGAGGGAGAGTGCCTGAGCTCAACAATTACTGATTCCATCACCATGGAAACTGACTGGATGCAGGGAGCTGGATTTGTGTAGAACATCTGCTGCCAGGCTCATAAGCAAATGCAATCTCATCTCCCTTCTACCCCCTCCAACTGCTTATCTCATTGGGAGTTTATATGCATACAATGACATCTAAAGCATGAGATACAGGGAATGTGTGCACCCATGAGCGTGTGTGTGTGTGTGTGTGTGTGTTTGCAAGACAGAGAATGAACCTTTAAATATGCATTCATTCCATCCCATTAAATACCTATGCTCATGGATGTAACTGTAAACAACAGCTGCATATCTTTATGACAATAATGAGAAATGGCTTTAGAATAGTTAAAGAGGTATAGGAATCACTGCATAATTACCAAAGTAAATTACAAAGTTTTTACATATCATATATTTACAATTTGGAGTATTATCTGCTTCAGAGATAAGATATTTTCATTTCTTTACACTGTATTTGCATTGATCCCTCTCCCTAATAGAAGACTAAGTATGGAAGCCAAAATAGAACAACTGAAGGGAAAAAGGGTATCTACACATTCTGGATATGCTCTGCATACCCACAGCATTTTATTCCAGATTTCACTTGGAGTAAGCACACTTAGTTTTTTTCAAGACCTAAAACACAGTCACAGCACAGTTTTAATTACTGTTCTATATTGTAAATAAAAGAAATTTTATGTTTCAGTACACGTCAAAATTCCATTATGCTTTTCTTTGAAAGGATAAGGAAATATCTAAAACACAAGTTTATACAAAAAGAAACAATCTTTACTAATAAATAAAGCAAATATAATTATTCACTGTTTCAACAAAAATAACTACGGTAAACTGCACATGAACCCATAGGGAACTGTTTTAATTGCTGGTAGTAAATTCCTGTTTTGCAATCAATCTATGCTCAGAGGTTAACCTCTAAAATGAGGAAAAAAACTTAACTGGAACAAAAATATGGCAACGGAAATTGAAAGGTGGTTTAATTTCTGCATGTGTGAAAAAACAGAAGACACAAAAACAGATATTATTCTTGTGGGTATTTGTAACGTGAAGCTGTTGGGACAGAACTAGGTATATACAGTTTGTTTTCTCACAGAAACTAAGAGCAATGCTTTTAATAATTAAGTAACTGTTAAAATCTATAAAGAGTTAAGCCAGAGGTCTTGAAGTCATAGTTAATATGTATAATATAAAATTAACCACTTTGGGACACTCGGGAAACCTTTAGTAGCAGAAGAAGAATTGGCAATTTTTCAGCATTCTGCATCCATATACGATCTGGGTTTGTGGGATGGTCAAATCATGCCCTCTTGGCTCTGGAGTTCTCTGGCCCAACCCCCGCTGAAGGGAGGTGGGCTTATTTGACTGGCCTGCCCCAGGGACTGATGGACCCAATTGGGTTTAAGAAGGAGCTTGGGGTTTTTCTGGAGGCTCTGGAGCGTGGTTCAGTGGAGGCCTTGGTTGCGGCTTGGAATGGGAATGCAACTGGGACCTTGGACCAGATTGTGCCTGTGTGGACTCTCTGTGTTTACAGATCCGGTAGGACTCTTTCATTTACTGAGGAGCTGCAGGAGTTGAAGCAATGCAAGAGACGCCTAGAGCAGAGATGTCAAACGCATGGCCCACAGGCTGCATGCAGCCCACAACACTCCCAAGTGTGGCCTGAACCAGATTAAGATTCAATCAGAAAATATTTAACAAAATAAAAATACAATAAAATGTAGATAATATTACATTTTAAAACTAAATAATAAATTTAGTCACCAACCACCATAAAACTCCAGGCTCGGGACTCACAAGGAGTCCTGCACAACTTTGGCTTAACTGCAGCAGTGAGGATCATTTGGCATCTGACAAGATTTAAAAGAAGGAATCTGGAACCTTCCTTCCCTGTGGGAGCGTGTGGGGGCAGGCAGGTGTTTTTGGGAAAAGGCAGTCCCTCAAGTCCCTAGACGGTCTTTTACTGTAGAGCTTTAAAGGTGATAACCAGCACCTTGAATCGCACCTGCAAGCCTACTGGGAGTCAGTGGAGCTCACGGTGTAGCAACGTTACATGGGCATAACAAGATGTACCCATAACTACCTGCGCTACTGCACCAATGGAGCTTCCAGATGGTTTTCAAGGGCAGCCCCACGTTGCAATAATCCAATCAGGAGGTGACTAAGGGATGAGTGATCATGAACATATTGAAAACAAATGGTCAAATTAGTAATGATGTTTCTTTTTTATTCATTAATTATATTTAGTTCCTAACTGATTTTAATGTGTTGATGCATTAATAAGCAATATATAAATTTCTAAGTCAATACGCGGCTTGCAGGGATCCTTATGTATGGTTTAGCGGCCCCATTTCTATTTCAGTTTGATACCACTGGCCTAGAGTACAGCTGGCATAAGATGAAGAGTGAAGCTGACCGAACACAGGTAAGAGCCTTTATTAGGACTTATCTTATGGTGATAAGAGTAGTGAAGTGTGCTTACTTCTTTCCTCTTATTGCATCTACAGATAGCCAGCTGGCAGCCCTGTTTAGAGTGACCAGGTCCCTTCTGAGCAAGGAGATACAAGGGAAGCCTTTGCAGGGCTGCTATGAGGAATATTCTTGGCACCTGCTGGATAAAGTTGCTTGGAGTTAGATGCTGGCTGGGCAGATACTTTGGAAGTGACCAGGGCACATCTAAGCTTGGTTATCTGGAAAGAGTTTGAGCGAGTTACTCCTGAGAAAGTGGACAGGGTTCTCAGGGCAGTAAGCTCTGCCACCTGTGTTTTGGACCCTTGCCCCTCCTGGTTGGTTAAGACCTCCTGGGCGGAGGAACATGGCTAGGGCCAAGCGGTGATTAATACCTCATCACCAGTTTGAAAGCTAGATTGGCTTAGTGGTTATGGTGCTGGCCTAGATACCAGAAGACTGTGAGTTCTAGGCCTCCCTTAGGCATGAAAGCTGGCTGGGTGACTTTGGGCCAGTCACTCTCACTCAGCCCAATCTACCCCACAGGATGGTTGTTGTAGGGAAAATAGGAGGCAGTATTACATATGAAAGGCAATATTACATATGAAATATTCGTCTCCTTGAGTTACATATTAAAAAAGTGGGATAAAAATATAATAATAATAATTGCAGGAAGGGGTGGTGCTGCTTGCCTTGAAGGAGGCAGTGGTACACCCCCTTCTCAAGAGGCCATCCTTGGACCCAATTGTGTTAGATAATTTTTGTCCAATCTCCAACCTTCTCTTTATAGGGATGGTTGTTGAGTGGGTGATGGGTACTCAGTTTCAGAGGGCCTGGATGAATCTGGACTCTTTTCAGTTGGGGTTCAGGCCAGGTTACAGCACTGAGACAGCACTGGTTGCACTGGTAGATGACCTGTGGGGAACTCAGGACCAGGGTGTGCATTTCGAGGTGCTGGTTACCACTTTTAAAACCCTAAATGGCACAGGACCAGGCTCCCTGAAGGACCATCTCTCCCTAAGGGTATCTGCTCATTCCCCCAGGTCAGATAGGGTGGGTGTGCTCCAGGTCTTCTCTAAAATGTTGTCAACTAAGCAGGACTTAGGAAGCATGCCTTCTCTGTAGCTACCCGTGCCCTGTGGAGCACTCTTCCCCCAGAGCAGTGTTTCTCAACCTTGGCAACTTGAAGATGTGTGGACTTCAATTCCCAGAATTCCCCAGCCTATTATTTGCATTGTTCCCATACAATTATGCCTGCTAACTGTAATCCTGTTGATGCAGTGTTCATTCACTTCAGTAAACGGCCATTTGAACCTAATGGAAGAACTTACATTTAACTACATTTAAATATCCTGCAGATTATTTGCAATAAAGCTAGAGGAACACTGTACAGAAAACTCATAACTGATAGAAAGATTCTGTCTGTTGAATATATTTCCATCTTGTGAAAGGAAAATTATTTAGGTGCTTGTTTTAAGTCTGTACTTACTGTTTCCTTCTAGGTATCTTGGATCAACAAGTCCCTGTCTAAAAATTCACTTGTTTGCTTTCCAAATATACCTTGAATGTGCTAGTGTGGGGAAGACTAAGGTAATGAAAAGGATGAAAAATTACTTTCATTCATATCCAGTGGTAAGTCACATAATGTTTTGTTTGATTTTTGGTTTAGCATGTTGTGTGAAGCCAGCCAGCTGTTCTTTATTCAATAAACAAATACCTTAGCATAATGTGTAAACCTTGTCACAGAGAATTCCTCATGATCCTGGAATTCAGAAACTGAGTTTGTAGCCTTGTTTTGCCAGGTATATACTAAGTACTCGGCAATCAGCGAAAATGCCTAATTTTTAAAACACCTAGGGTTAAAATTCTACATGTATTTGTTCACCTTATCTGTCTCTTACATGAATCTTTGATATTTCTATCCTTGAACAATATTTTCCTTCTTTCCTATGGAAACTTTGTGTGTAGTAAAATGCAATGTAACTTCATTTTTTATAACTAGAAGAACTTAGGATATTTGGTTTCTCAATAGTCCTTTTCGTTTTATGGAGGTCAACTCTAATTTTCCATCAATAGTTGTCATTCATTCTCCCCGCTCTTCCACCTCCTTCTATTATACTTTCACTAATAGAGTAAGTTTCAAGGCAGCTACGTAATTTATAGCTAACTAGGTAATATCCAAATCATAACCATACATCATCTTTAATCCTCAGTAATTCTAAAATATATCTAGGAAGTTTGACCCTGAAATGTATGCTTGTGCCTATTAATAAATTAACTAGTGAATACAATGCATTTGTCCCTCATTGCAATCTTATTATTTTATTGTCAGAAGCAAGAGGGAATGTCATATTCAAAAAACTATATGGCAGCTGTGGAGAATCTTGTTTCTATTGATGCTGTTGGGATGACTGATTCCTGCTGGTTCTAGACACAGCCAAAAGTGGACAGAACTTGCAGTTTTGTAGAATTAAATTGTTCTCTCTGTCCTCTACCCCATCCTTATGCTTATGCCAGTTCTTTGCCAGCTGTCAGAAAATTAAGAGTCACATGAAATTAGCCCCATGGCTATTGTTTATGGGCTTCTGGGTTCCATCACATTACATGTATGATCTAAGCAAATAAGAAATACTGATAAAAGGCAGCACTTTCACAAATGTCATATAGGTTGATCATATTCATTGACAGTAATGCTGAAAGGCTTACAGTGGATGTTATGTTTCCATAAACAAACAGCTTGTTTTAAATAGCTAGTGAGGCATTCTTTCAAATGTATACTTACACTACCAATCACAGAAATATTAAAATGCAACCTAAAGCATGTTGGGGTGTGCAGCATACACTCCACGTAGTGGTGCTCCATGAGTGAGACAAAATAAGCAGTCCACAGTCCGATATAGAAAACCTGCACACATTTACTGCACAATATATACAGAATGGACACCACCAAGCTGCAAATCCCTAATTACTTCCCAGAACTCCAACACCAGACACAACTCCTATCACCGGCCACACTATAATCCATGGTGCACTTTGCTATATACAGTGGTTTGTGCTGTGTCATGCTGCCACACCCTTCAGGTGTGTGCTCTGGGTGGGTTGCGGGGATTGCAAACACAGTCAAGCTGTGCTCTGTCAAGTCCATATTCTCATTGAGAAATTCTTTACTCCAGGGTAATACCCTGACAAAACAGAATATTACTGTATGCACTGCTCTTGTCTACTTGGTCAACCATGCTATTTTCCATAGAATGAGATTCCTTTCCCTCTACCCCCAACTTTCTGCCTTCCCTTGCAACAGTTATTTTGCATTCTGTGCCCAACAACATATCCAATCTCATCCAGCTACTCTAAGGTTGTTGTTGTTCAGTCGTTAAGTCGTGTCCGACTCTTCGTGACCCCATGAACCATATTGCGCCAGGCCTTCCTGTCCTTCACTGCCTCCCTGAGTTTGCTCAGTTTCATGCTCACTGCTTCAGTGATGCTATCTAACCATTTCATCCTCTGCCGTCCTCTTCTCCTTTTGCCTTCAATCTTTCCCAGCATCAGGGTCTTTTCCAAAGACTCCTCTCTTCGCATTAGGTGACCAAAGTATCTGAGCTTGAGCTTCATTATCAGTCCTTCCAATGAGCAATCAGGGTTGATTTCCTTTAAGATTGACTGGTTTGACCTCCTAGCAGTCCAGGGGACTCTTAAGAGTCTTCTCCAGCACCACAGTTCAAAGGCATCAATTCTTCGGCGCTCAGCCTTCTTTATGGTCCAGCTCTCACAGCCATACTACTGGAAAAACCATAGCTTTGACTATGCGGATCTTTGTCGGCAAGGTGACATCTCTGCTTTTTAATATGCTATCTAGGTTTGCCATAGCTTTCCTCCCAAGGAGCAAGCGTCTTTTAATTTCATGGCTGCAGTCTCCGTCTGCGGTGATCTTGGAGCCCAAATAAATGAAGTCTGTTACTGCTTCCATTTCTACCCCTTCTATTTGCCAGGAATTGATGGGTCCAGATGCCATGATCTTAGTTTTTTTAATGTTGAGTTTCAAGCCAGCTTTCGCACTCTCCTCCTTCACCCTCATCAAGAGGCCCTTTAGTTCTTCTTCACTTTCTGCCATTAGGGTGGTATCGTCTGCATATCTGAGGTTATTGATGATTCTCCCTGCAATCTTAATTCCGGCTTGTGATTCTTCCAACCTGGCATTTCTCATGATGTACTCTGCATATAGGTTAAATAAGCAGGGTGACAGTATACAGCCTTGTCGTACTCCTTTCCCTATTTTGAACCAATCGGTTGTTCCGTGACTGGTTCTAACTGTTGCTTCTTGGCCCGCATACATATTTCTCAGGAGACAGGTAAGATGGTCTGGTACCCCCATCTCTTTAAGAATTTGCCAGAGTTTGTTGTGATCCACACAATCGAAGGCTTTTGCATAGTCAATGAAGCAGAAGTAGATATTTTTCTGGAACTCTCGTGCTTTCTCCATGATCCAGCGAATGTTGGCAATTTGATCTCTAGTTCCTCTGCCTCTTCGAAACCCAGCTTGTACATCCGGTAGTTCTCGGTTCACGTACTGCTGAAGCCTAGCTTGTAGGATTTTGAGCATGACCTTGCTAGCATGTGAAATGAGTGCAATTGTGCGATAGTTTGAGCATTCTTTGGCATTGCCCTTCTTTGGAATTGGAACGTAAACTGACCTTTTCCAATCCCGTGGCCACTGTTGCGTTTTCCAAACTTGCTGGCATATTGAGTGCAGCACTTTAATAGCATCATCTTTTAGTATTTTAAATAACTCAGCTGGAATACTGTCATCTCCACTAGCTTTGTTGTTAGCAATGCTTCCTAAGGCCCACTTGACTTCACTCTCTAGGATGTCTGGCTCAAGGTCAGTGACCACACCAGCATGGACATCAGGGACATTAAGATCTTTCTTGTATAGTTCTTCTGTGTATTCTTGCCACCTCTTCTTAATCTCTTCTGCTTCTGTTAGGTCCCTGCCTTTTTTGTCCTTTATCATGCCCATCTTTGCACTAAACGTTCCTTTGATATCTCCAATTTTCTTGAAGAGATCTCTAGTCTTCCCCATTCTATTGTTTTCCTCAATTTCTTTGCACTGTTCATTTAAATGTGGGGTTCCATTCAATCTACAGCTCTCCTACTTTGTATGAGTGATGGCACACATAATATTTGCATGCACTGCTTGAACAATGGGAAGATAGCAAACATCTGAGAACTGTAGTAAACTGTTACTATGAATTCACATTTCTAAAGGAAGTGCTCCTACTCACGGCTCATGTTGTCTTCTCCTCCAGGTTATTATTGCTGTAAAGCAACCTTCTGCATCCTGGTGCCCTCCAGATCTGTTGGACTGCCCCTCCCAACATATCAAGCAGGTATGGCTGAGGATAATGAGAGTCAGGGTCCAACATATCTGGAAGGCACCAGTTTAGAGAAGGCTGCTTTAAGGTTATGAAGTAGCAACGATGGCAAGTAGGGAGGCAGAATACTTGAATATATGGTGAAGGACTGAAATAGTGAATTGAATAGGAACATGGGAATTGTGGTAGATTGAGGGAGGTTGGTCCCTCCTTTTGCTAATAGTTGGCTTGTATTTATGCATATCTTGGCTCTTGAAATATGTTGATCCTTCTCTCTTCTTGGATAGTGTTTAAGTATCTAAGCAATGATATTTCCCCTCTAAAGACTGGAAATAATAAGACATTGCACAAACTCTTTGAAACACTGAGGAACAGGTAAGAGGTTGTACATGTTTCCATTAAAGTTATGAGCTAAATATTAAAAAGAATAAAAAGCACAGCATGCTACTATAGTTGATGCCACTTACTCTCTCACCCTCATTCTTCTTTTATTGTCAACTTTTCTGTCTATCTTGAGAAAATGATAAGTAACTATTGACACTGTTCTTTCTAGTAAGAAGAAGCAGCTGTTGAAATACACTCTCTGAACTTCCTTTTCCAACAAACCTATTTCAGATTCAGCCCACATACCAGGTCCAGTTCTGTCTACTTTCTGGTGTGCATTTCCTAAAGCTTTTGCATCTATTCAGCGTTTCCATTTATCTAACAAGTCTCCTAGTAACTGATCTTCTGAGTGCTCCCAAATGTCAACCATCCACATGCTAGAGTTGCAATCTGCTCTGTGGATATTGCTATGATTGACATCTTGGTAACAATCCACCATAGAGTATTATTCTTCTTAGCCTCAGTTTGCTTTAAAAACTCAGTAAAAGGATTTAAAGAGAGAGTCAACTATGTAACATTTCACCCTGCTTGCTCCTTGTTTTTTTTTTTCAGAAGAAACTGTTTGAATATTGCTGAAATTAAAAAAAAAAAAAAAGTTATTAAAATTGTCTCCATCCCTGCCAATCTTTGGAATACATACAGAATAATTAAGCTAAATAAACTCTACTGGTAACAAAATTTACTATGATATTCAAGGAAAAGATTGCTTACTGCAAAGTTGCTTCTTCCAGCTTTTTTTAACCAGCACATATAACCCAAACTTTAAATCAACAGTCTATCAACTAATAGGAGGAAACCAATGTTTGCTAGACCTTAGAGGGGTACATTTTAATGTCTCTGTTGTACCCCACCAACCTAGCAGCTTTGCACATTTCTGTTACCAAAAAGGTTTCTGGACCAAGCTGCTTTAGTAATGCTGCTGGATGATCTCTTAGAGAAAGACAGGATGATTGTGGTGATGCTCATTTTCCTTGATCTCTCACAACATTTAATTCAGAAAATCTAAGTTATACCTTTTAGAAAATAAAGTAAAAAACTGGGAACATCTGAGATGGTTCTGTGATTTGTGTTTCTGTTCCAGAAGATGGTATTAGACAATTGCTATTTTAGCTTCTTGGTAGTAACACTAAAGGGTTCTACAGTGATGGATTCTAGTCCTCAGGCTGTTCAACTTCTACATGCAATCACTAGAAATCAGTATCCAGGAATTTGAAGAATGAATTTTACAAGAACTTTGTCATCATTTTTCAAATGTTTTCCTTTTCATTAGATTAAGATTTTGTCATACTGTTTCATACAGTGGACCAGCTGAAACTCAATTCAACTATGGAGGAATTGCCTACTGAGGAATACTGTTGTATGATATAATGGATATCCTCAGAATCACACATCCCTCAAGGGTCATGCATGCAGAGGGACTGTTTACAATCAATTTGATTCTGTTCCTGATTCTAAGTGGTGGCTATAATCAGGAAATCTTTTACATTTTGTTGTTTTGTTTTGCTAATATACAAATTTCACCCATTCTAATATCTCCTTGTATATATTGTCATAACTTTTAAAATTTAGTAAACATTAACTTACAGGCTCAGATAATTCAACTGTCCCAGAATGTGACTGTGATAGGGATGATCCAGGACCCTTCCCCATATTTTTTCTGCCTCACCCTGGCCCAGTGAAGCCTGGAGGTGAGAGGTTTTTTTGAGGGGATGTTTTTATAGGTTACATGGCCATTTCCACCTAAATTTCACTCTCCAAAATTTCTGTGGAATGTTTACTGGCCTTATTATAAATTCTGACATTGTCAGAGGTAAGGTTAACATTCAGTAAAATTAGACTTTGTGGAAGTATTGCCAGAGGGAATACAGGAGCCATGCAATCTGCCTTTTTAATTATTAAGGCTTTCTCCTTTCTGAGATAACTGAATCAATAAACTGCAATTGTTTACAAAATATGGTTATTTCTGCTTTAATATATGATTAGGCCCTGATAGTTTTATCACTGATCTTACTTTCATTCTATTGCAGTTTTATTGCTTTTAATTAGCCATTTCAACAGCCATTCATCAAAAAAGAGATAAACAGAAAAATTAAAGATACAATGATTATTTAGCAGAATGCATTTGTTCATTTATCAGGAAAAGCTAATGTCATGTAATATTATGCTGTGTCCAAACTATACTCTTCCATTCCCTACCTTCTACATCAGGGGTGTCAAACTCAATTGCACAGGGGGCCAAAATCCAAAACACACTTTAGGTCGTGGGCCGAACAGGATAAACATTTATTGAACACACTAAAACTAAACTTTTAAAACTTTAAAACTTTTAAAACTTAACTTTTTTAACATAAATATGAATAAAAACAGACAGGAATATTATTCCGGAATAAATCAACTCAAACCTTAAATAACTTATGATATTTTGCTCTCCAAAATATATCCTGTCTAAATTATACAAGTTAGAAATAAAGTAAACGTTAAAAGAACAAACATTCAAATTTCTTTACTCTTATGTCATTTTATATAAAAAATAAACTTAAATTTTAAATATCCCAAAAGATTTTGCTCTCCATAAAAATATATCCTGTTAAAATTATACAAATTCAAAATATGAACATGCTGCATAACAAAACCTGGAAATATAAATAAAATTTGTGCTTTTCAGCAATAACAAATCAAATCATTCAGTTGTCTTTGTTCTTATGTCATTTTATCAGAGCTGGATGCCTGGCATCTTTTTTTGGCAACAAGTTTGTTTATATTTGGTGTGAGGTTCTGTGTTGTGGAGATTCTCAGGGTGGACTGCAGGTGCTCATCAGTGAGACGACTCCTGTGTGCTGTTTTGTTAGTCTTCATCACTGAGAAGAGCTTCTCACACAGATATGTGCTACCAAACATGCACAAGGTTCGAGCCGCATGTAGACAGAGCTGGGGCATTTCTGCGGGAATGGAGTGAATAAACTGTGCGGGCCATGCAGTGTCGTACTTTGCTTTCAGTGTACCATTACACTGCAGCTCAATCAGCTCCATCTGAATCTGCACAGGTGCGGTTTCCACATTGACGGCAAATGGGTTGCGAAGCAACTCAAAATTCTTTTTTTGTTCTTCAAAGTCACCAAAGCGCCGTGCGAATTCAGTGCGCAGTGCGCTCAGTTTATCAGCAAAGTGCGTATTTGGGAACACTGTTGTGCCGACTTGGTTCAACATTACTTGGCAACAGGGAAAGTGGGGCAAGTTGCACTGGTGCATTTGTGTCTCCCATAAAAGCAGCTTCACTTGAAATGCCTTCACTGTGTCATACATGTCAGTGATCATGCGGTCACGTCCCTGGAGCTGGAGGTTTAAGGCGTTGAGATGAGCTGTTATGTCAACCAGAAATGCCAACTCGCATTTCCACTTTTCATCCCTAAAATTAGTGGAGTCTTTTCCTTTACTGTCCATGAACTGACAGATTTCATTGCTGAGCTCAAAAACTCTGTTGAGAACTTTTCCCCGACTTAGCCAACGCACCTCTGTATGATAAGGAATGTCAGCAAACTCTGAATCTATCTCCCGCATAAAGGACTGAAATTGCCGGTGATTTAAACCTTTAGCTCGGATAAAGTTTATGGTTTGTGTTACAGTGCTCATTACATTGTCCATCTTCAGGACTTTGCCACATAGTGCTTCCTGGTGTATGATGCAGTGATATGCCGTTAACTCACCAGTACAGTTCTCCTCCTGCATCTTTACTCGCATCCTTCCCACTAGTCCACTTTTTCACCACACATAGATGGTGCTCCATCAGTTGTAAGTGCAATAAGTTTGTCCCAGGGCAGTTTCATGTCGGTTATACTTTGACATACATTTTCAAAAATGTCTTTTCCAGTCGTTGTCCCGTGCATCGATTTAATGTCCATTATTTCCTCTGTAACGCGCAAATTGGAGTCCACTCCACGGATGAAGATGGCCAGCTGTGCAGTATCAGTCATGTCAGTACTTTCATCCACAGCAAGAGAGTATGCAATAAAGTCTTTGCTTCTTTCACTCAACTGTGTTCTTAAATCAGTGGCCATCTCACAAACTCGATCAGCAATCGTATTTCTACTCAGGCTTACATTTGCCAGCATTTGCTTTTTGTCTGGACATAAGACGTCAAACACCTTGATCATGCAGCTCTTCAGAAATTCTCCCTCGGTAAATGGCCTGGCTGATTTGGCAATCTCCTCTGCCATGATAAAACTTGCTTTCACAGCAGCTTCACTTTGTGATTTTGCACGGGTAAAAAATGTCTGCTGAAGTGTCAGATTCTTCTTTAACTCTTCTGCTTTCTGTATCTTCTGCTCTGCATTCAGGTCTTTCAGGTTATCCTGATGTTTTGTCTCATAGTGCCATCTTAGATTAAATTATTTAATTACAGCCACATTAGCTCCACAAATGAGACACACGGGTTTACCAGCAATGTCAGTAAACATATACTCAGCCTCCCATCGGTTTTTAAAGGCTCTGTTTTCAGAATCAACTTTTCTCTTCGGCATCGTGAGGGCTAGCTTCGCAATAACTTGCAGAATTATAAGTTAGACCTGGTTAACGCGGGAAGCGTTCGGCAAGACAGCTCAAGCGTTGCATTATGGGATCTGTAGTTTATTGTGTTACCAGCACTTCATATCGCCGGGCCATTAATAACAATAATATATAAAATGATCTCATGGGCCGGATATAATTACACGCCGGGCCGGATGTGGCCCGCGGGCCTTGAGTTTGACACATATGTTCTACATCATATCAAAACAATATAATTTCCAGTTATTCTGGTACAGTGTTTGATTTCCAGATATTATCCGTTCTCCATATTTGCAGGGAAAGAAAAATCTTTACAAGTATCATATTATAGTCTATAATATGCACATTGTGAGATCATACTTACAGGGACATTGCATCATACACCTTGTGAAAACAAGAAAACGTGAAAGTATCTAACTATGAGAGAGCTGATATTACTCTGGGAATGGAAGCCAATTGTTAGAAGTCGGTGGATGGACTGTTTTGGTCTTGGGCATGTAGCTGGACTCTATGACCCTTAGGACCTTTGCAACTGCATATACGATTCCACAAAAAACTTCATTTCAATACTAATCAATTATATCTATTCAAGGGAACAGAGAAAGACAAAGGACAAAGAAAATTCTGAATTAGATATAAATGAACCTGGAAGGTTCCTTTCCCTTGTTGAGGTTCCTACAATATATAGATTATAGTTACTTCAAGTGAAAAAACAGAAATGGTAGATTTGCCTAATAGATGCTGTAAAAATGTCACTGACAACAGCATCATTCACTGTGATAATCTTATTTCAACTAAAACAAAAGCTCTGGAATATTATTCCCTTCCTATTCCTTTTATTCAACTATAATAAGGTCTACAGTCTGGGGAGTTTCAGGCATTCATTGTGACTTGCAAAATGAAATTCTGGTATTATAAGCTTCCTGACATTTATATCAACAAGAATTGGTGCAGCAAAAAAACCATATGCCATGCACTGTTAATTTAGCCTGATTATGAATATCCATCACTATGATACCAAATGACTGACCTTGTCACCACAATGAATTATTGAACTTGCAGTGGCAACTCAAGCCAGACTATACCACTTAACCTGCTGAGAATTCAAAGATATTTTTCATAGGTGTGGCTAATTTGAATGTAATGTTTTTCTTTAGGGATGTTTAGCTAACTTTTAATCAATATATTCCCTAGACAGATGGTAACACATAATCTGTGTTTAGATTTATACTATAACCACAATGACATTCTTAAATAGTCAGAATTAAATGAGGAAGTAGTGAGACAGTGGCTTTGATCCCAGTTTCTACAACTGAAGGAAAAATCTGACCCTGTACTTCTTCATAATACACTATAAAACATAGTGAGCAGAGATGGCTTGGGCGATTCCACATTTTGTGCAATACCTTCCCAAACAGTATATGGCATAACAAAACAAAAACCATTTGTATTACAGATTTGTAAATATGGCATGAGTATTTATTTGCTCTGAGCATATGAATTGTCTCTATTCAGATAATAGCATAATAGCATTTCTTTAATAATGAATTTAGACAATCATGTACTTATTGGTCATGTGAAAACAGAGTCATATAAGTAAGCTTCTTGGGTTTGCAGACGTATACAGCTTTTCAAGTTTGGAAAAAGAAAAAAAAATTATAATGGTCTGTTATAGACTTGTATGCTTCTGGAGTTTTTATCATTTGGTGGATGGTTGCAAATGGGAGAAGAGGAAAGAAGACATCATAGCACATGGGGACAAGTCTCAGGCATATAATTCACCTTCTTTCAAACCCAACACAGAAGAACAGCTGAACCAAGTTGTACTGCCTTTACTTAAAGTGGTTAAGGAGACACTACATTTAAATATGACATCAAATGCTACATGCATTTTTACCCCACAAGAAGTCAAATTTCTTATGGATTTAATTTTCCTCCTTGAAAATAACAAGTGAGCAAATCTAAATATAAGAATATTCAAACCAGATTAATGAATGTAGCAATTTTTTAATAAATAGCCATCAAAATTCCTCTTGCTATCTCTCCAGCATGTAAAAGGAAACACAATGAAAAAATGGAACAAATGCTCAGTTTCTTAAATTAATACAACCTCTGCTAAAAATGTTAACAGCATAACATTCCAAAGCCTTTTCAAAGACATGGTTTCTAATAAAGTAGATCTGATAACCCTCAGTGCACCCAAGTATTGTCTCTTACTAGAACTGCATATATTTTTCTCAGTTAGAAACATCTCTTATGTTACACAAAGTCTGGAAAGTAAGTTAGAATTATGGAAGAAATGTTTTAGTTACACTCAGATTACACCTAATTGATAATATATTATAGGAATTATCCATTTACAAAACCAGGCTATTGAAGCCTAATTATGTGGAATTTAATCTGCACTAAGATTGCCAGAGAACTGAAAAGCTGAAATTAATTATATATATTCCAGTACTTCCATCTGTAGGCTCATGATTATCAAATGAAGTTCTACTACAATCAAAGAGAAATGTTCACCACTATTTCCCTTGAGTACTTGGGAGACCAAATATTCTCCTTAAAAGAATAAAAGACAAAGAGTTACATTCATCCACTTTGCTAATTTGCAAAAGCTCATAAGGAAACAATAATTGCATCGGTTACCATTTATGAATTGATAGTGCTTACCACCAGCATCAGACAGAAAGGATAAGTTTATATTTTCGATAATGGATTTTGTGTTTTATTTTTGAATTCCAGTGTATTGTTCAACTACCAGACTAATGAAAGAATTTGTTTGTAATTGTAAAGTTTGGGAAATATTGGCATTACAAATGGCCCTCAATTGCTTAGATTAATTACAAACGTTAAAGAATAAAATCTGAATATTTTGTAATAAATGTTATAATTAAATAGATTAATAAAAATCAAGTATAAAAGAAATATTACTTTATGCCTAGCTAAAGAGCAAAAATATAAGCGTTATCAGTATGTTGGAAAGTTCACAACTAATCTTTAAACCAAATACATTTTACAACCAGGAAGAGATCAAGATATTTTTCCCTTAGGAGCACCATAATTGTTCTTGAAAAGTGAGACAGCAGGATAGATCCCAGGTTTATACTTTCAAAAATACAAATCCACTATTTAGGAAGGTGGGAACTATTCTGATTAAAATCCAGTGCTAAAACTTCACCTGCACAAAGAGTTATACTTTACTATGCTTGTACTTGTTTTAAAAGAACATTTGTAAATACCATATCCCCAAGTGTCTGATTGACCTACCTATAATTCTCACTGTTTGCTCTGAAATAAATCCTGACCCTACATTTCAGATCTTCAGAACTACTGTGAACATAAAATGGACATAAATTAACTTTCTGCCAGTTTTCTTCATCCCAAAATGCATTAGATCTTAACATATCATTGGGTCTACAAAGACTTCAGGATTTATTTTAACATATCAAATATTTAGACAGCTACTATTTATATCACTTATAAGGGAGCATCCTGATTTACAAAATTTCTTTGTCAAATTTAGGTTATGAATTACCTTAAACACAAGCAAAAGAGATCTGATACTTGAGTGAATCAGGTGAGTGTAACTATGGAATAACTAAGTGTGTACCTAAGACCTTCACTTCTCTCTGAATAATAATTTACAGAATAAATCAGTAAATATGTCCTTCAAGGTACAGTGTGGGAGTGCTACCATCTAATCCTTCTTTACTTGCTCTCTAAGAGCAACAAAACATAAATTCATAATTTATTTATTTATTTGATTTAAAGGCCGCCCAATTTTACTTACACTTTAAAAGAGTAGAAACAATAAAAAGAACAGAAGAAGAGACTATGTATATGCAAAGAAAGCATACTACATGTGCCATAAACAACAACAACAAAACCCCCAGAACCAACAGAGGCTCCATAACCACCCTAGCTGGATGGGAACACACTAATATGTTCCTACCTAGCTAAATAGAAGTACCATAATTGTTCTTGAAAAGTGAGACAGCATTGGAACTGATTAATATTGGATGGGAAACCACCAGGTAATAATACTATGACTACAGGTTAGACAGAGAAATTAAAAAAAAAAAAAACTTGGAAAAAGACAGTGGTAAACCACAAAGAAACTACGTGAGCATATCCATGAAGTCACCAAGAGTAGAGCTGAACTTGGATATGTTATTTTTACTATTTCAATATGTCGCAGTTCTATTTCTGAATCTGGGAAAAGGATAAAAAAACTTTTTAAGAGAACTGAAAGTTGTAAACACTAAGCATCTTTCTTACTCATAATTCTTTTTAATGTGTTGATCTCTAAGTTGAATATTATAGTTTTCCTGAATTCCTTTATTTCTCCATTATACTTTTGAATATGAAGTTTTTTATTTATTTAATATTCTTCATTTATTTATTGTATCATTAAATATTTCAATTATTTATTTAATTTACTTAAGAATTAATATATTAATAATTACATTAATAATTTAATTAATAATTTAATTATGAATGTTATTAAATATTTATTATTAAATAAATATTTAATATTTAGCAGCATATGAAGTACACCTGCCATAAACAGCCTTCATTATTGCTGAAGCTATGTAATACATTCTTCAGAGGAAGTACCATAAGGTTTTGTTTGTTTTAAAACCAAGCTTTTGGCCAATTAGTAATTAATTATGTCATTTAGTTAGACATTTATTTTTCCTAAAGTATGGTGGCAAAGAGAAGCCACTGGGAAAACGAGGCAGAAAAACATACTGAGGCCTTTACTGTTGAAAAACAACCGTGCTTTTTAATTTTTATGCCCTGATTCATTCTCTTTGTAGAATGAATTCAACTATCCCAGTTTTAACTTCTGATTTTAATTACCATACTGCATATAACATGCACATCTGCTTAAAACTATCTATCATCTGTTTAAATATTAATTTATAGTAGAAATAATCTTTAAAAGCATATGACTCTCCAATCCAGCATTCTGCCCAACTACTGTATTTGCATCCTGAAGCCACACAGGTAAATTGACCTCCTGGCTTACACTGATAACTAACTGTGACTGTTTTTTAGGCAGCTGACCCTGGACAGAGGTAACCTTATCCTCTAAATCCTGGAATTACTGTATTTTACATTCTTCGGCTTTAAAGCTCTGCACACATTCCAAGAAACGGTCCAACTTCATGCATGAGGATTGAGAATGTTATTAACTCCTCAGGCATAGCGTTTTCAAAATGGTATGGAAAAAGGATCCTTAGGTAACCTTCAATTCGCAAATGAAAACTATAACAGTTAAAAAAGTTTCAGACATGCTTTATATGAATCTAGAGAAGCAACTGTGTTTTCATTCTCTGTAACACCCACATGAGATGAATTATTTACGCATCCAGGTAAAACTGAAGTAATCCAAAATAATTCAATCAGTGCACTCTGCTAGTAGTATAAGAGGAAGCAAAAGCTATAGAAAGGCCCACCATTATGAGGAAGGAAAGATACATGCTTAGAAACATATTTTTGCTATAGCCACAACTGAAAAAAGGGACATTTAATGAATGGATAATTAAGAAAAATTTACAGAATAATGCATTTAGAAGGAAAAAAGAAATAATGAATATTAGCTACCACTTCTACACACAGGAGGCTGAAGGACTAGCTTAGATTGCACAGTTTATATTGATTAATAGAAAATTAAACCAAAAAGTATTTCTTCTTTGCTTATTAAAAATCAAAACCGGCAGAGTTGTTTTCAGAAAAAAAATTGGGTCCTAGAGAACAAAATTCCATGGGACACTAAACAAAGTGAGAGAAAATGACACAATTAAAATACCGTATTTTTCCGACTATAAGACGTTACTTTTTTCTAAAATCCTTACGCTAAAAATTGAAGGGTGTCTTATTCAAGGAAGTCAGGTGAGGAGAGAACCGCGCGGTTGCAAAACTGCCCATACTTTGTCTCTGCAAAGAGGCTTCCTCCTATTGCTAGCCTCCAATCATGAGTGAAATAGCTTGAGTCTGCAAACAGACTTCCTCCAATCACAAGCCTTATGTAACTGATGTCAGCTGATGCTGAACAAACCAATTGGAGGAAGTCTGTTCGCAGAGACAAGCTATTGGCAGTTTCACTCGTGATTGAATGTAATCAGTTATGCAAAAGAACACGGAAATAGAGCTGCAGAGAGATGGTTTGGACCTCCTCCCACCGAGTGTATCAGGTAAATGGTAACTAATTACTAAATAAAAATGTGTTCTGTACTATCTTTAAAATATTGATTTCTTAATTTTGGGTTGGAAAAGTGGGGGTCTTCTTGTACATGGGGGCGTTTTATTGACGGAAAAATACGGTAACTCTTTTATCATCCAGAACTGACAGATCTATACAATCTTTTTTTTTTTAGCTAAGTAAATATATAAACACTAAGTATAAGGAGTAACTATGTCCCATACTATTTAGAACAACCAAGTCTCCAGAAATTAATATTCATTCTTCATTTTGTTGACTATTCAATGCTACGTCTAAAATCAGAAGTCTGACAATGGGATAAAGTTTTGGTAGGCTGTTGCATTTCGCACAGATTATTTAGAATTACCTAAGAGAGTCAGTTTGGTGTAGTAGTTAAGGTATCAGGCTAGAAACTGGAAGAGTGTGAGTTCTAGTCCTGCCTTAGGCGTGAAGCCAGTTGGGTGACCTTGGGCCAGTCAGTGTCTCTCAGCCCTAGGAAGCAGGCAATGGCAAACTACTTCTTAAAAACCTTGCCAAGAAAACTGCAGGGACTAGGCCAGGCAGTTGCCAGGAGTCAAAAACTGACTCAAAGGCACAAAAACAAACAAACAAAATTGCATTGTTACACTATTATGATTGTTACATTATTATTCCCCAGACAATTGTCCCATACTGATTTAGAATTTTAAAAGCAGCATTCACAGCTTAGAAATCTCAAGCCATTTTTTCTCAAATTTCTTCCAAATTCTCATTTTTAAAATAGTAGTAAAAGATTAATTGTCCACATGTGTACAGTAGCTTTTTATTTTCAGGAAAAGAAAAAAGAAAAGAAAAAAGCTAATTTAAACCAGCAAGAAAGCACTTGATACAGTTTTCTCATTGAACTGTATTCATTGAGAGTAGTAACATATTTCTAGGATTATATTTCTTTTGAAAGTTAAGTTTCAGGTTATAATTTACCTACAAGTATATAGTTGTTGTTTTAGGAAGAACAGAAGAAGTTTTCAGGCATATATATCCCCTCTCCCAATACCTGAATCACCTTCAAAACTAACAATACACATCAGTTACTTAAATTGAGAAAATGATAGTATTGATCAGAATTGTACACTCCCAACAAAGCTTGCCTTATTGAAGTCTTCAGAAGTTGCTCTCATCTCCTTCCATGTCTTGTTCAACAACTGGATGCAAATACAGAAGAATTCTTCAAATGACCTGTCATGTGTGAAGAACATTGGGTGGAAATCACTGCCGGTTTCACTGGCTAAAGATAAACAAAGAAAAAAAAATTAATACAAAAGTTTTTGTTCTCAGTGATGACCATCAGAACAAAAAGATTTGTTCCAGATTGCCCCCTTGCCCCCCATTCAAGCTGGTCAACTTATGTTATTTGTTAATATACCCTATGTTTCATTACATAGGTTAAATTAGGAAGATTAAAAAATGAAAATTCAGAGAAGGCAATGGAAAAGCACTTCTGTATCATTGTCAAGGAAGCTACATGTCCATAAAATCAACAGAAGTTGAGATTTTATCAGCTGTTATCATTTAATTTGACAAGTAATATATTATTGGAAAAATGGAATAGAGGTTGAAGAATACCTAATAACAAATTGGTGAGAATTGTGGAAAATCTTATGGATGACTGGAATAATTACATAATACTGTAGATGTTATATGACCAAAAAACCTGGGAAGCTGCAAAAATTATTTAAGAGGTATTCTTATTCAAAACATCTGAACTAATTGAAAGAAACAAGAGAATAGTAAATATCTCTTTTGCTTAAATTGCAAAACTGGAAGACAACATAAATACAGGGTAAAATTGCACTTCTGAAAAGTTTACTAGATCACAAAGCAGCTATAAGCTAGAAAGGATTATTTTTTTCCAAGCAAAAGGGATTTGAACATGGTAATAGGTCCTCTATACTATGATATAAAATCATAGATGAAAAAAGACAAGAAAAGTAGTTCTAACTTTTAGTTATAGGCATAAATAAGGGGAAAAAAATAATGGGACAGATTTTGCAAGAATTTCTGTCATTCTGTGAAGATGTGTGTGTATGTATAATTTGCTTTCACAACTGGAATCTAATAAATTTAAAGTTCGCACCTTAGAAGAAGTGATGCTAATAAAAGTAATAAATCAGCTGGACCTGATTGATTTGCCTCATAATGTTCTAAAAGATTGATAAATCACATTGTTACAGCCTTAATGATTACTATTAATCCAGTCAGGTATAAATCTACTAAAATTATGTATATCAAAAAAGTGGTTATTTTGGATAAGGTATTTCATTATATATTTAATTATTTAATCAAAATTTCAAAATATGGCTACTATTATAACAGAAATATTAAGTCATTGGGGAACTGCATATATTGATTAAGAGCACTATGACTTTACTAAAAACAGAAAAAAGAAATGAATATTAAATGGGTATGACAGAAATTTATAAAAATATTGTTTTGATCAGATGGAATTTTTTTAATCAAAACTCTTTATGAATTTATTCTGAGTTTCTTTCTCACACTTCTGCCTTTCTAGGGACTGCATAATCTTTTTTCCAATCCCCTATAACAGACTGGATATTCTTTCTCTATCCCAAAGTCCATTCTACATTCCTTTACCATTAATATTCTTCTAATAGCTAGATTATTTATTTGTTTATATGTTGCATCATCTAGCAATTCTGGGTGGCTTACATCATACAACTGGCACACATAAATAAACAAACAAATTTCCAACAGAATCAACAGAAAACAATTCAACCCTCTACCCTGAGCAATTATCATAACTCAAGTTGTATCCTCTGTTCTGAAAGCTCTCTGAAAAATTACAGACTTTCTGAGTAATAGTATGGAAGGAGCCATTTTAACCTCAGGGACAGGCTATTCCAGAGTGAGAGGGCTAGGACCAAGAATACATACTTCCAGGGTCTCATCCACTTTACATCTTGGGGGTGAGGAATCCATGGCATACCCTTTTTGCCCATAGATCCCAAAACTATCAAGGATCCATGACTTAGTTAGCTCCTCTATTACAATAAATGTAAACACTAATTATAAAATTGATCTGACAAAATAATGCATCCAGATTTGCAAATTAAGATGCTATTTTACAAAAAAAAACAAAGGGACCAAAAGTAATGGGACAATTGGCTTCTCAGCTGTCCAATGGCCAGGTGTGTGATATTCCCTCAGTACCCCAATTACAATGTGCAGATAAAAGGCCCAGAGTTCATTTCAAGTGTGCTATGTGCATGTGGAATCTGTTGCTGTCAACTCTCAAGATGAGATCCAAAGAGCTGTCACTATCAGTGAAGCAAACCATCATTAGGCTGAAGAAACAAAACAAACCCATCAGAGAGATAGCAAGAACATTAGGCGTGGCCAAAACAACTGTTTGGAACATTCTCAAAAAGAAGGAACGCACCGGTGAGCTCAGCAACACCAAAAGACCTGGGAGACAACGGAAAACAACTGTGGTGGATGACCGAAGAATCCTTTCCCTGGTGAAGAAAACACCCTTCACAACAGTTGGCCAGATCAAGAACACTCTTCAGGAGGTAGGTGTATGTGTGTCAAAGTCAACAATCAAAAGAAGACTTCACCAGAGTGAATACAGAGGGTTCACCACAAGATGTAAACCATTGGTGAGCCTCAAAAACAGGAAGGCCAGATTAGAGTTTGCCAAACAACATCTAAAAAAGCCTTCACAGTTCTGGAACAACATCCTATGGACAGATGAGACCAAGATCAACTTGTACCAGAGTGATGGGAAGAGAAGAGTATGGAGAAGGAAAGGAACTGCTCATGATCCTAAGCATACCACCTCATCAGTGAAGCATGGTGGTGGTAGTGTCATGGCGTGGGCATGTATGGCTGCCAATGGAACTGGTTCTCTTGTATTTACTGATGATGTGACTGCTGACAAAAGCAGCAGGATGAATTCTGCAGTGTTTCGGGCAATATTATCTGCTCACATTCAGCCAAATGCTGCAGAACTCATTGGACGGCGCTTCACAGTACAGATGGACAATGACCCAAAGCATACTGCAAAAGCAACCAAAGAGTTTTTGAAGGGACAGAAGTGGAATGTTATGCAATGGCCAAGTCAATCACCTGACCTGAATCCCATTGAGCATATATTTCACTTGCTGAAGACAAAACTGAAGGGAAAATGCCCCAAGAACAAGCAGGAACTGAAGACAGTTGCAGTAGAGGCCTGGCAGAGCATCACCAGGGATGAAACCCAGCGTCTGGTGATGTCTATGCATTCCAGGCTTCAGACTGTGATTGACTGCAATGGATTTGCAACCAAGTATTAAAAGGGGAAGTTTGATTTATGATTATTATTCTGTCCCATTACTTTTGGTCCCTTAACAAGTGGGAGGCACATATGCAAACTGTTGTAATTCCTACACCGTTCACCTGAGTTGGATGTACATACCCTCAAATTAAAGCTGACAGTCTGCAGTTAAAGCACATTGTGTTTGTTTCATTCCAAATCCATTGTGGTGGTGTATAGAGCCAAAGATGTTAGAATTGTGTCGATATCCCAATATTTCTGGACCTGACTGTATGTCTATTTAACCCACTGCTGAAAATAAGCTTTTGTTAATTACTGTTCAAATCCAAACTTCCCTGCCAGCAGCTGTCAGATGGCGAACAGCTCTAACAAACAGATTTCCTCGAAAAAGCAATAACAGAGATAAAAAGAAGGCAGGTACACTCCCCCCCCCCAAAAAAAACAATGATGAAAACACTCTGGACTAAGCTTTCTTAACACTAACCTTAATCAACTTACACTTCAGAACTTTCTACCCATTAATGCCTCTGCAGATGAGTCAAATTCTTATGTTTTGTCATCCAGCACCTTGTTAGCCTGGGAAAGGAACTTACATTCCTCAAGGAAAGAGGACAATTTGAGACAGGGGAGGAAAAAAGATCTGAAAGCCCCTCCACTAAAACCACTGGAGCTGCTATCTAAGAACTATTTGTTAACAGCTCAGACTGTAATCTCAATCTATGACCAGCTTCTGACAGCTAATAACAAGATTGATGAGCTAAAATGTCTCCTGGACATATCTTGGAACAGAGAAGCTGGTCACATAAAGACTGGCTATCTGACAGCACTAAGAACCAGCCATATAAGGAAGTTAGGGGGGAGCAGAAAACCAATGCTGCTGTGGATCAATCCTCTGACTTTTACCAGCTCAAACAACCCACTTTTCTTACAACCACACAGACTCACGCTTTTGACTGCTAATAGCCAATTTAATTCTGGCAAGTGGCAGACAAAGAGAGCTGTAACACTCTCCCTCTCACAGATTCTTCGCTGCCCAGTGCTTCATTGTGACTTACTGGATTTGGACTGGCTCCCCTCTCCAGCCAAATATATTAGATTAGTGCTTACCTTTAAGTCTACACTCTATCCTTTCATGTTAATCAGAATGAAGGAGTTTCTGAACAAATTTGAACTAAACCCTATTAGAGTTTTTAAAAGATGCCTCTATTCTTCCACTATTGGAGCACAAGATTCAGCCTCCATCTGGGGATGTTGATAAAAAAAGCCAGCTCACAACACTTCAACCCTGACTCCCTGCGACTGATAAGGAGGACTGATCAGCTGGACTCAAGACTAGCTGCAATCAGGCACTCTTCTCTGACTCAGAAGACAGATGGGTTACTTCTTCCCTCCGTATCCGAGAATGGACTTGTTTCCAGATTAAATGAAGTCTAAAGCTCTTTGACATCTGCCACATCCTCAGTTTTCTAACTCAGACCTTCCTGCTCCACTCAACACTTGTTTACCATCAGACTTTTGCCCTAGAGACAATACTGCCAAAGTCTCAACAGATAGCCATGTGGGGCTCTCTACTAAAACTAGCCCCTTTTATACTGTGTCCCATTTAAATGTCAACAATACCCTGTTTTGGCATGAATTTAAGTATGTTCAGACTGCTCATTCACAGGATGACACAGTAAATTCTTATTCTTATTCCAAAGCATCCATATTCTGCCTCTCAGCAAGAAATGAATGCTTGCTCTCCCTCTATTGCTCCAGGAACAACCCTAACATGTGATCCTCATTTTGATTTCACTGAATTATGCACACCTGGCTATATGGACAAATTACTAAAGTGCAAGGCACCAGAAGAATCCAGCTGCTCTTCAAGGACAGATTTCACTGACAATAGCAAAACAACTGCTATACTTAAAGCCCCCTCTACCCTAAGGTCAAAGTTTGACACAAAGGATCATGTTAGAGACTTTAGGGTCTATATATGTTGCAGACATTTTACAAGTTAGATCTCCAGATCATGAATGGCACCACCATCACTAACTATCCAGCAGAATTTTCACACTGGGCTGGCACAAGGCCTCCTTTGATTGATTACACTGCCATTTCAAGAAATCTGTTTCTCACTTCTTAGATTTCATATTGACAGCCGTCCTGAGAGTGACGATGTCCCAAAGCACTGTTTTTGAAACCTTTTGGTGCTCCTTTCCTAGAAACATACCCTATTTCATCTGAAGACATCCTCAGGGTCCCAATACACACGAAATGGACAGCCCATGTGAAGGATAAATTATCCTAAATGCTGTCCACCAAAGAGGTACTTCAATTACGCATAGCCATACTAGATGGAAGGTCTTCTGACCCAATTCTGTCATCTTATGCACAGCTAATTCAGCTTCTCCAGCCAATTTATTTGTCTACCTGGTGTTAACAGGAAACAGTTCTCCTTTAACCAACCTTGGTTTGACAGTGAATGCCATGCAGCCAAGAAACAACTGATCATTTGCTTTAAGGAATACAAAAATAATCCCCTTTACCATTCAACTCAAGATTTGTTGCATCTCAAGAATCAATACAAACAGCTATTACAATTAAAGAAGAGGCAGGCCTTAATGAGTCATGGAACCAACTAATTTCTGCCTCTTCTTCAATGGATAGAAGATTACTTGTTCTTATCAACTAACTCCATGCAAATTCTCAGATGAAGGTGTAAAGTAGTATACATGGATATTGCACCAAGGAAATGACAATCAAAAGAGGTGTGAGGCAAGTATGCATTCTAGCTCTCCTCCTTTTTAATCTATTCATCAACTCCCTCACAGACAAACTGAACAGACCATCTCTCCATCCACCAAAACTGGGAAAGCGACACATCTCTGTTCTTCTATATGCAGATAATGCTGTGCTGCTCTCTCAGATGCAGATTGGCCTGAAATGGGCACTTGCTGAGGACTGTTGAGAAGAACTACTAGAAATTAACTACTTAAAAACCAAGGTCATGGTATTTGCCACGTGCCCTAAGGCACATATCTGGCAGCTAAACAACCATCTAACAGAATAAGTTAAGATCTTCAAATACCTAGGGATTGTTTTCCATGCAACTGCAAATCCCACACCAACTATGTCAGCTTAAACGTGCAGAAAATAGCTTCAGCTCTACAATCTTTCTACTTCTCCAAAGGAGCCCAGAGTATATCCACAGTGCTCAAAGTCTTCTCAGCCAAGATCTGAGCACAGCTCATCTTTGGAGTCCAGTTGGGCCCTTACAGGTTATTTTTCCCCTTGAAAGAGTTCAGTCTACGTTCTTGAGTTCTATCTTCCAAGTACCCCGCTGCATTCCAAACATGATGCTTTGCTGTGAAGCCGGACTACTCAAAATAGAAACCTCTGCCTGGATTCACAACCTCTCCTGCTGGCTTAAGCTTCTTTCTTTTCCAGCTAGCTTGTCTCCTTTAATTATGACTGACAGCCTCCAGTGTCTCTGGGGTCAGGCAATACATGAAAAATTAAAGTCTTATGGCTTCTCATGGGCAGCCATCACCCTGATAGGCTACAAAGGTGCACTAGCCATCTTAAACTACATGCCATCAACTTAGAGCTGCAATCAGTTTGTCGTCTTACTCAGAAACATCTTTCTGAGCCACACTGCACATTTACTTTACCCAGCCAGATACCTCCGTTGCATAATGACCCCCAAATTCAGAAGGGCTTTGTCCTTGGATAGATTCAATGCCTTCCCAACAGCAGTTATTGAAGGGAGATACTAAAACATCTCTTTTGAGTGGAGATATTCTCATGCAGTGGAGGAGCAATTGAAATGCTGGAACATGTTCTATTGTACTGCTCTCTCTATGCTGCTGCTTGCCAGGAACTACTATTTCCACTCATCACCAAACATTCTGATCACTCTGATTCATTCTATCTCAGGTTGCCACTATCAGACCAATCTGATTCTACTTTGATGATTACAGCCAAATACTGTTCCATAGTTTGTATAATACACCGTAATTTCTCTTCAAACATCTCCTAGATATTTTCTGTTTGGAAACACTTCAAATGGAAACTATTCATTTAGTTTCTACTTTTTATCAATGTTTTATGTCCTTACTGTCAATTGAATCTTATTTCTGTTTTAATTCCATTAGCTGCCAGTTATTTTAACAATACAGATAGTCAGTATAATTGGACTCTACCTTTTAGCTTTGAAACCATAATAATTCTTTATGTATTATCCTTCCTTATACATTACATCACTACATTTTTCTAGATATAACAATAACAATAATAATAATTACAACTTTTCCATAGCTTTTAGTATTATAATGGTTCTATATATTTCAAATTGGTAATCTTACTATTCTGTTATTCTAAACAATTATTTGGTTGCCTTATATAAATTGTATCATACTTTACTATATTAATTTTTATGCCCCAAATTCTTAAACTTTAAATTACAATTTTACTTGTATTGTTATATGACTTTGTAGCTTGTTTTACTCTAATCAATTGTGACCCTTTTGTTTTGTTTTGCTGGTCAATGACCGAAATAAAATGACTGGCTGACTATTATTGTGCTGTTAAATTAGCTTCCATAAATTAGTGATTTGTGAAAAATAAGTTAAATATCACAGAACAAATTTATTCCAGAGGGAAAATGTTTGATGTTCTTTTGATTTCATTTCTGAATGTTTCTTCTGAAAATGTGGTTTTTCCTCTACCCCAAAGCTTATTTTAAGTCCTTTATTCTTCCTTATGATACATAAATACATGAAATTACTCAATAGTTAACTCACATTAAGAAACTTTTTACTGACATCAAATTTACTTGTGAACAATATATACTTTAAAGACCAATTACCACAAATTCATAAAATAACTTAATTTCCAATGAATAGAAGACAAAGCAACTTAAATTTTCTCAGATTAATGTCTATAGACATACTGGAAAAAATGTAAGTTTTTCTGAACAGTTTTTTCTGTGATAAAAGAATAGCATGTGTTTGTCTACCCCTTAAGCCTCTGAAAGATCCCTTTCAGTCACTATCACTATTTTGGTAAAGGATAGTCACCTATACATTTACAAAGCTCCTCATTATGCTTTTATTCTGCTCTTTGTTTCCAGTTAATACAACTTCCTTAAATAATAGTCAAAATATCAGACTGAGTTCTGTTCAACCTTCAATCCCTTATGAGAAACTATTTCCAGTGCACAAAGCAATCCTTTCATCTGATTTGTACCAGTCTACCCAAAATAGTTCAGAAAGAAGTTTTCTAAAACAATGTAAGGAGGTATTAACAGAAATTTGAATTTTTTTATATCCCTAAATTAAAAACTTATTACTTACATATTAATTTTTAAAAAATCTTTATTATCAGTTATACAAATTGTTAATTATCAAATATATTGTATATGTTACACAATCATATATCATTTTATTGGGTAGAAAGATATAAGAAAGTTGATGAAAATAAATTATTTATTTAAATTAAAGTTACATAATGAAATCATCAGAATTGCTGAAAATGTTATGATTTTCGATTTTCATTGCATCTAGTTTAGAAGAGCTTTCTGCCCTGATTGATGCTGCATAGAGTTTCAGCTCAAATCAATACACCAAAGATCTTTGTGCCCTACTTTCAATTCATATGCAAATCTAAAATCAATAGCAGAATACGCCTTTGGAGCATGCTACTTTGACTAGGATTTGTTATATTCCATCTACTAAAACTAGGGCTCAATTCTTACAAACACAGGTAAGGGTATAAACTGTTGTTCTACATTTTTGTTAACTGCAGATAAAAATTAACATGGATACACTCAAATTCATAACATAAACACATACCCTGAAATATACATACCACTGCACATATTGATTTAGATGTCCAACAGGAGACATCTAAACTATTTCTATGTTCAGGAATGTAAAAGCTGATTTTATGTCATTTATGCAAAGCCTCTGCTAGCATACTGAAAAGATACAGAGCATAAATCAGGAATATTATAATAATATAACATTGATGGATTGGCTGGATTCATATAGTACATCATTGTATGCCATAATTTTTAAAATATAATTTATTTAACCAGCTATACAATGGTGGTCTGGTTCACATATAGCACTACTGTTTATAGCTTGGTTTATACATCATGGTTATGTCTAAAGCAAGCAAACTATCATACTTGCAATTCAATACCCAGCTTACTATGAATGCTGTCTATACTTGCAATCACCAAAAAGTTGCACAGATCAGAGACCTTGAGGTGCCATGTTCCATGAAGCAGAAGCCCTAGAGTTTTATTTTAAATATGACTTTTAATTGTAATGTCAGATACATTAAAATCCAATCAATTTCACTGTTGTGTGCAAGCTTATTTAATAGCCCAGATCCAATACCACTTCATTATTTTCCATGGCTGAATTCTTAAGGAGAGTCATGAAAGTCATTGGCTTCAATCTACCAGTCAAGTCTGAACCATTAAACAAAAATGAGCTTTATCAGGAGGTATATGGCGCCTTCAATTTCCATTCATTTTGACTGTAGTTGTGACTGAAAAGCAAATCTGATTATCAGAAGTTTAATTTACAATTGATTATAACAGGAGGAAATCCCAAGGTGCACTTGTAGTTGTCATCAAACAGCATTAAGTGTAAGCAAAAACAAAATGTTGCTGAAACATGGGAATGAAAGCAGGCAATAATCTTGACATATTAAGGCCTTTTCTAACATTTTATCTCCAATCTAAGCCTTTAATCTTACACAAACAGATAAACAATTTTTTTAAAAAAGAAAATTTATGATTGCTTTCAAAATCTCTTTTTCCATCCAATTTATGCTGAAGTTTCAGGTTTCAGATATCCCTATTAGAAACAACAGTGCTACCTTAGAGTTGGCATATTTGGTTGGAAAATATGAGGGCCTATTTATTTTGTCAAATATGGAAATCCCCTTCTTCTATTTTAGGGAAACATGGCCTGCAAGAGTATGCCAGTTTAGGATTGTTCCTTATGATTATGTTAAATTAAGATTTGGGGGAATTCTAACAAGCAATCCTTTCAATGGAGAACCTGGTTGGACTGTGGAACGTATATCTTACATCAATTAATAGGATTAGAATGATAAATATTTATTATCTAAGGAGTTGTAATGTAAGTTAAAATATCTTCTGATGTCTAGATATGGCCTAGCAATCTTACACATTTCAGAATCCCTCACCCCCAACATTAGAGGATTTAACATGGATCTGGGAGGGGGGGAATGAATGACCAAATCTTTTCTCTCACGCACATATGCCCAATAATAAGAACTCACTTACTTTACAGTAGAAGCTTAGACAGTTGGGAGAAAGATTGCTATGTTAGAGTGTTTTTATTGAGTGGGAGAAATGGAATCATGGAATGCATCATTACTATCTACAACAGCCTTTGCCATATTTGAACTCTCCAATATGAGGGATTGTAACTTTACCTCCAGCAAGCATGCCAGGGAGCCTGTTAGCTGAGAACAATGGAATGTATAGTCAGAAACACATTTGCTTGGAAGATGCTTGGAAAAGTATAAAATGCAATCTAGAAGACTGTATTGCTTGTGTATACCAGATTTGAGTCTGAATATTTTCAAAGAACTGCTTTGACAAGCTATTTCCATTCGGTGGATATTTTTTCCTTGAATTTTCTATTCTCCCTTATTTTGAAACATTGCACCTTGTGCTATAAAAGCTTATGATATGAAGATAGAAATATTTTTCTTAAAAAGGAGCAAAATAACAAAATAAGCACACTACCACAAATTTAACTCAATTCCTGTTTTTTTTTAATATAAATGAAACACATCAATATTAGCCAGTTGTGACAATGTCTCTGTGATGGTTATTATGCAGTTGGAATACTGCACCAAAATGAAAATTCAAGTCACACAAAAAACAGGTTTGATGGAGTTATTTTTACACTAAGTATGATCTAATCGTCATTAAATCTTTCACATTTCTAATTCTTGAAAGCAATGACTTCAGGAAAGCCAATAGCATTTAATCATCTCCAGACTTACAGATTTATGGCAGCATGCATGCATACCACCCTATTCTATAATAGTCCTGATGGTAAATAATTATAAAAACAGGCAGAACAAGCAATCAGAACAAAAATCATACAACGATCAATCCAATTCCCTCAAAAATAAATAAAAAGTGAAAGACCTCAACTAAAAGTAACCAACTTCCAACACCCATCCCCAAATGGCATAATTTATTATTCTCTATAGGCTCTATGAAATAAAACTATTTTTACAGTCTTCCTGAAAGACAATAGGATAGGGCAGACAAAACATCTGCAAGGAGAGCTATTCCAAAGGCCTGGGGCCACCATTAAAAAGACATGTCTCTGGATCAACTTTTCACAGGGAGGGAACACAAAACATCCCTTCCAGGTTGTCTGCATGGGGGATGGGGAAGGCAGATTCTATTCAAAAGAGATTGTCCTGAAGATACCAGGAAGCCAAGCCACGTAGGGCTTCATCAGTTAAAACCAGCATCTTGAATAGTACTGGAAACCAACTGGTAGCCAATACAATGCCTGCATAACATGTCATGAGTGAGGCTGCTGCTGTTCTAAGTAGTCTTCAGTTGGCAACAGTGGCACAGCTTCAGTTGGCAACAGTTGGTACAGTGCATTGCAATAGTTCAAGCTAGACATAGTGAGGACATGAGTTATTATCAACAAGACCTCTCAGTCCAAGAAGGGCTGTTACTGACCACCAGCCTAAGTTGATCAAAGGCTCCCTGGTCTCAAACTCCATCTGCTGATCAAGCAGTAGCTATGATTCCAGGAGCTCTCCCAAATCACAGAACTATTCCTTTGGGGGAAGCGCAACCTCCTCTAGAACCAACATCAGAGCTGCAGAGAGACAGATGGGTTTTGGACAATCAGTATTTCTGTCCTGCAATGATTCAATCTCAGCTTGCTTAACTTTTTTCTGTGAATTTTTTTTTGTTTTGTTCTGTTAGCTTTGCTAGAACAAATTCTTATCTAATTTGTTAGATCAGCTTTGTTAGCACTAATTTTAATCTCAGGAAAAAAAACCTGCTAAGACTTCTTCAAACTTCCTAAGAACAGTAAACTATCTGTTCACATCAAAGCACTTTATTCTTTGAAAAATGGATTTTTTTTCTTTTAATACTTGAGCACATTAACATACGCAGAAAGCAACATGTTTTAGTTCATACTGACCCATAGGTACTCAACTCATTTTAATACCTTACTTGTCTACCATTCATTATAGTTTCTCTAAACACCAAAAGTGAATAGGTAGCAATTATGTCAAATTCTGAATTGTTATGTAAAGAATTGAATGATTTACCTCATACAGGTTAAACTTCTACTTTCAGCAACAAACAAATGAGGATGATGTTAACTGAAAAGCCATACTAATTGAGAATGGATGGATGGATGGACAGATAGATATCACCATATAGCTTTTTATACAACAGATTTCTTTTTTAAACTATATAGTGTTTTATATAATAGTAATATTGCTATACTTACTCTATACATAATACCTCTTGTCACTGTCAATACTGTTCATCCACTTAGACTCTCCTTCTGGGTGCAATCTAATTGCTCACAAAGGAGAAAATGGAGGGAGGGGGAGGGAGGAGGGCCTGCTTCTTCCTCTTGCCCACATAGCTAGTACATACTGTGCTCTTGTCAGAACTCAAATGCTTTAAGACAAAGGTGATGAATTGCGAGGAGGAGGAAGAAAAGGAATGGACTGGGATGGGGTGAGTGGGGCGATCAACAGCACAGCCACTGATTCTGGTTTCTTATACCAGCCCTGGCAGACCATTAGCATTGCCTTTTCTGTTACCAATCTGCTCCTCTCCTTACTTCACTTCTGTCTGCACATTCTGCCTATTTTTACCAGATCTTATAATTTCGTAACTACTGAAATTCACAGTACTGTATAAGAAAGGGAACATTTGCAATTATTGCACATTACTGGCTGCTTATGTAGAATTTCTCAACAATGAATCCTTTGTGTAGTACTTGAATGTACCATACATCTTTTGCAGTATTTTTAGATCTAAAATCTATTTAATTTCTGAATGGTCTTCAAAATAATTGTTGTTCCTTTTAATGTTTTTACTCTTGTCAAGAGCAAGAATGGCCACCAATTTAAATGAAGCCCATCATTCACATCTTTGGGCTGTCCGTGTGTCACATTTACCTGATTACAGAAATCCTGGTAACAGCAAAACTAGAAGGTTATGGGACTTGGGCCTCTATATGTAAGTTGATGTGTTGTGTTGGCTTACTGAGTCATAAGCTGAACAGATATCCCACAAAGCCAGTGAATCTTTCTTAGCTATTTGAGTGAACTTGGAGCACACAGAAGCCTTCTGAGGAAAGTGTATAATTGCTGTGAAAGGGTTGAGACTGTAATTGGCTAAAGCTTCTTAGACGTTATGTTTTTTGATGAATTGTGAATCTAGCACAGATTAAGCAGATTTAGAGCTCACATTTAGTGAAAACTCCATGTGTATCACTTGGGAAAACATTAAGATAAAAATATTAACAAAAGTTTTTTTGAGAAAATTTTACCAATAACAGATCAACTGAAAAGATGACACATAGAATAACTGTATGGTTCTTTCATGAAAGAAGACTAGGTGACATATTTCTGTCAGAATTCCTACTTCTCTAGTTTTTATTTTTTAATAAACACCATAGGCAAATCTCTATAAATTGCATGGTACCTCAGTGGAACTAAATGCAACTGGTAGTCTATTGAGTCTATTGGGTTATTGGAGACTAACTGTGCCTCTCACATCATAATTAATTTAGAGCCATGGCAACTCTCTAATATATAAACTTAGTAATTTAACTTAGTTTATAAATGGTAATATACACACACACGAATACACATGATTTTTATTTTAAAAAATTGATTATAATAGTAAAATCTAATACAAACTAAACTTAAAGAAAAGAGAATAGAGAGGAGTAAAAATTGCAAGGAAAAAGAAAGAAAAGAAAAAGGCAAGAATATAATAAAGAAAAAGAAATATATAAAGAAGTGACTTCCAACCTTCATCACCACAAGTATAAACACATTTAATAACGCTTCACCCTCTCTAAAGTTAAACATTTATCTCTTCATCCCATATCCCATCTCTTATCTATAAACAAATCCATTAAGCATCATCTTTTTAGCCCTGGTGTCAGCAGAATAAATGGTAACTAACAATAATGGTAACTATAACCATATTAGATCCTGTACTGGCACTGTGGAAGATTGATGAGGAGATGATGATGTGGACCCCTTTTTCACTTTGCATATATAAGAAATAACTGTATAAAAAGGGTTATTTAGCCAGCTGAGGCAATATGTATGTAACTCAACAAGATTTGTCACCTGCATAATTGCACTCCTACTGTACTTATAACAATTAAGCTGAAGAGAATAGCATCAACTTCCTCATCTAACACCTTTAATGGAAATCACAATGTTTCCTATAAAAATGTTCTTAGCAAAGGGTTACTTATCTAGGCCTCCAAGTTACTGATCAGATAGATCATCAGATTACCCCCGGGTGTTGCCTGTTAGGCCTTTATTACCTAAAAATATCTTTGGCAGAGGGTCCTGATGTTATAAAAGAGTCACTGATAAGATGTGCTACCAAGCCATGTCCGGCTATTATTATTTATACTCCCTGACTCTTAGGTATTAAAAGGTGGCAAAAGCTTGAATCTCAGACAGCTTGAATCTTGCTACAGACCTCTTCCAGGAGGAGGAGGTACTGTGTAATTGCTGGCTCCAGCAATTCAATATTATTCAATAAATTCCTTTTTGGCATTTCATCCTAGTCTGAGCTGATTGTTTTAAGAATCCTAAAAAACTGTTGTCTCCCAGCTGGCCACTGGGTGGCAATGCAGATCCCAATATAATCTATTTCTAACGTATATAAAAAGCAATAATGGCTGCACTGATCCATGAAAACACAACCCATAATTAGGTAATATCTTTATCAGGACTGACAAAAGTGGCACACAAAATGTGCAAGTTTTCAAACTCTCTTCACTGGGCAAATCTTACTCAAAGGAAAGAATGGGAAGGAACACAAAACAAACCCCAAAATTCAGCCAGCTATTTCATTCATAAAGTCTTGAAGTTCAAAATAAACAGAATGCAGTAGCTAATAATATGTTATTCTAGTATTCATGGACAAAGGAAATGGTTACTCTCCCCACGTTTGAAAGCACAAAGGCAATTAGTCTCCAATTTATCATATCTGATTATGTAATATAGCAACATTTTTGCTTATTTCCAATCCTCTTTATTGAACTCTTTTCAATCTTCATTCACGGTCATTGGAAAAAAATGACTAGGGAGAACAATCAAGGCAATTGTTTCCAATAATTATCAAGAACAAGCATCACTGGTAGTGATTTTAACAAGTGAACAGCAGCAAGAAAACTGAAAGCAAGAAAAATATATGAACAGATGGAGAAGGTACCAAAACAAGCCATGCAGAAGATAGTTCTAAGGCACAGATGCTGCTTTGAATTATTCAAGGTCAGAGTCTAAAAATAAATAGACAATATTACAAGAAATATCCTCAGATACCCAAAATTCACCTAAGTTACTAACATTGACTGACTGCAATCACACTGCATTAGAGCCACAGTTAATCATGCACAGAGGAAATTCATACAAATCAATGGGATCTGAGTTACTAATTTCAAAGAGCCATAAGTACATGTATGGCTCCAACTCACTGACTTATTTAACAGTGTATGTAAAGCAAATCAGTTAAAGACAATAACATGAAATAGAAGCAATTCTGAGTTGTATTTATTTATTTGATTTATAGAGCTGTCCATCTCACTTTTATGTGACTCTGTGTGGCTTACAATAAAACATATAAAATACATAATATAAAAAAGCAAATAAAAATAAAACACAAAGCAGCTAGGCATAATCTAACCAATCATCCATACAACCAGGAGACAGGCTGTATCCCACCCCCAGGGCCTCAGGCTTGGGCACAAAGCCAGGTTTTCAAGGCCTTACAAAAGGCCAATAGGGATGGGGCCCATCTAATCTCAGGGGGGATAATACTCCACAGGGTTAGGGTTCTGCCACAGCAGAAAAGGCTCTCCTTCTGGGCCTCACCAGCTGACACTCCCTAGCTGATGGTATCTGGAGCATGCCCTTCCTGCCAGATCCCATAAATAAATATGAAAGTTTCCTTGAGGAAGATCCCCATGCTACTTTTTATTGTCACAAATGCTAGGACTTGTTATTTAAAAACCATAATAGTGTCCCTTTTGAATTGTTAGGTGCGTATCAATTTTTAAAATAAATTTTATGCCATGTGAGTGAAACTTACATGAAAATATTTTGTAAGCCAAGAGACATCTTTGCATAAACATCAATACAGATGTAGTGAAGACTTTATTAGGGTGCACATCATGAACCTTCCTCAAAGAAAAAGGGGGAGGAGGAGCTGGATATGAACTGATAAAGGAATGAGAGACAGAACTTATTTCTTTCCCTTCTTTAGAACCCATAACTCAGGCACCCAATTCTGAAAATTGATTGGTATAAAAAGTAGACTGGTTGTTTGTCTTCTGTTTTATTATAGGTTTACAGTGAAGCTCTTTAAATAAATCTCTAACTTTTAATAAGGAAAATCAATTATTTCCAAGCTGGGGAGGGGCTTATAATTAAATATCCAAATTCACAATATCAGTTATTTAATGGATGTCCACGCTTTAACTCAAAATAGACAAGAGCAGGCAGCTATAATTTTGTTAAATACAGAGAAAGCCTTTGATGTGGTTTCTTCTTTTCTTAAGTGATTTTGAATTTGTGATTCCTCTTAGGTAGTCCTCATTTAGTGACTGCTTTGTTTAGCGACTGCAGTTGCGAAGGTGATGAAAAAGTAATTTTGCAACAAATCTTCGCAATTACGACCTTGGCAGGTCTCTAAAGCAAAGGAAAGCTGAAGTAAGATCATAAGTACAGTCATGGTTTCACTTATTGACTGTTTTGCTTCATGACCGAGTTGCTGGTCCCAATTGTGGTTGCTAAACAAGGACTACCTGTATTTTGGAGTGAAATGTTTATTCAACTCCTAAATCATAGGTGGTTATTAATGGTGTACCTTCTCCTCTTAATTTTTATTAAGATAAATGCAAAGATGACCTCTTTCTCTTTTTATTTTTAATATGGCTTTAGAACCCTCTGAATAATTAGAAATTCTGAAAATATCAGTCTAAGGGGAAGCATAAAATATATGGTCAGGGTATTTTATGTTTTATAAATGATTTGGGGATCTTGTATGATTATAGGACAATATACAAAGTTTTGCTTTGTATTAAGTGGCTGTTTCAGAGTATATTCTATAACGGATACAACAGGAGTTGGAACACTAACCCATCTGGTTTGATCTTGTTCCTTTACTGTTGCATAGAACATTGGTCAAGGGAACAGCTGATTTATCAACTGTTTTATTACTGCCTGGGTCTGTAAAAGCACTGAGTCTGTTAAGATTGTTAAGACTCTGCAGATCATATTACACATTATAGCTATGTGTTACATTTGGTTCCAGGGATTAAAAACACTAAGGCCACTTCCAGATTGTCATTATACATTCTCTTCTATAAAACTGGGGGAATTCCAAGATCTGCCAGATTAGGAGTCATTAAGGATTGATTTTGCAAATTATTATTCAGCATGGAGAAGTCATTACAGGTTACTTTCGATCTTCTTCAACCTAAAGTTTTCCAGATACGCTGGACTTCACCTGCATGCTGGCTAGAGATTATGGGAATTGGTGCAACCCAGACAAAGAACCTTAGGCTTGGAAAGGTAAAATCCTTCTTCACAAAACAATTTAACTGGCAGAGATTTTAAAACCTTTTCTGTGAGGGCTTTTTTTTTTTTCCCCCACTTGGCAAATATAAACTATCACTTTATGAGAGAAGAAAAACTAGCTTTAGGAAGCTGTTCAAGTAATACACAATAGAAATGGAATTGCAGAAGTTAATTGTGATCTTATTAGCTGTCCCCACCATACCTTCATTTTCCGCACTGAGTCTATATGCAGAATGACATTATGGGTAAGTCTGAATTGTTATACGTGCAATGCTTTTGCTGAATACAGAGCGTGTATAGGTTTATATGGAAATATGACTGTCCTATAAGAAGGCAGTAGAAAGATTCAGGGGTGGACTAAACTTACAGTGTCCTGTTCTCACACTGTATTTTCATCTGAATGTTGAGCTGCTATATGAAATTAGTCATTCAAGTAATTCAGTAATACAAGCTTTTACATCTGCCCTGAACATACAAGCCCAGGCCCCAACGTTGTTCTTGTGTAGAAATGCCTTCAATAATTCTGAAGATCAGCTCATCAACCAAGGAGTTCAGAGATCAGCCAAACCATTTCAAAATGAGACACCCAAGGAACTGGTTGTTTGGAATAGGTCTGAGTCTCATGAAATCTGTATATCCATAAGATGCTCATCTAAAAGCAAGACTTCCAAGGAACTGAGCTGTTAGAGAACCTCAAGAGACTGTTAGCTGTATAAAATCTCATGCCCAGGAGCAAGTTTTTTAATCACAATTCAACTTCATTGTTTGTTGACACAGCCATATTGCATGTGAACTGGCAGAATGATTGAATGAGCTCTAGTTAAAGTCTAAAAATTATCTTCTTGTAGTAATTGAAAACCCAGATGGTAAAAGCTGCAGAGAAAACTGCCATGTGTTCATTTTAAAAATCTGACAATCCAAATTTTGCATTAACAGTAACTTTTGGAACTACAGATGGAAACTGGTAGTTCACAATATCAAAAATCTCTTTTCAGCAGCTATGTTTCAAAAGTATAGACACAGCTATTGAAGACTGTCGCTGTACTTATAAAGTTAGCTGGTTTGGGCGAGAATCTCATGTATTCTCCTTTAGAGCATTCTTAAAAGTTGTATATATTGAAATGTGAAAAAGAAATCGAAGAATAGGCTGAACAGGCAGATCTGATAATTAACTCCATACTTTCCTTGTGAAGAAGCTTGAAAGCACGGATAGTTTCTGGTGGGTTTTTTTTTCTTCTGACTTTCCATTTTGATGAATATAAAGTTCCTTTAGTTCCATCTTTTATTTTACACAGAATATATACATCAGCCTAGGGGGAAAAACCAGTTAACTTTGGATTCCATTTGTTTTGCCCCAGTGTGCTTCTGTGTAATTAGAGATCTTTTGATTTCTTCATTACTACCAACATTGTGGCAAATTCTAACCAAGATTTAACATAGTGTTCTTCCAGATACATATTACCTTCCAAAATAATAAGTTTTTTTATATCCAGAATGAGGATGCAAACACACTCTTACTTCATAGTTTATATGAGGTGAGTGGCTATATGAACAGAAATAGTGAAATTATGTTGGAATATGACATTTAGCTGAGATACCTCTTAATCTACAGCTATGATCTCTTACTAAGCAGCAGTTTCTACTACAATAATTAGCTTCAAACAAATAAATCAGGAAAGGGGGAAGTCATGCTATGAAGTGAAACTGTAGGGATTGTCTTCCATACATTTTCATATTCTTTGCATTATATGAATAATATATACTGTAACATGTACTGCTTTAACACACTCCCCTCCTCTTTGAGAACATTTTGGCAATGGCCAAAAATTCAATTTTAATTGTTGCTACTCCAATCAGTGAACATTCATGAGAAGAACAAATAGCCATCACATGCAGTGATCAAAAGAAGCTGCACAGAAACATGAGCTCTTCAATTTCCCTTTTTCTGTAACTGCCTACCAGGTATTCGGATCTGGGGCTGCTACCACAAACTGCTTTCTTGGAAGGGCCTTTCCAAATCCCATTTTGTGCAGGCCTCAAGAGACTAACCTCATGACATAAAGCAGTGAATAGAATATTCTTCCTCCATTGGGTCAGCATACAATGACCAGGGATTGCTGGTTCTCTGTAGTGTCAACTATCTACTTGTTTCAGGCAGGCACATTTTATAATTAGACAGATATGTAACAGGTTCTAAAATTTTTCACAGAGGTGCACCTGTAAGAGCTAGTGTATTTGCTAACTGAAAAGCTACTAACCAGGGCACAGAGGCTCTGCTGATGCTTAGGAAACCCAAATTTGTTTTTCCACTTTGGCATCCACTTCCTCCTGGAAGCTGTTCAACGAAGTTATACCTTTGCCACATGAGTTATGTCCTTGTTGTTTTCCTTTCAATTGAACAAGGAAGTATTTCCAACAATGTTATAGGTAAGAGAATATGAGGGAGAGGGAGTAGGAACTGTTTCTATCTTCCATCTTTTTTATCATGCCACAAAACCTATTTCCATATTACTTAAAAAAATTCCATAGAAATCAAAAACTTGGGGGCCACATTTATCCAAAAGAGCACGAACAATTTCCTTGTACCATCACTGGAACAGCCAGTTTGACATGATCCAGAGGAAGAATGGAAGTTCTCCAGAATGGAACATGTTGCACATGCCTATAGGAAACATCTGGCCAATCATGTTCTTCCTTAACCTCTTTCCTTCTTAGGGCCTTCATCTATTTGTTTTTAAAATGTTAATCAGCAGTTCTATATGGAACTGTATAGCACTAATCAAATCTGTTGTCCCATTGACCAACCAGAATTATATATTATTAACTTTTTGTACTTGAATAAACAAAAGCAGCTTCTCCCACTAGCGATTTTCTGTCAGTTTGAAGCCTCCCTCTCTTAGCAACTGTAACTAAGGCAGCTATTTGCCCCATACAGAATATCAAAGTGAGGTTTTTATTCTATTTTGTTACATCATACACTCACTCAAAGATTAACTTAGCATCACAGATACAAAAAGACCAGAATACAGGCTTTCTTGACTTACTTCAAGTATGATTTTTGATCATAAACTATGGAGAACTGATTTGACATTAAGCCAAATTTCATAACCCAAAGCCTACAGAGATGGGACAAAGTTTGTATCTTTGGCACAGGAGACAGAAGATAAGCTGCCAGTTTCTAGGGACATACAGTGCTTCAGACCAAAGCCAAAAAGGTGCTTCAGTGTGGGCGTAGCCCATATGTATTCCTCTCAGCACTTCATTCAATTGCAGCTTTTATTGGGCCCAAACAGTAGCTATGTGGTTTCAGGAAAATATGCATTAGAGGTGCTAACAAGGTGTTTTAGAACTGGGAACGTAGAGCTATTGTTCAAGCCTAGGAAAAGATGCATCTTGCCAAAAATGTGCTTTAGGTGTGGGCATGCATGCTGTACCTGTTGGCACCTCCTTAAAGAAGTTGCACTAATAAGTGATAAAGAGACAAAGCAACTCAATTTACACTTCATTATTGTTACTCTGAAAAATATTAACATAAAAATCATTTTAGCTGAGAGAAACACTTTATTTCACAATGCTGTTTAAGAATTTATTTTCAAGAAAGAGAGTTTCATTTGTTTTACCTATTAAACAGTACTGTTCATAAGGTTGTGACCAAAGATGCAGAAGTTAGGAAACTAGCAAAAGGATAGTAAGCCTTTTTGAACTCTGCTGTTATGTGTTCCACAGTGAATACAAGGTCCTTTCACAAAGGCACACTGTACTACCAGGGAAACAGAAGTTTAGATACAAAAATAAATGGCTATCCATGCTGCTAATTTGCATCCTACTTTTATTTTTCATATAGTAAATCAAGGAAATATATAGCGTTAAAAGATTCATTACACTGGAAAACAATATTGTTTTTCAGACAAAGCATCCAACAGGATCATCAGAATCGCAACAAACTCATAACTGCTGTGCAATGTAACTACTGCATGGTGTGATAGAAAGCATTTCCTTTTAAATGCCCTTATTTGTCATTCATAGCTACCAAGCAAGCAAGCAAGAAAAAAAGAAAGAAGGATAGGTCATGCTAGTATGGTACATAACTGGAATTGAGAAGAGTTAAATTTCGTTACTCCTTGGAAGCAAAAATGTATGTTATTAATATCCAGGATTTAACTTCATTCAAATCTCCTTTATCCAGTGTACCATTTTCCTCCACTGCATTTAGATTATCTCTTTTGGAGCAAAAACAATGATCATAATTTTACATACAGTGAAACTCAATATTTTTAATAGGAACAAAAGTTCTTACAGCGATCATTTCTTCCCTTACTACCTAGTACATTAAACTTATATTTATATCTTTAAATTTCACTTGCATTCTGGTTGGAGCTGGGTACACATATTGTGCTAAGCTATAACACGGGTTTGATTTTGGTTCAGTGGAATAAACGAACTGAATCAGAGTTGAGGCTTACTGCAATGGGTACACCCAACCTATTTGCACATATTATATAAACAAATTGATATTTCTAGACTTCATTTTACTTTACACTTGCTGGAGGCTGGTATGTATGTAGCTAATTTTTGACATGATTGTTTTTTCACATTTTGAGCAAGTCTCTAATTTTCTCCCTTGTTGAGATTACTTTGTATTTTCAATAAAGATTTATTCAGTGAGGTGGGAGAAAAGATTCTGAGGAAAGGGAGCAACAGTGACTTGATGAAAGTCAGAGCTTTGTATGCTAGTCTACCCTGAAACTCTTCAGCAACCACCCACCACGCCTTCAAATGCTCTGTCCTACAAAATAACATTTGCCTGGTAATCTGTATATGACATACAGAGTTTGGGAGAAGAGTAAGTATTTGGGGTGTGACAAGTGAGTTAAATTTATACAAGCTTCATATATTTCTAGTTATGTATCTGAGTTGGTGTTCATTATATGTGAAACTTCTTCACTGGCAAGTATAGCAAAATTTTCACATAGTTGTCAGACTATGAGAGTGCTCACAGGAACTTGATAACACTAGCTGTCATTTTGTTGATAACAATAAAATTGCATGAAATTCCCTAAATGTAACAAAATCCTGTAAGTAAATAACTCACAATTATCAAATCCGTTGAATTTTAGCTTTAGATCATCTACTTATGCACATTTTGTTTTTTAAGTTGCCAGTCCCTTGGGATGTGGAAATTTAGAGTGGAAGGGACTATCTGAATATCTGAAAAGGAGGATCTTGAGAGCATTCTATGCCCGTGATTCTGCTTACCTACAGTGTTGAGAAAAATAAAAATAAAAATGCAAGGACTAAAGGGGCAATTTGTCAATATCTAGCCATCCATTTAAGATTTGCAGAGACCCTATTCATCATGAAGAAAACCTTGTGCATGTGTATGTGTTTATTTTAGCCTTTTACTATTAGTATTATTCATTATTTATTAATATTATTAATTAGAATAATATTAATGTTTTAATTGTATAATGCTTTTTAATATTGTTTATTTTATGGTTTTTATTGTATGCTGCCCAGAGCCACATTTTGGGAGATGAATGGCCATATAAATATGATAAATAAATAAATGTGTATGCATTTGTGTGTGTGTGTGTGTGTGTGTGTGTGTGTGTATATATATATATATATAGAGAGAGAGAGAGAGAGAGAGAGAGAGAGAGAGAGAGAGAAATTGCATTTCCTAGGTGATTTCAACTCTCAAATGCATGGAACAATTCAACTTTTGAAATATAGTAATGAAAAACAGGATTTTTAATTTTAGAGAAGATAGAAAAACCAGAGTCTAATCTACCTGTACTAAAGGATTATAGAATAAGCATCTTTGAAATCTTATTGAGAAATCTCTCCTTATCAAGACCAATGATATATATTCAAATGGTTACTCAAGTCCTGCTGTGTTGCCTCATTGTGGTGAGGGTGTGTTCCTGGGAAGGATGAACAAAAATGGTGGACTGTATACTAAGAGTATATAATCTCAGCAGGGTCACCCAAGGCACAAAGGGCATACCAACGTCCCACCTATATTGAGTAGCAGAGATACAGGAAGATGCTGTAAGTACATATTCACTTTAGTGACAATGGCAAGGGCATCATTCCATACTGCAGTGGACAAGGCAACAGTAAACCACTCTTGTGTTTTAGCAAGAAAACCACATGTATATACAATATAATGTGTTTGACAATAAAATGCTAAGGCTCCTCAAGTTAGATGGCACTCAACATGTTGAGGATATTTCAACATGTTGAAATATCTGAGTAAGAGTTGAGGATATTTCAGAGTACTAATGATGCTTAGGATATAGCTGAAGTAAAGCCTTTGGGACATCAAGTTGCTGATGTTGCAATACAGAAAAATTAAAATCTGAAGCTGCAAAGACAGAATAACAGTGGCAATGTGAAATGTAAGAAGCATAAACATGGAGAAGCTCAACACTGTAAAAGATGAAATGAACTGACTACACATTGAAATTTCAGGTATCAGTGAATTGAAATGGACTGAAATTAGATGCTTTCAGTCATAAAACCATACAGATTATTAATCAGGACACAAAAAGCAATAAAGGAATGGTGTTGCTTTCATAGTCAGGAAGGATATAGCAAGTACAGTACTTGGGTACAATGCAATCAATAACCAAATAATATAAATTAGACTTTGTGGACAACCTTCTAATATAACAATTATCCATATTTATGTTCCAACCACTGATGCAGAAGAGGAAGTTGGTAAGTTTTATGGTCAAGTTCAATTTGAAATTGACAGAATATGCAAGGGAGATTTGCAGAATATTAGATGATTGTGTGGCCTACTTCTTGACAAAGCAATGTGAATATCAAATCTCTCAAACCTTTCAAAGGGCTCAAAGAGAAAGAGGAGAAGAAATTACACAGCAGGTGCTGCTAGCTGTTTGCAAACCATTCACAGGTAGTATAAATGTTTGGCTTCAAAGAGCAGGGTATGTGGGAAGGGGTAACTGAGGAGCATATCAGATGAGGAAAACAGCCTGAATAAGCCTAGCACATGGGTGGTATGACACCCACAGTTCCAAGCTACGTGCCTCACTCTGTTCTGCTACTGGTTGGATGCCAACTCAAAGCATGGCACAAAAGCTAATTGCATATATGGCCCACCTTCAGATACCTGCCTTCTACTGAAGCCTAGCTTCTGTTCCCACACCTCTATAAACCCCATTTTCAAGAGCTGGCACTTGCCTCATCTACCCAGCCAAAAAGGCTTTTGCCTTGACCTCAGCCCTTTGTGGAAATCAAAGTGGAAAAGGATGAATGACCTAAGACCACTGACTCCTTGCAACATGGCAGCCAGAATAAAGAGAAGGAACTAGGTTAAGTGATAGGCTTTCTTCACCACCTGCCCTGGAGATGAAGAGGTAAGCCATGTATGCTAGGTCCGAAATAGCTTTTATAGAAGCCAGCTCCTCTTCACTCCTTGGAAGGACACAGTGAAGAAGAGGACAACTGTGAAAAAGGGAACCCTTCATTGTTAGAATGGTGGGTTTAGAATGGACAAGATCTGGATGATTATGTGAACATTAAGGGGGCAGAACTGCAAAGGTATGTATTCCCCTCTGAATTTAAATTAAGATTTAAACTAGAAATTCTCAGGAAAACCCAGGCCTGGGCTGAATCAGAAACTTGGATGGATGAATTCTTCCTGCCCTATAACATTCTTGAGTTTCTGATAGTAAATACTTGAGAAGTACTGAAATTAAAAATTAATTATTTTTAAAACACTGCTCTTGAAATTGCTGGGGTTAAGTGAGCATAGGAGGATCCTCTGCACAAATAGTAATTATTTTAAAATTGCAACTAAAATTATTCTTATAGAATGATAAAAATTAAAAATCAAAATAAACTGATAAGAGTAATTTTTGGATTGCTAGTCCTTTTAGATAAAACACATGCAGTCTCCCTTTGTTGGGTCTTCTTTGCTGGTGAATGTGCATAGGACAGCAATTTCATCTCCATCAATTGACACATGAAAGATAAAAATCTATTCAACACTACAGGATCAATATCTTCTCTTACCAAAACAAAAAACAACATAAAACCTTTGTCTAGTTTGAACATTAATTGCCTATAACAGTGTCAACATTAGCTCGATACTTGGAAATATTTGCATTCCCTGTACTGGCTGTTTATACTTATGCATCTTGGTCATTAAGGTAGTGTTACACATTTTATTTAGTCAGCTAATTATGCTTCACCAATTAAATACTACAGTAAGCTGCTTATTTCACAATAATCCAAACTCTGATCAGAAATAGTTATTCCTAACTTCATGCACAGAGAAACACTGTTTAGTTAGCTACATGGATTGCTGACCGTTCCTTAAAACTGCAGAATTTGAAGAAATATGGTAGTTCCATTCCATTAGCTCTTCTCCCATACCTCTGCAACTGGAACTGGGGGAAAAAACAGCTATATTCCTTTTTTCAATGTCTTCGTAAAAACTTACCTCTACCTGTAACCAGCCCTCAACCACTATCAGATGTTGACTACCCATGTGGTCTCTGGGAGATGGAGGGCTTCTCTTCCTCTTCCCTGACTACCAGACCATTTCAGGAATTTTCTCAGACTGTGCAAGTATTTCCCTGGCCCTCCCCACTCTATCAAGACTTTGGCTGGCATCAAGAAAATGGCTGCCATCAAGAAAAGCATTCCACTGAAACAAAATGATTCTTATTGTTCCTTGTTTATAAGGGCTGAACTCTTTTATTTTACTTTTCCAGCTGTGACTTTTCACAGTGACTAATCTCTATTTTCCCCAGAACAACATAAGTTAATCAAGTTTCTATTTCTTCTATTGAAACTTCTCTTTCTGGTTGGTTTGTTTTTTTAAGAATTGATTCTCAAATTTTAGAATTCATTCTCAAATCCATTTTGATCCTGTAACATTACCCTGCCGTTCAGAAATCTTTATTCCCAGGTGACAGATCAACCTGGATTTTAAAAAGAATCTCTGTACTAGATCTGTTACAGGAAAGCAACTAAAGGAAAAGCATCGGTTTGCTGTTGTGGAAAAATTCAGGAGAGGATTCAGCTTTTCAGTCTTATCAATCTCTTTCTTCCACCAATGAAAAAGCATGTGACATCTTCACATGTCTGAAGCAGAACAAATCATTTCCATATATTTTAACCTGCTTTCTGGAATGGTAAGATCCCATTCAAGAAATATGTTTCATTTGAGGAACAGTGAGCAGCCCCTCCTCTCCTTAAAGTAATGCTGTGTTACTGGTCCTTTGCAAGTACAAGGCAATGCCTGCAGCAGGAAGCTTTCAGATATGTCTGCTTATCAGAAATATGTTGGCTCTCATTTTTATTTATGTACTGTCTCAAAATAAAAGATATAACCCTTAACTCATGTTGCCCACCCCTTCATGGATCACTGCCTTGTCGTGGCGAAGGGGCTTGCGTAACTCAGTGAAGCCATGAGCTATACCGTGCAGGGCCACCCAAGACGGACAGGTCATGACAGAGAGTTCTGACAAAATGTGGTCCACTAGAGAAGGAAATGGCAACCCACTCCAGTATCCTTGCCAAAAAAACCCCATGGACAATGTTAAAAGGCTAAAAGATATGATGCCGGAAAATGAGCCCCTCAGGTCGGAAGCTGTCCAATATGCTACTGTGGAAGAGCGGAGGGCAATTCCAAGTAGTTCCAGAAAGAGTGAAGCGGCTGGGCCAAAGCCGAAAGGACGTTCAGCTGTGGATGTATCTGGAAGTGAAAAGAAGGTCCGATGCTGTAAAGAACAATATTGTATAGGTACGTGGAATGTAAGATCTATGAACCAAGGCAAGCTGGATGTGGTCAAACATGAGATGACAAGATTGAACGTCGACATCTTGGGAATCAGCAAATTGAAATGGACGGGAATGGGTGAATTTAATTCAGGTGACCATTATATCTACTACTGTGGGCAAGAAACCCTTAGAAGAAATGGAGTTGCACTCATAGTCAATAAGAGAGTGGAAAAGGCAGTAATGGGGTACAACCTCAAAAACGACAGAATGATCTCAGTGCGTATCCAAGGCAAACCATTCAACATCACAGTAATCCAAGTCTATGCCCCAACCACTGATGCCGAAGAAGCTGAAGTTGACCGGTTCTATGAAGACCTACAACACCTTCTAGAACTAGCACCAAAAAAGATGTCCTTTTCATCATAGGGGATTGGAATGCTAAAGTAGGAAGTCAAGGAGTAATCGGAATAACAGGCAAGTTTGGCCTTGGAGTACAAAATGAAGCAGGGCAAAGGCTAATAGAGTTCTGTCAAGAGAACAAGCTAGTCATAGCAAACACTCTTTTCCAACAACACAAGAGACGACTCTACACATGGACATCACCAGATGGTCAATACCGAAACCAGACTGATTACAAACTTTGCAGCCAAAGATGGAGAAGCTCTATACAGACAGCAAAAACAAGACCAGGAGCTGACTGTGGCTCAGATCATGAGCTTCTTATTGCAAAATTTAGGCTTAAATTGAAGAATGTAGGGAAAACCACTAGACCACTCAGGTATGACTTAGATCATATTCCTTGTGAGTACAGAGTGAAGGTGATGAATAGATTTAGAGGATTAGATTTGGTAGACAGAGTGCCTGAAGAACTATGGACAGAGGTCTGTAACATTGTACAGGAGGCAGCAATTAAAACCATCCCAAGGAAAAAGAAATGCAAGAAAGCATAATGGCTGTCTGATGAGGCTTTACAAATAGCTGTGGAAAGAAGGAATGTGAAAAGCAAGGGTGAAAGGGAAAGATATAAGCAACTGAATGCAGATTTCCAGAGAATAGCAAGGAGAGATAAGAAGGCCTTCTTAAATGAACAATGCAAAGAAATTGAGGAAAACAATAGAATGGGGAAGACTAGAGATCTCTTCAAGAAAATTGGAGATATCAAAGGAACATTTAGTGCAAAGATGGGCATGATAAAGGACAAAAAAGGCAGGGACCTAACAGAAGCAGAAGAGATTAAGAAGAGGTGGCAAGAATACACAGAAGAACTATACAAGAAAGATCTTAATGTCCCTAATGTCCATGCTGGTGTGGGTACTGACCTTGAGCCAGACATCCTAGAGAGTGAAGTCAAGTGGGCCTTAGGAAGCATTGCTAACAACAAAGCTAGTGGAGATGACAGTATTCCAGCTGAGTTATTTAAAATACTAAAAGATGATGCTATTAAAGTGCTGCACTCAATATGCCAGCAAGTTTGGAAAACGCAACAGTGGCCACGGGATTGGAAAAGGTCAGTTTACGTTCCAATTCCAAAGAAGGGCAATGCCAAAGAATGCTCAAACTATCGCACAATTGCACTCATTTCACATGCTAGCAAGGTCATGCTCAAAATCATACAAGCTAGGCTTCAGCAGTATGTGAACCGAGAACTACCGGATGTACAAGCTGGGTTTCAAAGAGGCAGAGGAACTAGAGATCAAATTGCCAACATTCGCTGGATCATGGAGAAAGCACGAGAGTTCCAGAAAAACATCTACTTCTGCTTCATTGACTATGCAAAAGCCTTTGACTGTGTGGATCACAACAAACTGTGGCAAATTCTTAAAGAGATGGGGGTACCAGACCATCTTACCTGTCTCCTGAGAAATCTGTATGCGGGCCAAGAAGCAACAGTTAGAACCGGTCACGGAACAACCGATTGGTTCAAAATAGGGAAAGGAGTACGACAAGGCTGTATACTGTCACCCTGCTTATTTAACCTATATGCAGAGTACATCATGAGAAATGCCAGGCTGGAAGAATCACAAACCAGAATTAAGATTGCAGGGAGAAACATAAATAACCTCAGATATGCAGACGATACCACCCTAATGGCAGAAAGTGAAGAAGAACTAAAGAGCCTCTTGATGAGGGTGAAAGAGGAGAGTGCGAAAGCTGGCTTGAAACTCAACATTAAAAAAACTAAGATCATGGCATCTGGACCCATCAATTCCTGGCAAATAGAAGGGGTAGAAATGGAAGCAGTAACAGACTTCATTTATTTGGACTCCAAGATCACCGCAGACGGAGACTGCAGCCATGAAATTAAAAGACGCTTGCTCCTTGAGAGGAAAGCTATGGCAAACCTAGATAGCATATTAAAAAGCAGAGACGTCACCTTGCGAACAAAGATCCACATAGTCAAAGCTATGGTTTTTCCAGTAGTAATGTATGGCTGTGAGAGCTGGACCATAAAGAAGGCTGAGCGCCGAAGAACTGATGCCTTTGAACTGTGGTGCTGGAGAAGACTCTTAAGAGTCCCCTGGACTGCTAGGAGGTCAAACCAGTCAATCTTAAAGGAAATCAACCCTGATTGCTCATTGGAAGGATTGATAATGAAGCTCAAGCTCAGATACTTTGGTCACCTAATGCGAAAAGAGGAGTCTTTGGAAAAGACCCTGATGCTGGGAAAGATTGAAGGCAAAAGGAGAAGAGGACGGCAGAGGATGAGATGGTTAGATAGCATCACTGAAGCAATGAGCATGAAACTGAGCAAACTCAGGGAGGCAGTGAAGGACAGGAAGGCCTGGCGCAATATGGTTCATGGGGTCACGAAGAGTTGGACACGACTTAACGACTGAACAACAACATGTTGCCCAGAGTAGATAACAATTGTGAGACTTAGAAAACTATAACAAATATCCATTAGGACGCTAGAAGCATAGATGGGAAAGGGAGCCTCTTCTGTTGCCTTATTTCTGAAAAATCATTGTAGGCTAAATCAATAAGGCATAAATAAAACCACACTGTTCAATTTCTATTGACTAAAAAACAAGTGTGATGTAGCATATCAAGGACCACTCTTCAAAAGTAGGCAGGGCCAAAGGCCCATTTTGGGAATTGGTTTCAAAGGTGAAATGGGTGCCTTAATCAGCTATAAGGTTTAAGTACCAATTTTGCCTGAAAAAGAAAAGAGATGTTGGAATGCTCTACTTTTTGCACAATTGCCTTTAAAAAAAATTTTTTTTTTAGCTTACAGACATGGGAAGCAAGGAGTGAAGGGAAAATACCTCATTCTTAAATACCACATTGGAAGATCTCTTCTACAGTAGAATAGTTATTGATATAAGAAATGTCAATAAACTCACTTTTTTCTATGTATTAAATACTTCAATGTAATCCTTTAGTTAGTTTATTTATGGTCAATAGCCACATAACGTATTTTATCCTAAGACAACATAAATTTCCCTAAAACCTACATCATAAAATATAATTTAAAGTTCCATGCAATATTACTCAAAGACTACACATTACCATACTGAATTGCAATAGTAATTACAGAATTTGGTAAGATCCCTTGATAACACCATTGACTTATCAGCTAGAAAGAAGAGAACAGAGTCTTTTTCTTCTGAATTTCTATAGTAATTGGACAAAAAAAGCCATAACTAGGTCCTTATTCCAAAATAAACAGAAAAGATAATGAAGAAGAGTATGACTGACTGATTTATCTTTCCTCGGTGAGCAGGGATTGAGACAGAGGGGTACCTTTGAAACTTCATTTTAATAATGCTGATGACAATATGTCAAGCATTTTAACAGGAGTAAAACTCTCTTGTGCCTTAGGCATGAGATGCCAAAAAAGGTCTGCTAAATAAACCAGAGCAATACAATTCTGGGGCAGAACTTAAATCTTTCTGTAGATCTAAGTCAAACTATTTCACCATCATCAAGCTCTCTCAAGTTCTGAAAAACTCAGATATTGAGGAGAGATGTTAAATCCAAGTTCTATTTAACCATCAAGAAATGAAATTATTTCTGAGCCCAGATGATCTTTGAAGTAGAGCAGCTTAAGCAAATATTTTAGGCAGCAAAGCCACATGCAAACCTGAATGGAGATTAGGCCAGACTCCATCCTTAGCAGGGAGATGGATATACAATGGACATACCTAGCAAGACCTTTAAGAATTTTGATTGAATTTAAAAAAGGACTTTAATATGGGATTTATGGACCTTCATACCATAAATCAGATAGCCCAAGACTTTTGACCTATAGGTTTTAATAGCTGCTGGCATATGCTTATTGCCTTTGAAACCCACAAAAGGCAAAACAGCATGTGACTCTTGGTAAATTTAATTCTTACCTGTTCTTTCCAAGATACTGACACAGAAAAAGAATAATTTGCCACTTATTTTCTAGCATTTATGGCTCATAATGTGTGTTCTCGAGAACACAGTGTCTTTATGTTTTATCATGATTGATGACAAGATAATTTTCCATAAAGCAAGGGGCAAGTTCCCTGAGGAATCTTCTCAAGCCTACTTGGGATGTAGAGGGAATGGATGAAACATCTGCATTCAGTAGAACTGAAACAGGTTCATTGGCTACTAGGGTGGTGGTAGTGGTGGTGGAACTTTACAAGGCTCCCAACAATGAATAAATATAAGCACTTAAAAGAACAGGTGTCTGAATGTAGCCTTGTTCACCCCTTTCTGCATAAGTATAAGGAAGGTGTCTAGAGCTTCCCCTTGAAAGCCACAATATACCTGTATCGTTCTCATGAAGATTTATAATTAAAGAAAGGACATGTTGGTCAATGGAAGAAGTTAGCTGTTTCTCCCATAGCTCGTTTCTGGATATTGACTCACTACAGAAAGGCAAGATGCAGTTTTCTCCAAGGGTGGGTAGCTTTTAACATTTTTTGGCTAAATGCTGGAGGATTTAGACTTGATCTGCTTTCTCTAAAGCTGATTTATTCCTTCACTAAAATGTTATGCTGCAATATCCAGTCCAGAGAAACCAAAGAAATTGTGGAAGTTGTTAAGAATGAAAAAGAAGAGACTGAAAATACCAAGAAATAGAAGAAAAAAAACTGGATGTCAGAAGAAATGGTAGAAATTGCCCAGAAGAAAAGAGAAGCCAAAGCCAAGAAAGACAAAGATTTCAAGAAGCAATTTAACAAAGTATTTCAGAGAGGCATAAGAAGAAACAAGAAGCAATATCAAAACAACATCAATAAAGATATTGAAGATGGAAATAGAAACGGAAAACAAGGGCAGTTTTTCAAATGATCTCATAAGTAGATTCCAACCTCAAATTGGCATGTTAAGGATAACAACGCACAAATCAAAGAAGATCTAACAAAGATGGAAGGAGTATACTGAAATTCTGTACAGTAGAAATGTCAACATTCAAGATACTTACAAAACATTCCTTATTTACAAGAACCTCTAGTACTAGAAGATTAAGTTAAATCAGCTCTCCAGTCATTGCTACAAGAACTGATGGAATATTTACAGAAATATGGAAACCAACAGAAGAGTCAGTAAAGGTTCTAACCAAGCTATAGCAACAAATCTGGAGAATGACTCAGTTGCAAACAGATTGGAAGAGGTCAGTCTACATACCAATGCCAAGGAAAGGAGACTTAACAGAGTATGCAGCTATTGTACAGTATCCTTCACTTTATAAGTTAGTCCTACATGCAAAGAAAGATGCCAGATGTTCAAAATGGATTTAGAAAAGGTCAAGGAACAAGTAACATTATTACTGATGCGTGATAAATAATTGAGAAAGCTAAAGAATATCAAAAACAAGTCAATATAGGCCTTTGATTGTGTAGATCATGTCAAGCTGTGGAATGGGCTTATGAAAATGGGAATCCCAGACCATCTCATTGTCCTCATGCAAAACCATACACAGGTCAGGAAGCCGCAGTCCAGATGGAAGATAGTACAATGAACTGACTTCAGGGCAACAAGGAAGTAAGACAAGGCTGTATACTCTCTCCTTATATATTCAACCTATAGGCTGAATATATATTGAGATAAACTGGATTGGAAGATGAGTGTGGTTTTAAGACTAGATCAATAACCTGCTCTATTCTGATGACATTACTTTGATAACTGAAAATGCAAATGACTTGCAAGTTCTAGAAATGAAAGTCAAGAAGCATAGTGAAAAAAATAAAATTAAAAGATTAAATAGAAAGAAGACCAAACTAATGACAATGTGTACAACAACCAGACAATGAAGACATTGAAGTGATGGACAGTATCAACAGTATCAACAATAATGGAACCAAAAGACAAGAAATATGCTGCAGACCAGCACTTGGTAGGATAGCAATGAAAACTTCACTGTCTAAAGTTCCAAAGGTCAGAATCATGCAAACAATGATTTCCCCTGCAATACTTTACGGAGCTGAAAGTTAGACTCTGAAAAAACAGGACAGAAAGAGTATTGACTTTCTGTCTTGACTTTTTGAACTTTTGTTTCATGTTAAAAAAGATTCCTGAGAATACCATGGATAGCCAAGAAAACAAACAACTGAATCATAGAACAAATCAATCCAGAGTTCTCACTCAAGGTACAAATGATTAGGCTGAAATTATCATATTTTGGACACATTAGCTTTGTTAAGTACTCTACAATGTTGGAAAAGGTGAAAGGAAAGAGAAGAGGATGACCAACAGCAAGGTGGATAGACTCAATCAAAGTGAATTGGATGGATGCGTCACTGGAGACCTGAAGGGCCAGGATGGGGACAGATAATCCTGTAAATGTCTGTCTGTTGTTGTTGTTGTTCAGTCGTTGTGTCTGACTCTTCATGACCCCATGAACCATATTGTGCCAGACCTTCCTGTCCTTCACTGCCTCCCTGAGTTTGCTCAGTTTCATGCTCATTGCTTCAGTGATGCTATCTAACCATCTCATCCTCTGCCGTCCTCTTCTCCTTTTGCCTTCAATCTTTCCCAGCATTAGGGTCTTTTCCAAAGAGTCCTCTCTTCGCATTAGGTGACCAAAGTATCTGAGCTTGAGCTTCATTATCAATCCTTCCAATGAGCAATCTATGTGGTTGCTAAGAATTGACATTGACGATGGCATGTAATCAATTGAATCAAAGAAACTCTTGGAATCAGATTCCAGAATTGGGACTCTTGGAACCTGAAGTATGCAATCAATATAATTTACCCAGTGTTGGGGCCCACCAGTCAGTATTGGTCTGCAGTAATTCCTATCATTATGTGAAATATTAAACATCTGGAATTCTTTCACATACAGATATAGCATGATATCTGAAGGCCTAACCTAATAATATACTTACTCAATCTAATAATTTATTTTTCACTATCAAATTCACATAATGCTTTTCAATTGCTTATTAATATGAAAATATTAGATACAGGTAGCCCTCACTTAACAACGGTAATTGGGAGGAACAACTCTGTCACTAAGCAATGCAGTTGTAAAGTGCGACATCACATGACTGCACTGACTTACAACAGTAGTTCCGGTTGTAATTGTTAAGTGAATCCCTCATGGTCATTAAGCGCAACATCATGTGATCACCATTTGCAACCTTCTGCTGGCTTTCCCGTTGATTTTTGCTTGTCAGAAGTCAGCAGTAAAGGTCACAAATGGCAATCACGTGACCGCAGAATGCTGCAACTGTCATAATTGTGAGCCAATTGCCAAGCACCCAAATCATGATCATGTGACCACAGGGATGCTGCAATGGCCACAACTATGAGGACTGGTCATTAGTCTCCTGGTTCAGTGTCATCATAACTTTGAACAGTTGCTAAATGAGTGGTTGTTAACCGAGGACTACCTGTATATAATTGAATCTACTTGGTTTCCATAATTCCTGACAATTTCACCTCAGGTTCAATGCAAGAATTGCAGTGGAAGATTATATATTGCTGACACTTGACTCCAGTCAGATTGGCATATACAGTATATATCAAAATTATCCTTCCAAATATTGGAGAGGTTGTCAAAAAAAGAGGGTCATTTTTTCATTTGTGGTGGTTATGCAATGAAGTTATACCCTTTTGGCATAAAACTTTTGGGAGATAAGTACTATTACTAAACAAAGAATTGAATGCTCCCCAGAGTTAGGTTTACCACATTTATTTACAGAACCAAATCTCAAGCTTAAAAATAAGGAACTTATTCTATATTTAATTTTAGAAGCTAAAATAGTAATTGCCCAACATTGGAAAGCTCTAGATAAGCAACTGAGATGTGGATTAACAAGGCCTCTTCAATTGCCACATTAGAACAAAATCACAGACAGTTAAAATAATGAGGCATCAGAGGCAGAAACCATAATTCTATCAAATTTGGAAGGATTTTAAGGTTTACCTCAATAGCCATAGACCATAATATGGTAATACTTGTAAATATACAGTATATATGGTAAATTTGTACATGTTCAGTACCTGTCTCTTTACTTACTTTTAGTAGATTTTTTTTTGTATTTTCTGTATTTTTTTTCTCTATACATTTTGGATTTATGTTAATTTAGTTACTTCATTATGTTTGTTAATCATAGTTCAATAAAAAATAGATATAAAATTGAAAATATAGTTAAAATGCTTCTTAAATCATCTACCAGATACTATGCAGCTGACATACTGTTTCAAATTCACTTGTCAGAAACTACAAGAAGATACTAAAACAGAAAGAATATTATAACAGTCTATAAGAATCTAAAAGAAGAGGCAGTAGCATTAGATGGGTGTAGGTGAGCATAAAAAGTTAGTATGTGGAATACCGTATCTACCAAATTACAGAGCACTCTAATATGGCAAAGTAGGTGCTCATTAAGTCTAGTTTATGACACAAGTCATCATCTGATGACTTTTGAGCACTGCTGCACAGAACCTAGCAACATTGTACGTTGTAGCAGGGTTGGTATCTGAAAGCAGCAGGGAGGTGTAGAATTGTCCTGTGTACCCTGGGCATTTATGCAGTAATGGTCAGAGAAGGTTAGTATGAATGTCTCTGTATTACAGGCACTGGAGAAGCACATGCTCTGTTGTTTCTGTATGTCCAGCGTCACGGGGCATTGTCTCTCTGGGTAAGGGATCTTCCTGTATCAGCCTTCAAGGACAGCTGAGGGGAGGGCATGACATCATGCCAGAGTAAAGGCCGTCCAGCGTTTAGATACTTCAAGTTTAGTTAGGTAAACCACAGGCGAGGCAGAATACCTGTTGGATTCACTGGCAATAAAGGTTGGATTATTGCCTAGATCCAATTGGCACTCTGTGTCTGCTACATGCTGTTTAATGAGTGCTTTAGCCTGAACATATCCCATGCTGAGTAGAAGACCTGGAGAGAAGCCCAGGGATGAGATTTTAGTTGCCACTGTCAGTTTCCATGTGGATTGAAAATCATCACTCATAGTTAATGGGGCAAGGCAAGGGGAAGAAAGGACAGTTTGAGCCACTAGTTGAATATGGTCATCCACACTTTAGCTTCCACCTTCATGAAACCTGTCTCTAGTTAGAGAGTGGCATTAGAGACACAATTTGGGACTTGAAGGGTTGATCTTAGAAATTTGGGTTGTATAAGTTCTAATGGTGCAAAATTGGAGAAGGGGTCCAGCTGGGCACCATAAAGAAGTTGTGCTATTGGCTAGGCTTCGAATAATAAGAGTTCCAGGTATATAGTGACCACCTCTTATCTTGAGGAATTTAAGGATGGCAGATGAGCTCCTTTGGCATTTTCAACAACACAGACCCCATGGGCTTTCTTACTGCCGGCAGAATGAAAGACTACCCCCAGGTATCTGAAACAGGAGACCTGCTCTATCTACCCCCCCCATTTAATTTTTTTCTTGACAATTTCTTGATTTTTTTTTCTGAAACAAAGTTGTTCTTATTGTGTTATATTTATCCTGTCTGAGAAAAGCTGAACATACTTTTTAGGTAACAATTGCCTGCTAATAAAACTTACATATTATAATTAATTCCATCCCTATTAGATTCATAGCTAGTGGTAAACCATCTTTTTCCATAAAACTTTTAGCCTGAGCAGAACAGTATTTTTACAACAGAAATCTTGCCAAAGTTGACTTCAGTCATTAAACATACCTCCTCCTTTATCACTCAGTGTAACTATATAATGTTTCAGTGATAGATAATGAAACAGAAAAAGATACTCAATATTCAAAAAGTAAAATGTTTTGCTGTAGAACATTCTTCCCATCCCTGTGCCCCTACCCCTTTTTTTTTCAGGCAGAAATTGGGGTGTGGAAAATTGCTTCCCAATAGCCATTTTGTAACTATAGAGAAATCAAGCCCTGTTTGGAAGCTACCTTCTCTAGCATAGCCTATCTGCATATACTGGGAAAAGAAATTTCACAAGGCCACATTCACAGCTAAAGTAGACATAATATGAATCCATTCAATCTTATCTACAAGGATGGTCTATTATTAGATGTATGAATGTTTGGCATTTAGATAGCATGCTAAACAAGGGGAAGCAGAGAATGATGATTGATGGAGTAGATCTTTAGCTGTATAATTAGTATACTTATTATTTATATGTTCACAGCCAAATGTGCATGTATGCCAAACATCACTGAGCTATTTTAAAAGATGCACATGTACTATCATACCCTGTTAGATATTTTTTGAAGAAAAAATGACAATTCTACTATATATTGTTTAAATACTCCAAATACATGGGTTTGCTGTAATTTACAGCCAAAATTAATTACATTAATACACAGAGCTCAGTGTGGTATTTTGCTATCTATGTTAGTATCGCCAAAGAGCTGAAAGTTACTTTTTTATAACACTTCAAGAGTCTATGTACTGTCGAAGGCTTTCACGGCCGGCATACGATGACTGGTGTGGGTCTTCCGGGCTGTGTGGCCGTGTTCTGGAAGTTTTGTTTCCTAACGTTTCGCCAGCACTTGTGACTGGCATCTTCAGAGTGCAGGAGCACAGACAGGGAGAACTGCTCCTGTCACTTCAAAAGTCTGTTGTTTCCATTTGTGACTTAAACTGATGTAAAAATCCTTGAGAAGGACAAGCAATATATAATTCCTAGGAGCTAATTTTCTTAAGATTCTCATTAGCAACAACTTTTAGACAAAAAAACAAAGTGACAGATGAGACTTCAAAACAGACAGAAACATCAGTGCCCTAGAGTTAAGTATCTTTCCTAATTGCATATTAGTTTCATTGTGAAAGTCTAGTTCTTCCCATTGTTGATTACATTGTTTTTAAAGGAAAAACAACAGAAATACAGCAAGCCTATATGCCCTGTTAAAGTTGTTCATATTTCATAACTAAACACTGTTGTTAAGTTGTTAAATGATTTATTGATAAATGGAAGTAAAGAAAACATCAAGCTTTCTTGAAGATTTTTTTGAAAATGTCAATCACTTTATTGCAATTTTTCCAGCTATCTGGCTGTTCTATCAATTAAATTTTGCCAAATTTGTAGGCTAGACTCCAAAGATCTGAAGTTTGCTTGTCTTTGGACACATCTAAAGTAGGTGCTTGAATTCTAGCATTTAGACTTGCGCGCTGAATGTTCAAGAGACCATGAGCAAGAACAGTTCCATACATTTGGCTGCCAGTGAAAAATAAACCTCATTAATATGAGAATGGAAGTTTTACACATTAATTTATCAGCAAGATGGCAACAAGCTGACAACATTATGTATTTGTTCCCTGCCATTTATAGTTATTTTCCAAATCTAGCAAGCTTTGGTTTAGTATGAACTTAAGTATTCCAATGGATAACAAAAGTAATAAACCAACAAAGTCATTAAAAACAACAGAACAGGCAGAAGGCATTTGTACCAGCTCAAAGATCAGATTTGCTATCTTTCAATAATCCAACTAATGGGATAAACTCAATTAACTCTTTATATACCAAGTTTAACTTGCTTTTTCAAGAAACAGGGAAAATGATAAATGAAAACAATTAAAATGTTCCTAATAATTATTTCATAAATGAATGTTTAGGAATATATGGAAATCAAACAAAAAGAATGTTGCAAATAGTGATGAATATTATTAAGGGACATGGAAAAATAGAACAAGAATTATTAAATCTATTAGTCCCAAATTCTATTTGCTGATCTGGAAGAAATCTGAATACCTAGCTGGTATGGATATAGGATAATACCTTTATCTTTCAATCAGATCATGCCACAATTTTTACAAAGAAGACCTATTTGCTCAAGTGCCAAATTATCTCAATTTAAATGTCTTCTTTCTTTCCTCAGAGAGAACTGGTAAAAACTGTGCTGTCTCTAAGTAGAAGCAGCTGAAATATAAGAAATAATACTCTTGACCAGATGGAGCTCATGTTTTCCTCCTGCTTAAGGTCAAATGACAGGGAACAGATATCAACTGTAATGATGTTGGAATATCTCCAAGCAGCAGCAGAACAGAGGTGCTTGTTAAAGTGTTGTAAAAGCCTGCCACATGTGATATAGAGGGAAATCATCTCAAGAAGAAGTAAAAGTTCCATACTAATGGCAGTTTTGAGGACTGCCCAATCACTTTAAAAAGTTAGTGCTCTCAACTTCTGGGGAAGAGATGGCGATGGCTCTGCTAAAAGCAGAGCTAATGACTGCAGCAGAATGAAGACCCAACGAGTAGACCAGCTCCAGTTTAGTTCTGGGAGAGGAGGGAATAAACATCTTGCCAAAACTGCAGTCAGCGCCTTCAAAAGGACACTGGGTTTGTATACTGCCTTTTCTAATCATTTTGGAAATTGCTTGTTAACTGTTTTTCAGTTATTAGGAGCCTTTGTATCAACCAGTTTTACAGCACTGGGTGAGTTTCCTTCAATCCTTAGCAAAAGAAGTTTTGAATACAAGTTTAAGGACTTAATTTTTTTTAAATTTTGGAATAAACAGCAAAAGGGTGATTAGAACTTTGATTCTGCAAAGTTACAAACGGACTAAGGGTCCAGATGGATTTGAAACAAGATTTTGGAATTAATTATAAGAATCCTTCCCATGAGAAAATGCTTTTGTTTTGAATTCTCTTAATTCTCTTAATTTTGAATTCTCTTAAAAAAACATGATAGGATGAGACTTTGAAGGCTGAACACTAGAGGGAACCAAAAGGAACTAAAGATTACAATTAAAGGGGAAGAACACTTAAATTTGGCTTACTAATACAGAATGAAGCAAAATACTTTAATATTGGACACACTGAAGGATATTTTTGAACAATGGACCCAGAAATTAGTTTTAAGAGTGTCTGCCTCTATAGATAGACTGTGTTTAAAAGATATTATGAAAGAGGAACAAGTTTTACATGATAAGATTGAGACTGATCTGAAAATGGATTTAAAAATGACAGGCTACAAGAATGACATGGAAAAAGAAGTTACACTGGACATACAAAAGAAACTGGCTGATGTCTTAATAATTAAAAGGGATATATAAATACAAACCAAGAGAGTGACTTGGATAATTTTTGTATATTGGATTTACAAAAGAGGCTTGTTAAAACTTTGAAAAATTTTGTGAGGGGGGACAAAGAAAAAAATGAAAAGAAATCAAGTTCTAGGATATTGTTTGAAGGGACTAAAGATCAAGATAGTTAGAAGTAAAAGGAAGGAATATAAAGTTGGTTTATTTGATCAAGATTAAAATAGATACATTGTTATCTCTGGTAACTCTTAATGGACTTTTCCTGATCAGGACTGAACAACAACAAGGATTTGTTTATAGATAAGAGAAGGGATATGAGAAGAAGAGATCATTTGTTGAATTTTAAGAGAAGGTGATAAATTACTAAAATTGATTATACTTGTGATGAAGGGGGAAGTCATTTCTTTATATATTTCTTTCTCTTTACTATATTCTTATTTTTTTTTCTTTTCTATTTTTCTATTTTTTAAATTTCTGCACTATTTCTCTTTTTATTCTTTTTTTAGTTTGTATTAGTTTTTATCTTGTTAACTGTAATTTTTAATAAAATTACTATTAAAAAAAAGTTTGTACTCTCCATTGATTCTGATGGCCAAATCGCCAATGGTTTGCTGTTGAATAAAGAAAACATACTTCTGCAACTCTGGAAGGTACAAATCATCTTCCTAAGGTCAGGCTTGAAAAGAATTTGTACCTCTTGTCCGAGACATTTACTCCCACAACTGGTTGTTCCAACTTAATTGCTGACAAGCACTTAAGATAAGTCACAGATGATCAGTTCCATCTAGATGAAAAGGAAAGGGGAGTTACCAACATCAAGTGAATACAATTAGCCACCTCAACCTGTTCTGATAGAAAGCATTTTAGGAAAAGTACATTACTTGGTATGTTGAAGCAAGCAGAAAAGAGACTAATAACCAGCAAGCATCTGGATGTCTCCCCTTCTGCAAAAGGTCAATTCAGATTGTAAATTGTCACTGAACAAAATGATTGCCTGGAGGTGCTGACATCTCAAAATATAACAGCCTCTAATCAGTTTGACTGACACTTAGTGTATTCATGTAATATCTTTATCTCATGGAACATGTGTGGCTGGTTGCCTATAAGTGCTGAAAATTGTTTTATTAAGTATTGTTCTATACCTAATGTTTGAGTTCTACAGGAAACTTAGGCACTGGGAGAGGCAGAGGGAATGATCTTGAGCTATAGGAGGAAGAGGTGCTACCAAGACAATGGTCAGATAAAAGAGGACTGAGTCTGGGATAGGAATGTAATTTGAGTAAATGTCTCAGATAAGACCCTCTCTAGTTCTCACAAAAATAAAGGGATGGAGGGGAGAAGTGCATTCAGACTTGCAAGATTCTGTTACTATAGCTTTATAGTAAAAGTAGTACTAACCTACATGGCATTAGATTCCTAGTCTGATCTACCTTGAAGGGCCGACAGAAAGTTGAGTAATATATGTATGTATGTATGTATGTGCCTCTACAACCTGTCATGACTCTGGGCAGCGTACAAATTTAGACAGTAAAAACAAATATGTACATAAACAAGAAAAAGTTTGAAAAATCAATAACTATCTGATACACCAAAACACCATACAAGGGGTCTGCCACGTACTCTAACCCAAGGTCTGGAGGAAGAACCAGGTTTTAAAGGCTCATTTAAATAGGGCTAGGGTGATGGCCATATGAATCTCAGGGGGAGTGGTGTTCCAGAAGGCAGGCTGTCAGGCCTAGCCCAAGGAAATCCAGGAGACCATACAGAAATTATCCAGCAAGGTTTATTAGCTACAACTCATTTACAAGAATCTTCCCAGACTGAAGCCCAGTTCCCAGGCTCAGTCAGTTCACACCGATGGGATTTCTTAGGGAGGTGCCAATTTCCTCTGCTTATCTCTTCCTCGCTCCTCTGGAGATGAGAGCACATTCTTTACTCCCCTCCCACCATTCCAGTCCATCACACAGGCACCATGACAGAGAAGGCCTGCTTGCTGGTCCCATCAGGTGCTCTTGTCAATGGGACCTGAATCATGCCAATTCTGTCAGAAAGTGTAGGATGGGCAGAAAGTACTAGATATAGGCAGCCCCTCAAATAACCAATCCTATGTGATAAAAGGTTTTATAGGTGATTACCTGCACCTTGAATCAAAAACCACACAGCCTACCCTTCCGCCATATCTCCCTCTCCTTGTCACAACTTTGATGGAACTGTCCCCCAGGCTATGATAACTAGTTATATATACAAGTACTGTCACACACACACCCAACCATGGTAACCTCCCCAGCTTCTCCTGCTCATGGCACTCAGCAGTTTGAGAGTAAACCATTACCATGGGATAGCAATGACCCGTACCCTTCCAAACCAATCACTCCCACCTTCCTTCCACACCCCACCCATTCATCCAAAATACAGTCAAGAGTAGGCCACTCCACCCCAAATCATACCATCCATCAGTAGCAGGAAGATGGAGGAGAAGCTAGGTAGCAGCAATATTGTATTCAGTGTGGTATTCAGTGGCCTAAATAACATAAAGATGGCAAAAAGCCAGGGTGGCTGTGGGGCTTGGCTTGGTAACAACAAGTTCCTCTACCCAACCCCACTCCTGGTTTTCCCTCTACCTCCATGTATCAAGGCCCTAATAGATGGTTATCATTCTTGCTTGAAATAATGCCTTCCCTACGGAGAAAGATCCAGGGCTGGTCTACAGCTGATTATTTCTTTATAAATTTAAAACAGAACTTGTTAAGACACTCTTTGGTTATCATTAGGTGCCAGTGATGCTTCTAAAATTCAAAGTCTTCATTCTGCTACTCATTAGTATGTAGACTAATGAATGCTATTGTGTGCATTCACAGATCAACATTCATGAAGTGGATTAGAATTACATCTTCGGCACATATAATTATGAGATGATCTAAATGCTAGAATGGGGATCAGTGATTTAATCTAACTCCTATGATCATAGCTGACCCTGAATAAAGAAGATGCTCAAAATACAGATATGTATTCCTTTAGGGATCATAAAAGCAATCTGACCTGATATTGTTAAATCAGTTGGACCTACTCATTCTAAATGATGTTATGGAAAACAATCCTCTAGGAGAGTTTACACTCTGGTCTGGATACAAATGGTTGATCGTTGATTATGTTTTGATTTCGTGTAGCCTGGCTAATCATGTTACATGCTGCCAACTGAGCCTCACTCTGATAGTCACAATTTTCCATTGATTCTTGTAGTGTCAGTTTCCAAAAGCCCACTTAAAAGTGGAGATTCTTTACAAGGCTAAAGATTCTTGGACCTGCTCAGACTATTCAGGTATGTGGAATTATCACAGAATACACCCAAATACTGGAAAGTATTTTTACAGGGTACATGTTAATACACTGCCATCTGCTTTGTTAGATGGTAGCTTTAATAGTACTCTTTTTAATGACTGCATTTGCCCTTGTAGCTCTGGAATTGTTGAAAAGATTAGACACATTCTCCTATATTGCATCTTTTATAGAAACAAAATGACTTAATTTTACCTCTCTCTTCCTATCAGATAGGTAGCTGACTCTGTGTGATAGTTAGCAAAGTCTGAATTTATATACCAACATATCACAACTTTGACAGTTCACAATTGTATAACACAAAAACAAAATGTGTATAGCAAATTAAAATTAAATTAAAATCACGTAACAAAACTCTGACAATGTCACAATGCATCCCAAAGCCTATTGTGGGTTTTTAACATGCTGCAATTATTCATTGATAAGGTACTTGTAATCTGTCCCACATGTAACCTGCATGTACATAAGCAACTTATCTTTCCTTTCTCCCTCACCTTTCCCCACTCCCACCCCAACTTAAACCCTACATTAGCCTAGCAATTCTATACATTTGATGAAGTGAGCTGCAACTTCTATGCCTTTTAACAAAAGTTAGTTAGTTAGAAAAGATGCCACTGGACTGATTTTTTTATTTATAGTGATGTATCATCTTTACATTATAAATAGGAAAATGAGGAGACGGGGAGAGATGGGAGGGTAAAAGTGACAACCATATTGTTAAACGTCAGTCCTTAAATTGTGAATATAGTAAAAAAGAAATGCATCACAGAAACTCATAACAAGCTAAAGGATCAGTGGACAAAAGCTACCTTTAAATAAAATATTTAACTGAATAGCAGCAAAATTCATTTTCAGTATTTCAGAACCAGCCTTCCCACAAATTTACATAAGAACTGAATCCACAACATCCAAGATATAGTAAAATGGCAACTATTCTTTACACTATAACAAAGAAGAGGAATCTATGGCTTTCCAGATGTTGTTGATCTCCAATATCCAGAAGCCCAAGACCACCTGGCCAATGGTAAAGGAATGCTAGGAGTTATAGTTTAGCAACATTTGGAAACCCACAAGCTGTTTTCAGACCAACTGGAATAAGTGGGAGTTTTGAAAGCCATGATTCACCTACATCTTCTGTGAATCTCAAGTCAATACGGTATGACCAAGTCGGGATCCAAATAATTATAACCAATTTCAAAGCGTTAATGTTCAGCATGAACACTGTTTTCATTTTTGTTCTATAAATTACCTTCCACACAAAGTTGTTTGTTTTATTTATTACATTATTTACCTTAGAAAGGTAAATTTTAAAAATCCATTCAGTACACTAGTAATGGTGGATTTCTACAGAAAAACCCATTGCAACAGTAAGGCATGTTTTGAAATACTAAATATTTCAGCTGTCAGATATGCCTTTACTCTTGATTGTGACTGATGATTTTAACACTGCAGTTGTTATTGGGGAATACAGCCTTTATTGCCAATTGAAAGAATTATTCTGTGTGTTCTCCTAAGCTGACAGCTCAATTTTGCAAGTCTTGGCATAGTAAATTTTTTGTTCATGGAGCACAGAGGACTTGGTAAGTCAAAATAATATATTTTGCTTGCAAACAAATTTACTCTATAATTATTGTGCAACCCCTCCCCCCCAAAAAAAATCTAGAAAGAGAACTAGATAGGAAAAAAATCTTATGAAATCTACTAAATTTGATAAATATTGCTATTCATAAAAGCTGTTCAAATATATATTGCTATAGTTCTAGAAGAAGCTTAGGCTTGGAAGTGATAAAATTACTATAAGGTTTCCACACATTTGGAGGTAACCACTAAGGATATTTTTTGTGGTCCCAATAGTAAGAAGTAACTTCTGCTTGATACATCAAAATAACAACAGCAAACAGCAAAAGTTTTGACTCCTGGATTCTACTCTCTGTACTTGCAAAGATACAGTGTTCATAAACATACAGACTGATCATGTTTAATATGAGTTGACAAAAGCTAATGAGAATTAAAAGCAGTTTTTAATTTGATGTATTAATTCTGCCTTTCAAGATTTTTGTTAACCATTGTTATTTCTAGGGGTGGAAATAATTTTTTGTGCATTTCAAATTATATAGATAACAATTGAATGAGGCAAGCAATACCACTTTTGCTGGTTCAGATATAATCCACCTGTCATTTGCAAGGTCTTAATTTTCTGCCAGTCAGAATTAACTCTTAGTCTGGTTTCACCAAAACAAAACAAAGAAAAACAACAAAAACACAAAATCACAGTGTTGTCTAATCATGGCTGAGCCCTAGCTTTGGTACTGAGAATATTATGTACTGAGGATCATACCAATACACAACACATCAAGTTATTACATCAAAGATCTTTGTCTTGCAGACTGGAAACCACAAAGAAAACCCAAAATATCATACTTTTATACTTTTATTTAACACTAAACTGAAATTAATATCCATGCAGTTTGGGTATGAAACCTGCATAGATATTTTCACCAAGAAAGAAAAATGACATTTTATGTTTTATTCAATGTACTCGCTGCACAGCTACATAGATAACCAGAAAATTAATGTACAGTTTTAACGCAACTCATACTTTCCCTGCTACTCTACAAAATGCTTGCTCCAACAAAGCAGTGACAGACTTACGTAACTCTCCTACTTTCAAGATATCACACAGCATCTTTGTTAATTCAATGCTACTCCGACCAAATGGACATTCATGCTTATCTTCTCGGCTGCTATTTTCCAATACAATCTGAAATAGAAAAAAAAATATTTAAGGCAGGTATGTTCCTATCCTATCCTATTTTAAGCTATCCCAATTCCAAAGAATTCTGAGCAGCCTATGACATCAACAAAAAGAAAACCAAAAACATAATAGATAGATAGATAGATCAGAACTATATCAACAACAGGAAGATCAAGCCCAAAGTAAGGTCAAACTAGTTCTCAAGTCCTGCCTGTGAATGCTTCCTTAGATCCTGCATTCTTAGAACCTAAAACTGGAAAGATTCTGCCCCAGACTCTGAAAAGCATATTTTTTAAGCAAGGTGGTCCCACTTCGATCATCACTATTCCTAACATTACCTTCTAGAAGAATCCAATAATGCATATAAAAGCATTGGTCTTTTAATCTGGATGGATACAGCAGTAGATGATAACCAAGGGCATTTTCAGATGGATATTGGCTAGATCAAAAACTTTGGCAGCTGTCCAAATCAGTATTAAGGAAAGTTGCCTCTGGTCTTTGGCACAGGATTGCTAGTTTGTGAAACCAATCACTTGAGTTAGAGCAGTATTCCCTCACCACCTGTCCTGTTCCATGTGATAGCAGAACATATGGATTAACCAACAATGGAATGCAAACATCCTGTAGCGTAACAGTTTATCTGTCCAGCATTTATTGTGAAACCTCAATCTGCTGCAGAGACTATTTCAGTATGTTCACTTTCAGTTCATGTTGGGTCTTCCAGTCCTTACAGGGCTATTTCCCTGTAAGATTTGTGTCCCAGAATCCAGGCAATACTCCCTTATAGTTATACAACACTAGAGAAGATAACTACTGTTATTTTTCAGGGATTTTAGACAATAGTCTCCTAAGGAACCTGGGATTTTGAAAACTACCACCCTAATATTTTGAAAGGGTATATAGCCTAAGATGAATTATTTTAAAATGTATTTTTAGAATATACAAAATACAATTTTAATACAGAAATTAAGGATCAAACCTACTTCTGCAGTATATGTTAATAAATTGTTTTTTTAAGAACTGCAGTGATTATATTTGCATGGGGTACCGTCAGAGCTATTAGTTATCCTTGGAGATAAAATCTTATACTGAAAAGGAAAGTTTATTATATAGGTTGTGTGAAAATTTATCTTATGCACAAATTGTACTTTCAATATAGGTGAGAAACAACTCATTTTCACTTGACAGAAATCTTATTACAGCTGAACAAGAACAGATATTTGCTTGTGTCAGCTTTGGACCAAAATCACACTACAATCATACAATAAATAAACAAAGTAAATAAATAAATGACAATGTACAAAACCCAGGACCTAATATAATTTTTTACCAGAAGTTGGACTTTAATTGAAACCTGAAAATCCTCATTTTTATTTTAAAAATATTAAGTTTAATAACTCTGAAGAAAAAAAAATGCTGCCATGTCCTCCTAAAAATGTAAAGCGGAGACCTGACATTAGGATTTTGATACAGAGAATTCACACCTGGCTTCCCATCAAAAGAGTACTTTGAAATACTCCAAAATCCCTGAAAAAACATTTAAAAATATTTTACAATATGCTATTTCTTATTGATGTGCTTTACCAGCAAATAGCCTGGTTTGAATTATCATAGGAAAAGGTGGTCTCTGGACTGTGCCTGTATTCCAAGTGGAGGGGCATAGATCTCAAATATAATTTCTATACCTTTGAAGTATAACAAGGAAGTTAATAACAAATGCTCCAAGGATAAAAGGGATATGCAATTTACTTCCACCCTGGGCTAATTACGATTGCTATTCCTCCTGTAGGATGCCCATCTCACTTTCTCTGAGATGTCTTGCATTAGTTGATGTGATAACCATCTAGCTCTATATTAAACAAGGCCCAAGTTTCTTGCAAGAAAAGAATATCAAAGTTGGACTGATAACTTGAGAAACTGATGATCATCCCATCCTATCCCATCCCATCCCGCTATATTCCATTAAATGACGAAATGCGAGTCTATATGATTTGAGAGTCAGTTTTTTCAGTGGGATTAGGTGATTCCTTTGGAGCTAATAATACTGTTTTATGAGAAGGGACCTTTCCTCTTGTTTCTCTTGAGCCAAAAGGACAGGCGTTTGGCTGTACTCAGATTTACAGAACTTTGTGGTTACAAGATCTGTGGGTAGTTTAACTCTCCAGGAAGGGAGTATGTACTTGAAATTGGATTATGCCCCACTGATGAATCCCCCTGCCTTCTTCTTCTAAAGGCCTTTAAGTGTGGTCAACAATGACAACTGTTATAGTTATGTTGGGCCAAGCTATTTTGTCTCAAGATCCATTGATAAAGGTGGGCTATAAATATTTTGATAATCAATTAAACCTCCAAACATATTTGAGCAAAAATGATAGGGAGAAGGATGTGCAGGTACAACTGGGACTGGAATTTCCATTTCTAAGCAATGTGATTGTAAAGTGAGATGTCACATCACTTAGCGACTACAACCCCGCACTCCTGGTTGCTGTTGTTAACCAAGAATCATGGGTCATTAAGTGAGTACCCACCCCAATCCAAGCCATTCTGGGCTTGGTCCCTCCCAGCCCTGAGCCTCAGTAAGGTAAGGGACTGCCTCCAACTCCCCCCACCCGCCTATCTCCCACCTATCTCTGCCCTTCTGGCCGTCCTGCACCCTGCCTTGTGGGGCAGCAGGCAGCCCCAACTGCGCAGCTCTGGGGCTGCTTGCCATGCCCCAGGAAGCCGCAGCCGCCCCAGCCCAGTCTCAGCTGCAATCAACCTCACTGCCCTGCACTCGGAGACCCCTGATGCCCTGCATTCCACCACTCCAGCTGACTTTCGCCATCTTCTTGCTCCACAAAGCCCCTTTGCAAAAAGCTCCTGGGCGGGGTTGGGTTGGGCTTTTACTCCATGCTGCAAAAAAAAAAAAAAAAAAGGCCAAAAGCCCAGTTTAACCCTACTGGAGAGCTAAGGCTGGCCCAGTCTACCCGATGGCCGAAAGCAGGACCGGTCTACCCAACTTCCCAAGGAGGAGGACCAGTCTACCCACAGAAAACAAGGAAGAGGGTTGAAGGGGGCTGTGAGGGTCCAGTCTACCCACCTACTGCAGCCAGAGGACTGGTCTACCCGCAGGGGAAGAAAAAAAAAGGGGGAAGAAGGGGTGCTACTTTTTTTTTTTTTTTGCAGCACGAAGCAAAAGCCCTACCCAACAGCTTTTTGCAAAGGGGTATTTTGGCATGCTGCTGCTCAGATTCTCCCCCCCCCCAGTGCAAAGCAATAGCCCAGTCCAGCCCCACCCACAAACTTTTTGCAAGGGGCTTTTTGGAGCAAGAAGACAGCAAAGGTCAGCTGGGGTGGCAGAGTGCAGGGTGGCAGGGGAACAAGTGAGCATAGTAGGGGGGAGATAGGTGGGTGGGGGAATTGAAGCGTCCCTGCAGCTGTAAATGTGGGTGGGTAGCCAAGTGCCTGAATTTTGATCATGTGACCATGGGAGTGCTGCAATGGCCATAACTTTGGGCACTGGTTGTAAGTCAATTTTTCAGTGAGTTCGTAAATTTGAATGGTCACTAAACGAATGACCGTTAAGCAAGGACTACTTGTATAGTTATACAATCTTTTTTCTACAATTATTAACTATCTGGCACCCTTCAGAAGTGCAAAACCTCTAGACTAATAGCTAAGTAAGTAAAGGAACTAAGTCCAAAACCAGGTTCTAGAAAGCTGAATGAAAGGATATCAAACAGAAGGCATCAAATAGATGCTAGTTAGCAACTGCCACGTTGGAGAAAAATATCTAATTTGTTTATGAAAATATAAGCTACTTTATCCAATTTTATCATTAGTTTCTAGATGTCAAAATTGTACAATATCTAGAAGCACATTAAACAGAAATTTCCAACATAATACTTGATCAAAATGCATCACTGCATTTCCCTTTATACAAGCTATCTTGTTGAAAAGCCATCAGGTTAGGACCGCTCTATGCATACCATTGTTCTTACACATCACATTTGCCATGTTTACAGCTTATTTTTTTCCTTTATATTTATATGGAAATATTTTCTTTGGATCATTAAAGAATATTCAGTGAGATGAACAAAAACTAGTTTATGTCCTTTAGCCATTTTATCAGTTATTTCCTGTAGATGTTTTAAGTCATGTGCTTTTTGTAACAGAACATTATCATTTCAGCTAATTCTCTGCTATTTTAATACAGTCGCCTTGTTAAGGAATTCAGAAACTGAATGAACCAGAAAAAGTAATGTCAGAAGGAAAACAGGGCAAACAGACCAAGGTATATTATGTTTTGGAAGCAAGTCAATAAACTGAGCTCAGATGAAATACACTGATACAAATAAACAAGAGTCTATTAAGATATATACTCTAACATCAAAGCTTAATAGCGCAAGGGTATTTAGAAGCAGGCCAGGGCCTTTATTTTCTCATCTTCCAAATGCTGAAACAAACTTTCTTTTTAAAAAATCATTTAGTTTTCTGTTTATATCTTGCCTTTTCCAATTAGGTAGTTTAAGACAATAAAAATGGTCATTAAAATATATGCAACAAATCCCTGTAACCCATCTTATAAGCACTATTGATTTTACTTATTATAATTATTTATATATCCCAGTTTTCAAGTACATTGCCTCCCAAAGCAATTTACAGTTAAAAAATAAAACTCCACAATACAGCATCAATTCAAATTAAAACAATAAAACAAAACAACAACAAACGAAGGGATTTTTAAAGAGAAAACAAAGCAAAAAGAACCGTGTTAAAAAAAAATCTTTAAAACTTTGGCAAATAAAAAATAGATAAATGTTGAATCACAATAAAAACAAAACAAGGAAACAAATCTTAATAGCTATGTCATGTAAGGGTGAATAGAAAAGTAAAGATTTTCTTCATTTCCCAATTACTTTTATGAGATAGAACACCTGGCAGATCTGCTGAAAAAACTCTGTTCCTAATACAAGAGATCCCATATGCAGGAGAACAACCTCCCCACAATCCCCAATCAGAAACAATAACATTTTGAGATAGAACTTGAATGTGCAGAAATTATTGAAGAGAGAGCGCACTGCACAATGTTAAATAAGACAAGCCAAAAAGTTGCAAGATTAAAAATAGTTGCCTTTGAAAATTCATTCTATTTAGCCCAATATTAGGAAGAACAGCCTTCTGTAATCTCACCTGCTATGTTGTGCTTGACTCCAACTACCATCATCCTGAACCAATACAACTAATCACCATGCAGGGCTGAAGATTATGGAAATTAAAAATCAGCACTGAGGGAAGGGAAGGTTATTCTAAAGTTTTCTCAGAGAACCTGGGTGGGTTCTCTAGAAGACTGTAGTGCCCCCTTATTTTCAACTGGACTGATTATGTGCGATCAAGTTGTTTTTGATTCCTAGCAACCACATAGATAGATCTTCTCCATGATGATCTATCCCTAATCTGTTCTTTCAAGTCTCCCAATATTGCACTCATCACTACTGTAACTGAGTCCATCCACCTTGCTGCTGGTTGTCCTCTTCTTCTCTTTCCTTCTACCTTTCCCACCATTAGAGCTGGGTCTTCGCATAACATGTCTGAAGTAGCATAATTTGAGCCTGGTCATCTGTGCCTCAAGTGAGAACTCTGGGTTGATTTGTTCAATGATCCATCAGTTTGTTTTCTTGGCTTTCCATAGTATTCTCAGGAGCCTTCTCCACACTAAAGTTCAAAGATGTCAATATGCTTCCTATCCTGCTTCTTTACAGTCCAACTTTCACTTCCATAGTGTGTCACAGGGAATACCATGGCTTGCACAATTCTGATCTTTGTAGGCACAGACACATCATGGCATTTGAATATCTTTTCCAAGGTATTCATGGCTGGTCTACCAAGCGCTAGTCTGTAGTGCATTTCTTAACTGCTTGTTCCTTTACTATTGATGGTTGATCTTAAAACAAAGAAGCTATCCATCACTTCAATATCTTTACTGTCAATTTTAAGGCTGGTCATTCTACCTGTTGTCATTCGTTTGGTCTTCTTTATATTTAATTTTAGTCCAATTTTTTTACTGTGCTTTTTGACTTTTAGTACTAGCGCTTGCAGTTCCTTTGTATCTATCAGGGCAGTGTCATCAGCATAGCACAGGTTATTGATGTTTCTTCCTCCAATTTTAAAACCACACACATCTTCCAATCCAGCTTCCCTTAATGTATATTCAGCATATAGGTTGAATAAATAAGGGGACAGTATGCAGACTTCTCACATGCCTTTGCCAACCTGGAACCAGTCTGTTTCGCCATGTTCTGTCTGTACTGTGGCTTCCTGACCTGTATATAAGTTTCTCATCAGGATTGTTTCTTATGAGGATTGATAAGTTTCTCATGAGGATTGTAATTGGATACATATTATAAATATGTCTAGAAGAAAAAGCAGCACCAAATACAATTTTATATGTAATTTTATGACATTACATTTAACAATATATTGAGTACCAGTATCAGAAGAAACAAGTATACAGTATATTCTTCAAAATATGTCTCCTTCTCTCTCTCTCTTGCAGTATATCAGGAAAGTATTTTTGTTTCACCACGTATATACCCAGTGTGAAAAAGCAGCTGACGCTGAAGGTTATAATAAGGTACTTCACAAATAAAATGTGGAATCATCAAAAATGGCTCTCAAAACAAGTCATGTCCGAGATCTCGTCATTTTGTGAGCACTCAAATATTAAAGACTGAAGACCCACCCTATCTCCAGTGTTGATAGAATTATTAGTGTGGTTGATAGAACTTAATTTTATTGAAGCATTTGACAATCCTCCCATTCCATCTTTTAATGACAAGCTATGATATATGAGGGATAAACAGTGCATCTTGAAAATCATGCCCAATAACTGATTATTGCTATATTTTAACCTGCCCATGTTTTAAAAACCACTAGAAATCTTCTCAGATAACCCTTCACATTATGTGTCTTAATAAAGGAGAAAGCCTTCTTGGTTATGTGCTCCAATTATCAACTCAGTCACTATAGAACAGCAACGGCTGACTTAATACTTCTTCATTTGCTCCAACATTTTATTTAGCCTATCCATTTATGTTCTACTGCCATTTAATTTTTATAATTGCACTCTCTTCTGTTTTATGTTTTCGGTTTAAATGATCGGTTTGGGCTTTTGTTCTACATAATACCCTGCTATCTTTGCATGAAAGGTGATTTTAGTATATCTTAAATTAATAATCAGTTGCTCTACATCCACCTAGAGGAAGATGTTGAATAAGGTTTCAAGAGGAATGAACAGGCCTCTCTCTAAGACCAGGCTTGCATTGAGGCTTAGGAAGGATAATTATTAGATATGTTGATGGCATGATGTAAAGAAGGAAGGTTAACATCTGAACCCAAACCAACAAGGTAAAAATCAAGAACAATAAAAGTAAACTTTTGCCTTTAGGTACTCCCTCCCCCAAATCAAAAGATAAGATGGGAAATATATCAAAGGTATAGCATGGAAAAGGTCTGGCTTGGCACTAGTTTTTCAAAATAGGTGACAATGACTCAGAAATTGGACACGAATCACCAATTTGATCTACTCCTAAGAAAAAGCACAGTGTTCAAATTGCAGGAAGTTAATACTTTCACTCTATTCTATGTAGGCCATTTTCTAGGAATCCCATTTTACAAGTGATAAACTAAAGGACTTCCAAAGAAGAGCAAGCAGGATGATTATGAATCTCAAAACTGGTTTCTGTAAAGTACAGTAAAAAGAGCTGGGCTTGATTAGCTTTGAGAGGAGAACATTAACGGGATAGTTGTCTTAAAGTATCTGTGAGACTACCATGTATACAAAGGATTTGTTTTTAAGTATTCCAGAAAGCAGGACTAGAAATAATAGGTGAAAACCACAAGGAAGGAGATTTGAGAAAACATTAAAAGAAATTTTCTAAGGGTGAGACTACATTACAACAGAAGAGATTAGCTCAGGAGACAGTGGACTCTCTTTCACTGCAGTTTCTTCAAGGAGAGTATGGAGTATTTTTTGCCATTTATCCAATACTGCAGATTCTGTACTACTCAAAGTTGGACTTGGTTACCTAGCTACCTAACCAAGGCTATGATTTTGTGGGTTGTCTCATCAAGCAACAATGAATTGTTAGCTATTCAAGGTATTTGTAGTATTGTTACCATTGTCACAAGAACCAATTTAATTTCTTTCTTGGATACCAAATGTATCAATTGTTAAGACAAGTTTTATAGTTAATAAAGAAAAAAAGTAGAAGACTGGAATATTTACAAAAACTAAAATACCAATGAAAGGGAACTGCAGGAGAAGGAAGAGAAAAAGAACAGATTAAGAGGAACAAGAAAGAAAATACAATGCAGTGAAGATGAGATCACATAACAGCTTGGGAACATAACAACCTCTTAAATGATGTTCTGAATATGATATTTTATTAGAAGTAATTTAGTAGAAGGCAATGAACAAAAAGCAAGGGTTTTTTTTCCTTTTCTATTTTATTGTAGAGAAAAGAAATACATTCCAGTTCCATTTTTTTCCAAGAGTAACTGCATCCCTACTGCTGGGGAAGAAACATCACCATTATCATCTTGATTTTAGTTTTAGAAATTATCACACAACATATCAAGCAATTCATTTTTTATTAAGAGTGGGCAGATAGTTTTTTCTGGAGCTTACAGAAGGATGAGTAGGCTGTGCTCTATACAACAAATGCATGGGTTATGAAATATATAGCGCACAATCCTAATGACTCAAACTAAGTTTTGAATGGTCTACACAGTAAGATGACATTTGTCTGCATCTTTATGACTTGACATAATTTCCTCCTCCTTGAAGAGTTCTGATACCTCAAAGAAGAATTTAGAAGGCAATCAGTAACTTAACTAAGATGCCCTCAGAAAATATGAATCATATCCAGTGGCTGCAACTGGTGTTAACCAGAATATTTCTTTTGAGTTTCTGAGAATACTGACTAGTGATTGCCAACTCCAGGTGAAAGTAATCCTGAAGGTTCCAGTGCCATAAATGGTGAAATACGAGCATGCATAAAAGTATATTTGCATACATATATACACCAAAAGCCACACCCCAAAAAGGGTAGGATCAGGACAGTAAATAACATGAACTGTATTAAATGCTACTGATTAGAAATGAATTGTCTGTAAAATGTATGTGTTACTTGTAAAATTGACACTCCCCCCATCTGCATACTTTATCGTACTTTCTCTTGGTTACATACACAGACAATAATCAATATAATTATTGCATTTTATCCTTCCAGCAGAAACAGATTAAAAAAATCAGGATGGAGATGAAATAATGCTATGAACTAGGAAACAAAGGAAAGAGAAAAAAAAATTCAAATTTTGAGCAGCAGGCATGAGCCCTACCTCTTCTAACAGCATCTTTTATTCTGAGTGAAAGTAAGATGACAGTTCATTATTTGGGACAAAGTGATTTTCCTGTCAGGTAAATGTATTGTATTTGCTTCTTGAGAATTAAAATTCAGGTTATATGTAACAAAGTGAAGAAGAAAGGCATAAAAATACAGAGGGAAGAAAGAATTAGAGAAGCAGATCTCTGTATAAAGATGCCTGAAACCAACCAGAGAGTCAGCAGAGGTGGTACATTGGGTAGGTGTAGCAACCATGAAGGTCCCCAGTGACAGCAACCTTTTCCTTATCCACAGCATATTGAGCTTTATTCTTGTTAGATGCAGATGGCAGTATGAGACAGTAACATCCTTTGCTTTTCCTTTTTTTAGCTAGCCAGAAGCCTGACATTTAAAACTCATCATGTAGAGGAATGACAGGAGGCACTTAAAGACAAGCGACTAGAGCAACAGGAGAGGTTGACATAAGTAGATGATAAGTAGCATGTGTAGCTCATGGTTGAAGACAGGTAGAACAAGCTGCCACATATGCCACAACCAACAAACTCCAGTCCCTTGAGTCCAAAGTACTGATGATATTATCTAATTCGGTGATGAAACACTTGCAAGAAAACTAAGCTCAGTGAACCTCAACTTCAACTAATTTAAGCCTCGAACCCATCAGCTAAGCACCTCTGACACTGAATAACAATTTTCAGTTTAGTGGACAGAGTTATGCAGAATTTAAATCAGCTTCATGCTGATTTTTCCCTAGTGCTTAATTATCTATGAAGCTAAAAATAATTAAATAATTATTAGGGGGAAAAAGATAGTGAATGTCATTGGGAACTGGCTAAGTTACCATATACCATTTTCCCATGGAGGATTTTTAGACACTTTCCAACTGGCCAGGTTTCTAACTACTTTAAGGGAGCAAAGGGCTCATCTCAATGTTTTACTATCAGTGGTTTAGGAGAGTAAATTTTATAAAATCCTACGGGATATGAGATCTGCCTTTGTAGCTCAAGGGAGGTTGACTCTGTGACTCTATGGTCTATTGTATTGCTCATTTCATTGCAGTATTCATGCCCCTCACATCACCCTATTTTTTTAACATTGGACCACATAGATCTAATATATTTTCATCAGGTATATGGATCTTGCCAACATATTTCTCATGTTAAAGTTTGATTTGCTTTGGTATACTGTTATTATGGACTAGTCAATAACTGTAACAATGATGTCCCTGAACCTGCCTCTCAATATTGCTAAAGGAAGAATATTAAATTAGGTGGATGTAAATGCTAGGTAGTATTTAGGAAAAAACAGTTGCTCAAGGTACTTTACTGGAGTCATGGTTGCCTGTTAACAGTATTTGTGGGGCAGCATTCACAACTGTTTGTTAACATCTACCAAAGTCTGTTTTAGTGCAACAGTGGGGAAAACCCAGACTGAAGAAGCATTTTCTCCTTGATCTCGTACTTCCAAGTGAATATAAAACTCTCAGACAGGATTAACAACCTTCAGCTGCTATTTACTAGGACATTAAATGGCAATGACTCTTTATATCCTTTACTAGAACAACCCTCAAAAAGGTAAGGATACAGGAAAATTAATGAAAGATAAAAATCAACATGTTATAGTGGCCATAAACTAAATTCAAATTATAACTAGAATAGGTCAGCTAATGAAAGAAGCTTCTGCAGAAGGTGACTAAGAATTATGCTCTTTTCAGACAAATAGGAGGTGCTGACTTTAAAAATATGAAGGAAATATAAAAGCAATCCATTAACCTAAAAAAAGACCAAAAGGGTATCACAGAAAACTTTTACAAACTAGTCAAGATATAATTCACTTTACTTGATTGCTTTCCATTTCAAGAATAAGCTCTCTTTCTCACACATACATATACCACATCATTTAAATCTCTGTTGCAGCTTTCTTTTAAATTGAAAATTGAATGTACTTTATGTAAAGACATTTACATTGAAGTATCTATGCACTGTGCCATTAAAATCCTGCTTTATTGAATAATTAATATTTATTATGAAAATAATATCATTGTTTATTTAATAGATTTTGGATGAGAGATATTGAAACAACAGATCTGAAAGCCACTATTTTTAATTATCTTGTGGCCAGGTGAAATTGCACTCTAAGTAATTGCACTTCTAAATTGCACTTCTTAAAGGCACTCTTTCTCACTCCCTGTGTCTTAGTCAAATTGCCCTTTCTGAAAATCTCACAGGCTTTGGTTTTATCTCTATTTGATAAGAGTTGCAGAATAATTGACAGGAAACTTATTTTTAACCAAAGCATCCTATGATCATAAGAGTTTTTAGAGGAAGGAAGGAATTCTTTATCTTGCTTTTCCTGGAATGTAATGATTTCTCTATTCCCATGGAGTTAAGCCACCAGATGCAAGAACAGGGATGCATGACTACCTTGCTGTTTCACTGCATTCCCTTAGATTAAAAAAGTTTATGACACTTACTCAATGAGTCTTTGCTAAAATGTCAGAAAGAACATGCAAAAGAAACAAAATATAGTTCTCTGCTACCTTTAAGATAAGGCGTGTAGGCAAAAAGTGAGTAGGAACTAAAAGGGGAAAATAGAAAAATGAATCAGACTTCCTTTATCCCCATAAATAAGTGAAATCAATCACAGCTAATTCCTTCCTTCTGGGATTCAAAACATGCAGAAAAGGTATTCAATCATTCAAATCATCTATCAGAATGGCATTTATATTGATCTGAAAATAAACTGGGGATCACTGCTCAACAGTCATCAAAACAAAGAAAAAATGTGGTTTTATATGACACTATTCTTCTACACTTATTTCCTATTAGCTGTGTTATTACCCCATTTTAAATCCTAGAATAATGGATTTTAAAAAGGAGACAAATAAAAATTATACCTGCTATAAGAAAGAGGCCTTACCCGGATATAAGCATCCTGCTGGTGTTTGGCAAAGTACAGCATATTGTCCAGGGCTAGCATTCCTGGGGGAGTCTGAGTAAAATCCATTGCTGGGTTCACATGATTCTGCAAAAACACAGTAAGGGTAACATTAGAAAAGCAGTCACATGAATAACTGGACAACTATATAAACATCTGTGGGCAGTGGAAGGAGAACAGGAATGGATGTCAAAACGCAAACTCTGTGAACTATGTATTAGTTTCAGATGTTAGGACACAAGGACAAAAGCACGAGCTTTGTGTCATGATGTCACTGCAACTAGCTGTAGTGTTCAAGTAGCCTGGAATGTTGAGGAAAATGAAATCATTCCAAAAGTTGCCCAGGTTTTAATTCCAACTATCTCCTATCTCAGGAATCCCCTGCTTTTGTCTGACCCTATCTAGGTTTGACATCATCTTCTGAGTTCTCACATTGATTCCTTTAAGGATGGGAATCAGGGAACACACTCTGTGTTAATTACAATGTATTCAGCAAAAAACCCCTCTTCTTTAGTTATAGATAGGAAAGATTCTAATCAACAACAAGCCCATAGCAAACTGAAAGGGAAAATTTAAATTTTCCTTCTCCAATAGTAAATGAAAATAAAATTAATTGTCCTACAGTTTTGGGGCTTAGGAAAACAGTCTCACTGGTAGGAACGGATAAATAATTTTTGACTAACTTCTAAAGTAGGGGTGGGCAACTTTCCCAAGGCTTAGAGTTTTAACAAATTAGTATTTTGGGAGAGTTATATGAAGAGATGGGGGTAAAAAGCTTCTGGGAGGCAAACCACTCAATTTCCTCTCTTAAAATGCCCCTGTTCCCTTTCCAATGACCCTAAAGTGGCAAATTTCAGTAGTGCAATCTTGGGTGCTATGTGGCTACAAACAGAATCTGCAGGTTGTATAACCCTGCTGTAAACTGTGCCTTTAATAACTGCTTGCCCTATAGATATTAGCAGATGATAATGTTCACTTCTATATCTGTCTCTTTAGCAATCCAATGTAAAATGCAGGAACTTCAAAAATGCAATTGTTCACATGCAACCTTATCTTAACCTTATTCAGCCAAGCCTTTGGCAAGGAACAATGAGACAGACCCTTTGCTTCATTGTGCTTGCCATCTTTTACCTTTATCTTTTATTGTTTTATTGTAATTTCATTGTTTGATTGTTGTGAGCTGCCCAGAGTCTTTGAGAATAGTCAGCATACAAGTTTCAATAATGTTAGTACTGCACTAGTGTTCTAGTTTCTGGACATCTGGTGACAAGTGGGCTTCAGGACTGTTGGCTGAGCAACCACGGCCAGCAGCTGCAGGATTACTGGAAGAAAAGTTGGTTACCTGTCGCAAATATACGAAGACTGAAAACAAAGAAATACTGATCTGCTATTATAAATCAAATCCAATGAGAGGAAGATATCTGAAAAGAACGTACCAGTTCTGGAAAGAACAACATCCAGAATCAGAAATAACAGAACAGAAGCTGGCAGATCAACATCAATTTATAATATGAAATAAAATATTCACAGAAGTAGAATTGGAAGGACTGCAAAGGTCTATCCAAGGCAAAGAAATTGAAGCCTTGCCAGAAGTAGCTCAGACTATAGAGGCAAACCAGGGGAGTCAGCAGCATAGGAAGCCAGCATAGTTACTGAATCATTTTCATTCCTAAACCAGGCACCCTCTCCTCTGCCTTCTCCTCAGAAAGAACAAAGCTGTCTCATTAAAATACAAGAGGAACTGAAACAAAGAATAACTGAGAACCTAGAACAGCACAAAAACAACAGAATAAGGTTGCCTGCACTGAAGCTTGTTACAAAGAAACAGCTAGCACAATTATTAAAAGACACCACTACTGTAATATCAAATATAAGCACCAGCTCACTGCAAGAAACAAACCAACTGCTGTACAACATGGCTGCAGTTATAACTGAATACCTTGGATGCAAAATCAACCAACAAGAAAAAGAGCCAAACAGTGCACCACCAAAATGGAAGATCAGATTGGAAAATAAGATTGGCATGCTAAGATCAGATGCAAGCAAGCTAGAACAGATGAAAAAAAAAAAAAAAAGCTGAAGAACAAACAAGAAGACCAAAGAATACCTGATCAAGAAATATCACCTAGAAACAACGAAGATCAAAGAAGCACTGGAAATCATAAAGCAGCAAATAGCCAAAAAGATCAGCAGATACAAAGCTTGAATTGCACACTATAGGCAGAATCTCCAGTTTCAAATTAGAAACATTTCTACCAATCTATCAATGGAGAGACTGCAATAAACCAGTCAACACCTGACAAAGAAGAAACAGTGCAGTTCTGGGTGCAGCTATGGAGCAACCCAAAGAAATACAACAAGAATGCAACTTGGATAAAGGAGGTAGATAGGAATAAAAAAGAAGCTGAAATGAAAGAACTTGTAATAACAGCAGAAATGGTGGAGAAAAGGGCAAGGAAGATGAAGAATTGGTCAGCACCAGGTGAAGATGAATTGCATGGTTTTTGGTTGAAACATCTGACTGCTCTGCACTCACTCATTGCTAAGCAGTTTAACATAATGCAAGGAAATGAAATTGAAGATTGGTTAACATCTGGCAACACCTACCTGATAATTAAAGATCCAGCAAAAGGAGCAGCACCAGGCAACTACAGGCCAATTGCCTACTTGCCAACAACTTTCAAATTGCTAACTGGTGTGGTAGCTGATGCAGTCCAATAGCACCTAGTTGAAAACAAACTCTTTCCACCTGAGCAGAATGGAAACTGCCCAAACAGCAGAGGGACAAAAGATCAACTCCTAATTGACAAGATGATTTTGGAAAACTGCAAGAGAAGGCAGACCAACTTGAATGTAGCTTGGATTGATTACAAGAAGGCATTTGACTCCCTGTCACATGATTGGATAATCAAGTGCCTAGAAATAACAAGAGTCAGTAGAAACATCACAAGCTTTGTGCATAGATCAATGGCACAATGTAAGACATAGTTGCTGGTCAGTGGTGATAGACTGGGACAAGTTAACATCAAGAGAGGAATCTTTCAAGGAGGTTCACTATCACCACTACTGTTTGTCCTCACATTGATTCCTCTGTCAACAATACTGGACGAGTCAGGCATCAAAAACATCTGCCAGGTTATCCCACCTCCTTTACATGGATGATCTGAAGCTGTATGGAAAGACACTATCTGAAATAGAATTGCTGCTCAACACTGTCTAAAGATACAGCTCAGATATTGCGATAGAGTTTGGACTGGACAAATGTGCCACTCTTACCATCAACAGGGAAAAAACAGTGAAAACTGAAGGAATCAAGATGCCCAATGGAAATAACATGAAGAGTCTGGATGAAGACGATCACTACAAATACCTGGGCATCCTTCAGGCTGACAACATCAAGCACACTGAAGTCAAGAAGAAGGTTAATATTCAATACATCATTAGAGTGAAGAAGATCTTAAAGTCCAAATTCAATGGAGGAAATGCCATCAAGGCAATTAACACCTGGGCAATTCCAGTCATTAGATACACAACTGCAATAGTGGACTGGACTTGAGCAGAACTAGAAGCCCTGGATAGGAAGACGAGAAAAATAATGACAATGAATCATGCCCTTCACCCATGCAGCAACTTTGACAGACTCTACTTACCAAGGAGCATAGGTGGGTGTGGAATGTTGCAAGTACACCAGACAGTTGAAGAAGAAAAAAGGGCATTGGAAGAATATCTGAAGGACAGTGAAGAAGATGCACTGAAGGTAGTACACTTACTGAATACTGAAGAGACCAAATGAAGGATAGAAAAGAGATATGGCAAGGCAAAGTATTACATGTCCAATAAACAAAAAAATCAAACCAAAACAAACAAACAAACAAAACCCAGCAGGCAAAGCAGATAACAAGATGACCTGGCAGTAGCTAAGAGCAGGAAAGTTGAAGAAAGAGACAGAGGGGCTAATTCTGGCTGCACAAGACCAAGCCTTAAGAACAAATGTATATAAAGTCAGAATCAAGAAGAGAGCAACAGACAGCAAATGCCGCCTCTGCAAAGAAGCTGAAGAAACAGCGAACCACCTAGTTAGCTGCTGCAAGAAGATCGCACAGACTGACTACAAACAATGGCATGAGAAAATAGCAACAATGGTGCATTGGAATATCTGCAAGAAATACCAGTTGCCTACAAGCAAGAAGTGGTGGGACCACAAAATAGACAAAGTAATAGAAAAGGAAGAAGCTAAAGTGCTCTGGAACTTTAGAATTCAGAGAGACAAGCACCTGCCACATAATACCCCAGACTTAACTGTTGATAAGAAAGACAAAAAAGTCTGGAACATGGACACTGCAATACCTGGAGACAGCAGAATAGAAGAGAAAGAACTGGAGAAAATCACAAAATACAAAGACCTGCAAATAGAAGTAGAATGACTGTGGCAAAAGAAAGCAAAGGTAGTGCCAATAGTAATAGATGCCTTGGGTGCAATTCCAAAACAACTGGAGTGACACTTGAAGAGCATCAGCATTGACAAAATCACCAGTCAATTGCAAAAGGCAGCTTTACTTGGAACAGCTTACATCCTGTGACAATACCTTTAACACCATCAAACAACATCTGGCTATCCCAGGTCCTTGGGAACTGATAAGTGGATAAAAATGCCAAATCCAGTCTAAACATCTGATTGACTGTGACACCAACCATAATAAACTGGAGAATGCTATTTTGGTATAAACCAAGTCTCATTTCAGTTGCTTGTATCAGCTTTAACTTATTTCATTTTTAGCTTCAAATGTATGCTATTTAGGGAATACCACTATTAGGCTTATCTCTTTGATGGCCAATTCAAAGCATTGTAGAAAACACTAGATGCAATTGAAGCACATGTAGAATGGGAATAAGCAGAGATGGCACTTCCAAAATGGGTAAGGTGCTTTCTATGTGATATGAAAGGTTCCTTTTAGAAGTGGGGCATGTGTGTGTGTGGGTACACAGTAGTGCCATCTAGGGTCAGGGTTAGGATCAGCAATGTCTATACTTGGCTGCATTTACATAATATGCTTAAGTAGGTCAGTGACCCAGGGTGTCATGCAAACACCAAACCACTCATTTGAAGGTCAAGATTAGGATCCAATTGTTATGGATTGTTATGTATGCATTACTTATCCTACTTCAGGCAGCATGTTGTACATGCACCCCAAAAGAGGATTAATATAAGATTAAGGTTTTTTTTTCAGCTGTCAAGCACAGAAATCAGAGCCTAAAAAGAGCTCACAAAAATGGGACCTCTCTAGGCAGTTCATTACTATTGTTCTTGTTTCTTAATCCCTTGGGACACATGGGAGTGAAAAAGAAACTGAAAGGAGACAGGGTGGTTAAGCTGACCCTGGAGGGGCTCCAACTCTAATCAGACCCCTACTTTTTTCTTTTTTTCTAAATTTCCCCCTCTCCCTAAAATATCCAATAGTTGCCAAGCATGAGACAAATTGGGAAGACACCTAGACAGCTTTTTTCCCATTACCAGCTCCTGAATCATTGGATATATTGGTTGTCAATAGGATTCTAAGCACAATTCAAGTTGCTGCTATTGACCTATAAAGTCCTACATAGCTTGGGTCCAGTTTACTATGGGACAATTTCCTCCAAATGGAATCTACTCAGCCTGCTCATGTAGCCCAGGAGGAGATGCTATAGGTTTCTCCTTCCTGAGATTTATTTATTTTTAGATTTTGGTATGCTATGTGAGTTGCCCCATAGTCTATTAATTAGGTAGGACATAAATAATGTATAATAAATGAAAAGTTACCTCAGAGAGGAATGGTAGACTTGTCCAAGTGTGCTATGTAAGCCTGGCTAATGAATGAATATTATAAACAATAGTATGATCTTATATCAACTATAGATGTGTTGAGACTACAGCTCCCAATATTCCCAGCCAGCTATCTTAAGTCTCATTATGTAGCAATACTTGGTTTGGAAGGTAACCATGGCTGGAACTGGTTAGTAGCTAGATGGAAGACCATCAGTGAATTCCAGGACTGTAGGCTAGACCAAGAAGTTGAAAAAACCTCCTCAGAAGACAGGGGTAAACTACTTCCATACAGTTGTCCAAGAAACCTACACTGATGTGTCCATGAAATCACCAAGAGTACAGCTCAATCTAGAAGGAAACTTGAATGTTACTTTATCTTACATACTATGTTTGCACAACATGCTTGCTTTTAAAAACATAGGATGATTTTCTTAACTTGAATATGAATATTTTTATTATAGTCACTGACCTGAACTGTAACTTGCAACTACCATGAACAATTAATACAGGCTGTGAATCTTGGCTTCCCCTTCCCTGCCTCGTTCAAAATGGATTCCCTGAAAAGGCACTGGCATTATGGATTTCAAGCTAAGTCAACATTAGTCTCATTTGCATCTGAAAAGAAGCTATAATAGTATAACTGTCATGACACAGAACAATAACTTCTCAAACTCAGGATATAGAATATGTATTGAACCAGGAACAGAATTTGCCCTTACAATCAGCCATACTTATTTCTGCATTCTTGGGAGTTCATCTTCTAGAGGTAGCTATTAGGCTGTTTCTCTCTGGCTTCAAGAAACTATGTTGGATTAGCCTCTTCTCTTCCCTCCCCATCCCTATGCTGCTAGATTAAATGGTTCTTAAAACAGGTAGGTCCCTTTAAAAATTGAACCCAAATTCATCAGGGTTGGAGCTAGTTATCAAGAGGGATTGTATTAATTGTTAAGAGTCAGAGTCTGCTAGCTGATGGAGAACCATTCGAATCTGCTTTGCCTCATTTCTAGTTTAAACTCCACTTGAAACTATCCAGTGTGTTACCTGTCGGGACACTGCAGTGAACTAGATTCAGAGCGGAAGAGGTAAATCAGAGCACGTGAATGTCATGCATACAGCAGCTCTCAGAAATTCCTGAAATAAACTGTGCCTTTTCCTGAAACATTCATTTTGAAGAGGTGCTGCACGCCATACACACTTTGAATGTTTTCCTTTTGAATCTGGATTGCTGCTCACTTCTATGACCTGTCTCATTTATTTGGAATTATGGAAATTCGGTAGCTGTCTCTGTCTGTGTGTACTTGTCCCTGACCATCACTTAATTCATCTTGCTTGGTCAGAACCAGAGCTCTGATTGGCCTGACGTTGCTTGTTTGTTGCTTAATCGAGAGAGGTAGTATTTCATTTAGTCTCCCTGGAACTAGGTCCTACTGCATGTCTCTGCAAGGATTATTTGACTGTTTCCTTCAAATATTTGATTCTAAGAGGTGATTCAATTAATTCACCTCCTAAACTTAATTTTTTATTGTCAAAAGGACATTTTCAAACCCATTTGAAAATCCAGTTCACCGATTCAGTTGACATGGGCACATTCATTCTTTTTCTGAATAAATTTAATAATCTGAACAGAATCAATGGTTTGAAACACAAATTGTTCAAAAGGTCATAATAATGTTTTTGATTTGACATTAATTGTAATAAGACAGTTTAATAAGAAATAATATTTATTAACCAAAACCATCAACTTGATAATAAAATAGAATGATATATCCTGCCCTTAGATTTCTCTGTGTGTTATTTTTAGAAAAAGACCTGAGGAAACAGGGAAGAAAAAGACTTGCTGTGAAAAGAGTTTGTCTGCAGATGCTGTCTATTCAATCTAATTTCCTGAGCTATCACTATTATCAGCAATTTTTGCTGTTCCTGACACTGAGACTTAATTTATCCTCTTGATAGAATTAGACTTCTATTCTGAAAACTGAAGTGTTTCCTTAGACTGAGTCAAGCTTCTCTGTGCACAAGGACTCTAAAATGCTGCTCCTGTAGATAAATGTTTTCCTATTACATGTTATCAAAGGACATTTGGAGGCAAAAAAAAAAAAAAAAGCAATATATGAGCACGTTTTCTTGCAGCATTCATTATGCTACAAGAAAACATTTCATTCTTTTTAAATTTTACTCTTTCCACAATGTTTTATCCCCCACTCCCATTTTAGGGCACCCCCCCCAAAATGAGACTGGGGGGCAGGGGAGACCTAGCAATGCTAGTTTGTTTCTTTTTTTAAAACTTCACATGTCTAATGGCCCTTCCTCATACTTCTGTCTATGTGCTTTCTTCCAGTTCATGAGGTTGAACAAAAGCATGCTGGCTTACTTTGTGCTTCCCTAATTATCAAAACATATTCTGCCTCATTTAAAAAAAAAAAAAAAGGCCAGCAACTACTACAGCCCTCACAGACTTAATACGGGATAGCTTAAGGAAAGTGATTGACAGAATTCCCTGCCAGTAAGTGAAAAGCACCACCAATGGTTCTTCCTTGGGGAGAAATGAGATTTGACAGATAGTTAAGGTTTAGTTATCTGTCAAAACCTGGTTCCAAGATAGCTCATGGGGTGGGGGGCTGTTACCTGGTAAAGCAAGAGAGGTACTCTTGCTTTACCAGAGAAGCCCCATTCCACAGATCAAGCCCAGAGCCTGAAGCCACAGAATGCTCACCCAGACAGTACTGTTGCATCTGATCCACAAGGGAGAGAGAGAAGACCCAATCCCTTGAGCGATCAGCCTTGGGAGTGCATGAGCAAAAATCTACGTTTAAATACAGCTGTTCTCCACTTTCCATGCTAGTCAGGTGATAAGCCAGGGGGAGGGGGGCATAAGTGGATCTTCTGTTTTCTCATACCTCCCCATGCTACAGAGGTACCTTTTTGGGCTAACAAGAGAAGTGACAAGAGAAACTGTTCTGAAACCTGGACCTTGCATTGTTTCACAAGAATAGTACACCAGAATTTTTAAAAGGCTGAAAAAACAGCCCCAAACCAAAGAGTTTTCTCCTCTCTTGCCATGCACACTTCTCTTGCCGCCCCATCTCCAGGCTCAAAAGAGAAGGTTCTTAACCCAACAGGTCTCTGGGCACATGGATTCTGTCTCTCCTCCCCCCACCCCCAAAACTGACATCCCATGAGTTCCATGGAATTGAGTAGCAGGAGACTCTAATTTAAAAGAACCGGACTTTCCCACTGCCAACAGCAGAAAAGCTCTGGAAAATAGTGGTCAGGGACCAGTAGGGAGAGAGCATGGCTGCAACAGCTCCTCAAATGAGCTAATAAGAACTCAGCAGCTCCTAATCCCTGAGAGCATCATCATCAGCATTGTTGAGGGGGCACTACAGATCATTCATGTGCCAAGAGTTGTCACATGAAAAAAGAGAAAAAAACTGCTTCAACACTGGAACAGCTAAAGACAAAGGTATGATACCTCTGCAGTGGGCTGGAGATGTGAAAAAATAATGTTATGAGGATATGTTATAAGGGCATCTTTGTAGCATGGTTAATGGACACGAGGAGGAACTTTAGGTATGCAGATTCATGACAGATAATCTTGTATTATATCCAAGATGAGAAGAAATTTGGAAGAAAGGAAAGAAAAGGAAAGTCCACAAACTAACAGCATGTGGCTGCAATGTTCATTGTGTGTGTGTGTGTGTGTGTGTGTGTGTAAAGAAATCCCACTGTTCTAGAATATTATTGATTGAATTTGTACCAATGTGCTCCTGGCAAAGCTTAATAGGCACACAACAGACATTGCAAAGTACTTTTGAAATCAACACTTTGCAGCAGCTGCTCTAAAGTGGGGAAAACAAATTAACTTTTCCACAAGATGTGGAAAACAAGTGGACTATATGTAATGTTATATTAATAACTAGCCCATTCTGACTGCAAGTTGTAAACTAAATAATGGAGAAATAAATGAAACTCTCATGGACAAAGTTCTCAGTGTTGGCCTAAAGGAAATATTGTGTGTTTGTTAACTATTTCTGTGGTCCTTACAAAATGCAAAAAACCAAAACTGTTTTCCAATGCTAGTGAATTCTAGAAGGAACTGAATGTAACCTTGAAAATAGAAAAATGCAGTAGCAGAATTAAATTACACATGTTAAAAATGGAATAGAACAAGGACATCTCTATCTAATTTTCTTACCAATAATCACAATACTCAGTACCACAGTCAATCCTGATGAAGAGGAGTTGTCTCTAATAAGGTCATACAATAATCATTCTTCCATAATACCAACTATAATAAATTTAAGGGCAAAGAGCGAATACATTCAAAAAATACAGGATTGCCCAATCATGTTTTAAAGAAACACACCAGCTGGTAGAAATCACTTAAAAATCTGGATGTGGAGATCACTGAAGTAATAATCCAACTACTGAAAGTTGGTTTCCAATGCTAGTGAACTCTAGAAGGAACTGAATGTAACCTTGAAAAATGGCATAGAGTACTTTTTTCCTTTGGGAATAATTCATTCCGAACTAAGAAACAATTTGGGAATTGAGGACTGAATTTATCATCCACCCAACAATTTAAGTTTCTTATGCTGCCGTGCTGAAATCTTCTATTTAAAAAAAAATTATAAATATATGTTAAACTAATATTATTAATATTTGCTAAGGTAATATTCTATTTTTATTTAAACTAACATTCTATTTTATACTATTTGTGGAAGAAAGCTCGCTAGAACAAAGATTATAAGTACAACTTAAGAGGTGTTTGATCATTCTAGCACTGTGGCAAAAATATCCCTAACAGTTAATTGCTAGAATGATTTCAGCTCTTAATAAGTTTACAAATATGTATCTATTTGCTTCATATTAAAATCATAATCTCATTTTTTGATGAAAGTATACTTAAAAAGATGGAAAAAAATTGCTTTACATGCCATATACTTTCTAAAAATGAAGTCTACCTATGGAATACTAAAAAATATTATAAATATTATGAAATAACAAATAAATGTTTTTACTGAAAATGATAATAAAATCTTCCTCATTTAGACATCATATCTAAACTATTAAACTAAGTCTTTCTGATTAGTGATTTAAAACATGTTTTAAACTGATTTAAACCAAATCACTCCATCAGAGAGTTGAATTCAGGCCCTAAGTGGAAGAAACTTGGCACTGTGAACAAATATGATGCAGATCCAGTAATGCAAAAATTATCTTGAACTTCTGAAGTCTTACAGTATGTGCATTTAACATTAATTGAAATTACTTAATTAACTTCGATATGCATACAGTTGGGTGTGAGATTGTAGAGGGTGGCTTGTAAATCTATGGGAGCCAATATCTATTCCTGAACTAATTATATTATACTACCACCTATCTATAGGAGTTACACAGAGAGTGGAAAAGATGCTATAATCTATGAATCTTACTCAACATAATAGAATATTGCGTTGCTAAAAATGCCAATGGTGTGATAAAAGGTCAACCTAAAACTGTGATAACTTGAGGTCATTAAGCAGATCACAGTGTTTTTTGGCAGATTAAAGCTTTCCTAGATAGACTCTAGTTTAGGAACTTACATTTTCCTACCAAATACTCTCTAGTAGTCACAGCTAGAAAAATCAGTCTTCATTTCTTAAGATATTTTATATCAGCCTTTCTCAACTGGACTTCCATGGAACCCTACAGTCCCATGGGAGATTATGACTGGAAAAGAAAAAAAAACATAGTTTTTTTTCAACTTTGCCTAGCACATAGTGCTAGCACTCAGAGTGGTGGGAATTTTTACATGCTGAAACTCACCTGCCGGGTTCCCTGAGACCTGAAAATTATTTCAAGGGATCCTCCAGGGTAAAAAGGTTGAGAAAGGCTGCTTTATATAATTGACATCTGTTTTGCTAAGGCACCAAAGTAGAAGCTGTTTCTCACTAGAAAACACAGCATTGTAAGACAGCCTGCTTTCCAAATAAATTTCTATTTTTACTTTGTCAACCATGTGCTGGGTACTGTACACTTCACCACAGCAGCCATTAAAAAAAAACAAACAACAGAATAGCTTTTGGAGGTAGAAACATCTATTATCAAATGAACTACATAGGAAAGTCCTTTATTATCCAGCATACTTGTCCAGGATTTTACTTAAGAGGTTTTTTGAAAAGTAAATTATGTTATCTATTTATAATGTTTGGATGCCAGCTATCAATACAGTAACTGCATTCAGAATTTGTGTTAATTTGTTCTTTTGCTTGGCTTCTCCTTAAGGAAGAATCCTAAACAAAGCAAGAAAATTCCGTTTATGACTCATTTAGAAATGGAAGTATCTGGATAGTCTTTACTGGCAGCCCTACACAGTAGAGAACAAATTATAATAATCCAAGCAAGAAATGACTAAATCTGTCATCTAGTCAGTGACTATCTTCAGCACCTCCTATTGTGGGTATAACTGCAACTAGCATACCAGTCAAAGCTGGACATGGGCCTTTCTGGCCATGGCCTCCGCCTGCTCCTCTAGCAGAGGCCATGCCCTCCTCCCCCCATGTGTTCAAGAAAGGATAAATGAAAGCTACAACCCAACCAGAAGTAATTTTTGATATAACCAAATCCCAACCCCTCACCCATGATTTTAGTTTCTTATTTGGTGAAGGAAATCCTTTTTGCATGCCTAGAGAAGCTACTTTCCCCTTTTTGTTGCCATGACAGGTCAGGTGAGTCCAGGGTTCCTGCAGGGCCTACTGAACATCTGCACCAGCCATTCAATCAAGTGATCGCATTTGTATGTGTGGTGACAGTCATCAGGTGAGGACTTCACCTCTAGAAATGCTGGCAGTGTGCTGAGACCAACTGTGGGGGTGGACCTGGGAATGACTCCTCTGCTTCTGTAGTGTAGTGTAGCCCATGCCTCTTCATAACCCTGCTAGTGAAGAAAGTGGCTGGGGTAAACTGTTGGTACAGCCCAAGGGACTGAGGCTGATAGGTGTCAAAATTTATGAGAGAAGCTAAATGTAAGATGGGACCGTGGCAGGGGGAATCCTTTGATGGGATAGCTGGGTAGTTCTGGGGAACAGAATATATATAATATCAGTGCCAGTTATGAAGCAAGAGATTTTATGGGCAGCTTACAGGGATCACAGCGAGGTTCCATGCAGAGATTAGGGCAGCAATGAGAAAAGCCATCAATGTCTTGAAATACTGGTAAGGAGGAAGAAGGGAAAAGTAACCAGCCCAATCTCCATCCCAGCCTGGAGCCTGGTTTTTCTCTCCCTCCCACCTTTCCCTAGTTTGGGAACCATGTCACAACAAATTTTGTACTCTGGATTCTTCTCCTTAATTCCATTCTATGAAGCCAAGCATACATAATAAACCACTGAGAAATTCAGAGTGAGGATAGTTTCTGGGAAAGAACAGTTTGCTGTTTAACTGCTATCAAACTACTTTCTTCTGCTGTTGTATTGCATATTCATTGCTATTACATAATGCGTGAATACTATCTAATGTGTTAGATTTCAACCAGCAAAGTGAACCACCACTTTTAACAAGGAGGATAATGTGATCTTCTTCACACTAATGATGTCCAAACAAATTTCATCCCAGGGAGGGAGGGAAGGACTCCAATAAAGTTCAATCATATTGAAAAAATATTTAATTAAAAGTATGATTGGTTTAAACACTTAAGAAAATAGCATCCTAATCTTTCACACAACAGTGTATTTGGCTCTAAATAAAAGCTTTTATACGTTCCAGCTGTAAATAGTCAAATGATAAATAAGCACCGTTAGGGTCTGTGGAGTGGGGGGAGGTTAAGAAGATGTTTAGCAGTGCAATCACTAAGAATTAAACAACGGTTGGATCATTCTAAAACATAAAATAAAGCTCACTGCAGAGTAAATAAAAGAAATAACAAATTGCTTTGACTTAATCATTTTCAAATACAATATTGAAATCATATCCAAATCTGATGTTGTAAGTTCATGAAGAAATACTTGTCAAACTAATTTGATAGGTTGCATGACACTGTTTGAAAGAATAAAACTGGTTTTGAATAGCATCATCAAAGTGATTATTGGACATGACCAATAATGCTATTTGATTGGTGAACCACTTTTCCAATTATGACAAGGACTCAAGAATGAACTGTACCAATAAAAAGAAAGGATGTATGTTAGAATTATCAATTCCTGCTCAAGAATTACAAATGAATGAACTTGGCAAAGCTGTGTAGACATCTGGGTTAAACTAAAAGGAACAAAAACAAATACTGAAATTGGTATCTCCTATCACCTACCCAACCAAGAAGATATGGATGATGCCTTCCAAAAGGACCTTATAGATCCTTCAAAGTGGCATAAAGTCATCATGATGCGGGACTTTAATTACTCCAATATCTGTTTGGAGATAAACTCTGCTAAGCTCAATCTCTCCATGAAATTCCTGACTTCTCTAGCTGACACCTTTCTTTTTCAGAGAGATCTGCTTGACATTACTAATCAATGGCGAAGTTTTAGTTGAGTATTATTTATCTTCTACATCAACAGATCCACCACATTTAGGAAGGGACATCATTATCACTATTCCTTCTAGAATACTTCTCACTCAACCTGAATTTTGTAATGGATATTTCTTATACTAGAAGTCATTTTCACTGAAAGTTTCATCACTACTCTATCTCAGAATAAGAAAAATTATGGATACTTTAAGAATTTAGCTATTAAAGCAATGTTGCTGAAAACACCCTGCACGAATCTATGTAATTTGGCAGGCTTCATGTCCTTGTAACAACATGACATACTAGAAACTTTTTCCCAGCCTGATTTAAAAAAAAACAAAAAACCTTTCCTCTAATGTGTATATCTGTCTGTATAATTATTTTTTAATTAGAGAACTGAATTATTATATTTGAGGAAGTGCAAACATTTATGCTAAATTTGCATATTAGTTCTGGAAGTGGAAAGATTTCTATCCAATCTTAAATTTCAGGAGCAAAAAAAAGTATACATAAGTAACTATTCCCCTATTTTTTCCAAAAACAGTTCAAAGAAGGCTACAGGGAAATTTCCTTTCTAACTATCTTAGTAAGTAAGATGTTTTGCTTCCTTTCAAGCACACAGGAAAACAGCTTTACTTGTGACTTCACTGTATACAAAGGTATTTTTCAGATCAGATAGTTGAGAGTGTGAGGCTTAGTCCCATTTCACTTAGGAATGCCAATCTGCAGTGAATTCCAGTGAATTCTGGAATTTTGAATTCCAAAATGCAAAAATTCTGTTTGCATTTATCAGATGCAAACAGTTTATCTTTGCATCTGATAAACTGTTGGATAGCTAGAAGTTTAAATGGCTCTGCTGGAAATTTGCTGACCTCTAGTGGTACTCCCCAAAAATAAAGGACAAAATCAAAAGTTTATTCCCAACTAAATCATATTTCTTCTTAGAAATAAACTGAAACAAGGTGTGTTAGGCCATTTGCACATTATGAGTACCATTGCAGTAACCTTCACTTAGCAAACATATATTACTATGAATCAAATAATTCAACTTACACTTTGTCCTGGTAATAGCCCTTTTTAGAAGAGTTTATTTCCATCTTCCTTGCTACCTCATATTCAGTTCACTGCCTTTACTACAATCTGGTATAAGGAACACTGCTTAGGTTGTGTAATAATGTTCCTTAATTTTTTTTAAAAAGTTGCTAACTGATATGCCCACTCAGGATCAAAGAAGAACGCTCACTTTGAGGTACAATGGGAACAAAAATGTCAGACCAAGCCAATAATGGTGACATTAGTATTTTGTCTGTAGATAGAACCCCTTCACATAGGTTGTTTTTGCTGGCAAAATAACCACTTCCATTGAACTGAAAGCCACAGTTTAACTATACTGTAATATTTCATCCCAAGCAGGAAACCATGGTTAGGTCATTCATGTCATAATTATTACTATGGCTAGGTCATAAATACCATAATTACTACTTTCAAGAAAATATTGGCAAACAGAATCTTATGGGAATGACTGTCTACTCTTTTGGTGCTGACTCTATGATATTCCCCAAAGATAAAAAAACAAATGAATTGATAAAGAACCTATTATAACCAATCCCATAAAAAGCATCTGTTAATTTTTTGTAAAAGTTTTCCACATTTTTGTTCAATAATAGATTTTATTTGCATAACTTTGTCAGAAAGCTAAAATATAAAAATGAAGGAATTTTTCTCAGAAACTTTAATACTGTAGTCAAAGAAGCAAAGAACAGAAGGGGAAACATGAAAATAGTTTATAAAATATACTATAAAGGATACACCAAACATGAGAAAACATGAACAAAGAAAATTACAAAATATTATTCATTCAATAAGTTGATATTATTTCTGATAATGGCTCTCAGAGAAAAAGAAATCTATATGGAAAGGAGAACACAACTACGACCAGAAAAATAACCAAAATACAAAACATATGTTAGTAATCTTAAGTATCTTCTCACCTTAGTCTCTGAATTCTTAATTTTTTAAGGGTGTCCCACTTAGGGCCTTGAAATGTGGTGGGGGTATAGCAATGAAGGTTTTAATTTTTTAAAAAAATATTCAGTTTAATCCAAACAACCTTCCTAAAATCTGTTTCATGAAGTCTCTTGAATCACTGAGATTATTTTTCCTTTAGAGTGGCACAGAAAAAAAGCAGCAAAGCAGTCTTCCAATATTTACTCCACTCTGCTGAATTCTAATAAAAATAATACTAAAAGGAACAAAATGGCTCTTCTTCGCCTCTTTTCTGTTCTTCACCTCCCATGTCATTAGAAGTTGCCTGGACTTTCCTGCAGTCTTTGAAAGTAAGGGGACAATCACCATGTTCAGTCTATTTTTTCTACTACCACATTTTTCAACACTTTCTTTCCTTATTATTGCTATTACTATTCTTTCTCAATGCAACCTACACGTTGGCCCAGATGTCATATTAATATTATTCTTGCTCTCATATACTTTGCCTCCATTTAGAAAGATTCAACATATCTTAAGGTCTCCTTTCTGAAAGTTCATGTCTTGAAATAAAAGCATAAGATGTCCTAGATCTATATTTTAAGCACCTTTACACTGTGTATATGAGGGAGGAGTGGGTTTAATATTCATGTCCTTCACTGGGAAACAAGGACAGATCTGTAAATATGCGTATCAAGAAAATGAAAAACTAGGAGAGCAGCAGGTGTTAAATATTGAGAAGTGTGTGACAAATAGACAGCTTGTGTAGCACTGACAAATGAAGCTTTCCCAGATAGAACTCGCTATACTAAGAAGACCTGGGCCGCAGATTATCATGTAATGAGTCAGAACACAACATTACACCTTGGAAGTTGTTCCAAGCATAAGTGGTTCACACTTTCTGCCCCCACATATCTAGTACCCTATGCATCAGGGAGGAAACCTTTCACACCTCCATAGCGATGAAATGCCTATATTTCCTAAATGTCAATTATATTTATACTTTTAAGTTTGCCTAAAACATTCAGGGTACTTTAGCTTACAAAAAGCTTTAAGACTGTCCTGAAACAAGTGTTAGTTGACGCTAGATTATCTCTAATAGGATATACTTTAAGATGATGTATTAAAGCAATCGATCGGCCATTTATAATATTTTTTATATTGATACACTATTACATCTTCCCTATTCAAAGGCAATGCTCTCAAAACTATGTGGACATATTCCTTACAATTCAATATAACAATTCATTTGTCTGATGAAAGAGACTTTATAAATGAATTGGTCTTTAAGGGGCTACCATATTTTTAGTGCTTCCTCAGAAAACAGTAAGGAACATATTAGAAACTTTTTTGCTTTGTTTTTTAATTAATGCCTACTCTCCCAGTCAGACAAAACTTTATCATTTAAGAGCTGTGCACAGGCAATGCAAACTGGTCACAATGAGTCCTTCCCACATGATTATTTTAATTACATAAGAAATTGTTAGACACCTATGTGTAGAACAGCAGCAAATATGGCCCTGAGCTGGCAGCTTTTTCTGCAATCCACATTTAATGGGAAACTGGGCTCAACACACACACATATACACACATGGTGAAAAAAATGAAAGCAACTTGCTTATTGATGAATTTAAATAATTCTTGCCTAAAATCAGTTTGCAGGCTCAGTAAATGATCCTGGCTATGGATCACAGAATCTTGAAAATTCTGTAATTAAAAAAAAAATCACTACAGGACCCAATTATCCTTACCCAAATCTGTGGCACACAAGATATTATTTATCTATTTTCTGTATGACATAGACCAAAAATAATTTGCTGAATACTCCCACATGGCCAGAGTTTAGGGATGCTAATAATTGTAACTTCTGTAGCTGTAGTGCCAAATTTGCCTATCCCTACCATTAAGATAACCCATAAAAGTTTATGTTGCTTTCTGCATCAGATTTAGATAAAATTGATAAAATTGATTGTAAGTAGTACTCAGTTGGCTGTTACTCTCATTTTTTCCATGAGAAAGTGTTCTACTCAGACTTCATGAATTAAAGTACTTCTCTTTAAGAGAAATAAAATACTACTCCAGACAAAAATGCTTCTTTTAGAAATGTTTTCTCATGTCTTGTGAATGCTTCAAAGGGCAAACAGTCACAAAGTATGGTCAGGCTTGATAGAAAGATTGACTCAAAAGTGGCATTTACTCTTCAAGACAAGAGGTTCTGAAGAATTACTACATTTGGTTTCACTAGCTCTCACTCTTCCCCCCCCCCCTTTAAAAGCACTGTTACAGTTGCCCAAAACATAGGCCTCAAAGCACCTCTCCTATCATACTTCCTATGTATATTACGGAAAATCCCCTCCTTCAAGGCAAATATTTTTATGTTGTATGAAATAGGGACATTTATTTAACTCATACTCTTTCTCTGTTTCTTGCAGCTATACCCTGCTTTTCCTCTTGATAAATCTAAGAAAAAATGGGATTTACTAGTATTTTTTAATAATAGGTGATTTGCAGTAGATCAACAAGAATTTCTCCATCCCATTTTTTTGATAGGCTGATAATACGAAGCAAGTCTAGAGTAACCAGTATGGGCTGGTTTTTGTATGAAAATGACTGTGAGCTGAGTTCAGTTTTGGAACTAGAAGTGTATCCTGAAGCACCTGTTCCTTTATGCAAAGTGTATGTCTTTTGCATTTAGTTCTTGATGATGACTCATAAGGTTTTAGTGAAAAGCAAAGTAGATGTGAAATCTGTGAACCCACTGTAAAGAACTCAGAGAACTATAAATTAGTCATCATATGGGCAGACTCTCAGAAAAAAAGCATAAACTGCTTATTTCTTATATATGCTACATTTTGACTGACTTTATTAAGATACAATCTGGTTAATTCTATTCCAGTTCATTATAAATACCACAGGAAACCAGCAGGCCTAAGAGCTGATGAAGGCATAAATAAAATCCTCATAGAGGGTTTAAGATATAGGATGACAAAAAGCTCCCTCCATTCTCTATTATTTCAGGTATCAACTGACTAAATCAATGCCTTCCAACAAATAAATTATCTAACCTCCTTAAACTTACAAAAAGTTTAACTCAAAACTTACAAATTTAACTTTCCATTTTATTCATAAAAGCAATACACTTTTTTCCTACTTTAACCATTTTTGAATGTTATAATCTCACATATCTTCAAGTAAAAACAGCTTCAGAAAAATCAAGTTTTGAAATTTATGAACTATGTTTTCTTAGAATCATGAGACTCCGTATTTAATGGTAAAAACCACACAATGAAAATTAAAACACCCTCCTCCCCTATAATTTGGACTCTTATAGATATGATTTAAGAAGGCTGAAATCAAACAAATTATTTCTTCCAAAAAATGAGTGCCAAGCTTCTCACAGCAAACACCAAAACTGGAGGCAGGTGCAGGCAGGCATTCAAAGACACAAGTCTCTGTGATAAGCTTATGGGAAAACTAATGACGCCTTTATGAGAGAATTCCAGTGACTGCTATACAAGTCCTATGAATAGTAAATTCAGTGCTGAAATTCTTGCACCTTTTTTCCCCTGTTGAAATAATTTTTTTGATGGGAGAGATGGATTCCACCTATCTCTTGTTACAGTCTGGTTTCAGGTTGTTTGCTTCCAAACTTACCAGACTTAGCTCTCAAAATGAGAATAAAAATATTAACCTATCCTTCCCTCCATATGCATCAGGGATGAAATAGCATGGTTTATCCAATTGGCTCAATTTAGGATCAACCACTATTCAACTCTTCCTCCCTCATTCTGGTCATATTATCTCATTATTAAATGTTTGCAAAAAACATTTTGTTTTCCATCTGTTGACTATTGTTTTCTATTATGTATGGATCTATAGAGAGCGCCAGTTTGGTGTAGCAGTTAAGGCATCAGGCTAGAAACTGGGAGACTGTGAATTCTAGTCCCGCCTTAGGCATGAAGCCGGATGGGTGACCTTGGGCCAGTAACTTTCAGCCCTAGGAAGGAGGCAATGGCAGACCACTACTGAAAATCTTTGCCAAGGAAACTGCAGGGACTAGTCCAGGCAGTTGCCAGGAGTCAAAAACTGACTTGAAGGCACAAAATAAAAATAAAAATGAATGTATATACTGTACATACACATGCACACATACACAAATTAAATAGTATGGCTTACTGGTTTTTAACCTTTGCAAAATGCCAGAAAGCTTTAGGTCTAATGAGTTACACCTGAGCTCATCCTTAATTAACAGTTTTCCCACTTGCCTATGCAAATGGAACATTACTAAACCCACAGTCATTCTTCATGCATATGAGAAAAGCACCTGAAATATTGTCTATCTGTATCTGGCTTGCTTACTTCCAGATCGTTTCCTCGCACCCTAAGCAGGCAGAACAAGTCCACTTCAGCCTCAATACATTTATTTAGTAAAATGCCATTCTCTTGGCATTGATAATTGAAGATATTTGCAAAATTATTGTAAAACAGAATAAGCCTAAAAGGTTTAACATGAGATAAGAACTAAAAGCATTATAACATTTTTTAAAAGATATCTTTCTCCACTTTAATAAGTTATCCATTTAAAAATGGATTAGAAGCTTAAAACACATCAGCCAAAGCTGTATTTTGTGTGACCTCTGCACTCAGCTGACTCAATGTTCAGTGAGGAGGTTTCAAGTCTAAAGTTTTGGCAGAAAAATGTGCAAGAATTTACATATTTCATCTTAGGGGAAGATCTCAGCCTTTTCCTCCTGGTGAAGGAGAGATAACTGAACTATTACCTAGTAGCATTTCTTTATAATGCCCAAATGTATTACAAGAGTGGCCCTGAACATAGTGCACTCTCCATCACAAGTGACTCAACTGATGGAAAGAGGAAATATACATCACTAACCAGTTCTGCAATAGAAGCAGTAAACCACAACCTCAGAACTTGTACTGGCAGGAATGTATAGAACTCATCACAAAAAGCAGCAAGCAATAGTCCAGCACATTTAATTATGTGCACTTAACCAGCAAAAACCCTCAATGACAGGTAATTATTGTGCATTTTTCCACATTCATAGAAATATACAGATAGCCCAGAAACATCCCTAGACATGGAGAGAAAAATGAGCAATGACTGGCTGCAAAGACAGTTCAAATGTAAATTGTATAAACTTGAAATAAGCTGAAACACTACTCTGTCTCTAGAAAAGTTCACAATATCATGATCCCATTATGTTTACCCAGAACAAATTCTGCAAGTTCTAGAGGGCTTACTTCCCAGGATTGCAGCTGGTATACAAGCCTTACTTTAATTCTGTTTTGTTTATAAATGTTTGTAAATCTAAACAAAACAAATTTTAATAACAATCCACTTTAGCAGCATTCTTTAATTCCTCTTCTCATAAATGAATATTCTATTGCCAAAGAATTGACATCTTTTACACAAGGACTGCCTCTTAATTTTAACAGGAAACAAATGAATAAGAGATTTGACCACATATACATGCAGTTTGTATACCAAGAGTTCTTGGCAAGAAACTCTTGATTGACTTAATGTGTCAGTAAATACTAGCCATACCATATGCCAAAAACAGAGAATCTGGAGGACTACCAAGAACTTGTTTAAATAAATATTTTGAGACCATGATGAACTCTAGAATATTGCTTAATATTTCTGTTAGTCCATGATGGCCCCAGCTTTTCAGGGGCCTGGAGAGATGGCAAGGGGAGTTAATACCAACTGTGGCCTGAGCTATGACAATTCTAGGTCACCCAAAATGACCCAAAGGGCCAGATGCAGTCTGTAAGCCAGGAGTCCCTTGGTATAAACGATAATATGGGGGGGGGGGGAGAACTGTTAGCTAGGCTAAGCTAGACAGGCCATTGTAACTGGCAAGATTTGATTTGGAATTTACTGTTAACTTGAGCCTAACTTCTGTTTCTAATTAGATATTCCATTAGGAAAAAATGTTATAAAGAATGAGTTATAAACTGTTGTGCAATACAGCTGAGTAGGAGGTTAAATAATAGGAGTGGGCATTCACCTGCATACCCCAGTGAAGAAACGGGTAGCATGTGTCTTTGTATAGGCGTTCTGATCATACTCATGCACACATTTCCTAAAATCAAAGACATGTGAAACATTTGCAGTGTCCATAGATATCCTGATGCAGAAAACTCCAGAAAATAAAGGATAGATTTTGCCCTTCCTTACACACGGAATAACATATTGGAATAAGTAATAGCCTGGATAAATTGAGTCAAAATAAGGGAAACAGCCAAGAATGTAGACTGAATGTGACCACTGTCATCTATGCTACATGATATGGTCACTAAAACAAAACCAATTAGAATGATAGTATGATAAATGTGAATACTTACAATAAACCCAAGTTTTTTGTAATCACGGGTATACATGGATTTACGCTTCTCAACATTACCACTACTGCTGTTGGGTTCAGATTCTACATCAAAAGCAATTCTTCGGAGTTCAAATATGATATCCCTCTGGGCCTGATGGTTTTTTAAAGAGATTTTTAAATTAAAATCTTTAAAATAAACATGTTTAAAAGCATGTAAAAGTAACATCAGCAGCTTTTCTTAATGTAATTGTTATTTGATAAGGGATAAGACTTGGGTTATTCTGCAACTGTGTCATAATATATACGTTCAAGTCATGAAAACTAAATATTTCTGATTAGAGGCAGAATAGGCATAGCAAACTACTATATTTTTGGATGGGGGCAGAGATTATAAAACTTGAATGGAAGGTGGAGCAAGTGGGGCAAATGACACATGCACGTAGTGCAATTTATGTACTTATATCAGAGATTATGACACAACTGATACAAATTAAATAATTGTGTCATTTGTATGATGATGTTATGATGATGCACATGTCATCATTTTGACATCATTGCAGCTTGTAATGTACCACACAGGTATGCATAACATGTATTTCTCTCCTTGCTTCTAACAACAGCCAACCCAATCCTGATGACTCCTTCAAGCTGTGACCATCATACCAGTGGCCATTCTGTTATGGATTATAGAACTGAAATTCAAAATATCTTCTTCAGGATACCAGACTAGGGAAGACTGCATTTATGTCACTCTACCAACTTTTCTCAGGCAGATAGATGGGTTCAGTTTCTAAAGCTTCTGAAAAGCGAGGAGATGAGAATGAAAGAAAATAATGGTGTCTTCTTCTTTCACTGAGCCTCTGCTACAACACAAGAAAAATCTCTAGGGTTCCCTACTGAATGAGTTTGCTCTGTATTTCATAAGACAGTTCTTCATATTGGTCAGTTAAACCTCTTTAATTCCAGCCCACATGCTCAATTAAGAATTAAAAGTCACCCATATACTCTTGTACACAACATTTATACTGTTGTGACAAATCTTGCAACTGGCAGTAACCTATTTGATGGGCTCATTGGACTTAGTCCTCAGAAGTGTCATAGAATTAGCACAGCTGTCTAACTCTGAACCACAGTAGAAGAGGTTACCCATTTTGTAGCTTCCCTCAGTCATTTGATGAATTATAAATCCTACACATGATCAGTCTGTGGGAAAGTCCAGGCTTAGAGAGATCTATAATCCACACTGAGCAAGGAAGAAAATAAGACTGCCAAGATTCTCATCATTCTTGTCAGGCACCAAAGGGATGTTTGGCACTGGAGAGTTGCTGCTGGAGCAGCAATAACTGCAGGATCTTGAGCCAGGAGTACGACTTGAGTTACTGTGTCTGGTAAATTCTGTCCCTTCAGCTGGGCTAGATGGTTCATCATCTGGGTTACCTGGCCCCTCCAGGTACAACTTTGTCCTGATACTACAATGAAGAATTGGCAACCTGATCCATGGTCAACTGAGACCTGGAACTCTTCCGCTCACCTTTCTGAATCAGTGGCCATTTGACTGTTTGTTTATGCCATCAGTCACTTGCTTACAAAATGGCTTTTTTGGATCTGAGAATCAAAGATTCTAGTGTCATCAGCTTCAATAACACTCTTTTCGATACCCTTGACAAAAGCCTCCAACGTGTAAAAGAGAAGCCACAGTTGTTAATAATTCTGCTCCAAGAATGATATGACAGCTACAGGTTCTTGAGGACTGCCCACCTCTGCAGTATTGCAAGACTGTTTTGCTAACCTGATCTTGAGGGTCCATTTTTGTCATCATTCTATCTTCCAATAAGTTAAAGGTAAGTACTTGCAGAACATAAAGCTGATGTGCCATTTCATTATTAATGGTCCTTTGAGCTCTGATAACATGCTGAAAATAAAAGCAAGAACAAAAGAATCAGGAGAGCTTCCATCTACATGTGTTCTATCAGCAAACATTATATCCAGCTTTGTGGACTGTGGAGACAAAAGGGACATTAATATTAGAGATGCAATCAGATTGGATGATGAAATTTTGATTGTTAGGCTCTACTTAGATATTTTGGAATTAATGTAATTTCACTGCACTTGTCTATGAATATAAAAGTTGTAAATCCCTCTTTGTTCTTACAAAGTAATCTGTGAAAAATGTGTACAATTAAAAAAACTGCTTTCAAGCTGAAGAACAAATCTATTCATGACAACCTTTTGTTACCGTGAAGATCAACACACTTACTATGGCATACAATTCATTAATAACCTCTCCTTTATCTGATTCTATACCATTTCCCCCCTCTTTTTATCTTTGATCCTCTTTATAGCATACACCTATTTAACTTGTGACCCACTGTATCATGCATAAATCATGCTTATTAACAGGCAAAACTCAATAAAACTCCAGTTTTGATATCTGCCTGGATAGATAATAAAAAGGGGTTGCAAAGTAACTGACAGGTAAAATGTAATATTAGTGAGTTGGAGTTGCATTAGGATAACCTCCAAGCTGTAATATTATCAGTTGTGCTGAGTAGAGAAATGTGAATACAAATGTGAATTGTAGTACTGCAAGATCAGAATATTATGTTTGTAATTGTTACAATACTAACACATAACTCAGAAAAATGAAAAAAGCGAAAGTACTTACTTGTAAAATGATTCCCCGAAGTTGTTTCTGTGCTAAAATATTTGCCATTTCCTAATTTTGAAAAACAAAATAATAACTTAGTTTGAGAACACTGTATAATCTTGTAATGCAGCATGACACATTTTAGGGAATAGAATATGTTAACTTATTGCTTGCAGGATAAAATGTTGGCAAAAACTGAAAAGACCAGTTCTATTTCCTTTGGTGATAAATGGGTTTTCCTTGTTCCCTATCCATACATCTTGTTGATTATATACTTCCATTTGGCACTGTAGCAGTACTGCCAATATTTTTATATCTTAAAAAAATAAAAACAAATACAGTATGTGAATGAGGCATAACTTCTTATTTTGCTTCTAAGGTTAAGACACGAAATAGATAACTTTCTGAGCCTTCCTCTTCCCCCCACCCTGGCAAAAAGGGAAGGCTAAATTTTTTAACAACCTTTACAAAGAAGGCAGTCCAAAGGAAAACAAACTATCCTGTATATACTTGGCAGACAAAATGTATCTGTAATACAGAGTGGAGAGTGTCAACTTCACTATAGCATACTTTCATGTAAAAAAGATCAAGCTACAATTGTCTCATACATATAGCTAACAATTTGTTTTCTTTTTCATTGATGTGATTGGATGACAGCAATTCATTCTTTACCAAAATTAGTTAGAGAAACTGAGCAACAGCATAGCAATATAATGGATACATCTGTGTTGTTTGGTACAAAGTATTCTGAATTTTGATCAGGGGTAACCATGATAAACTTTATGGAGTGACTTTGGGTAGGTCATTCACTCTGGAGGAATGGTAGTAACTTAATTCATAATTCATTACGGAAACATAATTAATAAATCACTTTTTTCTTCTTCTCTAAACTATTAAAGAAGAACTATTAAACTTGAGCAGGAAAATATATGATGAGAAAATGATGAGAAATGGGACTGTACCTAATATTTTAAAAATCACAGCAATTAAGAATAGCTTACCTGCCTCCTGTCATCAGGTGCTTTAAAGAAAAGTGCATTTATCACAGCAATGGTGTATGTTTGAATTTCTTGATCAGCCCTGCATTAGAACACAATTTTAAAACAATAAGAATAGTGTATGACATTCAATTATCAGAAATCAATGTTACTATCTTGTAGGAGATCACAAAGAAAGTAAGAATATTAAGTTGTTGGAGAGGAAGAGAAACCCTAAAACAACTTAATATAATTGTACTTTAAATGTATATATATGATTCCTTTATCATCTACAGTATATATTACTAAAACTCTCGTGTCTGTAACCTTCAACTGGGTGAAATAGTGTGTCATAGGGCAACAGTTTTTGAACCAAAGTATCTCAAATGGGCTAATTTACAGAATGCATCCAAAATCCGGGACCCACTGCTCTCGTGGGATTAAAATTTTGGAACTTTGTGGCCACTTCAGCACTGCTGTGCCACTGCGATCAGCCCAGGTCACATGGTTGTCATGGGCGTATCCCTGATCTGGAGGGAGGGAGGGAGGGAGGGAGGAAGATTTCTGACATTCCCTGCCAGCTTCCCACAAGCAAAGTCAATGGGGAAGCCGGCAGCAAGTCATAAGTCACTCCCACTCCCACTGCTTTTTTTCCCTTGGTCATTCTGTTTCTCTGTTTAGGTAAGGAAATATCTCTGAAACTATGACCCAATGGGTCACAGGTTATCTAGTAATAAATTATATGTTAGCATTACCAATATTACATAGACAGATGAATATGGTTTGGGTTGATAATTTTATGTGATCCATGGTCAAAAAAAGAAAACATATATACTTTATTTATATAAGAGTTATATATTAGTGCTTCAAGATACATATTCTTTTGTTGTCATTCCCATTAGTATATTGTATGTAAGCATTTTACATACTGTACAAGCTTTAGCATAAAACTTCACCACAACCTCCATTATAATTGAAGTTAACTTTTTAAAATAGTATTTCAATATAATATGCCTCAGAAGAATAGTACTGTCATAGAACACATCCAGTAATGTGCTGGTAAATATTTAACAACCTTTGAATAAAGATCAGGAAGCATCTGAGGGCACATGCTTCATATCCTCCCTCTGCTTACCAAATTGTACCAATCTGCCCACTGCTGGGGATGATCTATCAGTAAAGCATCTGGAACAGGAAGTGGTTTGTGATATTCATTGTACTGTCTGTCCCCAACCTGTTTGAGGCCCATCTCTTGTAACCAGGTAATGTCAATTCTAATGAGGTATTTTAGGAAATCATTATCACCAGTATGACCCAGCCAGCAATATTCTAGGTAATGAGGAAGTTGGTTTAGCTAGATAGTATCAGGTGTCATAGATTAGAATTAGAAACTCTCTTTTATAAGGTGGGGTTGGACAACTGAGGTTTTCTTTTTTAACACTGCACAACAACTTAGAGGTTTCTAATTATCAAGTTTTATGTTTATTACAAGTGGGAAGCCATGAACAGAAATCAAAAAGATTTGGATGTTTTCAAATTTTCCTCCCTAGACAATTCAAAAGCTAAAGTTTTTTTTAATTAGGACCTGTCAAGCAATGACATAAAAAGGACTAAAAGCTTTCTTTTTCCATAAATGTTCTGTCTATCCCTAGAAACAGGCATGAAAAGGTTTTATGACCCACCAGTATCATTTCATTTCATTTTTAAATTATAGCATTGTCTCTTATAGCACAGTCTCTGCATCCAGCCTCAACTATGCCACTTGCATATATAGATTACCTATCTGAGTTTCATTGTCAGAGGTTCTACAGCCATTGATACTACCATTAATGATTTTAAAAATATCTAACTTTGACATAATTTCCATTAGCTTTCTGTGATAATTCTTGGTATGAGTCAGACTTTTTTCTTTCATCCCCTTCATCCTCTCCATCTTCTTCAGTACCTATGTTTCTCAGTGTTTATTCTTGGGGCCCCTGGAGAGGGAGCAGCATAATTTTTGGTAAGCATGTTATCATATTTGGTGGCAGCAGCACCTGAACATCTGTTCTTATCAGGATTCCATTATGCTTATTGAATAAAGAGGACAAATTTTAGTATTTTAAAGCACATGATGTGAGACAATTTTGATTCCTTATAGCACATTGATAATCTGATAATCTTAATAATTTATGAGATTACCAGATGCTTCTAAAGTAGTAAAATTCTGATGCTCCCACTCTTTCCCAATAATTTTATACAAATCACTAAAATAAATTTTAAATCAAAAGGTTCAGGGACTGAATAAATAGCCCTTTGATTATATCAGATCTCTTGTTTGATAGCACTACTGGCTTTGATCTGTAAGAAAACAGTTTTAGTTCCTGTGACGGTGCCATTCCTTATATGGTTATTTCCAGGTCACAGCAGGAGAGGATGGTCTACCCCGCCTTCTTCTGCGCTCTTCTACTGATATTTGCTTAACTTTTCTCCATTCACCTCATTGGGAGCCTCCCACTTACAGATTATAAATTTCTTTTAAAATGAACTTCCCCTTCATTTTCTTCTCTGCTTTTTTCTGGGTAATAGGACTTCCAAATATTTATTTCTTAGTTCATTACTTTTAAAAATTGAGGTTGCTGTCTGAGTAGTAAGGAGGCAACGACTTGCATCAAAATCTGTGTTCAATTCCACCCATTGGGGGAAAAGGTAAAGTCATTTCTCTTGTAAGGGGCAATTTATACCTTTTCTTTCTCTCCTTCTTCTTCATCTCCCCATTCCACATTCTTATCAAACTCAGGCATTGTAAACTTAGTAAGAATACTTCTCAGCTCCTTACAGTTCAGTAAGCTGCCAATCTTTAACTGTTTGGATTGTCCGAACATGATCTGAAGCCCCAGACTCAACTTGTAACATTTATTTGACTTTGCTTCTGCTACTTGCTGTGTTTCTTTTTTGCCCATTTTGGGTCTGATAGAAGAGAGGGACTATATCATTTTTGTTCCTCATTTTTTCCCAGGGCATATTATATAGCTTCAAATTTTCTTGTGAGACCAGTTTAGAGACAAAATAATTTGCTGCAAGTCAGTTTAAATTAGAGGTAAGTGGCTTGCTGAACGCCACTTGGCTGAACATATGCATTAGGAAAAGGAATAGCTTCTCTATGCTGAATATACTTAAGAAAGTGGCATGAAGGCACCACCAGGAGAAATGTTCCAATGGGGAAAGGTGGTAACAGTTAGACTTCCCCCTGCCCCATCAGCCACCTGGTCTTCTTTCACCAGCTTCTAATTCTCTGTGTATGAAGCATTAACACTTTGTACTTTAACTGCTAATTGTTCCTTTAATGATCAAGGGAAGAGCTGCATCTTTATCAAACTTTGATCCTGGAAGAGTTTTAAGATAATTTATATGTTCTTATACTAGTTCTTATACTAGTTTCTTACTTGAAGTTATTCCCAGGCTAAAACAAGCAAGAAAACAAAATCAAAGAAAACTTACCCTTGTAGGTGTGGAATTAATTGCCCAATTGTTATCTCTTGTGCCACTTTCTGATACAGATCATGACCATTCAGCACCATTGATTCTAAAATGGCTAATGATCTTTGTAGTATAGCAATATCATTTTGGAACTTGCTCACGTAACTTGCAATCTATGAACAAATCACAATTTTTCTGTGAATCCAGAACTGAAAGTAAATCCTCCTGAACATAATATTAACACTCTGGATCCAACTGTGACAGCAGACTTCTCATGTTTATAGGAACAACCAAAGAAGACCCTTAACTTCAAGTGGGAGGCATACTGCTGTTCCTCTGCAACAGCCATCCTCACAACTCCCCAGACAGTAAACAGCCAGGCACGCTATACAGTAACTCTGCAAGAATACTCAGAGTAACACATTGTAAGATGACCATAGTAATTGCCTGTGTAGGCATCTTAGGTGTTATGAAACAGCTACTATAGTAGCCATTGAAAAGGGCACTAGGTAGGGAGACTTAGCTCACCTCCCATCATAGTCTGCTGTTCAAAGTAATTGCTTCATTTTATATAATGACTGGGTCAGTGTTGTGAAGGTAATTAAGAATGATTAATGACAGTACTTAGCTATTATCAAATTGTGGGGGAAATATGCATGTGATAAAATCTTTTGACACATTTTATGTCTGAAGTTTTAGTTGGGCACTTATGAATATAATATCTGTATCAACCCTCAGCTGATACTGAAAGCATATATTTTATACTTTCCATGGCTGCATTCCAGGATTTCACCATTTCCAGAGTTGCCAAACACATGTGGAAAAAATTTCCTTTCAATGCAGTGCAGTTCCAATATTATTCAGAACTTGTTTTATACATTTATGGAGTTCATACATTTTCATTTTATCCTCCCAAAACCTCTATGACTAACTTACAGATAGGATTTCTGCACAAGTGCATCCAACAAACTTCATGCAGTCCCTGAGCTTAAATAAAACTTGCATGCAAGCCTACAATTCTAGAAATACTAACAACCAAATTAGTTTTTAATATCTATGAACTGCAACCAAGTAGAAATCATATATTGGTTTGGTTTGGTTTGGTTTATACATCATGCTAAGCTGTAAAAGAGTCTGTTTGGTTTTGGTTTAACATGCTGCATGAACCTGGGTATTGTGGTTAATAAACCATAACATCACATGCTGTATGAACCGAACTAATTATGGTTTATACATTAAATGATGATTAAGCAAGCTACAGCTTAACACAATGTGTAAACTCAGTTATTTATCCAGTTATTTTGTACGTGACACCCATTCCTTACTTTATGTGAATGAGACCGACACAAATATAAATAAATGAGGTTGTCCCCATACCTACTCTGGATATCAGTGACAAACATAAACCTTACCTTTTTTATAAAAGCCACAGAGAAAGTATCCCAAGATACAATTCCATGATCCATCAGCTCAACAAATGCTGTCAATGTATAGGATAACATATCTCCAAAGCTGGAAGAGACATGAGCCATAGTAGTAATGGGGGAACCACATAGAGGGAAATGAGAAGCTTTGAGGGCAAGGAACAATGAAGTAAGGCTATGCGAAAAGAGTAGAAGCAGAATAAAATGAAGGCTGTACAGTAAAGAACCATCAAAATAATTCTACATGGAAGTCAACACTCTATCAACTGGGAGAAAAAGTGAAGATCTGTCTATATGCTTTAGGGAAAAAACTATACCATGCCCAGTCCTGTCCATTAAAAGACATACAGAAGGTAGAAATGAAACAAATGTTTCATTAAAACTGTTTTCCTATGTTTGGGCAACCAGCATCCAATCCTGAAATAGACCACAAGTCTGTCCCTTTCTCCACATGAATTCCATCTGCCTTCCAGCCTTATCAATAAGGCTCAAATCAAGACTAGACTTCACCATTAACTTTTAACTAGACTTTTAAAAACACTTTTAAACTATGGTTTCTTAATAAAATAGAAGCCTAATTATAGCCAGTGTGGTGAAAACTCTTAAATACACCTAATCTGGCAGAAAACAGGAAGAGTGGGAAATCATGTGAGAGAGGAAAGAGCACAAATGAACTCTCAATTATAATTAAGTGATAAACCACATTTCATTTGCAGATCTTGTCCTGCTATATTGATTTGAGCACCATCAATTATTTCTACTACAGCTAGCTAAGAGGACTACTTTGGCTCTGAGACTATTAATTATACCAGAATCCTGGTTTAAAAACATTTTATTTAGCAAGTCTAATCTAAATTTGGACCCAAGTCTGCATTAATAGAATTCTGCTATACAAATTGCTTTCTCTCCTGTAGTCCTGCTCTTTTTAAAAACTAACCAGCCACTGCCAGGCCTCTGATCAGTACACAGACCATGATAATTCGACTTACTAAAGCCAACAGGTCAAAAAGAAATCCTAAGAATCAATCAGGAAAAAGCACTGTACAAGTAGTCCTGGTCAATGAAAGAACCAGTGCAGTATCTGCATAGTAATCTACACTATGTCATTATATTAGTTATTTAGAATGCTGGAATTTCATCTGATGAGTAATTCCACTTTCTTAACAACCAAAGTTATTGTGTTTATTAACAAACATTGGAGCCTCTCAAAAAGGATCATTCAAAATGTGCAGCTTACAACTCTTGCATTTTTAAATGCAAAAATGGGCATCTCACCATAATCTCATAAGATTCCTTTTATACTCATATAAGTATCTCACCTCTATTGGTAAAAGAAAAAAAATGTAATATTGCCAATTGAGTCAAATACTGTATGTTTTGCAAATGCAAATAAAAACATACTATATATCTACAATGCATATATTACTAAGTATAAGTTCTAGGAACAGAGATTGATTATAACCCCACCGCCATTTAACTATGTAATATAAAGCACAGTTGCTACTTTTCATATGCAACAGCACAGGACGCCTTTCAAACAGTGTATTTTGAAACTTTAAGTACCTTTTACTGGACCCATATGCAATATGAAAATATGACTTAGCATCTTTGGTTTTAAGGTTTTTTCTCTCTTTACAGTGTAACATCTCCCTCTTTCCTGGTTCATGTAAATTTGTCATTAAATCAAAATTCAGCAGACCATGGTTTGGCATAAAACTACAAATGGAGAGGAAGGAACACTAATCTGAGCACAGCAACATCATGATTTGGTATTATGTGAGAGGACTGCCTTTACAGTTGGGGGGAGGGGTTGTATGTTTGTCACATATGCTCAAGTACAAAAGTTACACATAGGCTATGCCACAGATGTGAAACACTGTGAGATGCTATTTCGAATAACTCATATTTGTCACACTCTTCAGAAGTGTAGCAAGGAGACAAAGGAACAGCAAGGAAGAAGTTGCTTCACTGCAGGCCAAATACTGAATGGAATCTGTTAACATAATCATGGGGATGGCTACTTTTACAGTCATTGCTCTGGCTTCCAATTGGTTTCAGTGAACAATAAAAAGAGATAGCTTAAACCTATAAAGCTTCAGGACTATCTCCTTTGAGTAGAATTGACTTGTCTGGTCTTTTGTTCAGAAGTGGGATGTTGAGGGTTTCTGCATTGTAAGTTTTGGAGGTGGGCTAGGGACAGAAGATATTTTTCTGTTGTGGCTCTGTCCCTTTGAAATAGCCTTCCCCAAGAGCTTTGATGGCAGCCACACTGTTGGTATTTAGGAAGGCAGTTAAGACAGAGCCATTTCATAGAGCTTTTAATTTGTAAGGATTGTTGCTGTGGAGTGTGGGCACTGGGTTAGGCTGGTGGCTTTTTAATCTGTTTTTATGTGTTATTGATATTGCAAATTGTAAACCCCCAGGAGTCTTCTTGCATTTGGGCAGTATAAAAAATTTGTAAGTAAGTATGTAAGTAAGTAAACCAGTTTCAGAAAGATTGGACCAATTCTTAGGAGCGGCAACCAAGATTGCCAGCTATTATATGTCCACTCACAAAACCTATTCTAGTATTATACTTCATGTCAAATTGCATATTTGAAGTCTAGCAGGCCATTCTTATGGAAAACTCTGGAAGACAACCCCAAAGAAAACGTAGGATAGACATGATCTCCAAATATGTTTTTCTGGATCAAGGCTATGGCAGCAGAGGACAGATGAATGTAATCGCCACAGTTTGAAACTGTTTCCCAATATTACTTTTAGTTCTCTTATGTCTCAAGTATAGTTTGGCGATGGCTTGGACTACATAAATAAGAACATTTCATTTTTCCCTCACTAGATGTCATTGTAGTACTAGAAAAATTTCTGAGGGCCAGTGAAGAAAAAAAACATTGTAAATACTGAGGCAAAGAATTATCCAAAGCCACGTTTCAGAGAAGACTAAATTATTGGTGAACCAATCTTGTGGAACTTCAGGCATAAACTCTGTAAAACACAGTAGGATTTGCTTTTGATGACATATGCATAGGACGTGGTGCTGCTAGACACAGAGAGGTAGGCTGAGGGGCAGGATGCTGCTGTTGGAAGCTGCTATTGGCTGCTTCTGGTGGAAGCAGATTCTGGCCGACACTGCTCCTGGACACTTTCTGCTTTGGCTGGAGGCTTTTGCTGCTGGATGCCTTTGCTATTGCTGGAATCTTTCCGATACCATCTATTCTTTTTTGTGGGATGTTGGGCTTGGGAGGTGTGAGTGGTGGCCAAGCAGGGGAGGTGATGACAGTAGGGCTGGGAGGCTACTGTGGACCCCCTTTCCCTATGGAGGACACTTTTGCCTGCCCTCTGGGTAGCCGTGAGAAGGGAAGGAAGGAAGCAAGAAGGAAGGAAGGAAGGAAGGAAAAAATAACATGGCTCCATCTGTGTGTTGAGCGCCTTTGTGAATTTGACTGACTCCTTCTTCTGGGTGAGAGCCAGAGGAGAAACTGGTGGTAATTGAATGATGGGAGACCTCTATCAGCTGGTGGGAGCAGCAGGGGAAGGAGCCTGAGTGTGTGTGTGTGTATGTGTATGGATGTGTTGTAGTCTGTGTGTGTACTGTAGTGTGTGGAGAGCTGGCAGCTGGGTACCCTGGGTGCTGAGAGCTGGTGAAGCTAAAGTGCCTTGGGGTGCCCGGCTTCCTCTCCCAGGGAAGGCTGGAGAGGACAATGGGAGGTTCCCAGTCCTTGGTTGTGGGGGGATTGGTTCTTGAGATGGGGCTGCCATTGGTGGGGTGGAGGCGGGCCAAAGGATCATGGTGATGATGGGCATGGGGAGATAGGGAGCAGGCTGTTTTTGGGAACTGTTCTCTCATACCAGTTTTGTGTTCCAGCTCCTTGGTTTCAACCTCAGTACCGTCAGCAGACCTTCAGTGGCCCTGACCCCCAGCTGCTGCCACTGAATGCCAGGTTGGTCTGTAATAAGGCCTCCTTCATTCATGATTTGATAACTGATGAGAGGGCCGACCTGGCATGTAATATCAAGACCTGGCTGGGTCCAGAAGGGGGGACTGCCCTTTCAGAAATATTCCCAGCTGGGTTTCGAGTGCAGCATCAGCTGAGACTCCAGGGTAAGGGTGGGCATGTAGCGATTGTCATCTGGGAATCTCTTAAGACTTTCAGGGGCCTGTACCACAGGTCACCAGATGTGAGACCCTGTTCATTAAGTTGGGCTCTAGAGAACAGTTGGGATTGTTGCTGCTGTACTAGCCTCCCTGCTGCATAGCAACTTCGCTGCCTGAGCTCCTTGACTCCATTTCTGGGTTGGCAGTGGAGTTACAGAGACTTATGGTTCTGGGGGACTTGAATCTGCCTGCCCTAGGAATGAGGTCTGAGGTGGCTTGGGAGTTCATGGCCACCATGACAGCCATGGGCCTGACCCAGGTCATCCAGAGCCCAATATGGGATAGTGGTCACACTCTGGAGCTGGTGTTCCTGTCGGAGCAGTGGCTATATGAATTGGGGGAGCTCTTGGTGTCTCCCTTGTTATGGTCAGATCATGCCCGGATTTCCATGAGATTCTCTACTGCCACTATCCACTGCATGGAGGCTGGACCCATTAGATTGGTCCAGCCCCAGAGACCAATGGACCCAGATGGGTTTCAGAGGGAGCTGAGAGTTGTTCCTGTTGGTCTGCTGCACGGTCCATCCAAAGCTTTGGTTGCCGCTTGGAATAAGGAGGGGGCTGAGGCCTTGGATTGGATTGCAGCCATGCGACTTCTTCCCTCTTGGGGATCCCGTCACTCCCCATAGTTCATGGAGGAGTTGAGGGACATGAAACGAGAGGAGACACATCTAGAGCGTCACTGGCGCTCAATGAAGGATGAAACACAGGTTAGAGCCCCTATTAAGGCTTACCTTGTGGCAAGAAGGGCAGCAAAGTACCAGTACTTCTCTGCCCTTATTGCATCCAGAGTTTACCACCCTGCAGCCCTGTTTCAGGTGACATGAACCCTATTGGGCAAAGGAGGCTCGGGGAACCTCTTACAGGGGTGGGGAATCTCTTACAGGGGCATGAGGAAGAATTTGCTCGGCATCTTTTGGACAAAGTCATTCGGATTCATTCCCAATTAGGATGCCAGCCTTGTGGCAGCTTCAGATGAGATGCCTGGGGAGAGTCTTGCCTGGTTATCTGGGAATGGTTGGAGCCTGTTGGACCTGAAGAAGTGGATAGGGTCCTTAGGACTGTGAGCTCAGCTACCTGCTCTTTAGATACATGCCCCTCCTAGCTTGTTAAAGCAGTCTAGGGGATGTCATGTGAGTAGGTGAATTCTTCTATGAGTGAGGGGGTTGTTCCTTTACCTCTTAAAGAGGACTTGGTTCGCCCTCTTCTTAAGAAGCCATTGCTGGACCCCGCCATTTCATGCAATATTTCACCTCCCCTTTTTGGGGAAGGTGGTTGAGAACGTGGTTGTGGATCCTTTACAGTCAGGATTCAGGCCCAAATATGGGACGGAAACGGCATTGATCATGCTTTTGGATGATCTCCGGCGTGGGCGGGATGGGGGTTGTGCATCCATCCTTGTCCTACTTGACCTTTCGACAGCCTTCAATACCATCAATTAAGGTATCCTTCTGGATCAGTTCAGAGGATTGGGGGCGGGCAGAACTATGTTCTGCTGGTTTGCCTCCTTTCTTTAGGATCAATTTCACTCGGTGATGATTGGGGAGGAGAGGTCCCACCCTCAATCTCTACTATGTGGGGTGCCACAGGGTCCGGTGCCCTCTCTTCTCCTCTTTAAGATTTACATGAGGCCACTGGGTTTGCTCATCCATCACCATGGGGTGAAGTATCATCAGAATGATGATGATACCCAATTATATATCTCTGGCAAATTAAATGATACTGCGAATGTCTTATTCCAGTGCCTGGAGCTGTGAGGGTCTGGATGGAGGACAACAGGCTTCAGCTGAACCTTGGCAAGACTGAGTGGCTCTGGGTTTTGGGGCCTACTGGTTTTAAGACTATGCCATCTTTGATTCTGGATGGGGTTGCCCCAGACAGACCTGGTGCGCAATCTGGGGGTCCTCCTAGACTCATGACTCCTGCTCAAAGAGCAGGTGGCAGTCGTGGCTAGGAGGGCTTTTGCACAGCTTCGTGTTGGGCGCCATTTGTGCCTGTTACTGGATCGGGAGGCTCTGCTCAGTCACTTATGCACTCATCACCTCCAGATTGAACTACTGTAATCCATTCTACATGGGGATGCCCCTGAAGAGTATCCAGAATCTTCAACTGGACAGAATGCAACAGTACAAGCAGTTATGTGTGCTCCCAGAACAGCACGTTACACCTCTGCTCTGTGGGCTGCATTGGCTGCTGGTTTGCTTTCGAGTTCAATTCAAGGTCCTGGTGTTAACTTTTAAAGCCCTTCATGGCATGTGACCAGATTATCTGAGGGATCATTCTCCCTGATCACTTCAGCCATCCCATTAGATCTGGCAGAGGAGGCATACTGCAGGTACCATCATCCAGGGACCTACATTTGGTGGGTCCCAGGAGGTGGGCCTTCTTTGCCATGACACCTGCCTTGTGGAACATCCTCCCCCGGAGGTCAGGTTGGCTCCATCCCTCTTGATGTTCCGGAAGTCCCTCAAGACCCGGTTATGTCACCAGGTCTGGGGTTCCCAAGGAACAGGAGATATATTTAAGTGACTCCACTACTGAGATGGACATACTCTCTTCATTTCAGGGGTTTGTATATTTTAATTTTAATAGCATTTTAATACTGTTTTTAAAATATTTTTATATGATTATTTTCATATATGTATTGTTTATTGATTTGCATATGCCGCCTAGAGTCACTTTTGGTGAGATGGGCAGCCATATAAATTTGATAAATAAATAAATCATACATGGATTCAATTTACATAGTATATTTCAATCCAGGTTAAATAAATGTGAATTTAGGATACTTTTTCAACATTCAAAATGTTATCAATAAACCAGAAAGAAATATCACAAGGTAACAGAAAATAAGGATTTGTTTATGGGGCGTTTCCTACCAGAATTATAATAAGTTACCTTACAGCTTCAATTATTTGTTCATCAAGTCCAGTGTTGGCTCTTTGATCTGGGAGTGGCTCCCAGGTCTCTCCCATTATCTAATAGCTTTTACACTGGAAAACTTCCTTCAAGTTCTATCATTATATCTTTTTCTGAAAGTTGGGGTGAACAGTATGAAGGATTTCACTTTTGCACAGGAAATGTGTGCATCCTGAAGGGCAAAGATACCCAACTTCAACTCAGAGCAGCTTTATTACACCAAATAGAACAAGGTATTTATATTATTATATGCACTTAAATGCTGAAGCCATATTTTCACAGCTTGCTGCTGGACAAACCCCAACTATGCATACTATTTAGGGGCTCAGCAGTTCACATGACTGGTTTTCTTTTGCTTCACTGTGAGGTCATCTTGGGAATTTCCCAAGAATGCCCTTATGTATCAGGGCGAATATTTCTGGGGAGTTTTAAATATTCAAACTCTTTCACATGATATTATGTTTTATTTTAATGCTCATTAGCTTAGTAGCTTGAAAGAAAGCTGATCACAGTACAAGCTCTTTATTCAGCCTACATCATCTCAGCCAACTGTCTGAATAAACATTCATGTTCAGTTATAAAAAGTATGACATAATTCCCATAGAATCTAGTTTTTCTATGGGCAAGCTAATATTAATTGAATTAATACGCACTGACAGAAGTGAGGGAGGAGGTGAGAATATAGCCATTGTTTTGATGCTATTTGCTTATGAAGGATTTAAAACTGCAAAACATTCTACACAAAAGTCATTAAAGTCATTAACTTTAATCCTTAAATTAAATATATGTGTTTAGAATTAAACTCAGGTTTCATTTCTATTGCAAGAATCACAAATCCTTTTCCCTTCCCAGCACCTTACATAGGCATTCAAGCCTATGGGAAGAAAAATTTGTAACATATATTTTGTCATTCTTGGAAAGCTAAGACTAGCTGCTGTTATTGTTAAATTTATACAGCATTCTGTAATATTATAACAAACTATTAAGTCTTTGGTCAACATTCACAGAAAAGAGAGAATGCTGCATAGAGCCTTACATTTATTAACTGTTTTCTTTGCAATAATTACAATTGACCAAGGCAAGATTCTGGTCTGTCCCTTTCTCTGAGTTCTGACTTTATGCTTTTTACATTCTGACCATTACAACAACCATGAGTGACTTTTTACTGAAAATGGAAAAAATTGAAATGATGATTTCTGCATTTGATGACTGAAAAAGGATTGACTGAAGAGATTTTTGTAACATTTAAGAGGGAGGAGGGACAATGAGTCTGTTTATAACTGTTGAAAGAAGGTCAGGAGTTGCTTATTTTTTCTGGTTCTTGTTTCTTTATCTTCTTTCTTTCACTATTTTGTTCTTTGCACTTTTTCTTTTTTCTTTCTTTATATATTTTTATATTTGTCTTTTATTTATGTAAAAACTCATAATAAAATTATATAAAAAACAGCAACCATGAGTGACAGGATACCATTATTCCAATTCTTAAATATGGGGAGAAAATGTAGAAAAGGACTTGACCAAGAAGTTACAGGAGTTGTTTTTAACACTGGATTGCTTCAAATATTACTGAAAGGGTATGAGTAATCTTTCCCCATCACCCAGTGACGCACATACACACACCAATGTCTGTATAAGTGGTTAACTAGAATTACATGATTTTTCCCACCTAGGAGTAGATTATCTGAAAGACTAGAATTTTCCATACTAGACTGCCCAGGTTTTAAAATAATTTTCTACCTGACTAATGTCTGAAAACCTATGCTGGAAACTCCAGCAGGAGCAACTGATTGGTGACAGCTCCAAGAGGTTCAACCTAGCTTAGTTTCTGAACAGCTTCTGTTATTGGGCAAAGGCATCTTCAAACAAATAAACATTTGTTCTGTAATCAGATGGCATATAGGCTATAATTAGATTTAAGTGACTGGAGTTGATTTTATCTTACTGCTTTGTCATCTAGCAATGTGTTCTTTTGCATTTTATTGCAGCTCTGTTGCACATTATTATGTGTGTATTTTATGCCTTTTCACTTTGTACCTCAACAAGACAATTTTAGTCCACCAAACGAATCATATTTTAAAGCAAAAGAGAATGCTCCCTGATATCACTTTTTCCATAAGACATACATGCAGATAAACATCCAGATAAATGCTAAAAGTTCTGAAGAAAAAACTTTGCATCATGTATATGCAACACTTATTGCTTTTTCATTGAGCAATGGCTTTCCCTCACATCACAAGAATGTTGGAATTGCTTCCTAACTGTACGTGCTTTCTAAGCCCTCAAAATCTATCCATTACTAATTGCACACTAGAATCATCAAGGCTAGAACAATAATGCTAAAAAAGTATCTTAACCAATATAAACCTTACACTGGCTAAAACAAATGAAACTGCTATTTTCTACTATCCTGTGACATCCCCAAAGCTCATGAGAGCATTGAAACACTGCAAGATTGACTCTATTAATTCAGGGTACATCTGCTAGATCTCCAATCTGGTTTAACATATATTTATGGTAACTGGAAACAGTTGGAAATTCCTGGCCTCAGAAACCATAGTTATGATATACTTACAAACATATTAACAAACATTAGTATATTAATTTGCTTGTCTCAGACCTAACCACTCCTTATGAAAAAACATCTACACCATCATGGAGTCCTTGGGGTTCTCTGAGCTTGGTTGTTTTCTTGCAAACGTTTCGTAATAAAACATTTGCAAGAAAACAACCAAGCTCAGAGAACCCCAAGGACTCCACAGTTCAACCTTGAGCTACACATATTCTCTTCTATTAGCTACACCATCTTCCAATAATCCTGCCACAGATCCAATAGACACAACTCTTTGATGCTCCTTCTAGCTTTGTATTTGATGTGTTGGCTTAGCCTGATGCCAGCCATTTTTGCTGGATCCACTGGTTCTTCTTCTTGTTCAATTCTTTTGGTTCTATGTCTCATCTTCCTATAGTGTTACACAGATAGAGTTTCATGCAAAAGTTTCAATAAAACCAAATTTGAGTCAGCCACTCTTTCTTCATGCAATTGTATTGCAAGTCTATCCTATTTTTTTCTCTATATGACCAAATCAACTTATTTCTTTCATACTAGTGGCTTATGTTTGGATTTAATGCATTTTCATTCAGCATCCTTTTTTTCAATGACTCTATCTCTTGTTTTACCACTGATTGTTTTCAAATCCCCTATTGGTTAGGCTGATGGGATTCCTGAGGAAGACTGGACTAGACTTCAAACAAATATTTGAACTTTCTTTATTTCATGTACCACCTGATCATGAATACCCATTTTTCTTAGGCATTCTGTCTCCTAAGTTTTCTTCACCAAACCAACTGTTATAACATGATATCGGTTTTGTTTAAAACTTCTTGCTTCTATTGGTCTACTGTCTTCTCAGTAATGGTACTCAGCTTTCCTGGGCTGAGTCCTTCTCTCTTCTCAAAGGTCAGAGTAGGTTGAGTTAAAGGCTTCTAGAAGTCCTTCTGCACCCTGTACTCTTCTCTGAGGTTAGGGTTGCTCAGCCAATCACTGTCAGAGGCTTCCCCTACTGCAAAACCCACTAATGCACAGACACTGATTATAAATAACAATTCCTATTAGTCATAATTGTAATTGCCTTTCACCTTGATTTGATATATTTTGGGCAGTGTTCTAATTATAACTTTCAGGAACAATGATTCTGCAATGCATTTTTTTCATATAACAAGTTCTAAGATCAATTAAATGATTCTAGTGTGTCCTCAAATAGTTATTTATAGAAGCATTCACAGATGTCTATCCACATAAAAACTTTATGTAAGAAATGCCAGAGCATAGTTCTTTTTTTTTTTAACCCAGAACAAAAATTTATAGAATTCATATTAATTTCTGAAATCTGCGGTACTCATCTGGACATATATTTCTTAATTAAAAAAAATATGTTTAAGTGAATTAAAACTGTATTGGAAGCACAGACAACAAAGGAAAAGTAAAGTTGCACTGCATTTTAAGAACAGAAGGACACCGTTTTGCCTATGATGACTCATGAACACTGTGGCAGTGAGACACACAGTCAGCAACATGGGAAAGAATTATGCTAACAAGTCCTCAAAGTATATACCATTGTTGCAAGAAAATGAAAACTTCATGGATATTATCACCTTTTACATTAACTGAGAAACATCAAGTACCAGAATCTTTTACAGACTCATTCATCAGCAAAGATTTTAGCAGATTATGCTTCCTGAGAATAAAACACTTTTATGTAGTCCTTATTTTCACCTGGAATCTAAGTTATTATGATTGCAGTTTCAATACTCAAAAATCAGTTAGTTATACATTGAATTTGGACAGGAACATGACAGTTACAAAATCCATTTTTAAATGTTGCCAATACTTTTTTCCTTGTGCAAAGTGCCATTCCATATGTTATCACGGTGTCATTCTTTGCTATACTATGCCATTAAAAAGAAGCCTCACATAAAGAAAAATAACCACAAACCATATGCAAAGCTTTTAAAAGTTTGTCTCAGCACTGAAAATACTACCTATAAAAGTAGAGTGCTGCCAAAAATGGCAATTACATTCCATGTCCTTTACTCTGTTGTAAAGCGTAGGGCAATTTACTGTTTAAAACATGGTATCATTATATAGTAGATATTTTTTTCATCCCACATGATTCATTGCTGCTATTAAGAGCAGAAAAATGCAGAACACAGTGACATCAAGAATCACTGTAATCTATAGTACACTGTACAGGGACAGATTTTAAGGACAAGGAACAGAACTGGGAAAAATGCAGCCCATTGGTTTTTTTGTTTTGTTTTTCTAATAGGTAATTCAGTCTGAGGTTTAAAAATTCCTTTTCTTTGAAAGTATAGCTAACCATCATGTCAAAAGTCAAAAGTCAACAGCACAATACAGCTGCAATATATGTCAAAATCAGTACAGCATTAGGCCTTGGGTCCCCAACTTAGTATCTATGGGTACCAGTTTGCCTATCATCACATCCTTTGGTTCCTAATAAGTTATTTGATGACTGGACATTTACATTAACAAAAATTGTAATGTAAAAAAAAGGGGCGGGGGCTAGCATTTGTAAAGGATTAGCCTTCGGTATAATTTTTATCTCTAAGAATGCTTTTGGGGCCCAAATGGGTCCTAGATACAGAATATGGTAACTCTTTGCTGCAATCCAGTTGTCATACCTTTGCTGCCCAGGTATTAGTCTTATTTGACAGGTAGCTGCAGTACTTGGTTTGGAAATGTGCCCACATGATTGTCAAAAGGACAAAGATAGCAGGATTAGTAGATAAAATCCTGCCTGAAGAGGAGAGCTATAGAGGGTTCATGGAACCTGAAACTTTTTAACTGGTGATGTTCCCAGGACAACTGTTTGGAAACGGTTGTTCCTCAACTGCCATGTTGCAACAGCATCCATGGTACATTTTCAAAAACCCTGTGAGCCCACCAGCAAAAATAAAAGGGGTGGGGATTCTGACATTATTATTTTCCACCTGTATATGAGATTTCAATGCAGATATTGGAGACTTCCAGGTGAGGACAATGGTGGACTAAGACATCTCCAAGGGAGCGAAGACAACATTGCAGTGGAGACTGATGGCCGGATGACAGCCCCGGGCCAATGGAGCCTCTCTGGAAAAGGAGAGGCCAAGAGATTGCCCACTTGTGCTCTGGATGGCTGCTCCTCGCAAGGAGACTGCAGGATTGAGGTCGACTTGAGTTGAAGCACCAAGAGCTGCAAGAAACACATGAAGCTCACAGCCACAGTGGAGCCTATAAGGACACTAGGTTCACTAAAACCTCACTTAAGCACATTTGAATTACATTTACTTCAAAGTGAAGATATCTTCAGAACAGCAGTTTTTTAAAGAAAAAATCTTCTGGTGATTCAAAGTGAAATCAAGGTGGAAATTTTGGAAAGCGAAACAGAAATTTTGGGAAACAAAACAGAGATAACAAACAGAGGGGAGATAGAAACATTAAATCAAGCGATGAAAAATGGTGTGCATAATGGACTACTATTGGTTTTACAAGAGAGAGGGGGATTTACAGAACAACCTGGTGAAAATAGTAAGGAGAGGGCTGTTGAAGCTTCAAAAACTTCTTTTTAAGATGGGCAAAAGAAGATATGGATGGAGACCAAGTCCTACAACAATATTTCAATGTCAGAATATAAGAGCAAAGAATATAAAATTGACTTGTTTCTATGCTGGTTTATGACTATAATAAAGATTTGATCTGACTTGTTTGATCAGGGATAAAGATAATAAGTACTTTTATAAAATAGTGGAAAACCTTCATGGAATTTTTGCTGAAACTGGACAGAACTGTCACTGATTTTTGGATTTGTGGATTGAAATGGGTTGGAATATGGGAATAAATGATATATGTAACGCAATTTCAAAAGGGGAGGAGAGATATCATGCTTGCTTGTATCTGTAAAGAAGATTGGGAGTCACTTCTTTAAGTATCTTTTCTTTTTGTCTTTTTTCTTTTATTTTCTGCACTTTTAATCTTTTCTTTATATTTCTTTTTCTTTTTTTTCTATTTCCTTTTCTCTCTTTAATTTCATTTTGAATTAGCTTTTATTACTGTTAAAAACATTCAATAAAATCATTTAAAAGAAGATTTCAATGTGGATATTCAGTATTGTTTGTTGTTTATACTTCTTAATGTATGAATAGCTTATGTCTGGTTATCAGTATGCAGTTTTCACATTTTTCAAAGGTTTACAAGATTTTGTTTTAGAACAAAACAAAATGTTTTAGAAGTCATGAGTAGTGGACAGCCGCTCAAAAGAGAAGCATAAAGTTTACATAGAAAAAGATACAGGGATAGCCTGCAATTCATCATTTAGATGGCCTAACATTTTTGGAATATAAATTAGAACTCTTACATAATAGGCCCAATTTGAAAAAATCTAAACTGGATGTGAGATTTGAAGATGCAACATTATAACCCCACAGACAAAATGGGAAATAGCAAGCTTTTGCTAAGCAAATGAGATTACAAAACTACTAATGCCTTTCCCCTGTGTACGAAATTTTAAGCTTCTGCAATGATTTTAAACTAATCAGACATGTCCATATCATCTCAGCTTAAGAATTTCTTACAATGTACAACTGGCAGCTAGAAGTGAAATATATATTGTAAATTTTTAATTTGTGTCCTATTAAATGCCGAAATATCTCATTCAGAAAAAAAAATGACATACATGCATCCTACTCATATCATCAGATACGAAAATAGTCTTCACCACTTTGATATTTTACAACCATGCTGGACTTCAGCCTCCATAATCCCCAGCTGTCACATGCTAGAAATTAGATCATGATTTATGGTTACGTCTATTAACTATGCATTGTGATATGTAAAATAAATAGTTATCACTCAAAGTAACAACATAACAAGAAAAGCATCAGCAAAATCTATAGCAGCCACAGGAATATAAGGTATCCATTCTGTAAGCAATGCAAAAGTAAATAAAATAAAAAATAACTGAAAGGACCATAATAAAACTGTGGCAAATAGAATTAAAAGAACAGAAAAGAGAAGCAGAAAATTTACTGGATCAAAATATGCATAGTTATTTAAACAAATAAAATCAGCAGGAAGGCCTGAAATTTAATCATGCAAAGAAGAGGAAGTTTGCAGGGTCATGAGCCAATCAGGTTCTTACCAGGGCTTCATTATCTTCTGCAATTTCTGATATCGTCTGCAAAAATTTAAAAACTTTCAGGTAAGGAGAAACATAAAGACACTGTCTGTTTGAATTATCTAAGAGTTTGTATAAAGTCTTATAAAACACAACCAGAAAAAATATATTTGGCAATCATTCAACTGAAACTGACTCAAATATAACAACATGGATTAAAAACACTTGGAAGGAAACATGAAAATCAACCCAACAAACATTTATCGGGGGAAAAACAAATGAAACTGACATGTTTTAAGTACTGAAAATGTTAAAAACTTTTAGTAGAATTATCAATGTCAAAACTTCACCACAACTGGACAGCGGATAATCGTATCATTCCATTAAAACAGGATGGACAATTTTTTTGAACCATACTTCCCCCTCCCATGGCAAAGAGTTACAGTGAATGGGCTTTTGGCATAACAGTGGCACATAAGTGGATTTTCAAACTGGTGGGGTCCCCCCCCTTTTTTTTTTATTTATAAACCCTTTGTAAGGCTTTCACATCTTTGTCCGTTTGTTTTGGTATGAAGTTGCACTTCCAAAATCTGATGAGCTGTCATGGAATTTTGTAAGCAAGATCTCCAGGATCCTTGTGATTGATTGGTTGGTTGGTAGATAGGTAGGTAGGTAGCTAAGCAGATAGATAGATTTTCAGAAACTACCAGTATGGGTTGACCATCTTTGAGCACAAGGACCAGCAGCTGCTAAGATCAGACATACTTTTCTACCTCTCTGCCTTAACTGTTGCCACAAAAATGTGCCAATAGCAACCAAGCCCCACTCATCTGTTTTAGGAAGAAAGAGTGTTTGAACCCTCTGCTCCTTCCCTTCACTCCAGAACTCCCTTAACAAAGAGAAGAAAACCCAGCAACCACTGGGCCTCAGATTTTGTCCTCTCAAAGCACCTACATTGTCCAAACCCTTCCATTAATGTAACTTAGAAAAGAGTTCTAAATGTGACCTTTTCAAAGGCCAGGAAGGGCCAGTAATTAACAGGTCTTCTGCAGACTGTTTTCCCCCCTTTCATCTGGATTCTAAGGGCATCCTTGCAAATGAGTAAAGAGGATACCAAACTGTTTTTCCTAAGAATCCTACAGTAGATTTACTGGTTCAGTGTTGGCAGGATTGGTCACTATGTTCTTCACCCAGGGTGACTGCACCTTTTCCAATCAAGTTGCTCAGAGACTCTATGGCATCAAACTTGAGAGAGGACTTTGATCCCTGAGAAGCAGGTGCAAGGAAAAGGGATCCTTCTTAGGTTTATCACTGCAAGTTTGTGAACGGCAATTAGAAGTTAAAAGTTGTTTAACTGCTGGAGACAGAGAAGGTTACAACTGAACAAAGTTTTTTATGCATGGGATATTTATATTATTATGCATTCTGATTAGATTCGAACACTTTAATTGTAAGTAACTGATATTCTGGTTTAAACTATAGCATCAAATCTACTACATTGCTGGCAATTTCTATATCCTTAAATAGGAACTACATAGTCTCTTCTATTATTTGCCCTGCAAAAAACTAGGAACCAAAAAGTTTAATTTTATGAGTAGATATGAAGTTATTTGTTCATGAATATAATGTGCCAGAAGATTACCATTATTTCTCATTTAACCCTCTATGAGTTCATTAGCTATTCAGTGCAAGAATGCCTATGTCATCTATAATTGCTGCCTTGTTTGGGGTCACTATCTATAATTATCCTTTCCATCCTTTAATGAAAATCTTTTCATTATTCCTAACTTTACCATCTCCCCTCTCAATAATAGTGTGAATATGTGTATATGAGCGTGTGTGCACACACACACACAATACATCCTTCCATGTATTTACACAATATATTGATAGCATTTAAGGAATCACAAGATTATTTTTGTTATAACTGGTGTAAAAAATTAAAGTAGCTAATCTCCTGGAAACCGATATTGTTATATCAGTCTTCCAGTACTAAAATGTTCAAATTTCTTGGTATTCACTAAGAACAGCAAGAAATCATGCTAATAATTACCTAATACTCCATCAATCATAATAGAATTCCATTAAGTACAGGTTTTAGATTTTATGTAATTGTATATTTATTTATTGTTTTAATGAGTTGTGAGCCGCCCAGAGTCCCCCATTGGGGGAGATGGGCGGGGATAAATTTAATAAATAAAATAAAATAAAATAAAATAATATAAAAAGTCAAGATGTTGAAGTAGTAACCATTATAAACCATGACAGATTTACTGGGGTTACAAGTTCAACATCTTAACTGAATTATGAAAGAATTTATAAGATTATAAATTCAGTTTATAAACACTTAAACACAATGACTACTTCATGAGCATAACACTAACGTGATATAAATTTGAGCACTGCTATGTTACAAAGGATTAGTTACACTGATCATTATATGCCAAATGCACACACAATACATACACACTCTCACTTATTCACAGTAAGCTCAAGTGTCCAACAATTTAATTTAAATAGCCTAGACTGAGGAATAAACTATATTAACATCTGAGCTACATTAACATCTGAAACCAAATGCAAATAATCAACTATTAGTATCTCCTAGATGTGTTCCATTGAGATTAAGGATAACTGTCCAGAGTACAACTATTAAAAAGCTCTTGGCAAAGTACTTCCTCAATCAGATCTCCTTACAGGAAGGGCTATTGCTTGCAGCCTTGAACAAAACTGTGGCATTTAAGAGCCCTTTCCTGGATCCAGAGATGTTAGATAACTATTGCTTGGTCTCCAAGATATGGTGGAAAGGGGCATAGTACAGAGTGCCCTAGATTCTTGTCAGACAGTGTTCTGCCTGGGGATGCATGGAGACAGTTTTTGTTGCACTAGTGGATGACCTCTGTCAGGAGCTAAATGGGTGTAGTCTGCCCACCCTGGTCCTTTCTGGACCGCTCAGCAGCTTTTGATACCATTAACTGTGGTATCCCTCTGAACCCTCTGGTTGGGGACTGGGGGCGTCATTTTTCAGTGGTCTGCTCCAGTCAGTGATAGTAGGAGAGGAGAGATCAGCTCAGTGGCTGCTCCCTTGTGGGATGGCAGAGGAGTCCATCCTCTCTCCTCTACTGTTTAATATTTACATGAAACTACTGGTGAGATCATGCATTGGTCTGGGGTAATAACTCAGCTTTACATCTCTTCTCCAGGCTGTACTGGTAAGGCTATTGAGATCTTGTCCCAGTGCCTGGAAGCTATGAGGGGCTGGATGGGAGAAAACAGGCTAAAACAAAATCCTGTGAGACAGAGTTAGTGTTTGCTCATCGGGGTACTTGGGCACTTGCAGCGATATCACTTGATGGGGAAGCATTAGCCCTGAAAGAGCAGGTTCATGACTTCAGGTCCTCTTGGACTCACAGCTCCTGCTTGAACAGGAGATGGAAACTGTAGTCAGGAGCACCTTTGCCCTAGGGCAAGGGGACCTTGCTATAGTGACTTAGACTACTGTAATGCATTCCACATGGAGCTACCCTTAAAGATTACTCAGAAGCTTCAACTGATGCAAAATGCAGCAGCCTGTATCTGGTACCTACCAGTGGGAGCACATTATACTTGTGCTATGGATCCTATATTGATTTCCTATAGGTTACTGGGTACAATTTAAAGTGTTACTGTTAAACTATGATGTCCTTCAAGGCTTAGCACCAAGTTACTTTTAGGATTGCATTCACCCATTAGAATTGGCCTGATCTATTCAATCTTGCTAGAAAAAGCAACTAGTGATCTCCACTCCAAGAAGTACTGGGGGATGGAGGGGAACATAGAGGTGTTCCCTTATTATAGCAGCACCAGCGCTCTTGGAATGACCTCCTACTGAAAGGTAAATTAGCTGCATACTGGAAGCAGTTGAAGACGGAGCTCTTTCCAGAGGGCATTTGGTAGTTGATGTCTGTTTTTATGGATTGCTTTTCAGATTTTCTGGTTTGTGTTTTTATGTATAGGACCGCTGATGTTACACTGCTTGTATTTCTGTAACACCGCCAAGAATCTGGTGGGATTGTGGCTAAAACACAACTCAATTGTTTCACTGAGAAAAGACTGAATTAAAACTATCTATATGCCTTTCTTCATCAATATGAGAAATTATTATTATCTGTTGTTTGGTACTTCAAATAGTCTTCATTGAAAAAAATGCTATTTCCTTCAGACTGACTTAAATATGGCCTCAAGTTCAGGTTTACACAGTGAAATCAAGTAAACCCTGGGTACCTTTCAGTATATAATTCAAACTAAAACATAGGTTTATTTTAGAAAATGCTTCCAGATTTTTAAAACATTTCCCATTATATCAGATTGAAAGAAGAAGCAATCTATTCACTATTCTGAATATTGGCCCTTCACCTGAAGATAACAGAGAAATAACATGAATTCATATCAATCTTGCTTGTCAACAAAACTGTAGTAAGATGAAGCAGACTGGGCATAACGTTACATGTTGCCTCTGAAGATTAAAGTCACAACATTTGCTTTTCTAGATTATGAATGATGGCTGATGCATTAAAATTAGCAGGCCAGAAACATTCCAATAATTCATAGTGGTTTTGTGAGAAAATTGAATGCCTTTAAAAGGCCACATAATTCAAACAATATGAAAAAAAAAAAGCACCGACCTCAATAATTCAGGCGGCAAACAACCAACCAGAGACTTTTGTTCATGCTAATTTTAATAGAAAGGGGGAAAAAACTGAAGAGGAATGGCAATACAAAAGTAAGGAATAAGAGTGAAAGGATGCTTGCTTAGACATTTGTTTACCACAATATGCTCACTGTTTGGTCCCGAAGGGGCTCTGGATTATAGAGCTGGCTTTCTATCAAAAGGACAGCAGCTCCTTTTGGAATTCGCTACACCACAAAGGCTTAATACTTGCTGAACGTGCAATCTTACATTTGCCAGGAGTCATTTCCAGCTGAGACAAATTTTGCCTAGCTCTGACGAGACCAACTCCTTTGTGGCATATCTGGTGAAACCTCTAATTACATAAAAAGAAGGGTCTTTGCTTTTAAATTCAGTTAGGATGACTTAAGGGGAACAAAATATGATTGTACAACTGGTAATACAGAATCTGAACCCTGCCTCCAGGAAAACTCAGTTTCTCTAGATCAGTGTTTCTTAACCTTAGCAACTTTAAGATGTATGGACTTCAACTTCTAGAATTCCCCAGCCAGAGTTGAAGTCCCCACATCTTAAAATTGCTGAGGTTGAGAAACTACTCTAGATGGATTCAATCTATAAAAAAGAGAGGAGAGAATACGACAATGATACATTTTAATTGCAAGATAATATTTGCCCAAATATGGAATATTTGGGCATTGGAAAACACCAAGCTGCTAGAGGGCTGTAAGAGGTCAAGCAATGATAGAGATTCTATGCACTAACAGGCAGAAACTGGAATTTCTACAGAAAAAAAGAATGGGTGTCACAAAAATATAGGAATCACATCCTTGCTGTTTAGGCTTCTGTTATTTTTGAGAAAATAAATTTATCTGGAATGAGAGCCAGTTTGGTCTAGTGGTTAAGGCACCAGGCTAGAAACCAGGAGACTGAGTTCTAGTCCTGCCTTAGGCATGAAAGCCAGCTGGGTGACTTTGGGTGGTCACTCTCTCTCAGCCCATGACGTCAGGCTCGGGTGATCAATACCTGTCACAACCGATCTGTTAATCTGAAAAAAGCAGACCCTGCGCCTGCAGGAAAAATGCTAGAATGGGGGGAAAAAATTATCTGACTATTCTTCATGACAACACCTTCTTTTAACATTGGAAATCAGAGGTGGGAAGATGGATCACCAAATTAAATGTGCAGTGCTTACCCATCTATGAAAAATAATACTGTGATTTACAGCAGTATACAAGAAAGGCACATCACACACCCAATGTAAGTTGCCTGGATTCTATAAAAATAAATCAATTCTACCTAGTATAACATGCAATATAAACATCTATTTCTTGCTGCCTGGTCTTCTGTGGTCTAGACTTAACTGTAGTTTGACTGACTCTCTCATATCCCGGAATTTCAGGAAGAATGAAATTCAAATTTTCATAACTTGTAGTCCAACAAAGAAGACAAAAACTAACCCGTCCCTCAGTCCTTGTAAAACTAATATTGAATTCTGTCAACGCTGTCCAAGTCATTGGGCTCTGTTCACATTTCATGTTAAATCATGATAGGTTTATCCAGAGTTTATGGGAAACCACATTTGGCTGGGGTCACACAGCAGCCAAAACAAACCAACCATATGATGTGTTAGTGTGCCATGTGACCCCAGCCAGTAGTTAGAATTCTCCTTCTTCCATTAATGGGAAGGAAGGGGGAAGCTATTTAGAACAGCAGGGAATAGTAATCCCAAGCTAAAAATAAGTAGGCAAAGAGGACCCTGTGGACACATCTTTATTGTATAACAGAGCTTCTGTTAATAATACCATATTATGTGAGATAAGCACATCCAAGTGCTCTGCTTATTTGCAAAAACTGCTACAGAATATACACACTCTTTTTTACCATGAGCAGATGTTGTATTTCTTCTTGTGTTTAAAGCATGATGGGCAAATGTCTGAATGCCTTTTTCTTAGAGCAGGGATGACAAAAAAATGTGGGAATTCTATTCCCCAACTATCTAGAAGGGGAACACTAGTTTGTCAAGCTATTTCTTGCAAGCTATATTCAGAGCTAATTGTAGGTAACAGTATGACTCTGGAAAGCAAATTATGTTTTATCTTTTAACAATGGCAACCACAGGGAAGAGAAATTGATAGGGCTCATTGAAAACAGTGCCATCCCTGTTAAGCTGTATCTTAAGCCTAAACACAAACTTTGAATTTATTAAAACAGTGTGGCAGTATACTATTATTGTTAATAAGGAATATTATTTGTATACTATTGTTAATAAGGAATATTTATATACACTGTTTCTTAGTTAGATTAAAAAGAAAATATTAAAAATGCCCCCCCCCCGCTTTTAGCAGCGAGGTTAAAAAAAACTAGTTTTCTACAGTGTTCAATATACACAGTTTAAGATTTAAAGTTAAAGGGTTTTATTGTTGTTGTTGTTGATCACTCCTTTTTAAAAATAAAAAATAAACTTGGATTTATCTTTGGAGAGACTGGTTTATCTCCCAAGAAGGGAAGGAAGGCTGAAACTTCTAGTCACCCCCCTTTATGCAGAGGGGCCAGGAAGCAGCATTACTGAATCATCTTTTTTTTTCCCCCTTGTAATTGCTAGAAAGCCAACACAGGCTGCAAGAGCCCAGCTCTCTCACACCTTAGGGCTAGGGGAGGATGCCAAGGGCCGTGCTCCCTAGGCGATAGGCGACAGCAGCAGGAAGGATCAAACTCCTTCTCCGGGGGCAGCGTCAGGGGGTAAAGAGAGCTTCTGGGAGAGGAGGTATAAAATCTCAGTCTTCCACTCCAAGCCTCAGCTATTCCACTGTAATTTTTAATTGCATCTTAATCAAGAAAATATACACTAAAAAACTTCTAAGATGAATTCAGAAGTTACAATTGCTGTTCCCCAGCCTTGCCCAGCCTATACTTTCCCCCAGAAGTATTATACCGCAAGTCCCCTCATCCAGTTAGCAAGGCCGCTTGTGATGATGGCACCACCTTGAAAGAGGCTTTTGTTGCTTTGCACTCTTCCAAAAGCTGTGAACATGAACATTTCCAAGGATTACATTAATTTCTTTTTAAAAGTGTATCCCTCCTTCCAAACATTCTTAAGTACCCTCCTCTCAGTTTCCAATGATACATTAGAAATAGATACTGTACAAGCTTTGGAGATATCCTCAAAATACCTAATCCATAAAAGGGGAACAATCCTATTTCAGCCCTAATAGTACTTCTGATCTAAAATTGAATGATCTTCTCACTTTAGTTTCCAATGTAAAAGCATAGCAACGCCATGTCGAAGGTGCCACAGCTTTCCCTGTCTGTCCTCATTTAGAGATAGCATGGAAGTTGGTTCAAGTTTGCAATTCCAATGCTCCCATGAAAAAATTGCAACAAGTTCCCAAATATTGGAAAAACATTATATAAAATAAGTCCTTGTTTAAAAAAAAAAAAGCAAAAAAATAACTGCTAATAGGACAGATGTCATTGCTAAATCCTCAGTTTTCCATGAGCAATTCTCACTTCTCTTAAAAGTGAAGGAAAACAAAAGGATCCCTAACTAACAAAGGCCTATGATGCAGCTTTAACCATTTTTGTGTACAACTCTAATGTCCTTATTTTTGTGTGCAACTTTAGTGTTCACTGCATAACCTGCAGTGACTTTTTACAAATCTTTTTCCTGAAGTAATTATGTTTTGGAAGGTTTCAGTTCAATTCTGTCACAGTGAATAGGAGGTTAGCATCCCCCTCAGTCCTGATGCTTATTTTCCTATTAAATATGGGAGTCAAATTAACTATGTGACAGGAGTTGCTATGGGTTGATGACAAATTTGGCTTGTGTCTTAGCTGTGATTAATTTCTGATGGACAGAGCCTATTAGAGACTTGATTGGAGAAGGCTAGGCTATCACTTTTTTGTCCTCAAAATGTGGGTTGTACTAATTGCAATTGCCTGGAATATGCAAACTTCATAATTGCACAATGTAAAGAATCTCTATACATTGCTGTCTGTGTTAAATAAATAGAGTTATTTTAACTTGCATATAGTTATTTTCTATTTCCTAATGCATAATCTAAGATTCTCAAATTGTATGTGATTTATAAAACAGTACTAGTATGTCACAATGAATTTAAGAAGTTGCTTCTCACAGAGAAGATTGGTTGCTGCCTTGCTAAATAATTTACTTCTCTGACCTTCCATACTTCTAGTCAGACCATCCTAGAGGGCAGGTAATTTATTCCATGTCAATGTGACTGAATTATTCAATTCCCAAAGCAGAAATCATGTGGAATTATCTGCATCCCAGCAGAATTATTTTCAACGACTTATCCATCACATTGCTTCATAAAACTCATTATTTGGAAATTGCCTCTTTCTTATCAGAAAACCTGACAGTATCACAGGGAATGGGCTCTTCTGGGATCATCCAATGTTTAGTTCTATACGTTATGAAAATAAAACTTTCGGACTGTATTCAGACTAAGGTAGCCACAACTTTGATTCATTTCAGTGGAATGAAGTCCCAGTGATTTCAATGGCTACTAAGGTCAGCTTCATCAGCATCCAATCTGTATTCAAGAAAGTTACATGACTTCACTAACGGAAGTTTAGGATTTCTGTTAGGATTAATCTCAGGGTTTTATGTAGCAGACAACACACACAAGTAATTGATTTTCTTAAACTTCATCAAAATAGCAAATTCTCTTGAAGATATTTCACATACATCTCTCACTCAGTTCAACAGAATGTGCAGAAAGCATTGCTTCATTTTTTAAAAAAAATGGTCTAGTGAAAGTAATTTGCAAAGCTTGTCTTAAGGTAACTATGAAAAAATATACAAAAATGGTAGTAGAGTTACAACAGAATACTTACTCAGTGCCACTTTCAACCATCTGTGTTAGCAGTGAAATCCCATCTAGGTTGATAAATTCTTGGGCAAATGTTACATCACGTGAGTAACTTGCTAAATTTTTCAGTGATTCCAACTTGGCATCCATACTAGAAGACTGAATTCTCTCATGGAGCTGAAGAGCATTTTGGGTCTTACCAAAGACAGAACATTTAATAAAAGAAGACATCAGGGAAAGAGAGAGAGACAAAAAGAAAATGGAACTTAATTTAAAGCATAATCAATTAATGAACATATTTGAGGAAAAGGTTCAAAGTTTATTAAAAGGTTGACAAATTAAAACAACACTAAATATTTATGTAGTCATATTTGGTAAAATATATTTATAGTTTTTGCAGATGTGCAGCACCAACACAGCACCTGTTTCCACCATTATGTACCTGTTTCAGTGACACACTTGTATTCCCATGTATTCCAAAGCTCTTCTTCCAAATGAAACCTGTAGCACTGCATTGCCACACTACATAGTTGACTCATAATACAATCTCCTGTCCCTGAAGCAGCTGGCATTACATACAGGTGCACTGCAGAATAAATCTATTCTGCCCAGGTATTATGGCAGTTGTCTCCTGTTAGACAAACCCAGCTAGTAGGCAGCTTGTATTTAGTAAATTATTTCTGCCTTCTCTGCTTCATAGTTGACTCATTACACACACTCATTCATTTTCTGCCTTAAGGGGAAAAAATCAAGATGGCGAACAACTTTTTAAAAACTTAATGATTTTTTTTAAATATTCAAATATTAATATAACAAGCTAACAATTAAGAGTTTGTGGGAACAGCAAAAAAAGAGAGAGAATTAAACAACAATGCATCCAAACACTGTACAATAATCAAGGTATTATATTTATGATCAAAGTTGTGTTACAGCATTAAAATATATAATTTATCAATTGCAGAACTAACTGAATACTGAGAGTTTTTAAAAACAAATAATTTACCTTGCAATGCATTTTTGTTGCATTATTCCACTTCAGGCTATGGATGAAGGAGTATTACAAATGAACTATTCCCCACTGGGTATATGGGAGTTTCAGATCAGAGAAAGCGGCAATATTTGAATCCTTGCTCTTGCTCAGTTCTCTTTGTGCAGGGAGGTGTTTGTGGGAATGTTTGGGTTCAGACATCATAAAAGATTCAAGAAATTATTCTGCTTCCTATAGCTTGAACTGGTGCTTTCTAAGAACAGTTTCTAGATGAGGTGTTTATGCTCTGACAGGCTGCCTAGACTACCATAAATTTTGCTGAATATTTTTTTCATTGTTTCACAAGATACATCCCATTCTATCACAGGCCATATAAGCCATTCAAGTTGTTTATATATTTTCAGGTGTTCTAAATCTAGGATTTTAGTTTGCCGTTGGAAACCACCACTTCTGGAATCCAATGAATCACTGACACAGACTTACAGAAATCAGTGGTATCTGAGGCATGAAAGGTGATCTTAAGTTGACATATATGGGGACCTATACAGAAGAGGTGGATAAACTTTATGTGCAAAGTACTTTGATTAAGGATTAAAGGAAAAATCACCATATAAACAGTGATCCTGATTATAATTTAAGCTCTAATTATAAAGGATGGCCAACCAGCAGTGTTTTCAGGAATGGAGTTTTTATATTCGGTTCTTACTTACAAACTGCTCTGCTTGCAGGAAAAAGACCTGCTCCCTGTCAGTCATGTTTTATTCACCTCCAGTTTCAAATGGTATAATAGATGCTATGAGAAAGGGTTGTATACCTGAAGGCCACCTAGAACTTATAGGTGGTTTAAAATGTAGCACTTTATCTTCTGAATGGTGTTATTTGATAAGATCCTATTTATATTGATATTATACCAGTTAAATTGGTTGCCAATTGAGTCTTGGATCGATTCAAGATACTTTTTCTGTTGGTTTACTTTTAAAAGGACCAGAGAAGCTCAAGAGCCAGTTCCATACCAAAGCTGCCCAATGTGAGTTCCCAGGGATGTATGCATCAATCCAAATCCTTGTGTGTGGCTCCTAGGGCCTCTCCAAAAGTTTTCAATGAATTTTGTTTGTAGTGTGATAGAAGGAAGTATCATATTAACTGTACCTAAGTTAATGTACCTAACCTATTCAAGTTTTTCACAGCCCTACCCACTATTTATTTAGCAATTTTATATGGCCATTCATCTTAACTAAATAACTTCGGGCAGCTAACAAAGCATAGATAAAATCACATTATAAAAATTATAAGCAACAACCAATTAAAAAATAATTGAAGCTCCTACAAACCATCTGACAGCATAAAACAAAACCCACATACTAGGTTCAGCTAATCCTCTGGTTACAAACCCTGAAGGAAAAGCCAGGTCTTCAGGGCCTTCTGGAAGGCCAACATGATTGGGGCTATCCAAATCTCAGTGGGAAGGATCTTCCATAGGGCAAATTCTGGGATAGAAAAGGAATGCCTTCTGGGTACCACTAGGTGACATTGTTTCCCAGAAGGCAACCAGAGAATGCCCCACCTGCCAGATTTGGTGGGATGGGCAGAAACCACTGGAGACAGATAGTCCTGCAAGTAACCTGGCCCTATGCAAATGCTGGGCTTTAAAGGTGACAACCAACACCTTGAACTGTACTTGTTGGTGTAATGCCATTTAATGGCCAAGTGTGAACCTCAGCCTCAACAGCGCACTTCAGTGTTCTGTATGAATCTTCTTGACAACTCTATCCATCTTTTAAGGTCATTTTGGGTCTCTATCCAATCTATCCCTAAAATTCCCAACTCCCTGTGGGAAACTTGGGTTGAAAATGTTACAATTACTCTTTCTTAATAAGTAATGGTATCTTTAAAACCTCTGAAAAACTACAAAAGGAATATACTTTACCAAAATCAACCAGTAGTAATATATACAGATTGTTTGACCCTCATTCCATGACAGCCTCTGGTACTTTGATACAATAAGCTTTGAGCACTTTGGAGAAAGCTTTTATAGAGGATAAAACAATTTAGTATTATCAAAAAATTACACAAATATACTTGTGTAATAAAAGAAATCTAAAAAAGAGAATGTGAATATCCTATCTAGAAAAAGCAATGGGCTCAAATTCTAAGAAATGTTAAGTACATGCCATATAATTCAAAATTTAAAAACCTGAGTTGTTCAGCAAAAAAAAAAGTTTCAGATTAATTAGACTCCATAAGAGATGTTCATCTAAGTTTGGCTGTCATCTTTTTTATGCTGGAGATATAATAAATTTGAAAGAACTTTAGTGGATATGCTTTGGATATCTCCACTGGTAGTTCCATATTGATCAGATATAATTACAGTAGCGAACTAGGTTCATTGAAGGAAATTAGGAAGATGTTAATGTGTGGTTCAAATATATTCCAAAAAATTGGAATTTATCTATTTATAAAGAGCCTTAGATATATCATGTCTGGACTGTTGCAACAAAGCAGATTATGTGTTCCCAGAAGGATGAATATAGACTCTAAAGGCTAGATGAACAAAATTTGTCAGCTTTCAGTCTTTGAATGGCTTTGAATGGCTATTGACAAGGCAAGATCAGACAATTAGCTTTAATTTGTTGTTTAAAAATTGAATTGTAACAAAATATCCTGGGCATCTGGGATGGATATTAGATGTGCCCATTTCAGGAGATGGTATGATGTCTGTGATGGCCAGAATATATGTTTGTTTTCGTTTGTTATTGTTGATTACTGTTTTGAATATTATGACAGCCACCCAGAGTTGCTTCAGCAAGTGGGGTGCTTTATAAATGGAATAAATGAATATGTATAAATATTGTATTATTATTTTCACACTGTAAAACAGTAGTGAAATTTTGAATTAAATTTTAAAAACAATTTTAGTATACTTTATTTTTTCTATTGCATTTTTAGATTTTATTGTTCAATTTATTACAGTATATAGTTTATTCCTTAATAGTTCAAAATGAAATTTACATATTTTGTTCTTGTTTTTATTTGCATTGTTTAAAAAAACTCAAAAATAGTTGGAAAAGAGAGACCAGCTGTAATTAAGCCATAGCTGATAAGCCACTGGTTTCCCACATCTTCTCTACCCCATCAGATGGGTACCTTGGATAGGACTTTTTCAACAGCAGTTAAACAGTCACAAGGGCCTCACAGCAAAGCCCTTTATTGTACACTTTTAAGTGGGCAGTCAAAAATGTTCATTTTCAGCCAGTTTTTATAGATTAGCATTTTATGTTGTTTAATGCTAGTACTTCCATTTCATTCATGTTCAAGATTACTATTGATTTTATTGACATTCACTTTTTATTACTGCGTATAATTGTAATAATTTGTTTCAAGCTATCTTTAGTATGTTATAGAAAAGCAGAGAACAAATGTTGAAAATAAAGTACTTCACTGTGAAAGCTAAGAGATTCCAAGTCTTTGTCCCTGAAAGTAGTGTCTAAAAGAGCCAGTAAAGCCAGGACAAATTGACTGCAATTACAGATTAAGCAAATATTTTCTTTTACAAAAAATACAGATGGTTGGGGTAAAACTGGCTGCTGTCACAACTGAAAGATGGAAGCCCTGGTTTACTCAGTGTGATGTTTCCATTGATCCCAGCTCCTGTTGCTACAGTGTTTTACATGTCTTCTCTGGAACACAGCCTTTCCCATCCCCTTATGGAAAGGGAACAGAAGAGCTTTGCTGTGAGGGCCTTGTGACTGTTTAACTGCTGTTGAAAAAGTCCTATCCAAGATACCCATCTGATGGGGTAGAGAAGATGTGGGAAAGCAGTGGCTTATCAGCTATGGCTTAATTACAACTGGTCTCTCTTTTCCAACTATTTTTGAGTTTTTTAAACAATGCAAATAAAAAAATGACACCTACAGGACATGTGCTTTCAACTGTTTCTAAGAAGTTCTCAGAAATTAGTGATCCTGGGAAGGGAAGGCAGGAAAGAGAAAAGCTCTTCAGAATATACTGTGGTTTGATTAGCAAGATTAAACAAGAAAAAAAAATCAGCATATAAACATTCATCTTATTAAAAGTAATTTGAAGTGGTAAATATGTAAAAGAGGATAGTATTGTCTGGAGAAAAAACGAAATTAAAAGTTTGTTTTGACAATGAGAGCAAAATAGAGACAGTATTTCCTTTGTCAAAAGACACCATGCAAGATTTGGGCTGATCTGATGTCCTTCTATTAAAAGACAGAGACAAATTCACAAGATGATTATCTTACAGGAGAACCCAAGCTAATTTTCAGAGCCAAAGTTTCAATGAACTTTGCGCAGAAACGTTTTGGAAACAGATCATTAAGACAAGAAAACCTGGGATCAGTTTATGCATCTTCTGTATGCAAAAAATCCAGCATTCAGCTCCTGACTAAAAGGACAGCTGTTAAAAATCCAGGTTAAGATAAACTGATACCAACCGCAATGAAAAACAATGGGCTAGACAGGTGCATATATTTGTACAATAAAGCTATTACTAAACAGGTGCAATAAAAAATAATTGCAAGATTATGGATTTAATCTGAACAATTGGTTTATGTAGCATGTCCCTGCACGGAAGGTTTTATGGAACCCAGATTGCTTATTGCAAATACTCATATACAAAATCCTCAAATCATGTTACAGTATGTGAGCAAATCACTGCTGCCTCCTAAGTGCCATTTTGCTCTGTCTGTGCATTACAACTCCATAGCTCTCATAATCCCAAATCATTTACCACTACAATAGTTTCTTTATTTTACCTATGAGACTGGCAGAAGGCAGATGAATGCATGCCTCATCCTTGCATGAAATAGTTAGAACTGCTGCAAGCTTGGTCAAGTAGCCACTCGTCAGGATGTTACATCACCAATTACACAACAGAAACAAACAAACAAAAAAATCATTGTGTAGAGCGAGCACCCCACATACAGCTGAGCACTGATGGTATTACACAAATCCAAGTATCATTTAATTATTTTATTTTTCCAACAAACCCACGTTGCTCAATGGAGCTAGTATGTGTTTGTGTGTATACCTTCAAGTCAGCATTAACTCCTGGACTGTTCCCTGCAGTTTTCTTGGCAGGATTTTCAGAAGCAGTCTGCCCTTGCCTGCTTCCTAGGGCTGAGAGAGAGTGACTGGCCCAAAGTCACCCAGTTGGCTTCGTGCCTAAAGAGGGATTAGAACTCACAGTCTCCTGGTTTCTAGTCTGGTGCCTGAACTCCTGCACCAAACTGGCTCTCTCAGCGGAGCTTAGAGTATCATATATTAACTTCTCAGATAAAACTCAGGCCTTTTCTTTAGCAACTGAGCTCACATACCATCTTCACCAACACTGTCACAGAAACAGCCAAAACTGTGTATGTTATTTTGGGGAAGAGGGAGGGGGGAGAGAAGCATCTAACCTATCCATTTAAAGAATAAAGGAAGAGGGCACTGTTTCAAACTCTATTGGATTATGCTTCAAACGTTATCTTGTGATGTAATGAAATGCAATACTATATCTTGTGCTATATTTTATCGATAAATTAGTTACACCCTTGCTATTTTTATGGGTTGCAGCCAGATGGCTAATCCCCCACAACCAAAAAGACAATTAGCAATGTGGTGTCTAATTCACCAAATCATTTTGTCAACAAACCAGTGGAATCTGATTCATGCTATCATTTCACCCAAACTCCTCCACTGAAATGCACTGAAAAGCAAGTGTTTTTATTCCATATTCTGAAACATATCAACTACATTACAATTAAAAATCTACTTGATTCTTAGCTTCTCCTTGCAGATCAACTTCTGCAACAGGGAAATAAAAACAGGGTTTTTATTTCCAAAAACCCTGTTTGCAGAAAACCCAAATAAAATCCAAAAGAGGTCTATTTAAAAGAAAAGAAAAAAAGATTTGAGCACATTATTTAACATGCTAACCATTCCAATATGTAAAAAAATCACAAAACAGGGTTTCTTTCTGTACCAGCTTTCAATGGTCACTATAAGTAAGAATTTGAAAAAATCTGGGTTAATTAGGAAAAAGCAACATATTCATCTCACATGTGCTGCTTGATCACTTGCATTTGACTCCTCCTCCTAATAGATTAAAGAAACCCATATAGTTCTAGTCATGGTTTACTATCTGTGAAAACAAAGAACTCTGACTTGTTTTTCTCTGAAAGAACTTGATTTCTAACTTTAGGTTGTTAAGAAGCTTCCTGGTTGCTGTGTACCATGGTCAGAGAGCTATCTTTATTGGCTTAGTTGTTCCTGTGACAGAAAAGGCAATCAAAACCAAGTAAACAGTGCATACCAGCACACTGCTCGTTCATGATTAAGACAACATTTTTAGAATATTGGCCAGTGGTATGACTGAATAGTATATCAGTTCACTATAATATATGGTGGTGCTACCAATGCAACGTTCCTGTATAGCACCAACTGATCTCCAAATGTTGTAGTAGTAGTAGTAGTAGTAGTAGTAGTAGTAACCACAGCAAAATTTTCAGTTCACACAGCACATGACAGTGATTTTTAATTTGCTAGATTTTATTTATGCTAATTTGGGGGGGGTGCTTTTTTTTTTTAAATGCCAGAAAGTTACTTTACAGGTAGTACTCAACTTACAACCCATTTGTTCAGTGACTGTTCAAAGTTACAGCAGCACTGAATGGACTTATGACCAGTACTCGAAGTTACAGCTGTTGCAGGCCCCTTCGGTCAAGTGATAAAAATTTGGGGATTTGGCAGCCTGCCCACACTTGCAACCGCAGGGGTACTTCGACTCTCCCAACACACCTATCTTCCCCCATCTCTGCCCTTTTGGCTACCCTGCACAGCAGCATTCCTCAGTGGTGGCAGCAACACTGGGGCTGAATTAGAGGCCCACGGCCTTCAGCAGTCTCAGCCAACTACCCCCACCCCCAGGCCTCTACTTTAGGCCCAGCGCAGCCGGCACCGCTGCCGAAGAATGCCACCTCAAGCCCCGCACCACAGCCAGCTACCACAGTCACAGCACAAAGCTCCAGCTGCCCTGCCACGCCCAGCTGACCTTTGCTGTCTTCTTGCTCCTGCTGTTGATAAGGTATGCCCAGCCTGGCCCTTTGCACCAAGAAGCCCCTTTGTGCCAAGCTGCTGAGCTGGGCTGGGGCTGGGCTTCTCCCTCCGCTGCAGCTCAGGGGCTGCTTCTTGCACCCCAGAGCTGTGGCATGCCAAGGAGCTCCCTTGCGCCACACTGCTGGGCCGGGGTGGGGCTGGGATCTGAGGTCTTCCAAAGCATCGCGAGAATGGGGTGCGCCTGCCATTCTCCAAATAGCGTGCCCCGTTTCTATGATGCTTTGGAAAGCTTCAAAAGCTTTCCAAAACATCATGGGAACGGGGCTCGCCTGCCATTCTGCAAATAGTGTGCCCTGTTATCACAATGCTTTGGAAGACCTCAGAAGCCCAACCCCAGCCCGCCACAAAAGCATGAGCAAAGGGGTTTCTTACGTGCAAAGGGCCAGGCCGGGCATTCCTCATCAACAGCAAGAAAATAGCAAAGGTCAGCTGGGGCAGTGGAGCACAGGGCGGCAGGGGTCTTGGAGTGCCAGGTGGTGAGGGCGACTATGGCTGGGACTGGGCTGGGGCAGCTGAGGCTTCCAGGGATGGCTGTGGTTTCATGCTGCGCTGTGGCTCAGGTTCTTCTTGCAACCCCAGAGCTGCAGCGCACCAAGAAGCCCCTGAGCTGCAGCGTGGCAAGCAGACTCAGAGCTGTGCAGTTCTGGGGCTGCTTGCCACCCCACAAAACAGGGTGCAGGGCAGCCAAAAGGGCAGAAATGGGGGGGCAATAAGTGGGTGGAAGGAGTTGGAGGCAGTCCCTTGCCTTACTAAGGCTCGGGGCTGGGAGGAACCCAGCCTGGAATGGCTTGGATTGGGATGGGTCCTTGGCTGACAACCAATGAAATTTGCTTAACGATGGCATCGGGGATTGCCAGGATTGCTGTCACTAAGCAATCAGGTCACATGATGTCCCACTTTATGACCACATCCCTTAGTGACAAAAATTCTGGTCCCAATTATGGTCGTAAGACTACCCGTAAATCATGCAGTGATGCTTTTATCCTGACATAAGTCAAAATTGGCCCACTGACATAGGGAAAGAAAGATATTTTAGAAGTAAGGGAATGGCTTCCAGTAACTGCATGCACATTTTGTGTAACCTGAGTAAACTCTGAAAGTTCACCAAGGATTGCTGTGTTTGCATTGAACCAATGAAACTACATTGTAATGTACAGCTATAAGCTATCTCTTGTGACTCTTCCCACCCTCCAGCGAATATCACCCTTATCTCAGTGTTTTACAACTTAATAGAAGGTGGTTATATTGGTTAATATATAACCAAACCTAAAGGGAAATTCATGGCTTTATTTACAATGTGGAAAAAATAAAATCCAAGCATGTACTGTTTTTGGTAGACATTAACTTCTCAATGCTGGTGTATATGTACCTGTGTGTGCTTTAAGATATACTATTTAGCTTAACTCAGTGCTAGCCTCTTTTTTAAAGTTGAAGCCAACTTTGCAGAAGAGTCTCTGAAATAAGGAAATACCATGGTAAGAATGGCAGACCAATACGGAGTTCTCCACAAACCATGTGCAATTTCAGGGTTAGCACAGAGGCACGTAGTGTTCCAAACATGAAATGAGTTTGATTCTAAGAGGCTGTTGCAACCAGAAGAAAAAAGTGGGAGGCAGAAAAATGATTCATATAGCTAAAACAGAAACTACTAAAGAAATTGGGAAATTCAGCCATTACTTGTTGTAACCTAGGAAACCAAGTGTGCCCGCAGAGGTTTCTGAAGGGGGGGGGGAAATCTTAATGTAATAAATAATCATACCAATTTACCAAGAGAGCAATGAATAGGTTGCATGTGTAATGATGCACGCTCAAAATTATCCAGCTCAGCCAAACATTTAAATAAAGGAGGAGGATGTCTCAGCATGAGTAGATAATATGGGGAGTGCCACTTGATTTTGTTATGTCAATCAATCCCAATTCCTATTAGTTATGACACTTCTCTGAGCTGCAAACCCATATCCAGTTGCCTGGGAGAAAGATTTATTGAACCCTGAAGGATATGCTTCTGAGTAGGCATTCATAGGACTGCACTGTGTTATTTTGTTGTGATGTTTTACTGAAGGAGAGAGTATAATGGTCATACTACAACTCCCTCGCCAAAACAAGAGGAAAGACATCATGCCTCAGCATTGCTCCCACAAGGACTGACCAAGCACCAAAAAAATCCTCATTTTTTAAAAAAAATATTTTATTTAGAATAATGAAATACAGAGGGGAAAAAGGTCTACACTGGAGAGTAACAGCTGAACACAAAACGAAACAAACTGCTAAACATAAATAAAAACATTATGCGAAGACTTTCCAGTAACACATTCTCCCCTCCCTTCCTTTAATTTCCAAACCATTGACCACAACCTAGTTATTTATACTGTACATTAAAGATTAAGGATTACTGCTAGTATCTATTTAAATCCTCTCTTCTGTTATTTTTCATTGGTCTCACAACTTTCTTCCTAAAAAAACACATTCCAAATGTAGTATATTCTGTACAGGAGCCATTCTTGCTTAAATTTAAACTTCCATTATGCATATATACTGTAAATTTTGCCACTGATATTCTCCAATTTTGGTTTCTCAATCTGATACTATGAGCAAGGTTCCTTTTTCCAATGTAGAGCCAAAATTGTTCTTGAAGCTGTCAGCATATATATTATGTTATTTTTTATTTATGTTTTCTTGCATTATGCCTGATAGAAATATTTGTGGTTTCAGTCAAATTTTATTTTTAGGATTTTCTGAATATTTTGATGTATTTCTTTTCAGTATTTTGGGGGTTTTCCCCCCAAAATTTATTTATTTTTTCCATAGCTCTTCCTGCTATTGTACTATGATTATTTCTTTGAAGTTTTGCATCCACTTTATCATACAAGTTTTTTTGTTCCACCTCCATAAAAAAAAAAGAAAATCTCCCTGCTTGACTATGTAAAAATATTCAACAAAAAATCTTAAGCAATCATTTTTAAACATCTGATTAAAACAGGATCATAATCTACAGTTTCTACTGAAAGTTTAGGCACCCCTGAATTGTATGTTTCACTGCATCCATAGAGAATCTGACACCACCTCTACATGATACAAAATTAAACACAAAATCTGTCTGCATATTTGAATACACACTTACTATTTATGTGTAGTTAAACATTGATTCAAAATAAGAAAACAGTGGGGGATTAAAAATTAGATGAAGATGTTGGGGAAAAGTTGATGTTGGGGAAAAGATGATAATTACTCGAAAAAAGGGCGGAAGGCACAATTACATGTTTTTTTTTCAAAAAAAATCTTTCTTATTTCTCTATTTATTTCCTATGTTCTTGTTTGTTTTGTATATTTTATTTCACTGAAATGTCTAATAAAAATATTTTAAAAAACAATAAAAAAAACTAAGTAAGAAAACAGGGAATATGGCAGATACAGAAGTTTGAACAGCCTTCCAGTTAATTCAGTGCTGCATTTTTATTCATTTATTCCTGTAAAGTTGTTAATAAGGCCAAAAAAGTGACTCACTTGTTAGGCCTGCAATTAGCCAGATAAAAACAATTCCATTGGTAAACAATTGTTGTGATCCTTCTAACCAGCCAGGTTGTGACTATTGTACTGTCTACTTTCAACAACTATGGGCTCCTCTAAGCAGCTGTCTAAGCGTTGGAAAATAAAGGTAGTTCACTCTACAAAGCAGAGAAAGGCCATAAAAAAAATCTCAAAATGCTTCCAACTAGTAATTTCAACTGTGAGATATATTATTATGAAACAGAAGTTACAGAGAACTGATGAAGTCAAGATAAGACAAGGTCAGAAGACCACGGAAAATCTCTGCTAGAACCAACCGATAATTGGTCAGATCTGCATGACCTGTCCCTGGAGTAGTTGTCTCAAATCCCCAGTACAGCATTGCTTATATAACAGTGATTTGCATGGGAAAGTTGTCAGAAGGAAGTCTTTTCTCCAGCCTCATCACAAAGGTCATGATCTAAAGTACGGAAGAGGAGGAGGAGGAGAGGAAAAACCTCAATAAACCTGAACTGTTTTGGAACAGAGTGGTTTGAACTGATCCAACAAAAATTGAGCTGTTCACATATTTGGAGAAAAAAACAACTTGGCAACCATTAAGCCCAAGGATGGACCTATTATGCTTTGAAGTGGTCACTGGTGACGTAAGAAATACTGTGCAGGTAGAAGGAAGAAAGGATTCAAGTAAACATCCTAGAAGTGAATGTCCCAAAGACAGTGAAGAAATTGAGGCTGAAAAGAGACTGGCTATTTCAGCAAGACAATAATCCAAAACATACCTAAAAATCAACCAAAATGTACTTATAGGAAAGAAAAACTTGTTGAAATGGCCTTCATAGTCCCTAGACCTCAATATTATTGCAAATCTTTGGGGAAATCTCAAACATGCAACGCTTGCAAACAGACCTGAGCATATTTCTGAGTTAGAATCATTCTATAAGGAAGAGTGGGGAAAAAATTCCATGCACAAGAACAGAAAGACTCTTGGCTGGTTACAGGAAACAACTGGAAGTTATTTCTTTCAAAGGAGGGATTACAAAGTACTTGCTCAAGTGGCATCCAAATTTCTATGACTGCCATATTCACATACAATTTGATCCTTAACTTTTCCATTCAACTATATGAATTAATGCCATCTATTCTCACAAATTAATAGTATAGCATAGCATATAGACTATGCTATAATAGTCATAATAGCAGTATGAGAGATAGGGAAGTCAAATGCATGCAAACGTATCAGCAACTTACCGGTGATATTGTTAGTCGAAGTATTGCTCCATTTTTAATTTCATTACGATTCTAGAAAAGAAAATCCCAAAGTTAAATACTGATATAATTTGGTCACTCTTATGTATATGTTAAGAATAAAAAGTGTAAGATAGATTAAACCGAAAGAAAATAGATCTCCATCTTCAGCTTTTTCTGGAAGGCAGAAAATGTTCCAGATAAATGCTCCATCACTGGAAAACAGCACTTCTGGACTTCAGCTCCCCTAGCCTCCTGAAAATGGAGAACAACCAGCTGCTTCTCCCCGCATGAACTGAGTGGTCGGGCTGACTCTAGGGGACAGATGCAGTCCTGCAGAAAACCAGGTGCCAAGACATAAAGGGCTTTATACAGTAAGTGAACAGCAGCACTTTAAAGTGCACTTGGAGGTTAATAGAAAGCTAATGCAGGACCTGCAGAACAAATATAATATGTGCCCAACAGTCAACTCCCGTGAGCATCCAAGCACTGAAGCTTCCAGTTGGTCTTTAAAGGCAGCTCCATGAACAGTATGTTGCAGTAGTCTAAACAGATGGTGATGAGGGTTTGAACCCATGTAATCAAGTCCTCCTGCTTCAAGTAGGATCACAATTGGCACACCAGTCAAAGCTGAGTAAAGGGCCCCCTGGCCACAGCTTCCACCGCTGATCTAGCAGGAGCTGCAAGTCCAAGACAACCTCCAAGTCAGAGACCTATTCCTTCAGGGAACAGTACCATCCTGTTCAGAGACAAAAAGAGGTAATAGAGCACCCCAATGTACAAATAGTAACTCCATCTTGCTAGAGTTTACTTTAAGCCTGTTCTCTCATCCATACCTACACAGCCTCCAGGCACTAGGGCAGGATTTCAACAGCATCTCTGGCCTGGCTCATGGTAACAATATATAATTGGGTATCAGTAGCATATTAATGATACCAGATCTGAAACCACTGGATGACCTCCCACAGCCAGGGGGAAAGCACTGTCCTCTGGGGTACACCACGAGGGAGCAACAATAGGGCTGATCTCTCCCCCTCTTCCCCAGCTATCACCAACTAGAACCAACCTTTGAGAAAGGAGCAGAATCACTGCAAAATAGTGCTTCCAATCTCCAATCACCAGTCAATCCAAAAGGATACTATGGTTGATGGTACTGAAGGCTGTTGAAAGGTCCAAAAGGATCAAAAGAGGTGTACTATCCCTGTTCAGGTCTCAACATAGGTCATCAACCAAAGCAATCAATACCATATCTGGCCTGGGCCTGGGCCTGAACTCTGACTGACAACTAGAATGATTCTGCAGTAGTTAACGGGCATTTCCTACTGAATAGGAAAATTAATGTGTAGACTGCTGTTTTTTAGCAGCAGCTACAATGTATTTGTTAAGCTTAGTCATATTTTACTTAATTGCATTCGGACTTTGCCTCAGTATTCAGGGTGGAGCCCTTTGATTAATGGGATCAATTATAGTTAACTTTTTTTCCTGGTGCATAAAGTTTTATGGCCATAGTTAATACTCATTTTTACTTTCCTCAATACACACAAGAAACCCTTTTAATTAACTCCACAGCTTATAAGACTAAAGCCTTCCCAACAAAGCCTTGAGCCTTTAAACTGAAGATGAAAACAATAAATCAAGTGTTTCCTCATTGCTAGAATGGATGGGTAAGCAGGTATTCAAAGAAGGATTGCACCCCATCCCATCTTCTCTGGCAAACTTCTTCTTCTTGGCCCTAAAGCAATGGTATGCCAACAAGCTGTCACCTGATGCCAGGATAACTGATTAGCTGGACATCAAGTGAAAAGAGGCAAGAGTCCCAGAAGAAAGAATACATGAAACCTGGATGCAGACTGGGCTGACCACTCAAGTAATAATCTACGGGATTTGGCTGAGGAATTCTAAGTTTAGCTGTGTCTGGGTGCAGCAACTGTTTAGCCAGGATACACACAATAAATAGTCTGTATGTCATCTCAGCAGCTGAAAACACTAAGCTAGATGGACAATCCGGGTGACTCTGTATAAGAAAGCTTCCTGTATTCCTAAGGTGCTTGTATACAGCTGGCTCTTAGCACTAACAAATTGTTGGGTCACAATCTAAGGCAGAATGAAAATGAACTGTTCATATTAGAACAGATAGCATTTTCTATCTAGATACCCCACTATGTTTGATCCACATTTCAACTATTCTTGACCATAAAAAATGGCAACAATTCCAAAGCTAATGTTGAATGTGTGCTGTGCAGTGACCTAAGACAGATAGACAGCGACCTAAGCGAGCCGGTGAACCTATGACAAATTCATGCCTCTTGAAAAAAGGGAAAAGTATACTTCAGGCATCTGTACTTCACACTTTATGAAATTTTATTCTGCCCCCCATCCATCCAAGAAAAGTTAGATTGGCTGGAGGACTGTGGAGGACTGAGTTGCAGCTTTTTCCCTGACAATCAACTGAAAGGCTGCATCTGACGCATGACAGTGAAACAGCTTCCTTTTCTGTCAGTGCTAGGAAGATACAGGTTAGCATGAAGACATGTCTATTTTGATTCATTTTGAAATTACACTTGTGTTTGAAACCAGCACCATTCATACATTCCAATATTTCATTATCTACCCATAAGGTTATAAATGAATAAGTGATGTATTCTATCCTTTGAAAAAAATGACATGGGGAAAGTTGCCTTAATTTTTCTGATTCCTGAAAAGCAAAATGAAAGGATCTAGCTTCAATCCTTTCAAATATAAATTCATGTGTTTCTCAGTTTTGCATCAACTTCCAGTTTCCAAACTCAAGTTTAAACTCCACATCCTACGTCAAAGCTATCAGTAAATTGCCTTATGAAACCTGATTCTATGCTGACGTCATATAGTTCAGGAGTTTGTAGGCTGCTGAAACCCATCATTAAGCATCTGTAACACTGCAATGTTTTCCCCGGGTGTAGAGTTTTCCATAACTGCAATATGCAATCTCAAAACCACTGGAACCAGCCACTGAGATCTGACACCAGAATTTTGCCTCTTAAGCAAAACACATGGATACTAATATAGACATGACAGTATGTCTTTAAGCAGCCAAGTACACTATCTCACACTTAGAAAATAAGAAAAAACACAAGCAAAGTATTACATAATTTCATTAAAATACAGATCACGACATATGTGATAATTCTCTCCCATGATTCAGTCAAATTTGGTCACCCTGGGACACTTAACTGACTAGCATCATATTATCATAACGTTTGAAAAACTTTGGTCTAAATTATGTAATTCATTCCTAGAAAAATCAAGAGTAGTCTGAGATATTTTCTCCTTGCCTTTGAGAAATAATCAAACGATGTGTCTTACCCTGGCATTCCCTTGGGAAATTTTACTCATACCCTGACACGTGTTCCCAATCTGGGAATACATATAAGCCAAAACAAACAGCTAATTTATTGCTCAACTGATTAGTGCATTATAATGTTGGAGAGAAGAGAAAGAGGCCAAAGATTATCTTGTTAAGTACTGAATATTTTTATAAACACGAAATACTGGAAGCCAGGCAGATAGGACATATGGACACAAACTGCATGATTCATTTTAGATCCTGACTTACTGTTTTTAAACCCTTCTCAAACTGATTTGGAAGCCTCCTGACTTGTCTTGAAGCCCACACTTGAATTTCAGTTTGAAATTTTCCATTTTGCCTATCAACGTTTTGTGGAAATCAACAAAAAATGAAATTAAATGTTCAGGACTATTATCACTTAGAAGGAGATGAAAAATTTCATATGGAAGGGACTCAGTATACAGAAGGCTATTTTAAATTTTGTAAGATAATCATGTCTCCCACACTCCATATGAATAGCTAGAAAGGATGTTGTTCAGGAATAGCCTTCCTAGTTCAGGGATTTCCGAAAGAGAAGAGAAGAAGAAATTTGACCCCAAGTATTGATTAACAAATAGTTATAAAGATGATGCAGCAAAAAGAAAGTACTCACTAAGAACTCTGCAAAAAATGACAAGGCTAGTAGCGGCAATTTATGTGCAAGTGGTGTCTTCAAATTCTGGAAGAAAAACAGTGATTTGCTTTTCCTTCCCCCCTTTTTTGGGGGGCAGCTGGTTTAGTTTTTTTGGCAAACTTCATTTTTAATGTCCTTAGGCCATTAAGAATCCCTGCAAAATTGCAAATGAATGAATGGAGGAACTAAGGAGTTATAAGGAATGAGATAAGAAATGAAAACTAATTTAATTAAAACTTGTTCGTTTCCCCCTCAATTGATATCTAAGTCACAAAAAGGACAACAGAACAGAAGTGATATACGTGCATGAAATTATATGTACAGCAGAAGGATGTAAATATCCAGCATTTTTCAATCAAACATCAATGAAAGACTTATGTGCTTAAGCCCTCTGAAGCAGGGATGAGAAGAAGACAGATCAGGATCTACCAGTAGTTTCCTAGGTAACCAGAAACAGATCACAAGAATTCTGACAATCAATTATTTAATGATGGAAGCAAATTATTCCTCCCTTTCCTTACTTAATTTGATTCCTTAAATGAAAAAGTGGGGAATGACTAAGGATAGATATTTTTCTGGAAAATCTGGCAGCTCATCTCAGTTCTAGTAATCAAACAATATATGGATGGATTTAGAATTCTTTAACTGAAAAAAAGTATATTTTGCACCAACTGGTGAATCTCAGTTCTAGTACAGACAAAACAGGACATAATTTAAAAGAAAATCAAGAAATATGCTGCAAGCCTGAAATTTGCCAATCTTGATTCTAAAGAGCTGCAGAGATGCAATACAGGCATAAATGATGGCATAGGTCTTGTTCAATTACAATCAGAACGGTCACAACAAAGACTGAAAGTGTCTTGTGTTGATAGAGGCAGGCATTTCCTATGCATGTCCTTGGAATTAATTCAAAGCATCAGCTTTCTAAATGGGAAATATCTGCTTTCCAATTAAAAATCCAATTTTGTTTTTCCATTCCTAAACAATTACTTAACAGTCTGCTAGGAAACAGTTTATACGTTAACAATTAAACCCAAGGCATGTTCTCCTTTAAACAGAATTAAACAGCATTCAATATGTCAACTAATTTCAACAGAAACATTTTGCACAAATCTGATCTGCCTACTTAATCCCAATAAAATCAAGAAAACCGAAAGACCACATAAATTTCTCCTCCTGGCCACCATATTAAAAAACAACCAAATCGAAAAGTGTAATTTTCATTTTAAAATATTTTTGTGCTGACATGATCCTGTCGTAATACAATGAAGCTAATGCCCCTTTTAGAGGTTCTAGTTTCATACTTTCCAAACAACTTAATTCTATACATATTAAGGTTGTAGTTACCGCTTGGGGAAACACTGAACTATAGTGAGATGCTTTTAGCATTATGTCACATATAGACAACAGGACCTTTCTTTGCTTCAATGTTTAATGTGGGGAAGGCTTTTAACTCATTTTTAATTAATCACATTTTAACACAGTAGCTGACCCTGGATGTTTTCTAATTTCAGCTTTATCGTGAACAAGCAATGTCCTAATGTACATTGCTCAATTATTTCTACATTATTGTTTGTGCCTTAAACCAACACCACCACCTTATGATTCAGGACTGTTTAGTGAAAATAAAGCCAGAGCATCCAGTTTACCCATGACACTAAATAAAGCCAAGATGGAGGCACCTTAATTTGTTCAGCTACTGTCATGGCTAGAAGAGTCAAGTGGATGTATTTGAGCAGTGTGCACCATATTCAGATTTAAGACACCCTTCTCTAGAATTTACAAGTATAGCATATATCCAGTCATTAACATATCACACAGCACTAGGAATGACTAGACACATCTAATGTAGTTGGTCTCAATTAATCCAGTTAATTTTAAAAGGCAGTTTATAAAGGCTGCTTCAATTCATCATTATGTACCAGAATTTAAAGTTCAACCATATTACTACAGCAGGATTGGAGTATCTGTGTTCCCCTAAATCAGTGCTTCTTAAAACATTTTGCTTTCAGGACCCCTCCCCACTTTTATGGAGGATCCCAAAAGAGCTTTTGTTTGTACAGGTTATATTTATCAATATTTACCATATTATAAATTAAAGTTGATGCATTTGTAGAATATTTATTTATGGGGCTGAAGACACCAGGCCTCTATGGGGCTAGCCATCCCCATGCTTGAAGTATTCCTTCCCCACCCCAGGCCAAGTGACAGAACCAGGTCTTCAAAGCCCTTCAGGAGAAATTTAATAAATAAATAAAAATAGATAAATAAAAATAACAATGTTAAACCTATTAGATATTAACAAATAAAATATTTTTTCATGAAAAATCCCTGTATTTTTCAACAAATAAAAAATAATAAGAGTGACATTGTTTTAAATTTTTGCAAATATCTTCAATATCTGTCAAATAATTTTGATTTTGTGAGGGACCCCCAGGGTTCCTCAAACCATACTTTAAGAAACACTGCTCTAGATATAATTCCAACAATCCTGGCAGACATGGATACTGCCAAGAAATTTGGGGACCTGCAATTCTGCAATATTTGAAGGACTACAGGGTTTCTATCTTTAGCCAACCTATGGTTAATTGATAGTGTAAATGAAAAATTTCCCCTTTTCATCCCTAGCAGAGCAGAGAAAGTGGGATACTGCACAAACCAAAGACTCAGGCATGTAACATGACTATAACAATCACTAATGGCCATCAGAGTCATTATAGGATAACAACTGAAAGGACCAACTTTAAAAGGAAAAAAAAACATTTTAAATAGCTCATGATTAGTCATAAACTAATTACTAAGTTAGTTGGCTCCTCCCCTCTGCCTCTCCAACAATTGTGGCTGGCTTGTTGAAACAGTCTTCTTGGGTTATCTTTAACTGGGGCAGCCTGAGCCTGATGAAAGTTGGAGCAATTCAAAGCACATTTTTACTCACACAAGGTGGAATCGATGGCTCTAACCAAAGTTTATTCTAACACGTCACTGCACTATTTGGTGCAGTTGAAAAAAAAAGGGCAGTGAGAACACTGGTTTTGTGGAGTTTAATAAGAAATGCTTGCAGACGAGAGAGAGAGGGAGGGAGAGAGAGAGAGTTTTTTCCCTTATCTTATTAGGCTTATATTAATAGTTTCTTGTTGGGATCACCTGCTTGACAAAGCAAAAGCATTTATTGTTTGAATTTTATATAAAAACTCATTCTCTGAATTGAGTCCAGTCAACTGGTAAGAAGTTTTGATTTTTGGCTTAAATGAAATTTCTGCCCGCAGAGTTTAGGAGGACTTGATATTGGAAAATAAATTCTCCTCAATTGGCAGGACACTTTGAGAAATAATTGCTCCACTGTGACTTCTCTTTAGATGTGGTAAGCGCAATGATTTGAGACCATAATCAACTGGAGCTCAGATAAGGGCTCTTTGACAGAGGCTGCCAATCTGATCAGAGCATGATAACAAGACCAATGTTTTAGGTGTCTAGATTTACAGCAAAAGTCCAGCTCAATATTTAAATTTGCTCACTGTACTGAAACACTCTAGAACAATGTCATTAGCACATTTTAACATGCTCCATTATGCAGTTTCCCAAGTAAGATATGTGAGGTTTCCATATTGAGAAAGGAATCATCGTATCTGTTATAAGGATATTCATTTGGAGTATATATTTCCCTACCAAAAAATCAAGGTTGGCCCAATACATATGTTACTTATCTTTTATCCAACCAACATGATGAAATCACTTTAAAAGTTACCAAATTTCATTTGAACATATGTATACTTGCCAGAAGAGTCACTAATGGCATTATTTGAAGTTTGCCCATGTATTCCAATATTTATTTGTTTTGTTTTATGTATATCCTGCCTTCCCTTCAGGAGCTCAAGGCAGTATATAAGGTCAGTAAATGATATAATATTTGATCTAATAAGTAAGCACTATTTGTAGGTATCAGTTACATAATAGTAACAAAATCTCCATAACATGCCATATGCCATGCTTCCTCTCATAGCAAAAACATCAAGTTTTTGCCCTGTTTCAAGATGGCTGGATCATCACCATCTGGAACTAGGTGAGAAAAGCACTTTTGACAATTGATATTGTCGACTTAAAGCATCTTCTCATATTTAAGGACCATTCTGCCAGTCTGGTGTATGTTCCTAAATTCACCTTGTGAAATGCTTCTAGCTTTTATTGAAAAGTGACAAACATCTACATAATCAAGTATCAGCTTCAAAGCATTGATTCAAGCATTGATTCAAAAACTCAACAAGAGAGATAGCTACTTCATTAGGGACAATACTCCAACACTTATGAACTCTGGTCTGTGACCATAATAAACACTCCCGCTCTCTCTCCAGTACTGATGTCATTCCTTGAGCTTCCATGCATTTGTTGACATCTGAATTCCTTTCAACATCACTGATCCATCTGGCAGTATAACAGTATAATCTCTGAAAGCCTTGACCCGCCCACCAAGCAAATATTATGCTTTCAGCAAATATTGTTCTTTCTTTCTAACATATTTGATTTTTATCAACATTGAATAGCTTCTCTACTCAAGGTTTCCCCTTGCTGGTGCTTCTGATGCACACTGAAGATTGTGACTCCATCAGCCAGAAAGCATAGAAGAAAGAGCTTATCTTCATCAAGGAAAGGTACAAGAAACTCATGCTCTGCTTTCTCCCCAGACTCCTTCACAAAAAGGACTGAAGAATGGCAGGGCACTAGGACACAAGAAAGAACAAAAACTCTGCCCACCTGGAATCACAAAGCTTGAGGAATGAAGAGAGATGGCAATAATTCACTTTTGCGATGTTTTGAAGTTCTCTTTCTGCTCAGCCCTGGAGGCTGGTGGAATATGTGCCCAAGTTGCCTGAATAAATTAATTGCAAATTTCCATAAATGTCCGCCTGGACCTTCAGCAGGGGTCTTGAGCAAAATCCTTCACTTTAGATTGGAATGGAGTCCACAAACCAGTCTTCTTACTTATGATGACAGGTGTTCCATCTGTGACCAAAGAGTACGCCTGCACTGTGCAACTCTAGCTACTCTGGGTACATCTATCTTGCTGGCAGCATCTTCAACTAACTACATAAGCATTCTTTTGTTGTTCTACAATTGCAGAGGGTGATGGCACCTAGAAAGAACAACTTTTCATCACAGATTTGTGATGACTTTGTTACAAAAATGTATTAGTTCCAGTTCAATCTACTGTACCATCACAGTGCCAGTATATCTTCAATTAATTTTTGATTAATTGCAAACATTATTTCTGGCATTTGGAGTCAAATGCTGAAACTTCTTTACAGCCTCATGCATCAATTCTGTATTGTTGGAGGGGAGTGGGGTGGAGATGCTACCTTATTCACACCTACTTATACAGAAAACAAGTATGCACTCAGACTTTTTGCATGTCCATGTGTGTGCAGGATGAAGGCACAAATTTTATTTGCTAGTTTTTCAGTGGCCTTGGATATTACTTTTCCCATAGAGGAAACCTGTGTTGACTCCACAGATATCAAGACTGACAGTTGGACACTTTAATTCTGCTAAACAGAAGATACTGCAGAAAAATAGTACTCAAAATCCTTGATCAATTCTGAATGCTTTATACAAAAACCCTGCAGAGGACAGCACCAGTTGAAAAGATAATGCAATAAATTGTATTTTTGTGCTGGAAAACACTATAGTTCTATAGCAGAGTCACACCACTGGATTCATTAAATTCAAAGCTGCAGTGATCCACAAAGAATTTATATCATTTTGATATGGAAAAACAAAAAATACTGTCATCTCTCAGTTGCTGCCTGAAGCAGTACAGTTGAGACACAGGTTTATATCCTCTGGTGCTTGTTAAGAAGTGGCATCAGAGACACACACTCAAACTAAATTAAACTGAACGTTACAGGAAATGGTCTCCTAACTCAATCCTTAAAATGTCTTTACTTGATTTTAACTTAAATGCTTTCATTTCAGAGAGCAGTCTTTTTAAAAACAATCTACCAAAGTTATTGTTTCAGACTGCTACTCTTTAATTTCTCCAACACCGCATATCCACACACAAAAAAATGATTCATATTTTAGAGCACACAAGTTTCTGGAAATAAAACCCAAGATCTGTCATTTCTGTGGCGAGAAAGAATTCTTCATCACCCCTTTCAGTTTCTTTCCAATTACTTGTTGGGTCATCCTTAAAAGCCTCCTTCTAAACATCCTAACCAAAAAATTTTCATCTCCATTTCCAACTTTCTATTGCAACCATGTCTGTTAAAACATTTGTATCTTGCATTAAAAAATAGAATTAGACAGCTTTATCAAACTGAACAACATACTGAATAGTATCAATTTAAAAGAACAACTTCCAAAGAATTACAGCAGGGTATTTTCTGTGCATTTTCAACAATGATTTTAAGGACTCAAATCTACATTAAGGGATTATTTTCATAAGCCTCTCTTGCTGTGGTAGTTACAGTCTTCTAGCTATACCATCACTGTCAACAGAGGGAATGAAATTTTCCATCAGAACACATAGAACACCTACAGAGTTGATTTCACACTCAAATGCTGGTTTTTGAATAGGAGTAATTATACTATTTTTCACTCTACATTCTAACACATAGTATACAATTTAATATGGAATTCATACTGTCCCTATTATTCAAATAGTGCTGGCCAGCAACATAAATACTGCATGAAAATATAATTTTGTCCTGAGATCAGGAAAAAAAACCCTATATAAACCATTTATAAATAACTTTTCCACCTCTATTTAAGTTGCTGTTAACAACAATATTCTTCATAATTTCATACAAATATCATATGTGTAGACAATGCTTTATACAAATGTATAAGCAAAAGAGAGGCTTCTTTGCAAAAGTTGCAAAAAAAGAAAGAAAGAAAGAAAGAAAGAAAGAAAGAAAGAAAGAAAGAAAGAAAGAAAGAAAGAAAGAAAGAAAGAAAGAAAGAAAGAAAGAAAGAAAGAAAGAAAAAGTGGAGGGAAAGGTAGGCAATCAAGCGACAGCAATAGGGAATGAATCTTGTGGAGGGGAAACTGAAACTGCTGGGCAAACAAGTCTCTTACTTCATGGGGATCAGTGGGACAGCGATTAGAAGTGGTAAATACAGAGAAACGGGCAAATAAGCACAGACATTCCCCAACCCTCTTCTTCCCCCATTGAAGTTCTGCTTTGAATTTATTTGAGGGAGGGAGGGAGATGGGTCATCAGGGTGAGATGAAGGGTATTTTATAACGAACAATTGGTTCAAACCCTAACCTGTTTGGATTACTTGGAACTCAAGGACAGCTTCCACACACTATCTTCGCCCAAAGCAGCAGGGAGAATCTCATATGCCATTCTGAACCGAGCAGGCTCACTCCCAGCATGAAATGAGAGAAGATTCAACAACCCTCTCCAACCACACTGAAGCCTTAATCCAGACACCCTCTAATCCTTTCATTTATTGTTTGTTTGCTTTATTAAACTTAGACGCCATCCAACTCCATACAATTCTGGGTAGCTCACATTTTAAATGCAAAGAATAAAATAGAAGAAAAGACCTTGGAGAAACATCTCTGAAGTTCTTCCCATTTGGGACAGCGGGCAAACCTTTTCTTCTACACTCTTCAATACTGCAGTAACATCAGGACAAAGGATGACATGAAATAATCAGAGCAAACATACTTATTTTAAATTTACATCCTTTAAAAAAAATAGTTTTTTCCACACCCGTGCAAAATAGTTTTGGCTTTTTGGCTAATAGTTTGAATGTGAGGAAGAAGAAAGATTTTTACAAAAATTAAAAATTGGCTTGGGTGTTTTATAGTAATATTCAGAATTAGCAAGGGGATTAGTACAGAAGAGTTCTCCAGCCAAACTGGATCATGACAGTTGGGAACTGCACTTTTCAAGGCAGAGCAATGATGCAAATATGGGTGTGGAAACAGGATGTTCTATTTTTAGTGCTTTAGGGTGGATAAAGGGGGGGGAGGGTTGTCTTTGTTTCTTTGTTTCTTTTTTCAAAAAAAACTGTTAAGCCTGTTTTAAGGCTTATATTATTCTTTTTGAATAACTCACATGCATCATGGAAAATCTTCCACCAATTTTTGGTAAATGTGGATGGAGCTGGTTCTAGGGACCAAAAAGGGCATTATCACACATACTATGAAGACTTTTTTAATGATGTCCATAAGGGGTGATCCAGCAGACACAGTACTTTATATTTGGATTTTCTTAAAGCCTTTGACAAAATCCTTACCAAAGGCTCTTCAGCAAATCAAAAGCCATGGAAAATGATAGGAAATCTCAGATATTAGTGACAAGATACAGAACTAGAAATAGAAAGTTTTCAAATTAGAGAAAGAATCAAAGGTGTTGTGGACCATAATTTCTTTATTTGTTCATAAATTACCTGTAATTAGCAGTGAGCAGTAAGGAGGCAAAGTTGGCTGATGAAATCAAACTGTTCAGCGTAATGTAATCAAAAAAGGAATGATAAGAGCACCAAAAGGATCTCTCCAAACTGGATGAATGGGCCTCAAAATTGCAAATGAAATTCAATGTAAATTATGTACATTGGCACAAAAAAATCCCAAACTTCTATGTTAATTAGTAACTGACCTGGAAAGGGATCTTGGAGTCACAATGGACAGCTTGATGAAAATGTAATTCAAAGTGTTGCTGTTTTTAAAAAGGCAGGTTTCATTCTTGGAATTATTATGAAAGAAGTTGAAAATAAGACATCCAATATATTAATACCATGTCTGGAGGTTGAGTCATGGCAACTGGACTTCTTTTCTTTTTGGTTTGATATGTTTTGCTGCTTGTCCAAGCAGCTTCTTCAGTCTAGAAAGTTGGTTAGGGGGGATATCAAACCAAAAAGAAAAAGTCCAGTTGCCATGACTCAATCTCCAGATAATTCCACCTGGATGACTGAGAATCTTCATCAACATATTAATACCATTCTGATCATTACATTTGAAAGGGATATTTACAGCTGGGAAACATGCCCCCCCAAAAGTAACTGGGACAAGTAGGAAGAAAAGTCTAGAGCAGAAATTCTGGGAGTTGAAGTCCACACATCTTAAAGTTGCCAAGTTTGAGAAACACTGCTCTAGAGCATCTAGGGCTTTTAAACTTGGATTATAAACATTTAACAGGAAACATTAGATAGACATATAAAATCATGCATGATATGAAAAATATGGACAGAAAAATGAGATCATCCATTAAAGTTAAATATGGAGAGATTCAGGACCAATAAAACCAATTATTTCTTTATGCAATGCACAATAAAATGCAAAATTTGTGGCCATCAAATTTGCAGCCAGCAACTTAGCCTATTTTAAAAGAGGTCAATATTGCAGAATTCATCGGCTACTAATCATAATATTTACTACTTTCTGATCAGTAAGCTAGTTAAATGTGGATTTTATGGCATGACAATCAAGTAGATAAATATATATCTTGAAAAACATAAAGAATGCTCCTTGATGATTCCTGAGGAATTGAACTGCAGCCCGCCAGATGTTATTGAACCACAATTTCCAGCATCCCTCATCATTAGCAATGCTGGCCGGGACTTTTGGGGTTGCAGTTTAGAAATGACTGGAAGCCACAGATTTGCCACTCCTATTATTAAAACTGTCAGAGAAAAGAATTATGAGCATAAATACATGGTCTTATTTATTTATTTATTATTCATGCAGGAGGCTTTCAATATGCAGGAAACATCTTTATACACACATACACACACACACATCCCCACTGTCTAAAGTAGCACAATCCAGCAGTGTTTAGTTATCTGTGTAGATCATACCCAACATACTGCAAAAAAACTTGGGCCTCTGTTTAAGAGCTATGGGAGGATAAAGCCCTTGAAATTACTAAGGTAGACTGTGACACTTTTCTTCTCTAGTATTGCTATAACTGGCTGGAGAAAAAAAATCTAAGTACATATTTTAAAAACGTAGTTTCAATACAGCTGGTAACATGATAATACATATATATTTTAAAAACAAGTATCTATGCAACACATTCATGTTTCTTTTGAATAAAGTGTTATAAGCATAAGATCTTTTTTTAGCTCTAGCAATACATTACTGGCATTGTAACTGGAACCCATGCAAAGAAACTTCTGAGGTTTGGTTAATTAAAAAGTAGTTATTGCAAATTGAACAAGTCTTATCCAATTAAATCTTTGAGCAGAAAGTCCTTTTAACATACTAACTGTACTTCTACTGACAAAACTTAACTATTATAGGCCAGAAGGCAGAGTGAATACGTACAGGATGAGATAGAGGGATCCAGTTATAACTCACTTGGGATTAGCACAAAATAACAAGGTCTACCATCTAGCCCAGCCTGGATCCAATGGAATTGGACAACTATTGTTGAATCTCTAAACTTCCTTTCTCGGGGGGGGGGGTATTTGTGGAGAAAGAGGTGAGGCTTCAGTTACTGAGCAGTCTGGTTATCTGGGTCCATGACAGACTGGTTTCAGGAGGGGGACAGAACAGAAACCATACTAACCACTCTCATGGATCAACCTGTGGCAGAATTTGGATGGTGGGAACACAATTATCCTTATTCCTCCAGATCTCCCAGAAGCTTTCAATATGCAATTAGAGTATCACTCTGGACCATGTGCAAGAGCTGGGACTTGGAACTTTGTTTTACAGTGGTTCTACTACCTGAGTTGGTGAAATCAATGGGGAGGGAGAAGCATTATGAAGTGCCCCAAGACTTGGTTCTATCCTATTCAAAATTGTTGTGAGAGGTCATCCATTGGTTCAAGATCTTGTATCATTAATGTGCTAATAATACTCAGTTGTACACCTTTACCCTGGGCCCAATGGGACATCCGATGGAAATTCTGACTTAGTGCAGAAGGCTGACAGACTCTGGATGGGGGGGAAAAGGGTCAGACTCAACTGGTTGTTATTTCAGCAGCCTATTGATTTCAGGACTGTACCAACTTTGACTCTCAATGGGAATGTACTCCCCCAGAAGTAGCAAGTTTGTAATTTGGGGATCTTCACAGATTCATAGCTCTTGCTTGAGGAGTAGGTGGAAGCTAGGCCAGGAGGACCTTCGTTCAACTTCAGCTGATGCACCAGTTGCAGCCTTACCTGGAACCGCTTGTTCTGAGGATGGTTTGCCATGTGTTTTCCATCTCTTGGTAATCTGCTCTACACAGAGCTGCCACAAAGGACACCTGAGAACTTGAGCTGGTCCAGAATGCAGTAGCTCATATGCTTACTACTCACTCTTGGTGGTGCCACATAACATTGTTACTGTGGGAGTTCTATTGGTTGCTAGGCTATTTCCAAATGCAACCAAAGTTGCTGGTCACTATCTTTAAATTCCTGTATGGCTTGGAGTTCTGGGTGTCCAAGAGACTGTCTTTCCTAAATGGATTCTGCCTGCCTGATCCAGACAGCCACCTACTAAGGGTCTGCATTTCCCATGAGGTACAATGGGAGGAGGCCTGGCAATGAGTGTTCTTTGTGGGAGCCCCTCCCCTATGAAATTGCTTGTCCTCTGAGGCAATGGGTTCCACACTCATACCTTCTGGAAGTTGGTAAAATCGGGCTTTTCCAGAAGATCTTTAGGAATCAATTGCCATTGATACCCATATGAGTTTAATATATTAAGAAATTTTTATGTTATTTATGTTCATTTATTATTATTGTTTCATTATGTTTTCTTATATTGGTAAACCAACTAGAGTCCCTCTGGATTAAGGTGAGGACAGGTGCACACATAAATACTTTCCTAGATACTAGTTGTAAAATCACAGTTTGCATTAAGAGTGACTTAGATTACTTATTTTAATAGAGCACACAGGAATTGAGTAGAAATCAACTTCTTACCTTTTCAGTAATATAAAAATTGGAGCCATCAGCATGTTGCAGTGCATAATGTTCATGGTTTACAAGAGACCACCTTATAAGACACAAAGACATGCATTAGTAAAATGTGTACAGAAAAGAGAAGATGAAGAACTTTTTATTTCCCTTCACCATTTAATTACAGCTTTGATAACAAAACATTAAGGTAAACTTAGAATACAGCTTTAATATCATCCTTAAAAATGATATTTACCACATTTTGCCTAAATGAACTATAGTAGGAATGAGTTTCCTACTGGTGATGCAGTTTATTCACTTCTTACATCATATATGTGAATAAAAAACTGGGAAGGGATAAGTTTATGTACTAGTTGAATCTACAACTATGTTTAAGAGGCTCAACCAATCAATAAATGCTGATTTAAAGAAAGTTATTATCTTGCCTTGCTTGTCTCCTAGCTCAAAACATCAGTTTTGATGCCATATTAAAGTATTGCTGCCGCTCACATGAAGACAGAAGCACACAGGCTGTGAGCACCAGCAGCAACAGCAGCAGGCACATACTTTGGCCATTTCAAGATATATTATATCAGGATTTCTGGCTTGCTGGATCTGAACAGAATACTTCTCTCTCCCCTTCACCCCAAATTGGATATGAAAGTGAATATCCCCCTCATTATAATTCCATAAAGTTGAAACAAAACAAAAGATCATATACAACAAATCTATTCTTCTTAATGCAAGACTGGGCAATAAATCAATTTTTAAAATATTTCACCTTCTATCTCTGAAGTTCTCAAAGGGATTCCTATAAGATTTAGTGGGATAATATACGTGAGCCCAAGAACACAGCTAGCTGTCACTATGGGAGGTGCTCACAGGCCACCTGATTGCATCTCTACTGTAGTGTGAAACCATCCCCGATGCTATAGGTAAATGGACAAGCCTGCTTTATAGAGATGCACACAAACATCAAATTCCAACTCAGCCATAATGTTTATTGGATAACCTCAGGCTATGGTTTCTTTCTTTGTCTAATATAACTCTCAGGGCTATCTGGCATATTGGGGAAAAACTGGGATACATATGTAATAAACATCATAGTTTTCTTCCCAGGCCACCTTCAAAACTAAAGACAGACAACTGAAGCCCAAATTCAAAAGATTTTTCTATTTTACCCAGTACAATGAAAATGATGTTCATCTCAATATAAGATAAAAAACCAAATATATGAAGAAGCAGCCTGTATTCCTTAAACTGAGATGGTTGAATTAACCACAAAGACGACAAAATTTATTTCTGTGAAGTATATTTGGGAATTGAAAACAGTACAGCAGAAAATAGAACTTACCCATCACAGACTTCTTTTATGATTGCAGTCAGTGGCTTTTTCTGAGCATAAAAAAGAGGGGAAATATCATTATTTGTGCCCATCACAGCATAACCTCTAATACACATTTGTAATATAAAATGAAATTTCAACTTATTTCAGTTAATGAGTACTTTTAGATTATTTCCTTCCAGTGATATATAAATCTTCTAAATAAATATTTTATCTGATGATTGAAGATTACATGCCATCAATTCATTGTTGAAAATACTGATCTAAGTGGCCCAATTAAGAAAAGCAAGGTTCTATACATAAATTGTAAACTAAACATAGGACTCCAAAGATTTTAAAATACTAGTGTACTATGGCAGTCTTCCTCAGTGATACTCCAGATGTTTGGGACTATAACTCCTATCAACTATATATGGCATTTCCAGGTTGGCTGGGGATGATGGGAGTAGTCACATGTCTTGCAAGTAGGATTTCAACTAAGCCCTTGTTCAAACATGACATTACTAGGCAGCCTTAAAGTAAGCAGAACTTCAGACATCATTGATCTGTGTCAACATGGCCATTGCGCAGAATCATTATGCATAGTCTAAATTTGCACACTACTCTAAACCAGGAGTGGAGAGAAATATGTTTGATGAGCAAAGATAATAATAATATTGCAAATAATTAAGCATGGAGCATTGAAGGTCCTTTTATGATTCCCTAATGCTATTCATATCCCCACACAGATTAAAGTTAACTTCATGTTTCAACACAAGCGTTGTTTAGAATGATGCAGAAAGAAATACCTAATCAACCCGACCTAATAAACTGCTGGTAATATGCATGATGAGTAAAGTGTGTTTTGAATATAAACTTCAGGAAAACCAGCTCTACTGTGTACCACACCCCTCTCTTTCTTGCATTATTTGTGTGCATGCATCTGTGCACAGAAACAGATGTAAAACATTTTCCATTTTCACAGGGAGGGTTGCTAAAAAACTATTTCAATTTCAATAGAACACCTTCTACTTTACTGTGAATCTGGTATGCAGTAAGTCTGCATAGTATCTTATGGCCTGGCTGAAGTTAATTTTATTTGGTTTACGATCCCAAAAGTAAAAAAGAACACTGTCTGGTTTGGTGATGTCACAACATTCTGAGCACTGCTGTAAACATAAATGCATGCTTCTCACAAAAGAAAAGATCACCTTTTGCTGGAAAAAAGTGATTATCGTAAAAATTAATTAGTTTGGTTACACCAATTATCAAGAAACAAATCAGGATTGCTTCTTTAACTAAATGTGTATCTTTACTTTTGACCACCTAGCATGGTTAGGGGACATTTGCATTATATAGAGAGGAGATTGCCATCTATTTATAAAAATTCTGCTTTGTGTAAAACAGTGACAATACCTTTCATACAACAATACTAATAATAACCGCAGGAATGGCCACTTGTAGCATGGATACTTTGGGAGAGGCACACAGAGATCCTCTAAAAGTTGCTTGCAATTTTAATGTGAGAGAAGAGGGAAGCAGATAAGAAATCTGTTTAAAGATAAATGAACTATGAGATTTTGTGTTGGCCCTTGAAGGACTCAGAATTTCTGAATCTATCTATATTTTGGAGAGTGCTGTCTAGTGCTACCCGGGCCACATGTCACCATAGGCCTGAAGAAGGTCCAGCACCTCACCTTCACACTAAGACAAAATCAAACAAATCAGACTCTGGGTGCACAACACATGCACCCAGCCAGAATTAGAAAACACCTCGGATAGCTATTCTACGAGCAGGAATATGGTTTGAAATTTTGGCAAAATGACCCTTGAGGTTATATGATTTAGGAGGGAGCTACACAGGAATCATATAGAGGCAGTGACATAATTGGATTTCAGGCAAGTTATCACCCAAAGTAAGAGTTTTCATGTGTTGCAAATGCAAATTCATTACAGGTATTGAATTAGCAAAAGAACAAGGATAAAATGGAAATAATTTTGGTAAGACAACAATGCTATAGACAAATGGTCCATAAATTAAGCGAGTTGCCTGTTTACAACATGATGGCACATCTACCCCAGAACAAATGTATAATATAATGATGCTTCTAGACAAAGAGTTATCAATGTAATCGCAGCAAAAGAACCCTTTTTTCTAGATATATCTTTTGGGGACAAAGATATTACTACAACGATACCCTCAAAATTGTATGAGTACAATGCGTTCTGTGTAAATCTGCCAATAAGGCTAAGGCAGAAGTGGCAGTCTGTACAACATATTGCAGCTAGATTATCAAACAGCCAGTCTACTGGGAACATATTATACTTTAAGTGCTAAACTGGCTGCCAATATGTTATATAAATAAATTCAAGGTGATTGTGTTGGCATGGTTTGGCACCATCAGGATACCTGGTAGAACAATTTCTGCCTTCTGGTTCCACTTTTGTCATTTGTTTTCTTCCTATATGGAAATCCACTTTTTCAATACAGGTACCTCAACTGTAGAATTTCCTTTCTGTTCAGATATGAGTAAAAATACTGAGTCATTCAAGCTTTCAACTTCAACTGAAGACCTATTTGTTCAACTATGCTTTTAAATAAATTAGTGTTGCTGCAATTCTGTGCTGTTACATTTGTGCTATTTGTTTTTAGTTGTTTTTAATTCAAAAATTCTGTGATTTAATTTAATTCTTTCACTGCAATGTGCCCAGCCTGCAATTTATAATGAAAAGCAAATAAAACAAACCTAAATAAATTAAAATAAAAAATAAGTAAAATAAAATATATGTGAAATAAAATAAAATAAATAAATAAAATAGATGGAAAATCTCAATTAATAAAGCTTTAGTTAGCTTTCAAAGCTCTTTAAAATTAGGCTGGTGAGGTCCTGATTGGGAGCCAAGGTTGACTTTTTGAATTAATTTTATCCGATCTTATCCTACCTGAATTATCTGATCTAAATATTTCAATTTTTAAATCAAAGCATCATAAAATACCATTGACAGTTTCAATATAAGAAAAAAAGAATAATGTTCAACCTATGCTCCCAAACAAGGAAAAGTCCTTAAACTCCAGCAAAGTTCTTCTATCAGGTCCCATCACAAGCTGTGATAGTTGCTTACTAAGATTAGATTATGAGTGGCAATAATCTCCAGGGAGAAATACAACTCTGCCTGCTTTTATGCTAGCTACTTAAAATACATATATTTCTGCAGACATTTTAAGGCTCCAGGTTTACTTAACATTTGTTTCCATTTTTAACTGATATTAATTCAAATGGCTGATTGTGCTGTCAGTTGTTTCAAGTTGTACTTTATTAAGTTATTATAATTTAGTTCAATTCAATAATACTAAATTATTGTAATTTTGTGTTAGTCACCTTGAACACAACAGTAAAATTCTAACATATAAATCAATACAAAAATAATACTATTATATTTCTATTAATATAACATGTAATGCTGATATTGTTACAGAACCTATTCCACTTCAATTTTTCCATATTATATGTAGTTATAATGAAAATACTATCTCTAGTATTAAGCCAAGGCCTCTGTAGTTGATTATATCTTCACCACAAGATCATGCAACAATAGAAGAAAAGCAAGAACTATACCCAGAGTTGACCCAGTGAGGAGACATTCAAGCATGGAAAGGGAAAAAAACAGAAGTATACTATCTTTCAGTACTTTTCATATTCTTCTTTCTATAGTCATTCTACTTTCATTCTAATTGTTTTCATTACTTTTTTCTTCTGCCTTGTCCATATTTTCCCAAGATCCTATCTTGGCATTACCAAATAATATTCAGAATCTCTCATCATCCTTTGATTTCTCATGCCCCAATGGCTTTTTCTATAGTCTCTCATTTTGTTCCCAACCTTCCATTCAAATTACCTAATAATATTTTTTCTCCCTGTGTTGCATTAATTCAGAGTGTTTTCCCCAAACTCATATCTGTTTTTCCATCATCATTCATCAAACCATAACATGCCACTATCACTAACCAACAGATTCCTACTTTCATACAACAATCTAGGTGAAATCAGTTCATATTTTGACATTCATTGTAGCCCCTTTATCCGTAATTAAACCTACACCTTCCCTTGCCTGATATTCATCAGGTCCACAAGATCACCTCACTTCATGCATATCTAATACATGCTTCCCTTCTATTTTCATTCTTCCATGCATTTCATTTGTTAATTCATACTCTTTATATTGTATACTCCTCTTACATTCCAAGTTGCAATCTTCCATTTGACATGGTCATCACCTGATGGGCCTTCAGACAGTAATCTCTGCCTCCTATTCTTTGTCTTCAATAACATTTTTAGTAAGGCATCTAAGGTTTAAATTAGGTTTCCAACCTTAGTCATTTCTGTGCCACATTCATCATTTCCTGCTAATGGTAAGAACAGTACTGGAAAGTTTTGGTAGACTAAAGCCCAGTTTTACCCCAACCACACTTACATTATTCTTTGTAAGCTAGAATTTCTAATCTAGAGACTACTACTGTCATGCCATGCCAACATACATTTGCTCATATCCCACCAATTCAGAAATATATGCAGTGAATTGACACATAATGAGAATGCCACTTATCATCTTTTAAGAAATGTCCCTAAAGTAAAAAAGGCCTCTTCAATAAGTTACAAACATATTAAATCAAGACACTAGTATCATCATAATGTGCCTCTACATTTTTCCTAACAATCTTTGTTTGTCATATGATAAGTGACATATTTTGAGTTTTCCTCTTTTTTTTTTTTTTTTTAACATCACATAATTTATCTCTGGTGGAGACCGCTGTGTGCAGGATGCTGTTATAATATTCCAGGAAGGCTTCTACAATTCTCTCTGTGCAGCAAGCTCTATCAGAGTTACACAATTTGTGATTATAAAGCAGACCTTTGCAAGTAAAAAAGATCAAAAACGTAATACATGTATTGCTGCAAAATACCACACATGCAACATCACCTCCTCCTCAGCAAACAAGTCAACAAAAGAGCCAGTGTCCGCAAAAGGGGCAGCTGGATTTGTAAGCAATGTGTTCTCTCTCTCTGTCTCCCCCCACCCACCCAAGTTGGAACAGTGTGTCCAGAACTTTGTCTAAGCACCAATTTTTCTACTGCCTTATGTGGGGAGAAAAATGCCAAAGAATAAAAACACAGAATTCTAGCTATAAAGTGCAATCTGAAAAAAATAAGCAAACCTATCAATCCTCTTTAGCAAGGGGAAGGTAAAACACCTTTCCTTTTTCCTCTTCCTAGTCTTCAATTTTCAAAATGTTCAGAAAGGTGCCTTTTTGTCCTGCCCAATCATAAATATTTGCTGTGTTTTAGGACAAGGACAATGGTTGTTACTCATTATGTTAACCCCCACCCACTTCAGCACTCTGATTTTCTGTGAATAACTGGCTTAAAAATAAAACAGCCATACAAATGTTCTTAACATAAACTGATTTCTTGATTTAGAGTTATTATTCTCCAGTTGTATGCCAATGTATGCCTAGTCCATACTAACTGAGGCTCTCATTTATTGCACAGGCAAGAAGGGGGGTGCTATCAGGTTTATAAGCAAGGGTATCACATTGTACAACAAAAAGGAACTATTTATCTTTATTTTATATTTTACCAATAGAATATTGTAATGTAGCTCAGGGTTGAACTGTGGAGTCCTTGGGGTTCTCTAAGCTTGGTTGCTTTCCTGCAAACGTTTTGTTACCCAGCTAGATAATATCTTCAGTGCTAGAAGGGGTTTGCTCTCTGTTTATATACAGTGGCTTGCCCTGCCAGTGTTGGTGGGGGTGGAGTTTTGTTTGTTTGTTTGTTTGTTTTCTGGTAGTTCCTTGATTAGGGTATTGTTCACTGCTTGATTGTATGTCTGGTGATAATCTTGGTGTTAATCTCTGCTTATCTGGGTGATTATTGCTGGTGAGGAGATGTTCTGGTCTTTTGTTTCCTTTTTACTGTCTCTTTTGAATAGTGTGTAGATGTTGCTTATCTCTATGTACCTGTTGATGGCTGCCTTGTCTGAATACTAAGCTTCCAGGAATTCCCTCGCATTTTTGGATTTAGCTTGGTCTAAGATGCTGACAGTTTCCCAGTTGAAACTATGGTTAACTCTGTCCACATGTTGTGAGATTAAGGACTTTTCATCGTGTTTTCTGACTACTAGTTGGTGTTCATGGATGCACTGTCCTAGCCTTCTGCCTGTCTGTCCTACATAATGGTTGCTACAGTCCTTACACTGTATGTTGTAGATGACTCCTGTTTTTTCTTCTTGTGCTACTGGGTCTTTTGATTTACTTAAGATGTTTTGGAGGACTTTAGTTGGTTTGTGTGCTACGGAGATGCCACGTGGTTGTAATAGTCTGTTGGTTGTTTCTATTTTCTATTTTATTCTATTATTTTTTAAAAAGTGGCTTTGGGGGCCATTGTCATTGCAAACTCCAATAACCTCACATCTAGTCCCCACAAGGAGAAATCCATCCAAGCTAGTGGAACTCAGCTAAAACTCCAACAGAAGCCACAACACATTCCTTAAATTTTCCTGTGATATGTACCATAAATATTAACAGGTGACTCTGAGAACCCAAAAAACAGGAATGCTAAACAGCGTCCTGATGTCCAGAGAATGAAGTGTGAACACATTATTTAAAAGTTTGCCAAAGCACCAAGGTCACTTTGTTCATTGTAAGAACATACTCAAGGTTAAAATACTGACTAGATTAAAGGATTATGCACAACTAAATTCCCAACTCAGGCTCAAACCGAAATAGTTTTACTACATTTTCTGCATGTAATAAAAGCTTTCTCTTCTTAATTTGGAGAATGATAAGATGGTTGTAATTCCCTAGCTTCATTCTAGTTGTGTGATGCTCCATAAAACAAGCAAATTGTTAAATGTTGCTGAACAACAAAATACATTTATGTAAATACAGTAAGAAAATTAGATCTGTTTTTAAAAAATCATTAAATGTTAACATATAAAATGAACATAAAATTTATACATAATAGTTTTAAAATCTATTTAAATGATTTAGCAAAATATTGTGTAATTTTCCTCCAACTAACCTTCACAACTGCCTAGACATAAATCACTATTTACATGAATAAGATTATTTCTTCTAGTATTTCTTACATTACAGTATTTAACTTTGTATGCATCTCCAAATTTACAGAGTTGGCATGAGTAAAGCCTCCTGATCCAAGAATGGCTGCAACAGGCACACAACATGAAGTCATGAGAAGGCTCCCCTGGCCACTGCCACCACCTGCTTTATGACAGAGGTAGACAGAATTAAATTCAAATATCACACTGACAATAAAGGTACACATTGTCAAGACCATACTTTTCCTAATGGTAACATATGACAATGAAAGGTGGAACATCAAAATGCTGGACAAAGAAAGAATGATCTCTTTGGATTGTGATGCTGGAGAAAATTGTTGAGAATACTTCAACTAAAGAACAAATCATTCAATTCTAGATAAGTGAAATCAGACTGTTCACTAGGAGCACTAATAATGAAACTAAAGATACTTATTTTGCATCCATAAAGATACATAATGCAAAAGCAAGAGTGATTGGAAAAAACCCTGATACTTGGAAAAAATCGAAGGCAAGTGAAAAAAGAGCAGATAGATACCAAAGTGGCAAGACACTAACCCTGATGAAATACACATAAGATTACAGGAACTCAAAGAAGCAATTACAGACAGACAATTCTGGGAAATGATGTTCATCAGGTCATGAAGAATCAGAAGCAACAAGCCAGAAGTCTGCATAAGAGAATGTGTAGCTGTATAATTATCCTACAAGGAAGACTTAATTTCATATGCTATGCTAAGCCACTGTTTCTCAACCTTGGCAACTAGTCCGAACATACAGAAGCGGCCAAGGTTTTGTTTTGTTTTGTTGCTGTTTGTAAGGATCCTGTAGTCCAGCCTGAATCTATTGTTATTTAGATCCTTACAGACACATCAACATCCTTTTGCATGCAGATGCCATGGTTTTGATAGCACACTCTCAAGTAAGCCTGAGAAGATGGATGGGGAAATTTGGTGCCCACCGTTCTTCTAACTTTCTGAATATTAATAGGACTAAATCCAAAGTGGTGGATTTTGGAAAAAGATGGCCCAAATATAATTGGCTCTTGGATGGAGAGCCTATAAAACAAATAGATTTTTGCTCATATTTAGGGGTGGTTTTTATGGATACAGGGTCTTGGGTGAACTACTTCAAACAAAGTTCTATAAAGGCAACAGCAAGTTCCAAAATGCTAACTAAATTACTTAGTTATAACCACCCAAGTACTCTGCTCCCTATTTTAAAGGTCCACAAGGTAAAAATTGTACCAATGTTAATATATGGCGCAGATTTGTGGGGCCTATCAAAGGCCTCCTTACTGGAACAAAAGCAAGCACGCTTTTTAAGAACTATTTTAGGGACCATCAGGAATACACCTACAGCAGCACTAAGAGCTGAAACCAGCACCCATTCCATTTACAGTCTAACAGTAATCAAAGTCTTTAATTATTGGTGGAAGATCTTCTCAACGGAACCTGAAAATCTACCACAAATGTGCCTTGAAGAACAGATGGGCACACTTCAATCCACCACACGGATCAATCAACTTCTCCAAATCATCTCACATCCTGGCTTCTCAACACAATATCTATTCTCAGCCAGACATCACACCAAGGCAATCTTCAGACAAAGAGTTCTGGATGTTAATGCCCAACCAATATTGAGTCACTTGCAAACATCAGGTCATTGAAATAGCTGGCCAAAAATAAAATGTCCTTCCAAACAGAAAAATATTTGACAATGGGTTTGACTCAATATCATGGGATAGCTCTTACCAGAGCAAGATTCGAGCAGTTAGATTCTACGGTGAAATACAGACAATTCCACCAAGTGCCATATTCTGAGAGAATATGTATTTGTGGAACATCAGAAATAGAAGACATTGCACATGTCCTGTTCAATTGTCAATTATATGCCTCAGTAAGGGCTCAGTACTTACAGACACTACTGGACAGAACCATATACTGGGACTCTAACAAAAGATAATCTTATTTCCTTCATGGCACAAACTAATATGTAATCACTAGAACTGTTAAATTTATAGCCAGGGCTGTCCAACAGAGAACACAGTTTATAGAACACATTGGAGTTGCATGCAAAAATGAATTCACTTAAACTCATACTGTTTTCAAATTTTAATATTCATCTTAATATATATATCTGCACTCTATTTTATCTTATACTATTTTATCCTTACTTTATCTTACCTTGCTATATTTTATTTATTTTATCTCACTGTAGTCTATTTTCTCTTATTGTACTGTACCTCACTTTATTTCATTTTGTTGTATCTTACTCTGGCTGATGCCTATGCTTTGATATGGTCAATTGACTAATCAATAAAGTATATTACTATATTACTATTACTATTGTTCTTTAGCTTGAAAAATGCTATCATATTGGACATACCACACTTTCACGGGAGTACTCACAGTATACAAGAGCACATTTATTTACCTTCCTCGTTTTTTCACTATTCTTGTTCTGTGGCACATTAACAATTTACAGGTAGTCCTCAGTTAACTATGGTAATTGGGACCAGATTTTTGTCGCTAAGCAATGCAGTCATAAAACATGACATCATATGACTACATTGCTTAGTAACAGCAATCCCAGTAGTCCCCATTGCTGTTGTTAAGCAAGGATCGTGGATCATTAAGTGAGGACCTCACATGACCGTGACTTGCAACTTCCTGCCAGCTTCCAACAAGCAAAGTAAGTGGGGAAGCAGGCAGGAAGTTGCAAGTCACGGTCATGAGAAGCCATTTCTTAGGTGGCTTGCAGCAGGCCAGTGGGTGGGCAAGTGCTACAGAATGCAGGTGCACGGGTGAGTGTTGCAACACGGTGCGAGTGCAGGTGAGTGGGGGGTGCTGCAACACAGCATGAGTGTGGATGGGAGGGTGGATGCTGTGACGTGGCATGAGCGTGGGCCGCTGCCTGCCCAGGGCCCACACTCCCCCTGCCACAAGGGGGCCCCTTGGGAGGAAAAGCAGTGCAGGGGAAGTGATTTACTGGAGCAACTTGTGACCTCCTGCCTGTTTCCCTATTGACTTTGCTTACGGGAAGCCGGCATGGAAGGTCACAAATGGCAATTGCGTGACCGGAGGACACTGAAACTGTTATAAGCGTGAGTCGGTTGTCAAGTGCCCAAATCACAATCACATGACTGCTGGGACACAGCGAAGCCATAACTTTGAGGACTGATCATAAATCCCCACAATGACTTTGGCCTTCACAAAAATTAATGTAGAAGCAGGTTTATAATCAAACAAAATATAACTTATGTTTGTTATTAGCCCTGTATACAGAAGAGTTTTAAAACATTTCTGAATCCCTTAGTCAAGAAGCTCATGAAAGTCAAGATAAATTTTCTGAGCTGTGGTGCAAGAGAGTACAGGAGAAGCTGCAAAAATATAAACATATGGGGATGAAAGTTCATTCACTTTTTCCTACTGCATGATGAATAAACCCCTGATGGCAATAATTCAAGTCTTAGGCAACAAAGATGCACAACCTGTCAAAATGTAAATGAGTCATCTTGTAATTAATTCAAGTCATACTAAGCTCAAGTCATTATGTCATTTTTAAGTAAAGTGGTATTCCTAAACATAATGGAAAACATTCTGGTAGTGCATAGGGATGCTCATATACATACATATGTATGTTTTAACAACAGTGATGAAAAGCACTGTTTGATCTAAAGCTCCAGACCAGTGTTTCTCAACCTTGGCAACTTTAAGACGGGTGGACTTCAACTCCCAGAAGTCCACATGTCTTAAAGTTGCCAAGGTTAAGAAACACTGCTCCAGACATTAAAGCAGCATCTTCTTTGGATGAATATCTTGGAAAGTATGCTGAAAGTATTGAAACATTGCTGCATGTTCAAATTGATGGATAGGCAAATTGCCAGTATTAGCAACTTTTATTAAATAATCAAGGAAGTGAAGGTTCATTGGTTGGCTATTTTTTTCATTCTTAAGTGGGTTTCAACATAACATTAAACCAAGAATGCTGGCTTAATAGACTACAATGTGAACCTATAGACTACAAATGTGCAGAGATCCAGAAGAAGATGCAGCTGCTTTAGGGTTGATGGATCCCTGCAAGAAAGGCTGTGTGGAAATGTGAAGAAAGGTACAGGAGAATACCAGGGTAGGTGTGGGGGGTCCGCCCTATTTTCCATCAACTCTACTCACCTATGTGACTGCCAAAGAATTTGGCAATTACCAACGTGGGTCTTTTAACAAAATGGTTGCCCACCTATAGCTGTCTATTATCCACTCATACAAAAATAGGTGAATGTAAATCACATTGTATATTCATTTTATGGTTTATTAAGTCAGGACTCAAGATCACAGGATTTTTTTGTGATGTCACAGAGTAGCTGGTGATTAAATGGGAACTGTTATAAAACTGCATTTCATATTCTCATCAAAAAAAGAATAACAGGAACAGTCTGCTTTATATAAACAGAGAAATCTAATTCAAATGCTTTACCTAGGTTTTCCTGCTTTTTTTAAAATGAAACATTTATTAATGAATGTAATGAGCAAAACTAAAAACACCGATGATACAATCAAAAGGAAAGAAAAAAATACTGTATATAGGCGTGATCAAAATGAACTAAAACTTATTTTAAGAAAAAAGATCCATATGATATATGGATACACACACACACACACACACAGAAGTAGATGAGGAAATTACTCTATACAGGTAGAACGAAAACAATACTCCAGTTTTATTTTTTTGTTGCCAGTATTTCAATGCCACTGTACTCTAAAATGGTCCCAGTTGTCACAAGTGGATTCAGCAAATGTAGTCTTTGTCAACTGTTGAAATGTCCTTACATTGTAGAAATGAGAAGATGGCACAGTATGTTTTATATAATCTAGATTTAATAGCTTTTAAGTGTCCTGAAACTTTTTGACACCACCAGTATTTGAATGTGAGATTAATAACTGTACCTATAATTTTTTAAAACATAGTATTATAAATCAAAATTACTGCTTAGGTACGCTTGCATGAGTTTAACTATATAAGCAAAGAGCCTAATGCTGTAACATGGTGCTGAAAATAGGAAGGATGCCATACATCTTTACTAAAATATATCCTTACATTTATTTTCATTTCCAATAATGACCTGATATAGCAACAGTAATTCAAAGAACTTCTCTGTGTGCAACTAAACAGGACTTTCTAGGCACCTCCTTCATACAGCATTCTGAGTTTAATTAATTAATTACTGTTTTAGTGCCGGCTCAGGACAGATGCTTATTGTATTGCAACACATCTGGAAAGCTCTGGTTTGGAAAATACTGTACCATTAAAAAATATTATTTTACCAGTTCTGCTAAGGAACTATTTGTTATACTTTTCAGCAACAAATGGGATAGCAGTTGATATGGAAATTGGATTACAGTTGAAAGAACACTTCATAATGAATATCGGAAAGGATATTTTCATTCCCCCAAGCATTTGGCTAGGATATTGGATGAGCCCATCTATATGGTTCAAAAATGAATATGACTGTGGTTTAGCTTCAGTTGTGAAGTTTTGTTTTGTTTTTTTGGTGTTGTTTTTATTTTTGCTGGGTTTTGTTCTTTTTTTTTTTTTTAACTCCTATGTTAGCTGCCCAGAGTCACAATTTGCAAGCTGAGCAGCCATAAAAATCACCAAACCTTCCTAAATTATGGCAAATAAAAACTGCTTGTGACAAGAAGCTCAGATGAACTGCTTGCCTTAGGTTCAAAGTAAATCTAAGAGAGGAGAGAAGACAGACCTAATATTGTGCAGAACTTTTGTATTGCTTGATTTTCTGTTTCTCTGACAGGAACTTGGAGAAGTGGGGAAATTAGGAAAATAATCCATTACATAAATATTCTATATTTTCTTTGGTATGAAATTTCATTTTTTGAATTTGAGTGATCTTTCTTATTTCATAAGAAAAGAAAGATGTTGGATTTGGTCCTGGTAATACAAGGCCTGAGTCATTTTGGCTGGTATTACCTAGAAGACAGGAGCCCAGTTCCATGCATTCTAGTGGTAGCAAGAGATTCTAGTGCCAGGAACAGACTTGGGACTGAAGCAACTACAGCAGTGTTTCTCAACCTTGGCCACTTTAAGCTGTGTGGACTTCAACTCCCAGAATTCCCCAGCCAGCATGGAATTCTGGGAGTTGAAGTCCGCATAGCTTAAAGCAGCTAAGGTTGAGAAACACTGAACTAGAGTGACTGGGTTCTCTTGCTCAGAATTAAAACAATACACAAGGGTATTCTGTAAGTAACCAGGAACTTCTCTAAATAAAGCAGTATTACAAAGCTAACTCCAACAATTACAGTGATTGCAACACAGCACATCAGAGTTAGAGCTGAATATTTTCTGATATTAGATTTATTATCTATAAACGGCAGTTTCCATTTCTTCACCTAGTTTCAAAACGGATTCATATGCAACAACTAGATATGAGCCAAGAATCAGAGTCTGGGAATTCCCAAAACAGCACCAGAACTAGAAGATCTTGTTTTTCAGGAAGTTTCCTAACTTCCAGTCCAGAAGGGCCTATTGACCCCTTTGAATAGTAGGGTTAGTCTAAAAGTTTGAGGGCCTTCGCTGCCAGGAAGACTCTCCAAGTGGAAGCATGCCACACATAGTGCTGAAGGCTTTCACTTCCAATTGCCCTTAAAGCCACAACTTATCTTTTTTTTAAAACTTACATATCTGATACAATAGTGAAAGTTCAATGAGGGCTACAATGACTGCTCATCAACTCATGAATTATAATGATTAATTTCTATATATCATTCATATGAGTTAGAAGCCAAATAATCTTTTTAAAAATATCTAAATTATTTTACAGATCATTAGCATAAAATTACACTTTGGTTCAATCACAGCCTGGAAGTAGTACAGGTAGTCCTCGCTTAATGACCATTCGTTCAGTGATTGTTCAAACTTATGACAGCACTGAACGAATGGTACTTACACCTGGTCCTCAAAGTTATGGCCACTGCAGTGCCACCACAGTCACATGATCAAAATTTGGGCACTTGGCAGCCCGCCCATATTTACAACTGCAAGGTGTATTTCAACTCCCCCCACCAGTCTATCTCCTCCCATCTCTGCCCTTTTGGCTGCACTGCACTCTGCTGCCCTACCACCCTGCCTTATGTCCTGCACCCCCACTGCCCTGCACTCTACCGCCCCTGCTGCCCTGCACTCCTCCCTGCACCCTCGCCACCATGCACCACCATTGCCAGCCTGCACTCCGCCATGCAACCCCACCGCCCTGCACTCCACCACTCCTGCTGCCCCCAGCTGACCTTTGCTGTCTTCATCCTTCCACTCCTAATGAGGTGAAGGGCCAGGCCAGGTGTGTCTCATCAGCAGTGGGAGGAAGACGGCAAAGGTCAGCTAGGGGCAGCTGGGGCAGCAGAGTGCAGGGCAGCAGGGGCGGCAAAGCGCAGGGCGACCAAAAGGGCAGAGATGGAGGAGAGACAAACGGGTGGGGGGAGTTGAAGCGGAGGCAAGTGTGGCAGGGCAGGAGGAGCGTGAGGTCCTGGCCTAATGACTGCTATCAGAACTGCTGTCGCTAAGTGGTACAATCATGTGATGTTTCACCTAATGACTGCATTGCTTAGTGATGGAAATTCCAGTCCCAATTAGAATCATTAAGCGAGGACTACCTGAATGCAAAATCTATAGCAAACCTTCTGTTTAGGTAAAAGCTTAAAGAAGATTCCACAGTTGTCTTATTATAAGACTATAATAAGTAAGCTATAACAAGCGTTAACAATTGTCAGTCTAAGAGTATAAAGATTTTTACAAATAATACACAGAAATAAGCACTTACTTGATCAATTTCCATCAATTTTGGAAAGGCACCAGGCCACTCTATAGCTACTTTCACAATATTTGTAGGAGGCGGCATTTTCAGTCACCACTGTTCTTCAACACTAGTGAAATGGAATACTATATAGGCCACAGTCTCTCTTTCACAGCTGGAGGGAGAGAAGACAAGAGTATCATTTTAAACAAATTCAAACACAATCATCCTTGTTTGCATGACTTGACAGGTATATTACAGGTATGTAAACACACAGGTAAAAAGCTTAAAAATTCAATAATATACCACACACTATGATACTAATCAACCTACCCAGAAGATGGCTGAAACACTAGAATACTGTGAACAGTAATCATGAATTAAACTGTTTTATAATGCAGAAATGATCTGAAATTAAAATATTCTAACATCACTAGTAAAAGACTGAAGTATCCATCTTTAGCTACTTGGCCATGACCTCCAGTGAGCTTGTGGACTTGTTGTAAACATAGAGCGGTTGCCCACATTTTTTCCCTTTTGGGGGAAGAGCTCTTAGGTGTGACATGCTCCTCACACTTAGGAGCAGCTGAATCTCTTGAGCACAGCTCTAACCGGTCAGAAGCCGATTTTCACTATGGATCGGCAGCACTTCCCCAGCAAGCTCACGAGCTGTTCTCTGCAACCATTGTACTGGCGTCTCCACCAGTAAAAGACTAAAAGAGATTGGTATATTCCTTTCCAGCCTTTCAGGAAAATAATAATAATCTGTTTAGATCTTCAATAATATCCCTTTTCAAGAAGGATTATCCATGAAGTTATGACCAGAAAACATTTTCTCTACAGCAATGATCTCCTATGTGTTCATAAATAGATCACTGCACTATAGCAACCAGGATGTCAGAAGGAAGGCAAAAAAGGACAGTAGTTTTCACACAGAGAGACAAAAGCGCATACTGCATCAACATCTTTCTTTGGAAGGTGATAGGCTCACAAGTATCTTTTCTGATATAAAGCAATTTGGAATGAATTTGATCTTGGCTATTGCATTCTGAATACCTATGTCCAGAAGATTTATTACAACTATACTACAGTTGCTTTTCTAAAATTGGTATATTTAGATGTATTAGGGTCCAAGTCCATGCTGGTTAGGAATTCTGGGAATTGTAGTTTACATTTCGAGGACACCAGTTGGGGAGTCTATATACTGCAGCCTCCCCAACTTGGTGCCTTGTAGGAATGTGATAATATGTGGGAGGTGGATTACAGGAGATGAAATCCAATGGATATGGAGGGTGCTAAGTTGAGGAAAGGTGTTAAACTACCATGCAAACAAATCAAGGTTCAGTGCATGCATTAATATGTGCCTATACAAATGTGTGTGTTTTTAAGAATATGTAACCAAGACCAGATCTTTACAACATACAAACACCAATTAGAATTACGATCGATTATCCTTTAAAATCAACTTCAGAAAGATGTTGGAAACAGAAAGGTGTTGGATTGAGAGATGAGAGTAGTGAACAGGAACAATTAAAGTCAATTAGCATGAACTCTATCCAAATTCAGATTTCCAGTTTTTAAGTCTGGCAATTTTAAAGCATTAGCTCATCATACTCAAATTCTGGATAGGATCATTCAAATGATATATGCCTGTTTCTGAGATGATGAAACTTACTCACCATAAGAGTAGAAAAATAACTTGCAGATAAACTGGAAAATAATTTGAGTTTGGTTCAGAGCCAGTTCAAGATATTTTATTCCCTAAGGTGGAACAGCAAGTCCATCCTATCGATGAAATTCCATAAAACCCAAGGATGAGCAAGATAATTTCATACCTCAAGCAGAAAATCCACAAGTGCCTATCTAAAGTCACACGTGGTAAGCCAAGGTGTGCTTTAATATGATTTTAATATGAGAAGCAAATCATGATCTTAAACCATAAGTTATGCTTTACAAACCTTGCATCTCATGCTAACCCAAAACCAACCAAATCACATTACAATTTGATGAGTGAACACAACTTGCAAAATGAATGAAATATAATGAAGACCCGGCTCTGCCGCTTGGCCCGGGGTGGGGAGGGAAGACATCAAGCATGCAGATGGCTAGTCCCTTAGAGGCCTGTCGTCTGCAGCTCTGGAAACCATCAGCCTCTTGGATTTTTTCTTTTTCTTTTAGTAACGTTTTGTACAGTTTTCATGTTTTATGTGATTGTATATATATTGTTTTAATGGGTTATATGAGCCACCCAAAGTCCCCCATCAGGGGAGACAGGTGGAGATAAATTTAATAAATAAATAAATAAGAAGTGATCCCAACATGAAAAACTAGGACGACTATGACAAGTATATACGTTGCATTACTCTAGCAAGGGCTTCGCGTACACAATTCACATATATATGGATATCAATACATACTTGCTCAGCAAGAGTAATTGGGACCGGAATTTCCATCACTAAGCTATGCGGTCATAAACCATGACATCACATGACCATGCTGCTTAGCAACAGCAGTTCCAGCAGGCCCTGGTTACCATCATTAAGCGAGGACTGCATGTGTCATTGAAGACTGCACATGATTGCCACTTCCTGTCAGCTTCCCCATTGACTTTGCTTTGGGAAGCCAGCAGAGAAGGTTGCAAATTGCAATCACGTGACCGTGGGATGCTGTGACAACTGGAAATCCAGGGTGATTGCCAAGCACCCAGATCATGATCATGTGACCGCAGGGGCTCTGTGATGGCCAGAACTTCAAGGACCGGTCGTGAGGACCTGTCATAAGTACCACTTGTTCAGCGTCATCGCAAGTTTGAACAGTCGTTGAATGACTGATTGTTAAACAAGGACCACCTCTATGTACTTTTTGGTTGAAATTTATCCCCATCTCTCTCAGGTTTTCACTGGCATAAGTTCATATTCCTGGCTCAAGCTAGTGATAACTTCATTGTAAGAATCTGGGTTTTTGTTTCATGTATGGAACTTGCAAAAAGACCTTTAATATTTACTTAGCAAGAAAAAAATTGACAGAACATGCCTAATTTTCCTTAGGCGACTGCTGAAGTATACAATACCCATCACCCTGAAGTTTGATTAAAAAAATAACATAATAAGGAAATTAAAAGAAATGCTAAAACCAAGTCAGATTAACCCATTGTAGTGCAAGTTCCAGTATTAAAGATGATCTGTACAGTTTTCACACGCTGTTTTATTTTTGTCTTATATTATACCTGAATACCTACATTTTGCTTTTTTATGAAATGAATAAAACCCTATTCCGTAAAATTAGATTATTTTGCCTGTGAATAGCATGTATATAAGTACACAATTTGCAGTTGAGGGGAGGGTTGCTAAGGATACACAAGCAATGAGAGATTCCCTCATGTTGAGACTATTTTCAGAACATTTGCTAGCACGCATTCGGATTGTCCTCCCATCCTTAAGAGAATTTGAAACATGAATGCTTTATCACACTGGTTTCCAGTGGGTAAGTCAGATAAATTCTTGAAGTCAAGTTCAACTCCTAGTAACTTCATGAACACACCTACGTTAAAAGAAATTGGCAAGAAGCTTGCCTAATGAACAAGATGATGGGATTTTTATATACTGCTCACTCTTTGCAATTATTTTTGTAGTTGTTATTTCTTTTGGAGTAAGATGTTTTCATATAGTAGCTTTCACAGCAAATAAAGCTTAAGAAAAATCACTGCTTGTGTTGCAAACCATTTACTTGTTTCTCCCCTCAGATGTACACCATGCAAATCCTGTTATCTTATTTCTCACTCCCCCTCCTCACTGTTGACACAAAGGACAAAAATTCTTCCTATACAAATGATCATAAACTAGATATCAAAACAAACTTCAACAATAACAATGTTTGATCATTAATTCTAAAATAATCAATAACAGTAACTTGAAAGAAACTATGTTCAGGACGGCACTGTTAGTATAAAGAAAAGCATCTGTACAGTTAATCCTCAACCTACGACCATTCATTCAGTGACAGTTTGAAGTTACAACGGCACTGAACAAATGGTGGTTACAACCGGTCTTCAGAGTTCTGGCCATCCCAGCAGCCCCATGGTCATGTAATTGCGATCTGGGCACCTGGCAACTGGTTCACACTTACGACCAGTTGCAGCGCCCCACAATCACATGTTCAGCATTTGCAACCTTCCTCGTCGGCTTCCTCAGAAAGTCGATAGGGAACCCAGCAGGGAAGGTTGCAAGTTGCTAGGGTAAGTCTCCTCCACCCCTACACCCTCCCCCAGCCCCTCTGGGCTTGCGCCGTGTAGGCCACATGCATATCACTGCGCACTCTCCCCAACCCCACCGCGCCTCCCTCACATCCTCATGCACTCCCTTGCATCCTCACACCCCCTCCCTGACTTGCACTGTGCCTCTCGTGCACCCCCATGCACCCTCCCCAACCTGTGCCTCTCACACACACCCTTGCACCCTTGCACACCACCCCTGACCCTCTCTCACACCTCTCACACACATCCATGCATCCCTTTGCTCCCTCCCCCACCTGGCAGCAACCACTTACCTGCTTCCCCATTGACTTTGGGACTTGCAGCTTCCTGCCAGCTTCCCCACTGACTTTGCTTGTGGGAAGCTGGCAGGAAGCTCCTTGCCTACCGACCATAGGATTCAGTTAACAACAGCAACCAGGACTGCAGAGATTGCCATCACTAAGCAATGCAGACGCACTTTACGATCACATCACTTAGTGATGGAAATTCCACTCCCAATTGCTGTCATAAATCGAGGACTACCTGTATTTTGTTTTCACAAATAAAATCATTACAATCACAAATCTGACCAGTGGACAAAGACCCATTCCTCACTGCTCACAAATACACTGTGACTTCTGTTATTCCACCTCACAAAACTCTGTAATTTTTTGGAAACACCCAATCTGATCTTATTCAAGTAAGATTACACATCAACTAGATCTTTTTTCTCAGATCTAAAAATTAGTTCCTCTAGTTCCAGTTTCATACTGCTATCCATTTTTCTCGCTTCCTTCCTGGTTTGGTAAATCCCCATATTCTTCATCCTGACAGGAACAGGGAGAGAGATGAATAACTTAAAGAGTTATCCACCTTTCTGTCTCACTCTCTCTTCTGCATTTCTTTACAACTACAGACAAGAATAGAATACTGTTCACACCCTGCTTGCGTCTTCTGCGCTAAGCAGCGTAGAAGCAAGCAAACTCTTAAGGCGTTAAAACTGTCACACGACTGAGCAAAACATACCCTGCCCATAGAAACACAAATAAAATCTGGGTCTCTTTCCAGGGCTGATAATTTATGCCACCTATAAGCATACTCTTTTTTTCAACCACAAGTGTTTGTGTGTCTGCATCTGCCCATGTGTGTGGGTATGCATATATCTCATTAAAGTACTGAGAAAAGAAAAAATATGATATGCTAATCATATTTTACACTGACAACTGACCAAGATATACATAGCATGTAATTTTTCTTAGGCAACTGCAGAATTATCCATTGCACATCACCCTGCAGTTTGGCTAAATAAATAAAATAAGGATGTCAAAAGAAGTTCTTAAAATCAAATCAAATTAATCTAATACATGCAAGATCCAGGATTATCTGTACAGTCTGTATTCCTGCCAAGAAGCATACTGAATACTATAAAGCAGGATACAGCATTTAGGAGGTGACAAGTAGAGGAGAAAAGTCAATGTTCTCCTATATAGTGGTATTTAAATTGCCAGTTAGGAGAATCAGGGCTATCCCAAACACAAGCCATTAATGCAAATGCAATTGCTCTCAGGTTCCCTGAAAGGCTCTGGGAAATTAATTCAATATTTGAACTGGTTTTATTTTTATTTATGATACAACTGAATACAGTACCTACATTTTGCTTTGTTAAAAAGTAAATACCCTATTCTATACAGCTATTTTGTCTGTGAACAGCATGTACATAAATGAGTACACAATTTGCAGTTGAGTGGATGAGTTGCTAAGGATACAAATGCACTGGTACTATTCTGAGAGATTTCCCTATTACTGGGACTATTTTCAGAAAATTGCCTAGCATGCAAACATTTGGATTGTCCTCCCCTCATTAAAGCCCTCTTCAACACAGTTGACTGAACAGTGAATTCTCAAAGAGAAGTTGAAAAATGAATCCTTTACCACACTGGTTTTCAATGGGTGAGCCAAGTAACTAATTCTTCAGGTCAAGCTCAACTTGTGGTGATTTCATGAACACATTCATGCAGTTTTCTGGGCAGCAATATGGAAATTGTTTCCCACTGCCTTCGTCCACAATAATAGCATCTAAATACATGATTACAAAATTAAGAAGTAGAATTCCAAATGAAGTTTTAGGCTAGAGGTGGGTTTGGGATCTGTATTATTTGAAAATTACTGCTTGTAGTGCATTAGTCCCTTTAGGTGTCTGAGGGAGTTAAAGGAGGAAGAAATGGACATAGGGTGATCTATTGGGAGGACAGGAATGGGACAGGTTAGGTGTCTGAGGCAGTTAAAGGAGGAAGAAATGACAAAGGACATAGGGTGATGTATTGGGAGGACAGGAATGGGACAGGTTACCAGGGCTTTGGGAACCCAGGAATCTGACTACTGGTTGTGAATGACAGGTTGACCTGTAATAAATTTCTCTTCAACAAGGCCTGTATCATCAAGATTTGGATGGGTGAGGCAGGGACAGTTTCCCTCCTGGAAATGTGTCCAAGTTTCAGGACTGGTATCAGGTTCCATAGCAGGGCAGTGGGGTTGGCAATTGCTGTTTAGGCAACTGTGCAGGTCACCAGAAGCATTAGTCTTCCGATAACTACATGTGAGGTTTTTTGATATTGGGCTTGAGGGAAAAGCTGGGACTGTTGCTGCTGTGTTATCACTCTCCCTTCTGCACAGCTACATCCCTGCACAAGCTGCTGCACAAGCTGCAGGGTATCAACGGATTGTGCCAAGCTTACGATGCTAGAGGACTTCAATTTGCCTTTCTTAGGGAAGGAGGTCTGAGACAGTTTGCGAGTTCATGGCTACCATGACAACCATAGGCTTGTCATCATGGGCCCAACAAACACAGGAGGCCACATGTTTAGTTCTGGTTTTTGTCTTGGAGCAGATGAGATATTGCCCAATGGGGAAGATTAACATCAGTCCTTCAACACAGTCAGCCTATTCTCTGGTTTCCATGGAGGTGACCAGGAAGGAAGCTTTTGGTTGGTCCATCCCAGACACATGATGTGTCTGTAGTTTGCAGAAGATACTTGTAGACAGCTTCCTGAAGCCTTGTCAAACAGCTCTGCCAAGGCCCTCTCATAGAACCTGCTATGAGGTTAGGTGGAAACTGTGGACAGAAGGGCCTTTGCACAGCTCCATCTTATGTGCCAGTTGTAATTATTCCTGGATCAGGAGGCTTTGTTGAGGGTCACCAATGCTGTTACCACTCCACATTTGGATTATTCTAATTTGCTCTGTGAGGGGCTACCCTTGATGACCATTCAAAAGCTGGTCTAGATGACCCAATAGTAACATTCTCAACCTGATTTACTCACATTTTGCCTCTATTATGGGAATTCCATTACTTCCCAATAGGTTTCCAGGAGCAATTCAAAGTGCTGGTCATTACATTTAAAGCTGTATATGGCTAGGACCTTGATATCTCTAGGACCACCTTCTCAGCATGGAATCTGACCATCCACTGAAAGCCAGAAAATAATGTTTGCTACAGTCCTGACTCCTAGGGACTAGCATTCCTAAGGGCTGTAAGGGCAAACCTTCTCTGTAGAACTCTGTCCTGTTCCAGGCCAACACACACATGAAGAGGTGGTTGCAACACTTTACTAGAAATGGCTGGTAAAATAAATACGAGTGCTAACACACACACAGGTAGTGAAGCACCAAGTCTCAACGCTTAGCAAACTTGCCTTAGCAAGTACAGTCCAAATCAGCGGGCAGAGAGAGAGATGATAGTCAGGCAAAGTCTGAAGGTCAAAACTAGGTAGAAGTTTTGTGAGCCACTCCAGGTCTAGAGTTGAGGTCCTGAGATTCACAGGTACAGAAACCAGGTCCAGAGCAGGAGTTACAGACAGCTGTCGTCAACAGAGAAGCTGAACTTGCCTCTCCATTTTAATAGAAGCAGCCCTGACATAGCTCATTTAGTAGGGCGAGATTCCTTCCTCACTAGTAATCTCGCAAAGGGCCTTTGCTCTACTCTCTCTGCAGCCCACCAAGCTCTTGCATTGGGAGGGCACAGTAATTCCACTCCTTCATTTTGGGAGAGTGGCAGCAGCTGTGTCTGCTGATTACTGGCCAGCCCCACCTCTGCCTGCTCAGATGGCAGTCAGGCCATCTGGTGCCTCTGGAGCTGATGGCTCATTGTCTGTGGGCACTTCTGGAGCTGACTGCTCATCAGTCCCCTCCTCTGACTCCATGACTGAGCCCACCATGACAAACTCCATCCTCCTCTGGAACAGTGCACTTCCATAGATAAGGGTGAACCAATTCCTGCTATTGTTCTGAAAAAGTGTCATGACCCTATTTTTTCTGGAAGGTCTTTGGGGACGGTATGAAATAAATTCTTCCTGAAGAAGTGATACCATTGGTGTGTGATGATTATGGCATACTGATTTGTATTTTGTTTTTGTTTTAATTTTTATTGAAGAGATTTTTTTACAGAGTTAAAATACAACTTTTTTAAAAAAAGAAAGGTGATAAGTAAATAAGAAAAAGAAAAAGAAAAGAAAAAAGATTTAAAGAAGCAGCTACCTATCTTCTTTACAGCAGTTATAAATGCATTTATATTTTATCTTCTCTCTATATAGTTATTTTGTGGCTCCCTTCTTTCCATATACTGATTTCTATTTTGGTTTTGTTGCTATATTTACTTATGTCTTAATCCAATCCTCTACAGTATGTAAGCCACTTAGAGTAGGATTTTCATGAAGTGGCATATAAGCCTAAGTGATAAATAAAATAGTCAACAATTTTTATTTTTATTTTTAATCTGCGCTCAGTCGTTACCGACTCTGCAGTGACTGCTTTTGGACAAGTCCTTTTGCAGTTTTCAAGGCAAGGTGTTTCAGAAGTGGTTTGCCAGTGCCTCCTTCCTAGAGCAGAGCCCAGCTGGCAAGCGCAGGAGGCGGGGTTTCCATTGCTTCGCGCCTTTTCCGGGCAAGCACAGCTTCCGCGCTACTGGCAACTGCTCCCGACTCCTTTTTGCAAGGCGCCGCCTCCCACCGGAGTGAGAGTACCCATTTATCTACTTGTGTAAGTTTTTGAACTGTTGGGTTGACAGGAACTGGGGGAGGAAGCAGGAGCTCACTCTGCTGTGCGAAGGCTGGGCTCGAACCACTGAAGTGTCAACCATTTCTGGCCGGCAACTTTCAGCGTCATTAAGCCGCTGCACCACCGCATCCCCCATGAAGTTAACAATTGGTTTTCCTGAAAGATTGGTTCATAATATTCAGTCTTTCATTTCTGATCATCCAGTATCAAGTCCAAAAATATTCAGCGGGATAGCTATGTTGTTGCATACACTAACAGTCTTATGGCATTTTATGGACGAAACATGCAGATTTTTCATGGGCTAGAAGCTACTCTCAGGAGTAAAACAACAAAACCAAACTTATTTTCAAAGCTGCCACTGGATTTGTAATTTTATTACAAAAATGATCAGCACAGATAATATTATCCCATGACATTTTCTCACCCTTAGCAATTTAGCTCACAAGCCAAAACCAGTTGAAAGGCCTTAAGAACTTAAATAATTGGAATGCAATCATCATTCCTTCAAGAGACTGAACTGATCCAGTAGCCTCTGGTTTTGGAGTTCCCTCTTGAGAACTGGAATTTCAGTAGAAAAAGAAGCCACTTGCAAGTCTGAAAACTCAGAGAATGATGAATATCAATTTACATCTCCTCCAAATCTGCACTTATGTATTAAATCTCTTCTCTGAAATAAATAATCTGATATTCTTAATGCCCAACTAGGGTAAAGTAAAGCAAAAAACAAACAAAAAACATTAATTTGTTTAGAACAAGTCTACTCAAATAGAAGCCTTACTGAATTTTTCCCAGGTAAGAATTTGTCACACGTAGTAACCCTCATCTATATGGACACTGAATGGGTCTGAATGTGATTCCTACCAGTTCTTTAGCCCCCAGACAGTATCAGGAAGAAGTGTCAGTAAGCTTGTAGCAGCTTATTCTTTTCCAGCATATGTGGACTGCCTCCCCAAAAGGCCCAAAGTCTTTAGCCCACAGCAACTTGAAGTTGGAGCAAAGAATACTTTCTGCAGCTGTTCCTTTCCCAGCTCATGGGATGAACCAAGAATGATCTCCCCACTTAGAATCTCAGAACTGGAAAGGAGGTTAACGCTGGGAGCAAGCTTAGTGCAGGATCCCATCCAGCCTCTGTTTGAAGACCTCCAATAAAGATCTCACCGTTTCATGTGACAGCCTATTCCAATAGCTGACAACTCTTACAATCAATCATTTCTTCTGAAGAAATTTTCTCTAGTCTAAACCTACTTTCTTGTAGTCTTAATCCTTTGGTGCTGGCCTTGCCCTGTAGGGCAACAAAGAAAAGGTCACTCCATCTTCTATGTCATAATCTTTTAGATATTTAAAGAGTGCTATCATATATCCCTCTTAGCTTTCTCTTTTGTATGTTAAACATACCCAGATCTTTTAACCAATTCCTATGGGAATTATTTCCAGACCCCGTGCCATCTTGATAACCTTCCTCTGAACACATACCAATTTTTCATTGAGCTTTTTGAACCATGTTGCCCAGAAAAAAACATAGTATTCCAAGTGTGACCTGACCAGGCAGGCAGAACAGAGTGGAACAATTACTTTCTCTGATCTGGATTCTATGCTCCTGTTAATGTATCCCAAAATAACATTTGCCTTTTTTAGCAGCTGTACCACGTTGCTAGCTCATGTATAACTTGGTCAATAAGATCACCCAGTTTTTTCACAAGTACTACTACCAAGCCAGGTCCCCACTTATTTTACTTGTGCCTTTCCGTTTTCCAACGCAGTTGCACTTGCTTAAATATTCTTTAAGATTTAGGGTGCAGCTTCCCACTGGTTTTCATATTCTGGGCCAGTTCTGAGGTATATAAGATTGCAGCTAAGTGTTTACAGAAAGAAAAAAAATCTATCCCCACTATTTAAAATGGTGTGAATAAATCTAATAAGCCCATTTGTACATAAACATGGGAGGGGGAGGGAGTTATGGAAGATTTCCTGCTTGCAATGTTATATGAGAGTCACAAAGCCATCTTTCTTCTTGTACGCAATGTTCATTGTGTTAAAGCTGTAAGGTCCAGATCAATCACTATTTTAATGTAGTCCCTTTTGGAAGAAGAAAGCTGTGGCATAAAATGCTCCCAATTAAGTTTTATGTTCAAGAAAACCCTTACAGAGGAAATAACTTTTTTTTTTTACAGTTAAATAATTTAAGCATGTCAGAGTTACCTAGCAATCCGTTGCAATGGACTGCTAATAGGCCCCCAAGCGAGCTTACCAAATAAAGCATTCAGAAAAAAATCCAAACAATTGTTTAACAGAGATATTCCTTCCAATATAGGAGAAGATTCTTAGAGAAGTGAGCACAAATGTGATCTTGTAAAAAAGAGAAACTGCATGCCTTTGGCAATGTTGCATTATCACACTGTATCAAGTATACCCGTTCCCAGCCTGGTGTCCTCCAAATGAATAGTATTATTACTCCCATAATCCCACCGACAGCAGATTTGAGGTTAACCAGTTCACACACTAGCTCAGACTAGAAGTCCAGTTTTTATGCCTCCAGGACTGGCCAGTCAGATGTTCTAAGGAGCTCTCATACAGTGTATGAAAATTATAACTATAAATCAGGCACAAAGTAATTCAGTTTCAAAACTTAGAACAGATTTGCCTACTAATGTTCTATTTGAATAACATGTTGCATTCAGAATGGATTTCTGTATAGCTAAAGAGTTGATTTCTTGGTAATTTAACTACAATTCTACAAAATTCACACGTATGCACACAAATATACTGCATCACTCTACCAGTGTTGTATCTAATTATCCATATCAGCACGATGAAGTAATTGGAAGAAATTTAACTGAACTGGTCTATTGCTCAAAACCAGAGTCTAGAAATTCAAAAGTTTCTTTTGTAAAACCTTAAAAGCCTTTTAATCTATGTGGTTTCTTTTTCTAAGCCTCTTTTCTCCCCAAGCAACTGTACTTAAGAGAAATCACTATTTGCTTAATTCAGCCTAGGAAGGTTCACAAAGCATGAAACATTTCAAAACAAAAGTTTTCAACTGAATTAGCCAATTTAGAGTTTCTGGGGGCTAAAAACTTCTTGTAAACATACATACATACATATTCTAAAATAGCAGTATTGCAGGGAAAAGGTGCAAGGTGACAGATTGCGATGTTGCTTCCTTCAGAATTTAGAACTAATGTTTACATTTACAGAGTTCACCTGCTAAGAACAAGAATTCTTTTCTTTAGCTTTCAACTAAGGTGCTTAACAAGGTGAACATGTTCTGATCTTAATTTGATCCAAGATTGCAACTGTGCACAGAAGGAGAATAGTATGTAAAATGCCCATCACCCATGGACACTGAGTTATTTAAATAAAATGCATACAACTTTTAGATTCTCTACTTCTATGGCTGTAAAATTATTGGTTTCCAGAAGCTGCTGACACTCCCATAACTGGATTTACTAATTGATATATGGGTTGCAACAGTCAGGAATTCTCCTGAAGTTTGAGAATTTTGTTGCTTCCCAGGTTATTTACACTCTTGCTTAAGACAGACAGACAGACTGACAGAGAGACTCTAAATACTGAAAAATAATAAATGCATTTTAGTCTAAAGAAGGTAGCCACACAGAAGTTAAGCTGCAGTCCTTTGTATAGTTCCTTATCTATAAAAGCACTCCTGAACTCAGAAGGACTTATTGTCAATAAAATATCCATTAAATTGAGATTCGCATCTTTTTGTCTCAGCACTGCAGGTTACCAGTTAGGTAAACAATGCTACAGTATGTTCAGTGTATGTCATTCCACCCTCCTCTGACTACAACTGCAACACAAGACAGATATTTTATTAAAGTCTTCCTTTTGTAGCATATGTTTCAATCATTTGAAGATAGTTGCCCTGCCATTTAAAATGATTGCTTTCAAACATGGCTCCACATCTCTAAGGGGGAAGACTGTAAGATTGCTTAGCTCAATGGCTCTTCACATCTACCATCACCATTTCTGCCAGTCTTATTGTATTGCCTATTCTTTGGGACTACAACTTTTAGGCAGAACTGCATGATTATTCTTCATACTGTAGATACAGATTCTTAGGGAAGCCAACATCAAATATACATTGTTTCAGATTGTACTTTTAAATTAAAAAATAAAGGCAATTATAAATAAAGGAGTTATTTCAAACACTTCAGAAAATAAATAATAAGATTAAAACCATCCCTTATTCAAATTAAACCATGTGACTTATTTCCAACATACTTCAATTTATTCTTGTTTTTGTCAGTTAAGATTGCAACACTTAATATGGAACAGAAGATTTGAGAGAAAAACAATTTGTTATCCTGAGGCTAAGTGCTGCATATAATGACCATCTACTCTGGGAGCAAAGGAACCGAGAACATATACTACAATTAATTCCTTTTTTTCAAGAATTGTTACCTTTGCTATACATAGATTGAGTTGGCAGATGACTCAAAATGTCAACTGTGTTTTGAAGTCTTTTTTTTTAAATAGCACATATCTTTTTCTTTTTAAAAACCCACAGGTTCAAGTGCTCCACTTGGAATACAACCACATACTTAATATATATAAATATGCATACTTAACAACATACATCATTGAAAGATCAACAATGTTTTTTAAACTATAAGCATTTATATTCTAAATGATATTTCCAGCTGTAATCCTTTTTCCCCATGATTGAAATTAGATTTAAGATCAATAACGGTGATTCAATCCCATCATAGAAATGAACATTTGTTGTAGACCAGAGAGATCTGGCCCAATTTTTATTTTATGACATCTGTAGTTTGGATTCTGTATCGGAAATGATGTCTCAAGACTGAATAGCTGAGTAGAAAGAAATTATTTTGAAATGGCATGCATTTCAAGTAGAATTCTCCTATTTTTAATAACTGGTATCCTATGCAGCTGCAGGCAATTTTTGTAGTGCCTACCCACAGGGAATGTGCAGGAAAATACACTCTTATTCTTTTCCCATATACTGGGCGTTCGGAAAGTATTCAGACCCCCTTCACTTTTTTCAATTTTGTTATATTGCAGCCTGATACTACAATCGTTCAAATTAATTTTTTTTCTCATTAATCTACACTCAGTACCCCATAATGACAAAGTGAAAACAGAATTTTAGAAATGTCTGTAAATTTATTAAAAAGGAAAAACTGAAATATCACATTGGCATAAGTATTCAGACCCTTTGCAACAACACTTGAAATTTAGCTCAGGTGCCTCCCATTTCTCTTGATCGTTGCTGGGCTGTTTCTACACCTTGATTGGAGTCCCCCTGTGGTAAATTAAATTGGACATGATTTGGAAAGGCACACACCTCTCTATAGAAGGCCTCACAGCTGACAATGCATACTGTATCAGAGCAAAACCCATGAGGTCAAAGGAACTGCCTGCAGAACTCAGAGACAGGATTGTTGCAAGGCACAGATCTGGGGAAAGCTACAAAAAAATTTTCTGCTGCACTGAAGGTTCCCAAGAGCACAGTGGCCTCCGTAATTCTCAAATGGAAGTAGTCTGGCACAACCAGGACTCTTTCAAGAGCTGGTTGCCCGACCAAAGTGAGCAATCGGGGAAGAGCCTCAGTAAGGTCACTCTGACTGAACTCCAGAGATCCTGTGCGGAGATGAGACAAAGTTCCAGAAGGACAACCATCACTGCAGCCCTCCACCGATCTGGGCTTTATGGCAGAGTGGCTAGACGGAAGCTTCTCCTCAGTGCAAAACACATGAAAGCCTGCTTGGAGTTTGCAAAAAAGCACCTGAAGAACTCTCAGACTGTGAGGAACAAGATTCTCTGGTCTGATTGAACTGTTTGGCCTCAATTCTAAACATTATGTCTGGAGGAAACCAGGCACTGCTCATCACCTGCCCAATACCATCCCAACAGTGAAGCACTGTGGTGGCAGCATCATGCTGTGGGGGTGTTTTGCAGCAGCAGGGACTGGGAGACTGGTCAGGGTTGACGGAAAGGTGAATGGAGCAAAGGACAGAGATATTCTCAATGAAAACCTGTTCCACAGCACTCAGGACCTCAGACTGGGCCGAAGGTTCACCTTCTAACATGACAACGATCCTAAGCACACAGCCAAGACAACACAGGACTGGCTTAGGGACAACTCTGTGAATGTCCTAGAGTGGCCCAGCCAGAGCCCTGACTTGAACCCTATTGAACATCTCTGGAGAGACCTGGAAATGGCTGTCCACCGACAGTCCCCATCCAACCTGATTGTGCTTGAGAGGATTTGCAAAGAAGAATGGCAGAAAATCCCCCAATCCAGATGTGCAAAGCTTGTCGCATCATACCGAAAAAGACTCAAGGCTGTAATTGCTGCCAAAAGCGCTTCAATAAAATATTGAGTAAAGGGTCTGAATACTTACGCCAATGTGATATTTCAGTTTTTTCTTTTTAATAAATTTACAGACATTTCTAAAATTCTGTTTTCACTTTGTCATTATGGGGTACTGAGTGTAGATTAATGAGGAAAAAAAATGAATTTGAACGATTGTAGTATCAGGCTGCAACGTAACGAAATTGAAAAAAGTGAAGGGGGTCTGAATACTTTCCTAATGCACTATATATACTCTACACATTCCAGGCAGAACATTTCACACACACAGTTATTTTCACACCTAGGTAGTGATGAAATTTAGTGCTTCCCTGTTTTTCTGACCATTTGCCCAATCTTCAATGCAGCATATCTGCACCTACTGAATATAACTACCCAGCATAGTTTAAGAGAATGGGCTCTGACTTGCATGCTTCCTCATCCTCTCTCTGAAAAAAAATGAAATCAGAAGCACTTAATTTTCATTAAACCCAAAAATATGTTGTCTGGACCCTAAAATGAGGTCAATTTGTTAAAAAAAAAATTGTTAATTTTAGAATGGCTTGTTTCTACCTAACTGTAGTTAAAATGGACCATATTAAGATTAATTAATGGGTGGCTAGATCTCAATTATACAGCAGGCCCCTGGTGCTTCTGAATTTGTCCCTGGAACTAGAGGACTATATGAACTTGAGGCCCACTTCATTTACTGTAATGGTACGTGGGAATGACCTTGGGAGATGGGAGGAAGAGCTCCAGACTGGGCAACTGGCGTGTAAAAGATTTCTCAGCCCACGGAAGGAGAGGAGGCATGGGAAGTGTTTCAGAAGGGGCCCTCCCTAGTTTTCTGGAGAGTAAAAGGGAGGAAATACTTTCAGTCTTGCAAGATTCTGTTAATGTAAACTTACAATAAAGGCAGAGTTAGTACTCATGGTTGTGCTTCTTGTCTGGACTACCTTGGAGGGCTAACACTGATAGGCTGCTAAACTATGGTTTAGCCTTAAATCTAAGTGACCCCCTGAATGAACAATAACTAGCTCATTTGTTGGCTGGGTAATTAGGAGAGTTGAAGTTTAATGTATCTAGAGAACCACATTGGACATGGTTGCTGTAATGTGTCGCACCGAGTTTCAGTGCACATTATCTAGAAGTTGGTTTTCATTTACTGGGTTTGTTTCACCCACTGAGCTCAGGGTGTGTAGAGATAGGTGGAGTTAAACCTGAAGAAGAAATAAAGGAACAGTTAAGGCAAGATAAGAGACAACTAAGTCCTGGAAAAGGAGAAGGCGTGAGAAAGAAACTAAAAATAACCCTGCCTTGAATCTGCCTGGTATAAGAGGGGCAAAGGGAAACTTTGTCAGGCTTTCAAGATTCTGTTGTTATACCTTACAATAATAAAGTGGCATTCCCGTCATCCTCGCACTGTCTATTTCCTGACCTCGCCTATCTCAAAGGGCTGAGAGACTGCTACGTACATTTACTCCCAAGTAATAAGAAATTGTTTTTCTTTTAAGTATCAAACAAAGTAAAGAACGGCTTATAACACAAACATAAGTTACATTTAAAAGAACACTAACAATGTTTTAGGTTTTTTTTTCAAGTATACTCAGTATCATTTCTTTTGCCAAGCTTCCAAGTTTGCCCTATTTAAATATGTGCTGTAAATAGTACAGTAGCACTTACACTGCAAAACCAAGACATGCTTTTGCAGCAGTTAATTAAAGTTGTCTAATTTGAAATCACAACTGGGCTCTGCTATCTGCATTGTGGAATTATAGAGTTCTGTATGATGTAGAATTACAGTGACAAAGTCTTACAAGCAAGAGCAGCAATTAAGTGTTCCTTTGGCACAGCATACCATCTTTAAAAATCAAAGAGAAAGAGTTCCAAAACTAAACAAAAACTAGCCACACCCAATGTTTTGTGCCATTTTAAGTAGCAGCATCTCTTTCATTTGTGGTGCAGGGGAAGAGTCAAGTCATGCAGCAACATTCATCAAACTGTATCTGACCTTACTAGGTTCAGACTCCAGTTGGTTTGGCCTCCAAAAGTATCGCCTGGCAAATATTCTGCGGGCGCAAGTTTAGCTGTAATAATTTCTTACTACAAGAATGAGCGCAGCAAGCCTCAGGATTTGAATTTCCAGACCCCTGCTTTTTTGCATCAGCAAGGAGTTCATAAAGGCTTGAATGTTGAACTAACCGGAGTTCCATACCTGTGGTTTAACTATCACTACTGGGAACAAGCAAGAATCCAGGCAGGTTCCATTATTCATAGCTTGAACAAAGCATACCTCCCTGAGTCACAGAGAAGCCACGGTTGTTCCCATACAGGGAAGCCATGATTTTCCATTCATTACTGTATATCCAAATTAAATCACAAATTGACTCATACATTTAATATCATATAACGCATTTAGAGTCGCCAGGAGTCAACACTGACTTGAAGGCACAACATCTGGAATCATCTCATTCAAATGCCAAAATTTCCACAGAAAACAGTGGCTTGTTATATTGGGGGAAAAAAACAGGTTCATACCAACCCTTAATTTACACAGCCCTTATACTGCAATCATCTTTTTTTTTTTAATTTTATAAAGTATATTATAAGAATGCTGAAAGGGCTTAGATTTTTCCAAGATGCAGTTACCTTTTGATGATTATGTGCCATCAAGTTGTTTTCAACTAGCAACCACATAGATTTTCTCCATGAACATTTACGTTTTTTATCCATGTGGTTTTCTTGGTAAAAATACAGGAATGGTTTACCATTCCCTTCTGCTGCGCGGTGTGAATTGATATTCCATCACATTTTCAATGTATCAACCTTAGCTGTCCCATCCTGACTCAAAAAAAATTTTTTGCACTACTTCTGGATGAAGCTGTATCTCTGACAAATTATAAAGCAGAAATAAAATCAATTCAATGACTATATACAAATTCAGAAACCAGCCACATGCTATGTTCTGTTCAGGTTTAATGCACTGATAGTATTACTGTATTATTCCTTATTGCAGCAATCCAAAATAATATTTACAGGGGCAGAAACAAAGCAAAGCTGAAGAATAATTACATCATCTTCATTCAGTACTAAATTGGCTGAATCTAAATAGAATGCTAATTTATTGTAGAACATTATGAGAATGAAGAACAAGGAGATGATATACTTTTGCTACCATTTTAAATACTGCAGTTAAGAGTCATCGGATCCTTGCACTGGACTGTCTGCCTGTCACATTAAGTCATAAATTAGTTTAATGGCGAACAAGCACTACGCGAGTTCACACTGTTTAGGTTGCACCTGCTAGTCCCTCCCATGATTGGTTGGGGCAAACAAATGAGTGACAGCTTTTTTTGAAACTAGAGAAAGAACACTTGGTTCTTCTCCAGTGAGCACAACCTGACTACTGTATATTATATGGTTCCATGTGATACGTAGATGTGATTACTGCAACTATCTGTAATGAATAAGATCATCAAACAAAAATTCCTCTGACTGTTCTGGAGATTTCACCACCATTTTCTCTAATTTGCTGCCATACTGCATTGTCCTTACTCACTGTGCTGGACTAGAATAACAAAACTGGAGCAAATGGGGTAGTGATTGTAAAGGGTCAGTGTATGACAAAAAATAAATTAAAAATACCTCTAAATATATGACATAATTTATGAATAATCTGTCAGTATTTCCAAATTAAACTCTATCCAGGTATCATTCTGAAGCTAGTGTTTTGGTGCAGTGAAAATCCTTCAGTCTTTAAAAGTCAACTTCAGTTTCAACAGACAGTAGAAGTCTTGCAAGCACGTTAAACCCCTAGAAGAATTACTACTAGAAGAACTACTACTATGAATTCATGCATCAAGGGAGCCAATGTATTTGAGAAGAAACAATATAAAGGTAGTCTAGTAACAGTCAGCAAAACAAAAGTAGTATAAATATTCAGCCTGTCATTCTTTTTTCATCTATCCCTTGTTTTTGCGATGGCCAGTTTGTTATGGGGCATTTTTTTTCCCCTGTGTGACAATAAACCCTCACAGAAGCCCTCCTGTACCTTGCTTCCACAAGGGAATGGATCAGCCTGAATATGCTAAGGCATAGTTTACTTATGCAATGACAGAAATGTAAGCACAATTTCTCATCCTTATTGCCACAATATAGGCTCAAATGAGTTCTTACTCATGTTCAGTCAAGTTTGTTCCCAGTCTTCTTCCACTGGGAGACAGAACTAATATTTCACATCTCCACTACATCAAAGTCCTGCACCCTCCCTTTACCGTCCCTAAGTATTTTTATTATCTACTTGTCCCATCACATAGGAGGGCTTTCACACAGGCATGCTAGGATGCTCTTCCGACAATAGTAGTGTCAAGAAGATTTAACAGCATTCCTTACCAACAGCATCTATCTACCTGTTCAAATTCCGAAGTCAAGGCAAAAGTGCACATACTTCTGAAATGTCTCTCACCAGGTTAGCACTTCCCAGGCACAGTGGAAAATGACCTCCGCTATCCAATCCAGAGGGACTGCAACTGGACCAAGGTTCTTCCAACCATAGTTAGTTCTTCCATAGCTAGCTGCAACCTCACTGCACAACCAAGTCTTATCACCAGGACCCACTGCTGTCACCTATCGATATATGTTGGTGTGCATGGATTAAACAGGAAGGAAGGAAGGAAGGAAGGAAGGAAGGAAGGAAGGAAGGAAGGAAGGAAGGAAGGAAGGAAGGAAGGAAGGAAGGAAGGAAGGAAGGAAGGAAGGAAGGAAGGAAGGAAGGAAGGAAGGAAGGAAGGAAGGCAGGCAGGCAGGCAGGCAGGCAGGCAGGCAGGCAGGCAGGCAGGCAGGCAGGCAGGCAGGCAGGCCTAAGACACAGAATTTATTGAAAACTATCTCTTACCTCTAATACAATTAAACCACAGCCAGGAACGATATGACACAAAATAGTGTTAGAAAGAGATACAAAACCATCTGTTTCCCCTGCAACTAATTTGTAGACCATATAAACATACAGACTGTGTTCATACAACATGCTTAATCAGATTAGCTACAAATTAAGCAGCTGCTCAGCTTATTACTAATTTTGATTACTTTTTTCATGACCTAGCTGGTTGCATGAACCCAGCCTGATTGATTACTTTGTGTTTCAAAATGTTGTAAAAAGCCAGAAAATGGATTAATTCAGTAATCAGTTTAAGTATGTTGTGCCAATGCAATCAAATAGAAGTGTACAGTATCCAATGGCTTATGACCACCACAGATCCAGCAGATTATTAAACATACTGACACAGCTATTCCTCTCACACAGAAGAGTCTGTGGGCAAATTTATATGGTGGAGCAGATTCAGTCTAATAACACATATACTGATATAATCTGTAAAACAACTTTCATGTGACCATTTACTTAGCAGACTGAAAAATTAAAAGCTTGGCATTATACCTAGAAATTCTAATAAATGATACTTTAGATACTGGGTGACTTTCTGCGATAATGTCAGGAGTACACTCTGCTTTACTGTATGTTATTTTTCTTCCATCTTATTAAAAGATTCTAATAAGCTAATCAAGCAAACAAATGCCTCTCCATCCTACAACTCATGATAGGAATAAGAACGGCCTTTACAGACAATATGACCATTTGTTCAAGATGCTGACTGCTTTGTCCTCTCATTATTAATGGCAGGAGGAGGGGGAAATGGAACAGCATATTTCACATTTTGCTAAATGTCTGAAAAAGTACTTTGCTTCAAGACAGCATACCTTAAAACTCAGGCATTTTTTTCATGTGAAACTAAGTAGGTCACCAATCCAATCTATGCTGTTAAATTCTTTCTGCCTGAAGTTAATGCTTTTTCAATGCTCTACTGTTACTGAATGCTGGTTTATTCATAAATCCAGCTCATTCCTCTTCTCAAATGAAATTGTGTGGAAGTGAAATTACATACTCTATTCATTCTTTTAAGCTCATTTTTTCATGTGCCCTTTTATGAAAAGAAAAAAAAATCAACCTTGAAAGCTAACTTTGTCTCAGTAGACTATGTGTACTTGCTGAACTAAGCTAATTAGAAAAACTTATTTCCCTAAAGGACATATTCATAATGGTCTTTTCTTGAATCATCATCAGTATTTTAATTCAATTATAATCAGAAGGCATGTGCTTTTAATAGACCAATGTGTTATCATGGCAATGAAAATGCATGTTTTAAAACTGACAATAACAATGATCATTTACAAGATATTTCTGAAGGCCCATTGGATATAAAGTGGTTATCAAATCCTCTATGATTCACGAAGTTCAAATTATTTTGCAAAAGCATTCAAGACAGCTTGATTGGCAGGTTGTCTTAAAATGGAGCAAGTCCACATTTCTCTCTGTTCCTACCAACAGAGTTGTGGGAAACATGGAAGAGCATGGGGGCTAAGCTACAGTCAGCATTTGTACATTCAGTCAATGCATAAAGCTCTAAATCAGCAGTTTTCAACTGCAGTACCGAGGCACATTTTGTGTGCCGCAAAAGGTCTGCAGATGTGCTGCATCAGGGAGCCACAAGTAAATGACGGGAAGTGCTGTGCAGCTGTGCAACCAGAACCCCACCTCTGTGACAGCACCAGGATGCCTCCATTTCTCCTCCTGAGTCCTTAGCAACCTGTGACATCACGGGACTTCTGGTTTTGTGGAAATTTTAGCACCTTACCAGCATGCCATGAGATGAAAAAGGTTAAAAACCACTCACTAGATACACAAATAATGCCATTCTGTACACCAGTTCCTACTGAACCCTAACATTACCCAGCTCTCATCTTACCAAGATTTACCCTTGCATCATGTGAAAATCATGATATCCAATTGCAAGTTAGGCCTAACAGAAGGCATTTGTTACCATGCAACCATTTGTAATCTCGAAACATGTAGTATGCTTAAGGTTTTTACAGATCACTCTGAATGTGAGCATGTACATTCTGCAAGAGATAGAAGCCCGTCTATGCATTATGAACTCTTTTGCATGACTGGTTTAACTCAGCACAAGTATGAACCAGTGACCACTTCCCAAGAACCAGACTGCACAATGTTGATGTCAGCCATTCGAGGTAGGCCAGGTCAGGAAAGAGACTCCAGAAATCTGACTGGAACTATACTTTATTGATACAGGTTATAGTTACAGAATCTCGATAGCCTGGGTTTTCCCCCTCTCCCTCTTACACTTCAATAAATTAGGGAGGAGACAACCTGAGTTTCTTTCTCACACTTTCGCTATTACCCAGGCTTAAAGGATGCTTTTGTTTTGTTTATGTAACCTCTGTGCTTCTGCTGAGCTTCCCCAAGGTCATCTCTGAGGCTCTGCATAATTGTCCTCTAACTGTGCCTAGCCTACCTGGAAGGCAACCTTTGCCCATCTTTTTATGCTACATGTCAAAAGTAGTGTTTTCTGATTTGTGCCTGCTCAAATGGTGCTGTCCAGCTCACCTGCTGCACTTCATTTCATTAGACACAAACACTTAGACTGCAACTGGGCACCGTGCACTGTGGCAGGAATGCCCCCTCCATCTAGTTATTGCACACAACCCTCTGTAGCCTTCTTTTTTTACAAGTTCACCAGCAGAATGGTGAAAATCTGGGGGGTACACATACAGACACAGAGTACAGTACATTGATGGAACAATGAAATGATGGAGATTTTTTTCCCTAAGCAGATGAAATTGACGCGTGTGTGTTAACTAGTCCAGGAGAGGTAAAGAAGTGGGCAAATCCACCTATCAGGTGCTGTGATCTAGACAGAACATCAGTTCATCTGGGTTGTTAGAATACTTCCCCTAAAAGTGGGAACTATCAAAGTTTGCATATATTTTGTTCAAAAAACCCAGCATCGACATGAATCAACAAAAACAAGTGAGAAACAGAATTACTCGTGTGTGTTTCCAGGAAGTAAGGGGTTGAATACTGTTGGAAGCAGGGTGATAACCTGCATAAACTTTGGATGATCCAGATCTTTTAAGTTTGTTTATTTATTTATTAAATTTGTATGCCTCCCATCTCCCCCAACGGGTGACTCTGGGTGGCTCACAATTAAAACAAAACCCACATACAATTAAAAATAAATACCACATTAATTAATTAAAATTAATTAATGAATTAAAAAGTCAAGCTATAGAGCAAACGCTATACATAAAAACTAAAAACATTCAAGATGACGTGGGGGGGAACAAAATCAATTACCCCACAAGGGTACCCCCCAGACCATCTGGCATAGCCAGGATTTCATACTCTTAAATCCTACTGCACAAGTACATATAAAGATGAAATAGCAATAATTTAAATAGATGTTTGGCATATTCTCAAAGCTCAGTTTTGACTTTTGACTTGTAAGGGCAATGTTGGTGGAAATTTAGAAGGTTGTAGTTATTACCATATGGACAATGCACCGTGATTTGCCTGTTTACATCATTATACTATACAGCCAAACTGCCTACTCTAGTATATTTGATTGTAAGAGAAAACCATAAAGCAGAAATCACCAAAATCTGAAGAAACACTAGCATGACTCCACCTATATATACAAGTTGTAATCATAGTTCTAAACCACTTCCCTTTTTTATACTATCAATGTCATCATATTTCATTTCCATAAGCAGCATTTCCTGACCTTTCTCAGCGGCATCATTGGATTCAAACAGATCTTTGTCCCATTCTCCAACCGGTTGAAGACTAACATTATTATCAGCTCAGCAGGTTTGCAAGTTAATACACATTTCCAGAACAGAGCTTTGGACTCTAATGTTATTAAGATTTCACTTTCCCCAAATAAGACTGTATTTTTTTACTTTATCTGAATAGACATTAAAACATTGTTCATGGTACTTGGCAAACAAAGCAAGAAAGTTATTTTGCAAAAGACAAAGAGAGAAGGCCCGAGTCTGAATGGCTTTGATATGGTATCTAACTTGACAACTGACTATTACATTAAAAGCAGAGATATCCATTTTTCTTATAATTTATATCTCTGCTCTATCCCCAAGAATTACTGACACAATTAGATCAAGACTATAGACTAGCTTCCTTAATTATTTTATCAGCAGTTTCATTATGCAAGAGAGCCTGCAAAGAAATATATCTAAAATACGTGAAGTGTACAAAAATGCACTATAGAGAAGAAAGACCTGTTTGGTACAAAATTGGGGTCTAAAATGTTTTGGATGATAACACATCAGTTCAATACCTCAAGTTATACTTAAAGAGAACAAAGAGGTTGAAAGCCTGTTTGAGCAAGTTTTGTGGATGAAAGAACAAACTTTCCTTCCCATCACTAATCAGTGAAATATAAAAAATGTTTTTACAGCATTTTGTTTAGAAATTGATTCACATGGTTCCATGGTCCAACAAACTTCTTGTTGAAATAGAGAAGCAGCTATGAATGACAGAAGCACAGCCCCTTCAACACATACAGAGACCTAGCTTCTTTAGGATGGAAAGAGGAGATATATATATATAATTGCACAGGTAAGCCTTCAAGACAGACAGTCACATCACATTATTAGATAGGAGGAAGAGGATGTACCAGTCCAAGAATGCAAGAGTTGGACCTGGTACTCATATAAACTAGCTTGTAAGATATTTCAGAAAGTATCCAGTTAAAAGTCCTTGCTTACCAATATTCTGTGCTTAAAACAATTTTGATAGATGCTTGTCCAACTTTTCCTTCATAAATGGAGATTCTATGACTACCATTGACCCAGATCTCATCTAAATTAGGCTTCTTCATTCATTACTAACTTTCAAAATAAAGCATGGAAAACCTGACCATAGATTTCATATATTTCATCAAGCTGTGTTTAATACCTTAGTAGCTGGGAAGCTCCTCCCAACTCCACTGAAAAACATAGTAAAAATGTCAGATCACCCAGACATCTTCACTACTTATGTGTTCAAATGCCCTTCTGACCCTTGCCCTTAATGGGAAGATTTGCAAAATTGATCTAAGGAACATCAATACATCATTTTTCCTCAATAATATTTAACATCTATATGAAACCGCCAGAAGGCTCATTAGGTATTTGAAGTGAGGGGTCCCTGTTACCTCGGAATCAGACACAACCACGCACAATAGAAATTATTGTCTAGACACAGTGGCAGGCTTACTGTAGTATGCTTACTTAAGATTCTTCTTTAGAGTGGCTCAGAGATTGCAGTTAGTAAGAATGCCATGGTTAGTTTATTCAGTGGATCCCCATACGAGCATCATATAATACTTATTCCCCAAGCTCTACACAGGCTACCAATTAGCTACCAAGCCATTTTCAAGGTTGCATTAATAGTTTGTAAGACCCTAAAGATGTGGGGTCAGAATATCTAAGAAATCACCTTTCTTATAATCAACCCTGTTTTTACATTCTAGCTGTCCTGTTGATTGTACTGCAATCTACTGGTATAAATCCAGCTGCAGTGTGACGGTGGAAATTCTCAGTACTGGAACCCACCATATGGTATAAACTTTTGGTGAAAATTGGCAGGCCCATATTTTGCTGCCCACAATTTAAAAACTATTTTTTGTTTGATCTCCCTATTTTCATTTTTATCACTTGCCCTAACATCCCATGCTTATGGTGTCTTCTCTATTAACTCCTAGCTGCCTCTAAGAACATCCTCAGCATAACTGAGGCTACATCCTGAAGAGATAAAAATCAAGAGTGGCAATGTGTCTCACATAAAGTTATTATGATAATTCTCACTTGAAAGCATAGAACAGCCATAGATCTAAGGCCTTTCCTATAAGAAGTGTAGAACTTTGATCACAATCAAGTATTCACAAGGGTTTTGTCACAATAGGCATACACTAACTCATTCTTTAGAAGTCTGTCAAAGCATGAATGCTTTTTATGGACAATATTACTTTATTTCTGGAAAAGCAATCACACAGTACTTCCATGATATATTATTTTACTTGCATACGGTATTCTTTTAAAATTCGTTTAAACCAAACAATAGGGTGGCCCAGGAACTATTACTAAATAGTTGTTTTATAGCACCCAGATCCTACAAATTGCAAAAACAAAAGAAGCCACCTGCTATCCTGATAGAATGGATAGTTCTTGGTAAAAAGAACACATTCTATCAGAGTTCAGCATAGGAAAAGAAAAAGAAAAATGCATGAGTCTGAGCACTTGAAATGCTGATGCAATTACTAAGAATTTTCCTCAGCTCTATACTCAGCTGATTCCTGGGTGAAGTGAAATATTCTTCCAACTCATGACCACATCACAAGTTAATCTCTAGGGCACAGCTAAGGAGCATGCAAGAGGTTTTTTGAGGTGAATTTGATATCAGAACTTAAATTAAATAGGAATTATTCTCAGAGGAAAAACAAGGAAAAGATTTATATCACAATCCTATATATACTTGCCTGACAACAACTCCCACTAAGCTCAGTAAGGCTTTTAATACTGAGTAGACATTAAAAGAATCCAAACTTTTTTTTTTTTAAAGGAAAACTGCTAGTGTTTAGATCTAACATACATCAACTGAATTCATATTACCACACCAAACTGACCACAGAAGAGACCTGTGCATCAATGACAATTTTCTGTACTTTGTACTTCCAAATCTACTGGATGGTAACTCCTGTCTCTTAAGACAGCATAGTGGCTCTTTGTGCTGAGAAAGACAGAGAAATGTTTCATGCATCAAGTGAGACCAGGTAGTGAAGTCTGGGACAAGGAAGGATATTTTTTTGACAGCGAGAAAAGGATCAAAATTAACTCTCACTTCATCTATTTGTCCTTCCCCACCCCACCCCACCCCATCCATCAGAACTGCTACTAAAGACAATTTGCAGATAGCCAATTGCTTAATTTTTCAACTTTAGATAACTCTGGATTTTAAATTGTTCTACAAATGTAACCCAGCAGGGCACAGGGGCAACAAGTAAAGGATTTGATACTCGGACAGAAAAGCAGCACTATGGTTTCCTTTTAGTCATACTATTATATCCACAAAAACACTTGCACTGTTAAAATAATCACTATTTTGTTCTTGTCCCACTCAGAGTTGATATTTTCAGATGGGGAAGGGAAGGATGCAGAACAAAGCAAGAAGCACTGCAATATTTCCACTAGTTTTCTTTCTGATGGGTATTAAAGCAAAGAACAGCAGCCATGAGATAAAATATCTCAAATGCCAAAAGAGCTGAAAAATGCAAATTAATTGCTTTGCTTGAGCAATGATCCCACCACAAGTCATGAAATTCCTGCAGTGAAGAAAGGATGGTGGAAAAGATAATTAAGTCTGGCCCTACAGCCAACTGGTTCTTCTACCAACCCATACGAAACAGTGTTTTAGATCAACACTGACTTGGAACACTGGAAATGAAGGGAAAGCAGAGATTAGGAAGAAGGTAGGACTTCCAGGATGCAAACAGCTGGAAGGCAAATGATTATGCCTCCCTGCCCTTCCATACAAAGTGCCTATTCAAAGCACACACGGAACAAGTGTGTTGGAGCTGTCGGACCAACATTACACAAGGTTACTATACAACATGAACTTTGGTTTCAGAAGCAGCATTCCAGTCTAGCCAAGTGCTTCAGCCAAGTTTGGACACAGTAGCTCTGAAATAACAGTAAACTGAAGTAATTATGACATTGCTTTTATTTCTACTGCAAAAAAAAAAAAAAAAGGCATGACATTTATAGCTGGGTTTGCATTCTTCAGTAACCTTAACAATTGAAAACTGAGACAAATAAAATAGATGCAAAATGATTACAGTTAATCTACATTTGCCATGCTGTCATAATTAAATACAGCTCCAGCAAAGAAGTATTAAACAAATAGAACTGTGATGCAATTTTTAACGAAAACCTGAAGTTACTGTTTTTCATCACTCTCACACAATTTTTATTTTGTTGCATTCATTATCAGAACATAAACCATTTGTTTTCTTGGCTGGCTAAAGGGGCTATTGTCTTCTCATGTTCTTGCCTCCTCTTTCTATCACTGAGAGCATTCTGAGTGAAAAGTACAAAGGGTTTCCCTACACATCACTGGGAACAAAGGACTCTTATACAACAATTCAGCATGATTGTTTCCTAGAAGCAGACCAACTTAAGGAAGAAACTGCCATGCTCTTGAAGAAATTATTGCTCATGTTATAAAACCATGAGCACAAAATCTTCTGCTTGAGTAAAAATAAACAAAAAGAATTAAACATAAAATTATGCAACAATTCTTCTGCTTGAGTAAAAATAAACAAAAAGAATTAAACATAAAAATTATACAACAATTCAGCATGATTTTTTCCCAGAAGCAGACCAGCTTAAGGAAGAAACTGCCATGTTCTTGAAGAAATTATTGCTCACATTATATAACCATGAGCACAAAGTCTTCTGCTTGAGTAAAAATAAACAAAAAGAATTAAACATAAAATTCTAGCCAAGCATACTTCTTTCATGATTAGCAATCATAATATGTCTATAGTTAGTAGGCTTTGAATATATCCCATTATAGGAAAGCTACCATAGAGACATTAGTGCCTACTAAATTGATAAATACCATAGTCTTCTGCAGTATGAGTTCTGTCTTCTGAGGACTGGACCCATGTCCAGTCTGGCTCATTTGGGTGGCCTGGAGAGAATGTGCACAAATGAGGAAAGGTAAGGTACCTCAAGCCTTGAAAGAGGCAGTGGGCCATGGCTTCCTGATGAGGTAATCTTTCAATCTAACCCAGTCTCCAATCTTCCCTTTTGAGGGAAGTCTGTAGAGAAGAGGACAGAGAATCAGCAACAAGAAGTCTTAGATGAAGCAAATTATATGGTTCATTTCCAGTCAGGATTTAAGCCTGGAAATGAGACAGGAATTGCACTGGTTGTTCCAATGAATGACCTTTGTTGGCACCTGGAAATGGAGAGTATGCCCCTCCTAGTCTTGTTAGAACTCTCAGTGGTGTTCGACACCATCTACCATTGTATCTACTAGGCTTATGGGTTGGAATTACATTACATTACATTACATTACATTACATTACATTATATATTATCAAATTTATATGGCCTCCCATCTCACAAGAAGTGACTCTGGGCAGTGTACAGCAAAGTAAAATATAAAACAATATACATGTCAAGCAGAGTTACATTAAAAAAGATTTTTTTAAAAAAGCACACCCAAGAGATTCAATCAGCAACTGAGCCACTTCAAGATCTCACTGGTGCCCTGAGACCCTCAGGCCTGATGACAGCCAGGTCTTGAGGGACTTCCAGAAAATAAGGAAGGATGGACATGACCTCACTTCGGGGGGGGGGGGAGGAAAGAACGTTCCGTAAGGCAGGCACCATGGCAGAGAAGGCTCACCTCCTCAGGCCCATCAAATATAGTTCCCTGAGAGACAGGACCCACAGCATGCCTCTCTTGCCGGAGCTGATGGGACAAGCAGATGTAATAGGGGAGAGTTCCTCAAATAACTCGGACCCATGCCATTAAGGGCTTTAAAGGTCAAAACGGTACCTTGAATTGGACCCAGAAGCAGACTGGCAATCAATGCAGCTTGTGGAGCAGAGGCATAACATGTGCTGTTCTAGAACACACATAACTGCCCGGGCCGCTGCACTTTGCACCAGCTGAAGCTTCCGGATACTCTTCAAGGGCAGCCCCACGTAGAGTGCATTACAGTAATCCAATTGGGAGGTAACTAGGGCATGAGTAATTATTTTACTATTTTTAGCTTTGTTGTACACCACCCAGAGTCATCTGTGGTGAGATGGGCGGCTATACAAATTGATTTAATAAATAAATAAAACTATGAGCAGAGCCCCCTGATCCAGGAACGGGTGTAATTGGCACACAACATGAAGCTGTGCAAAGGGGCCCTCTGAGCCACAATTGCCAACTGCTGTTTGAGCAAGAGTCATGAGTCCAGGAGGACCCACAGATTGTGCACCAGGTCTGTCTGGAGCCATACAATCCCATCCAGCACCAAAGATGGCATAGTCCTAGGACCAGCAGGCCCCAAGACCCAAAGCCACTCAGTCTTGCCAGGGTTCAGCTGAAGACTGTTGTTCCCCACCTGGACCCTCACAGCCTCCAGAGACCATGATAAGACATCCAAAGCATCGCTTAATTTGCCAGGGGCGGAGATGTATAATTGGGTATCATTAGCATACTGATGATATCTCACCCCATGGCGATGGATGATCTCACACAACGCTTCACATAGATGTTGAATAGGAGTGGAGAGAGCACTGAACCCTGCGACACCCCATGTAGCAGGGGCCAGGGGCAGGATCTCCCCTCCTCAATCACTACCAACTGGAACCAACCCTGGAAAAAGGAGGTGAACCAGCACAATGCAGTGCCACCCACCCCCAATGCTCTAAGTCAATCCAGAAGAATACCTTGATCGATGGTATCAAAAGCCACAGACAGGTCAAGTAGGGCAAGGATGGATGCACAACTCCCATACCACTCTCACAAGAGATCATGTAAAAGCACAACTAATGCCATTTCTGTCCCATACCTAGGTGTGAATCCCACCTGAAAGGGATACTTATAATCTGCTTCATCCAATATCCTCTGAAGCTGCTGCACAACCACCTTCTCAACCACCTTCCCCAGAAAGGGGAGGTTAGATACTGGACAAAAATTGTCCAGTATGGTGGGGTTCAGTGATGGCTTCTTGAGGAGGAAGCAAACCAAGGCCTCTTTAAGAGATAAAGGAACAACCCCCTAATTCAAGGAAGAGTTCACCACCACAAGAACCCACTCACATGACACCCCCAGGCCATTTTAAAAAGCCAGGAGGGGCATGGTTCTAAAGAGTAGGTGGTTGAGCTCACAATTCTAAGGACCCTGTCCACTTCCTCAGGCCCACCAAGTTCAAACCGATCCCAGATAACCGGGCAAGACTCCTCCTCAGGCATCTCCCCCAGACCTGCAACAAGTCTGGAGTCCAACTCTGAACAAATTCAAGTGACTTTGTCTGAAAGATGCTGAACAAATTCTCCCACGCATTCCTGCAAGAAGTTCTCCAAGACTCCTCTACCTAAGAGGGCACGTGTCACCCTAAACAAGTCCGTGGGACAGCAGTCCTTGGATGCAATAAGGGTGGAGAAGTACTGACACTTCACCGCCCTTATTATCACAAAGTAGGCCTTAATAATGTCTCTAACCCACGTTTGGTCAAGTTCGTCCTTCATTGAGAGCCTGCAAATGCTCCAGAAGCCTCTTCTCTCTTCTTTTGCTTTTTTATTTTTATTTCTCTCTTTTTCTCTTTTTATTTTTATTAAACATTTTTAAAAGAAAAAAAGACAGGAGAAAAAGGAGACAAAAAAGAAAAAACAAAGCACAGAGTAAATAAACAGAGAATTTACAACCATCGAAGAATTAGGTTAACATTTTGAATAGTTCAAGTATTTGTTTTGAATGACTGAATATACTGTGTGTGCATGCATGTGCACTTTCAAGTCAGTGTTGATCTCTGACAACTGCCAGCTCTAGTCCCTGCAGTTTTCTTAGCAAGATTTCAGAAGTGACTTTCCATTGCCTTCTTTGTAGGTCTGAGAGAAAGTGATAGTTCCAAGGTCACCGAACTGGCTTTGTGCCTAAGGCAGAACTCACAGTCTCTGGATTCTAACCTGGTATCTTAACCACTATACTAAACTGGCTTTCCTAAATAAACTGTATTAGTCTGAAAATACAGATCATTTTTAAAATTCAAATAATATATGAATATCGACAGCATTAATCAGCACAACTTAAATCATAAAGATTAATAATTACAGCAATCTCTATCCAAGCAATTGAATACTTTATGTTAAGTACACCCAAATTTTAGATGTGGTACAAGTCCATATATATATTCTGCAAAGAGTTTCCAAACTGAGTTAAATTCTGGGTCAGATTTACTTCTGAAATACAAAATTGTTTTGGACACTGAGAGGCACTTCCATAGCTTAATTCTTTTGCAGAAGGAGTTGTGCATACTTTTCAATAAGAAGCATACAATACCCTTGCAGTGGTACTGTTTATAAAGCTGGTACAGTACACTTTGTGGAATGTAGGATTCAGTACTATTTAATTAAAAAATAGCAGATTGGAAAGGAAATTCAGCTTTTGGAATTTGTTTCATTCCATTATAAATCATTTTCCAAAATTGCTGAGCCTTATAAGATTGTCACCAAATATGTAAAAATGATCCAACTTGGTCATTACATTTCCAACCATTTTTAGAGAAGGGCTCATCATTTTATGTGGTTTCATTTCTACCTGAGTCGGTAGTTCCAGTCAGTGCCACAGGCTTCAGCCCTCTCACCCATGCTATTTAGTATCTATATGAAAATGCTGTGCCGAGGTGCTGTGGCAGTCCTGATTCAGTGTCTGGCGGCTGTGAGGGACTCAATGGGATGAAATAAGCTCAAATTAAAAAAAAAACAGATATTGTTCTGGATTGCCCAGAAATATTGGTTTCACTGATAGCTCCAGATGGGATTGTGCTTCCCTGAAGGAGCAAGTCTGTGACTTGGGGATTCTCTTGGACTCTCAGCTCCTGCTAGAACAAGTGGCGGTCATAACCAGGGGAGCCTTTATCCAGCTTAGGTTAATGTGCACCCCAACCTGGACAAGGAAGCCCTGGCAAAAGTGACTCATGCCTTCATCATCATGTGGGTCAACTACTGCAAAACATTTTGAAGATGCCTTAGAAGCCACAACTAGTACAGAATGCAGCAGCCAGGCTGCTGGTAGGGAGACTCCTATTACAGTAAAACGTGTATTCTTCAGTTGCTGCACTACTACAGATAGGCTTTGGTTATTGCCTACATAACCCTTTACAATGTGGCTCCTGGCCATATTAAAGACCACCTTCTCCAAAATGTTTCTGCTCACCCTGTCATGTCATCTACAGAGGGGGTCTTGTCTCCTCAAAAGTTAATGAAATAACAGATCAAAAAGTAAGCCTTCTCTATGGTAGCCCCAATGCTTTGGCACACCTTGCCCCAAGAGGGGTTCCTGCCCTCCCTCCCACCCACTGTTTGCAAAGGTACAAAAGTAATTTTATTCAGGCAAGCTTTCGAAGCTTAATAGTGTTTCTTATTTTCTATGTTTGAAGGGTGTTTGTGTTGGAAGTTATGAGTTGCATTGTATTTTTAAAATGTTTTTGTATACTATCTGGAGTCTGGTGATACTACAAACAATATAAAATACTATAAATAAATATATAAATATCTCCCTCTTCTTAATATACAAAGGCCTTGTGCATGTGTTTTTAACTTGAAAGGTGTGCTATATGAAACTACAGTTACTGTTAAGTGTAAACAAATGTTCTTCTGGATGGGTACCATGGCAGAGGAATGATCATCCAAAGCACTGGAAAACAGACAATCTGAATAGACAATGGAGCTTAATACAGTCAGCACCACCTTATTTGCACATTTTTTTTGGTCATTTAATTAAGGGGAAGGGTGAGGCTACAGCTTATAACCCTCAATGCTGGGACCACATACTGGGGAAGGAACCACTGTGATCAAAGAAGCCAAAGCATGTCACAGGTAGAGTCTACTTGAAGGAATGGAGGCTGCCCTCTACAAGTCTTCTACTCTTAGACTATGGCAAGAAGCTAAATTCTTCTCATGCACAAGATTAACAAAATGCACCAGCATGAATGAAGAAGGCAGTCTTTACATTATATCTTCATATCTTTATACTCATTTAATGTCTCCAATATTTAAGTGGGGAATATTATGCAGTTCTCTCCTTTGCACTAATTTCCATGCATGTTCACAACAAAAAAATGAATATCACAAAAAGTCTACTGCTGATAATGGTTAGCTTATCTTCCCAGCAGACTGTTACTATTACTTTATTAATAACAATTACAGAATTTATTTTATTTTGATCAACAAGCAACTGAATTCATCCTTCTTATTAGCAAAAGCTGGATTAGTTATTTTCCTAACGTACAAACATAAATGCTAAGGTCTAAGTCCCTTTCACCATAATCTCTTTATTTTGTGACATGATTTCATCAGCAAAGTTTGGAAATCTTCCTTTTATGCTTTTGACATCTGTACAAAAGCTGACTGAAAACACAATTATGGCATAAAGGTGATTGACAGCTAGTCCTCTTCAAGACTGTTAACTCAGCAAGGCCTTCCTATGTGAGAGAGCAATAAAAGCAGCTTCTCCTGACAACTTGCAGCAAAAAGATACCCTTTCTTCACTTGAAAGAATGTTCAGCTTGTAGATTTTGTACTTTTAGGAATAGTGTGCCTGAAGTACTAGACAGCAATTTCTTGTGATTCACAAATACGAAGAGGCATAGAGTTTCCTTCTGTGAACAACAAATTTAGTAGTAGATGAAGAGCACTGAAGTTATCATTCCAGTGTTATTTCAAGCAAGAGAGAAAATTCTACTATCAGAGAACTGATCACGCTAAAAATCCAACATCCTGTATGCATGAAAGCCAACTGGAGTGATTAGCATATCAACAATTACACACATGCTTTTAATTTGCAAAGAAAGAGAACAAGAGTTTACTGATAGAACAAAGTGGCTAGTACATAATTTTTCATGAAACCAAATCTGACTGGTAATGGGCCCCATATACATCCTTTTCTCCCTGCTGGAGAAGAATTTTAGAAATATCATGATAAAACCTGACAATTATCCTTTACTCTTCATTCTGACATGTTAGGTGACTCTGCTGCTCTGGACTGAGCCCATTTCAACAGTGGGTGGACACTCAGTAATTAAATGAAACAAACTCTGCATAAAGAAAATCACATGTAAGAAATAAAAGATGTAGACAAGCTTTCTCTTCTAAAAGCTGGCTTTTGCCTTTTTTAATCAGCTCATTTAGAGATTTATTCTAGAATTCATATGTTGTTTGTATAAAATTAGGCTTTGATTCAAAGGGAAGATTAACCAACTAGATCACAAAAACTAAGAACCTGAAATTATATATGCAGATATTGCCTAAATATGAACAACCACAAAAACAGAGGGGAAATCCTTGAGCTGGTGCATTTATTTTGTCAATTATAAATATGAAAGCAAAGCCAACAGAAATATAGGTGACAACTTTAAAGGAAATGTTCAAAACTGAGATTTCCCAAATGTTATATAAGTACACTTTTTACATAATTTAGATCCTGAATTGGGTTATTTCAGGTAAGCAAGTATCAAGTTTTATTTATCTGCTTATGTTATTTATAAATCATAACACTCTGTATGGATTCATGGTAACATACAGTAAAAAAACAAAATGAATGTAACGGAAAAACAGAACACAGAAATAATTACCTTTAGCAGTGTTGATTCCGCCCCCCACCCCAAATAAAGGCTGAAGTGTTACCCGTTGCTATAATCCAGTTGATTTTTAATTAATATGTCCTAGCAACCAGGGGTGTTTTTTGTTTGTTTGTTTTTGGCCCATGTCCTCAAGATGTTGCCTACTTCTCATCCCCAACCTCTACCTTGTAAGTATTTGGAAAACTGTAGAGTCTTTCCCCCCAGCAGGCAAGAAGTTATGGCAGCTTTCTTGTGTATACAATCTGCTCGTGGTACTTTCAGGTGGGTGAAATCAGCCAGATACTTACTGGCCACTTTAGACCGGAATGGGTCCATCTGCTCCTCTCCATTCTCTGGGCACCATTCTCCAGGATGCCATTTGCTTTGGGCAATTCATTCAAACCAAGCTTCCCTTCACCCAGCAGAACTCTGAGCCTATCCCAGAGATTTGGATCCGCTCAAACAGCAGCTGATCAGCAGTGGGAGCTGTTCTGGGAGAGAGATGGCTTTCTGGCTGTTGCTTCGTGGCTCAGAACACACACAAACACAGCCTGTCAGCTGCTATTTAGGCTATTTTATACTGAGCACAACACCCTTGTTTAAAAGGAGCCCACCTAAAAAAAGACAGGGGAGAAGGAACTATAAAGGAAAGGGGGGGAAGAGTGTACCCAGTGCTCCTCCACTGCACCTCTTCCTCCCATGCCTGTCACTTATTGTTGGACTACTTTTAAACACAGGTTTAGTGTCCTTTCTAATTGATATTTTAAAATAGCCTGTCAAGATGATGGAGGGGAGGAAGGCTCCCACTTCATCACATGCCTCCCTATTCATATCAGCTGACAGATACAGAGATGCACAGCCCTCTGGCTAGACTATGCACATTCCTGTGTGCCTGTTAGCTGTTATTAGGCACACAGGGCATACAGAGCCCCCTGCAATACTCCCACATCTGTCCCTCCCACCACACACTTCCTGCATGCCAACTAACAGCTGACAAATGCAGGGAAAGGGTTGCCTAGGACAGCTACACTCCCATTTGATGGCAGCAAGCCTCTGGCAGGATAGAAATTAGTAATAGGAGCAGTAGATGTTCTGCTGATTCAAGAACTGGTGTCTAGCATTTTAAACAAGTCATGAGGAAGAGCCCTTAGAAATGCTGTTTCCAAATGCTGATAGAGAAAAACTTCTGAGCTTTAGAAATACTCAAAGTGATTACTTCTCAGCTCAGAACTACTAATCTCCCATCAGCAACATTCAATTACTCTGCTTTTCTCATTTCAGGAAGAGAAATTCTGAGTATCTCCCTAACTTGGATTTAACCCACATGCCAGATATGCTCCATGTGTGTCCTGTGTGATCTCCATCATTATCTGCCACCAAAGGCCAAAAGAACAAATTAAGATCACCATTCCATTTTCTTACTGTACTTTCATACCAAAACTGAATCAAACACAGACTGTTTGTACACATATAAATATGGAGGGAGGGGAGTCAAAGAGTGGGAAGTCTAGTGGCTGATTAAAAAAAAATTCCTAGGACTATATTCCATGCTCATGGTCACACGTTTCAGTTACCTCTTGTATGGATTACTGCAACGCCCTCTACATGGGGTTACCCTAAAAAGTATTTGGAAACTTCAACTGGTTCAAAATGCAGCCGCACGAGCAGTTTTGCGTGCTGCCAGTTTTTTTCCAGGTTCAATTCAGGGTGCTGGTAATGATCTATAAAGCCCTACATGGCATGGGACCGGGTTACTTGAGGGACCACCTCTCCCCAATTACATCTACTCATCCCATCAGGTCCAGCAGGAGAGGCATGCTCTGGGTCCCAACAGCTAAGGAGTGTCATCTGGCAGGACCTAGGAGGCGGGCCTTTTATGCCATGGCACCCACCCTACGGAACATGATTCCCCTGAAGATTAGATTGGCCCTGAGCCTGCTGGCCTTTTGAAAGACCCTGAAAACATGGTTTTGCCAATGGGCATGGGGACCAGGGAATGTGGCAGAGCCAGCACAGTGGTTGCATTGAGTGTTATTGTTAGATGTGATTATTTCAGCCAAGAATTTTTTATGATGGTTTTTTATATGCTTTTATATTGGTTTTTTCCTTGTCTTTTTAAATGGTTGCATTGTTCTTTTTTGTTTTTATATTTGTTTTAATTGTCTGTAAGCCACCCGGAGTCATATACATGAGATAAGTAGCTATATAAATTTGAATAATAAATTAAAGAGACATGATGATGAGCTGTACTTCACACAGTAAAAAAGAAAAAAAAGAAAAATGTAGTAGAACCCAATCATACTTATTAGGTGCACTGAGTCCTGAAGATGGTTCTATCATCTGAGTCGAATGTAAAAAACCTCTGCAGACTATGGTGGGAACACAACAGGTCTCTTAAGTGTTTCGGGTTTTATGCTTGGATAGTGATGGATACACGAGATAAGTATCACCCTTGATCTGTGTTGTGTATATTCAGCCCAGAAACTCTTCAGATACAGAATCTACAGGTGATTCTGTAGATTTGAAAATCTGAATACAGATTTTCCAGACTGGAATGATGCTGCTTATAAAGCCCAATAAAATGCTTGAATACCATTCTACCATTAACATGCTAAATTTGAGATTAAATACTATTTTTTACTCTTCTCTCATTTTTTTTCTGGATTTTTTAAAACCATCCTACCAGATGAAATTTCTTAAAAAGCTTGCAACACAGCTGCTTTTGCATTTTCTACCAAAATTAGTATGTTATCTAAAGGAACATTTTATGAAACTGGAATTAACTAAATAACAGACTGTGGAAAAAAATTGTCTTTCAAGAACCATTCAGATACCTTGGAAATCACTTTGGGGTTTGAACCTTTGATAAATGTGGGAGTTAATATACTCAATTGGGGGGGGGGAGTAATGAAACAATTCAACATGAATTAGTGAGCAAGTAAAGAACTTCAGAATCCCATGTTTTTTCACTGGAATTTTATAGAACCTTAACTGTTTCACACTTATAGATTCTAGCAGCTCTGCCTTAGGAATTTCTACTTTATTAGCTAAAAACCTAGACAAGCAGTGACACCCAAATGGAAATGCTTTTCAGACGTCAAAATGCTCACTGCTTGCAGGTGTAAAAGTTTATCAAGTATCTGACAAACAATAATATATGCAAACAATGTGCAGTCCAAGTTTATTATACTGTTCTACGCAACATGAGAGAATTTCCTGCTTTATAGCCTTCTCTCCCCAAGTACCATCCTTAAACAAGTTTTTTGTAATATGCATCAGTGGTTGATTTCAAGAACTTCCTGCCTTAACAACACCCACTCACCCCTTTTTAATATTTTCAGGAATAGGAAGTCAAGCACCTGCATGTATGAACAAGAAAAAAAAATTACACACATTTCACCTAAGTAATTCAAATTAAATTTGTACTTTTAACAAAAGGGGGGGAGGGTTAGGTACATTTACAGTATTCTTCTGTGCTTAAAGCAGCAGCTGTCTACAACTCTAATGTCAGTTTCAAGCACCATTACTATAGATTTTGGAATTTCAGAATTTATCTTGTATATTTTCAGAAAACATTAAACCCAACAGTAAAATCCACTTGTACCAATTATTAAAATATTATTCTTCTAACATAGAGAAGACAAATAATTTCAACTCAGTACTATTCTGGAAAAAGATTTTGTCAGATACTTGTTGACTCTAGATCAGCAGTGGATTTCTATTCTCCCTCTGATATGTTTAAGGACACTACTGTACAACATGCAGACATAGAAACTATAGCGTTCTTTCTGGAACATTATTACAGATAAAGCTTAGGCTTCAAACCAATATTTCCTATTGCTCATGCTTCAGTCACAGCATAACCCTGCATTTCTTCAGACAGCAATATAAGAAAACACAGTCTCAGCAGCAAAGAGATCGTGATTATTTCTGTCAATACTGAAAAGCATAATGTATTATGCAGGCACTTCAGAAATAAAAGAAATTGTGTTCTTATATAATAGCATTGTTACTTTGGTAGCAAGTGATCTAAAAAAACTACTTCCAAAAGAATACTAATTCTCTTGATCATCATATTAACTTGGCTTGGCAAGATAATGTTGTAAGGGGAGAGCCATGCTAGCCTATCTGCCAAAAAATCAGAAGTGTGGTAGCGCCTTTTCCAACTTACACATTGTATTAACAGCCATGAGCTTCTGTGAGCTGCAGCTCACTTTGTCAGGTGCACAGAGTGGCTAGACTGATGCAGGACTTAAATTGGAGGAACGTGGGGGGAAAGGTGGGGAACAAAGGGAGGGGAAGGGAGGCTGGTTATGTAGATGCAGGGTACAAGTGAGAGAGACAACAAGTGCCCCATCAGTTAAAAATTGTAACATGTCAAAAACCTATTGTATTTGCTGAGACCTTCTAAAATTCTCTGCAACCTTTTGAGGCATATGAGCGCAACAATTTCTTCCTCAATGGTGCTTTAAAGTCCCACTTTTCCAAAACAGTCACTCCAAGGGCTTCTATGGAGTATCCTAAGAGGTTAAACTTCTCTGATGTTACTTTGTCTTCGTTTTCAGTCTTGACATCAAATTTGCATCCATCAATTCTTTTATACAAAGTTTATCCCATTTAACCTATTTAGAATCAAGAGAGGTATTGCTGGCAGATGACGACATATTAAAAAATTGTGAAGGTGCCTCTAATCTTGTGTACTTCTTGTGGCCTGTGATGGTATTGTTGGTGTAGATGGGGGGGGGCAAAGTAGACATCTGGGTTTGTGCAGGCTCTGATTCCCATGTTGGCATCATTGTTCTATTGTTTGTTGTTACACACACACAGGAAAAGCCTCAACTGTAGAATTCATGGTTCAAACCACTCAATATTATTGATCAATATAGTGTTTTTTATTTAAGAAGTTGTTGTTGTTTAGTCGTTAAGTCGTGTCCGACTCTTTGTGACCCCATGAACCATATTGCACCAGACCTTCCAGTCCTTCACTGCCTCCCTGAGTTTGCTCAGTTTCATGCTCATTGCTTCAGTGATGCTATCTAACCATCTCATCCTCTGCCGTCCTCTTCTCCTTTTGCCTTCAATCTTTCCCAGCATCAGGGTCTTCTCCAAAGAGATCTCTCTTCGCAATTTAAGAAGTACTTTATTAGAATAAGACATATGCCTTCCTCTAGGAATCTGTAATTTGTAAATTAAATAATCTATATATCATTATAAAGAGAAAGAACAAGACACAGGAAAAAAGGGGGAAATAAGACTAACCTAGTGGTAATGGAATCAGGTTCAAAGAGTGCAATTTGGAATAACAATAACTATACCAATGCAGACACAGAACTCATTCTTAGACATGACTTGATTTCATTAAGGCTTTCCTATTGTTGCAAATTCTACTGCCAATTAATCCCTCTTCATTGCTTACCTCTGTTTCCTCTCCCAGCTTAACATTGTTTTATACTCTATGTAGGGTTACTATAATTGGATGGCAAGAACCCAGATGACCACTTGGTGGATGCAATCAGATACAAAACATTCTAGCTTTCTGTTGTCACTGTGTGGTCATCCAGATATGGTTGTTCTACACTACATAAGGAACAGATATAGGTGGTGTTATGTCTATAACAATAAATTGTCAATATAACATTATGTCAGCCTTACCAGGTAGACCAGACAAGAAACACAACCAGATAAGCTAATTCTACTACTTTATTGTAAAGCTACATTAAGAGAATCTAGCAAGTCTGAAAGTATGGTTCTCACGCCATCTCCTTTACAGCCCAAGAAACTAGGGAGGTTCCCTTCTGAGCCTCTTGCTCCATCCACTGTGCAGCTGGGGGCTACGCTGTCTCTTATCTGACCATTCCCTAGGCAGCATCTCTTTGCCCCATCCCCCAAGGTCTTTCCCACATATCATTACACATTATGAAGAGAGAGTACAGAAAGTGATTTGGCCATTCAGCAATCCAAGAATAAATGAGAAGCATGTTAATCGATGGAAAAGGTCACTTCATGGAATAGGCATTATTATAATTTCCATATTATACATGGATATATTCTACTAATAAAGTTGATTTCATTGTTTACAGTGAGAGCAGGGAGAAGGGTGATGAGAGGACACTTTCTGTTACTGCCAAGAGTAAACCTCAGGAAAAATGTATATGAAAGAAAAAGAAAAATGTAAAAGAAACAAAGAATGAAAGAACAACTTTTGGAAGACAAAGCAAAAGTCCATTGTGGATACAGATTAATAGTCCAGTATAATACAGATTAATCTCTCAGTTCAATAAAAAGATGCAGTCACTCTTGAAAAAGTAAAAGGAATTATCTTCCAATGTGCCACAGAAGGGTGTGGAATTATGCTAACATGGCTTATAAAAAAGTATCTTTAGTGAAATGATGAAATGGATAAGGATTGTCTAAGAAAAATGCATAAATGATTGTTGAAAAAAATAAAGATGAGAAAGCAATATGGCATAAAATATTCATATAAAGACAAATAATAATTGCAAAGAATTAGCCAAGGAAAGGTTTAAATAAAAGAAGCAAAGATAAAGCAAAGCAATTTTGGTGGAAATAAAAGTTACTTTGGAATTGCATGAGGATTAAACAAGGAGCCTCCAGCAGAATGAACAGAATTAAAAATATAATGAAGCAATCTTACATGAAACTGAAGTGAAGGAAGCTGGAAAATATTTTAGAGATATGTGAATGATAGCAATATATTTAAGGGGAGAATTGTAATAAATGCTATAAATGTTAGTATTCATAAAAATGGATGAGAAAATCATAACTGCTGTGAGAATGTTGAAAAATGATATTCCTGAAGGTGTAGACAGTATAAGAAAGGTTAAAATATAGTTGGGTTTGCTTATGGAAAGCTCCATGATTCATTTAAGGATGTGAGAAGACTGTACCTGTGCCTGATGCCTGGAAGAATGCTGCTACTGTGCTATTACACAAAGTAAAAAGGTGAATAGAAAACTACTGGGGGATTAATTATGTATATGAAGTGACTTGGCAAAATTCTGATTGAGAGGACAGAAGAGGTGTCAATGAGCAAAGTCACTCAATGAGCTTTATGAGATTTTTGCTCTTCAGCAGGTTTTTGAGAAATCTATAAATGTGAGAAAGAAATGTTACTGTATATTTGTTCATTTAGAGAAAGAATATGTCAAAGTGAACAAGCTTCAATTATGTTTTCCCAAAATACTGAGTAGATTATTGGTTTCTGAGTACAATAGGAGAGTTAAATGATCAACATATGGCATGCATGAGAATTAATTACCAAATGGTTCAATGTAGAGTGGGGAATATGAAAGAATATGTAATGTCCACTTTGTTCTTCAAAGTATTTATGGATATACATGTTAGAAATACCTTTGGCAATGTTAGAAGTGTGTTGGTTTGGGATGTGAATGCATATCCCAGGTTATACATCCAAACAGTGCTATGTTATTGTCAGACAAAACAATTTTCAGCAATTATTAGATAAATACTATGATCAATAAAGAATATGTATTAAACAAATAATAATGTATTGAAGACCTGAGTATGTTTGACAGATAAAATGGAGCAAACAGTTGCAGATTATACTTGTAGATATAGTAGAATGTTTAATACAAATGGGGAAATGGATGGAGAAACTTCAACACAAGCAAATGTTGGTAGAAAGGTAATAGGTATTATGCAGTCTGCTACAAAGAATGAAAGTCAAAATAAGCAAAAATAGTTGTATATAAGCGCATGTGTCTATTAATTTTGTTGAAGAGAGAATTCATGTCAGGAGAAACATAAAAGTAAGCTGAATGCATCAAGAATGGTCATCTATGAGAGACAAAATGGGGGAAAAAAATCCAGAAAATCACATTGTCTGATTTTTAAAGAATTTATTTGCAAATCATGGTGGAAAATAAGTATTTGGTCACCTACAAACAAGCAAGATGTCTGGCTCTCACAGACCTGTAACTACTTCTTTAAGAGGCTCCTCTGTCCTCCACTCGTTACCTGTAGTAATGGCACCTGTTTGACCTTGTTATCAGTATAAAAGACACCTGTCCACAACCTCAAACAGTCACACTCCAAACTCCACTATGGCCAAGACCAAAGAGCTGTTGAAGGACACCAGAAACAAAATTGTAGACCTGCACCAGGCTGGGAAGACTGAATCTGCAATAGGCAAGCAACTTGGTGTGAAGAAATCAACTGTGGGAGCAATAATTAGAAAATGGAAGACATACAAGACCACTGATAATCTCCCTTGATCTGGGGCTCCACGCAAGATCTCACCCTGTGGGGTCAAAATGATCACAAGAACAGTGAGCAAAAATCCCAGAACCACATGGGGGGACCTAGTGAATGACCTGCAGAGAGCTGGGACCAAAGTAACAAAGGCTACAATCAGTAACACACTACGCTGCCAGGGACTCAAATCCTGCAGTGCCAGATGTGTCCCCCTGCTTAAGCCAGTACATGTCCGGGCCCGTCTGAAGTTTGCTAGAGAGCATTTGGATGATCCAGAAGAGGATTGGGAGAATGTCATATGGTCAGATGAAACCAAAGTAGAATGTTTTGGTCTAAACTCAACTCGTTGTGTTTGGAGGAGAGAGAATGCTGAGTTGCATCCAAAGAACACCATACCTACTGTGAAGCATGGAGGTGGAAACATCATGCTTTGGGGCTGTTTTTCTGCAAAGGGACCAGGATGACTGATCCGTGTAAAGGAAAGAATGAATGGGGCCATGTATCGTGAGATTTTGAGTGAACACCTCCTTCCATCAGCAAGGGCATTGAAGATGAAACGTGGCTGGGTCTTTCAGCATGATAATGATCCCAAACACACCGCCTGGGCAACGAAGGAGTGGCTTCGAAAGAAGCTTTTCAAGGTCCTGGAGTGGCCTAGCCAGTCTCCAGATCTCAACCCCATGGAAAACCTTTGGAGGGAGTTGAAAGTCCGTGTTGCCCAGCGACAGCCCCAAAACATCACTGCTCTAGAGAAGATCTGCATGGAGGAATGGGCCAAAATACCAGCAACAGTGTGTGAAAACCTTGTGAAGACTTACAGAAAACGTTTGACCTCTGTCATTGCCAACAAAGGATATATAAGAAAGTATTGAGATGAACTTTTGATATTGACCAAATACTTATTTTCCACCATGATTTGCAAATAAATTCTTTAAAAATCAGACAATGTGATTTTCTGGATTTTTTCCCCATTTTGTCTCTCATAGTTGAGGTATACCTATGATGAAAATTACAGGCCTCTCTCATCTTTTTAAGTGGGAGAACTTGCACAATTGGTGGCTGACTAAATACTTTTTTGCCCCACTGTAGAATGAATGAGGATGGAACTGAAAAACAAATATATGAAACGTAAATGGATTGAGATAAAGGGGAAAGCTGAAAAAAATGTGGTTGGAGGGAGTTGATGAATTCCTCCATCAGCTGAGAAAGTGTATGAAATGAGAAGCAAAATGAACAAAAAACATTATGTGAATGGATGTAGTAGAAGGACAGTCTGCAAAGATAATGAATGGTGTTAATGTAAACTAGATTCAGTTAATGTCCTTTCCGTTTATCTCCTGCCTTTAATTTCTTGTGCTTGCTATTTACTTTTTTTCCCTTGCACTTTGCACAGTGTTGCATTCCACAAGAGCAAGAATGTGACAAGTATGCATTTGTGTGTGTATGCATGCAAGCTATGATGAGAAGCAATGAGTAATTTTAAGGAAAATGAATATCAGAGAAGACATTTTTGTTTTGTTTTTAGAAAGAACAGGTAGTGGACAGAGTTGGAAAAAAAAAAAAAAGAACAGGAGCAGGTTGCCTAGATAAGGATCTGAGTTAATCTTATGTGTCATGTTCATACTGCATTCTGTCTTTCCTCTAAAAGTTCTCAAGGCAGGATATGAATGGCTCTTCCCATTTTTACCATCACAACAATACAGTAAAAGTACGCTTGGTTGAGGAGCAAGGGTGTTTTAAAATCATGCAGTGAACTTCTCAGCTAAATCGAAAATACAAATCCAGATCTGCCCAGTCCAGATTTTCTGTCCACTAATAAAACTGCTCCAGTTGATAAACTCACATTCAGCCACAATCTTAAATTGGCATTTTTGCATAACTACAGGAACATGCATGCCAGCACTTTTCCTACATTGTAATCTTTTGTGCATTTGGATAACTGTACCCTTTATTTCTGGCAAGTTTTATAAACTAGCTTTTGCACTGTCCTTTTACTGAGCAACCCCTTTTAATTTTACAAGTATTTCCTTTTGCAACAACCTAATATTTCTAAGGATTTCTTTTCAATAATTAAAAAAAAATCAGAATGATTTGAGGAAGTGGTGCCAGGTCTCAGTAAGTTCACTCTTCTAATATGTATTCTGATGGTTTTGTAATTAAACATAACTCAACTGCTTTTGAATAGCAGAAATATATAAACATTTTTGTCACTATGTCAACTTACCATTATTTCTAAATGGCTCTCTAAATATCTTTTTTCCCCTATTTCCATTAGCTCTAAAAACAAAGTGATTTGCCAAAGCTTTGACTATAATTCTACATGCACCAAGGACATATTTACTTTAATTTTGCAAGTAAACACCATAATTACTATGCTGGAATGGAAAGACAGCAACTTGAATTGCAGAATTATTAGAATTTACAAACAAAATGTATTTTCTCTACACGGTAACAAAGATGTAAACATTTTATAAATAAAAACATTGCCACCAAAAGAAAGGCTAAAGTTAGAACACTTTCAACTTAATATCAGCCCTGTACTCTCATGATGGGACGTGCTATAAGTAAAATAAATAAACAAACACTCCCAAATACTTTCAAAATTCAAACACAGTGCTGAAATCTGATTTGACTGTGCTCAGCGAATCTAAAACCAAAAATACAAGTAATGAAGAATGAATACTATCCTTATTCTTTACTCTTGATTATAAAAAAGTTGTCAAATATATGAACTTTTATTTCAGCACTCAACAAAATATACAACTACAATACATCTAAAACGAACAATCTTCATATTTGAGAAGGTAGCAAAGGATCTCTAGCATTAATCTCTTTTAAATGTAAGGAAGGTACTATATATGTTTGCTAATGACTGGTATAAACAATAAATGTTTATATTCAGGAAAATGCTTCAAGAAAAATGTCACCATATTTTGTTGATAATACTGTGAATAGTTTAATAAACATAATAAAATAAATATTTCAATCTCAGTGTTAGAAACAACTTTGGAAGTACCTGACTTTCAGTTTGTCAACTATTCCTACTCACATGACAAAAATGTCTCTTCCTATGTCTTGAAATCTATGCTGCTTTGCCCCTCTTTTTCACCAGTATTTAGAAGATACTTATACTCAAATATCTCTGTTCACTGCTCCTGATAATGTACCAATTTTTTACCACCAGTTCATGCAAACCTTCCTATAACATTCTCTTTCACATCCTACCCCTCTTTATCTTGCCAGCCTTATTGCATACCAGATTTTTATCCCCAACGTTTAGTGCTTTGAGTTCCTTTTTTTATTCTACCCATCAGTTCAAATGACTACAGTATGCAATACTAAAAATGAAGTCAGCAACAGGAAGCATTGGGCAACCATAAGCTATGGTTCTGTTTGCAGGTTCGTAATATAAACTAAACTTCCTAAATTAGTCTTCTCTCTGCAAGTTGTACAGAACGAAGTACAATTTATTACAGTCAACAAATCAATATTTATTAGTGTCAAATGAAAGACCTACCCCCTTCTTAGCAGTAAAATTAATTTTTTTGGAAAACTATAGCTTCTTACAGTATTAATTTTACTGCTAGAACATAATACAACATACAAAGCTTAGTGCACAAATCACAGAAATATGAAGCAAATGTGCTAATCCAACTGTTCTACCATTTCTTTTGGAATTCAATTTTTGTAGTATTTCTGATCGCTCACAAGCTGAAAAATACCCTTAACAAGATTTTGCAAATTAAATGAAATCTGAAAGATGTTTCACTATCTGATCTCAAGTCAATGACAGAGGAGACAGAGATCTAAATTACAAAGCAAGCTCATTTATTTGAATTCTTTCTGCAATCTGGAGCCAAAAAAATGTGACAAGTGGCTCTAACCCTTAACCAATATGTAAGAAACATGGTGCTTTAAAATGCAATTAATCCTCAACATCTTCCTAAAACTTAAAAAAAACAAAAGCAACATATATTAGGCTATGCACAAAACAAAACAAGAACTATTTTGTTCCAAGCTCAATAAAACAGTCCAACTTGAAACATTCTGTAAAATGTGTTGAATTATTCTGACACATTCTGACAGAACAAAACTTGAAGTGGCTGAAGTATTCCACTGGAGTAAAAATTGAAATGTTCCAAGAGTTGTGGCCATAGGTAACGACAGAAATAAATACCAGCCTTACTGAACAAGAGTGAGGTAGCCGTCTACAGTGACTACCATCTATCTGCCAGTCAACTTCCGGAAAAACTGACTAAAAGATTATTTATTAAAAACATGTTTGAAAACATTAAAACAATGGTCATACAACCTTATTTCTCATCCACTGAAAAATCAATTTAAATTAGAATCTCTTATCAGAAAAAAAAACTCCATACTTCAACAAAGAAGTTTTTTTTCAGATCTTTAAATAAGCCCTGAGGTACTGAGCTAACACAATTACAAAACAGAAGACCTGACCTCTTTAACATTCCTTTCAATCAGTGACCCTCCCTCCCAAATTTTTTAGGCTGTGCTATCCAACCTGTTTAGGAAAATAAAGCAACAAATTTGGGGTGGGGGGTGTGTTTTTTTATTGTTGTGCTTTCTCTACAAAGCAGAAGCCATGTTAAAGTAAATATGTTGGGTTTTTTGCTTATGCCTGTGCATGAGATGGCTGCTATTAAAAAAAAGGGGGGGGAACTGATACTTCTGAACTGCATGGAAATTAACATGTCCACATTTGCATACAAAACTCAACAAATCAGCTCAAACCACGTGTACAACAATCACTAAAATAGGAACATTTCACTGGTTTTTAAACTAAAGTTACAGCCTTTTCCTTCAAATTAGTTCCATTTATAAAAATATGTTCAGAACAGCAAAACACTTATAGCTACACAAATCTAAGTTTATTTTAATTATAGGGTGTATACTGATTCTTGATAGGTCAGATATAAAATTATTAATCTAATCACATATTTCAAAACAGTATTAGAGTTTAAAATAGGACACTAAATATGAGCTGTCTCTTGTGCTCTGAGAGAACAGAATGCATATTAAGGTGTTATTCTTCACCATTCATTTTATGTGTGGAGTGGGAAATGGCCTTTCAAGGTGAAAAGAATATTTGCTATTTTATATCAACAATTTTTGCTTTAGTAAATGCACACCAAAGAAAAAGAAATATGCCAGTTTTCCAGTAGTAATTTGTTACAAGTAATAATGCAATTATAGAGAAGAATGAAAGGACTCCAGAACTGAATAAAATATGTACTTTATATATAGAGTGAAATATCAAATCATTTAAGAAAAACAAGTTGCATGCGACCACTAAAGGGGTGGAATGAGTCAGGGCAATCAACAAGGTGAATGTTCCTCACTGTACTCACTGTTCTAAATCAAGTACTAGAGAAATATATTAAGAGCTTCTTTATATCTAATTAATACAATCAAATTATCACATGCTTTCTAGCCAGTGTCATTTTAGGCTGCAGACAACTGCATATTCCAGCTGTTCAACCAACTCTTGTAGGTTGCATTCTCACTAAAAAAAACTGTTGCTAATATTTAGACACTACTCACTATGAGAGTCAGTGTGGTACAATGGCTAAGGTATTGGGCTAGAAGCAGGGAAAGCCAGCTTCTAATTTCCCCTTAGGCATGGAACCCGGGTGGGTCACTTTGGGCCAGTTACTCTCAGCCTAGACTTGGAAGTTGAAAAACATGTATCTACCAACCTGCACTGGACCAGTTTAGATTACTGTCCATAATCTTCAGCAAAGAAGCTATCATCCTACAGTGGATTGATTTGAACTGATAATAACAACACACCTACCACAATACAGCATGCAAATGAGAACCTGGGTAAGCCTGAAATATTCTGGAACAAAATTCTTTGGACTGGTGAAATTAAAATTGAACATAATTGAAGTTATATTTGGAAAGGAAAAGGGTGAAGCATGTATTGGTTGAATGCTTTATCAACCATTAAGCATGGTGATGGCCTCTATTATGGTTTGGGGTTATATGGCAATCAGTGGCACAGGAAAAACTGTGAGTGGAAGAAAAAGTGGATTCAACTAAATATCAATATATTCTAGAAGCTAACATCCCACAGTCACTAAAGAAATTGAATCTGAAAAGAGATTGGACATTTCAATAAGGCAATGCTACAAAACATACATCCAAATCAACCCTGAAGTACATATAGTCAAGAACAATAAAAGTTTTGGAATGGCCTTCACGTTCTCCAGACTTGGACATTATTGAAAACCTGTGGGCAAATCTCAAACATGTAGTACATAGAAGGACATGTAAGGATATTTCTGAGCTAGAAGAATTCTGCAAGGGAGAATGGGAAAAATTCCTAAAGGATTCTTAGCTGGCTACAGAAAATGTTTGGAAGCTATTATTTCTGTGAAAGGCCACATTTCTGGAAGTATATCCAAATGTCTGCATCAGCCATAATCACTGTTTCTTATTCTGAATTGGTTAAAAAACTGTGCATAAACAGGACATATATATTCAAATTTGCAGAAAGAGGACATGTTTAATTTTGTGCCATGCAGAACTTACATCATCATTTGTTCATTTATAGAGTCACTGAAACATAAATTGACCAGGGGTCCCTAAACTGTTGCATGTCTCTGTACAGTTACCTACATCCCATTAACAAGGAGATATATACAGTGTACAGGCACACAACATATGACACAACTGCTTTAGCACATACATCAGTTGCAGGCAATCTTACATTCAGACCCTGACTCCTCCATAGCTTCAGCATAGTTCCTTTATCGTTGATCTATGAAACTGACTTTAATACATGGTCTTGTATTTCTAAACCATATCATCAAGTGGTTTTCATGATGACGTACAAAAGGCAGGAAAATAATTTACTAGAAACTGCCATCAAAAGGCACTAAAGCTATAAGCAAACTTAGATTAGGGAAGAACAGAACACTCACTAGGACCATGCTGAATTTTAGATTTAAAGGTAAAAGATGTTCCACAGCATAAATCCTTAAACCAAAAGTGAAGAGTAGCTACACCATTCTGGAAAAAGTCACAATCATTTTTAGGCATTGCCAATAGGTACTGTGGGTCCTCACACACTGAAGCATTTTATTTCTCTTTTTATGTGAAGTGCTGCACAGCCCTTCCTAAACTAGATAAGCACAATTGTTTATAATGTTTAAAGCAATTTCATGGGTACAAAATTGGTAAAACTAAAAAAATAAATTGTTGAATTTATAAAGCCAGGTAAATCAAGACAGACTCTGCAGCAAAAAGATCAGTGCACAGCAGGCTAGATTCACACATTAAACAAATCATACTTCACACAAAGTGTATTAAATAATCCATAAATGGCTGGATTTACATAATGTGAGGGGGGTTGCTTATAAAAGGCAAACTTGCTTATAAAAGGCAAACTTGCCATAAAATCCTAGGGTACTATACTGTTAGCTAGGAAACGTGGGAGTTGGTCCAGCACATCTGGAGACCGCTAGAATACAAAAACAGAGAGCTTAGCATCTGAAATCAAACAAGGGAAGGACATTAACCTCAGATCTTGAATACACTGAAAATCAACATAGACTACTAGCCCATGGAACATCTGAACCTGTTGCAGAGTTGCAGCCTGATTTAAAGCAAACAGAAAGAACAGTATTTCTATTATACAAACATACACTAAAATGTTATGGTAGATCCTGAAATCCATGTCTGGACCAAAATTGAGTTCTGGTTCTGAAAAGACTGAAGATGATTAGTGTAAATAATACTGGGCTAGTTGGCCAATGGCCTGACTTAATTTGGGTACTTTTATAAGTGCAGATCCACAGCACTGCCACAACGAAACTTGCATTAACAATACATAGAATGCTGAGCTTGGAATGGATGCATCTGTGCCACGGAGAACAAATTCTAAGATGTTCAATAACCTCACGAATATATAAAGACATTTATAGATTGCAAGTACTATGGGAACACAAACCATCCATCACGTTTTGTCCACCTGCTATTATCTATGTAAGGCTCCTTTGAACTGAGTAGGCCATATGTCTAAATAAAAAACCTTGCTTATGTATTTAGTTCAAAATGTAAAACAGTTGTGGATAGAGACTGGCAGCCTACTCTAAAGGTCTAATCAAAGGAATACCAACATGTACAGCCTATTAGTGAAAGGAAATTTAGAAGGGCTCACTGGAGTGGTCTTAATTACCCAAGACTGGAAAGCAACAGAATTTCCAGATGTTCCATTATTGTAACAGTTTTTCTTGTTCAGTAACATCAAAGACTCTCAGAACAAAAAGGATATCCTGACTTTCGAAGCAGTACAACACAGATCTAACATCCCCAACAGCCAATATTATCACTTACTCACTGAAGGCCTTTAAAATAAGGACTGAACGAGGGGAAAAGTGCATCACCCTTGATTGTCAGTATGGAAAGCATGAGATCACATCCTAAAGCTATTCTCAACAGCTTGAACTTCATGGCAAAAAATCCTGCATGAACTCAATCTTCACAATCCCAAAGATTTCAGTAAACAAAGAGAGGAAGGAAGGGTGGAGCAGCACCACACAAGCAAACATTTGTTCAGTAGTTTGCTACAGAAGGACAGCACTGTCAGGAAGTGCTGTTACATGCACTATTGTTTCAGCTACAAGCCAACAAGAGAATAAATAGCAGACCAAAAATGTAAGGTGGAGAATGAAAATGACTACTATAAAACATGCATTACTACAAGAAGTACACATTTATCAGAAGCTATAAGCACAACCCACATGCTCCAAGGCCATAACAGAACCTCCACAGAGTAAAGAAGCTGCAGACTGTGGCCAAACTTAAGAGTAAAATATAGCTATTTTACATATACTGTATTGTCAAAAGCGCCTCCCCCCCCCAGTTTGGAGGGTATATACCATTCGTATACAACAAAGGAGGAAATTTTAAAACGCGGAAGATAATTAATAGTTGTCACCTCTGCTAAGGCTACGTGTTTATACAACATCCCCAAGTATAATCAATACTTGATGGGTATAAAATATTCCTGTACAGTATTAGTATGATGTTTTACTTGTTTACAGAGTCTGTCTAAACAAGCATTGTCTCATGCCCTTCAGTACTAAATAATGGAGAAATCTGTCTACAAGATGCTTTCATGTTATAGCGAAGGATCATTCCCCATGGGATGATTTTAAAAGCCCATAAATTAAAAATTTAGCAGCTCTGATTATGATTAAAAGAAATAGAAGGGGGAAAAAGCTGGGGAAATGTACAGATAGTACCAATAAAGTCAAGTGGGTTTTAGGAATATTTTCCACCACTATAAGACTGAATTCTAGAAAAAGCAAATGCATTCCAGCCTGTTGCTTTTCAGATGTCTAAAAGACTATAGTAATCATTTCTAGCCAGCATCAACAACTAAGAACCAAGGCATATACTTTACCAGAATCAGAATATTCATCCATCCAAAGTACTATTGATTTCATGTGGATCATTAATTCTCATTGAAATTAGAAATGTTCATCAAAAGATAAAAGATGCTAGCACCATACTTAAAAACATGAATATGTATATATAGGACACTTGTTAAGGGTGAGGATTGCTTATATATCTCTGGCAAGTCTACCCTGAGCACAAACGTGGGAGTCCTATATGCCTAAAGCAGAATTCAATAAAATGTTGTACAAAAACAGGACCTGAAGTAGATAGGAAAACTCAAATAATTTTATAATAAATGTTTAAGAAAGATTACCAAGGTACTATAAAGTCTTTGACTTGCCTTACCACTCAAATCTCCCCAATGAATGAGATTAGCTATTTAGCTGGAAGTACTATAATTAACAGTGATGCAGTAAACTCAAGAAAGAAATAGAATGATAGGGGGAGAGGGTATGATCCCTTATAAAGTTCTGCTGGTACTATATTTCAGTCTATTGCTGTCCATTTTTAACCTCTCACTAAATCATTCCTTAACTCTATGCACTGCTTAGCTAGATGCAATAAAATGAAACTACAGTATAATAACAGGATATCCTTGGGAGTAAAAAAAAAATGTTGTTACCACAATCCAAAAATACAGATGTGCACAGAATGCAGTTATTCCTAGACACAGCACATCGCAATTTATAAAGAGTCCCTACCCTGATGAGCTTACAGTAAATCTGACATGGGAAACACCAGAGGATGAACCAAAGCTTCATGGAAAAGAGGATTTGAAGAAACCAAAAACCAGCCCTTCACAGCTGTTTTGAAGGCAGATCCAAGAATACTGGTCAGTCAGTGATGAACAGTATTTGAGAAAAAGATTACAAAATATGGAACTACAGAATCATACCATACAGAGAGCTCAATGCATAGCACATGGCACTTAGGAAGATAGAACAGAGTCAATCCAGTTCAATGAGTTTTACTTCCAGGTGAATGGGTGTTGACTTGCAAGTGTAATTGATATTTAGGATTGGCCTTACAATTAGATTGGTGAAGATAGCTAAGTTGTCCATCATTTAGTTTATTATATCTGTGCTACTATATATGGAAGATGATACTCAGATATTCAGCTCCACCCCCCAAATGCTTCGGATGCACCTGCTCTTTGTATACATTTTATAAGATGTCAAAGTGGAACTTTCTAATCCCATATCGTTACATCACAAGGACTCTTCTACCTTCTCGCGTGCCACTAATATTCTAGCAATTTTTATGTTAGTTAAACGGCAACGTTTCAAATTGCTTTGGGAGAGAGAGCAGAGATCAGGCGTTTCACACGTGCCGGGAGTCAAGCGCAGAAATAGCGGCTCTGGGGTTAGAAAAGGAGGAAGCGCTTTCTTGCTTTCTTCTCCGACACCAACAGAGTGGCTTACAACACCCAGACGCCGCTACTCGGGGCAGCAAAGAGAAGGCGGGAACTTGGAAGAGGCGCGCCGCTCGCTCTCTCCTCGCCCGGAGAACTCTCCAAGTGGGCCAACTGCGGGCAAGCGCCAGCCGCCCCGAGGAGCGCGGGGATTTGCGTTTCCTCTTCCACCAAGGCAGTCGACAGCAATTTCCTTCTTCCTGAGCCCGGGGCTTTTCCCCACAGATGCCACCAACTCTTGCAATGCTTAACAGAACCTCCCCTCCCCTCCCCATTTTGTTTTGCTTTTATTTTTTCCCGTTGCTGACATTTCCGACCTACCTCAGGAGAAAGCAATCGGGGCAGCATTCAAGAAACAACCTTTCCCTTCCGACGTGCCCAGCTTCCTTACAACCAACAATGCGGAGAAGCAGCACTTACAAAGCAGAGGTAACTCTGCAGTAGCTCCCCCCTCCTTTGCCTCGTAGCGCCGGGACACCATCAGCGTGGCACCCTTTGACGTTTTCATTCGCAGGCGCTATCCCACCCTGACCCCCTTCCCCGCCACGCTCTCAGTGCTGCAATTAAGGGCGGGGAGTCCATCTGTTGTTGCCACGCACCGCATTTCCCACGCCTGCCTTCATTAGCAGCGAGAGCCCCGCCAGCGCAGGTGGCGTCATTCTCGTTACAACACCCGCGCAGCATCGCGCTGCCTTGAGGCTCGGAAGCGCCCTTCACACACGGTAACCTACGCTGAACTCAGAGGGACTTGACGCCTAAGTAACACGGAACGGGCCCGGTGCAAATGGCTCTTTCCCTCGCCCTCCCCCAACAGCCCCCGATCCCCATACAGATACACGCCTCTGGCAAGCCACGCTCCTTCCTCCTCCCCTTAATCAGAAATTAAAGTACCTTCTTAGAAGTAGAATCGGTTCCACAAAGTGCAACGGCTAAAGAATGAAGTTGGCTGCCCCGTGGCAGAAGGCGAGGCCACCAACGGTTCCTCGCGGCGCCTCCACCATTGAAGTTTGCCTTTTGCCGCGGCTTGTTTTGATGTCTCTGACTCCCCTCCCTTTCTCTCGCTATCCCATTCTCAGCCTCCCCAGCGCACAACCTCCCAGCCGTCGTCGCTGCTGTCGCTGCTCTCACTTCTCTCACTTCCTCTTCCTCCCTCCTGCTGGCCGGACACACGATTTGCATTTCCAAGAAGCTGCCGAAGATTATCTAGATAGGCGCGAATCTCCGCCGGGGAAGAAGAGTTAAATCGTTTGGGGGCTTCGTGCTTTAAATCTTGAATCATAATCCCATCCTTCATCATATTTACTGGAATGTAAACTGCGCGGAGTTCAATCAGATTGGAACAGAGTCTTGTCCAGGACTCGATGCAATCAAATCCGTATGCATTTATGTTTTCAGCATGTATGTGTGTATGTATGTATGTAAACACACGCACACACGTGTGTGTAAAACAGACGTGTCACGTTTGTTTCTGTCTTTCTACCTTCAAGGAGATGACAGGGAGTGAACTATTAATATGCATGTGCGCGTATCTGTAAAAATTGTTATATTGATCCAATTATGATCTTGCAGCAGGATGTTCCGTGCTAGTAACGGAAAATTGCTGTCAAATACTAGCTCGAGCAATTTTCAGTTTCAGAAAAGCAACGCGGTTCAGAAGATATCCAAAAGAGGGCGGTAGTAAATATAAACAGAGAAATTGATTCCCCACACCCCTTAACCTCCAGGTTTAAGTTTCTAATTAGGATTGCAGTTACAAAATGTGTTTTTACCAGCTACCAGAGTAGCTGAATCCTGCAATGCCTAAATCTGCTGCTATTCACATGTTGGTTCTAAGTTACAAAAGGTTGCTGCTGAATTTTGCACTACAAGATATTCCGAGTGCAACAGTAGGGGGTAGAGGACTTCTTAAGGAGGCAGCTTGTAAATTGCAGATTGGAAAGCTGGGTCAGATTCCCTCTGTAGTTCAAATTGTTCAAGTGAAGACTGGCTACTTTTATTATTAGTTCATTAAGTTGGTTGTCTCTGTCATAAAGGTTAGATGAGGAAGCCTAAAGGCATGAATTGCAAGCACTTTTGACACTTCAAGTCGTGGATTACTTGGTTTTATTTCCATCTTTGTGTTCCATAGATTATTCATTCCTTAGAAATAACTGAGTTTATCATGTGGGCCTTAGAATTTATTTTATATGTGTGTGTGTGTGTGTGTGTGTGTATAGGTTCTTACTGTATTAACTGACAACTTTATCAGACAGTACATCTGGTTAATTGAAAAATGTACATAGTAGAAATGATGTTTCCTTTAAAACTCAGGTACCCCAAGTGGCGTGGAGCTGAAGACCTATTCCCTAAATTTGGGAGAGAAAACCATTTTACCTTTGCAAAAGTGGCTTCTTAGCCTACCTGAAAATATGAACCACCCAGTAATTCAGGCAAAGCAAAAAGCATTTATTAAGGGGAGTCAAGTCTTTTTATGGAGTACAGAAACAAATGATACCTATATTCAGTATATGTGATACATCAGAAAGCATGATGTATAATCAAACAATAAAAGATATTGATTACACGTGAGAATTGAATAATAGAAAACATTGATTCCAGATAACATTCCACAAGTGGCAAATGTATGGGTTACGTCACTCCCTTTCCCAGCTGTGTTTGTATCTATAAAGCTTGCAAGTGTATTCAAGGACTTTCAGAATACACTCTCTATTGTTTAGTTCTCAAACATACCAAAAGAAATGGCCTTGGCCCAGAAGAAAACATGCTTTCCTAAAGTTAGAAAAGAGGCCTAGACTGCCATATTAAACATGCTAATATCACCTTTTTAAAATGCTAATAATGAAGCCTAAAATTCCAGGTAACAATGGTAAGCAGATCCAAAGAACAAAAAATACACAGTTTTCTTGCACTTTAAAAAGTTAGAACACTGACATTTACATCTGTTGAAATCCTTTATCCTATGCAACTTCTACACAACTGAAGAATGAGCTTGGCTTTTTCCACCTGGCTCTTCAAAGGGAAAGGATATTCAAAATCTCTTAGCAAAGGCTTGGAATCTATGGAATCGCTCAAGGTAAGCCTGCATCATATTTTAGTTTTCTTCCATGCTACTAGCTATGGTATAAGTACCTCTTTGTCAATATCATTTGCTTATTGTGTGTTTTTAATTTTATGATTTAATTTATTTAGAAGGAACATGGAGGATGATCTGAAGTAGGAGGCATTTCAATAGGAGGACAATAGCAGGAGATGCAAAGGGATCACTAATAAATATGGGAGATGACAAGAATGGTTCTCCAAAGGCACTAGCAGGAACAGAACGAAAAAGGCCTCCTTGCTCATACTGTGGAAAATCCCACCTTTCCAAGGCTTGTCTCCAAAACGTCTTCCTTTTTGTTATTGGATAGGAAATATTCTAGTCCAAGGAATTACTGCTCATAAATAAATCATAATAATAAACACTATATTTGTTTAATAATAATAACAACCCCCAGTGAGGTGCTACCTTGATGTGGTTGTGGGGCTTGCATGCTCCAAGGAGGATGAGAGCTATGCCAGAGGTTCAACCATACTGGACAGATCTCATCAGAGGAGCCAGACAAAGAGTGTCTGTGCCATAAGCAATATGATGAGACGTAATTTACAGAAACCCATACTGGCTCAGTCGTCGCCTGGGTCAACAGGGACCGTGCTAGGTGTTCTGGTTCTTGGACATCTGGTGACAAGTGAGCTATAGGATGCAGAACTGCTGGCTGAGCGACCAGGGCCAGCAGCTGCAGGACTACTGGAAGAAAAGTTGTTTACCCATTGCAAATATGCAAAGACTGAAAACAAAGAAATAACGATTTGCTATTACAAATCAAGTCCAACAAGAAGAGGTTATCTGAAAAGAATGTACCAGTTCTGGAAAGAACAACATCCAGAATCAGAAATAACAACAGAGGCTAGCAGATCAACATTGATTTATAACACAAAATATTCACAGAAGTAGAATTGGAAGAACTGCAAAGGTCTATCCAGGGCAAAGAAATCAAAGCCTTGCCAGAAGTAGTTCAGATAGTAGAGCTTTCTCCTCAGAAAGAACAAAGCCCTCTAACTAAAAAACAAGAGGAATTGAAACAAAGAATAACTGAGCATCTAGAACAGCACAAAAACAACAAAAGGTTGTCTGCATTGAAGGTTGTTACAAAGAAAAAGCACAAGTATTAAACAATGCCAATATTATAATGTCAAATATAAGCACCAGCTCACTGCAAGAAACAAACCAATTGCTGTACAGCATGGCTGTAGTTATAACTGAATACCTTGGATACAAAATGAACCAACAAGAAAAAGAGCCAAACAGTGCACCACCAAAATGGAAAATCAGGTTGGAAAATAAGATCAGCATGCTAAGATCAGATGCAAGCAAGCTAGAACAGATGAAAGAAAAGAAGCTGAAGAACAAAAAGACCAAAGAATACCTGATCAAGAAATATCACTTAGAAACAAAGAAGATCAAGGCAGCACTGGAAATACTAAAGCAGCAAATAACAGCCATAGCCAAGAAGATCAGCAGATATAAAGCTCAAATTGCACAATACAGGCAGAATCCCCAATTTCAGTCAAATCACAAACATTTCTACCAATCCAACAGTGGAGAGACTGCAGTGAACCAATGAGCACCTGACAAAGAAGAAACAGTGCAGTTCTGGGTGCAGCTATGGGACAACCCAAAGAAATACAACAAGAATGCAACTTGGATAAAGGAGGTAGATAAGAATAAAAAAGAAGCTAAAATGAAAGAACTTGTAATAACAGCAGAAATGGTGAAGAAAAGGACAAGGAAGATGAAGAATTGGTCAGCACCAGGTGAAGATGAACTGTATGGTTTTTGGTTGAAACATCTGACTGGTCTGCACCCACTCACTGCCAAGCAGTTTAACAACCTATTGCAAGGAGATGAAATTGAAGATTGGTTAACATCTGGCAAAACCTACCTGATAAAGATCCAGCAAAAGGGGCAGCACCAGGCAACTACAGGCCAATTACCTACTTGCCAACAACTTTCAAATTGCTAATTGGTGTGGTAGTTGATGCAGTCCAACAGCACCTAGTTGAAAACAAGCTCTTTCCATCTGAGCAGAATGGAAACTGCCCAAACAGCAGAGGGACAAAAGATCAGCTCCTAATTGACAAGATGATTTTGGAAAACTGCAAGAGAAGGCAGACCAACTTGAATGTAGCTTGGATTGATTACAAGAAGGCATTCGACTCCCTGCCATGTGACTGGATAATCAAGTGCCTAGAAATGGGAGTCAATAGAAACATCAGAAGCTTTGTGCAAAGATCAATGGCATAATAGAAGACATGGTTGCTGTTCAATGGTGATAGACTGGAGAGGAGTCTATCAAGAGAGGAATCTTTCAAGGAGGCTCACTGTCACCGCTCTGTTTGTCATTGTACTGATTCCTCTGTCATCAGTACTGAACAAGTCAGGCCATGGCTATCAAATATCAAAAACATCAGCCAGATTATCCCACCTCCTTTACATAGACAATCTGAAGCTGTATAGGAAAACACCATCTGAAATCAAATCGCTCTTCAACACTGTCCAAATATACAACCAAGATATTGTAGTGGAGTTTGGACTGGACAAATGTACCACCCTAACTATCAACAGGGGAAAAATAGTGAAAACTGAAGGAATCAAGATGCCCTATGGAAATAACATCAAGAGTCTGGATGAAGAAGATCACTACAAATACCTGGGTATCCTTCAGGCTGACAACATCAAGCACACTGAAGTCAAGAAGATGGTTAGTAGTCAATACATCATGAGAGTGAAGAAGATCAATGGAGGAAATGCCATCAAGGCAATTAACACCTGGGCAATTCCAGTCATTAGATACACAACTGCAATAGTGGACTGGACTTGAGCAAAACTAGAAGCCCTGGATAGAAAGACCAGAAAAATAATGACAATGAATCATGCCCTTCACCCATGCAGCAACACTTCCAGACTCTACTTACCAAGGAGCATAGTTGGGCGTGGAATGTTGCAAGTACACCAGACAGTTGAAGAAGAAAAAAGGGCATTGGAAGAATATCTGAAGGACAGTGAAGAAGATGCACTGAAGCTAGTACACCATGAAGGCTTACTGAATACCGAAGAGACCAAACTGGCCTACAAGAAAGACCAAATGAAGAATAGAAAAGAGACATGGCAAGGCAAAGTATTACATGGCCTGTACACAAAAAAACTAGCAGGCAAAACAGGTAACAACAAGACCTGGCAATGGCTAAGAGCAGGAAAGTTGAAGAAGGAAACAGAGGGGCTAATTCTGACTGCACAAGACCAAGCCTTAAGAACAAATGCATACAAAGTCAGAATTGAGAAGAGAGCAACAGACAGCAAATGCTGCCTCTGCAAAGAAGCTGAAGAAACAGTGGACCACCTAGTTAGCTGCTGCAAGAAGATCGCATAGACTGACTACAAACAATGGCATGACAAAGTAGCAACAATGGTGTATTGGAATATCTGCAAGAAATACCAGTTGCCTGCAAGCAAGAAGTGGTAGGACCAGAAAACAGACAGAGTAATAGAAAATGAAGAAGCTAAAGTGCTCTGGGACTTTAGAAATCAAACAGACAAGCACCTGCCACACAATACCCCAGACTTAACAATTGTTGATAAGAAAAACAAAAAACTCTAGAGGAGGGTGGAGCTGGCGTCGCGGCGATACGGCGGGCGATCCTGGGCTCCCAGGATGGCAGCCGATATCTCCTCCCCCGGACGGTCCCGATGGACCTAAGCCGTCCCGTAGAGATGGCGATCGCAAAGGGCATGTCCCGCGGACCTCAGGGACGTCGCAAGTCCCAGATTGATCCCGGGAGAAGCTCTTGAAGCTGGCGGAGGAGAGCCAGCCAAAATGGCTGCGAAAGCCGGGACAGCTCCAAAGGAAGAAGGAAGAGAGGGGTGTCAACTGGGTGAGATGGACTTTTACTATTCAACTATTCTTAGAGAACACCTTAAGTAACTTAAAGAGATTTTTAAAAGTGAAGAAAAGTGGATTAAGCGGCGAGATTGAGCCTTATAAAAAAAGGGGGGGAAATTTTTTTTCTTTTCAACTTTCCCTTTTTAGTGGAATTGGCAAGATGTTTTTCTCTTAAAAAAAATATATTTTTAACTGGATTGGCTTTTTCTTTTTAATACTCAATAACTCTTTATTTTAAGCCTTTTTTTTGACTAAGATTTCTTTATTGTTATAAGAAATTTATACTTTTTGATTTTGAAATGGGGAAAGTGGAGTTAAGAGAAAGTAAATGAAAGAAAGTTGCACTGCCATCTAGAGGCTCGACATAGTGCTTTTTTTCTTCTATTGTGACGCATGCTCAAGGACCCTGGGCTTTCTAAAAAGATAGTGGGATGTGCATGTTTATACAGGTGCCATCCGTAACTATAAACAAGAAAGTGGAGTTGAAAGCGATTTCGAAAATATCAAGATGGAAAGTTTGAGCTAGTCACAAGAGCCCTGATTAGTGGCAGTAGCTCTTCTTTCTGCTAGAAGCTCTGCTTTGCTCTCCATTCCCCCCTCAGTTGGATTTTTTTAAAGAGACCTAGTCTTTCCCCTCCTCTCCTTTTTTTTTTTTCCTCCTCTTGCTTTTTTTTTTTTTTTCTTATTTTTGGCAAGAACAAAGATAAAGAATCCTTTGACTCAATGAAGGTTTATCAAGATAATAAACTATACGAGAAACACAATGCAGAAAAAGATCTTTAAACTATTGAGGATGACTATAAAAAACTGGAAGAAGAGCTGCAGAAATTCCTGCAAAAAAAAAGAAAAAAAGATATTAAAGCTAAAATGGACTTAATTAAACATAAAACGGGATCAATGGAAAAGGAAGAAATAGTACAAGAAATCAGAAACATTAAACAGAATTATTGTGAGGCTTATAAACTGAGAATTAAAAGGGTTAATCAACTGATAAATAAAGAGGGACAGACTTGTTCTTGGCACTGAGGGTGAGAAAAAGATTATACAAGATTATAATGGAAAATCGTACTAAGAGAATGCATAAAAAGAAGAAGTAAAACAATATTGAAAGAAACTACTTCAGATGTTTAAAGAAAAAACGAGGGGAATACAACAATGATGGAACTGACAGAAGCTTCAAAAAGCAGAATGTTTGAAAGGACATTTATTATTGCTTTCTCTTATCCAATAATATAGAAAAAGGAATAAACAGCTAGATATTTTGGGATATTGAATGAAAAGGGTGAACTCAAAATTATGCAAGCGCTGGAATAAAGTATAAATTTGAGATATATAGTTAAAAATTGTATTTGATTGTAAATGTTTTAAGAGATTAGACTAAAATTTATACATGGTTGAATATAGTAACATATAGATTTTAAACTAGAGACATTTTTGTTGAAACATGTAGTGAAGAATCTGGTTAGAACTGTAACTCGGTTAGAACTGTAACTGATATTGTAACTGATACTGGTTAGAACTGTAACTTTTAAGAATTGGAAAAATTAAAAAGTACTTATGCAGGAGGAAGTTATTGAAAATTATGGAATGTGCAGAGATGAGTTAAATTGAGATTTGAAATTAGAGTAAGAAGATAAGTAATTTTATATGACACGGGATTTGTTTTTATTAATGATTGGATGAGAAAATATAGTAATGTAATGGATTAGGAAATTTTATAATAGAAACTTGATATTAATTATTATATATATACACATATAATCGATAGATGAAAATGTATTACTAATCCTAATGAAAGTTAAAATTTCTTGTAATAAATGATTCTATAGATTAGCTATGAATGATTAATAATTGTTAATTGATAAGTATATAAGTATATTTTGAATAGATGATATGAGAATTTAAGATTATGAAAGGAGCACCAACGAGTTGGTAACTGGTTGACACACGGTATAAAATGGAAGATGCTTTTTTTTATGCCTTTTTATGTTTTTGTTTGTTCATGTATGTTTTGTGTTTGTTGTAAAAATAAAAAAATATTTAAAAAAAAAAAAAGAAAGACAAAAAACTCTGGATAGTGGACATTGCAATGTCCAGAGACAGCAGAAGAGAAGAGAAAGAACTGGAGAAAATCACAAGATACAAAGACCTGCAAATAGAAATAGAACAACCGTGGCAAAAGAAAGCAAAGTTAGTACCAATAGCAATAGGCACCTTGGGTGCAATCCCAAAACATCTGGAGCACCACTTGAAGACCATCAGCATCGACAAAATCACCATCAGTCAATTGCAAAAGGCAGCTTTACTTGGAACAGCTTATATCTTGCAAAGATACCTTTAACACCATCAAACAACAACATCTGCCTATCCGAGGTCCTTGGGACGGACTCGATAGGTGGATAACAATGCCAAATCCAGCCTAAACATCTGGCTGGCTGTGCGACCAACCATAATAATAATAATAATAATAAAACTTATCAGTCTTCCCACAGGTCGCTTGAACACAATCTTCCTGTGTATGAGGTACAAAAAGTCCAGCTGAATAAGCTTCTGTGATGGTCTTTGCCCTTCTTTTCTGAGTTCAGTCTCACAAGATAGGTGCTGTCAATGGCCTTGGGGAAAGAATGGTATTTCATGGGACTCGGCTTCTGGGTGAACTGGAGCATATTCTACTCCAACAGTTAGTTTATTAAAACTCCTGAATATTATAGGAGCTGGGCAGTTTTTAAAAAATGAAAATCATAATTGTGGTACCATTTTAATTGTATATTTTCACCAGTGTCACTGCATCAGCAAAGTAAAGATGAGTTAAGTGTGCAAACTGCAGACCTGAACAGTGTGCATCCAGCCATGCCAAGCCCTTCCCACTAGCTGAAGTTCCCCCAGGCCTATGGGAAATCTCCTGTTTGTGCTTTTGGCTTAAAATTATAACAGATTGTTGAGGGACCCACAGTACAGGATTGTGAGAGAAATGTAAACTGTGATCAGTGTTATTCCAAAATCTAGTCTTCTGGCTTACTAAAATTCATATCTTGTTTGAATATCAGACACTGTCTAGTCTAGTGTATACTATGACAAAATGAATATGTTGTAACAAATAGCTTCAACATATGCCACTGAAAGCATATATTTTCAGTAAAAAATTAGATAATACTAGCCAGTATTATTGGCTGTTATATCACATTTAGACAAAAAATGGACTTTCCTTCTGAAAATGTTACCCATTTGCATCATACCAGTTCTGACTGCCTAAAAAAATAGTGTGGCTCAATTTCCGCTATTTTCTAATTTGGGAAACAGATGCTTGAAGGGGGAAAACATAAGAACAGATCAGACTGAATAGGAATGAGCCAAGTATTTGTTGTTACCTGTAAGTTTTTCTATTAAAAATTGGACAATAGCTCTACAGTGACTTCTTGAATAATAAAATAATGAATTACCACCAAAATATACCATGTTCTTTTTGGTGTCTTTACTGAAAGAACAGCTATGAATATGTGGATAATATGTTCATGAGAAACAATTCTCATCCATCAGTATAGATTTTGAAATGACAAATGACATTTGTTGCATTTTAAAGTGCTCACTATACAGTTTAACATAATTATTTACTATAACCATCACAGTCCCAAGTCTGAGTTTTGTGAAACAATAGCAAAAGTGGATCACTTCTAATGCTTTTTAAATTGTTAATTGGATAAAGACTGCAAGGTACTAGTTCTCAAAATTTTGTTTTTCCTGTGGATCACTTGAAAATCACTAGGGTTTTTGTTCTACAAATTAAAGCACGTATATAATTCATATTTTAAGTCTTTTAAAAAATCAGTGCACTATCATAACAAATATGGTCTAATGAAAATTGCAGGCTTTAAGCCAAGGGACTGAAAAGAGCTCTTATTAACTGTAAAAAGCTGAATGATTACATTCTGTACCCCAGGACATCCTGATTTATTCTGATCATAGAATACATGGTCTCAAACTTCACTGTTTTTTTTTTCCCTTAATCAAAGTTGGGCCAATTTTTAAAAAACATTTATGTTTTTTGTGGTGATGATTTGAGAACTGCCCTTGATTAATTTAACATGCTGGCTTCTAATTTTAATAAGGGGAAAAGTAGGAAGTATAAAACAAGATAGTGACTTCTGTTAAGGAATCTACTATATTCCCCACCCTTTCCCTTTCTGTCATTTGTTTAGATAAATTTGTTTAGTTAAACCTTAGAAAAACAGATAGTTAAATCCCACTGATTCTTTAATGCACTGGCTAAGAAAAGAGATACTTCTTATACAGAATAAATATGTGCTTTCATGGATGGGACTTGAATCAATATACTTGCTACTTGAACAACAAAAATAATGTGTTTAGCAAATGAACACATACAGTATTTTATCTTTCAGTAAATATAAATAATTTGCACATTCTGAAGAAGAGAAAGCATCTTCAGGAATCTGATCTAACAATACAGAGTTATTTGTCATGCCATTTGGCAGGGAGATTAAGGACTATCCCACAGATGACAATGTGAGATAACATGATGTTTGTTCACTGATCTAGAACTGGTAAGACCTGATTCAAATCCTTTTCTGGAATGGAGTCCAATATGTAACTGAGTCATTCACTCTCTTTCAACATTTTATTTCACAAGATGTTGGGGAAAGGCTCTTTCTTGAGCCCCATGGAAAAAATAGTTGATGCAATAAAACTCCTAATTTTGTCACAACAGGGCCCCCTAAAGCATCAGATAAAATGGAATTCAGCTTTACCTCTCCTATGTAATCTCATGTATACAATCGCACAGCTGGTGAAAACCAGACTGCTTCTTTAGTCATTCCACCAAGGGTCATTAAGGAAGATAGGTTTAGCCGCTGGGTAATTACTAATCTACTGACTAAACTGAGGACACCTGAAATGGAGCATTTCCCTTGATTGGGCAGAGCAACAATCAGTCTCCCCAAAGAGGTTGCCTTTCAATTATCTTGCACATTCTGTAAAAGTGAGTGTAGTGAGAGAGAGAAGAGCAAAGACAGCTTGCCTTTCAGTTGCAGGAAGGAGCCCCAGATGAACTCTCTTCAGATGGACTCTCAGCAATGAACTGTGAATATGTGCTGAAATCCAAAAGCTTACAGAAGCAAGTAGTAAGTAACTAGTTCAGCTAGGCTGCCTGTATTGATTCTATGTGGAATTCTGTGTGTGTGATTGTTCCCTTGTTTTTCCTAAACTCCAGTTTATATCTCAGGATTTAGTTTCATTTCCTTAATAAGGAAAATGTAAAAACTGAAAACTTTTTCCACATGCAAGACTGCAAGATTGTGCAACTACCCCTTGCATTTCAGGACTAGAACAAGGTTTGTTAAATTCTTAAGTCCAAGCTTTGGGCAAAATACCAAAGGGCTTTTCTTTTTGTTTTCTTAGGGTTGGGCTGAATGGAAAACTTTTTAACAGAAGGTCTAAGAAGTTTCCAGCATGGCAGACAAAAGGTTTCAAAGGGTTTAACCTGTCTGGTGGTAACCTATTGTAAATTTCTTTTGCTGGGTAGCCTTTGGAAGAAGGGGTCTGCCAGTGAAATTCTAAATTATCCTTGCTTCCAGTTTACAATACTTGATATGAAATAATTATATATAATTTTTAAAATATATAAATCCATTATATAAGTTTATATACTAAAACAAGTAAAATGGAAATTATATATTGTAATTGATCAAATATTTTTATCCCAGCAAGTTTGTACGTTTTGGGGCTGGGCCACACCTAAATACCACGAACCACCTCTTTTTTCTAGAAAATTTACTTTTGGGAAATTGCCCAATGGCTAGATCAGCAATGATCTCAAAGAAGAACAGAACATTCTGTCTCCAGAACAGAACATTCTGCACATACTGGCACTCATAACATTGCTGTTTAAAATCAATTTTAAAAAGAAATCATGCCATTCTGATGACAAGCTCCAATGCAGAAATCAGGCAATCTACTTTAAGAGTCTGAGTATGGATTTTGTATAATAACTTATCTGTACTGTACAACCAAGTGTCAGCCATTTAATTATATGGGAGCAAATAAAAGGGTCACGGGAGATAATTGAGGTAGACTGTTGTTCCTGTTGATCTCTTTCTTGATGGGTTCTATTTGATATAACTACGATTTAAACTATGAAGCTCAGGGGGTAAGTTCCAGACCAGGGGACATCCTTTGACCCAGCTCATTATTTCTCAAGTTCAGCTGCTATTATTAATAGGCCACTTCCTGAAGTTGTTGTGAAAATGATCTTCATGTGAATAAAAACAGGTCTGTGAAAATAGAAAGTTTCTTTAATTTGCATAGAAGTTTGTGTTAGTAGTCTATTTAATATAAAAGAAATAAGGGGTTTGCAGTTGTAGATCTTGGACGTTTTGAAAATACTCAGTTGAAAGCTTGAACTTACAGTGCCAAAGACTATAAACAAAATTCAGCTCTCCAAGCAACTGAAGCTCTCCCACCATTGTCTGGGTGCGATTTGCAAGGCATCTTCACCTCTGTGAATGGGAGAACATCAGATTCTGTACACAAAAGAAGCTTTATGACCTTATCTTTCTTCAATATATCTTTCCCATACAACTCTATCAGAAGGATTTGTGTCTTTGCTCCCAACACTGAAGCTATATATAAAAAAGAAAGCTCAATGCAAAGTGCAATAGACTGAGAATAAACCATTCTGGAGCTGTCAGGTTCAAAGTTGTTACAAACCAAAGCTGAGAAAGTAGGAAAGTAGTATTTATTTACTTATTTATTTATATGATGCATCTGCCAGAATGTAAGTCTGCAAATTAAATAACAGATTCATATAATCACATTTATGTTAAATAAATGGATGGATCCCCAGCTGTGCATGAATAAATTTGAGCTTTCCATGGAATATAGGAAGAAACAGTTCTTAGTCATTCCAGCTAAATGCACTGTGTTCTGTAGACAGCTTTTAAACCTGAAAAATGCTGGCAGTGATTAACACAAATACGATTGCTTGCTTCAAGAATGGTTATTTTTTAAGTCCTTCTGGAGTTGGAAGGAGCAAGCCAAAACTAGACAGTCATATCTGTAAAGTTTCAGAGTTATAGTGCTTTGTTAAGGATTCTCTTAGTTTCTTCTCCTGCTCTTCCCCAATCATCACAACATGAAAGACAGAGGGAAAGGGTGTTAAACACTGCCAGAGATGCTCAAAGGTTTAATTTCTCTTACTTGCACTATTTACAATGAAACTCTAGGCAAAAGACTGTTTCCTGTATCTAAAACTAAAGAACAAATCTGAGAAAAAGCAAAGGCTCTTTCATGAGCAACACTCTCAGATTTCTTTTTTTTAAAAATCAAGCTGTTAGCACCAGTGCCATTTAAGTTCATTTCCTTGAATTGGGTAGCAAGTATTTGCTTTAGCAATGACATAATGTAAATTCATCATGCCAATGAAGCATAATTGGCTAGTTAGGAAGCTCATAATTGTTTCTTTGGTGGAAGGTAAATTATCAGCATAAAAAAAAAGTAATTTACCTCCATTCCTAGGGAAAAAGCTAGCTCAGTGGCTGAATTTGTATGTCTTACTATGTTGTTGTTCAGTCATTAAGTCGTGTCCGACTCTTCGTGACCCCATGAACCATATTGCGCCAGGCCTTCCTGTCTTTCACTGCCTCCCTGAGTTTGCTCAGTTTCATGCTCATTGCTTCAGTGATGCTATCTAACCATCTCATCCTCTGCCGTCCTCTTCTCCTTTTGCCCTCAATCTTTCCCAGTATCAGGGTCTTTTCCAAAGAGTCCTCTTTTTGTATTAGGTGACCAAAGTATCTGAGCTTGAGCTTCATATGTCATACTATACCATAGTTTATTTAACCATGATTTATTGAATAAATCACAATAGCTGGGTTTCCATAATGCTTTATGTTGTAAACTCAGTTTGTTTTTTTAATAATCTTATTAAAAGTTTTGAATAAAGCAATAAAGATAATACAAACTAGATAAGAAAAAAGAAAAGGAAAAAAAATACAAGAAAGCAAAAAAGTGCATGTGTGTATATATATATGTGTATATATATATATATAAAACCCCTGCCCCCAAGAAAGCAGCTTCCCACCTTCATCATGGCAAGTATAAACAATTCCATGATCTTTTACCTCCTCTTAGCTAACAAATATAAAACTATTCATCCCATAACCCATCTCTTAACAATAGGCAAATCAAAAAAGTAACAACTTTTTCAAACCAGTTATCAGCAAAAGGTCCAAACAGAGCTCTAGCATTTTAACATTAATTAACATATATAAAACTCAACATTCCACATCTCAACCCTTAACAAAATCCCATTTAAAAGGCAAAGGATGGTGTTGATATCCTAATGTAAACAAAAGAAAATCAAAGTTTAACATGACAGAGAGAGACTGTTTCTCCTTTACAAAAGACAAGCTCTAATATACATTTCCCATTCCAAATACTAACAATTCAAAAAAAAACACACCCCAAATAGCAACTTATCCTGTTCGAATATACGTTCCATATCTCCAGTCTAAACTATAAATACATCCACATTTCACAAATATAAAGTAATCCCACTATCTTAATATAAACAAAAAATTAAAATTTAACACATAAAAGAGAAATAATTTCTCCTTTAAAAAGACAAATTCTCCAAAATTTCTTACTTTAAATTAAAACACACACACACACACACACACAGTAACATGCAAAGACAATTTAAGTACTATAAAGTTATGATTACATAAAGTAACCATGGGGAAAATAAGACTTTTACACCATATTAACTAAGCAAATCCAGTTTACCACATTTTTCCAATTAAGATATCAATAAATCCAGAAAGAGCCACCCAAAATAACAACATATCCCATTTTATCCCTGGTCAAATCTATACAGAACAATCTTTTTCTGCAATCCATTCAGATGTTTGTTGATTCTTGTTACACATTTCTTTAGCACTTTAAACAGTCTCTTTTGTGAATTCAACAAAAGGAAATCATTCCTATTGTTCTCTGGGAATCATTTTTATTTCCTTCTTAATTTTTAAAACCTCATCCAGTTTTCTCTTTATATCTGGTAACAAATTCTTATTCAGAGTTTCGTTCATATTTTCCTCAGATAAATTTTGCTGCATATCTTGTTCTATAACATCTTCATCCGGGAACAGACTGTTCTCAAGAAGACACAGCATAGCTGGCATAATTAAATCAAATTTGTGATGCAGGTCCCGATGCAGCTCCTCAAAAATGTCTCTGAACACAATTATAAGTTACTTGTCTTATTATGTCTTCAATCTCAAAAACAATTTTTCTTTCCCACAACCATACATTTATTGTTTAAAAAATAGTTTCAAAGTCTTAATATTCAACGTCCAGAACTCTTTCTGAGCTCTTAAAATTTTCTGTAGCCAAAACCTTGTCTTCCTTTTTGCTGTTTAAGTTTCTAAGGATTATAAAAATCTTCATATTCTTATATTGAGGATTGAAGGCACTCACCCAGTATTTCCAGCCTTATCATTTTGTAGGTATCTAATTTCTTTAAAGCAGTAAATAAACAATTTCCAAAAATAGTTAGCAAGGGAAATGCACAAACTTAGTGTCCTTTAAAAGGCTGTGTTTGCGGCTGGAGCAGCTATGCCGAATACCCTGTCTCCAGGTTCCACCCACCCACCAGAGATTGCTGTCTTGCAATCTCTTCATGAGGAAAAGGAACAACCATAAGGAGAAACAGCTTGGGCCATCTCTCTTTTATCCAGAGAGGATCATGAGCTGATCTACAGTACTGTGCAAATGTTTTAGGCAGGTTGAAAAAATGCTGTAAAGTAAGAATGCTTTCAAAAATATATATTGTAATTGTTTATGTTTATCAATTTACAAAATGCAAAGTGAGCAAACAGAAGAAAAATCTAAATCAAATCAATATTTGGTGTGACTACCCTTTGGCTTTAAACCAACATCAATTCTTACACTTGCACACTTTGTACACTTGTACAAAGTCAGGGATCTTGTAGGATTAGAGTGTGTTTGGTGTGTGATTAACCAATTATACCAAGCAGGTGCTAATGATCATCAGTTTCATATGTAGGTTGAAACACAGTCATTAATTGAAACAGAAACAGAGTTAGTCTGGTGAGATTGATGTCAGGTTCAGCCCAAGAACCACAGCGAGACAATCCAGGAACAGTTCAGTTACTGTATTAGCTTACACAGAATCTCGCCAGACTAACTGTAACCCCCAATGACAGCAACTATAACCCTGAATCCCTTAGGGAGGGGCCAGTCTCCTCTTCACTTTCACATGCTCTGGCTGGGATCTGAGGAGATGCTTGGAATGTCTCTCCCCCTCCCTGTAACCTTGAAGCTCTGTTCCAGGATCCTCCTTGCTCATGCCTTCCATCACACAAACTCTGTTACTAAGGTGGGGTTGTGGAAGATAGTTTCATGTCACAGGTCATACACCATGGCAAAACTGAGCACAGCAACAAGACACAAGGTAGTTATACTGCATCACCAAGGTCTCCCAGGCAAAAATTTCAAAGCAGACTGGGGTTTCAAGATGTGCTGTTCAAGCTCTTTTGAAGAAGCACAAAGAAATGGGCAATGCTGAGGACCATAGATGCAGTGGTTGGCCAAGGAAACTTAATGCAGCAGATGGAAGACACATCATGCTTACTTTCCTTCCACATCGGAAGATGTCCAGCAGTGCCATCAGCACAGAACTGGCGGAAACCAGTGGGACCCAGGTACACCCGTCTACTGTCCATAGAGGTCTGGCCAGGAGTGGTCTTCATGGAAGAATTGCGGCCAGAAAGCCATACTTCTGACATGGAAACAATGCTAAGCAATTCAACTATGCACAAAAAAATAGGAACTGGGGTGCAGAAAAATGGCAGCAGGTGCTCTGGACTGATGAGTCAAAATTTGAAATATTTGGCTCTAGCAGGAGGCAGTTTATTCACTGAAGGGCTGGAGAGCGGTACAAGAATGAGTGTCTGCAGGCAACAATGAAGCATGATGGAGGTTCCTTGCACGTTTGGGGCTGCATTTCTGCAAATGAAGTTGGAGATTTGGTCAGGATCAATGGTGTCCTCAATGCTGAGAAATACGGGCAGATACTTATCCATCATGCATATCATCAGGGAGGCATGTGATTGGCCCCAAATTTATTCTGCAGCAGGACAATGACCCCAAACATACAGCCAATGTCATTAAGAACTATCTTCAGCGTAAAGAAGAACAAGGAGTCCTAGAAGTAATGGTTTGGCCCCCACAGAGCCCTGATCTCAACATCATGGAGTCTGTCTGGGATTACATGAAGAGACAGAAAGATTTGAGGCAGCCTACATCCACAGGAGATCTGTGGTTAGTTCTCCAAGATGTTTGGAACAACCTACCTGCTGAGTTCCTTCAAAAACTGTGTGCAAGTGTACCTAGAAGAATTGATACTGTTTTGAAGGCAAAGGATGGTCACACCAAATATTGATTTGATTTAGGTTTTTCTTCTGTTCGCTCACTTTGCAGTTTGTAAATTGATAAACATAAATAATTACAATATATATTCTTGAAAGCATTCTTACTTTCCAGCATTTTTGCACACCTGCCTAAAACATTTGCATAGTACTGTACATTGGCTCCCTTGTAAATTCTGCAAACATCAGCTCTGCTTTTCTGCAGAGCTGTCTTCAGTATGCCATCTTCTCCCAGAAGCCTATGTTGTAAACTCATTTTGTAAGTCACAATGGTTGGGTTCACACATAGTAAGCTAAAAGAAGTCACATAATGATTTAGGGAAATGGATGAAACCTGTCACTCTGATTTTACTGCAGTATTTTTGAGCTGAAGTATTTCATGCATTCAGAAACCCAGTTTGGTGTAGTGGTTAAGACGTCAAGCTAGCAACCAAGAGACCTGAGTTCTAGTCCCACCTTAGGCACAAAGCCAGCTAGGTGACCTTGGGCCAGTGATTGAGGGGCATTGGAATGGAAAAGTACTGTACCTGTGATTCTTGCAGGACAGCAAGGATTAACTCCTTGCCTAGCTTTAACCTGTAGTTGATCTTTCCCTATTAACCTATAGTTGAACTTAGTGACCCTATTCAACCTGTAGTTGATCTTTCCCTATTCACCTATAGCTGACCCTTCTCGGTTAGCCTATATCTAACAAAAGATATGGGGATGGGTCCACACTACAGAAAAGATCAAAGGGAAATCCCAGTTAAGGTGATAAAGAACTTCCTGAACAATCATTAATCTCTAAATGCTATATCTCCTTAAAGCAAAATGTATAAAAACTCTGATTTCTTTGTGTTCAGGGAGCCTCTTTTCATAGAGGTATCCCCTTTACTGCTGCGCACCAATAAAGGAACTTTGCTCTAAAAGGTTTCTCGTGTCTGGCGAAGTTATTGGCAGTCGTCTCCGGGCAAGAACCCTGTTTTGGGTCCAACACATTCTCTCTCAGCCCTTGAAGAAGCCAACATTAAACCACTTCCAAAACCTTGCCAAGAAAACTGCAGAGACTAGTCCAGGCAGTCGCCAGGAGTCAACACTGACTCGAAGGCAAACAAATAAAGAAAAATCATGCATTCAGTTGTAAATGCAGGAAGTTACGGCTGGTTTATGTTGCAGAATTAATATTAGATTGTTTTTCTACTCATTTTTGTCCCTCTGTACCAAAGAGGCTAATTTTCAAAGAAAGGATATAGGCTCAAGTGTGAGTGAGGAAAAATCTGTATCTCTCTCTACACAAAAAGAGACTGTGGCATTGTGGGTAAGGCTGGACTAGGACAGTGGAGAGCAGGGTTCAGGTTTGCTCTCAGCCAAAGTGGCAGTTCGTGCTAGTCAGTCAGACCAGGGAGACTTTGGACCAGTGTCTCTCAGCTCAGCTTCTTTGCTTCACCAGTGGTTGCTATGGAGAAAATCTAGAGGACACTGTGCCATGACTGCTGCCGTGAGCTCTTCAAGAAAATATGAGATATCCTGTTTATTTATTTGTAAATTTTAATAAATCAATTGTAAGCAGGACTTTCTTTGATATAGTTCATACATCACACTAACCTATGGCTTGTTTAACCATGGTTAGTTCAGTAAGCCACATCTTTTAACCTCCATTGGTTTGAACCAACATTTTTGGCCTTTTTCTTTTGATTTCTCAGGGATCCTAATGGTTTAAGGACCAAGGTTTAAGGTTAGGAAGGGGTTAAGTGGCAAAATTGGTGCCTTGAGTTTCTGCAGTGCTTAAAGCACTAATTTCACCTCTTAAATAACACCCCCCAATGGACCAAAGCAGAGTGCCATCTGCCATGTCCCCCCCTCCCCCACTACTGTGAAGGAAGAGCAGCCTTTGTAAAAGAACTGCCCAGGCCTAACATAATGCCTGTGTGTGCAAAAGGCATTGACAGTGCTCTCTACCTTCCTCTGCATAAAGAGGAAGGACCCATGTGCTGGAGAGGCATCCCCTGTCTTGCCCCCCCAGGAAAGGTTACTCCCCCAAAGTTCTATACACTGATGTTGTCTGGACACCTCTCAAAGAGCATAGAGGGCAATCTGATGAATCCCAAAGAGGTCAACTGCTCATAAGAAGAATCCTTAGGCAGATTTTACCAAGAGTGAAGTTATTAGGGTTATTTGCTTTGCAAAATACAAATTACTTTTATAACCTTACAGATTTTTTACCTACAATGCAACTCACATGTTAGGGTTTTCTTCCATTACTCTTTACCTTAACCCCCCTTGAACTACTTTGGAGTCTGATCTCCTAAGATTTAAAAATGCCTTTAAAACATTGATTTTTTTCAGGACTTTTTTGAGGCTAGAGGAACTTTTTTTTTCAGTGCCAGTACTCAATACCAATTTCATTTACGGTAATATTATACTAGGTCACCACTGAGGGAGCAGGTCACAGTGTGAGCCCTACTCTAATCCACTATTGTAATTGGGATTTTTAAAATTGATATCACCTTGCTATTAAAATTATGTATTTACAACTTACAGTGTCCTCAGATCTGATAAGAAAACAACAGGAGGCAACCCAGAGATGGGAAATAGAAATAAATCTAAAAGGGATGAAGACTGCTAAAGGAGGACAATAAGGGAACAACAAAAAAATGTAGTCTCCAAAGGTATACTCTGCAATTAAAAAGATCCTTCCTTGTAGGCAACTGGTTGGATGTAACCATTATCAGATCAAATGAAACACACAAGCTGTTCCACAATAATATAACATGGGAACAAAGGCCAGCTGACACCAAGAAAGAAAAACTATTATCAGAAAAAGAGAGAGCTAATCCCTAGATTATAGAAAATTGACAGCTGCTTTCATCTCATTTTTTCTTGCTCTCCTGGAATATTGCAGAATGGAAAGCCAAGTTAAAAGATCCAGATTTTATTCATTTTATAATTAAACAACTATCTTTACACAGGAAACATAGATGAAAGAAGACCCGACATTTGATGGTTTTTACACTTATTTTTCAGGACCTTTATGAATCTGGAAGAACTCTTCAGTGACAGCATTCAATACCAGTTTTAAGTAGGGTAGTGCTGGGAGTAGATCATGTTTTTAAATTGATAGTTAAACTTTTGATACTGATTTATGTAAGCACATATCAATAAAAATACTATTATCATTATTTTAGGCTTTGGGCTTCAATTTATCTCAAGCACTCCTAGGTGGTTTTATTTACCACCTAGGAGTAATTTTATGAGTATTTGGTTCACACTTATTAGAAAATGAACTTTTGATATCAAAACAGTACTAGAGCTGTACATCTTGACTTTTAAGCCTTAGTGAAACCAAACATCTTTTCTACTCAGCCTGTGCTGTTGGACAATTCTCCTACAAGTCACTCAGTTCCTACTCAGTTGGCAATTGGCAAATGCTCTGAATTCTAAATGTTAACTAAATGTGTGTGAACATTTAAATAATGCCCAAAGACAAGTCTGCATTTTAAAAACCAAACATGAAGAATAAGGAAAGATAATAATGACACTAAGGCTGGGGGCGAGGGGTAAGCCCTACAGAGACTTACATGTGCATAAGCAGTCATTGACTGTATAGCTATCCTTATATACATGATCTAAGCCAGTGTTGTCCAAACTTGGCCACTTTAAGATGAGTGGACTTCAACTCCCAGAATTCCCCAGCCATCATGGCTGGCTGGGGAATTCTGGGAGTTGAAGTCCACTCATCTTAAAGTGGCCAAGTTTGGACAACACTGATCTAAGCCATATAGCACTTTGTTTCTATTACCCATATTCTATTCCTGTATCATTGCACTGTAGTAAATTGTTAAATGTACATTTATTGATGTTTTAGTAACCTTTTACACTTCTGGCATTTTATTCTTTTCTCTAGGTTTGTGCCTCTCAAGCAGAGCAGAAAGAAGTAGCACAGTCCTCCCTGCTGCTTTCAGATACCAACTCTGGCACAACATATAATGTTGCCAGGTTCTGCGCAGCTGCGCTTAAAATTCAACAGATGATGACCTGTGCCATAACCTAGACTTAATGAGCATCTAGTTCATAGATCATATCAGAGTGCTCTGTAATTTGATATAGTCTGCCACATATTAACTTTTATGCTCCCCTACACCCATCTAATGCTCCTACCCCTCCTTTTAATTCATTTAGACTCTTGTTTTTTATATATACTTTCTGTTTTATATCCTTTAGCTTTTCATAATTTTTTTCTTTTAAACTCCAATGTATCTTTTATGCTTTTTAATTGACTGTACCCCACCCTCCTTATGCTGGTCTATGACCGTAATAAAGATTTGATTGATTGATTTGATTGATTGAAGTAGCACAGCCTCCAGGGCAGTAAAGGTTGCTCACTTCTTGTCCCAGGCAATAAGTCTGCTTAAATACAGTGAGATCAGCTATGTATGAGTAGGATTGGCCTGCTATAATACTTCCCTTATTTTGAAATAAGCTCATTTGAACTTAGGAGGACTTACTGCCAAATATGCATTCCTTGATCATGCTACACACCTGAAAAATGCAATGATATGGAGGTGTCTAAGTAACCCTGCTGATCAGAGACCCTCCAGAAAAGACCTTGCAGGAAAAAAAGCATCTTAAAGAAGATCAAACGAAAGAAAAGTTCAGATAAACTTATGCAAAATTGGATTCCAAAACAATGTGCTGAACTATTGCTAAGTGTCCTAAAGAAACATTTCTTCCAATGATGTAAGATAAAAAGTATAAACATAGAACATTTCTTTCATGAGACAGAAAGATTTACAGCTGTTTCTCAATTCCATTATTTGACGCATATTTCCAGAAATAACTGCAATCCCTCTTTTCATATATGCCTCCAGATGTGTGAGGAGCAACATGTACAATAGAAAGGGAATACAAACTGAACTTCATAAGGTGATTATGAAGATTCGCTTTCAGTAACAAATCTCTTTCACAGTTCATGGGAAGCTGCGCTCCCTGCTGCTATATGAGTAGCTTGTGAAAAAAGGACTCAAGGAGATTCAAGGAAATCATTGTACCAAAATGAAGTGTAGGCTTAGTAAATAACATTCCCTGCCTTTGAATGTATGTTTCAAGCAGACATCTTGTCATGCCAGAGGTTTAACTACATTATGTAGCTGCCGTAATGTCACCTTGAGGAAGCAGGCTGTCTGTATAACATTCTGCAAAAACCAGAAATAATAGACTGAGGATATAGCAGGAATAACTGGCTTATCATTTACTGGAAGAAAACGACTAAACAATGTTCTATTTTGGTCCATCCTTCAAAATTAATTCACTCCAAATGTAGAGTTGACTTTAATAATAGCTTACTCTGCAGAGATTTGCAATTGAATTTTTTCAGGTTGAAAATGAGCTGATCACTTGCAAATTTCTGAAGATCTAGGCTCTGTGAAAGGCACAAGAGTAAAGTCTTATCATATAGACATCATCCATGAAAGTAATAGGTAAAGTTGCCCTGGAGCTGAGGTCAGCTCCTGGTGATTCTCAACCCCAATTAATTTTAGCTAAGTTCTGCCACTTGCTAAGATCATCCAGGAAGGCTGCGATCCACAGTCCTCCATTCTTAACCCCAATTATAACAAAATGACAAAGTATGCATCACATACACACACCTTGCTCCCTTCCTGCTGATGCCTATGTTCCAGTCTAAAACATATTTATTTGGAAATAGGCTCTATTTCACTCAATAGAATTTACTTTGGTATAAATTTGCAAAGAAACAGGCTATGTACAGACTGGTGTAAGAGAATGTAAGAAGAATATTTATTCCAGTTATTCTATACTGGCCCTCTCACAACATTCCAAGCAATTTACCAACTAGAATAGAATAGAATAGAATAGAATAGAATAGAATAGAATAGAATAGAATAGAATAGAATAGAATCCCATGAAACATGGAAAACCAAACACCTTATCCAACTTGTCAATAAGACAAATCCCAAACAAAAACAATAGTCCCACATCAACACTAAAACTCAAAAGCTTGCCTAGACAAAGTGATATTAGCCACCTTCCAGAAGGCCAGTTCCAAAGGTGCCATGTGCACCTCCAGGGCAAGATGTTCCAAAGTGCGGGGACCATTTCAGAGAAGCCCTCCATTTGAATCCATCCCCCCTCACTTCTCATAGAGCTGGGAAGCGAAGTATCCGTTCTGATTGCACAGGATATTTATGTATTTAGAAGATTTAATGGTTACCCAAGTCCATAAAACCTATGGGTGGCTTATGACATTACAAGGGAATAGCATGCTACAACAGTAAGACACAGACCACTCATATATGGAAAAAACCACATCCTCAATCAGGTAGAATTCCACATGGGCTGAACATCCATCCTGACCCAAGACTTGGTGAAACAACCAGGTTTTCAAAGACTTTTTGAACATTATCAGAGTGGTGGATGCTATTCTAGAAGGTAGGTGCTGGAACAGAGAGGGCACACTTCTTGGGTCTGGATAGATGATTTTGTTTAATAGAAAGGACCCAGAGCACGCCCACTGTGCCTGATCATACAGGATGGGTATTTCATGGGGTTACAACAGTAGATGGAAAAGACAACAGCAACAACTGTTCACTGATGATAGATTTATATGTGATTGCTCAATTATCATGATATATTTGTCTGTATCACATGAATACATGCTCAGTAATAAAATGGGATGGCTCATTGAAAGAACCATGTGCTTTGTGTTAATTTTCCTTTATGGGGAAATTGATTATGTATTTACTGTATCTGAATCTTTGGAAAATCTTGTGATACATATCCAATCCTCTGTCACATTAGATATCTCCTTTAGGCACACACTAAACATCTGTTTAAGTCTGGGATTATCCATGGGTAAGGTATATTTCCAGTAATCCAATGCATATAATCTAACACATCAAGAGCAACCATTCTGGTTAGTATTGCAAGCATCTTTGCCAGGTCTTGCTGAATGTCAGTTCCCAGGTTAGAATGGGGAAAAGCTTAGCCTTCCCTTACTACTTTCTTCTCATTTTCATCCCCTTTATTGAGTATAGTGAAAAAAGAGATTTAGCTACATTTTGCAGCCATTATAGCCTCTTGACTATAGTTACGATTTCACAATATGATACCTTATGGCAACCATGTCTTACTGAATTAATCCAAATTACTGGTTTTGACAACACACTGAAATTAATCTCCCTATTTGGTTTTGCATACCACATTAAGCCACAAACTAGCCATTCTATATTTTAATTGACTAAGTTGTGCAAGCCCAACCTGTACTAGTCACCAAATCATAGTGGCTAGCACTAACTATCTGGGTTATAGTATGATAATAATCATACTATATATGGACAGAAATAGTCCCAATGCATGATTGCCATACGAAACTTTCTTTTCTTATAGACAGAACCTGCTACAATTCTGTACAAATACAGAGACCTTAGTAGTCATCTAGATTGTTGCTGTTCAATGATGGTATGCCTATACAAAGTTAAAAACAGCCAGCTCCATCAAGATCAAGGGTTAGGATAATCCAACAGCATTTCAGATGATATACACCCAGTTGCTTAAAGGCTACTGAGGGGGAGTGGGGGAGAAAATTGATAAAAAGATAACTTTGCCTTTTGTTTTCCTACTATTATGAAGAACATGCTATTATGACAACAGAGTTCCTCTAAAAATGAATAATTGGAACTTTTTAAGTGAAAGGCTTTTATGGACACTCTTCTATATGTTACAGTCCTGTTTCTATGGACTTTTGTACTAAATTATTCTTAATTTTTAGAATAAATGAATTGAAATGAAAGAAAAGAGTTCATATCTATAATTTAAAGATAATCTCAAGAATAGGATTCTTGTTCTTATGGAAGAGTTTGTGATCCTGAATAAAGAGGTAAAGATTCATGCAGTCACAATTCATAAAGTTATAGAAAGCTGATCTAAGTTCAAATCCTGCTCATACATGGTTCTATTCCACTAAACGTAAGCCAGATCACATGGCTTAACAAAACTTACTGTATGAATTCAACCTTGCTCTAAACTAGGGTTAACATATCACTCTGCAATAACCCAGAAAACCCATAGATTGGACCAAAGTAATACTGAATAATGTCGGTGCCACATCACAGTCATCCAGATCTTTGCAGTTCAGATCTGTTAGCCCTACTCTAAACCGAAAACCTCAGAGTTAAACCACATGTTGTTGTACTGTTATGTTTCTGCATCTGCTGCCTTTGGTAGCACTTTCCCTAATAAAGATGTCAGGAAATTTGAACATTCTTTGGGGTCTTCTTAGTTCTAATATATTACCCAACGATGTTTTTTGGATAATATTATGGATATTTTTGCCAGTTTAGATTGCCTAAAGTTGATCTGGCCATTCTTTCATTTATTAATAGCCAGGTAATGTGTTGCTATGGGAACCAAACTGTTTGCCAATTGATTGTTGATACAGACTCTTAAGTCTTACTCTTAATTGGAGAGGAAAGGAAAGAATAATTTTGGCCAGAGGGCATTTCTTTCCCCAGAGGTGAAGAAGTCCCCACAGTTCATTTAAGGGCATCACATTTAATCAGACATAATCCAGATTAGCATAGAATATGCCACTAGCACAGAACAAGAACTAGAACTATATGCAGAGCTAAATAATGCATGCATCTGATCTCATCCCCAGACTACACATCAGATCACAAAACATTTAACATATGTAGTATATTTTCAAGGAATTAAGCATTAGTTACATGAGTAATTTTTTATTTCTGAAAGGAACTCATTAACATTTGGAGGAAAGGTAAAGATGCCCTTGAGTCATGTTTGGCAAAGTTTTACAAATGATTTGCCATATCCTTCTTTGATGATTAAAAAAAAAGAAAAAAATCTAGTCTTACCAATAGCCCTGGAACTCACAGGTGGTCCCCATCCAAGTCCTAACAGGGCCAATGCTGTTTAACTTCCAACATCAGCTGGATTCGGTCACATATGGAAGTACATCAGGAGTATAATACTGAATTATATTTCTATATGTCTATGTTGTTTTTCTTATCACAAGGAAAAGATTAACTACTGAGACTCTATGATACAAGCTAAGTATGCTGAGCCACCTTGAATTTCAGCCCTGCTTCTCCATGGAGCTGCAGCAGAGGAGTTATTACAGCATCCTCCAAGCATTTTCTGGATAATTTTCTGGTAGCTGGAAAGCATTAGATGATTGTCACATACCTCCTGCCCAGGATTCCTAAAAAAGAATGGTATCTGTGCACTTCTGAACACAGTAAGGGATACTTCTAAGCTAACACATTGATTTGATAGAAAGGTGGCCATCTGCCTTATTTTACAGCACGTAGTATTTAACTGTGTCCTTTATTTGAAGGTCTTCCCATCCAAGTCCATTTAAAGATTTCAAAATATACAAAAAGAACAGGGGTATCAAAGTTGCCCATTAACAGCACAGCAGCTGATAGACCAGGTATACAGGTCACCGCTTTTTATTGTGATGCGATGAACTGCAATTCTAATTATGTAAATAATAATGCTTTTTAGATCAGCTTCCATACATCATCAATCATAAATCAGCACATGGAAATCTGAGTTCTCTGGTGATTAATTTTCTTTTTTTAAAAAAAAGCCCTTAAGTAGTTGAGGCTGTAAATAAGGACGGATGATAATATAGTAATATTGTTGTCTCTTATCAAAATGTATCTTAAATTCATGTATATATTTCAAGAGATTCCAAGAGCTTTCTTTAACAGATGTTAAAGAATATGCATGCACTCTGCCTCTATTAGCAAAGTCAGTGGGGAAAGTAAGTCTTAACTTGAGGCTTATTGTTAGACTCCAAAAGTCACAGTATACTTCTTAAATTTCCTCATCCAGCAGGTAATTAAGCACATTAGCTACTGTAGTTCCCTTCAGACAATTGCTCCCCTATCTCCCACTTACTTGTTTTCAGAAGGAATCTGGACATTTTTCAATGCAGAGAACAAATCAGTAAAGCTAAGAAACAGCCATAACGAGTGACTGCTGTCCATAAGAGAGCAGAAAAAACAGCTCTCATTTCACAGGCCAAAAGACTGCTTACTACATTAAGAAAGCCATCCGTGCACTGCTAGTGAGGCCTCCCTGAACAAGGGAATTCCAGAGCCTGGGTGCAGCCATTAAAAAGGCCCTCTGCTGAATACTTGGCAAATGCATCTCAGATAGAATAAAAAGAAGGCCTATCTAGACACCATAAAACCCGGTTGGGTTTCTGGTAAGCAATTTAGTCCTTCAAATACCTTTGCCACTTAGGGTTTCATGTGAAACTGTAGGAATGGGCATGGGAGCTGAATCTGATAGTGAACCTGAGTATATGGAAGTTGAACCTGCATATGAAGACATGGGTGGTGCCTGGCATATTTATTTATTTTATTTATTTTCAGACTTGTATGCCGCCCATCTCCCCCAACGGGTGACTCTGGGCGGCTCACAATAATAAGAAAGAAGAAAAAACACAGGCCTCTCCAAACATGGATAAAATCTATAAATAATTAAAAACATATATTAAAAATGCCCTAAAACCCTCCTATGATTTTAGCCCTAAAAAACCTGTAAGATGCTGGGGGGGGGGGACAACCCATCACCCCACCAGCCATCTCCACAGGTGCGGGCCCCCCTCTGGCCCCCAGGCCTTCTGGCAGAGCCAGGATTTGATCCCTTTCCTGAAGGCCGTGAGGGAGGGGGCACACCGCACCTCAGGAGGCAGGATGTTCCATATGAGAATGTGTGCATCTGTGATAGAAACTGTATTCAGTGTTCTTGTCAAGAGTGATGTATTCCTTCCCAATGACATGCCTATGCAATTTTTAAAGATAATTATGTGCTTTATGGCTTCCTTGCAACCCCCTTGCTTGTTTTTGTAATCTTTAAGCTTTAAATATAACTATATTATTTAGTGATTTCATTGTATCCTTGAAGATAAAAATAATTGAATGATCTGTGATTTCCTTGATCCTATAGCAGAAGTGGAAGAGACCAGCTATGTTCAGTCTGATGAGATGGGTCATGGCTTGGGCAACTGACAGAACATACAAGATCTATAAGCCTGTGATGTTATTCTCCTGATAGGATAAGGGGAAGGGGGTTGGGGTTAAGATAAGTTTAAGCTAGATAATGAATAATAATTAATGTATAGCAGAAGGAGGTTGTGAAGGACACAGAAACTCATTTTTGGTTGAAGTCACAGTGACCTGGTGAAATAGATAATTTTATAAGAAACACCTGCAGATGTCTGTAAGAAGTTAACCAGTTTCTTTGTTTAAAATGTCACGTGGATCCTGCAAAGAAAAAGTATATAAGTTATGTAAAATCCGTAATCAGGACTCCCTCCATTAGCTGGGAGTCTCCAGTTTGTTTAGAGCAATAAAATTCTCTCCAAGATGGCGGCGGGGGCGGACGCCTAGTGCGGAGCTCCCAGCCATAACCTCCTTTGTCCTTTACCAGAACCAAGATGGGGTTGAGGAGAGTCGGAGGCGTGGGATATTCGTATGAATGGAGGGTGAATGAGGAGAACCCCCGGTGTTACCTTCGTCCGAGGCGGTCCGCAGCCGTGGGGAGAGGAGTTGCGGCAGCGGCGGCGGCTGGAGTAAGGACGGAGAGGAGAGGCCAGGGGCAGGTGTGGCAGCGGGCGGCGCTCGGACCCAGAGGGCCGACGGAGGCGGCGGCCGGAGACCGTTGGTGGCTGCCGTGGCGAAGCCGGCTGAGTCAAGAACATTACCCGGGCTCGAGGGGAGCGGCGCTGGAGCCGAGAGCGAGCCTTGCGGGGCCGGCGGCCCAGGCCCGGCGCGGCTGGCATCGGCGGTGGGAGCGCCAGCGGTGAGAGCGCCGGCGCTGACGGCAGGACGGCGGCTGTGAGGCTGAAGTGGAGTGGAGATCAGAGCCTAGCGGCCCACAGCGGCCCACAGCGGCCCACAGCAGCATTGAGACCTTGGGGGTTGGGGGATGAGCCCCTATGTGGCAAGGGTTGCCCCCTCCCCCTAGAGAAGACGCTGGGGGACTCGAGTGAGCGGGTGTGTGAGAGTGTTTGTTGTGGTTGGGAGAGGTAAATGTGCTGCTCTCTGCCTGGGTGGGAGACGGGCAGAGGGTAGGAGTGAGTGGGGCCCTTCTCTCCCCGACCAGTGGGAGAAGTTGGTGGAGAGAGGGTGAGTGCTTGGTTGGGAATTGGGGGTGTTGAGCCCCGGTTGGCGCTGAGAGCAGTCGGCTAAAGTGCCACAGGGGCGCGCTCCCCCATTCCTTTTTTGTCTCCTCTCCCTTGGGTGGTGACTGGGATGGCGGGCCCCTTAAGTGAGAGGCCTGGGGGGGGAGGACCTCGGGCGGTTTAGGGTGGGCATTCAAGTGATGACGGGCATGGGGCAGTATGGCGGGAGCCAGAGGGCAGGTCGTTTCAGGGGAAGACGCCCCCGATGCGTTATACCGGTGGCGTGTTCCGACCCTCAGGGCTCAAGCCCAGACCCTGGTCAGCAGGCCTACAGAGGCCCGGGCTTTCGACTGCTGCTACTGAACACCAGGTCAGTCAATAATAAGGCCCCCCTTATTCACGATCTTATCGGGGAGGAGCAGGCTGACCTGGCATGTATCACCGAGACCTGGCTGGCACCAGAGGGGGGAGTAGCCCTCTCGGAATTATGTCCAGCCGGGTTTAGGGTGTGGCACCAGCCGAGACCCCAGGGCAGGGGAGGGGGAGTGGCAGTAGTCATCAGGGAATCCCTATTGGCCTTCAGGGGCCCTGCTCCACAAGTTACTGGATGTGAGACCCTGTTCCTGAGGTTGGGCACACGGGATCAGTTGGGAGTGCTGCTATTGTACCAGCCTCCCTGCTGCATAGCAGCCTCCCTGCCTGAGCTGCTGGAGGCCATCTCGGGGTTGGCAGTGGAGTTCCCCAGACTTATGGTCTTGGGGGCCTTTAATCTGCCGTCCCTGGGGTTGGCCTCGGAGGCGGCTCGGGAGTTCATGGCAGCCATGGGCCTATCCCAGGTCATCGATGGCCCGACCCGGGACAGTGGTCACACCCCAGATATGGTTTTCTTGTTGGAGCAGTGGCAGGGTGATCTGGTGGGGGATTTTATATTATCCCCCCTGTCATGGTCAGATCACTCCCTGGTGGCGGTGGGATTCTCCTATGCTGCCCCCCTCCGCAGGGAGGTGGGACCTATTCGAACGGTCCGCCCCCGGCGACTGATGGACCCGGATGGGTTCCAAAGGGAGCTGGGGGTTGTTCCTGAGGCCTTGCTGCATGGTCCAGCGGAGGCTCTGGCCACAGCCTGGAATAAGGAGGCGGCTGGGGCCTTGGACAGGATCGCGCCTGTGCGTCCTCTCTTGGCCCATCACCCCCGGCGCTCCCCGTGGTTCACGGAGGAGCTGAGGGAGTTGAAAAGGGCTAAGAGACGTCTAGAGCGCCGCTGGCGGAAAACTCGGGACGAATCAGACCGAACACGGGTTAGAGCTGCTGTTAAGGCCTACCTAGTGGCGGTAAGGGCGGCGAAACGTCAGCATTTCTCCGCGCTTATTGCATCCTCAGAGTGTCGCCCTGCAGCCCTGTTTAGGGTCACCCGGGCCCTCCTGGGAAAAGGGGGGGCGGAGGACCACTTGCAGGGTCGTGCAGAGGAATTTGCTGAACACCTGATGGATAAAATCGCTCAGATCCGTTCTCAGTTGGAAGCCAAGCGTGGAGTAGGTCCAGTGGAGTTGCCCGGTGAGCGTTCTTGCCCAGTTATCTGGGAACGGTTTGATCCTGTTGCCCCTGAGGAAGTGGACAGCATCCTTGGGGCTGTCAGTGCGACCACCTGTGGTTTAGATCCTTGTCCCTCCTGGTTAGTTAAAGCTACCAAGGAGGTGACTTTGGGGTGGGTTCTGGCAGTGGTTAATTCATCCTTGCAGGAGGGGGTGTTTCCGAAGCCTTTTAAAGAGGCTTTGGTCCGCCCACTCCTCAAGAAACCATTGCTAGACCCCACCCTCCTGGACAATTTTCATCCAGTCTCCCACCTCCCCTTTTTAGGAAAGGTGGTAGAAAAGGTGGTCGCGCGGCAGTGTCTGAGGATACTGGAGGAAACGGATTATCTGGACCCCTATCAGTCAGGATTCAGGCCCGGTTATGGGACAGAAACAGCATTGGTCACACTTTTAGATGATCTCTGGCGAGAGCGGAATGGGGGTAGTGCATCCATCCTTGCTCTTCTTGACCTCTCGGCGGCTTTCGATACCATCGACCATGGTATACTTTTGGGTCGGCTGCAGGAGTTGGGGCTGGGTGGCACAATGTTGCGCTGGTTCAGCTCCTTTCTCCAAGGCCGAACCCAATCGGTGTTGATAGGGAGCGAGAGGTCCGGCCCCCGGCCCCTACTTTGTGGGGTGCCACAGGGGTCAGTACTTTCACTGCTCCTATTTAATATCTACATGAAACCGCTGGGTGAGATCATCTGGCACCATGGGGTGAGGTATCATCAGTATGCGGACGATACCCAAATATATATCTCCATCCCAGGTGCCTTAAGTGACGCTGTGACTGCCCTCTCGCGGTGCCTGGAGGCTGTGGGGGCCTGGATGGGGGACAACAGGCTTCAACTGAACCCTGGTAAGACGGAGTGGCTGTGGATACGGGGAGCCTCAGGATCTAGGAGTTTGTCATCTTTGGTTCTTGATGGGGATGCACTGCCTCAGACAGACCCGGTGCGTAATCTGGGGGTTCTCCTGGACTCACGACTCCTGCTCGAAGAGCAGGTGGCAGTCGTGGCCAGGAGGGCCTTTGCACGACTTCGTGTTGTGTGACAGTTACGCCCCTTCCTGGATCAGGAGGGCCTCCGCACAGTCACTCATGCCCTGGTCACCTCCGGGTTGGACTACTGTAATGCGCTCTACATGGGGCTACCCTTGAAGAGTATCCGGAAGCTACAGCTGGTACAGAATGCAGCGGCGCGGACAGTTCTTAACGCCCCTAGGAGGGCGTGTATAATACCCCTGTTGCGTGAACTGCATTGGTTGCCAGTTTGTTTCTGGGTCCAATTCAAGGTGTTAGTCATCACCTTTAAAGCCCTTCATGGCATGGACCAGGTTATCTGAGGAACCGCCTCGCCCCGGTCATCTCAGCCCGCCCCACTCGGTCCAGCAGAAGGGGCAGATTGCAGACCCCACCCGTCAAGGAATTTCGATTGGTGGGGTCTAGGCAGAGAGCCTTTTCTGCTGTAGCGCCCGCCCTATGGAACATCATGCCGCCTGAGGTGCGGTGTGCCCCTTCCCTCATGGCCTTCAGGAAAGAGATCAAATCCTGGCTCTGCCAGAAGGCTTGGGGGCCAGAGGGGGGCCTGCACCTATGGAGATGGCTGGTGGGGTGAGGGGTTGTCCCCCCCCAGCATCTTACAGGTTTTTTTAGGGCCAAATTATAGGAGGTTTTTACGCCATTTTTATATATGTTTTTAACTATTTATAGATTTGGTCTATGTCTGGAGAGTCCTTTGTTTTTTATTATTATTGTGAGCCGCCCAGAGTCACCCATTGGGGGAGATGGGCGGCATACAAATTTGAAAAATAAATAAAATAAAATAAATAAAATAAAGTGGATAGAAAAAGTCTGATTTTTGTTTTGGTGTTCTGTTCACCTCGCACCAAGTCCCGCACCTGGTAATTAGGGTAGATTGGCTGGACCCAAACAAAACTGTAAGAGAAACTTCAGACTCTCAGTTGCACCCAGATGCATCCAATAACTAGCTCTTCTTCCTTGTGAGGCCTATCCCACAGCTGAAGATCTTTTGCCTGTACTGCAAATATATATAAGGTCTAGTTCATGGATGCAGGGGTGAAGCAAATTTTTTGTAGCCTTTATCACCATAATTTAATCTTTCAGCTTCAGAAGCAAAATCAAATAAGAAACATACTTGGAGTGGCTTTGGGGCAGTGTTTCTCAATCTCAGCAACTTTATGATAGATTTCAACTCCCAGAATTCCCCACCATGCTGCAGATCTTCTAGAATGAACAAATATCTCCAAACCTTAGAAATCCTTCTTACCGTTCATCCCCTTTATGGTAATTCTTTCTCTCTGGTTGCAATGGCAATAGCGTTTAAAAGACTTAAGTTTGAATGAGGTAGTCAGTTAATGAATTTAATAGATAGAGGAAGGCAAGCTACTCATTCTCAGCCTCAATCTTCCCTCCCTCTATTTCTACAGTATGGGGAATAATAATATTCCTTATCTTACAGTGTTATTATAACAATTACAACTAATCTATGCACCTGAAATGGCTCAAATACTTTAAACCTATTGAATTATAATAATTCATAAACAGGGCTAATATATTTTAAATCAGCCTACCTTTGAGGACTATCCATGGGGTGGAGTGGAGAATTAAAAGTTAAAAAGTCAAGATGGCAAATACAACATAAAAACCAAAGTTCTGACCCTTTTAACATGTGTGAGGCACATGTAAAAAAGAAGCAGGGTTCAAAGAAGCAATACATCTGTTGTATAAAGCTGTCCAATGACTGTCCCAAATTGCTGACCTGAGAACTCCAAGAGTGGCACTCCAGGTAAGAGAAAAATCCAATCTTCTGTGTCCCATGATGGTCCATCAGAAACAACCTGGGACCTCAAAATATGGATAGAGGGGCAATATCTCTGTCTCTCATCCACTGTTGCACCATAGCAGCTGGCATTAGACGTATGATATCTGTTTCCGGGAGAATACATAGCCATCAAGACTAATAGCCGTGATAGCCTGATCCTCCATGAATTTGTCCTGTCCTCTTTTCAGATCTTTTGAGTTGGTGGCCATTATGCACCTGCTGGCAGTGAATTCTACAGTTTAACTATACATGGTTGCTAGTGTGCTTCCAGGTGCAATTCAACGTGGTGATTGTCTCCTTTAAAGCCCAAAGGGACTGTCTTCTCCCAGTTGTTTCTACCCATCCAATTCAGTCCGGCAGATTGGGCATATTTTGGGTCCTGTCAACCAAGGAAAGTCGGCTAATGGGGACTAGGAGATGTGCCTTCTCTGATGTAGCCCCTGGCATCTGGAACATTCTCCCTTCAGAGATTAGGATGACCCGGACCCTGTTCGCCTTTTTTAAGGCCATGAAGACCTGCTTATATGCCCGGGCCTGGGGCCCTGAGTGTGTTAAGGGCCCCATTTCTTGGCTATATTAACATCTATGGCAATAGTTTTACTCAGTGATCATATATATTTATTTGTATTTTTTAAAATTGTTTTATGTTTCTATGATTGTATGCTGCTCGGAGTCACTTGTTCAGATGGGTGGCTATAGAAATAAAATAAGATAAATATTCCTTCTCACCCCTATGGGTGGTATGTGTCTTCCTTAATATCGGGTCCTCTACCAGAAGTCTGGGAGTTTGAGGGTTCTGTGCAGTATCTTAGCTGTTCCTGGCACTGCACTCTTCTGGACAGAGGTCTGCTGTTGTTCCTGGGATCTGCTGGAGTCACTCTCCCAGTTTAGGAGTCACAGCCCCTGACACCACTGGGACACCATTTTGGCCTTTAGTTTCCACATTGTCTCTAGTTCCTCCTTCAGGCCCTAGTACTTCTCCAGCTTCTCATACTCCTTCTTCTTGATGTTGCTGTTATTTGGCATTGCTACATCTATCACACCACTGTCTTCTGGTCCTTATCTACTACTATGATATCTGGTTGATTGGCCAGTACCTGCTCATCCATCTGAATCTGGAAGTCCCACAGGATCTTAGCCCTGTTATTCTCCACGACCTTCTGTGGAATCTCCCATCTGGATTTGGGAGGGTCTAGCCCATACACCGTGCAGATGTTCCTGTACGCAATGACAACTACTTGGTTGTGCCATTCAGTGTATGCTGTTCCTGCCTCAGCTTGCACACTGCCACTATGTGTTGGACTGTCTCTGAGGCCTCTCTGCACAGTCTGCACCTTGGGTTGTGTCTAGTGTGTAGACCCCTACTTCTATGTATCTGGTGCTTAGCGCCTGTTCTTGTGCTGCTATGATCAGTGAGTCAGTACTGTCTTTTAGTCCAGCCCTTTCCAGACACTGGTAGCATTTGCCAAAGTCAGCCACCTCAGCTATCTATTTATGGTATATCTCATGCAGGGTCTTGTCTTGCTATGCTATGGCACTTCCTCTGCTTGAACTTCCTCTCATCTCTGCTGCTGCCTCAGGCATTCTCTCAGCTGCTCATCTTTGGGTGCAATCTTACTGATGTACTCCTGGAGGCTCTGGGTTTCATCCAGGACAGTGGCTTTAACACTCACCAGACCCTGTCCACCCTCTGTCCCACTGGCTTGTGTACAGTCTCTGGGTGTTGGACTTGGGGTGGAAACCTCCATACATTGTGAGGAGCTTCCAGGTCTTCACATCAGCAGCCTCCATGTCCCCTTTGGCCAGCTCACTATACTGGCAGATTATCTGATGACTGGCGGGGCATACATGTTGATGGCCTGGATCTTGTTCTTCCCATTGAGCTGGCTCTTCAGGACCTGTCTTATCCTTTGGTGGTACTTGGATGTTGATGATCTTGCCTCCTCATCGTGGTTTCCATGCGACTATGGGATATCAAGGTACTTCTAGCTGGTCTGTATGTCGGCTATGTGGCCTGCTGGTAGTTCAACCCCATCAGTCTTAACTATCTTCCCTCTCTCTACTACCATCCAGCCACACTTTTCCAGTCCAAATGACATCCCAATGTCCTCACTGCACATTTGTGGATCAGCAAGTTGGTATCTTGTTCACTCTTAGCATATAGCTTGATGTCTTCCATGTAGAGGAGATGGCTGATGGTAGTTCTTCAGTTTGTATCTGTATCCAATCCTTGTGATTATCTGGCTGAGGGGGTTCAAGTCTATACAAAACAGCAGCGAGGACAGTGCATCACCTTGGTATATGCCATTGTTGATGGCCACTTGTGCAAGCTGTCTTGAGTTGACTTCCAGTGTTGTCTTCCACAATCCCATTGAGTTTTTGAGGAAGGTCCTCAGTGTCCTGTTGACTTTGTATAATTCCAGGCATTCACAGATCTATGTGTGTGACATTGAGTTATAGGCTTTCCTGTAGTCAATCCAGGCTGCACTCAGATTGGTCTGTCTAGACCTTGAGTCTCATGTGACTGCTCTATCTATGAGCAACTGTTGTTGTTCCCAATGCCCTTCTGAGCTGTGCTCATGTACTGGCCCATATGGTACTATAGCTTGGTGGCTATGATGCCTGATAAGACTTTCCATCATGTGGGGAGGCAGGTTATTGGCCGGTAGTTGGACGATGCTGTTTCCTTGTGGGGGTCTTTCATGATCAGCACTGTCCTTCCTTGTGTTAGCCAGTCTGGGTGGGAGCCTGCTGCTAGCAGCTGGCTCATCTGTGCTGCTAGGCATTCATGCATTGCTGTTAGTTTCATTAGACAGTAGGTGTGGGTCATGTCTGGGCCAGGTGCTGTTGAGCTCTTCATGTTCTTGACCCACTATTGGATGTCTGCTACTGCGATGGTGACTGGTTCCTGTTCTGGGAGATTGCTGTGATCTGCTCTCAGGTCCTGTGGCCACTTTGCACTGGTGTTATGTGTCTTCTCTTTCTCTCATATCTTCTCCCATTACTATTCAGTTTCTACTGTTGGTAGCTCTGCTGCTACTGTGTTGTTGCACTGCAGTTGGGAGTATACATTGGATGGTTCTTTGGAGAACAGAGCTTTTACTTCTTGGCCCCTGCTTCTCTAGTCTATCTGCTCAGCCTGGTAGCCAGTACTGTGAGCCTGTCTTTAGCAATCTCTAGGGCTTCAGATGGAAGCCCACTTCTAACCTCATATGCAGCTTTCATGCTTGAAAAAATTCTCTTTTCACCCCATTCTATTCCAGTAATGTGTACTCTTTACAGACTTAAATTCTCCAACATTGCTAACAAGGAGGATTTTTGAATCAGCCACCATCTGATCCTTTTATCTGGAGAAGCAATGTTTGAAGGAGATTCAGCTACATTCTGGACCAGGTTGGACTCATCCGAAGCAAGATTTTTGGAATAACACCTTGATTAATCAGATGGATTGAGCTTTCTCAGATCCTCTCTGTAGAAAAGAATTTAATTTCATTAGATACTTAGAATCATAGAACCAGAAGGGACTCCAAATGCTTTGCTGAAACAGAAAATCCAATAATTATATTTAATATTATGTTAAATTGAATTAACCTTAATCATTGTCCAGATCTGATTCATTTCTTTCCCTTGTTTCCTCCCACTTTTGGGAGGGTGACCCTCAGCATCTCATGAAAGGCCAGGTGTGGCCTTTAGTCCCAAAAAGTTTGGGTATCTCTCATTTAAGATACACATTTTTTGGAAACGTAGAGACAATTTAATTTCACATCAAGTTTGGTCTAAATGTTTTGTTGCTGCAAGAGAAAATTATTAGATAATAGAAACAGCTCTCTAAAAATGGGAAGGTGTAAGGGAAAGTAAGTAACCAACATATAGGAGTCCCTTAGAATGACTTAGTTTGCTTTGAAAGATCTCCCTCCCGTTAGTATGTACAATTTTGTGAAATATTTAATGCCTCCTCTTTTCAGGAAAAAAACCCCCTATAGTATAGCTTTTCAACAAAGGAAAAGTACAATGGCAACAGCCAACTTATGTAGGTTGCTGAATGCCATGCTGTGAAAGTAGGATAAAAAGCTGACATTTGAATCTCAAAGCAGCAATTGCTTGCTTTCTTAGCAGCAAATGTATTCAATTGTGTTTTTTGGATTTGCTATGAGTTCTGAGTTTGCAGGCTTATAAACAAGCTCTAAAACTAAATATAAGCCTGCCTAAGACTTTGAAAAATATACTATTGCTCTTGGGGATATCTAATTAGCATGTCAAATTCAAGTTGGAATCATCTGCTTTAACTTGTCATGGAGTATGAATGATGTTGTTTTCAATGAAATAGCTGCGAGAAGCACAAATAAGTATGGTTCAGAAGGACAGTGTGATGGACAATATCCACAAAAATGTCTAGACACTAAGAGGTCTAGTGAGACAAGAATGGTCACCTTCCCATTATCCAAGCCTCATCACAAGTCAGCCATGAAGGCAAACCATGTAGTTTGAGTCCCATGCCCAAGTCTGAAACTTGACTGTCATGGATCAGGATCTAGAGCACTTGTTCCAGGGCTCTCTGCAGCTGTTGCCCCACACTTTCTCCCAATCTACCCCACAGAGGGGAGATTGGATATAGGATGACAATTGTCTAATACAGGCAGATCCAATACAGGCCTATCAAGGAGGGACTAGAGTAGTGCCTCTTTCAAAATTGCTGGCATTATCCCTTGAGACAAAGAGCCATGGATAGTTGCCTAGATCCATCTCTCCATTCCTTCCCTGGCTGCTTTAATTAACAAGGAGGAGCAGGGCTCAAGTCTGCAAGTGGTGGAGTTAAGGCTGCAGAGAACCTGTCCATTTCCTTAAGAATCACAGGCTTAAAACCTCCCAGGTAACACTACAAGCAACTACCCCTGCTATCTCATGAGATCCTGTCCACCCGGTGTCCAACTAGGAGCAAACATGACCAATTTTATCCACAATGCAATATGTATGAAGAAAGAATAGTAGGCTCAGATGTTAGCCTTTACCAGGGTCCAATCAAATGCTCTTCTTACCTTCTGTCAGCATAGCTCTGGACAGCTCCTCACCTAATGAATATTTCAACTATGCTCCCCAGTGATATCATCTGTTACCAGTTCTGGCACTAATATCCCTCAAAGACTAAAAAATGTGAAACATGTATGATACAGAAGGCCGCCTCTCTATTGTAGCTGCTGCTGCTGCTGCTGTTGCTTTTGGCGCTGTGTGTTGAAGAGTTGGGTCTCTTAAATCTCTGCATATTTGTAGAAAGAAGTTTGCTGGAGATCCTTTGCTTTTAGTTCTGTGTGTGTGGGTGTCTGCAGGCTTATTTGATAAGTGTGTTTCTTGCCTCCTTCAACAGAACAGGTGTTTTGTCTGATTTTGCAGCTTGGTCATTTGCTGAAGGCGTATTTTGGGGGTGCTATGGCTCTGTGTCTGAAGGTTGTTGTTTTCTTGGGTTGGTTGTTTTTCTTTTCTTTTTTTTTAGTGGGCAGTGTTTTTTCAGAGTGCTTGTTTGTAAGAGTAATTGTGGCTTTTTTATATCAGATGCATATTTTGCCTGAATTTGAGATTAGCTATCTGACATTTGAGGTTAGATCTCCATATCTGCCTATGTTCAAAGAGGAATTATGCTCTTTGAACATAGGGAAAATATGCTTTTTTATCTAGTGACTCAGCCACATAAGAAAAAAAAAGATAACTTCACAACTTTATTATTCATGCCCTGAACTATAAGCTTTACACATTTACACAACCATGCCTTTTTCCCAACTCAGAGTAGCTGACAAGGCTCAGTCTGAGTTCCAGAAGAATCGAGGCAGGGCATCAAAATGAAATGATCTTTTTTGTAATGTGATGGCTCCCAAGCAGTACACTTCCCAAATATCAATGCTTGACCAACCCTACCTTGGCACTTTTCTCACGCTTTTCTCCTGATTCTTTTCTGTCAGAGTGCCATTGCCTCACCTAGTTCACATGGGAACTATCTGTTGCTTTGAGAACCATCCTTGGTTGTGTCTTCTTTGAACTTCTGGTACTTTTCCACCTGCTGCCTAAGCCGAAGTTTCTCTTTTTGGCCTGCTTTGCAGGGGCCGGTGCTCCATTTTCCATGCACCTCCATTCATGAAAGTACGCAGCATAAAGCTATACATTAATATGGCATTATGTAGTCATTGTCTTTACAAGGCAGTGTGACATTATACAGGCATTATTATACTGAAACCTGGTTCATTAAGTAATGTGGTTATAAATGGGATCATAGTCTAACAAGCAGGGGAAACAACTAGGTGGCATTTAGCCTGAGAAACAGCTGCTCATTCTGCTTTTGCTGCATTGGCAAGAAATCTGGACAAGGTAAAAATCAGATCAGCAATGTGCCAGGATTCCAAGCTCAGGTATAATAATAGATACGCTTCGAGCAAGGCAGGATTCATGAACTAAATTCAAAGCATGTTTTTGTTACTGAGAAATGAAGTTAGTGGTTTGCTACTGAAGAATCAGCAGTGCTTTTTTCCTGGAATAGGTTTGGATAGTCAAAGAAGCCATAGCTAGGCAAAACAAAGCCTTGTTTGACATGTAGAAACCAATCTTATGTAGAAAGCCAGTTTGGTGTAGTGGTTAAGGCACCAAGCTAGAAACTGGGAAACCAGGAGTTCTAGTCCCCCCTTAGCCACAAAACCAGCTGGTGAGCTTGGGCCAGTCCCCTCTCTCTCCGCCCTAGGAAGGAGGCGGCGGCAAGCCACTTCCAAAGAAAACGGCAGGGACTAGTCCAGGCAGTTGCCAGGAGTCAACACTGACTTGAAGGAGGAGAATTCTATATAAGTGACTACATAGGTTTGTACCTGAGTGTTAAAAATAAGGTATCTGCAAAGTCCCATTGAATACAATGTGACTTCTCTAAATAATCATCATTTGGTTGCTCCTCCTTTTTTTTTTTTAAATTTGCATTGACATTATCACAGCAAAGAGATACAGTGTAAAGGCAGTAGAGAGAATATGTAAGTTCAGTATCATATAATCAGGAATCCTAGAGCTGAAAGGGAAGATAGATATCTTCCAGTCCACTGCCTGCTTGGTATAGGTTCCAGTAGTACATTTCTCAAAGATGACCATGCAGCCTCTGTTTGAAGGCCTCCAGCAAAGTAGTCACTCTTTCATGTGGCAGCCTGTTCCACTGGATGATAGCTCATATACTCAGGAAGGTCTAGCCTGAACCTACTTCCTTGAAGTTTTAACCCAGTGGTTCTGGTTCTGCTCCGTGTGGTAATAGAGCATAGGCACACATTTCCATCTCCGTGGCAACTTGACTTCTTATCTCACTGGAGCAAAAAATCAAATTAATCAATAGGAAGGAAAAAAAGTGTGTTTAAGCCTGCTCCAAGAATCAAAGTGGAGATTTTAGCTGTTTATTAACTATAAAATCTGTGACATGGCACTCTGACAGCAATTAATCAATTAGAATTTGGAAGATTTTTTTCAGCAGGAAAAATTCAAAAGCAATCTGGTCTATTGCTTTTACCCAGAAAATATAATCTCGCTAAAGTCTGGTTTTTTGTACACTTCTACTTGTCTGTACTTGGAATGCTCAAAAACACTGCTTAATTATGTACTACTGCCATTGTCTACTTGAGTGAATTTCAAACCTAGGCGAGTGTTGCTTTTGGTTTTGTTCTGACATGCACATACCCTGCAGTTTCCAAAGGCTTTGAACTGTGTCTATCCGGCAGGAGCGGCTCTGCTAAGCTCAGAGTAAATTGGTTTGCCATCTCAGAAAAGAAGGCAGTGTAGGATGGAAATAACACATGAAGATGCAAGAGGACACTGGGAGAACTCTATTCCCTTGAAAAGAAATATTATTGTTCACAATAACAAGTGCTGTCTCTGCATCTGAGAAATACATTTTTCCTTCAGCTCAGCACTCAGAGCTAAGCAAGATGCAAAATATAATTCATTCACACAATTAACAATTGTCTGAATAGTGTTTTAGGGGTAAGTGCAGACCTCCCAGTCAGTGTTCTCTTGAATGACTTTACCAGTAAATTAGAAGAGTCATTCAGATGAATTATTACAGGTTGTAATTTTCTCCATTTCTGCAATATTTGATGCCACTGTTTAATATTTTGTTCTCAGCATTCCCATAAATATCTGCAAACTGAACACAGTGTGGATGCAACAATGTGAATTCAATGCCCCAAACACATGCTAGGTCCAGTCTTCAAGGTGTAGTAAACACTGTCCTGATTGCCCCAGACTGACATCAGTACACCTCTGGAAGCACAGGCTCTCTATTTGTATATCTTCCCAAAACCATATCTGAACTTTTTTCCCAGTGATGAACAAAGATCTTATTTGGGCTTCTGCTTCAAGATCTAGCATAAAACAAAACACTTAGCCCCATTCGTGAGCTTGTTGAAACGAAGTGACAGGAGAAACCAGGTATGGTGGGAAAGAAAGGCTAGGCTATTATTCAGAACATAAAAAGAGTTGTGATGAGTCAGATTAAAGACTCTTCAATCCAGCATTCTGTTTCCACAGTGACCGGCCAGATGCTGAAGAGGGAGGTATCAGAGCCCTCTCTCTAAATCTGTGGTTTTTCGGAGGTGCAAAGAACATTAAGGGAGGGGGGAAATTCCCAACAGCCCAGTGAAAATGAACAGCCCCAGAGGAGAAAAATAATCAAGTGATGGGAGAATAGAATGGAATAATTGGAAAAGGGAGATGGATGAAAAGAAACATAGATAGCAAAGAGACACGGTGAAAATTGCATCAGTGTTTGAATATGTGATGTTTCGGATTCACACAAAGAAGCTGTTTAAAATATCCCCAGGGTGCAGGTGAAAGTCAGTGGAGAAGTGCATACTACTGGTGTAGCTGAGATGGGGCA